>NC_052068.1:85415632-86629798 GCF_015852505.1 Tachyglossus aculeatus | reverse complement strand
GGGCCGAGGTAAGCCGCTCAATAAATGAGCCATGACACGACCATCAGACACAGCTCTCTCCACGGGGCGTTATCACTTTGGCAGAGCCCTGCAATGAAAATCATGTGTGAAATCTTAATGGGCCTGAACTGGGCCTGCCAGATTGAAAAACTGAAACCTGAACCTGTGTAATCCGCATCACCACAATGCTCTGCCAGTTTTTAAAGCAGGTTGAGCAGAAACACGCAGGGTTTTGGCTTCCACCGGTATGCGAGTATGGGCTCTCCCTCCTCCCTCCCCTACTCTGTTCCCCAAATCCCATTAAAACTCCAAAAGCACCCCAAGGAAAACCTTAGAATCCAGTTGTCCTGGGATCTCTCCTGTCCTTCATAGACTGGCCCCAGAGCCTGGGCCTGGGAATCAGAAGGTCATGGGTTCTAATCCTGGCTCTGCCACTTGTCTGCTGTGTGACCTTGGGCAAGTCACTTTACTTCTCTGTGCCTCAGTTCCCTCATCTGTAAAATGGGGATCTTGACTGTGAGCCCCACATGGGTGATGGACTGCGTCCAACCCTATTTGCTTGAACCCACCCCAGTGCTTAGTACAGTGTCTGGCACATAGTAAGTGCTTAACAAATACCATAATTATTTTTATTATTAGTTTATTATTAGTTTTATTATTATTAAGTGCCAGAGTTGGAATTAGACCCTTCTGACTCCCGTGAAATTAACAAGAAAATACAGACCTCTTAAGAAGACACAATATGACTCACTGTGCTCACGGTCATCATCACCAGTATTGTCTTCACTGTCACAAGGAATTATTATATGTCCATTTGCCAATGGCAGTGTGCTGGTTGTTCTACAAAGGAAGTTAAGCGCTCATGGTGCTTTCCCTTTAGGAGCTGAGACTGATCCAAGACTGATGTGCTCAAAGGACATATTGGAATGTGTAAGGCAGAGGTCTCCAGTGGACTAGGGCTGGATCCAAGGCCTCTCTTGTCCTGGTTTATGGTCTGAGATCATAAAAATAATAATAATGATGGAAAAGCAGCCTGGTGTAGTGGGTAGAGCACTGGCCTGGAAATCAGAAGATCATAGATTCTAATCTCGGCTCTGCCACTTGTCTGCTCTGTGACTTTGGGCAAGTCACTTCACTTCTCTGTGCCTCAGTTCCCTCACCTGTAAAATGGGGATTGAGATTGTGAGCCCCACCTGGGTAGGGACTGTGTCCAACCTGATTTGCTTGTACCCACCTCAGTGATTAGTACAGTGCCTGGCACAGAGTAAGCATATTACAAATTCCATCAAAAAATAGTAATGGCATTTGTTAAGCACTTACTATGTGCCAGGCACTGTACTAAGCGCTGGGGTGGTTACAAGCAGAGTTGAACACAGTCCCTGTCCCACATGGGGCTCACAGTCTCGATCCCCATTTTACAGATGTGGTCATTGAGGTACAGAGACATGAAGTGACTTGCCCAAGGTCACAGCTCCCCCCCCCCCCCACCAACCCCACAGCACTTATGTGATATCTGTAATTTTATTTATTTGCATTGATGTCTGTATCCCTCCCTCTAGATTGTAAGCTCATGGTGGGCAGAGAATGTCACTGTTTATTGTTGTATTGTACTTTCCCAAGTGCTTAGAACAGCTCTCTGCCCACAGTAAGTGCTCATTAAATACGATTAAATGAATGAATGAAATGGTGAAGCTGGGATTAGAACCCATGCCCTGCTGATTCCCAAGCGCCCAGTACAGTGCTCTGCACATAGTAAGCGCTCAATAAATACCATTGATTGTAAGATGAAGGCTACAGATCCTGAGTCTGCCTACCCTTTCTAAGATACAATCTTCAACAGGAGCCCAGTAGGGTAAGGAAAAGGACCAGGACCAAGTGAGCCCCAAGAAAAAGAAGAGAACTTTGATCCCAGAAGAGGAGGGAACTGCATTTAATTTTTACATTTTTTTATTTTTAAAGGTTTAAAGGCTTCTTTCACTTTTGATTCTTGCCAGTCCCCTGCACATAGTAAGCGCACAGTAAATACCACTGGTTGACTGATTAATTGATTTCCCAGTTCTAAATCTCTTCTGTATGCCTGTTTTTTTCTGAAGTCTCCTCTTTTCTTTAATTTTTTTTCCACTGGCTCTTCATCCTCTTTCCATATCACTCTCTTTGCCTTTAAGGTTGTCTCTTCAAGTCCCTAATTTCCCCCAGAGATCCTCTGCTCTCTGCCTTTCATGTTGTCTCCTGTTCACTCATCATCAGTTTCCTTGATATTTGTCCCTGCCCAGTGGCTCCACTTTCCCTTCCTTTAAGAAATCCACCCTTTCCATTCCTTATAGGGACTCTTCATCAAGCCAACATCAACATCTTCATAATCTTCAAATAATATTTGGTGAGCAGCCCGGCTGCAATGGACAAGGCCTGGTATTATGCACTGTATAAAATACTGTATACAGGAAACGTGGTCCCTGCCCTTTGAGAGTTCGCATACTAAAAGGACAACAAACTGGTGTGGACCTAATATAGTAGGTGTTTAGTCAAAGGCAAAAAAAAAAAAATCCCAACATTCTCCACTCTTCCTGCTTGGACCAAGAGAGAGTGTCATTAGTAGAAATTGTACAGCTGTGGCTTGAGAGAAATTGAAGCAGGTACCACTGGAATGCACTATTATGGTTATCTAAAATATTATTATTATTCTCATTATTATTAGTAATAATAATAATAATGATTGCAAGCATATCCTTTATTCTTTTGATTTTTGGTGAGGATGTTTTGCAAATTGATAGTATAATAGCTTTGTGACCTGCAAACATGACTTTGACATGGATTCCTTTCATTCTGTTCAGCATGGACTATTGGAAAGAGCAAGGGCCTGAAAGAGAGAGTTCCTGGGTACTAATGGTGGTTCTGCCGGTTGCTTGCAGTGTGACCTTGGCCAAGGCACTTCACTTCTCTGTGACTCAGTTACCTCATCTGCAAAATGGGGATTAAATCCTCCTCCTCCAATTTAGACTGTGAGCCCCATGTGGGACAGAGACTATGTCCAATCTCATAAACTTGTATCTACCCCAGCTCTTAGAACAGTATTTTAAACACAGTAAGTGCATAACAAACACCATAAAAAAGTATGATTTTCTTTTAAGGAAAACGTTGGAATTCTTGAAGAGATTAGGGATTACAGTAGTGACTTCAAACTAGCCCTCCAGCTGCTCTTGTCTTTGTGCAAGGATTATTTGTAAATTAGATTTATACAGACCTTTTTGGGGTCCAGATTTGTTTGGGGGCAAATGTGCTAAAAATAGTTTTTTTGAATTAGAAGTGGTTGAAAATTAAGGGATTTAAAAGATCTTTCTAAACACACAAGTCAATATATGATAATTTGATAGTATATTGTTTAACACATCATTCTCTGGGGAAATGTATGATTTCCTTAAACTTTAGCTTAAAAATGCTGAAGTTTTTCAGATCTTATTCTGTCTGGGGGCAGTCTGTAATCTAATACCGAGAATCAATCAATCAATCAATCAGTGGTATCTTTTGAACGCTTACTGTGTGCAGAGCATTGTACCACACACTTGGTACATATTTAAGTTGGTAGATGTGATCATTGCTCACAAGGACTTTACAGCCTAGAGAGATAGACATTAAACTAAATTCCAGCTAGGGGAATTAGAAGAGTATAAGGATATTTAGGTAAATACTGTGGGTCTGGGGTGAGTATCAAAGTGCTTAAGGGATACACAGACAAGAGCATAGTTTATATAGAAGTGAGGGTGGCTAGGGGAAACAAGGGTGTAGTCAGGGAAAGCTCCTTAGAGGAGATGTGATTTTAGGAGAGTTTTGAAAGTGGAGAGAGTAGTGGACTGTCAGATGTGAAGGAGGAGGGAGAGACAGAGGATGAGGCAAGGCGTCAGCAGATGCATACATGAGATCGAGGTACAGAGAGAAGATTGGTGTTAGAGGAGTGGAATGTGTAAATTAGGTTGTAGCAGGAGTTTAGCAAGGTAAAGTCAAAGGGAGTGAGCTGATCGAGTTTCTTAAAGCTGATGGTAGAAATTTCTGTTTGTTGCAGAGGTGAATGGGAGGTTCTTGAGGAGTGGTGAAACATGGACTGAATGATTTTTCAGGAAAATAATCTAGGCAGCAGAGTGACATGTGGATTGGAGTGGGGAGAGACAGGAGGCAGGGAGGTCAGCAAGGAGGCAGTCACAGCAATCAAGGCAGGAAATGATGAGTGCTTGGAACAGTATGGTAACAGTTTTCTAAGGATGTCGTGAAGGTAGAAGTGACAGGATTTCATTTCAGATCGAACATACGGCATGAATGAGATGGCTTAGTTGAGGGTAATGGCAAGGTTATGATCTCCTCAGACGGAAGGGGGTGGTTTCTACTGATTTATGCCCTAGAAGAAATTCAGATCCCTTACTGAAGTTTGTGCACCGAAAGTGAGTAGGGTTTTGGAAGGAACCAACAGACTCACATCCCCTAACAATATAGTTCATGGATTTTAAGCTTTTACCTGAAAGTTTCTTCTAATTTTCTTTCTCAATCAATCAGTGGTATTTTTTAAGCACTTACGGTGTGCAGAGCACTGTACTAAGTGCTTGGGAAAGTGCACTGCAACAAAGTTGGTGGATACATATCCTGCCCATTAAGAGCCTAAGGTCTAGACGGGGAGCACAGATATTTAAATAAATTGCAGATATGTACGTAAGTGCAGGGGAGGAGAGGGTGGGGAGAATATCAAGTACTTAAAGAGTAAGGCTCCAAGTTCATAGGGGACGCCAAAAGGGGAGGGAGTAGGGGAGATGAGGACTTAGTGGGGGAAAGCCTCTTGGAGGAGATGTGATTTTAATAAAGCTTTGAAGGTGGAGAGAGTGGTGGTCTTTTGGATTCGAAGGGAGAGGGAGTTCCAAGCCAGAGGGAGTTTAGGGGCAAGGGGGCAACAGTGAGACTGAGGTACAAATGAGTTTGAAATACAGTGAGCAGGTTGGCGATAGAGTGAAGTATGCAGGCTGGATTATAGCAGGAAATCAATGAGGAAGGGAGGAGGGGGAGAGCTGATTGAGTGCTTTAAAGCCAATGGAAAGTTGTTTCTGTTTCATGTAGAAGTGGTTGGTCGACCACTGGCGGTTCTTGAAGAGTGAGAAAATGTGGACTGAATTTGGTTTAGAAGAATGATCCGGGCAGCAGAGGGAAATAAGACTGGAGTTGGAAGAAATGGAAGGCAGGGAGGTCGGTGAGTGGGGTGGTGCAGTAATCAAGGCATCAACTAGTCAATTCAGCTCCTCTTAATAATAATGATCATGGGATTTATTAATCACTTTATGCCAAGCACTGAGAGAGATACCAGCTAATCGGAACAGACCCAGTTCCTCTCCTACATGGGATTCCCACCCTAGAGAGAGGGAAAGCCATTTAGTTTATGTCCATTTTCCAGATTAAAAAATTGAGGTGCAGACAAGTGAAGTGCCTTGTCCAAGGCTTCACAGCAGGCAAGTGGTGTAGCTGAGACTAGAGCATGTTTCCTAACACTGTTTCATTATCTTTTTACACGGTCACACTGCATCTTCCTACTCCTTTGTCTCTTTTTCCCCCTTCACCTCTTTCTCTTCCTTCTGTTCCTTCTCATCCTATCCCGTCTGGACTACTGCACTAGCCTTCTCTCTGATCTCCCATCCTCGTGTTTCTCTCCACTTCAATCCATACTTCATGCTGCTGCCCGGATTATCTTTGTCCAGAAACGCTCTGGACATATTACTCCCCTCCTCAAAAACCTCCAATGGCTACCGATCAATCTGCGCATCAAGCAGAAACTCCTCACCCTGGGCTTCAAGGCTGTCCATCACCTCGCCCCCTCCCACCTCACCTCCCTTCTCTCCTTCTACTGCCCAGCCCGCACCCTCCGCTCCTCCACCACTAATCTCCTCACTGTACCTCGCTCTCGCCTGTCCCGCCATCGACCCCCGGCCCACGTCATCCCCCGGGCCTGGAATGCCCTCCCTCTGCTCATCCGCCAAGCTAGCTCTCTTCCTCCCTTCAAGGCCCTGCTGAGAGCTCACCTCCTCCAGGAGGCCTTCCCAGACTGAGCCCCTTCTTTCCTCTCCCCCTCGTCCCCCTCTCCATCCCCCCGTCTTACCTCCTTCCCTTCCCCACAGCACCTGTATATATGTATATATGGTTGTACATATTTATTACTCTATTTATTTATTTATTTATTTTACTTGTACATTTCTATCCTACTTATTTTATTTTGTTGGTATGTTTGGTTCTGTTCTCTGTCTCCCCCTTTTAGACTGTGAGCCCACTGTTGGGTAGGGACTGTCTCTATGTGATGCCAATTTGTACTTCCCAAGCGCTTAGTACAGTGCTCTGCACATAGTAAGCGCTCAATAAATACGATTGATTGATTGATTGATTCTGTTCCTTCTTCATTACCTCCTGCTCTTACTCCTCCTTCTCCTCTTCATCCCCCTTTATTCTCCTCCTTCTCCTCCACCTCTTTCCCCTTAATTCACTTCCTCCTCTTCCCCCTTTATTCTCTTCTTTCTCCTCCTCATTCCCCTTTATTCTCCTCCTTTCCTCCTCTTTCCCCTTTATTCTCCTTCTCCTCCTCTTCCCCCTTTATTTTCTTCCTCCTCCTCTCCCTTTCTCCTTTATTCTCCTTCTCCTCCTCTTCCTCCTCCTCTTCTCCCTTTATTCTCCTCCTCCCCCTCCTTTCCTCCTTTTCCCCCTGTATTCTCCCCTTCCTCTTTTCCCTTTATTCTCCTCCTCCTCCTCTTTTCCCTTTATTCTCCTCCTCCTCCTCTTTTCCCTTTCTCTTCCTCCTCTTTCCCCTTTATTCTCCTTCTCCTCTTCCCGCTTTATTCTCTGCCTCCTCCTCTTCCCCCTTTATTCTCCTCCTCTTCCCCTTTCTCCTTTATTCTCCTCCTCCTCTTCCTCCTTTATTCTCCTCCTCTCCTCCTCCTTCCCAATTTATTTCTTGCCCATAATCCGCAGTGCTGGGGAAGGTATAGAGAAGATGCAAGACATGGGGCCAACTTCAGGGAGCTTCTGGTTAAAGAAGAAACTTTTTAGGTGGAACATCAGAGGCAGAGCATCTCATTTATGTAGAACATTCTTCAACCCTCTAATACCCTTCATTTTGTCCTCCAGCCTACCTAAATTTTTCTTTAATAAACCAGAATCATTTTCCCTCTTAACAACTACCTCCTTAGAGAAGTTGGTTACAGGTTGGAGAAGACGAAAGTAGAACTGTTATTCAGTTTAATGGTGACTCGTAAGGCCCATGTGATTTAGGGCAATGCTGACACTGGGAGAGGTTTGTGTGTATGTGTTTTATGGAGCAGGAAAGTTGGGTATCTGAGGAGATGGGCCCACAGCATATTTAGTAAGAAAAGACAAGGCCATCTGCGTGCCCGCAAGCAAGGGGCTAAAGGAAAGCCCCTTGAGAAATGGTGTTGCCTAGTGGATAGAGCATGGACCTGGGAGTTGGAAGGACCTGGGTTCTAATTCTGGCTGTGCCGCATGTCTGTTGTGTGACACCTGGGCAAGCCACTTAACTTCTTTGGGCCTCAGTTACCTCATCTGTAAAATGGGGATTAAGGCTGTGAGCTCCATGTGGGACAGCGCCTGTGTCCAACCTGATTAGCTTGTACCAACCCCAGTGCTTAGTACCGTGCCTGGACATAGTAAATACTTCACAAAAACCAGCAAACAAACAAAGAAAATTATGATATTTAGGGTGAGGGCAGCTGCTCGGAGACAGCAGGCCCCAAACAGCCTCTTAATCAATCAATCGTATTTATTGAGCGCTTACTGTGTGCAGAGCACTGTACTCTTAAATCTAATCATCTGAGGGAGGGTGGATTAACAGACTGAAAAGTAGAGCATTAGCTCTTTGAGAAGACCCTGGCAGTTATAGGAGGGCTCATGGTTAAGAACAAGCTTGGGTTACAGTCCTCTAGACTGTAAATTCATTGTGCGCAGGGAATATGTCTATTTATTGTACTACTTTACTCCCCCAAGTGCTTAGTACAATACTCTGCATACAGTAAGCGCTCAGTAAATATGATTGAATGAGTGAAAAGTTCTATAACCCTGATGTGCTTAGATCAGTGGCCCGCCAGTCTCACAGATCCCAGCCCAGAGGGCCAGATTGAGCAGGGCCCTAACCCTAATCCCCCTCAGTCCGGTCCAGGCTCCGTCAGAGAGACTCCCAGGTCAGGGGAAAAACAGTGTGTCCTAGTGGGTGGAGTGTGGTCCTGGGAGTCAGAAAGCCCTGGGTTCTAATTCTGTTCCTCCACTTGTCAGCTGTGTGATCTTGGGCCAGTCACCTAGCTTCTCTGTGCATCATTCATTCAATCGAATTTATTGAGCACTTACTGTATGCAGAGCACTGTACTAAGCGCTTGGGAAGTACAAGTTGGCAACATATAGATGGTCCCTACCCAACAGTGGGCTCACTCAGTTATCTCATCTATAAAATGAGGATTAAGGCTGGGAACACCATGTCGGATAGGGACTAGGTCCAATTCATTCATTCTTTCAATCATATTTATTGAGCGCTTACTGTGTGCAGAGCACTGTATTAAGGGCTTGGAAAGTACAATTCGGCAACAGATAGACAGTCACTACCCAACAACGGGCTCACAGTCCAATATGAATATCTTGTAGCTATCTCAGTACTTACTACAGTGATTGGCACATAGAAAGTACTTAACAATTATTGTTATTACTATCATTATAATTTAGGACATAGACTATATCCACCTTGATTATCCTGTATCTTTCCCACAGCTTAGTACAGTTCCTGGCACATAATAAAGTGCTTAACAAGTACCATTACAAAAAGTACTTCCAAGCTATCAAATGAACTCTTACCTGAATGCTGTTCAGGTTTCTTTTTCACACAGTTGAGAATGACTGGGGAGGGACACAGGAAAATCTGTAGATTAGAATGTGGGACAGGGAGAATCAACCTTTGCCAGGAAATATTCCCAGCAGTAGAAAGGAACAAAGAGTCCGATAAATGAAATCCATCAACTTTACCAGGAAGTTTTTGTTTTTGTCTCTATGTTGGAAAAATATTTTGTTATGTCCTTATATTTTTCTATCACCGGTCCCCTTTCTTCCATTTTTATTTTTAGATTTTGAGCCCCCAAAGAGACAGGGACTGTGCCTGATTCCCACCTGGGTAGTCTCTCCCAGTTCTTAGGATAGTGCTCTGCACACAGTAGCACTTAATAAATACTATTGCTTCTACTAGAAAAATGAATGTCTACTTGTTTTGTGTTATCTGTCTCCCCACTTCTAGACTGTGAGCCCGTTGTTTGGTAGGGATTGTCTCTGTTTGTCGCCAAATTGTACTTTCCAATTGCATAGTACAATGCTCTGCACACAGTATGTGCTCAATAAACACGATTGAATGAATGAATGAGGTTTTTTTAAAAAAATAAACCCTGAAACTACAACAACAAAATGCTAGGTAAAATTGAGTAGTAGTGTGCACTATATAAATCTGTACTAATTTGGGAAAGTGAATGCCATGCTTTGTTTGTAGCAGTTTCCCATTTCAGCATTGTTTGCAAATAAATTTCCATTTGGAGTCAACATAGAGCTGTTCCTTCTCTTTTCCCTCCTTGTATTTGTTCTGCATTTTTAACTTTGTCTCATGTCCTCAGGACTTGGGCTCCTCTTCTCAGTGTAAAGACTCATTTATTTGCTTTGCCCCAAATGGAGATGTGGAAGGAATATTAAGCAACAGTAAGAAGACAGGGACATACAGTAAAACATGGGTTAAGTCTGCACTGGCCACAGCTAATGTCAGGTTGAAAAAAATTGTTGCTGAATTCATGTTTCTCGGTAATGCTAAGGAAATCTTAATGTTTCACTAATGATGGGAGAGATTTGTTGTGGCCATAGTGCTTTGTGAAAAACATTATATTGAAGTCATTGCAGACAGAGTTTGTTATTTTTCCTAGTAAAATTGTGCCTTTGGGGACTGGTATGGGAGTCTGCGGGAAGGTGCTGGTAGCTCTGAAATGGTCCTATTTGTTATTATTATTATTATATTCATTAAGTGCATATTATGGTCAAGCACCATACTAAGCACTAGGGTAGATGCAAGTTAATCAGGTTGGACACAGTCCCTGTCCCACATGGGGGCTCACGGTCTAGGTAGGAAGGAGAACAGGTATTGAATCCTCATTTTATGGTTGAGGAAACTGAGGTACAGAGAAGGTAAGTGACTTGTCCAAGGTCACACAGTGGGCAAGCGGCAGAGCTGGGATTAGAATCCAGGTCTTCTGATTCTCAGGTCCATGATCTTTCCACTAGACCAGATTGCTTTACTCTGGCATTCATTCATTCATTCATTCAATCATATTTATTGAGCGCTTACTGTGTGCAGAGCACTGTACTAAGCGCTTGGGAAGTACAAGTCGGTAATATATAGAGACGGTCCCTACCCAACAACAGGCTTACAGTCTAGAAGTTGGTGAAGCCTTGCTTCCCCCACTGCACTGTAAGCACGCTGATGGCTGGGAACCACATCTTCTAATCCTCTTATATGAACCCATGTACCCTGTTCAGTAGTCTGCACAAAGTAGTCACAAAAGGCTGTTGTAGTTGATGATGATGATGATGATAACTACCATCATCCTATTCATACTTCATTCATCTTCTCAATAAAGAATGGGATACCAAACAGGAAGTTTGCCAGTTAAGCAGTCAGATTCTATTTCAGCCCTCAAATGAACAGTTCAGACATCCATAAAACTACATTAAATTAAAAAAAGATGCTATTGTTTCATTTTCCAACTTACTTTTGACATTCTGCTGAAATCTTTAGTTCTTTAGTTTGAGAAAGGAAGACCTTAATCAGCGCTCCGAGATTTCCTGTCCAAGGATTGTTTTCAAACATCTCACCCCCGCAACATCGCCAAGATCCACCCTTTCCTCTCCATCCAAACCGCTACCTTTCTGGTTCAATCTCTCATTCTATCCCGACTGCATTACTGCATCAGCCTCCTCTCTGATCTCCCATCCTCCTGTCTCTCCCCACTTCAGTCTATACTTCACGCTGCTGCCTGGATCATCTTTGTGCAGAAACACTCTGGGCATGTTACTTCCCTCCTCAAAAATCTCCAGTGGCTGCCAGTCAACCTATGCTTCAAGCAAAAACTCCTCACCCTGGGCTTCAAGGCTGTCCATCACCTCGCCCCCTCCTACCTCACCTCCTTTCTCTCCTTCTACAGCCCAGCCCGCACCCTCCGCTCCTCTGTCGCTAACCTCCTCACTGGGCCTCGTTCTCGCCTGTTCCACTGTGGACCCCCGGCCCACGTCCTCCCCCTGACCTGGAATGCCCTCTCTCTGCACATTCGCCAAGCTAGCTCTCTTCCTCCCTTCAAAATCCTACTGAGAGCTCACCTCCTCCAGGAGGCCTTTCCAGACTGAGCCCCCTTTTTCCTCTCCTCCTCCCCATCCCCCCACCCTACCTCCTTTCCCTCCCCACAGCACTTGTATATGTGTTTGTACCAATTTATTACTCTATTTGTTTTACTTGTACATATTTACAAGTTTATTTACTTTGTTAATGGTGTGCAGCTAACTTTATTTCTATTTATTCTGATGACTTGACACCTGTCCACATGTTTTGTTTTGTTGTCTGTCTCCCCCTTCTAGATTATGAGCCATTGTTGGGTAGGGACTGTCTCTATATGTTGCCAACTTGTACTTCCCAAGTGCTTAGTACAGTGCTCTGCACACAGTAAGTGCTCAATAAATATGATTGAATGAATGAATGAATGAAACGGTATCAGCCTCTTTGGACTCTGGGTGATGATTTGAAGCACTCATTTATTGGCAGAAGGGTAAGGGTAGAGGCATGGTGGCTGGAAATGATTCCACCTGCTAATGAGACTGCAAGCTGGCATCAGTGGAGGAGCCCAAGACAGGAAACAGCAATAGCCCTCACCTCATCATGGTTTCTGTTGCAATCAATTGTATTTATGGAGCGTTTAGTACCTGCAGCACACTGTACTAAACACTTGGGAAAGAACAGTATAAAGGAGTTGGTAGATGAGATCCCTGATATTAATGTAAGTAAATAAATTATGTATATGTACATAAGTGCTTTGGGGTTGATCGTGGGGTGAATACCAAGTACCCTATAACAAGTAGATATATATAGATGTATGAACGTTCTGTATTTCACTGGTTTCTTTTTCCAGAAAGGGCTTTAGAAAGAGAATGCATAGTTACTATGAATTTGAGTGACATAGGCCCTTATTCTCCAAATTGAAATGCAGCCCCTCTATGTATCTAACGCTTAGTACTGTGGCTGGCACATTGTAACTGCTTAACAAATACCAAAATTATTATTTTTATATATACACATTATACACAAACCACATGTCCTGTTTCATTTTTTTCTCTTCTTTCTCTCTTTCACCTCCCTTTGCTTTGTAGCAGGAAAACTGGGCTCTTTGTGCTATAGTTTCTCCAAGTGGGACTGTACCTCTATCTAGGAGAGAAGGAAGAAGAAGAATGGGATCAGCCAACCAGGAAAAGCAGGTGATTTGAATGATTTTGAGAAAAGTCTTCTCCCCACTTCAACCTTGAAATTCCCTCAGAAATCCTTGAGAGTCCACTAAATCATTTTTTTTTTTCCAAGCCAAAACCTTAATCTGATCCTGGGGATGGACCTGTTTGTGATAGTGGATGGGGGAGGTGGAAGCAGAGGGAGTGAAGTAGAAAAGAGATAATAATAGCATTAATTATGGTATTTTTTAAGTGCTTACTATGTGCCAAGCACTGTTCTAAGCACTGGGGTAATTACAAGGTAATCGGGTTGTCCCACATGGGGCTCACAATCTTAATCCCCATTTTACAGATCAGGTAAGTGAGGCACAGAGAAGTTAAGTGACTTGCCCAAAGTCATGCAGCTAAGTGGCGGAGCTGGGATTAGAACCCACGACCTCTGACTTCCAAGCCTGGGCTCTTTCCACTAAGCCATGTTGCTTGGCTTCTGTTGCCTTTCTTCCTTTGTAGGGCCAGGAGGTCTATCATGGCACTGATCATGGGGCCTCTGGAGGCTATTCAATGATTTAGTCCATTCTAATCCATCCCAGGATGGATCCATCTGCTCTTAAAGATTTCTCAGGAAGGAGATGTCACAACTTTTCAGGATGATTCATTCCTTCATCTAGTGAAAACCCTCCCTGTAGCTAACCTAAATTCTTTATGTTTCAGTTTAAGTCTCTATCCTTTTATTCTGCTGTCTTTAGGGGAGATGGAAAGCAGCGGTATGTTGGGAAAGGGACCAAATGATGAGTTAGTAAAATAGAGAAAAGAGCTGGGGGGGAGGGGGAAGCAAGTTTAAAATACAAGTGTGATGCGGTAGTATTTTCATTTAGAATCAGTCTCCTTTCTGCTTGCACTCTCCCCCATGTCCCGTCACTTCATTTCCTGTCAGCCCTATCTAGACCAGAGAATTTGGGGTTGTTTGTGAGGGGATGTTGGAAATGTTGGAGGTCATTGGTGGATTTAGAGTGACTCTTCAGGGCAAGTCTGGCTGTCTAGGACTCTCCTGGAAGATTCAGAGAAGATTCAGAGAAGCAGTGTGACCCAACAGAAGCAGCAGGTCCTGAGAATCAGAGATCCTGGGTTTCTAATCTTGATTCTGATTCTTACCCGCAGTGTGACCTTGGACAAATCACTTCACATCTCTGTGCCTCAATTTCCTCATCCGTAAAATGGCCAATAAAAGCCTGCTCCTGCTTAGACTGTGAGTTCCATGTGGGCAGGGATTTTGTCTGGTCGGATTATCTTGTATCTGTACAAAGCACTGGGGAGATACAAGCTAATCCGTCTGTGTGAATATAGTCCGTGTCCCACTTGGGGCTCACAGTCTTAATTCCCATTTTACAGATGAGGGAACTGAGGCACAGAGAAGTTGTGACTTGTCCAGGGTCACACGGCAGACAAGTAGTGGAGCCAGGATTAGAACCCAGGTCCTTCTGACTCCCAGGCTGTGCTGTATCTACTAGGCCACACTGCTTCTCCCAAGCGACCCTTTACGCCTTTCCCTGTCAATCTGACCCACTGGATTCAGTGTTGAAGAGAAAACAACCTCATTCCAAAAAGCTGGAAGTCTTTCTAGGGGAATGAGTTCTTAACTCGGGATTGAAGCTCTTTTCCAAGGCAGTTCGAAAAGAGCCTGTCCTTGGTCTGATCATTCTCCTAAAATTGAAAACTATTAATAAAGGGGTCTTTTTAAAATCTCATGTCTCAGTAAATGAGGCTTATTTTAAAGACCGTGGCTTGAAAAATGATTCCCCAATGCAGGAATGAGTTCCTTAAGTCATTTTCATGGTGGACATAAGGTAAAGACTCAGAACAATAATTCAGAGTGACATTAGTGGGGGAAGAAAGAAAAAGAAAGAAGGAGGGGGAAGGGAACGATAAATAGCACTATATAAAAGCAAAATATTTTAACCACTTTTCCTCCATAGAGGTTCAACTCAATTTATAGAATTTATTTTATATTTACATTTATATTCACATCATTTGAGTGCTTACTTTGCACAGAGCACTGTATTAAGCACTTGAGAGAGTACTCTAGTTAGCGACTACAATCCCTGCCCTCAAGGAGCTTGCAGTCTAGTGATTATGAAAAAACGAAAGAAAAAAGATAGGAAGTGAGGGAGGAAAAACAGGATAGCAAGCAGAGAGAAGAAATGAAAGGAGTACCGGGTAAAGAGGAGAAAGAATAGGGTGAAAACCCACTGGAGGTCACAAGTGTCTTTAGCGGGTGATCCTGATGGCAGTCCCTTTTTAAGCTCACACACACGATTAAATAAGTCAAATCAGCATTCCCCGCTCACCTCCCCCCACCCTGCCAAAGCAGGGACATTTCTGTAGAACTCTGTCTTCCTGATCTAGTCCTTTGTCTTGGAGGTCAGAAGGGGTTCCGCGGTCTTTGTCTCTGGTTAAGTTCCTCCCAGGGACCTGCATCAATTCCCCTGAACCATTCTTCTGCAGTTCAGACATGACTGTCCCTGTGTGTGAAGGTGGGGGTGGAGAAGGAGGGTGGGAGAAGCTGTCTTTCGCATAATTAACCCTGCCTATTTCTCCCTTAAAACAACCATTTCTTCCAAAACCCTACAAACAACCATTTCTCCCGATACCCTTCAAATATCATCTCTTCATGGCACTTTGGCATTCTCACATGCAGAGGAACAAAGAGCAGTGAATCTCCAACCTTAAATACAAAGTTAATCTACCTGGGGTTTCGTGAAGCCAGGCCGATTTTTTTTTTCCCTTTCTTTCTCCTTAAATATGGCTCTTCAGTCTCTGCTGACCATTCTCTCTCTTTCTCTCTTTGTCGGGAGGCACCCCCCACCATATATTTCTCCTAATCTGATTTCTGAAGCAACATCATTCAGATTCAAATTCCTCACTGGTACTTGGCTGCAGCCAAAGTGACCGTAGAGAATAAACGGCAGTTTGACTCTCTTTTGCTCATTTGAGGGTTTTGTTCTCTGCAAATCACTCCATCAGGCGTCCTGCAGCCCAACAAGCCATTCAAGGGAACTCTTAAGACCCTGCTACACTGTATTTAGCTAACTCTTGCAACTGGGACATTTATTTTTATTACTGCCTGTCTCCCCCTCTGGACCGTAGGTTCCTTGTGGGCAGGGAACGAGTCTACCAATTATGTTGTATTGTGCTCTCCCAAGTGCTTAGAACAGTGCTCTGCACACAGTAAGCGCTCAATAAATACCATTGATGATTGATATGGCAGGGGAAGTCCCACATTCCCCACCCCCTCATGCCAAAGCTATCCCTCTATCCACCCCCACCTTCAAGAGGCTTCCCCTCTCTGACATTGCTGGGATTATTTGTAGCCCAACAGTTTCAGCAGAGGAGAAGCAGTGAAGCCTAGTGGCTAGAACACAGGCCTGGGAGTTGGAAGGGCCTGGGTTCTAATCCTCTCTCAGCCCCTTGTCAACTGCGAGGTCTTGGGCAACTCGCTTAACTACTCTGTGCCTTAGTGATCTCATCTGCGAAATGGGGATTAAGCCCGTGAGCCCCACATGGGATGTGGACTGTGTCCAACCTGATTAGCTCATATCTACCCTAGGGCTTAGTACAGTGTCTGGCACATAGTAAGAGCTTAACAAATGCCATGGTAATCAGAATAATAAGAATAAATAATAATTAATAGGCGTGCAGGGCAGGGTGGAGAGGTGCTGTCTGGATGGTCATGGGAGAGAGAAACTCTGAGAGACGTGGCCCTGGAGCATCTTTCCGTTTTGGCCCAGTTGCTAAAGCTGCAGGATGTAGCGACTAGAACACGGGCCCGGGAGTCAGAATGTCATGGGTTCTAATCCTGCCTCCACCACATGTCTGCTGTGTGACTTTGGGCAAGTCACTTTACTCCTCTGTGCCAACAGCTACCTCACCTGTAAAAAAATGGGAATTAAGAATGTGAGCCCAAAGTGGGACAGGGACTGTCCAACCTTTCATTCATTTATTCAATTGTATTTATGGAGTGCTTACTGTGTGCAGAGCACTGTACTAAGTGCTTGGAAAGTACAATTTGGCAACAAATAGAAACAATCCCTACTCAACAACGGGCTCACAGTCTAGAAAGGGGGAGACAGACAACAAAGCAAAATAAGTAGACAGACATCAATAACATCAATATAGAGTTATAGATATATACACATCATTAATAAAATAAATAGAATAATAAATATGTACATATAAACACAAGTGCTATGGGGTGGGGAGTGGGGTAGAGCAGAGGGAGGGAGTTGGGGAGATGGGGAGGGAAGGAGGAACAGGAAATGAGACTGTTTATTGTTGCAGTGTACTCACACAAGCGCCTAGTAAAATGCTCAGCACGTGGTAAGCACCCCGTAAATATGACAACCTGATTAACTTGTATCTACCCCAGCTCTTTGAACTGTGCTTGTCACATAGTAAGTACTTAAGTACCATAATTATTGTTATTATTATTATTAAAGTGGTCCTGCCTCCTGGCAACCTGGAAACCAATCAGCCCTAGCTCTTTAGAGCTGGGCCACCTATGCCCAAGGGCTCTTATCAAATTTATTCTTACAGGCATCGGTGGTTAGCTTTCACCAGAGTCACAGTGGCTGGAAAAACCAACCCCTGAATTCCTATAATTCCTGCAATCAATCAATCAATGGTATTTACTCAGTGCTTACTGTGTGAAAAGCAATCAATCAATTGTATTTATCGAGTGCTTAGTTTGTGCAGAGCACTGTACTAAGCACTTGGACCCCTGTATAAGAGCTTGGCCTAATGGAAAGAGCAGGAGGTGGGAGTCAGAGGACCTGGGTTCTAAACCTGGCACTGCCAATTACCTATTGTGAGACCTTGTGCATGTCACTTAACTTCTCTGTGCTTCAGTTCCCTCATCTGCAAAATGGGGATTCAATACCTGTTCTCCCTCCTACTTAGACTGTGAGCCCCTTGTGGGCCCTGGTTATCGTGTATCTGTTTCAGCACTTAATACAGTGCTTGGCACATAGTAAGTGCTTAATAAATACCACAATTATTATTATTGTTATTGTTTTTATTATTACAATGTAATAGAGTTGGTAGACACGTAAAGTATCAATTCTGGCTAGGAGTGGACATTTGACACATGGCCCGAGTTGCAGATTTTATCCCTGACTGCGCTTCCGGGGTGAATCAAATGCCTGGGGACCACTTGACCCTTAACCCCAGTGGGCCACAGGGTCTCCATCCAAGGCTCCTCTCAACAGAACACACATCACAAGCTAGTGTTCCTGTTGTCTCAGCTGCAACTCCGCCTGATTCAAACAGGGACTTCCTTCCTTCTGAATCCTCCCCATCCTATTTTCCTCCCCCTGCATCACCTAGGCACTCGAATCTGTACCCTTAAGAACTTTGTTCATTCATTTGTTCAATCATATTTATTGAGCACTTACTGTGTGCAGAGCGCTGTATTAAACACTGGGAAGAGTACAAAGCAACAATAGTCACCTTCCCTGCCCACAATGAACTTGAGTATTCGCTACCCACAATTCCCCTAGCACTTATATCCGATAATTTCTCCCCAACTAGATTGTAAGCTCCTTGAGGAGAGGAATCATATCTACTTAGCGAACTCTCCCAAGTGCTTAGTACAGTGCTCCACACATAGTAAACGTTTAATAAATACCATTGACTGATGCCACACCTTTATCTTCGAATTGCTCTTGGTTCAGCAGGCTGAGCCTGGAGGGTCTCTTAGCCCTTGGATTTCTGGACGGTTAGAAATCTGCTACCTCTTTTTTTATGGTATTTGTTAAGGGCTTACTGGTGCCAGGCACTGTACTAAGTGCTGGGATAGATGCAAGCTAATCAGGTTGGACACAGTCCATGTCCCACAAGGGGCTCACAGTCATAATCCCCATTTTACAGATGAGGTAACTGAGGCATAGAGAATTTAAATGAGATGCCCAACCTCACAGAGCAGACAAGAGGGGGAGCTGGGATTAGAACCCAGGTCCTTCTGACTCGCAGGCCCATGCTTTATGCACTAGGTCATGTTGCATCTCATGTCACTTGTCCACTGGGTGACCTTGCCTCCCCCTCTAGACTGTAAACTCATTGTGGGTAGGGAATGTGTCTGCTTATGGTTGCATCTTACTCTCCGAAGCACTTAGTACAGTGCTGTGCAAACAATAAGTGCTCAATAAATTTAGTCAAATGAATGAATGAACAAATATCTTGGGCAAGTCACTTAACTTCTCTGTGCCTTATTGTAAAATAAGGATTAACACTGAGAGCCCCGTGTAGAACATGGACCGTGTCCAACCTGATTAGCTTGTATCTACCCCAGCACTTAGTACTGTGCCTGGAACATGGTAAGCATTTAACAAATACCATAGTCATTATTATTATTATGCCACCATGTTAATACAGCCTTAGAAGCAGGTCTGTGGAGAATGGTATCTTTGAAAGAAAACCCGGTACTAATCGCACTGCAACTCATCAAAAGATTGAGTCTACATCTATGGTTGTTCCTATAGCTCTTATTAGTATGCTTAGTACAGTGCTCTGCACACAGTAAGCGCTCAATAAATATGATTGAATTAGTAGGGAATGAAAATAGGGCCTAGGAGCAACAGCCAATATCTTCGTCACCGGTCTAAAGGAGATGGCTCTTGCTATTTTCACTGCCTATCAATCTTCCCTATTACCCATCCTGTGGTTCTTCTTAAGGTCCTCTTTCTCTTCCCCGTCTCATGGCCTGGCAGCAGCTCCAAGATTGTGAGGTACTAAGTTTCCCCAACCATGAATGCCTAACCCCCTGCCAAACTGTAGATATGCTCTGTGCCTGCACTAAACTTGACTGGATCTTCATTTCTGAGTGGTGGCTCTGATCTCCTGTGGGTGTTGCGAGCATCCGAAAGGTAATCCCAGATGCTTAGCACAGTGCTCTGCACACAGTAAGAGCTTATTGAATATGATTGAATGAATGAATGAAACTGAGCTCTCGTAGTGTGATGTGAGATGAGATGGTATTATTGTACCGCCTACACCCAGGAGGGAGAGCATAATGAACCACATCATAATAAAATAAACAGGCATTTTCCTGGATTTCTGGCTGGCTGTAGACTGCATGGCTTGCATGCCTCTAAAATAAATATATATATATGAAAAGTTAGCAGCCCGCACAAATTTCCTAGGTTGCTCTCACCCCCGGGAATGAGATGAGCAGTTCAACAAAGACATTTTTCACTATTTACTCCCTGAGACAAGTGAGTAGACACTCGCTGTTGTCTAAGCTGTGTGCAAAGCTGCCTAAGTGCTTCTCATATTTTTCATTTTCAAACATGAGTTAATAGGTTTTCTTCTCTACAGAGAACAGAGCATATTCTGTTCCATTCCTCTCCCACAGCATCTAGGGCAAGCTGGATTATTCCTATTGATTTAGTACTCTGCGATGGGATTTCAGGGTTGGGGGAATTTTCCCATGTTTTATTACAAACTTCATTTTAGAAGTAGGAAAAGAAAAAAGTTGTTCATGCTCACAGAGGGGGCTGATGGGAAGACCTGGAGCTCCGGAATTCTGGCTTCGGACTACTGTGCTCAGACTGGAACCCCTTTTTGAATCTTGCTTTCTATCCCATGGGAAGCTGGGTGGTTCTCTGCTGGCAACTCTGTGAGAGGGTGACTAGTCATTCAGTTTCATACCCTGCAGTCTGATTTCTGCTGGTCTTTTCCCTGTCTGGCAGTGCTGTGACACCAGATGACTTTTGGTCTGGTATTTTGATTTTAAGGGCTTAGTTTCCCTCCACCTCCTGCCACCAAGTTCTGTGTCTCAAAAACGGCAGCCAAATTCAGAGACTCCTGGGAAAAGAACACAACTGTTCAGTGTGGGGGCTCCCCGATCCTCATCCTCCTTCCTCCTCCCAAGACACGCTCTAAGTTTGGGCACGTCTTGGTGTGCTCTACGAAAGGACATGCATGACATTGTTATGCTAAGCTAGGTGCAGGCATAATATATATGCTCAATGTGTATCTTCTTGTTTGGAATTCCCAGGGGCCATTGCACATCTCCTCCAAGAGGTCTTCCCTGAATAATCCCTCATTTCCTCTTCTCTTACAGTGCTTCCCTTGCAATTGGATTTGTACCCTTTATTCATTCCTCCCTTAATCAATCAATCAATCAATCATATTTATTGAGCGCTTACTGTGTGCAGAGCACTGTACTAAGCGCTTGGGAAGTACAAGTTGGCAACATATAGAGACAGTCCCTACCCAACAGTGGGCTCACAGTCTAAAAGGGGGAGACAGAACAAAACCAAACATACTAACAAAATAAAATAAATAGAATAGATATGTACAAGTAAAATAAATAAATAAATAGAGTAATGAATATGTACAAACATATATATATTATATATATATATATATATATAGCCTCACAGCACTTATGTACCTGTCCATAATTTATTTATTTCTAACAATTGTTGTCTCCCCCTCTAGGTCGTAGGCTCACTGTGGGCAGGGAATGTGTCTACCAACTCTGTTATATTGTACTCTCTCAAGCACTTAGTACAGTACTCCGCACAGAGTAAGTGCTCAGTAAGTACAATTGATTGATTGGTTGGGTGACTTGGGACCAGTGTTGTCCTGGCCCTAGCAGGTAGGGTGAGACCATTTTCTAGGTGGTTTCCAGTAGCTTGTCCTCCTTTCTGGGTGATGCTGCCTAATCATGAACACTCCCTCAAAGCTAGAAGTCCAGATCTGCACCTAGGCACTCTGTATCTTCTGTACCCTCCATTCTAAGAGTGGCAAGTAACCCGGACACAACTTCAGCTCTATTTTCTTCCCAATCACTATGTGGGCATGCATTTAAAAAAATTCAAGGAAATGCGGTGATTTGGCAAGGGAAGGATTCCTGGGGCATTAAGCGACAACTTTAAAGAGCCATGTCATGATTGGGAGAGACCAATGATGCATCCTGCTCAGGTTTTCTGTATCTGATTTTGACACTGAGATGCTTGGAGTCAATGTCAATAGTTGCCCTTCTTGGAGCTGAATAATAGACAGGGATATAATGCTTAACAATCCCAGTTTTCCATCGGTAAACCACATTGGTGCACCTTCCCTTCCATTCATTCATTCATTGAATCGTATTTATTGAGAGCTTACTGTGTGCAGAGCACTGTACTAAGCACTTGGAAAGTAGAATTCGGTCACAGAGAGAGACAATCCCTAACCAACAACGGGCTCACAGTCTAGAAGGGGGAGACAGACAACAAAACAAAACAAGTAGACGGACATCAGTACCATCAAAACAGATAAATGGAATTATTGATATATACACATCATTAATAAAATAAATAGAGCAATAAATCTGTACAAATATTCACAAGTAAGAGTCGGCGTTAGGAGAGGCCGGGGGAAAACCAGAGGCTGCGCCGGAGGGGCTGATGAGGGAGGGGAGCGGCCCGGCCCATGGTGGGGAGCCGGAGGAGGATGAGGAGGAGGACAGGGGGGCGGCGGCATGTCCGTCTTGCCCCTTCTGGGCCTGGAGCTGGTTCCAATCTGTCGCCCAGTGACCCTCCGGATTCAGGAATTATCTTGAATCCTGCTATTGTTGGCATATGTGATTTCCTGTGATAACGGATCCCCTGCTGAGCTCGTTGTGGGCAGGAATGTGTCTGTTTGTTGTTATATTGTACTCTCCCAAGCGCTTAGTACAGTGCTTTGCACACAGTAAGCGCTCAATAAATAAGATTGAATGAATGAATGAATCCCTCCTTCCTCTCTCATCCATCCTGGCAACGGTGAGAAAGCATAGGCCCTGTCAAACCTGCCTTGAAGTGGACTAGAGGACAGAGTTTCCATTAAGCAACGTGGAAGAACTGAGTGAACGCCCCAAATATTTCAAGCAAAAGCGTGTTGTGTAACCCAGATAATGGCTGCATTTTCTATGCTGCTTTGCCAGAGATGGAAGATATTTTGAAAGGGGGGTACTGATCTCAGTATAAGGAAAGAATGAATCTCTTATTTAATCATTTATTTATTTATTGAGCACTTTATTGAGCACTTACTGTGTGCAGCTCGTTCAACTAAGCACTTGGGAGAGTACAATTTAGCAATATAAAAGAAACACTCCCTAACCACAATGAGCTTACAGTCTAGAGGAGGAGACAGCCATTAATATAAATACATGAATTACAAATATTTATTTATTCATTCAATTGTGTTCATTGAACTATTAATGTGTGCAACTGAGCACTTGGGAAAGTACAGTACAGCAATAAATAGACACATTCCCTGCCCACAACGAGCTTACGTAAGTGCTGTGGGGCTGGGATGGGGGATGAATAAAGGGAGCAAGTCAGGGCGGCACAGCAGGGAATGGAAGAAAAGGAAAAGAGGGCTTAGGGAAAGCCTCTTGGAGGGGATGTGCTTTTAATAAGGCTCCGAAGCGGAGGAGAGTGATCATTTATCGGATATGAAGAGAGAGGGCACTCCAGGCCAGAGGCAGGATGTGGGTGAGAGGTCAGCAGTAAAATAGTTGAGATCAAGGTACAGTGAGTTGGCATTAGAGGAGTGAAGAGTACAGACTGAATTGTAGTAGGCGAGTAGCAAGTTGATATAAGGGGGGACAAGCCTATGGTAAGGAGTTTCTGTTTGATAAGGAGTGGGTGGACAACCACTGGAGATTCTTGAGGAGTTGGGAAACATGGCCAGAGTATGGCCATTCCATCAACTTATCCAGACTGAGAGATTCAGTGGTTCATTAGGGGACAGTGAGGTTGAGACAGCACCCTGATGATTATCTTCTTTCCTGGGAGCAGCCCGAAGTCTCTTGCCAAAGGAAAAAAACGAAACTCCTGGACTTGCTGTTTGCTCTCAGAGAATGTAGGATGTGGCTCATACACACTTATTGCATATTGCAACCTGCATTTGAATAAGTATGTTGTTCGAGTAATTTAGGAATAGCTTGGCTTTTGCCTGGTGTTGCAAAATAATGGCGAAATTTGAGAACTTCGGCCCTCAGTTACGATAGTAGACACTGGTGATCTCTCTCCTTCAATCAATCAATCAATTATATTTATTGAGCTTTTACTGCATGCAGAACACCGTACTAAGTTGGGAGAGTACAATATAGCAGAGTTGGTAGACACATTCTCTGTCCACACAGATATAGATTTAAGTCTCAGAGGTTTCTTGAATCTGCATGCTCCTAAGCAGGAGCTTATGTAATGAAATCTACCTACCTGTCCCCAGATATACAAGTGTGCAGGTTATTAGCTCCCCAGAATAATTCCACAAGGTGTGGGTGAGATGAAGCTTCAATTGAAATGCAAACTGTAGGTTTAAACTTGAACTCTCCTTGAATGACCTGCTGGGCTGCTCCCTCAACTACTCTTTTAATAATGGTGCTTATTAAGAGCTTACTATGTGCCAAGCACTGTGGCACAAAATAATCAGGTTGGGCACAGTCCCTGCCCACCATGGGGTTCTCAGTCTAACTAGGAGGGAGTAGGATTTAATTATTTAGCAAGTGAGGAAACTGAGGCACAGAGAAGTTAAGTGACTTGCCCAAGGTCACACAGGAGACAATTGGCAGAGCCAGGATTAGAACCCAGGTCTTCTGACTCCCCCCATGCTCTTTCCACTAGGCCATGACGCTTTCTTAAGAATTGTGTTTGAAAACAAGTGTAGGGTTTTGATGAGAAGCAGCAAGGAGTAGTGGATAGAGCATGAGCCTCGGAGTCAGAAGGTCATGGGTTCCAAATTCAGCTCTGCCACTTGTCAGTTTGGTGACTTTGGGCGAGTCACTTAACTTTTCTGTGCCTCAGTTAACTCATCTGTAAAATGGGGATTAAGACTGTGAGCCCCATGTGGGACAACTTGGTAACCATGTATCTACCCCGGCGCTTAGAACAGTGCTTGGCACATAGTAAGTGCTTAACAAATACCGTGATGATGATGATCACGATGATCAATTTGGAACCTGCTGGACTGTTCATTTTTCATTGTAGGGGTGATGCCCAATCAGCTGTGCTCAGCACAGGGGTGTGGTTTTTTTCGTTTGATTTTTTGTTTTCCAAAGACAACAGAGTGGAGACACAACATAGCCTAATGGATAGAGCACGGGTCTGATAGTCAGAAGGACTTGGGTTCTAATCCTCACTCTACCATTTGTCCGCTGTGTGACCTTACCTCCCCCTCTATACTGTAAACTCATTGTATGAAGGGAATGTGTCTGCTTAGTATTGCATCATACTCTCCCAAGCACTTAGCACAGTGCTCTGCATACAGTAAGTGCTCAATAAATATGATTGAATGAATGAATGAATCTTGGGCAAGTCACTTAGCTTCTCTGTGCCTCGGTTACCTCTGTAAAATGAAGATTAACACTGAGTCCCATGTAGAACATGGACTGTGTCCAACCTGATTAGCTAGTATCTACCCCAGCTCTTTTAACGATGGTATTTGTTAAGCACTTACTATGTGCCAAGTACTGCTCTAAATGCTGGTACATAGTAGGGGCTTAACAAATACCATAAAAAAAACCAATTTGCTGAAAAGCTCCTTTAATGATGGCATTTTTAAGCACTTACTATGTGCCAAGCACTGTTCTAAGTGCTGGTACATAGTAAGGGCTTAACAAATACCATAAAAAAACAGAAACATTTTGCTGAAAAGCTCTTTTAATGATGATATTTGTTAAGCACTTACCATGTGCCAAGCATTTTTCTAAATGCTGGTACATAGTAAGGGCTTAACAAATACCATAAAAAAAAACATTTTGCTGAAAAGCTCTTTTAATGATGGTATTTGTTAAGTACTTACTATGTCTGCTTAGTATTGCATCATACTCTCCCAAGCACTTAGCACAGTGCTCTGCATACAGTAAGTGCTCAATAAATATGATTGAATGAATGAATGAATCTTGGGCAAGTCACTTAACTTCTCTTGCCTCAGTTACCTCTATAAAATGAGGATTAACACTGAGTCCCATGTAGAACATGGACTGTATCCAACCTGATTAGCTTGTATCTACCCCAGCTCTTTTAATGATGCTATTTGTTAAGCACTTACTATGTGCCAAGCACTGTTCTAAATGCTGGTACATAGTAAGGGCTTAACAAATACCATAAAATAAAACCAATTTGCTGAAAAGCTCCTTTAATGATGGCATTTGTTAAGCACTTACTATGTGCCAAGCACTGTTCTAAGTGCTGGTGCATAGTAATGGTTTAACAAATACCATAAAAAAACAAAAACATTTTGCTGAAAAGCTCTTTTAATGATGATATTTGTAAAGCACTTACCATGTGCCAAGCATTGTTCTAAATGCTGGTACGTAGTAAGGGCTTAACGAATGCCATAAAAAAATATTTTGCTGAAAAGCTGTTTTAATGATGGTATTTGTTAAGCACTTACTATGTGCCAAGCACTGTTCTAAGTGCTGGTACATAGTAAGGGCTTAACAAATACCATAAAAAAACAAAAACAAGAAAAACAGAGGTATGGCTTGACTTCCACTGTGGTTCTGCTTCCCAAATTACTAGTACCACTGGGGCTCAGTGCAAGTAAGAGTCCAGTGAGGTTCAAAAATAATCAATCAATTAATCTATCAGCCAGTGGTATTTACTGAGTGCTTACTGTACTAAGTACTTGGAAAAGTATGATATACTCAGGTTTCTAGACACAATCCCTGCTCATGAGTAGTATGCTGTCTACAGGGGCAGACATTACAATGAATTACAGCTAGGGGAAATAGAAGAATAGAAGGGTATTTACATAAGTGCTGTGGGGATGGGGTGAGTATCTAAGTGTTTAAGGGGTGCATAGCTAAGTCAGTAGTCTACTCAGAGGGGAGGGCAGATAGGTGAAGCTTAGCCAGGAAAGCTTCTTGGGGGAGATGTGATATTAGGAGGGTTTTGAAAGTTGGGGAGAGTGGTGGACTGTCAGATGTGAAGGGAGAAGGGGGTTCCAGACTTGAGGGAGGATGTGGGCAAGGGATCTGCCGTGGTATAGGTGAAATCGAGTACAAAGAGTATGTTGGTATTAGAGGAGTGAAGTGTGAGTATTGGGTTGTAGCAGGAAACCAGTGATGTAAGGTAGGAGGGAGGGAGTTGATGGAGTGCCTAAAAGTCGATGGCAAGGAGTTTCTGTTTGATGAGGAGGTGGATGGGCAACCACTAGATGTTCTTGAGGAATGGGGAGATATGGACTGATCGGTTTTTCAGCAAAATGACCAGGAAGCAGAATGATGTAAGAACTGGGGTGGGAGGAAACAGGAAGCAGGGAGGTCAGCAAGGAGGCTGATAATAATAATAATAATAATAATAATAATGGTATTTGTTAAGTGCTTACTATGTGCAAAGCACTGTTCTAAGTGCTTGGGAGGGTACAAGGTGATCAGGTTGTCCCACGGGGGGCTCACAGTCTTCATCCCCATTTTACAGATGAGGGAACTGAGGCCCAGAGAAGTGAAGTGACTTGCCCGAAGTCATACAGCTGACAAGTGGCGGAGCCGGGATTTGCACCCATGGTCTCTGACTCCCAAGCCAGGGTTCTTTCCACTGAGCCACACTGCTTCTCTATTGTAATAGTCAAGGTGGGATATGATTCCCCCCTACCAGCACCACAACACTTTAGTACATATCTGTAATTTATTTATTTGCACTGTTGTCTGTCTCACCCCATCTAGACTCTAAGTTCATTGTGGGCAGGAAATGTGTCTGTTGATCACTGTACTTTCCCAAGTGCTTAGTACACTGCTCTGCACAGAGTAAGCGCTCAGTAAACACGATTGAATGAACACATAAGTGTTTGGATCAACACGGTAGCAGTTTGGAAGGAGAGGAAAGGGTGGATTTCAGTAGTGTTGTGAAGGTAAAACGGACAGGATTTGGTGACAAATTGAATATGTGGATTGAATGAAATAGATGAGTTGAGGATAATGTCAAGGCTATGGGGTTGTGAGACAAAAAGGATAGTTGTGTTGTCTACAGTGATGAGAAACTCAGGGAAAGGACAGCATTTGGGTGGATGAGTGAGTAGTTTTGTTTAGGATATGTTAAGTTTGCGGTGTAGGCGAGACATCCAAGTAGAGATGTCCTGAAGGTAGGAGGAAATGTGAGACTGCAAAGGAGGAGAGAGGTCAGGGCTGGAGAGGTAGATTTGGGAGACATCCACATACAGATGGTAGTTGAAGCCATGGGAGTGAAGGAGTTCTCTGAGGGAGTCGGTGTAGATGGAGAATAAAAGGGGATCCAGACCTGAGCCTTGAGCGACTCTCCCAGTTAAGGGTGGGAGGCAGAGGAGGAGTGTGCAAAAAGAATGAGGAGTAGCCAAAGAGATAGGAGGAGAACCAGGAAAGGACAGTTTCCATGTGTCAGCTGTGTGACCTTGGGTAAGCCACTTAACTTCTCTGTGCCTCAGTTACCTCAGCTGCAAAATGGGTATTAAGACTGTGAGCCCTACATGGGACAACCTGATCAACTTTTATCCCCCCCCCCCAGCACTTAGAACAGTGCTTTGCACATAGTAAGCACTTAACAAATACCATCATTGTTATTCTTATTATTCAGCAAAGCAAAGGTTAAGTAGTGTTTCTAGGAGAAGGTAGTGGTCCTCAGGGTTGAAAGCAGCTGAGAGTATGCCCCAGCACTTAGAACAGTGCTTTGAACATAGTAAGTGCTTAATAAATAGCATTATTATTATTATTATTATTCAGCAAAGCAAAGGTTAAATAGTGTTTCTAGGAGAAGGTAGTGGTCCTCGGGGTTGAAAGCAGCTGAGAGTATGCCCCAGCACTTAGAACAGTGCGAGGCACATAGTAAGCAATAAATAAATAGCATAATAATAATTATTATTATTATTAAGAGGATGCGGTTGGAGTAGAGGTTGTTGGATGTGGCAAGAAGGTGGTCATTGGTGACCTTAAAGAGAGCAGTTTCCATGGAGTGAATAGTGGGGAAGCCAGATTGGAGGGTTTCAAGGAGAGAGTTGAAGAGAGGAAGTGGAGGCAGCATCTGTAGATAATCTTCTCAAGGGGTTTGGAGAGGAATGAATGTTAGGAGAGGGTCATGGGCTCAAGGGATACATGACCGTTTTAGAAAGCAGTGGAGAAGAAACCATTGGAAAGTGAATGCTTGAAGACGTCAGTCAGGAAGGGGAAAAACGAAGGGGCGAGAGACAAGCTGTGGCAAAAACAGCCCAAACTCTGGCCATGAGGGATCCAGGAGTTGTAATTCTAGTTTAAGAAGAGGAAGACCTGGGGCAAGAGGAGCATCACGAAACCCCTTGGGGTTTGCAACCACTGTCCTGGCTCTTGCTACCCATATCTGGTGACTACTATATGAAAGTATGAAAAAGTTTTCTGGATTTGAGGCAAACTGGCCAGTGGATGGACAGGAGGAGGAGAAAAAGAACTGGAAAAACAACTTGAGAGCATAGACCTGGAGACAGCGAGGGGCTTATTGGGAAGCAAGGGGTAGGGCTAGCTTGAGAGAAAAATCGAGAGACCATCTCGTCGGGCAGTTAGGGTTAGTCTGAGAGGTGGCGGGGCAGCATAGTGGAGGTATGACAGAGAGACGGCACCACGACTCCAGAGATTTTATCTGTGGGGATTTTTGAAATTCTCTCCTCAGTGATGTCATGCCTGTAGCCAGCTCTGCACCTCCTTCTCATCTCACCTTCTGCCCCATCCCCCAAGCCTTCCCTGCCCTGGGACCTTGTGCTGTGGCCCCCAGAGGGACACCCAAACACTGTTTCATGGCCACTTACATTTTTTTTAATGGTAATAATAATAATAATAATGATAGCATTCATTAAGCGCTTACTATGTGCAAAGCACTGTTCTAAGCACTGGGGAGGTTACAAGGTGATCAGGTTGTCCCACCAGGGGCTCACAGTCTTAATCCCCATTTTACAGATGAGGTAACTGAGGCCCAGAGAAGTTAAGTGACTTGCCCCAAGTCACACAGCTGACAAGTGGCAGAGCCTGGAATTGAACCCATGACCTCTGGCTTCAAAGCCTAGGCTCTTTCCTCTGAGCCACAGGCACTGCGCTAAACGTTGAGGAAGAAATAAGATAATCAGGGTGGACACAGTTCATCCCCGCATGGGGTTCACAGTCTTATTCCCCACTTTACGGATGAGGTCACACAGCAGACAAGTGGTGGAGCCAGAATTAGAACCCGGGTCCTCTGACTCCCAGCCCCGTGCCCTTTCCATAGCCCAAGCAACCTCCTGGTTCTCCCCACCCTGGAGCTACCTCGTCCGCCAAGCCCCATCCACCCAGCATGGCACCCTTTCCACAAGACAGCCTCCCGCGGTACAGTTTGGCCCCCTCCTTCCTCCTCTTCCTCTTGCAGCTTCAGGTCGGGTGGGGTGGAAATCAGTTTCTGGAATAAAAACTGAGGTCTGGGCTAGTTTGCCTTTATCGCTTGTTTTAACTCCTATTCTTCACCTAGGTTTGGAGAGACTTTTGCAAAATATTCCATATGATGTCATATGGAACAGATCGGGGTGGCAATTTTTTCCTTCCCAGGGCAGCCAAATGTCTGAAGGCAGCACTGGCAGTGGGAATTATGCAGAGGCTCTGCAGACTGGTGGGTGGGGGGCAGAGCTCATTCATTCAATTCAATTGTATTTATTGAGCACTTACTTTGAGCAGAGCACTGTACTAAGCGCTTGGGCGAGTACAATATAAAAATAGACACATTCCCTGCCCACAATGAGCTACTGAAAGCTTACCTCCTCCAGGAGGCCTTCCCAGACTGAGCCCCCCTTTTCCTCTGCTCCTCCTCCCCTCCCCATCGTCCCTACTCCCTCCCTCTGCTCTACCTCCCACCCTGCCCCACAACAATTGTGTACATATGTACATATTTATTATTCTATTTATTTTATTAATGATGTGTTTATATCTATAATTCTATTTATTTATATTGGTGCTATTGATGCCCATCTACTTGTTTCGTTTTGTTGTTTGTCTCCCCGCTTCTAGGCTGTGAGCACGTTGTTGAGTAGGGATTGTCTCTATCTGCTGCTGAATTGTACTTTCCAAGAGCTTAGTACAGTGCTTTGCACACAGTAAGCGCTCAGTAAATATGATTGAATGAATGAATGAATGAGTTTACAGTCTTGAAGGGGAGAGGGGTGGGGATGGGCCGGGACCCCCCACCTTCACCCCTTGTCTACCCTTTAAACAGGGGGAGAAACGGGACCACGAGAAAGGATCTGGGTAAGTATTAAGTACTAATATTAAGCATTACCATTCCCTTAGTGGCAGTTGTCAGCTGTGTGACTTTGGGCAAGTCACGTAACTTCTCTGTTCCTCAGTTCCCTCATCTGTAAAATGGGGATTAAGACTGTAAGCCCCCCGTGGGACAACCTGATCACCTTGTAACCTCCCCAGCGCTTAGAACAGTGCTTTGCAAATAGTAAGCATTTAATAAATGCTATCATTATTATTCTCTGTTCCTCAGTTACCTCATCTGTAAAATGGGGATTAAGACTGTGAGCCCTCCGTGGGACTACCTGATCACCTTGTAACCTCCCCAGCACTTAGTACAGTGCTTTGCACGTAGCGGTTAATAAATGTTATCATTATTATTATTATTATTGTTATTATTACCCCGGGCTTGGTGATCAGAGGGTTTTGGTCTGGGGATGGAGGTTTTATCAATAAATAATAATGATGGTATTTTGTTAAGCGCTTACTATGTGAGGAGCACTGTTCTAAGTGCTGGGTGAGGAGGACAGACCAATCAATCAATCAATCATATTTATTGAGCACTTACTGTGTGCAGAGCACTGTACTAAGCGTTTGGGAAGTACAAGTTGGCAACATATAGAGACAGTCCCTACCCTACAGTGGGCTCACAGTCTGGCAGGATGAAACGAAGGGCTGTTGCTGGAGGGATCCAGCAACTTTGTCTCTCAGTTTTCCCACCTGTAAAATGGGAGTAATAGAGACCGACCATATTCCTGCCCTGGGGTGGATTTTAATAAAATAAAACCTGCAAGAATCTCTGAGAACTTGCATGCCGCCAAAACATAAAGTAATATTGCTGCTGTTGTTACCTGGGGGACTCAGAGCAGCTCCTTTAGGGTGGGAGGGCAGAAGGGTGTACCCCATCTTTTTTGTGCGTGTGACATACATCACCCGTGGGAAGGGGCGAGCACGGTGGTTCTGGGAGGAGGGAAGGAGAAGCCGCGTGGCTCAGTGGAAAGAGCCTGGGCTTTGGAGTCAGAGGTCATGGGTTCAAATCCCGGCTCCACCGCCTGTTAGCTTTGTGACTTTGGGCAAGTCACTTCACTTCTCTGGGCCTCAGTTCCCTCATCTGTAAAATGGTGATTGACTGTGAGCCCCTCGTGGGACAACCTGATCACCTTGTAACATTCCCAGCGCTTAGAACAGTGCTTTGCACATAGTAAGCGCTTAATAAATGCCATAATAATAATAATTATTATTATTATTACTATTATATCGGTGTCAATACATCTCAGATAGTCTTTTCTGTTCCAGGAAAGGCTAGTGTCCATTTATTGCCTCGAGGCAGGTTTGGGGCTCCGGTTCAAGGGAAGAGAGGGGGTGAGGTGAAGGGGATGTGGGGAGAGGGATAAGAAGGAGAAATGGTGGAGGGGAATGGTTTCTGAGCAGGCTCCGGGACTCTTCCCTGGAGAGGGTTAGGGAGGCACTCAATTAAGGCGGGAGAAAGGGAGAGGGAGAGAGAGAGAAAGAAAAAAAAACCCCACACAAACCACACACACACGCCGGGGTTACTGACGGTCAAAGTCTCCTTTCCTTCTGCTCGCCTCCTTTTCCTCCATTCATTTTCCCAGTTTCAGGATCGTTTCTCCCCCATCCGTTTCCCATCCGGATTAGGGGAGGGAAGCCCGAGCGGATGAGGATTTTCCCACCCCCAACACATACCCCGGACTGCTGACTAAAAGACTTTCCCCCCAAACCAAAACCCCAAAACTTTCCTCCCCGCACCCGCCATGCCTCTATCCGGTTTGGGGGAGGAGGAGGAGGAGGAGGAGGAAGAGGAGAAGGAGGAGGAGGAGGAGGAGGCTGGCGGGTAGACACAGAGCAGGGAGATCTTGTGGGGTCCCAGCTCCCAATTTCCAACGTCCAGTTCCCAGCTTCCAACGTCCAGTTCCCAGCTTCCAGCCTCCAGCCTCCAGCTCCCAGTTTCCAACCTCCAGCTCCCAGCTTCCAGCTTCCAGCTTCCCAGTTTCCAACCTCCAGTTCCCAGCTTCCAGCCTCCAGCTTCCCAGTTTCCAACCTCCAGTTCCCAGTTTCCAACCTCCAGCTCCCAGCTTCCAACCTCCTGCTCCCAGCCTCCAGCTCCCAGTTTCCAACCTCCAGTTCCCAGTTTCCAACCTCCAGTTCCCAGTTTCCAACCTCCAGCTCTCAGCTTCCAGCCTCCAGCTCAGTTTCCAACCTTCAGCTCCCAGTTTCCAACCTCCAGCTCCCAGCTTCCAGCCTCCAGCTCCCAGTTTCCAACCTCCAGCTCCCAGCTTCCAACCTCCAGCTCCCAGCTTCCAACCTCCAGCTCCCAGTTTCCAACCTCCAGTTCCCAGTTTCCAACCTCCAGCTCTCAGCTTCCAGCCTCCAGCTCAGTTTCCAACCTTCAGCTCCCAGTTTCCAACCTCCAGCTCCCAGCTTTCAACCTCCAGCTCCCAGTTTCCAACCTCCACTTCCCAACTTCCAACCTCCAGCTCCTAGCTTCCTGAGCCGGAGCGGAGAGAAGAGAGACCCTCTCCTCCCACCGGGGGTGTTAAGTGAAGCAGCATGGTTTAGTGGCAAGAGCCCGGGTTTAGGAGTCACAGGACTTGGGTTCTAATTCTGTCTCCGTCGCTTGTCTGCTGGGTGACCTTGGGCAAGTCGCTTCACCTCTCTGGGCTCATCTGTCAAATAGGGATTAAGACTGTGAGCCCCACGTAGGACAACCTGATCACCTTGTATAACAATTATGGTTTTTGTTAAGCGCTTACTATGTGCCAAGCTCTGTTCTAAGCGCTGGACTACTCCAGCGTTTGGAACAGTGCTCGGCTCATAGTCAGTGCGTAAGCAGCATGGTTTAGTGTAAAGTCCATTGACTTGGGAATCAGCGGACGTGGGTTCTAATCCCAGATAATAATAATAATAATGTTGGCATTTGTTAAGCGCTTACTATGTGCAAAGCACTGTTCTAAGCACTTGGGGGGATACAAAGTGATCAGGTTTTCCCACGTGGGGCTTACAGTCTTAATCCCCATTTTACAGATGAGGTAACTGAGGCTCAGAGAAGTTAAGTGACGTGCCCAAGGTCACACAGCAGACATGTGGCAGAGCCGGGATTCGAACCCCTGACCTCTGACTCCAAAGCCCGGGCTCTTTCCACTGAGCCACGCTGCTTCTCTCAGATCTGCCCCTTGTCTGCTGGGTGCCTTGGGCAAACCACTTCACTTTTCTGTGCCTCAATTTCCTCATCTGTGAAATGGAGATTAAGACTGTGAGCCCCCGTGAGACAATCTGATTACCTTGTATCTCTCCCAGCGCTTAGTGCTTGGGGCACATAGTAAGCGCTTAACAAATATGCCCGTGATTGGGTAGGGATTGTCTTTATTTGCTGAATTGTACTTTCAAAGCGCTTAGTTCAGTGCTCTGCACACAGTAAGCTCTCAATAAATACGACTGAATGACTGAATGACCAAATACTACTACTACTATTATTATTATTATTATTATTATTATTCGGCAGAGCCCTGACTCCCTGACTCGACTGAAACTGCTCCATGCCCCTTCCTCCCACCATCCCGACCATCCCTGGTGGGGAGCCGGGAAGCCCGCATCCCTGCCCGGGGAGGAGGGGGAAGGTCGGAAGGGAGAGGGGGATCCTTCCCCACCCCAGGCAGAGAATAATAATAATAATAAATAATGATGGTATTTGTTAAGCGCTTACTATATGCCAAGCACTGTTCTAAGCACTGGGGGAGATACGAGGTGATCAGATTGTCCCACGTGGGGCTCACAGTCTTAATCCCCATTTGACAGATGAGGTCACTGAGGCCCAGAAAAGTTAAATGACTGGCCCAAGGTCACCCGGCAGACAAGGGGCGGAGCAGGATTAGAACCCACGACCTCTGACTCCCAAGCTCGGGCTCTTGCTACTGAGCCAGAAGAAACTGAGCCCAGCACCAGGTTGTCCTGATCAAGCTCTTATCGCTTTTTTTAGTGGGGGTGCGGGGGACGGACGGAACGGTCAGAGTTAGGGTTGATCTTATTATTACAAGGTCACACATTCAGGTGTATTTATTGAGCTCTTACTACGAATAATAATTATGGTATTGGTTAAGCACTTCATATGTGTCAAGCAATTAGCTTTGCACACAGTAAATAATAATAATAATAAAGTATGGTACTTTTTAAGCATTTACTATGTGCCAAGCTCTGTTCTCAGCACTGTTCTAAGTCTTCTGGGGTGTGAGCCTGTTCTAGGCAGGGATTGTCTCTATTTGTTGCTGAACTGTACTTCCCAACTGCTTAGTACAGTGCTCCGCACACAGTAGGCGCTCCATAAATGCGATTGAATGAATGACTAAGTGCTGGGGGAGGGGGGATACAAGGTGATCAGGTTGTCCCATGTGGGGCTCACTGTCTTAATTCCCATTTGACAGAGGAGGGGACTGAGGCCTAGTGAAGTGACTTGCTCAAGGTCACACAGCTGACAAGCTATGGAGGCGGGATTAGAACCCACGCCCTATGACTCCCAAGCCCGGGCTCTTGCCACTAAGCCACGTTGCTTAAGCGCTTACTATGTGCCTGTGGGCCCGTTGTTGGGCAGGGATTGCCTCTATTGCTGAATTGTACTTTCCAAGTCCTTAGTGATAATAATAATAATAATAATAATGGTATTTGTTAAGCACTTACTATGTGCAAAGCACTGTTCAGTGTTCTGCAGACAGTAAACACTCAATAAATACCATTAAGTGAATGAATGCATGCGCTGAGCACTGTTATAAGCGCTGGGGTAGTTCCCAGATAATCAGGCTGTCCCACGTGGGGCTCACATTCTTCATCCCCCTTTGACAGCTGAGGCCAGGGAAGGGAAGCGACTTGCCCAAGGTCACCCAGCAGACAAGCGGCGGAGGCGGGATTAGAACCCATGCCCTGTGACTTCCAAGCCCGGGCTCTCTCCACTAAACCACGTTGCTTAAGCGCTTACTGTGTGCCTGTAAGCCTGTTGTTGGGCAGGGATTATCTCTTTTTAGAGCTGAATTGTACTTTCCCAGCACTTAGTACACTGCTCTGCACACAGTAAGCGCTCAATAAACACTATTGAATGAACAAATGAATGCGCCGAGCACTGTTTTAAGCGCTGGGGTAGTTCCCAGATAATCAGGTTGTCCCACATGGGGCTCACATTCACCATTCATTCATTCAATTGTATTTATTGAGCGCTTACTGTGTGCAGAGCACTGTCCTAAGCGCTTGGGAAGTACAAGTCGGCAACATATAGAGACACTCCCTACCCAACAACAGGCTCACATTCTTCATCCCCCTTTGACAGATAATAATAATAATAATAATAGCATTTATTAAGCGCTTACTATGCGCAAAGCACTGTTTAAAGTGCTGGGGAGGTTACAAGGTGATCAGGTTGTCCCACATGGGGCTCACAGTCTTAATCCCTGTTTTACAGATGAGGTAACTGAGGCCCAGAGAAGTTAAGTACCTTGCCCAAAGTCACACAACTGACAAGTGGTGGAACTGGGATTTGAACCCATGACCTTTGACATTTGAACCGTGCTCTTTCCACTGAGCCCCGCTGCTTTCCCATGAGGGCAGGGAAGGGAAGCGACTTGCCCAAGGTCACCCAGCAGGCAAGCGGCGGAGGCGGGATTAGAATCCACGCCCTATGACTCCCAAGCCCAGGCTCTTGCCACTAAGCCACGTTGCTTAAGTGCTTACTATGTGCCTGTGGGCCCGTTGTTGGGCAGGGATTGCCTCTATTGCTGAATTGTACTTTCCAAGTCCTTAGTGATAATAATAATAATAATAGTAATAATAATAATAATAATAATAACAATAACAATAATAACAATGGTATTTGTTAAGTGCTTACTATGTGCAAAGCACTGTTCAGTGTTCTGCAGACAGTAAATGCTCAATAAATACCATTAAATGAATGAATGAATGCGCTGAGCACTGTTATAAGCGCTGGGGTAGTTCCCAGATAATCAGGTTGTCCCACGTGGGGCTCACATTCTTCATCCCCCTTTGACAGCTGAGGCCAGGGAAGGGAAGTGACTTGCCCAAGGTCAGCCAGCAGGCAAGCGGCGGAGGCGGGATTAGAACCCACGCCCTTTGACTTCCAAGCCCGGGCTCTTTCCACTAAACCACGTTGCTTAAGCACTTACTACGAGCCTGTGAGCCCGTTGTTGGACAGGGATTGTCTCTTTTTATTGCTGAATTTTACTTTCCAAGCGCTTAGTACAATGCTCTGCACACAGTAAGCACTCAATAAATACGACTGAATGAACGAATGAATGTGCCGAGCACTGTTCTAAGTAACCAGATAATCAGGTTGTCCCACGTGGGGCTTACATTCTTCAACCCACACAGCTGACAATTGGTGGAGCCTAGATTTGAACCCATGACCTCTGACTCCAAAGCCCGGGCTCCTTCCACTGAGCCACGTTGCTTCTACCTCGGATCCGTCATCTGCAAAATGGGGATTAATAATAATAATGATGGTATTTCTTAAGTGCTTATCACGTGCCGAGCACTGGATGAGGACTGCGTCCAACCCTACGATCTTGTCTCTACCCCATCGCTTAGAACAGTGCCTGGCACGTAGTAAGCGCTTAACAAACACCACAGTTATGATTAAAGTTTTAAAACCAGAGCCTGCTCTTGCCTGAGTTGAGGGTGATTTGTCCCAAGGCTGGTTTAAATCAGGACCCTGCTGCTCGTGATGCCCTACTGAGAGCTCACCTCCTCCAGGAGGCCTTCCCAGACTGAGCCCCCTCCTTCCTCTCCCCCTCCCCCCCTCCACCCCCCCGCCTTACCTTCTTCCCTTCCCCACAGCACCTGTATATACGTATATATGTTTGTATGTATTTATTACTCTATTTATTTATTTTACTTGTACATATCTGTTCTATTTATTTTATTTTGTTAATATGTTTGGTTTTGTTCTCTGTCTCCCCCTTTCAGATTGTGAGCCTGTTGGGTGGGGACAGTCTCTATATGTTGCCAACTTGTACTTCCCAAGCGCTTAGTCCAGTGCACAGTAAGTGCTCAATAAATACGATTGATTGATTGATTGATTGACCCTGGACTCTGTTTTTCACCCAGCCTCTGGTTTGCTCTGTGGCCTTGAAGGAATTATTGCCTCTTCTCTGTGTCTCATTTTCTCATTATGTGTATATGTTTGTACGTATTTATTACTCAATTTTATTTGTGCATATTGATTCTATTTATTTTATTTTGTTAACATGTTGTGTTTTGTTGTCTGTCTCCCCCTTCTAGACTGTGAGCCCGCTGTCGGGTAGGGACCGTCTCTCTATATTGCCAACTTGGACTTCCCAAGCGCTTAGTACAGTGCACATGGTAAGCGCTCAATCAATACGATTGAATGACTGAATGAATCCCCCTTTGACAGCCGAGGCCAGGGAAGGGAAGCGACTTGCCCAAGGTCACCCAGCAAGCTTTGGAGTCAGAGGTCATGGGTTCGAATGCCGGCTCCACCACATGTCTGTTGTGTGACCTTGGGCAAGTCACTTAACTTCTCTGAGCCTCAGTTCCCTCATCTGGAAAATGGGGACTAAGACTGTGAGCACCACGTGGGACAACTGAATCACCTTGTCTCCCCCCCAGCACTTAGAACAGGGCTTTGCACGTAGTAAGCGCTTAACAAATGCCATCATCATTATTATTATTGGCATTTATTAAGCGCTTCCTATGTGCAAAGCACGATTATTAAGGGGCAGAGGAGGGATTAGAACCCACGCCCTGTGACTTTCCAAGCCCGGGCTCTTTCTCTAAACTGCGGTATGGGTTGCAGAGGGCTGGATTAAGGGGAGAAGGCTTGTTTTGGGGGAGCCACCGTGCCTGGAGGAGGCCCAATCAATCAATCAATCGTATTTATTGAGCGCTTACTGTGTGCAGAGCACTGGACTAAGCGCCTGGGAAGTCCAAGTTGGCAACATCTAGAGACAGTCCCTACCCAACATTCATTCATTCAGTCGTATTTATTGAGCGCTTACTGTGTGCAGAGCACTGGCCTAAGCGCCTGGCAACAAGTTGGCAACATCTAGAGACAGTCCCTACCCAACAATCAATCAATCAATCAATCGTATTTATTGAGCGCTTACTATGTGCAGAGCACTGTACTAAGCGCTTGGGAAGTACAAATTGGCAACACATAGAGACAGTCCCTACCCAACAGCGGGCTCACAGTCTAAAAGGGGGAGACGGGGAACAAAACCAAGCATACTAACAAAATAAAATGAATAGATAGGTACAAGTAAAATAAATAACTGAATAGAGTAATACCACCCAAGGGATGGTGTTGCGTGGGAGCGGTGAGCGAGCGCTGCGCCTGTTTCATTCAAACTTTCGGGAGCCTTTGGGCCCGGCGTCGTGGGGGGGGGGGGGAGGGGGGGGGGAGAGGTGTGACCAATCAGCGCCCGCGGATCCGCATAAATTAGGCAAATTACCATCTGGCGATGGGTCAGATGACTCGGCATCCTTAAAACGTCCAACTGGGAGCCCCTCGATGTGACAGTAGTAGACGTTCCCCCTGTGGCCGAGGTTGCAGCGAGGGGTTCGGGCGCTCCTCCTCCCAGCCCCTTTCTTTTCATCTGGGGGGCTTCCACCCTGCCGATCCCACCGACTCCTTCTTGGGGTGGGAGCCCAGCTCCGACGGAAAGGGAAGCCCTATCCCGAAGGAGATCCCGACCTGATCCCTTCTGTTCCCACCCCCCCCCCCTTTTTTTTTGGGGAAAGCAATGAGACGCTTCGTTTCCCTGCTCTTCATTGAGACGGTCTACTGCTGCATCATAGCGGGGAGTTCTGCCCAGGGAATTCCGGAAGGACGGCTGAAAGGTAAACTTCTCTTCCTCCCTTCAAGGCCCTACTGAGAGCTCACCTCCTCCAGGAGGCCTTCCCAGACTGAGCCCCTTCCTTCCTCTCCATCCCCCCATCTTACCTCCTTCCCTTCCCCACAGCACCTGTATATACGTATATACGTTTGTACACATTTGTTACTCTATTTATTTTACTTCTACATATCTATTCTATTTTATTTTGTTAGTATGTTTGGTTTTGTTCTCTGTCTCCCCCTTTCAGACTGTGAGCCCACTGTTGGGTAGGGACTGTCTCTGTATGTTGCCAGTTTGTACTTCCCAAGCGCTTAGTACAGTGCTCTGCACACAGTAAGCACTCAATAAATACGATTGATGATGATGATGATGATGACTTTTCCAAGGCAGCAGGGATGGTAGTGAGAAGAGTGGGAGAGGGAACTTTGAATGAGGAGGTTGGAATAACTGATTTTGTTAGAGATCACAGATCAAAACACTTCCCTCATCCTTCTCCTCTTTTTTTCTGTGCTGTTAAATACCAGCACCCTTCTTTCCATCCTTCCCATCCTCTCCCCCTCGTCCCCCCTCCATCCCCCCATCTTACCTCCTTCCCTTCCCCACAGCACCTGTATATATGTATGTATGTTTGTACATATTTGTTACTCTATTTATTTATTTATTTTACTTGTACATATCTATTCTATTTATTTTATGTTGTAGTATGTTTGGTTTTGTTCTCTGTCTCCCCTTTTAGACTGTGAGCCCACTGTTGGGTAGGGACTGTCTCTATATGTTGCCAACTTGTGCTTCCCAAGCGCTTAGTACAGTGCTCTGCACACAGTAAGTGCTCAATAAATACGATTGATGATGATGATGATTTCTCATTTATCGTCTATCATTCTATCCTAAAATCTTTCTTCCTCCTGTCTCTCTCTCCCATGCCCTCTCCCTCCCCGCCTCTGCCCTCGTTTCTTTCTTTCCCTAACTGATCGGGGGCGACCACTTGTTCCTTGCAGGCTGTTAACAGGGTAGCCTCCGGAAAGACGTGACTAATTGGGCTCTGAGCTTGATAAATTCAAGAAGTTTTTCTAGGTCCTCTCAAGTTGGACTTTTCTCTCTGTTTTTCGGTTTTTGAAGCGTTGGTCAAGGGCTTAGTCTCTCTCTCTCTCTCTCTCTCTCTCTCTCTCTCTCTCTCTCTCTCTCTCTCTCTCTCTCTCTCTCTTCCCCCCCCCCCCCAACAATCCCCTCAAAACCTTTTTTATACTGATTCTTGAGGTTAAGACGATCAAAGTTCCTGGTGCCCACATCCCACAATAGTTTGTTTTAAGAGCGATTTATCTTTCTAGGAGAATGCCGGGCAGGTGAGGGAGGAGTGTGGCAAAGAGCATGGCTCTAAGAGTAGGAGGACCCAGAGTTTAGTCCCAGCTCTGGCCTGTTGGTGACCCTGGGCAAGTCACTTGACCTCTCTATGCCTCAGATTCCTCAACTGTAAAATGGGGGCAATGCCTGCCTCTCCCTATCTCGAAAGGATGTTTTGAGGACAAAAATTGAGATAAGAAACTGTAATATGAAAGCCCTTTGGAAAATAAAAGCTCTGCCTAAATTCAAGGTATCTGCCATCCAAGCAAGCTAACCTGTCCTTGACTAGAACAGAGCTTTGCAGGGTTCTGTGAAATTGGTGGAAAAGTTGTGCCAAGGATAAGCCTGCTTCCTCCTCCCTGTCACCGTGTTTCCTCTTTCTTCCAGTTTCTCCTCTTTTCTGCCTCTCCTATTCGCTCCTTCCCTTCTTCCCTGATGTGTAAAGATATAACCAGTGCCTGTCCTCAGCCAGGACCACATGTTCTTCCACTTCCCCACCTCCCGCCCCAAAACACACTTTTGCAGCATGCTTTGGAAGGACATTCAATACTTGGTGAAGGGAGAGTGGACAAATTACACACCCCCTTGCCAGCTTGTGGTAAACCGCTCTTTTGGGGCTCTGCAAAACCCTGGACTGTTCTGTACCCGCTCACCCATTTGTATGATTTGAGAAGTAATTTAGAACCACCTGAAAAATTGCTCTGGTATTACCAGTAATGGTTTTAAGGAAGTGTTGGTCCTGGAATCTGCAGAGAAATCTGGTTGCAGCGATGGCCAGGACTCATACCGTACCCTCCCAAGTGCTTAATACAGTGCTCTGCACACAATTAATGCTCAGTAAATACCACTGGTGATAAAGAGAAATTGAGCATATTAATACAGAATAGCCAGGAGCTCCTCTCTCCCCCTCTCCCCCTCTCCCCCTCTCCCCCTCTCCCCCTCTCCCCCTCTCCCCCTCTCCCCCTCTCCCCCTCTCCCCCTCTCCCCCTCTCCCCCTCTCCCCCTCTCCCTCTCTCTCCTTCCCTCCCAAATTACCACTTGACCCTGAATGCTCAGGGCATTTTGTAAACTAGGGCAGCAGAGGTAGTAAAGTGACTATTTAAATCTCAGCCTTTTTTGGTTTCCCATTATTCCAGCAATGGTTATGCTCAAATCTGGCCATTTTCTCTGGTGTGCATGCTAGCTAAAAACTCAGGGCCCTTTTTTTTTTTTTTTTGAAACCTTACCCTCCATAACAGCTCATGTTCAACCAGCTTCACTTGGTAGACCTAACCTTGCCTATCCTTTATCCTTGCTCCCCTCACCCCCTCCCCTCTTTCCTTTAATCCTTGTTGATATTAATCCAAGTTGATCTTTTTTCCTGGGCCAGTGGGTTAGAAGAGCTGGCATGCTTCCCAAACTCTCCAATATATTGTCAAGGAAAAAATTTAGGATGGCCTAGTGACTGAGAGAGAGAGAGAGAGGAAGTGTGGAGAGAGAACAGAAGCTTGGCCAGCTTAAAAACTAACAAACACACACAAAAAAACCTACAGGCAACAGTGGTTTCCAGAGTCCCAGGAAGCCAGTCTATTTCCTAAAATTTAAGCACCCTGTCCTTGGTGGGGCCAAAATAAATGACTACTTCATCTGGAAAATGCTGTTTCGCTCACCTTGTGACTCCGTCTCTGCTATTTGTCCATTTCTCCTTATAACTGACTTTGGGAAGGTGGTGGGCAGCACAGAGATTTGAGGGAGAAAAGGGAAAGGATGAAAGGTTTACAGAGGAGGAGGGAAGACTAGGAAAGGAGGAACCAATTTGAAAAACTGACTTGTTGAGAAAGACCAGCTCAGTGAGTTGAACCATGAACTCTGCTACAGTAAGTCATCTTCCAGACTGTAAGCTTGTCATGGGCAGGGAATGTGTCTGTTATATTGTTGTCTGTACTCTCCCAAGTGCTTAGTACAGGGCCGTACATGCAGTGCTCAATAAACATGACTGATTGATTGATTCTTCCATCACCAGACGACATCCCAAATGAGCACCTGGAGCCTGGGAGAAGACACATTCACCCCAAGCACCAAGTGAAGTTTAAGGTCTGCACTTCTACAGACCCAGAGCACGAAGGCTGCAAACTCGCCATAGGTCACAACAGGCATTTAGAAGACTGTGGATTCAACATGACTGCCAAGACCTTCTTCATTATCCACGGGTGGACGGTGAGGAGTAGGGGAGGGCACTCTGAAGCAATAGATAGTATCTGCTTTCCTTTGTGCTGATCAATTATAGGGATCACCAATGTTTCCAGTTTTTTTTCCCTCCCTTTGCCAGCTGCTTGTATTTCAGGCATCTGTGAAGAATACATTGTCACTGCACTTAGGAAGAGCCTTCTGTGTCCCTGGTTTGGTGGTATTTAATGCTGGCTTATAGCCTGCTTACAAGTTTTACTCCTCAAAGCAGCAGTATAACATGTCTAGCACTTAAGAACACATTTAATTACACTTAATTGCATCAGTCAGCTGCTGCCTTCCAGTATTTCCGTGTCAGTAGAGGTTGAGGGGAGTAACTTGACTGTCTCCATGCACCTGAAAGAAGAGAATGGTGTTGGCCGTTGCTGCTTTTAAAGTGCTAGAGCTTTTATGCGTGTCCTAGCAGAGCAATTCATGTTGAAAGACACTACAACAAAGGGATTTAAACTCTGAGATTTGGCACCTTCAGATCAGAGAAGCACTCACATACTCATTCATCCTAATGGCAATCTTCATCCAGGTGCCAAAGTGAAGTGAGCAGGTTCTTGACAGTGCTACTGTAACTGGGCAGGATTGCGTTCTGTGTTCATTCATTCTCCTAAAGGGTAAGAAGCCCATCAGCGGAATGCAGCTTGGGGTTTGAAATGTTGGAGGGGGCTTACACCAGGGACTCAGGAATAGGAGGGTATCCAGACATCTTACGATGGGGGTGGTAGAGGTCCTATCTCCAAATCGAGAAAGTTTACGAAAACTTTAGGGTCGGGAGAGTCAGAAGGTCAGCAGGTCGGCTTGTCGACAGCTCCACTGGGGTTCTTGAAGCCTCCGGGGGGAATCTAAAGTTTCTACTTCCTCTTGCAGATGAGTGGCATGTTTGAAAATTGGCTGGACAAGCTCGTGTCAGCCATCCAGGAGAGAGAGAAGGAGGCCAATGTGGTCGTGGTGGACTGGCTTCCTCTGGCCCATCAGCTCTACACAGATGCTGTGAACCACACCAGAGTGGTTGGGAAAGACATCGCCAAGATGCTGGACTGGTTGCAGGTAAGTTCCAAAACAGTCCGCTTCTCGAGAGACATCAGCCCGTTGCTCTTGGAAACCACTCCTGGCAGTGGGAAGGGGCCTGAGGGTGGGGAGGAATCTACAGATTTCTGCCTTTCCTGATGCTCATGGAGAGTAGCTAGATATTAACTAACCTTGTGGATGGGGCCCCCAAAACATGTGGATGCCCCAGGGCTCAAATTCACTCTCAGAGATTAATGATTTACTGGCGATAAGGACAAACCTAGGGCAGGCCTTTACAAGCGAAAGGAAATGGTATTTGGACAACTGAGACAAAATTCCTGGCTTTGCTTCTGTATTTATTCAGGATGATTCAGGAAGACTGGGGTTTTGAGCTGGAGGATCTGGGTAATAATCACCATTCTCTGGGAGCACTATTTAGGGCAATTTAAGGTGCTGGTCATCTGGAGAGTTTCCAGTACTCTACCAGTCTCGGCTATGGGAGGGAGAGTCAGGCAGAGGCATACCCATTTCATTCCTGGCTTGGGCTGTGCCTAGTTTGTGCAAGAAAATCTGCTACAAGTCAAAACTCACTGTGCTGGGCTCCAGCGGCATGGGAGAGTCAAGGGTGGAGACAACTTTACTGAGTGGAAGGTGTGTTTTTAACAAGAAAACTCTGTGGATGTACTACCAGAACAATTGCAGATGGAGGTGGGGCGCTCTGGGAGAGATGTGTCCATGGAGTCACTATGGATTGGAAATGACTCGACAGCATAAGAAAGGACAAGATGCTGTGGGGTGATGACCTGACCTCTAATTGGGTCATCTTGCCAGAGATAAGGCCCGTTGTGGGCAGGGAATATATCTGCTAACTCTCTTGTAGTGTCTCTCCCGAGCGCTTAGTAAGCACGTAGTAAGCTCTCAGAAAATACCATTGATTGATTGTCTGATGGTTTAACTTCTTTAGGCAGGAGAACGCAACCTCCTGACAGGCTACTTCTTTGCAATTTCAGGAAGAGCATCATTTTTCACTCGGGAACGTTCACCTGATTGGCTACAGTCTTGGAGCTCATGTTGCTGGGTATGCTGGCAACTTTGTTAAGGGAACAATTGGCAGGATCACGGGTAAGAAACACAAAGTCAGATGGAGATCCTCTTCCCCACCACCCAAAAGCCGTAGAGATCAATGCTGTGATGTTTGAAAACATTTTTTGTTGTTTTGGGGACATGCCCAGTACAGGAAAAGGTACCCATTATCACTGCCTGAAATCTGTAGGAGTGGAGTATATACAGGGAGTGAGAGGAAGGGGAAAGCATTGTAAAATCATTCATCTTGGGTCCTGTGAAAGGACTGGCTAAGGTAGTTGGCTGGGAATGCCACTCTCTGTCCCACACACAGATTGAGAACCACTGAACTAATGGGAACAATATTCTGCTGGGAATCAGGAAACCCAGCTTTCCAGTCTGGGCTTTGCCAATGATCAACAGGGTGTCCTTGAGCAAATCAGGTAACTTTTCTGGGCTTCCACTTTCTCTTGGGGAAAATGGGGACAATGATTCCTTCCCCCCTTAACTGGAATGTAAGGCGAGGCAGGAGATGGGAAAGTACTTCGGAAGAGAAGCGCTAGATCAAATAGTCTTATTATCACTTGGGTAGTTTATTGTTATAGAAAGAGACCTTTCTCCTTTTACTGCTCAGGAGGAAACTGCAAACTGGATTTGTTTCTTGGACTCTCAGATGTGTCTTGAGAACTCAATGATTATTATTATTAGATTATTGTGAGTTCACTCACCCCCCTCTGTAGGGTATAACACACACACTCACACACTCTCACTCTCTCTCTCTCTCTCTCTCTCTCTCTCTCTCTCTCTCTCTCTCTCTCACTGTTCTGCCACACATCTTCTGTGTGACCTTGGGCAAGTTACTTCACTTCTCTGTGCCTCAGTTACCTCACCTGTAAAATGGGGATTAAGACTGTGAGCCCCATGTGGGACAGGGTCTGTGGCCAACCTGATTACCTTGTATATACTATGTGCTTGGCACATAGTAAGCGTTTAACAAATACCCCAATTATTATTTTACACACACACACACACACACACACACACACACACACACACACACACACACAAACCCCTCCCCTCTTTACCTGCTGTAGATGTAGCATAACTTCCTAAGAACTAAAGTTTCCCAACATGGGCAGGCATCCGCTGGGCCCTGAGGCTGCCCCTTAGGCAGGCCTCCCATGGATCTGCTAAGAAACATCAGCTCCGGGTGGGAAAGGCAGTTCCAGGATCTGCCATTCCTGAGTCCCCTGTCCGCATTCCCCTCGCCACCTTATGAGTGGCATGCGATTTGAGGCCCACGCTGGCTGCTGTGGACCACAGACACCTTGCAGGAGACCTGTGGCGGTTGGGATTCAGTGAAACAAACAAACAAAAAATCTTTCAGTGAATGGTTTGTGAGAAGGAGTCACTGAAAAGTCACTGAGCTAGCTTGGCTAACCACCACCCCAGGGCTACCAAGTTGGAGCCCAGGTCAGCAGGGAAGAATGAGGAGGCACTACAGTTTTGCTCCCTGCAGACCCTCTGGGTGGCAGCTGTTAGCAAATTGCTACTTCATTTTTAGTTTGTCTTGTCATTTGGAGTTGGTGGAATCCTAATTAGTCCGTTGCCCTGTTTGGACTGGACTCTGAGATCCAAGATTTGCCCCTTACTATAGATGACAACAGATCACTTCCTCTTGAGTTGTTGCCCAGAGGTGACTGACAGGACAGAGAAGAGTGTATAATTTTGCATAAGCAGCCTGTTCTTCCAGGATGCTAAGTACTAAAGATAGTTTAACAGGGAAGGTTTTTGTTTTCTAAATGGTACTTGTTAAGCACTTACAATGTGCCAGGCTCTGTACTAAACACTGGGGAAGATAGCAAGCTCATCAGGTTGGACACAGTCCCTGTCCCACATGGGGCTCACCGTCTTATTACCCATTTTGCGAATGAGGGAACTGAAGCCCAGAGAAGTGAAGTGACTTGCCCAAGGTCACGCAGCAGACAAGTGGCGGAGCCAGGATTAGAACCCACGACCTTCTGACACCCAGGCCTGTGCCGTAACCACGACGCCAGGCTGTTTCTCTAGAAGCAGTAAATGCCTAAGTGTTAGAGGTGGCATCTTCAAAGCCCTGCTTAAATCCCATGTGCATAATTCAGTGCTTTGCACAAAGTCAGCACTTAATCAATGTCATCGATGGGTTGACTATGGGATTTAGGGGCTGGATACTAGAAATCGAGCTGCACATTGCATCGTTTCCTGAAGGTGGTGATACTGTAGCAGTGAAGAATCCCTACCGCTAATGAGTTCCCTATCCTGGGGCACTAGTGAAGGAAGCCCCCCCTCGCCCCCTGCCTCTGCCAGTTTTATTTTGGGAACAGACGACTCTGTAGGCCTGCGGCATGCATAGGATTGACTGATGTCTTAAATTAGAGGCTTTGCTCAACCTTTCTTCTCTAGTTTTCTGGCAGAAGCTACTGGACAATCAGGACTCTACAGGGGCAAATAAAGCATGTTTCTTCTGCATCTGGCTAACTCTTTTAAGGCGTCTCCCTTCCCTTCAGAAGGATCTGGATCAGTCCATAGAATTGCCTATTTTAGAACTGCATTTTTGCTGGGGCTGTACAAGACCTGATAGTTGCGTGACCCTGGGAATCCTACCCTGCCTCCATCATATGACCTCAGCTCACATTCCTTCAGCCCACCCCAGCTTCCATGATGCAGCAGAAACTATTAGATCGTAACATTTATTTAATTCCCCAAAAGAGACTTTTTCCTTTCTTGGTACAAAGAGGTTTCTTTAAAAAATAAATAAATAGGGGAAAGATCTTTTATCTATTTCACCTGCTTAAAACAGGAAATTTTAAAAATCACTGCAGTAAACTAAAGATTTTATAAGGGTGAAATTTATTAGGCACTCACTCTGCGCCAAGGGCTGAGGTAGATACAAGATAATCAGATTGGACAAAGTCCCTGTCTTACCCAGGGCTGTGCCATCTAAGAGTTTTGGGGAATGGGTTTTCAATCTCCATTTTACAGAATGGGAAACTGAGGCACAGAGAACTTAAGTGAATTGCCCGAGGTCTAACAACAGGTAGAGCTGGGCCTGCAACCAAGGTCTCCAGACTCCCAGTCTCACTCTCTTTCCACTAGGCCAAATGTCTGCAGTGCCTATTAATCAATCCCAGTGCCCAACCTCTCACAGTCCAGAATCCCATCAAAATAAAGCAGTCATGAATGCTGACCGCTCTTCATAATCCACCCCTCCATGGGGTATCCCACCAACTGCCAATTCCCAAGGAGCTGAACCCATCCCTTCCTCCTTCCTTGGTCTAGGTTTGGATCCAGCGGGCCCTATGTTTGAAGGAGTGGATGCAGACCGACGCCTCTCTCCGGACGACGCGGACTTTGTGGACGTCCTCCACACATACACCAAGTCTTTTGGCTTAAGTATCGGGATTCAGATGCCAGTGGGACACATGGACATTTACCCTAATGGTGGAGACTTCCAGCCTGGCTGTGGGCTAAATGATGTTTTAGGATCAATTGCATTTGGAAGTAAGTTCTCCTCCCTCCCATTCTCTCTTCTTCCCTCCCTCCCTCCCTCCCTTCCTTTCTCCTTGGATTTGCTGTACAGTCTCTTGGCTACATGTGGAGCAGGGTGGCCTTGAAGCAGAGCACCGTCCTGGGAGCCAGTTTAGGTTGCCACACTGTGCCAGCTTCTCACGCACGCCCTCTGTCTCCATGGCTACTTTATCTGGTTATTATTTTTTCAAATGGACTAATATGACTTCTCAAAATAGTTTTAAATTTGTTTCATCTTCCCTAGTGTCATCCCCACCTTCCTTGAAGACTGTGAGCTCCCGGGGGGCCTCTGACTCTTAGCCGTGTATTTTTTTCCAAGAGCTTAATAAAGTGCTGTGCACACAGTAACCACTTAAACAAGCACTACAAGCACTATAGGGGAAGACAGCTGATTCTCAGCAAGGCTTGGGTAAAGTGAATTTGGAGCTGAAATAATTCTGCTCCTAATTCTGCAAAACGAAGCTCATGGGTTCAGCAGATGGAGGGTCCAGGGACAAGATCCAAATACTCTAGGGAGATTCTGGGAGACATCTTGGTAGTCCGGTGGTCTGGCTCCTGGAAGTAGGCCAAGGTCGTTAGCTCGAGCTGCTCTTCCAAAAATCCCCATACCCCCAGCCCCTGACTTTTAGGGTGGCATTATGAGGTTGAGCATTTTCTATTTTATTTCCAAAGGCAGCATTCATCTTGAGGGGGGGTGCCAATGAGCCGCCTACAGCCTTTCAGGGGCCACACTCAAGCCCTAACAAAGACGAGCTTTCCCACTCTAAGGGGAAGGCAATCAATCGATCAATCGTATTTATTGAGTGCTTACTGTATGCAGAACACTGCACTAAGCACTTGGGAGAGGATCAATCAATCAATCTATCGTATTTATTGAGCGCTTACTGTGTGCAGAGCACTGTACTAAGCGCTTGGGAAGTACAAGTTGGCAACATATAGAGACAGTCCCTACCCAACAGTGGGCTCACAGTCTAAAGGATGATAGAACAGAGTTGGTAGATATATTCCCTGCCCACAAGGAGCTTACAGTCTAGAGGGGCAGGCTGACTGGTTCCTGCTGGCACTAGCTGAAAGACTAACTGGGTCTCCCTTTCCCCCGTCCTTCTCCTTCCTCCCGCTAGCGTTCCCTGAGGTGGTGAAATGTGAGCACGAGCGAGCTGTACACCTCTTTGTGGACTCCCTGGTGAACCAAGATAAGCAGAGTTTTGCGTTTCAGTGCACGGATTCGAACCGCTTCAAAAAGGGTATCTGCCTCAGCTGCAGGAAGAACCGCTGCAATAACATCGGCTACAATGCCAAGAAAACAAGGAACAAGAGGAACAGCAAGATGTATCTAAAGACCAGAGCGGGCATGCCCTTCAAAGGTAATGTTGCTTCTCGGAGGGAGGGAGATGCTTCCTAATAGAGTATTCTGCAGACTTTTGCCTTGACTTACAAAGCTTTCAATGGGCTCTGTAAAGAGGCCAGATGAGGAAGGGTGGGTATTTTTATACCCATTGTGCAGATGAGGACACCGAGGCTGCAGATTAACAGATGAGCTTGTGGCTGAAGGTGGTCAGAGGCCAAAGCGGGAGAGCTGGGGGTGTTGACCTCCTTCCCTCTTATTAAAGGGAAAGAAATCTTAATGTTACTTTCACAGCAAAGCTATGAGACTGGTAAAATCCAGTGCTTAGAAAAGGAAGTGTCCAATCAGACAGCTCTTCCTCCTCCACCTCATCTAATTCCTGATGGTAACAGTGATCTCGGCCAGCCTGGTGGCAGGACCGTTCACTAAGTGGTTGGCTCTTCTTTGGATCTGAAAGACTTGCTCTGTCCATCGATGACTGTGGTCATTCTCTGCTGTCTCGTTGCTGGAAAATGCTACTCGGCCTGTGCGAGCCGGGCATGAGGAAATTTGTCCAACTAGACCAGGCCGGTTTTCCCTGAGGGACTTGACCCAGTGACACCTCCCTCTCTGGACAGTAAGCTCGTCATGGGCAGGGAATGTCTGCTTGTTTTTGGATTGTACTCTTCCAAGCACTTAGTACCCAGTAAGCGCTCAATAAATACGAATGAATGAATGAATGAATGACATCTACCGATTCAGATGCTCTCAAGGGAAGGTAGGGGTCTGCTTCCTGGACTCCATATTCAAGAAATCTTAGGGTTAAAAATGAGATTTCTGTTCTCCCAAGTCCACCGTGATGTTACATTTCTTTAACTCTAGAAAAGTACCATCATTGACTGCAAGCCCCCTATTGAATGGGTATTCCTTTCTGCTGGATCTTCGTCAGAACTCATGGGAAGACAAGCTCAAATAAAGGCAGGGTAGGGCTCACCAATGCATCAAAGAGGTCTTGTTGGAGTTGTCTGGCTTTTGCAGTTATAACATGCCAGAACTTGGACAAGCAAAGGCCAGGATGACCAGAGGCAGAGCAGGTGACTGGCTCCAAATCTTTTTCTAGGGAAAAACATGGGGCCAGATTCCCTGGTGGATTCATACCTGTGATCAGAGAAGCAGCCTGGCTTAGTGGAAAGAGCCCGGGCTTGGGAGTCACAGGTCTTGGGTTCTAATCCCGGCTCTGTAGCTTGTCAGCTGTGTGACTTTGGGCAAGTCACTTAACTTCCCTGGGCCTCAGTTACCTCATCTGTAAAATGGGGATTGACTGTGAGCCCCACATGGGACAACCTAATTACCTTGTATCTACCCCAGTGCTTGGCACATAGTAAGCACTTAACAAATACCAACATGATTATTATCAGGGTGATGAATATGCTTGGAACTCCCGGTGCCAGTGGCAAATTATGACTCAGAGTGGCAGCCCCCATGTTATCTTTTTTGTTTTTTAAATGGTATTTAAGTGCATATTACGTGCCAGGCACTGTACTAAGCATTAGGGTATATACAAGATAATCAAGCTGGACACGGTCCATGTCCCACGTGGGGCTCACAGTCTTAATCCCCATTTTACAGATGAGGTAACTGAGACATCTTAATCCCCATTTTACAGATGAGGTAACTGAGACATCTTAATCCCCATTTTACAGATGAAGTAACTGAGACATCTTAATCCCCATTTTACAGATGAAGTAACTGAGACACAGAGAAGTTAAGTGACTTGTCCAAGGTCACACAGCAGACGAGAGGCAGGGGTAGAATTAGAACCCAGGTCCTCTGGCTCCCAAGCCTGTGCTCTTTCTACTAGGCCATGCCAATTTTCTACTGTTGAAGACCTAAAGCAGGCAACCTGCTTTCAATTCTTGCCCTGGGACAAGTTAGTTAATTTATCTGAGTTTTTCTTTTCTACCATTTTTTCAAAATAAAGGTAACAAATAATTTGTCTCGGTCCTGGACCATTGGAAAGATTAATGATTAATGTGAGTCCCACATTGGGCTGGGAATGCATCTATCTTGATTGTCTTGTATCTACCCCAGTGCTTAGTACAGTGCTTGGGATAATGTAAGCCCTTAACAAATATTACTACTAATAATAATGATGGCATTTGCTAAGCACTTACTATGTGTGAAGCACAGTTCTAAGCGCTGGGGGGGATACAAGATGATCAGTTTGTCCCACATAGGGCTCACAGTCTTCATCCCCATTTTACAGATAAGGTAACTGAAGCTCAGAGAAATTAAGTGACTTGCCCAAGGTCACACAGCAGACATGTGGCAGAGCCAGGATTAGAACCCATGACCTCTGACTCCTAAGCCCGGGCTCTTGCCACTGAGCCTTATTAGTATAGTGTATTAATACTAGTAATATTATTATTATTCAAGTACTTTCAAATCCTGAGAGTTGGATGAGAATTTTTTTTTCTTCTGTGAGTATCTTGGATCTGATGAGGGAAAAATTAGGGCTCAGTGGCCCATTTTTCAGATGATTGTCCATTCCTGACTGGGTGATATGCCTTGATTTTTAACAGTCTTGCTTTAACTTGAAACCTGATGTGTGTTTTATGATGGAATAGCAGTAATGATGCTGATGGTATGTAAGTACTTTCCAAGTGCTTAGTACAGTGTTCTGCACACAATAAATGCTCAATAAATACAATTGAATGAATGAATAATAATAACAATAATGATGGTATTTATTAAGCTCTTACTATGTGCCAAAACACTGTTCTAAGCACTGGGGTAGATATAAGATGTTCAAGTTGGCCACAGTTTCTATCCCACATGAGGCTCACAGTCTAACTAGAAGGAGTTAGAGAAGTTAAGTGATTTTCCCAAGGTCACACAGCAGACAAGTGACAAAACTGGCTAGGACCCAGGTTCTCTAACTCCCAGGTCTGTCCATCTTCCCCAGTGTATGTATTAAGCACTTACTCTGTGCCCAGCAAGCTTGTTGAGGGCAGGACATGTCTGTCATGTTGTTATATTTTACTCTCCGAAGCAGTTAGTACTGTGCTCTGTACACAGTAAGTGCTCAATAAATACAGTTGACTGGCTGACTAAATGTTGGGGTAGATATACGATAACAGATTAAACACAGAAAAACCTAGCCAACAAGTTTGGATCCAATCCAATCCAGAGGAAAGGAAATCTTCACCGGATTGGGATGATTAGGGAAAGCCATCAGAGTAGATGCCTGTTGACTCTTTAATTGGAGGACTTAATTGGAAGGAAAAGAAATGGCGTTTAGCCTTTGTCAGCAATAGATAGATGCCAGTAGTCAGTATGTCGTGAAGGAATTGAGAGCCTGACTGGGTTAACATGCAATATTCTCATCTCATTAGTGTACCATTACCAGATGAAAATCCACGTCTTCAGCTACAAAGACATGGGAGAGATCGAACCAACCTTTTTTGTTACTCTTTATGGCACCAACACGGATTCCCAGTCTCTTCCTCTGGAAATGTAAGTCCATGGAGCCCCTGCTTTCATTTGTGCTGGGAAAATGAGTTGGGTCACTTGGGCAGTTGGACAGGATGCCATTGTCGCACCTGGCGACAGTGAAGGTTTTCCGGGTGGATTACAGAGAATGACGGTTCAGCAAAACAGAAACTTCTGGGGAAAGCATGAACTGGGAGGAGTTCTTAGAAATCATAGTTTGTTGTTGTTATTTTTTTTTCCTGGTGGTTAAAGGGGCATAATCTTCATGACTCCATTCTGGGTTTTTGGGTCTGTTGCAAATTACGTGTTTGGCCTTTTGGTCAGGGAAGACCTCTTAATAAATAGATTTGGTATGTAAGCGCTTACTATGTGCCAGGTACTGAATTAAGCACTGAGTCAGATAGAAGCAAATAGTGTTGAACTCAGTCCCTGTCCTGTGAGTAGCTCACAGTCTTAATCCCTACTTTAAAGATAGGTAACTGAGGCACAGAAAAGTGAAATGACTTGCCAGAGGTCACACGGCAGATGGGATTAGAACCCAGGTCCTTCTCACTCTACTTGCTCCTGTTTCTCCACTGAAGTGAGGTTTTGATGAGTGCTTGTCATGGCTCCGCCATATAGTTGGTGTTCGGGCTGGAAGTCTCCATCTCTCTCTTTCTCACCTTCTTGATTTTCTTTATGGAGGTTAGTTAGTGGTCCTCTGGGATCAAAGATAGTAGCCCTTGGGTGCGGGTGGGCCTGGAAAATCTGTTGAGGGACCAGCAGTCCTTGCAAACCATGCATATGTAAAAAAATGGCCCCCCGAGGAGCTGATTTGTTTTTTTTCTTTGAATTTCATGATCCTTTGGCTCAAAAAGAGCCTACTTTCTTGTGTGAAGCATACCAAGCATCCCAAACTAAGTGGAGGATATAAATAAAAGTTCCTGCATTTCTATAGCAGGGTGGGGTACGGTCCAGGTGTCTTTTTATCCATGAAAAACAGCCAAGAATTCTGCTTCCAGGCCAAACGATGGGGTTTGGCTCTAATCAGACCCATAATGTAAATCAGAACCAGTCTCCCCATGGGGAGTGGGAATGAGACCGATGAGTCTGTCCCCAGCAGGATCGTTCCCGCCCAGCTTCTCTGAGGGACTGTAAAAGTGACGCTAGCTTCTTCCTTGACTTGCAGAGTCGAGGAGATCGGACTGAACGCCACCAACACCTTTCTAGTCTACACCGAAGAAGACATGGGTGATCTCCTGAAGATCAAACTCACCTGGGAGGGATCCTCTCAGTCCTGGTACAATCTCTGGAAGGAGCTGCGGAGCTACTGGTCGCTCCCCAAAAACCCTACGAAGGAGCTGCACATAAGACGCATCCGGGTGAAGTCTGGGGAAACTCAGCAGAAGTGAGTGACAAGGCAGCAGTCCCTTTGGGTCCAAAGGTTTTGGGTGGGGGAAAGCAATTCCAAGGTGTATGTCTATCTCCCGTATCTCTCACACTCTAATCCTTGCCCAGACAGCTCCCAATCCAGCCCTGCTCTGGGCCCCATGACTCTTAATCCAGCCCAGAGCCTGGACAATTGCCTTAACATTTAGCTGCACTCTTTACACCCAGAGAGTTGTGCACAACTGCCTCTTCCCTTTGAGTAATATGCACTTTACAGATGTGAGATGATAATGTTGAGAGAGAGAGAGATTTCAGAGCGAGTGTCACAGGGTGGAAGAAACTGAGTTTAGAAAAGTATTTATTTTTTTTAATGGTATTTGGTAAGCATTTACTATGGGTCAAACACTATTCTAAGCGCTGGGCTGGGTACAAGTTAATTTGATCGGACCCAATCCTCTTCCCGTGTGGGGTTCACTATCTAAGTAGGAGAGAGAACAGGTATTTAATCCCCATTTTACAGTTGAGGAAACTGAGGTGCAGTGAAGTTAAGCGACTTACCTAAGGTCACACAGCAAACAAGTGGTAGAGCTGAGATTAGAACCCAGGTCCTCTGATTCCCAGTTCCGTGCTCTTTCCACTGGGCCACGCTGCTTCACTAGGCCACCTTAAAGCACGGTCTGTAAGGGAGAGACCGTGGAACCCCAACTTTGAATCAGAGAGTTTCTGAAAAAGCTTCGAACCCTTCATTAACAACAAGAGTAGGAGACATCAGTAAGTGTCACAGTGAAGAGTTAAGCCGTGGCATTTCAGGATTTTGACTCACCATTTTCAGATTCACTCACTCTCTTTCTCTCTCTGAGTCGGGGTTGTTTCAGGGCGGACTCCTTCTCAGGTCTTTTCTAGCTCAGGCATCCAGCGGGAAAACTCAATCAAAAGGGTAGTCGCCTTCTGACTCCAAGTGGCTCCAGAAACATTAGTGGGTAGGGAACATGTCCAGGGATACTGCTGTACTATACTCTCCTAAGTGGTTAGTACAGTGCTCTGCACCTAATAAGCGCACAGTAAATACTGCTGACTGGCGGAGTGCTTTTCCACAAGACCTGATTCATACTGATCTTTCACTCTGTCACCTTGGGTTGGATGACTAGAAATCATTATTTCCATTTCTCCTAGCCCTTGTCTTCTGTAAAGCTATTAAACATTGGCTCATCTCGGCCAAGGATATTGTGTTCATAGATTCACTGGTGACTTTTTACAGTTAAGTCATACGAGTGAACATCCCCTCTTTGGAGGGCCCTTGGAGTCCAGTTCTCCACCTCGGGTCAGGGCAGACCAGGCCTGTATGAAAATGCCTGAGATGGTCACATGTGACTTAGTGTGGGTGGGGGACGGGGAGGGGCACAGACCCAGGTTGTGCGGTCTGGAAATTGTGCCTTATCTTTAGCCAGCTGGAGTTGGGCTACCTCTCCCAGCAGCTTTGCCAGTGGGTTGTGGGTGGCTTGCAACTTCTGGGACTTGTGCCTCCTCAGTGAGGCTTAATGAGGGAGGAGAATGAGGAAGAATCAGAGGGGAGGGGTAATAATAATAATAATGGTGGTATTTGTTAAGCACTTACTATGTGCCAAGCACTGTTTTAAGCGCTGGGGTAGATACAAGGTAATCAGGTTGTCCCACGGGGGGCTCCCAGTCTTCATCCCCATTTTCCAGATGAGGTAACTGAGGTCCAGAGAAGTGAAGTGACTTGCCCAGAGTCACACAGCAGACAAGTGGCAGAGCTGGGATTCGAACCCATGACCTCTGACTCCCAAGCCCGGGCTCTTTCCACTGAGCCACACTGCTTCTCTGGAGATCAATGGCCCAAGAGGTAGTGTGGCCTAGTGGAAAGAGCATGGGCCTGTGAGTCAGAGGGGTTCTAATCCTGGCTCTGCCCACTTGCCTGTCGGGTGACCTTGAACAAGTCACTTTACTTCTCTTCGGCTCAGCTTCCTCATTCATCTGAAAAATATGAATTAAATGCCTGTTCTCCTTTCCCGCTAGATGGAGAGCCCCATGAGGGACAGGGACTGTGTCCAACCTGGATATCTTGAATTTACCCCAGAGCTTAGTACAATGCTTGGCCCGCAGTAAGCGCTTAAGAAATGCCATTTATGTTTTTTTTTTAAAGGGAAAAGTGTGACCAAGCTCCTCTCAGAGACTCTTTGCAAGCATCACCCTGTCCAACGACTGAGATGAGTTTGGGCCCCTTATTTTCTTACAGTTCTAATGGCAGCATAAAAACAACATTCTTGACCTCCAGAGAAGTCAAGCTTGGTCTGGAATTTGTCTGGAACTGCTGGGTCGAACGTGTGGGGAGCTCTTGCTCTGATTCCTGCCAGCAGGCAGCTTTCCCAACTCTGCCCAAGAGACCTGACAGTAAACCGTGCAGAGCAGGACAGGTCCCCCGGCTTGTATAACACCTCGTAACTTTGGGCCGCCGCTCTGAGGGCGGGCTCGTTTCTGAAATCAAAACCGGGTGGAGACCGAGCAAACCCCTGCACTCCAGGGCCAGTGCAAGATGGGCATCCTTCTTTGTATGTGATCTCAACTGCCGCTTTGGAAAGTCACTCCACGCTCTTTGCACTGCCTCCCCAAACCCAAAAGCTTCAAGGAGGTCATGAAATTTCCTCCTGTAAATTTGTCAAGTTCAGGCCCTGGGACCAGACTACCAATAACCTCAGACGGTGTTTACACTGGCCGATTGTGGTAGTATTAATAATAACAATAGCAGTAGCAGTAGTAATTGCGGTTAAGCACTTACCAAGTGCCAAACACTTTCTAAGTGCTGGGGTAGATACAAGCTAATTAGGTTGGACACAGTCCCTGTCCCACATGGGGCTCACAAAATTAATCCCCATTTTACAGATGAGGTAACTGAGGCACAGAGAAGTTAAGTGACTTGCCCAAAGTCACAGAGCAGACATGTGGTATAGCCAGGATTAAAACCTATGTCCTCTGATTCCCAGGCCTGCCCTGTTTCCATTAGGCTATGATATTTATTGAGGGCCCACTGGGTGCAGTGCACTGTACTCAGCCCTTGGGAAATACCAAATGGGCAAGCAATACATTCCCTGTCCTCTTGGATCTTACACTCTAATAGCATGGCCCCTTGAAAAGAACATAGGCTTGGGAGTCAGACATCCCAGCTCTGCCACTTGCCTGATGTGTGACCTTGGGTGAGTCACTTAACTTCTCTGCGCTTCAGCTACTTCATCTATAAATGTTCTCCTTTCCTCTTAGCCTGTGAGCCCCCTGAGTGACAGGGACTGTGTTCAATCTGCTCATATTGAATCAGCTGCAGCCCTTAGTATAGTATTTGACACATATTAAGCACTTAAAAGTACCCACAATTATTATTTTTGATGGGAGAGACAGGCATAAACTAATATACAATATGCTTTTGGCCTCGTTTATCTCAAAACAATCATTCAATTCCTCATCCAGCATTAGTCTCAGAGTCCATTCATGAACCAGTCCGTCAATCAGTTGTATTTGAGTGCTTAACTGTGTGCTGAGCACTGTACTAAATGCTTGAAAGAGTACAATATAACAGTAAATAGACACATTCTGGGCCCACAATGAACCAGTGATGAACTCGATAATAGTTTAACCATTTTCTTAAATCTTTCATTAGGCCCATGAGAACTTCTCCATTGTCCGTTTTAGAAAACCCTTCTGTTCCTAGGTTTGAATCACTGCTGATTTGTTTTTTCTCTCAGATTGACCTTCTGTGCTGAAGATCCTCAGCCGACCACCATAACCCCTGGCCAGGCACTCTGGTTTAAGAAGTGTCGAGATGGCTGGAGAGTGAAAAACCAAACAAGGTAGTGTGGGCTTCCTCTCTCCGTGTTTCACTTATCTTCATTCCATCCATCCGCTTTAGGCTCCTCGTTGGTTTGAAAGTACTGGGTCAAGGAGGGGAGACCAGGAAGTAGAGAGAGAACCAAAAACTGTCCTGTACCTGCACACCTCCTTGAAGCATGAGACATCATAGAATTTTGCAGAAATTACTAATTGACTATAATATCCACTGCCAATAGTATCCTTCTGGAACAATTTGATAATTTTTTTTCTAGGTGGTATAATGCTCAATCTTGCCATGCATGTAGGTTCAGCTTGGTGGAATTTAGAGGAAAAGAGGTGTGTGTAGTCAAAACACTAAGAGATCACAAAGTTCTGACATAGGTGTATTTATTGAGCACCTACTGTGTGCAGAGCACCGTTCTAAATGCTTGGGAAAGTACAGTATAACAATTCCCTGCCCATAATGAGCTTACAGTCTAGAGGGAGAGATGGACATTAAAATAAATAAATAAATAAATGTTACAGATATGTACATAAGTGCTGTGGGGCTGAAAGGGGGATGAATAAAGAGAGCAAGTCAGGGCTACACAGAAGGGAGAACTCCATTTCCATACTTTACCCCCCTTCTAATATCAGAGTAGTTGGGCTCAAAAGTGACTCAAAACACAACTCTATTATTCCTAGCCAAAAAGGGGAGTGTAGTGGCTATGTGGATGTTTAAATGTGTACCCCCTTCTAGATTGTAAGTCTGGTGTGGGCAGGGATTGTCTCGCTCTTGATGAATTGTACTTTCCAAGCGCTTAGTACCGTGCTCTACACCCAGTAAGCGCTCAATAAATATGATTGAATGAGTGGATGAATGAAGTGCTCTGAAGAAATGGGACAGTTTCCCCAGGACCTGGGTTGACCAGTAGGCCACTGGAGATTATTTTCTTCCTGAACGATGGAAAGACAGTCCTACATTTACAAGCACAGGGAACAACTGTTAAAAAATTTTTTTTCTGTACTCCAGAAAATTGCATGTCAAAACTGGATTAGGTGACAAAATTTAATCTACTTGCAAATGTGCTTCGCTTGGTCTACTCAGATAAAGGCATGAAGTTGGTTTGGGTTACTGGTTTTCCTGCTTTCTTGCTCATTAGTGATTTATAGTCGGTTTTTTTTCTCTTCAGGGCCTACAGCATCTACTCTAAAGTTCTCAAAAAATCCATAGTTCTGTGTGCAGGCACCAAAGTTTGGGGAGGGGGGAGAGAAGAGGTGTGCTTCTAGGTGTATGTGGTCACTTTAACATGTAGTCTGTTTTCAAATTTCAGTTCCAGAAATTAAACATTAATGAGCATGCCAATTCCACGGTAGTCATCAAAGAGTCCTCAACTTCTCTTCCATTTTTTTCAGTTCGGCCGAAAGTCTGCTCTGAGAGTTCTTTGGAAATTTTCCACCCAGAGCCCCAGAACAGGCAAGCCACATGAAAAAGTTACTTCTGGAGATCTACTCAAATAGAAGGACATTCCTGTACAACTTGTAGGATATCTTCTTCCCAGGGAAGGGCTTTGGTCACCGTGAGCAGGAGGAATGTTGGGATACATGGCTTTCCTAGGATAATGCTAACTCGAACCTCCAAAGAGGCCTCCTTTAGGAGTCTGGATTCTCTATTTAATTCTAGCATCCCTAATCCTGTTTTGCCAACCAAGTTGGTATAGCTTTTCTAGAAAAGACACGTGTTATTAGAGTGAGGGAAACGACAGATCTAGAGTTGAAGTGATAAGGGTGCTGCTGTGGTCTATACAAGACAAAATCTTAGCACAAACAGGAACAACATGGCCTAATGGAAAGAGCAGGGGTCTGGGAATCAAATGACTTGGGTTCCAATCCAGGCTCGGCAATACACCTGCTGTGTGACCTTGGCCAAGTCACTTAACTTCTCTGTGCCTCAGTTACCTCGTGTAAAATAGGGATTAAATCCTCCTCCCTCCAATTGAGCCTGTGAGCCCCATGTGGGACAGGGACTGTGTCCATCCTGATTATCTTGTCTCTACCGCGCTCTCAGTAGAGTGCCTGATACATAGTAAGTGCTCAACAAGTACTATAAAACAAAAACAAAATGAACACAAAAGGGTTCTTCACATTCCTGATGGAGGCCCACAGGCACCTGTCTCCTGAAATTGTTATTATCATGGTATTTGTTAAGCGCTTACTATGAGCCAGGCACTACTAAGTGCTGGGTTGGGTACAAGCAAATGGGAGCACCTGGGGTCAAAGAAATTCATTCAATCGTATTTATTGAGCGCTTACTGTGTGCAGAGCACTGTAAATAAACTAATGTTCAGCACTGTTCCCCTTCCCATCCAGAGAGGGTTAAACAAGAGCCAAAGGTGCTCTGAAGGCTTCAGCTGTTGTAATTTCACTTGGGTCATTCATGGTTAGGTAGAATTAACGTGATTTGTCCAGTCCACTAGAGCTGGGTCCTACAAAGGGTCATGTTTTGAAAGAAAGAGTTTCCTCTTGTCTTATATAGTTCACTGTTATGAGTAAATGAAATAATAAATTGCCACCGATATGCCAAGCACTGAACTGTGCCTCTGGAAAATGGGAAGCTGGGGAGTCTTAGAACTTTACTTTCCAGTTTCGTTGTTTCTAGCAAAATTACTTCCATTCAGGGAGAGGTAAGGTATGCGCTTATTTAGAGAACAAGTGAACCCCTGCCAAGTGAGATCAGTTCCATGAATTGTGGAGCAGCTTATTTAAATCTTGGTTTTATGTTGCACTTAATAATAATGATGGCATTTATTAAGCACTTACTATGTGCAAAGCACTGTTCTAAGCGCTGGGGAGCTTACAAGTTATCAGGTTGTCCCACGGGGGGCTCACAGTCTTAATCCCCATTTTACAGGCGAGGTAACTGAGGCACAGAGAAGTTAAGTGACTTGCCCAAAGTCACACAGCTGGCAAGTGGAGGAGCCGGGATTTGAACCCATGACCTCTGACTCCAAAGCCCGTTCTCCCACTGAGCCATGCTGCTGCTTCTCATTTCTCCCCTCCCTTCTTTCCCCTCCCCATCCTCCAATACCTTGTCTTCGTACCATGTCCTCACTGGAGAAGGGCACCGCTGAACTCTCGATTCCAGATCTTTGACCAGAGTTGTTCCGGGCAGAAGACGGAATCAAGTTTGCAGTCAAGTCCTCTGTGACCCTGATAGTCTAGATAGGGAGGGTTTCTTAGTATCAACCGTAGCCCTAAGCACTTATATCTGACTGGAGAAGGGCAGTCATGTGAAAAGGGTGGGATTTTTATGGGAAGGGATAGGCCAGGTTTGTTCTGAAGGAGAAGTGGGTCAAGGTTGAGGGTGGGGAAGAGGGAGGCGAGGGCTTTGGCTTTGGTTTTTAAAGTGAAGCATGTCAAAGCAGTAGCGCTGTTGGAAACGTGGACGGCAGAAGACCAAGGGCCAGGTTGCAACCTGAGGGCCGGCAACGATGGGCTGTCGTCAGTTTCTGTGACTGCTTCCCAAACAAAGCCGTTGACGGTCTCGGTTATGAACTCTCAAGTCGTGACAACTGTGGGAACTGATTTTGGGTGATGAATTCTCACCATGCCATATATTTATACAGTTATCTTGAAGCCTTATTTGTATATAATGTCCTTTTGTATGTTACCTGGAACACTATTTATTTCTCAGATGTATATAATGTAAACAGAAGAGAAGTTTTTTGATCAGTTTTTGCTCTTGGATTATTAACAAGCTAGTAACTTTTTTTTAACGTGAAGAAGAAAAGAAATAAAGTAAAATACTGTTCAATTCTTGAAGGTGCCGCCAACCTTGATTGTTCATTTTTCTAAACACGGTGAACGGTTCCAGAGTGAGAGTTGTGATCATGGGCTGCCTAGTAACAACTTTAGATATTTTGTATCATGGTGGGAAAATCCAATTGCTTATTTGCCTCAACTGGGACGTGAAACCTCCAGAAGATGAAAATGAGCTGGTGGTCTCCAAACTGCTGGCTCACATACAACATGGAAAGAGCATGGGCTTGGGAGTCATAGGTTGTGGGTTCTAATCCCAGTTCTGCCACTTGTCTGCTGTATGAGCTTGGGCAAGTCACTTAACTTCTCTGTGCCTTAGTTACTTCAGCTGTAAAATGGGGATTAAGACTGTGAGCCCCATGTGAGACAACCTGATTACCTTGCATCTACCCCAGCTCTTAGAACCATGCTTGGCACATAGTAAGCACTAAACAAATACCATTATTATTATTATTATTATTACTACTATTGAATATGGGTACCTAATTGTCTGCCTGCCCTGTGGACAAAGCAGTAGAACTGCCCCAGGTGGAATTTAAGATAGCTCTAAGGGAGAATTTCCTTATTCTGAGTATCAGAATGGGGAGGGGAGTCTCCTCTTCTGTAGAATTTTTAAAGAATGATAATAACAATAATTATAGTATTTGTTAAATGCTTACTATGTGCCAGGCACTGTTATTAAGCCCTTGGGTAGTATTCAAGTCAGACTCAGTTACATTCCCATATGGGCTCAGCGGGAGGGAGAACTAGTTTTGAACTCCCATTTTACAGATGAGGAAACTAAGGTGCAGAAAAGTGAAGTGACTTGTCTAAGGTCACACAACAGGCAAGTGGCAGAACTGGCTTCCAGGTCTGTGCTCTTTCCATTAGGCCACACAGAGCAAACTTTTTCCTGTATCAAGGGAACCCCTTGCTTGGAGGCAGGGAAATGGGCTGGATGAGCTTGTAAGATTCCCTTCAGCTCCATGATACTATTCGGTTCCTGAGTGTAGGTGTTCTCTGTTGCCTTCGCCTGTCCAACTCTTTTTCTCACCAAGACACGGGGTTTTTGAAAATCACCTCGTTCTGACCTTTCGAGTGATGATTTGTGAGCTTTCTGGAAGATAGGTCCATCAATCAATGGTATTTATTGATTGTATAGCACAGTTCTCAGTGCTTGGAAGAGTACAATACAGTAGAGTTGATAGACACCCACAAGAAGCTTATAATAATAATAATAATGTTGGTATTTGTTAAGTGCTTACTATATGCAAAGCACTGTTCTAAGCACTGGGGTAGATACAAGGTAATCAGATTGTCCCACGTGGGGCTCACAGTCTTCATCCCTGTTTTACAGATGAGGGAACTGAGGCCCAGGGAAGTTGTGACTTGCCTAAAGTCACACAGCTGATAAGCGACGGAGTTGGGATTCGAACCCATGACCTCTGACTCCTAAGCCCATGCTCTTGCCACTAAGCCGTGCTGCTTCCCTAATCTCAACTACTTTACTCAAAGAGAAGGGTGTGCCCAATCCCACTCCTTATAGTTTAGAGGATGCAAGGTAAATAAAATGTATTGGTACTCTAAGTGATGATGGTGATCAACCAGTTGCATTGAGTGTCTACTGTGTGTAGAACACTACTAAGCACTTGGGAGCACACCAGTAACAGAGTTGGTAGACAAGTTCCTGGTGATCATGTTTAAATAAAGTGATCTCGAGCAAACAGCCCTGACATATAGGAAATGTTCACAATTCTGCCACTCAAGCAATCAATCAATCGTATTTATTGAGCGCTTACTGTGTGCAGAGCACTGTACTAAGTGCTTGGGAAGTACAAGTTGGCAACATATAGAGACGGTCCCTACCCAGCAACGGGCTCACAGTCTAGAAGGGGGAGACAGACAACAAAGGAGCAATGTACTAAGTGCTGGGGAAAGAGGAGGAGGAGAAAGGAGGAGCTCTCTTCCTCCCTTCAAAGCCCTACTGAGAGCTCACCTCCTCCAGGAGGCCTTCCCAGACTGAACTCCCTTTTTCCTCTTCTCCTCTCCATTGCCCCCCAGCCCTACCTCCTTTCCTTCCCCACAGCACTTGCATATATTTGTACATATTTATTACTCCATTTATGTACATATTTAATATGTACAAATATATACATATTTATTACTCTAACTACTCTATACTATTAATGATGTGCATATATCTATAACTCTATTCTGGTGGTTTTGACATCTGTCTACATGTTTTGTTTTGTTGTCTATCTCCCCCTTCCAGACTGTGAGCCCATTGTTGGGTAGGGACTGTCTCTATATGTTGCCAACTTGGACTTCCCAAGCGCTTAGTACAGTGCTCTACACACAGTAAGTGCTCAATAAATATGACTGACTGAATGAATGAATGAGGCAAACTTTCTAATTGATTGTCAGTACCCAGATCTACAGATTTTTTTCAGTAGGTTTTATAAGGAAAACTTAAAAAAATTCTTCAGAAGTCTTGGAGGTGTTCCCTACACTTCAATCAATTGCTCAGCAATATTTATTGAGCTCCTACACTGTGCAGAGTTCTGTACTAAGAACTTGGGAGTATACAGCAGAATTAGTAACAATAATAATAATGGCATTTATTAAGCGCTTACTATGTGCAAAGCACTGTTCAAAGCACTGGGGAGGTTACAAGGTGATCAGGTTGTCCCACGGGGGGCTCACAGTCTTAATCCCCATTTTACAGATGAGGTAACTGGAACAGAGAAGTTAAGTGACTTGCCCAAAGTCACACAGCTGATAATTGGTGGAGCTGGGATTTGAACCCATGACCTCTGACTCCAAAGCCCGTGCTCCACTGAGCCACGTTGCCTCTCTTAGTAGACAAAACTCCTGCCCTCAGGGGGCTTACATTCTAGTTGGGGAGACAGACACTAAAATAAATTACGGGTAGGAGGAAGAAGTGGGTATGTATATGTTAGAACTTAAGTAGTAGGATATACAAGTCAATATGTACAGAAGTGCTGTGGGTGGTTGTGAATGCATAAGTGCAATAGTTGGTGCTGAAAGTCTGAGGTGGTATTTAGGAGAATGTAAACTGCAGGGAAGAGAAATAATTGGGGAATGCTTTCCTGGAGGAGACATGAGTTCAGAAGAGCTTTGAAGATGGAAAAACTGAGTTCCAGGCATCATGATGATGGTATTTAAGCACTTACTATGTGCAAAGCACTGCTCTAAGCACTGGGGGGGATACAAGGTGATCAGGTTGTCCCATGTGGGGCTCACAATCTTGATCCCCATTTTACAGATGAGGTAACTGAGGTACAGAGAAGAACCCATGACCTCTGACTCCCAAGACCGTGCTCTTTCCCCTGAGCCATGCTGCTTCTCTAAGTAAAAGGCATAAGTAAAAGTTTGGGTTTGGAAATAAATAATAATTAATAATGGTATTTGTTAAGTGCTTCCTATGTGCCAAGCACCATTCTAAGCACTGGGGTAGAAACAAGGTGATCAGGTTGTCCCACGGCGGGCTCACAGTCTTAATCCCCATTTTACAGATGGGGTAACTGAGGCACAGAGAAGTTGTGACTTGCCCAAAGTCACACAGCTGACAAGCAGTGGAGCTGGGATTATTCAATTCATTCATTCAATCATATTTATTGAGCGCTTACTGTGTGCAGAGCACTGTACTAAGCGCTTGGGAAGTACAAGTTGGCAACATATAGAGACGGTCCCTACCCCACAACGGGCTCACAGTCTAGAAGGGGGAGACAGACAACAAAACAAAACATGTGGACAGGTGTCAAGTCATCAGAATAAATAGAAATTAAGCTAGATGCACATCATTAACAAAATAAATAGAATAGTAAATATGTACAAGTAAAATAGAGTAATAAATCTGTACAAACATATATACAGGTGCTGTGGGGAAGGGAAGGAGTAGGGCGGGGGGGATGGGGAGGAGGTGAGGAAAAGGGGGGCTCAGTCTGGGAAGGCCTCCTGAAGGAGGTGAGCTCTCAATAGAGCTTTGAAGGGAGGAAGAGAGCTAGTTTGGCGGATGTGTGGAGGGAGGGCATTCCAGGCCAGAGGGAGGATGTGGGCCGGAGGTCGACGGCAGGACAGGCGAGAATGAGGTACAGTGAGGAGGTTAGCTGCAGAGGAGTGGAGGGTGTGGGCTGGGCTGTAGAAGGAGATAAGGGGGGTAAGGTAGGAGGGGGCGAGGTGATGGACAGCCCTGAAGCAGAGAGTGAGGAGTTTTTGCTTGATACATAGGTTGACAGGTAGCCACTGGAGATTTTTGAGGAGGGGAGTAACATGCCCAGAGCGTTTCTGCGCAAAGATGTTCCAGGCAGCAGCGTGAAGTATAGATTGAAGTGGGGAAAGACAGGAGTATGGGAGATCAGAGAGGAGGCTGATGCAGTCGGGATAGGATGAGAGATTGAACCAGCAAGGTAGCGGTTTGGATGGAGAGGAAAGGGCAGATCTTGGCTATGTTGCGGAGGTGAGACGGGCAGTTTTTGGTGACGGATTGGATGTGAGTGGTGAACGAGAGAGCGGATTCGAGGATGACACCAAAGTTGTGGGCTTGTGGAACGGGGAGGATGGTAGTGCAGTCTATAGTGATGGGAAAGTCAGGGAGAGGGCAGGGTTTGGGAGGGAAGATAAGGAGTTCCGTCTTGGACATATTGAGTTTTGGATGGCAGGCAGACATCCAGATGGAGATGTCCTGAAGGCAGGAGGAAACCTGAGCTTGAAGGGAGGGAGAGAGAGCAGGGGCAGAGATGTAGATTTGGGTGTCATCAGCATAGAGATGATAGTTGAAGCTGTGGGAGAGAATCAGTTCACCAAGGGAGTGAGTGTAGATAGACAACAGAAGGGGACCAAGTACAGACCCTTGAGGAACCTCTACAGTAAGGGGATGGGAGGGGGAGGAGAAGCCCACAAAGGAGACTGAGAATGAACAGCCAGAGAGATAAGAGGAGAACCAGGAGAGGATGGAGTCTGTGAAGCCAAGGTTGGATAGCGTGTTTAGAAGGGAGTGGGCCACAGTGTCCAAGGCAGCTGAGAGGTCAAGGAGGATTAGGATGGGGTAGGAGCCATTGGATTAGGCAAGAAGGAGGTCATTGGTGACCTTTGAGAGGGCAGTTTTGCTGGAGTGTAGGGGACGGAAGCCAGATTGGAGGGGGTCAAGGAGAGAGTTGGCATTGAGGAATTAGAGGCAGCGCATGTAGACGACTCGTTCAAGGAGTTTGGAAAGGAATGGTAGGAGATTAGAACCCATGACCTCTGACTCCAAAGCCAGGGCTCTTTCCACTAAGTCATGCTGCTTCTCTAATGACAGGGAACATTGATTAGGTTAGCTTCAGGGCAATAGAGAGCAAGAATTGGGGGTGCAGTGGGAGAAGAATGAGTGAGAAGGAGGGAGAAAGATTGAGGGCCTTAAAGCCAATGATCGGACATTTCTGCTTGATGCAGGAAGGAACGGGGACCACCCAAGGATTCTGAAAGGGAGATGTGTGCTGACTGATGTTTTAGAAAAATGATCCAGGCAGCCGAGTGAAGTATAAACCCTCCTTCTTTTGCATCTGACACGCTGCAGTGAGCGCGATTGCTACGCCATACTTGAGACTGAATCCACGCTGTGATTCCTAGAGCATGTAGTCAGTGTTACACTTTAATAGCTGGGCCTGAGGACTCTTGCTAGGATCCTGTCAGCAGTGGAGTGACTCACTAGTTGCCTCAGTCTAAGTAAGTGGAGAGAGAGCGAGAGAGAGAAAGAGTGAGCGAGAGAGAGAGAGAGAGAGAGAGAGAGAGTGTGCGTAGGTCTTGTTGGTTGATGCTTTAGGGCAGTGTGGAATGGAGAGGTTTGCCCAGCAAGCTTCTCAAACTGGTTGAACCGGGCTCACTGTGGAAAAGACATCATTACTGAAACATCCTGGAGATGCTACACTAAAGGAACTACCCCATGGGGCCAAGGGGAAGCTTCACTGAGAAAGAAGAAGGAGGAGTTCAGAGAACAGTTGCTGGAGCATTCGGAGCCATGGGAAGAAGCACCTGCTAAGTGAGGATTCAGCTTACTCTAAATGCCACTCTATCCCTCATTCCTTCGGCTCACACGCTCATCACCCCCGCAGCTGATGGGTCCGTCTCCGAGTTCTGATGTTCGACGGCTTTCTCAGGCCAGAAGAGGAGATCAGTCAATGAATCAATAGCGTTTATATATTTTTTAATAATGGCATTTATTAAGCACTTACTATGTGCAAAGCACTGTTCTAAGCTCTGGGGAGGGTACAAGGTGATCAGGTTGTCCCACGCGGGGCTCACAGTCTTCATCCCCATTTTACAGATGAGGTCACTGAGGCACAGAGAAGTTAAGTGACTTGCCCAAGGTCACACAGCAGACAGGTGGCAGAACCAGGATTATTGAACACTTACTGCACGCAGAACCCTGACCTAAGCACTTGGAAGAGTATGCTACAGTAGATTGAGAAGCTGCATAGCATAGTGGGTAGAGCACAGGACCGGGAGTCCGGTCATGGTTTCTAATCCTGGCTCCGCCACTTGTCTGCTGTGTGACCTTGGGCAAGTCACTTCACTTCTCTGTGCCTCAGTTACCTCCTCTGTAAAATGGGGCTTGAGACCGTGAGCCCCACATGGTAGGTAGATACAAATTAATCAGGTTGAACACAGACCCAATCCCAGATTGGGCTCACACCCTTAATCCTCATTTTTGACAGATGAGGTAACCGAGGCACAAAGAAGTTAAGTGACTTGCCCAAGGTCGCACAACAGACAAGTGTTGGAGCCAGGATTAGAACCCATGACCTTCTAACTCCCAGACTCGGGTTCTATCCACTATACCATGTTAAACAGTTGTTATCTCAAACTGGGGCTGAATCCCTGTTCCAAGCAGAATTCCAGCACTCGCACCCAAGGAATGATTCTAGTCTGAGACATTCCAGGCCCCAGTGACAGTCAAATTAGCCTCCACTCTGGGCTATCTCAAAGACAGTGACATCCAGGGCTTGGGGTGACTGTTTGGATTGCTGTGACAATCACCCTCATTAGAGTCCCCTCCTCCCCTTGAGCAGCTCGTCAAAGACAATGGAGAAGGGGAGAAGGGGGGCTGCTGAAACCATCCTTGTTTCTTGAGAAGAGCTGGTTGATTGGTTGTGGAAGATGCTGAATCAGGGAGCAGTATGACCTAGCACGGGCTTGGGAGTCAGAAGGACCTGGGTTCTAATCCCAGCTCTGCCACTTGTCTGCTGTGTGACCTTGGGCAAAGTCTCTTCACTTCTCTATGCCTCCGTTCCTTCATCTGTAAAATGGGGGTTAAGACTGTGAGCCCTCTGTGGGACAGGGACTGTGTCCGACTCTATGTCTTGTATCCACCCCAGCACTTAGAACAGTGCCTGGCACAAAATAAGCGCTTAACAGATACCATCATAATTATCATTGTCTTTGTCCCCTCATGAAAATTCATGAAGAAGGATGACTGAGAACTGGATACCATTTAAAAATTTATCCTGTGATTTTATCCAACATTCTCTCTATTCATATTACAGTGTATCCAGCATCCTTCCCACCTTCTGGGGGTCAGTGGGTCTGAATTCTCATGCAGCTGCTGTTACTGGTTGGCTATAAGACAAATTTCTCCTTTCTGGGTCTGTTTGCTCTTCTGCTAGGGACAGGGATGATCCCAGCTCCGCCACTTGTCAGCTGTGTGACTTGGGGCAAGTCACTTCACTTCTCTGTGCCTCAGTTACCTCATCTGTAAAATGGGGGTTAAGACTGTGAGCCCCCTGTAGGACAACCTGATCACCTTGTAACCTCCCCAGCGCTTAGAACAGTGCTTTGCACATAGTAAGCGCTTAATAAATGCCATCATTATGATCAATCAATTATATTTATTGAGCATTTACTGTGTGCAGCGCACTGTACTGCACACTTGGAGAACAATATAACAGAGATGGCAGACATGTTCCCTGCCCAAAGTCTAGAGTAATGTGGGATTATCTGTGCAGTAACTAAACTCCCTAGAGCTAGAGTCTTGTGTGGCTACATAGTATTTACCAGTATTGTGCTAGTACTTAAAAATTATTGATTGTCTATAATGATGATGATTATAAAGTACTTTGAAAAATGCAAAACTCCCATTGCCCTCTAATCTAAGAGGACACATGATGCTTTTCCAGAATGTTCTTGGTTGCGTTAACCAATTCCCCCCAACTCCAAAGCTTCCGGTAGATATTTGCAAACCACAATTCACCAATTCCGTGATCATTCAAGCCCAATCTATTCTCCCTCTTCCTTAGGCTGTGAGCTCCATGTGGGACAGGGACTTTGTGCCCCAAATGCCTATTTGGCCTCTACCCCAGCATGTAGCACAGTGTTTGTCATGTAGTAAGCGTTTATCAAATGCCACGATTATTTTAAATGAAGCAGAATTTTTGCCAAACTTCACCCCAATGCCTCCTGCAGGCTGAGAGTCATTTCCAGGAATCTCGTCCTCATTAGGATATGCATATATTATGTATATGTCTCTATATATGCATATATCTGTATATATTATTTATTGTTATATATCTGTATGTATTATTTAATTTTTATTTACCTATTTATTTATCCTCTTATATTAATGTCTAGACTGTGAGCTCGTTGTGGGCCGGAATGTATTATATTGTTATATTATACTCTCCCACGCAAGAGCACGGGCTTGGGAATCAGAGGTCATAGGTTCGAATTCCGACACCACTTAGCTTTGTGACTTTGGGCAATTCACTTTACTTCTTCGTGCCTCAGTTGCCTCATCTGTAAAATGGGGATTAAGACTGTGAGCCCCATATGGGACAACCTGATAATCTTGTATCTCCCCCAGCGCTTAGAACAGTGCTTGGCACATAGTAAACATTTAACAAATACCATCATCATTATTATAAGTACATTGCTTTGCACACAGTAAGCACTCAATAAATATGATTGACTGAATGAATGAATGAATGAATGAAAGGATCAGTACTGGCCCCTACAGCAATTCTTTTGGCCACCCCAGTCAGACCATTCATTCATTCATTCAACTGTATTTATTGAGTGCTTTCTGTGTGCAGAGCACTGTACTGAGCGCTTAGGAAGTACAAGTTGGCAACATATAGAGACAGTCCCTACCCAACAGTGGGCTCACAGTCTAGAAGACCCAGACCAGCAGCTACTGGGTTTTCTTTTTGTTCACTCTTCATTCCAGGGCATTAAGGAGAGGCCTCTGGTGTTGCCCTTTAGGATTCTGTTTCCTGGGGAATTGAAATTATTCAGCTTTTGGCTTTGTAGTTTGACTGTCACCTTCAAGTCTCCGCAGTACCGGGCTAACTCCGGCTCTACAGTTTCCTGGCTCCACAGTTTCTTGGACTGAGCTGGGAAAAGGCCCTAGGAACATCCTAGAGGCACATACCTACAAGTGGAGGAGGTGGCTGGTTTTAGTTAATTAAATTCACTTCGGAGTCTTGAGATGCAGAGAGGCAGCAATTAACATATCTGGAACATCTCCCCATTGTTTGATGACTTAGGGCTGCCCTCAGTGAAATGGAATTAACCCTGGAAGAAGACCCAGGTTTATCTCAGGTCTTGACAAAATACCATTATTATTATCTCACCACCCGTTTCTGGCTCCCACATTCCCACAGATGGAGGTAGAAGCAGGCTCAGCAGTCACCTGTTCGGTTATCTTCACCTGGGAGCACCAGTGGAGGATGCAGGGAAGTGGCTCCAAGTGCTGGCTCCTGTCCATCTGGGGAGTTGTAATAAATCAGTTACTACTCCATCGTCTTTGAAGTGTGGGCAAAAGTAGGATGTTAATATCCTGAACTTTGCAAGGATAAGAGCCCTGGGACCTTTTATAGACCAAGAGTAGTCTGAGCTTACTGATTATTGTCAGTTAGGAAGGGCAACAGGGAACACACGCACACACGCACTTCTTTGCTCATGGCAATTGGAAGAAAACACCTTCATTAATACAAATTTTCCCATTACTTTCAATTAGATAGGGTCTGCCCCTCATGCCCAGAAGTGACCTTTATACCCTCTTTTCCTTCACCCAGCCATGCCCAATCCATCACTGCATCCTGTTCAGATAATAATAATAATAATAATAATAATAATAATAATAATAATGGCATTTGTTAAGTGCTTACTATGTGCAAAGCACTGTTCTAAGCGCTGGGGGGGATACAATGTGATCAAGTTGTCCCACATGGGGCTCACAGTCTTAATCCCCATTTTTACAGATGGGGTAACTGAGGCTCAGAGAAGTTTAGTGACTTGCCCAAGGTCACACAGCAGACTTGTGGTGGAGCCGGGATTGAACCCATGACCTCTGACTCCAAAGCCCGGGCTCTTTCCACTGAGCCATGCTGCTTCTCAGTAGCCATGCTGCTTCTCAGTATGTTTTTCAGTATGTTTTTAGTAACATCTGATGGGTTTGCCCCTATTATTATACTGTACTCTCCCAAGAGCTTGTTACAGTACTCTGCACACAGTAAGCACTCAATATATGCTGACTAAGTACCTCCCGTCTGGATCCTCTACAAGGACTTCTTGCCGGTCTCCCAGCTTCCAGCGTCACCCCACCATTCCCTTTCTTCCTGTAAATGGCAGCAGAAAACCATAATTTCCAAGAAACAATCTGCTTTTGTCACTCTCCTCCTCACATGCCAATGTCTCCGAGTTGCCAAACCAAACTGTGATCTTCCTTGCTCTCCATCCACTGGCTCTCCCCTCATTTCCTTTTCATCTCTGCTTGTTTCTCTGCCTCAGCTAAGACACCCTATTCACTGCCTTTTCTCCTGCCTCCTGCCTCATCTCCCTCTCCACTGAGCTGGGCTCGTCTGATTATCCCCACTTCCTGGATCACTCACTCAATCACTCTTCAGCAATCCACATCCATCTCATCTTCCAAAACTGTGCCAAACATCGGCTTTTCTTTCATTCATTCAATCATATTTATTGAGCACTTCCTGTGTGCAGAGCACTGTACTAAGCACTTTGGAAGTATAAGTTGGCAACATATAGAGACAGTCCCTACCCAACAACAGGCTCACAGTCTAGAAGGAGGAGACAGAGAACAAAACAAAACATATTAACAAAATAAAATAAATAGAATAGTAAATATGTACAAGTAAAATAAATAAGAGTAATAAATTGTAAAAACATATATACAGGTGCTGTGGGGAGGAGAAGGAGGTAGGGTGGGGGGATGGGGAGGGGGAGAGGAAGGAGGGGGCTCAGTCTGGGAAGGTCTCCTGGAGGAGGTGAGCTCTCAGTAGGGCTTTGAAGGGAGGAAGAGAGCTAGCTTGGTGGATGCGTGGAGGGAGGGCATTCCAGGCCAGGGGGAGGATGTGGGCCTGGGGTTCAATGGCGGGACAGGCGAGAACGAGGCACAGTGAGGAGGTTAGCAGCAGAGGAGCGGAGGGTGTGGGCTGGCCTGTAGAAAGAAAGAAGGGAGGTGAGGTAAGAGGAGGTAAGGTGATGGAGAGCCTTGAAGCCGAAAGTGAGGAGTTTTTGCCTGATGCGTAGGTTGACTGGTAGCCACTGGAGATTTTTGAGGAGGGGAGTAACATGCCCAGAGCATTTCTGCACAGAGATGATCCAGGCAGCAGCGTGAAGTATAGATTGAAGTGGGGAGAGACAGGAGGATGGGAGATCAGAGAGAAGGCTGATGCAGTAATTAAGTCGGGATAGGATGAGAGATTGAACCAGCAGGGTAGTGGTTTGAATGGAGAGGAAAGGGCGGATCTTGGCTATGTTGCGGAGGTGAGACCGGCAGTTTTTGGTGATGGAATGGATGTGAGGGGTGAACGAGAGAGTGGAGTCGAGGATGACACCAAGGTTGCGAGCCTGTGAGACGGGAAGGATGGTAGTGCCGTCAACAGTGATGGGAAAGTCAGGGAGAGGACAGGGTTTGGGAGGGAAGATAAGGAGTTCAGTCTTGGACATATTGAGTTTTAGATGGCGGGCAGACATCCAGATGGAGATGTCTTGAAGACAGGAGGAGACACGAGCCTGAAGGGAGGGAGAGAGAGCGGGGCAGAGATGTAGATTTGGGTGTCATCAGCGTAGAGATGATAGTTGAAGCTGTGGAAGCGAATGAGTTCACCAAGGGAGTGAATGTCCATGAAGGCTTGCTCCACGAAGTTTTCCCAGCATGCCTCAGGCATGCGAGTGGTTCCAACTCCCCCAGCACTTATTTTCTATCCTCAATTATATGCTTCTATCCCTATCTTTTATGATTTTAATCTCAGGCAACGTTTGACTCTTTTTATGACCCATATTTGTATTTTTCTTCCCCCTCCCCACTAAATAGCAAGCTCTTGGAGGACAGGGATGGGTCACAATTTCTCCTTTGCTTCCCTGCCCTCCAAGAGTTTGCTATAATCATCATAATGATGGCATTTTTAAGTGCTTCCTATATGCCAAGCACTGTTCTAAGCGCTAGTGTAGATACAAGGTAATCAGGTTGTCCCAAGTTACAGATGAGGTAACTGAGGCAGAGAGAAGTTAAGTCACACAGCTGACAAGTGGCAGAATCAGGATTAATGGAAGGATGGGACATATGCAAATATGGACTATAAAAATAGTCAAAAGTTGCCCAGCTTTCCTCCACTGTAACTCCTGCTGCCAAGTCCCATGGACAGAGCCCGTGTTCACCTGATCATGGGAAGGGGCACAGTGGCTCGGGAGCGGGTGGAGGCGGCACCAGGATCCCCCTCATGAACCACTTTAGGCTTTAGTGAAACAGGCATACTTCTGTAAAGTGGTGTTTGTGATGTTGCGTTTTGCTGTGTGCCATGCGATGCCATGTGCATCTCAGTGTAGGCCGTGGGAAGTCTGCCCTGGCCCCTGGCTGCTTCTGTGGGGAGGCCTTGGCATTTGAATCCTTGCTAGGTGTGGATCCTGAGTAGCCCAGGACCCCCCTGGTCTGAAGCGGATTCCCAGGATCTCTCCAAAGAAAATCCAAATCTTGGAGCAGTCTCAGGTTTGTTTTAATTACCGATCAACTAATCAATCAATCAATTACCTGGGGTTACCTGAGGCTTCACTGTGGCCAATTGGAGAGAACACGGGCCTGAGATTCTAATCTGGATCTGGATTCAAATTCCCTTTCTACCACTTGTCTGCTGTGTGACCACGGGCAAGTCACTTAACTTCTCTGGGCCTCAGTTATCTCACCTGTAAAATGGGGATTAAGACTGCCTTCCCTCCTCTAGATTGTAAACTCATTGTGGGCTGGGATTATTGTTGTACTCTCCTAAATGCTCAGTACAATGCTCTGCACACAGTAAGCACTCAATAATACGATTGAATGAATGAACTGCGAGCCCGAAGGGAAACACTCAGAGGACACACCCAATTGCCTAAGATCGTTTTAGGGAACGTGTTTACCAACTCTGTTACATTGTTCTCTCCCAAGCGTTTAATACAGTGCTCTGCACCCAGTGAGCACTCATCAAATGAATGAGGAAAGGGAGCTGGAATGAGCGGCGAGAGTTACCTAATCATCTTAAGTGCTTCCTTTAAGTGCCAAGCATTTTGCCAAACACTGCATGTTGCGGCAGGGAACTTGTCTACCAAATCTGTTCTTTTGTAGTCTCCCAAGCGCTTAGTACAGTGCTCTGCGCACGGTTCCCCCTTCTAGACTGTGAGCCCACTGTTGGGTAGGGACTGTCTCTATATGTTGCCAACTTGTACTTCCCAAGCGCTTAGTTCAGTGCTCTGCACACAGTAAGTGCTCAATAAATACGATTGATTGATTGATTGGGACTGTGTCCAACCCTATTTGCTTGTATCTTCCCCAGCGCTTAGTACAGTGCCTGGAACACACTAAGTGCTTAACAAATACCACAATTATTATTATTATTATTAATATTAATCCAGTCGGACCAGGCCACACCTTCTGGGGCCTGGTTATAGAACATATATTATATTGCTACAGTGTACTCTTCCAAGGGCTTAGTACAGTGTTCTGCACCCAGTAACCGTTCAATAAATTGATTGATTGGGGCTGACCCCAGTAATGAGAGGGCTTGGATCCATGCCCCCAGGGGTAGGCTAGCACCAAACCAGGAGCTGGGGTGGGAGTGCTGATTCTCAGTTCCCCAGGCATTCACGCCAGGGAATTCTTTTCAGAGTCACGGAGCTAAACACTGAACTCACTGCCAGGGCACGAGGGGAGGGGAGGAGGCGTGGTCCCCGTGGAGAATGGGCCTTTTCTCTGGGTTCTGCGATTTAACACAAAGATTCCAGGAGACTTTTCTTGTCTCTTCACTCTTTAGAATACGTTTTCATGAAAAGAAATGAAATTGGATAGGATTTCAAGTTTTCCTGGGGCAGGGCTGACTTGGCTTGGTTTGGCCACGCTGGCAGGGTGGATGCCCTAGACTTCGCAGAAGTGTTTCAGGATCGAAACAAGCCAAAGAGCAAATCATTCCTGGGAAAAAGCAAAGAGCAAACTCAAAATGAGAGGTTAACCTAAGGTGACCAGACAGACTCATCTGGGCAGGAAAGGTTCCCGGCCTCCCACTTTAGATTTTTGGGGACATGTGCATGACTCTGAATACCTAGAGACAAAGAAATAGTTGGTTGAGATGCCCACACTTTTCAGCAGATGGGGAGGGAGATGTGTGGGGCTACTGGCACTCAAATTCAAACAGAGAAACAGCATGGTGGAGTGGATAGAGCATGGGCCTGGCTCCACTACTTGCCTGCTGTGTGACCTTGGGCAAGTCAATTCACAGCCCTGAAGCAGCGTGGCTTAGTGGAAAGAGCATGGGCTTGGGAGTCAGAGGACCTGGGTTCTAATCCTGGCTCCACCATTTGCCTGTTGGGTGACCATGGGCAAGTCACTTAACTTCCATGTGCCTCAGTTACTTCATCTGTAAAATGAGGATTAAGACTGTGAGCCCCACGTGGGACAAACTGATTTCCTTGTATCTACCCCCAGTTCTTAGAACAGTGCTTGGCACACTGTAAGTGCTTAATAAATACTATATTATTTTATTATTATGCCTCAGTTACCTCATCTATAAAATGGGGATTGAGACTGTGAGCCCCACATGGGACAGGAACTGTGTTCAACTTGATTTGCTTTTATCTACTCCAGTGCTTAGTACAGTACCTGGCACATAGTAAGTGCTTAACAAAAACCATTATTATTAAATTTATCTTTGCTCCCAGACCACAGGTTGTGGCTCCAGTAGGGTGTTAGTTTCAGGTGGTACTCAAATATACCAGGTGCCTCTTGCCAGTAAAGATGTCTCAATCAATCAATCTATCAATCATATTAATTGAGAGCAGAGTACTGTATTAAGTGCTTGAGAGAGTAGAATATAATAGAGTGAACTTGCTGTGGTCAGGGAATGTGTCTGTTGTGGTATTGTACTCTCCCAAGTGCTTAGTACTGTGCTCTGCACACAGTAAGTACTCAATAAATACAATGGAGTGAGTGAATGAATGAGTTAGTAGATACACCCCTTGCCCACAGTGAGCTTACAGTCTAGAGGCAGGGTTACAGTCTCTAGATGAGCAGTTATCCCAGTTACATACATAAAATAATGTAATAATAATAACAATAATGATGGTATTTAAGTGCTTACTATGTGCCAACCACTGTTCTAAGCACTGAAGCACTGTTCTAAGCTCTGAAATAATGATATCTAGGCTGTAAGCTTGTTTCTAGACAGTAAGAGCTCAGTAAATACCACTGTTAGATATGGCACTCAAAACCTTATAATGCATTGCCAGGGAGGACCCGTAATCGACCCCTTCACTTAAAAACCTTGCGTTTCTATTCCCAGGTACCTGTCAAAAGAAGACTACTACAGTTGTCCGACTAGGCAGAGGCAAGTGAAACCATTTACGAATGGTTTTACTTAATAATAATAATACTAATGATGACAATTGTTAAGCGCTTACTATGTGCAAAGCACTATTCTAAGCTCTGGGGAAGATACAAGGTGATCAGGTTGTCCCACATGGGGCTCACAGTCTTAATCTCCATTTTGCAGATGAGGTAACTGAGGCACAGAGAAGTTAGGTGACTTGCCCTAAGCCACACAGCTGACAAGTGGCGGAGCCGACATTAGAACCCATGACCTCTGACTCCCAAGCCTGGGGTCTTTCCACTGAGCCACGCTGCTTCCCATAATCAATTTTCCCACTTAAATCAATACCATTTAAATAAAAATATTGGTATTTAAAATCAACCTGAACACTTGTGACCAGTGACTGATTCTCCCCGAGCCACTGCTAGTACTACTGGGAATTGGGAAAACGTGGGCCACACTCACATGTTCTACCTTTTGGCGTAGTATATAGTCCACAGGCCTGGCAGTCAGAAGGTCATAGGTTCTAAATCCCGGCTCTGCCACTTGTCTGCTATGTGACCTTGGGCAAGTCACTTTACTTCTCTGTGCCTCAGTTACCTCATCTGTAAAACGGGGATTGAGACTGTGAGCCCCGCAAGGGACAGGGTCTTTGTCCAACACGATTTGCTTGCATCCACCCTAGTGCTTAGTGCAGTGCCTGGCACATAGTAAGTGCTTAACAAATACCACAATTATTTTAATTATTATTATTCTCCAGCATGAGGAGCCGCAGAATGGAAGAGCTCAAGCAAATCTTCATTTCTAAATATTGCTACAAGCCGTATATACTGTCTGCGAGTTGTTAGACCTGTAGATTTCTGGGCCTGAGTGTGGTGTACGTTGTTAGGTTAGATTAAGTTTCCTCCTTTATGTAGATCCTTTATGTAGATTTAGACTGTGAGCCCACTGTTGGGTAGGAACTGTCTCTATATGTTGCCAACTTGTACTTCCCAAGCGCTTAGTACAGTGCTCTGCACACAGTAAGCGCTCAGTAAATACGATTGATTGATTGATTGATCTCAGAGACCAGAGTTGAGTAGTTTTGAGTGAAGGTAGCGCCAGAGATGCTGTTTATATAATCTTTCTTGGCTTCAGTGTTTACTCCCCTGCTCTTGGCTGCTGACATTTATTGAGCACTTTCCCCTTTAGCAGAAGCAATGAGGCTCATTTAAGGAAGAGTCACCTCAGCAAAATAGGTCACCTCAGCGAGAAAGATGGAAGCAGCGGCAGTGCACGCCTCAGCCCCCCATCCATTGGCTTGCTGAGCTGCCTTCTGAGCTACTGGTAAGTGCGTTGCGGGCAGGGAATGTGTCTGTTTTATTGTACTCTCCCAAGCACTTAGTACATACACTAAACACCCAAATACACAGTTGATTGACTGACTGATAAATACTGCTGCCACCCTCTCCAGCCTAACCACTGCATCATCCTCTCCACAGTGTAAGCTCATTGTGGGCAGGGAACATGTCTGCTAACTTTGTTGAACTGTATTCTCCCAAGTGCTCAGTACAGTGCTCTGCATATAGTGGGTGCTCAATGAACACCATTGCTTGCTTGCTTGCTTGATCCTGGGACCTCTGTCTTGACCACAGCCTCGCTCCATAAGAGAAGCAGCGTGGCTTAGTGGTAAGAGCATGGGCTTGGGAGTCAGAGGTTGTGGGTTCTAATTCCACCTCTGCCACTTTCATTCATTCATTCAGTGGTATTTATTGAACGCTTACTGTGTGCAGAGCACTGTACTAAGCGCTTGGGAAGTACACGTTGGCAACATGTAGAGACGGTCCCTACCCAACAATGGGCTCACAGTCTAGAAGAGGGAGACAGACAACAAAACAAAACACGTGGACAGGTGTCAAGTCGTCAGTTTTCTGCTGTGTGACCTTAGTCAAGCCACTTAACTTCTCTGTGCCTCAGTACCCTCAACTGTAAAATGGGGATTAAGATTGTGAGCCCCATGTGGGACAACCCGATTACCTAGTATCTAGCTCAGCTCTAAGAACAGTTCTTGGCACTTAGTAAGCGCTTAACAAATACTGTTATTATTATTATCTCAGTGGGAAAGTCAGAAGCAGTGACAGCAGGCCATTGCCACATAATACAGAATGTCGGGAAGGCTGAAGCTCTGGTGGTTTCTGTGACCGTGACTTTGGACTCTGAGCTTCCAGAAGCTCAAAGCTCGGCTCTTCTAGCCACAGTACCCTATGTCTGTTATTTTATTTTTGTATTTATCTCTGATCTCTTATGTCGATTCTCTGTGTTCTTATTGTTTATTTTTTCCAGATGTCTGTTGTCCCTTTATTCTCCATTATTCTTCTGTTTTGAGAGGAATATCTACATCTAACTACATTTCTAGCCCTGACCTTTTTCCTTCCCTCTAATCTCGCATTTCCACCTGCCTTCTAGACATAGCTACTTGGTTGTCCCATGATACCTCAAATTAAACATATTCAAAACTGTACCCCATATCTTCGCAGACAAACCCTGTCCTCCTTCTGTCTTTCTCATCACCATAGACAACAGCATCAGCCTCCCTGTCTCACAAGCCTGTAACCTTGGCATTGTCCTCGACTCATCTCTCTCATTCCACCCTTATATTCAATCTGTCACCAAATCCTATCAGTTCTACCTTCACAGTATTGCAAAAATCCACCCTTCCTCTCCGTCCAAAATGCCACCATGCTGATTCAAGTGCTTATCCTATCCCACCTTGACTACTGTATCTGCCTCCTCACTGACCTCCCTGCCTCCTCTCTCTCCCCACTCCAGTCCATACTTCACTCTGCTTCATGGTTTATTTATCAACAAAAACATTCAGTCCATGCCTCCCCAAAAGCTCAAGAACCTCCAATGGCTGTCCATCTACGTCCACATCCTTTCTCACATCACTAATCTCTTACTACAGCCCAGCCTGCACACTCTGCTTCTCTAGTGCCCACTTATTCACTGTGACCTGATCTCGTTTATCTCACCACTGACCCCTTTTCCACATCCCTCCCTAGCCTAGCCTGGGACTTCCTCTCCCTCCATAAATGCCAGAGCACCACTCTCTCCATCTTCAAAGCATTATTAAGGTCACAACTTCTCCAAGAGGCCTTCCCCAATTAAGTTCTCTTTTCCTCTGCTCACTCTCCCTTCTGGTTCTTCTGTGCACTGGATCTGTGACCTTAGGACATTTGATATTCACCCCACCCCAACCTCACAGCATTTATGTACATATCTTTAAATTGTAAATCCCTTATCTATTCATACTAATGTCTGCTTCTCCCTCTAGACTGTAATCTCATTATGAGCAGGAAACATATCTGATAATTCTGTTGTACTCTCTCAAGGGGTTGGGGAAGCAGCATGGCCTAGTGGATAGAGCATGGGCCTGGGAATCAGAAGGACTTGGGTTCTAATGTGGGCTCCACCACTTGTCTGCTATGTGACCTTGGTCAAGTCACAACTTCTCAGTTCCCACATCTGTAAAATGGGGATTAAGACTGGAAGCCCCATGTGGGACAGAGACTGTGTCCAATCTGATTAGCTTATATCTACCCTAGCATTTAGAATGGTGCCTTAATAATAATTGTTATTATTTAGAGCTTAGTACAGTGCTCTGCACATAAGTGCTTGTTTAATACAATTAATTGATTGATTGTGAACCCCTTGAGGGCCAGGGACACGCTCTAATTTTCACACATGTATTCTTTCCTGGTGTTTAGTATATAATAATGATGGTATTTGTTAAGCACTTAGTATGTGCCAAGCACAGCTCTAATCACTGGGGGAGGTACAAGGTAATGAGTTTGTCCCACGTGAGGCTCACAGTCTTAATCCCCATTTTACAGATGAGGTAACTGAGGCACAGAGAAGTTAAGTGACTTGCCCAAAGTCACACAGCTGACAATTGGCGGAGCCAGCATTAGAACCCAGGACCTCTGTCTCCCAAGGTCGTGTTCTTTCTGCTAAGCCACAAGGCATTTTGCATTCAGAAAACATTGTTATTCATTCATTCAATCACATTTTTGAGTGCTTACTGTGTGCAGAGCACTATATTAAGCCCTATTACTATCAATCGTTCAATGGTATATATTAAGCGCTTACTGTGCATAGAGCACTACTACTAAGGGATGAAAATCTCTGATTTGTATTATGACTAGAGGCCAAGGATAATTCCCTGATCCATTAACATTCCTAGTACAAACTACCCCTCAACATTTGCTGAATCCAGTTATAATCATTATTATGTCAATGACCTTTCATCTAAAGACCTCAGAACATTTGCGAAGTATGTATTTCCGAACTTGTTTCTCACTTGAGAGACACTCAACACTCCTCAACACTTTAGGCAAGTTCTACTGTGACTGAAAAATTAACTTACTCCCTCCACCTGGAGAAGGAACCAGAATGTGCTCTGGAGACTGCCTGCCTCAGCCAAACCAGGCTAATCAGTCCATATATTGGGCATTGTGACCTTTAACTTTACAGGGCAAATGCCATTAGATAACCCTTTCTGACTAGAGAACTTTTGGATTCCTGAAATTTTTGGCTGTCTGCTTCTGTAGCTTTTAAATCTCAAGAGGACATTTAAAAAGGAAATCAGGGAAAATAATCTTGACCACACAACCATTTAACCGACACAACCGTTTTGTATGTTTACTGATGTATCGTGTACTGAAGCTGAGCCAGCTGCCCTCAGTGTCCCATCTTCAAAGCCACTGTTCCTAGCAGGAGTTATTTCATGGATCACCAAGTCAGGCAGAGCAGATTTAGCCCCTCACGCCTGAGAGTTTCCAAAATTTCTCAAATTTCTACCCTAATGTTGAAATAAAAGTTCCCCAATAATAAATTGATGGGAAAGTGTACTCAATCTCTTCTGATTTAAAGAGGACGAGGACACAAATGCCCTAACAAGGCTATGAATGCTTTGGATTTCACAACCTCGTAGTTATTCTCTATAATGGACTATTTGATTTTTTCAAGGCGATCAGCCGGCTTCAGAGATGGCTGAGTCATAGAGGAGGTTACAGCTGTCCAGGTCAAAATGCAACCTAACCAAGGGTGGGTGGAAGAAACACTCAAGAATACATCTGAGGCCAAGTTACCCTGATGCTACTCATATTAGGGAAATAACAGCATTTTCTGGGCCTTGGTGGGGTGGAGTTTCCAGGGAAGCCACCTGGGGGAGGAGATGGAGGTCTTCAGATTAGAATCAAATCATAATCAGGTGAGGTAGGACTCGAATTAAGGGCCAGCTGCTATGCTGTGCCCTGAAAAGCCACGTGGTTGGAGAAGCAGGAAGTACTTGTTAAAGCTGTTCCCTTCCTTTCTGTTGTTTTGGGGCTATTGGTTGTAATGGGTCACAAAGAGGGGGCTTGGTTTTGAGATGTCAACTTCAGACCTGAGGTACTCCTCAAGCTGGTAAGTAGGGAGTGAGTGAGTCCATGCTTTGCCTTAAAAGAGAAATGGATTTAGGTAGGGGTGTTAGGAAGGGGCATAATTGAGCTAAGCCTTTAAAACAAAGGAGGGGCTGGGTTCCTGATAGTTATTCCTAGTTCCCATCCTTCTCGAAGATAAAGTGGCCCTAGGGATCCCAGATAATCTTAATTCTGGCCACAATTCACTTTTGCTGAGACTGAGGGTTTTTTTTTTTAGTTCTTTGGATGGGACAAGGCAGACTTTTTCCACATTATTTTACAGCTATCACAATTGTGCTGTCTGATACTTGGCACTTAAGCCATAGTAAAGGTGGTGGGCTTGTGACTCTACAACAGGCACACTGTGTCCAACCTGATTAAGTTGTATCTACCCTACTGCTTAATACAGTGTTTGACACATAGTAAGCACTTGGATACCATTTTAAAAAAAGAAAAAATAAACTATAAAGCCCCTGGCCATGGAAGGATTTACTTTAATGTGCTTTAAAGGGAATTTGCTTTCTCCCATTTTTTTCTCTGGAAGTCTCTAATTGTTTTGTTTAATGGTATTAAACATTTAGAACAGTGCTTGGCACATAGTAAGCACTTAAGAAATACAATTAAAAAAAGAAAAAATAAATTATAAAGCCCCCGGTCGTGTAAAGATTTGCTTTAATGTGATTGTCTTAAAGGGAATTTGCTTTCTCCTTTTTTTTTTCCTCTGGAATTCTCTAATTGTTTTGTTCAGTAGTATTTAAGAATTTAGAACAGTGTTGGGCACATAGTAAGTGATTAACAAATACCATAATTTACTAGGCACTGTACTAAGCGCTGGGGTGGTTACAAGATAATCAGGTTGGACACAGTGTGCATGTTGTGTGTTTTGTTGTCTACTGAGGAGACACAACCAAACCACCTTTATTATGGCTTTAGTGCCAAGTATCAGACAGTGCAATTGCAATGCCTTCAAAACAATGTGAACAAATCTACCTTGCCTTATTATGCAGTCAGTGGCATCTATTGAGCGCTTACTGTGTGCAGAGTGCTGTATAAAGAGCTTGGGAGGATACAATACAAATGAGTCAACAGACATGCTCCTTGACAGCAAGGAGCTTATGGTTTAATGGGGGAGGGAGACATTAATATGAATAAAATTCTGGATTATGTATACAAGTACTGTGGGGTGAATACTGAATGCTGGTTAACTGTGCAGAAAAGACAAGGGGACTTCAACCAGGATAAGGTGTAAAATAGTGCAAGGATGGAGAAGAGGATAAGAACTCAGTCTAAAAGCCACAGGTTAAGTTAAGGGACGTTTGAGGTCTAACTCTCGTCAACATGTTCTTATTTATTTATTTTTTTATGAAGTGTTTTCTCTTGATAATACTTCTAAACGCTGCACCACCTATTTTATCTGTAGGGTATGTCCTGTGAGTGAAGGCAATATTTAAAGTAATAATAATAATGATGGCATTTTATTAAGCGCTTACTAAGTGCAAAGCACTGTTCTAAGTGCTGGGGAGGACACAAGGTAATCAGGTTGTCCCGCAGGGGGCTCCCAGTCTTAATCCCCATTTTACAGATGAGGTAACTGAGGCTCAGAGAAGTTGTGACTTGCCCAAAGTCACACAGCTGACAAGTGGCAGAGCTGGGATTTGAACCCACGACCTCTGACTCCAAAGCCCTGACTCTTTCCACTGAGAAATGCTGTCTTCCAGAAGGGGAATCTGGTAGCCCCAAAGATGTGTTCTGCAGGTGGGAGAGGTATCCTATTAACTGATACTGAAAGTTTTTAAGGTAGCAACCTGCCCTAATTGGAAGTGAGCACATCACTGTATTACAGATGTCCTCAGTCCACTACATATCACTAGCGTGTGCTTACTGTGTGAAAAGTACTCAAAGTGCTTGGGAGGGCATAGCTGCTACCTGTCCACAAGAAATTCACAAACTAAAATAGGAAGCAGGCACTAAAATAATTTACAGATGAATATGTGCATAAGTGATATGGGGGTGGGGTGAAAATCAAACTGCTGAAGAGGTGAAGACCCAAGTGCATAGGCGATTGTAGAAATGGGGAAACCGAATACAATAGGGAGCAAAAGTTAAGAGAATGAAATAGAGAATATGATATTCACTGAGTGCTTATTCTGTAGAGAATTCATTCAATTAAGGGCTTACTGTATGCAAAGCACTGTATTAAGCACTTGGGAGAGTACAATATATTGATAATTGTGGTATTTAAGTGCTTACTATGTGCCAGGCACTGTACTAAGCCCCGGGGGGTGGATTGGACCCAGTCCCTGTCCCACGGGGGGCTCACGGTCTCAATTACAGATGGGGGAACTGAGGCACAGAGCAATGAAGTGACTAGCCCAAGGTCACACAGCAGACAAGTGGCAGAGTTGGAATTAGAACCCATGACCTTCTCTATGCACTACACCAGGCCTGTGATCTATCCATTACACCAATCAATCGTATTTATTGAGCACTTACTGTGTGCACAGCACTGTACTAAGCGCTTGGGAAGTACAAGTTGGCAACATATAGAGATGGTCCCTACCCAACAGTGGGCTCACAGTCTAGAAGGGGGAGACAGAGAACAAAACCAAACATTTTAACAAAATAAAATAAATAGAATAGACATGTATAAGTAAAATAGAGTAAAAAATATGTACAAACATATGGGTGCTGTGGGGAAGGGAAGGAGGTAAGGCAGGGGGGATGGAGAGGAAGGAGGTGCTGCTCAGCACTTAGAACAGTGCTTTGAGCATAGTAAGCACTTAATAAATGTCATCATTATTATTCTCATGTACTTCTGTACTAAACACTTGGGAGAGTACAATATAACAATAGACACACACCTTGCCCACAAGCAATTTACAGTGTAGAGGGGGAGACAGACATTAACATAAATTACACTACTCTAAGTGAAAGGGAGAGTCCAGTAGAGTAAATTGACACAATCCCTGCTGGTGAGGGTTTTTTTTTTTTTAATATTACTCTGAGTGGGAGAAAAACACTAGAATAAATTCCAAGTAGGGAAAGCAACCTTGTATAGGATGTGTTTATGTTTGTGTAGGGACTGTCTCTATATGTTGCCAACTTGTACTTACCAAGCACTTAGTACAGTGCTCTGCACACAGTAAGTGCTCAATAAATACGATTGATTGATTTGGGGAGTAAGTACGTATGCATGTTGTGGTTGGGCAGCCAAGAGGAAACAGTAGAAGCAGCGTGGCTTAATGGAAAGAGCGCGACTTGGGAGAGAATGTGGGTTCTAATCTTGGCTCTGCCACTTTGCCATGTAACCTTGGGCAAGCCACTTAACTTCCCTGTGCTTGTTACCCCATCTGTACAATGGGGATTGACAGTGAGCCCCATGTGGGACAACTTGACTACTGTGTATCTACCCCAGTGTTTAGAGTGCTTGGCATATAGTAAGCACTTAACAAATACCATTGTTATTATTAGTAAGAGAACTTCACAGGGAGCAAGAATTAGCATGGTATATTTGGTTCAGAATTTATGTACCAGGTAAGGTTTGCAAACAGCTTCCGGGCTTTCTTCCATGGTATTACAAATTTTTCTCAGTGACTTGTTCCAGGCCCTGTCTCACAGACTGGGGAGTGACTGTGGGAAGGGCACCTTGGAAGGTGGGATTTCTGCATCCCAACTCCACGGCCTGGGAGAGTGTGGGCTTGGTTTAATCAGTCAACATGGCCTAGTGGATAGAGCATAGGCCTGGGGGTCAGGAGGAACTGGGCTCTAATCCCAGCTCTGCCACGCCTGCTCTGTGACCTTGGGCAAGTCACTTCACTTCTACATGCCTCAGTTACCACATCTGTAAAATGGGAATTAAGACTGTGAGCCCCACGTAGGACATGGACTGTTTAACTTAACTTGATTAACTTGTATCTACCCCAGTGCTTGGTACGTAGTGCTTAACAAATACCATTTTAAAAAAAAAAAGGGCCACTCTGTCATATCATCAAGGATGAGAAAAAGATGGGAAACTCAGTCTTGGCTTTCCCCCACTTCTCTCATTCTTTGGCTCCTTTTTTGCTTTTTCCCAGGATTGTGAAAGGGAGCAAACAGTAATTAATGTGTCATGAAAGCTGTTGTCTATAGGGTTGGTTCTGTAGATTTTAAGACTCTCTTATTTTTATAAATAACTATATTCAAGGGGTGATGTACCAGGGGGTCTGCTTCTCTCCCTCAGACCCCCACTGAGACTAGAGACCAAAAATCAAAGTTCCACAAGAGTAATAAAATCCTTTTGGCACTTTTGTAGTGACTGTTCTGATACAACCCTGTGGGGTAGGAGGGAGAGGAGAAGGAGAGCTCAAATTCTGAGTGCATTTTGGATCTGCAAGCACAGAGGGCATTGAACATGCCTGACTGAGGGGTTTTGATGCCTCAGACTTGGTCCATGTTAGAGGAGAAGGGGTCCTCTCTACAGCTGGGTCTTCCCTTAGGGTTAAACTTTCCTGGCTCTTAAAAGAAAAATGTTTGCTTTGTTGTAGTTATCAGACAGTAGATAAATCCTCTACTGACCCTACTGCTCCAGGGGCTAGATCTGGGTCAGCAGAGAGCTTTCTCTCATACAACAGAGCTGGTTTTAATGTGTCTTGTGGTTGTAGGCCAACTTCTCGGTCGGGAATATTCTGGGGAATAATTCAGTTACTTCCCATGCAGACCCTTTGGTTCCTCCAGGCACCTCCCTGAGGCCCCCCACCCCAAACTAGAACTCTTGGGGCCCTCTGTGTCCTCCAAGGCTACCACCTCACCTTCCTGGGATCCCACCCTGAACCTCCATCCCAACTATCTTCCACCAGATAAGAGAATAATTCATTCACTGAATTGTATTTATTGATCGCTAACTGTGTGCAAAGCAGGTGGGAAAGTGTAATATTTGTCACATTCCCTGCCCACAATGAGATGAGTCTAGAGTAATACTAGTTGTGGTATTTAATCGCTTACTGTGAGCCAGGCACTATACTAAGTGCTGGGGTGGATATGAGCAAATTGGGTTAGACACAGTCCCTATCCCACATGGGGCTCACAGTCTTAATCCCCAGTTTACAGATGAAGTAACTGAGGCACAGAGAAGTGAAGTGACTTGCCCAAGGACTCACAGCAGGCAAGTCGTGGAGCCAGAATCAGAACTCATATCCGTCTGAGTCCCAGGTCCATGCTAAATGCAGCGCAGTCTGAAGCTGCCTCCACCAAACCTCCAGAAGACAATGATGATGGTATTAACTTCTTACTATGTGTCGAGTCCTGTTCTAAGTGCTGGGGTAGATGCAAGCTAATCAGGTTGGACACAGTCTCTAACACACATGAGGCTCACAGTCTTTATCCCCATACTGCAGATGAGGGAACTGAGGACCAGTGAAATGACTTGCCCCAGGTCACACAGCAGACAAATGGCAGAGCTGGGATTAGAACCCAGGTCCTTCTGATTTCCAGGCCTGTGTTCTATCAGGCCATGCTGCTGTGGCAGTTGTCACAGTAAGGGTCACCACAGCTGCAGCTGTGACTGTGGACTCTGAGCTGTAGGAGTCTGAAATTCTGCTCCTCTTGCCTCAGAACCTACTGGGCTTGGCTTTTTTGCCTTGGGTAGGGACTGTCTCTACATGTTGCCGACTTGTACTTCCCAAGCGCTTAGTACAGTGTTTTGCACATAGTATTCGCTCAATAAATATGACTGAAGAAGATCTTAGCAATGTTGTTTCATCTCACTTTACCAATCCCCTCTACTCCTTTTCTAGGTTGAGTGCCCCTTGAGGGTCAGATACTGTCTAATTCCCACTTGTGTATTCTTGCTCAGTACTTAGGTGTTCTACCCAGAGTAAGCACTTAATTTTTGTTCAATAGGGTTAGTATTTATTAACCAAAAAGCAAGTCCTAGGTTTAGAAGCCCCAACGTCAGCAGGCATTGTAACTCTTGCATACCACTCAAGCTCTGAAGTGAACATTTTAGTTGTCTGACATTTAAATCTGTTCCTTCAATAATAGTGCACACTCTCTCTAGGTCCTTCTACTAAAGCACTTGGGAGAGTATGATAAAGTTAGTAGACTTGATCCTAGCAGAGCAGACACACTAAAATAAATTACAGGTAGAGGAAGGTCATAGAGTTTAAAGAGATGGGCATAAATGAAGGTGGATGTGGTGTGGTGGCAGTGGTGAATACCTAATTCTAAAAGTGATTTAAGTGCTGAAGTAGCAGTGTGAGGTGAGAAGAGATGAATCACTGGTATTTATTAAGTGCTTATGTGCAGAGCACTGTACTAAACGTTTGGGAGAGTACAACAGAATTAGTAAACTCATTCCCTGTCCATAATGAGGTCACAGTTTAGAGGGGGAGGCAGACATTAAAATGAATAAAGTAATTCATAATTTAAAGATATGTACCCAAGTGCTGTGAGGTTGGGGACTGGGCGAATACCAAATATCTAAAGGCCACAGATTCAAGTTACATAAGTGATGTAGAAGGGAGAGCGAGTCAGGGAAAAGAGGGTTTAAGGGAGCAAAGGCTCTTGGAGGAGATGTAATCAGGAAGGGTTCAGTGCTCTGCACACAGTAAGTGCTCAATAAATATGATTGAATGAATGAAGACAGGCTTTGGAGGAGCGGTAGCTTGCTGGAGATGAAGCGGGAGGGAATGCTGGGTTAAGGGAGGACATGAGTAAGAAGTTAGCAAGGAAAAAGAGGCACAATGTGTAGGTTGGGTTAGGACTGGGGATTTTTTTTTTTTAATTGGGGCTAAAAGTACCATGGCTTATGTTTTTTTTTTTATTTTATTTTGAGTTCAGGTAACCCAAAATGTTAACTTTTGAAAAAAAAATAATTTTTGCAAATTTTAGGTCTCAAACAAGGAACTCTGCAGGGGTCAAAGTTTAAAAAAAGACTCATACCTGTAAGGGGATGGAGCCAAGACATTTGAAACTACAGTGGTGGCAGGGAGCCCTACTGTCTTCTGGGAGGACAAGGGGAATTCCAGAGAGAAGCAGCTTGGCCTAGTGGATAGGGCTCAGGCCTTAGGTTCAGGGGACCTGGGTTCTAATCCTGTCTCTTCCACTTCTGTTGTGTGTGACCTTGGACAAATCACTTAACTTGTCTGTACCTCAGTTTCATCTGTAAAATGGAGATTTAATACCTGTGTGATCAGTCAATGGTATTGAGTGCTTACTGTGTGCAGAGCACTATACTAAGCACTTGGAAAAGTACACTATAAGAGGCTTGGTAAATATGATTCCTGCTCACAAGGAGCTTCCAGCCTACAGAGGTACACAGACATTAAAATCAACTATAAATTTGTTCAATGCCAAAAAGAAAAAGCACCTGCTTGGAAATCATTCAAACTGGAACAGGCTCACCAGCACTTATTGTTTTACCGATGTCCCATTACTGATCATGTTGATTCATTTCCCTCCCCTTCAGCTCCCCAAGCAAAGGAAGTTGAGAAGCCATACGTAGTCAATATAAGTAGCTGAAGAGAGTGTAGGAAGGCCAGCATGGCTTGAATGACGGAGGCTCACCTCTGAATCTGAACTTTAGAGGTCTTGTGGAAAGAATGGATGCCTGGGGAGGAAAATTAGCTTGGGAAGCCCTAGGATCAGTAGGGTGGGTTCACACAGGTGCTGGAATGGGAGACTGGACTTGGTACGACCCTTGTTGTTGTTTAGATGGAGAATGGGGTTTGGAGCTGGGCAAGCCTGATGAGAAGGTGCTTAGATCCCTGATGAGATGCTAAAATGTGGAGCTACCCAGCTATGGAGACTGTCGGGTCCTTGGGGGTTTGCTGGGCTGGGGGATATGGGTGAAAGTGGTGAAAGTGGTACTATCTCTTGAATGTTGACCTGCTTCTGTTTGCAGTCTGGGGAGGGAGAAGGGATAAAGATTTTACTCCAATGTGTTCTCTCTGGTACTTAGCATTTTCTGCCTCTGTCTTCCATTTGGGCTTTCCTGAGCTCCTTTTAGATTGTAAGCTCCTTTTGGGCAGGGATGAATGTGGATTGGGGGACTCTCTCATTTCTCTGCTTTCTGCCCCTCTCCACCTTGTCGCTGCTTGCTGTAGCCAGTTTTTTTTTTTTTTGTAAATGGCATTTGGTAAGCACTTAGTATGAGTTAAGCACTGTTCTAAACACTGGGGTAGATACAAGTTACTCAGTCCCTCACCCACATAGAACTCGCACTCAGCAAGAGGGAGAGCAAGTATTGAAGCCCCGTTTTGCAGTTGAGGAAACTGCAGCACAGAGAAAGTGACTTGCCCAAGGACACACAAGATAAGTGGTGGAGGCAGAATTAGAACCCAGATCCTTTGGCCCCCGGGCCCATACTTTATCCACTAGACCACATTGCTTTTGTAGTTACTCCTACATAACCTGCTCTTCCCTCCTCAACAGTCTTCACAACTAAATCAATCAATCAATCGTATTTATTGAGCGCTTGGGAAGTACAAGCTGGCAACAAATAGAGACAGTCCCTACCCAACAGTGGTCTCACAGTCTAGAAGGGGGAGACAGAGAACAAAACCAAACATACTAACAAAATAAAATAAATAGAATAGATATGTACAAGTAAAATAAATAGAGTAATAAATATGTACAAACATATGTACAACTAAAGAGATGCTCTTGCTTCTGCGCTGTTTGGGAGCAAGAGTAGGGAGAAGCAGCATGTCTTAATGGAAAGAACCCGGGCTCGGGAGTCAGAGGTCATGGGTTCTAATCCTGCCTCTGCCACTTTCATTCATTGTCATATTTATTGAGCGCTTACTGTGTGCAGAGCACTGTACTAAGTGCTTGGGAAGTACAAGTTGGCAACATATAGAGATGGTCCCTACCCAACAGCGGGCTCACAGTCTAGAAGGGGGAGACAGACAACAAAACAAAACATATTAACAAAATGGTGTGACCTTGGGCAAGTCACTTAACTTCTCTGTGCCTCAGTTCCTCATCTGTAAAATGGGGATTAAGACTGTGAGCCCCCCGTGGGACAACCTGATCACCTTGTAACCTCCCCAGCACTTAGAGCAGTGCTTTGCACAAAGTAATTGCTTAATAAATGCCATTATTATTAGGGGGAGGTATTTTGATATGCAATTCTAGGAAGAAAGACTAGGCAAGGCAGAGGGCAGAGCTGGAGAACTAGATAAAAATTTAATATCCTGGATCTGGAATTGGGGCAGGGGATATCTTCTGGGGGTATCATCCCAACCTAGTTCTTGCTCCATACCATGAGGGTCAATAAACTTAGCACAAAGGGCAGACTGCTTTAAACTTTCAAATGACTGGTATGAGCTGCTTTGGGCTTGTTCATTCACAGTTCAGTCTTCCTGATTTTTACAAACCCATTTAGGTGGAGAACCTAAATGGTAACATTGGTTTTTATTCCTAATTAAAAAGCAATGTGGCTGGATAGCAACACCCTCCCAACTGGGTCCAGGGTTGTCTGGTTGCTGTCTGAGCTGGAAGACATAGCCAAATCTCCACTTCAAACTGCATGTCTCTGTGGGTGAAAGATACTTTGTAGTGGAAGCTGGGGCATTTTGGCTTATTTAGGTTCCAAGGAAAACAGGATATCTTAATTACTCCAGCCTTGTCTTGAAAGTTCAGTCTCTGTGATATGTTTCCACATTGCTGTTAGCAAATCAAGTTGATTGCCAAATCTGTATAGAGGGCCATAAGAGGGAGGTCTATTGAATGATAGATGAGGATCTTTTGAGGGCCTTTTCCGTAACTGCGCCCATAAATTGTTTCCAAGAAGGTGTTAATGTAGAAAGCAATGCAACATCATCAGACAGTCTCTCTAAAAAAAGACATCCTCACATAAACAAAATGGAATTAACTTTAATTGCACAAAACTCCCTCATTCTTCAGTCTTCATTCATTCAATTGTACTTATTGAGTGCTTACTGTGTGCTGAGCACTGTACTAAGCACTTGGAAAGTACAATTCAGCAACAGAGACAATCCCTACCTAACAGTGGGTTCACAGTCTTAGAGGTCAAGACGGATTTGGTTTCCATTTCAGAATATATGCTGCAGTGCCACACTGCAGTCAGTCATTTATTCAATCAGTCAGTGGTATTGAATGCTTATAAGGTACTAAGCACTTGGGAGAGTACAATTCAACAGAATTAGCTGACGCGCTCCCCGTCTGTAATGAGTTTACAGTCTAGAGGGGGGAGACAGACATTCATATAAATTTGTAGATATAATTTGAGTGCCTATTGTTTGCAGGGAACTTTACTAAGCACTTGGGAGAGAGTGTAACATCCTGCTCTTGACATCTTACAATCTAGCAGGAGATAGCACTAAAATTCTAGGTTAGGCAAAGGAAAGTGGATTAGTAGGTGATACATACTCAAGTAATAGAGTATATACAGAAGCAGCACTTCCTAATGGAAGGAGCTTGGGACTGGCATTTAGGAGACTTGGGTTCTAATCCTGGCTCGGTTACTTTTCCACTGTGTGATCTTGGGCAAGTTTGTGTCTCACTTTCTTTATCTGTAAAATGGGAATTAAATACCTGTTCTCCTTCCTACTTCAAGTGGGAGACCCAAGTGGGACAAGGGAGTGTGTCTGATTATCCTGTGTTCGCAAGGACTCACAGATATTTCTTTTTTTATATAGTGAAGTGCATCATAGGTGGTGCCAAGTGATGGAGTGGTTGTTGAGGTTAAAATTAGGAGATAGGAAAAATTCCCTGGAGACCTCTTGGAAGAGATGAAACTTCAGAAGCAGCATGTCCTAGTGGATAGACCTCGGGCCTAGGAGTCAGAAGACCTGGGTTCTAATCATGGCTCCACCACTTTCCTGCTTTGAGACTTTGGGCAAGTCATTTAACTTTCTCAACAACAAAATGGGGATTTAATATCTTTTCTCCCTCCTACTTAGAGTAGCAAAGACAGTCATTGATCTGGTCCCTGTCTTTCTGGGCCAGAAGTGAAGGTTCTGGGTAGATAAAGGGGAATTGTACTTTCCAAGCGCTCTGCACCCAGTAAGAGCTCAATAAATATGAGTGAATGAATGAAGGCGCCTTTGGAGAAGTTGGGTTCCAAGTCTGCCGCTATTGTTCATGATGCGCTCTGGTGACGAAGAAAGCAGGGAGAGCAACAGGCTGGAACTGCATGAATCCATTCTCATGACTTCCAAGTGAGATGCTGCTGAGGACGCCTGCTTCTTATTGCAGAACTAATCTCGTGGTCCAGGTCTGGCCCCTGAGGCATCAAAGAGCTGTGAAAGAGAAGTGATTGGCTTTGAAAGGCTTTCCTGGAGCTGCCAGATGGGAGGCAGCCGAGGAAGCAGCCCTACCCAAGGGAGCAGTCGGGCCGAGGGGGTGAAAGACACAGTCCAGCTGGTCTTATTCAAGGTCAAAGTCCAATTAGATACTAATTTATACCTTCTCTTTCTTAGGACAGTAGATCAGCTGCTAGTCACTACTGAAGAGTGTGTGGGTGGCTGCTGATTTACACTTGAAATGATTTGCTGATCCTGCTCACAAACTCAATCTTTGCTTCACTCAGTGGCCCAGTCAGGGTTGTTGGCTGGCCAGTAGCCCTGGCACACATGCTCTGAGAGACCCAGAGTCCTCCGGTCTGTGTGGCGAGCTAAGGGTTCTGGAGTGGGGAGGGGAAAGCGGGGGAAGGGTGAAGGGATGGAAATATCCAAGCCCCAAATAGTGAAAAGTTAGTCATGATGAACAGCAGATGCCTTTTGGGAGGCTGTCACCCCTCAAATGGTAGACGAGCCGGGTCCCGTCACTTCTGGTGCATTTTAAGGTACACAGGGAGGCCAAAGCGTGAGGCATGTGGCTGACTACAGGGCAGAAATAGATGTTCTGCAGCACTCGAAACCGTATCTAGCCTAACACACTTCTCCTTTGTACCAGCGGGGTGTCAACATTGGCTAGAAGACACTCAATCAGTGCTCTCCCCACACCTTACCTGTCTGGTCTCCTACTACAACCCACACACTCTGCTCCTCTAACGCCAACCTACTTCCTGTACCTTGATCTCATCTATCCCACAAACCTCCCCTTACCTGCACCCCCTCTGAGGCCTGGGATTCCCTTCACTTTCATAATCAGCAGTCCACCACTCTCCCTGCTTCTTAAAATCCCATCCCTCCAAAGGCCTTGCCTTACGGAGCCTCACTTCCTTTGTAATCACCCTCCTCTCTGTCTTGCCTTTGCACGTGGCTGTGTACACCTTAAGGATTTTGATCTTCACCCCAGTCCCACAGCATTCAAATCCACATCTTGTACTCTCCTAGTTCCCCTATCTGTAACTGATTTTAATGTCTCTGTCTTCCTGTAGATTGTAAGCTCCTTGAGGGCAGAAATCATGTCTTCCAACTCTGAGACTCTTTTCCAACCTCGTACTTTAGTATTCTGAACACAGCAAGCACTGGGAAGCAGCATGGCCTGGTGGATAGAGCACAGGCCTGGGAGCCAGAAGGTCATGAGTTCTAATCCTGCCTCTGCCACTTGTCTGCTGTGTGACCTTGTGCAAGTCACTTCACTTCTCTGAGCCTGTTACCTCATCTGTAAAATGGGGATTGAGACGGGAGCCCACGTGGGACAGGGACTGTGTCCAACCTGATTTGCTTGTATCCACCCCAGCGCTTAGTACCCTGCCTGACACATATTCAATTGTATTTATTGAATGCTTACTGTGTGTAGAGCACTATACTAAGTGCTTGGGAGAGTACATTACAACATTAAGCAGTCACATTCCCTGACCATAATGAGCTTACAGTCTAGAGGGTGTGAGACAGACATCAAAATAAATAAAATTACAGATGGGTACCTAAGTGCTGTGGGGCTGGGAGAGGGGAAGAGCAAAAGGAGCAAGGTAGGGCAACGCAGAAGGGAGTGAGAGTTGAGGAAAAATGGGGATAAGTGTAGGAAGGCCACTTGGAGGAGATATGCCTTTTAATACAGCTCTGGAGGCAGGGGAGAGTAATTGTCTGTTGGGTTTGAGGAGGGGAGGGCGTTCCAGGCCAGAGGCAGGAGTGGGCCTAGGGGTTGGTGGTGAGACAGGTGAGATCGAGGCACAGTGAAAATGTTAGCATAGAGGAGCAAAGTGTATGGTCTGGGCTGTAGATGGAGTGAAGAGAGATGGGATAGGATGGGGGCAAGGTGGTAGAGTGTTTTAAAAACCAATGGTGAGGAGTTTTTATTTGATGTGGAGGTGGATGGGCAACCACTGAAGTCTTCTGAGGAGATGGGCTGACATGTCCTGAACATTTTTGTAGAAAAATGATCCTGGCAGGAGAATGTAGTAAGGACTGGGGAGAGACAGGAGGCTGAGAGATCAGCAAAGAGGCAGAAATGCTTAATAAGCACCACAATTATTATTATTCAACAAATACCACTGTCCTCTAAGGGCTGCATGGCCAAATGGCAGAATTTGATACCAAGAGGGCTCGTCTGTGCCCTGAGCTCTGGAGACTGGGTATCATCGGAGCACATTTTGAGGTGGACCTCCAGCATGCTTTGCAAGAGGAGGTTGGGTTAATACATGGTTGAAGAGCTGTAATAGGCTTTTAGAGAGCAAGTTAGGGAAGCTCATATGTAATCACACATTTGCACGTCAAGTAGAGTAGCTGTCTTACTGTCTCCCATCACCCTTCAGTGCAACAGGGCTGACACAGAATGGTGTTATGTTCTTAGGTTAATTGGAAAAGATCAGTCCCCTAATTCGATTCTAAGGGGTCAGTTCATTCTAAACTTTAATCGTGTCATATAAAAGCCCACATAGACCTACCTAGGTAGTTTGAAAGTTGAAGTTCCTTATTTTTTGGTAAAGTAATTTTCTCTGGAGCAATCATTTCAGATTAGATTTACAGTAAATAATAATGCAGTTTTCTGCTCTTTCAACAAAAATTTTCCAGCCGAGTACACAATCCTCAACCTATCCTTTAAAACATTTTGTCTCCAACTGCCTCTGAAATGGTCTGGCTGTTAGATTTGTTATTAACATGTAGATTTCTAATTAACATTCAATGTGATTTGAGGCTGGTTCACCCAGTGCTATTTCAGTTCCAGGATCCTGAAGTCACATATTGTAGACAGATTATAGAAAATCAAATCAGCTTGCTGGGGAGCCACTGAAGCTTAATCCTTTTCAAGTGACATGGCTTTATATAATAACATTATTTCCCTTAGAGAAGATTTGGGCTAACAAATTTAGCTAATTGTTTGTATTCTGCTTCACTACATCCCAGCTGGTGACAGAGAAGAGTGGAGGGAAGATCCTGGAAAGAGGGTTTAAAGTCTCAGGTGAGTAGTGGAGGATGAGGATGATCAATCTGTGGTATTTATTGAGCATATACTATGTGCAGAGCACTGTACTAAGCGCTTGGGAGAGTACCGACAACAGAGCTAGCAGAGATTTTTCCCTGCCTGCAATGAACTTGTTGTTCGGAGGGAATCCATAACCCCCTGAGCAGCATGGCTTAGTGGAAAAAGCCCGGTCCTGGGAGTCTGAGGTCATAGGTTCTAATCCCAACTCTGCCACTTGTTATCTGTGTGACTTTGGGCAAATCACTTCTCTGTGCCTGTTACCTCATCTGGAAAATGGTTGTCTTCATCTTGTGAGCCCCTCATGGGACAACCTGATCATCTTTGTCTACCCCAGTGCTTAGAACAGTGCTTGGCACACAGTAAGCACTTAACAAATACAACTATTATTATTACTGAGCCCCTAATGTGTACAGACAGCACTGTATTTAGCATGTGGGAGAATTATATGTAGCAGGGATTGGCAAACTATGGCTTACAAGTTCTGTGAACATGAATCAAATGTATTCAAGCTAGGGTGAGAGGAGTGAGGCATTTAAAACTGTGGTGAGCTGTCTCACTGAAGGAGCAGGAGTGGGGAGGCTTGAAGAGGGAGAATTAAGCATTTAAAACAGCAGGGGTCCCATTAGAAAGTGGCAGTTTAAATACCATGATTATCATGGTATTTAATCATGGTACCATGATTATCAAATGATTATCATCTCATAATTAACCTCCGAAATGAAGGAAGCTGTTAATGACTGGTTCATAGGGTGCCAACTGCTCGAAAGTTTCACTCTGCCTGGCTCTTCTGTACAGAAATGTTGTCAATCTCCACAATAGAAGTGGACGAGCAATAGAAGCAGATGACCTGCCCTCCAAAAGATTACAGTCTGAGGAAGACCTGGGCACGGTGTCAATTACAGAGAGGAGGAAGGGCCAGTGATGCACCAACTGAAAGCATAGGGGAGAAATCTGCATGAGGAGGGCAGATATTGGGAACCCAATCTGGGAATCAAGTCTGAGCCTAAAGTGCAATTTTAACAAGTACTATGTCAGCCCCTCAGAAGGGAAGTGAAAGAGAGCTGAGCCATCTGATTTGAGCGCAGCCCTGCCCAGAAGCTGGGGTTGGGCTAGATGACTACAGAAGTTTCTTCTAGCCTTAGGATTGTATGAATCAGTAAGCTCCAGTGAGTGCAATGCTGTTGCCCATCTATGGAGAAATCAGGGCTTAAGTAGGATGAGACTAAAATCCCCGAGTCCCAGCCTGGGGGAGGCAGAGTAGACTGGGAATGAAGTGGAGTTTCTGCTGCTTGTGGGACTGGTGGTACTGACTGGGAAGAGCTGCCTGTTCATCCTGTTTGGGAACAACAGGCAGGTGTTAGGCAAGAGGAACACAGGAATGACTTCTGGCCTCTGCCCAACCAAGACCATTCAGACAACTCTTGCTGATGCATGTTTAGCAGGGGATGGTGGATAACAACTCTTGATTTCCCCCCCCCCCCCCACCCAAGTTGGGCTCTGAACCACCAGAAAATCAAATAAGTCTCCTCTTGGTGTCCACTAAAGACTTGCCAGCTCAGCTGTGTGGGCTGGGTGCCTAAGCAAAGGGTTTTTTTTTTAATATGGTATTTAAGCACTTAAGTGCCAGGCACTGTACTAAGCACTGATAGATATATGCTATTCAGGTTGGACATAGTCTATGTCCCACATGGGGATCACAGGCTTAATCCCCACTTTACAAATGAGGCAATTGAGGCAGAGGTGTTAAGTCATAAGGTAGACAAGTGACAGAGCAGGGATATTAAAACCCAATCCCTCTGGCTCCCAGGCCCACACTCTATCCACTAGTCCAAGCTGCTTCTCACCCTTTGCTAGGAGGCTCTCATTTGGGCATGCCACCTGGCTTCCCACCCTCACAGGGAGAAGGACATGGGATATAATAATGACGGTATTTAAGCGCTTACTACGTGTCAAGCACTGTTCTAAGCACTGGTGTAGATACAAGGTCATCAGGTTGTCCCACGTGGGGCTCGCAGTCTTAATCAGTGCTGAGAACAGTGCTTGGCACCTAGTAAACTCTTAACAAATGCCATCATTATTATTAGTAGTAGTAGTCCTCATTTTACAGATGAGGTAACTGAAATCCAGAGAAGTTAAGTGGCTTGCCCAAGATCACACAGGAGGCAAATATTAATTCAATCGTATTTGAGTGCTTACTGTGTGCACAGCACTGTACTGCACACAGAAGCAGCATGGCTCAGTGGGAAGAGCACAGGCTTTGGAGTCAGAGGTCATGGGTTCAAATCTTGGCTCCACCACTTGTCAGCTGTGTGACTTTGGGCAAGTCACTTCTCTGTGCTTCAGTAACCTCATCTGCAAAATGGGGATTAAGACTGTGAGCCCCACGTGGGACAACCTGATCACCTTGTAACCTCCCCAGTGCTTAGAACAGTGCTTTGCACATAGTAAGTGCTTAATAAATGCCATTATTATTATTATTATGTTCTTGGAAGAGTACAATATAACAATAAATGGACACATTCTCTACCCACAATGAGTTTACAGTCTAGAAGGGGAGACTGTTGATACCCATATTACTGAGAATGTACTGTGAATAGATAATCCAAGAGACTCACTTTAGGCATTTGTTTGAACCTTCTTCCAGGGTAGTTGGCAAGGAATGGAATTGACTGTTAGAAGCTCTAGGCATTTAAGGGCTTACTTTGTGCAGAACATTGTGCTCAGGGAATATCTCCTCAGGAGCAATGAGCCGAGGAGTCTTCTGGAGCAAGAACCTGCAAGGAAGAACTGATTCTAGTGACAGTGGCTTGGGCAGTGCAATTCTTATGCTGTTGTGCCCGTGGGGCATAGACTGCAGCAGATGGTTAGGTAGGTGGAGAAACATCATATTGTGAAGAGCATGTGCGGTCGTGAGTCAATCATATTTGAGTGCTTATTGTGTGCAGAGAACTGTACTAGGCACTTGGAAGAGTACGATATGACCGATGCATTCCCTGCCTACAAAGTGCTTACAGTCTAGAGGGGGAGGCAGACAATATAAATTACAGACATGTACATAAGTACTGCGGGGCGAGGAATGGGGGGATGAAGAAAGGGATCAATAATAATAATGATGGTATTTAAGTGCTTACTATGTGCCAGGCATTGTACTAAGCGTTGGGATGGATACAAGCAAATTGGGCAGAATGCAGTCCCTGCCTCATATGGGGCTCACAATCTCAATCCCTATTTTACAGATGAGATAACTGAGGCACAGTGAAGTGACTTGCCCAGGGTTACACAGTAGTGGTGGAGCTGGGATTAGAATCTTCTGACTCTGTTGTGCCTGAGGGGTATAGAATCAAATCAGGGTGACACAGAAGGGAGTGAGAGAAGAAGAAAGGAGGATGTAGAGAAGGCCTCCTGGAGGAGATGTGCCCTCAATAGGGCTTTGAAGGGGAGGAGAGTAATTGTCAGTCCTCTCCATGTCAGCCAGCTATGGGCAGAACAGAAACTACAGCCCACATCTACTGCTGCTTGGAGTAATGCTCTTTCCGTTGAGCCAATAGCAGGGCTGAAACAGCCATACTAAATTCCAGGGAAAGGAATGCGGGTTATAATTCAGCCTACAGGGGCATCTGAAGTCCATCTAGGTTGCAGGGGAGATGGGCTTTGGATCAATAAGGCAAGAGTAACAACATAAAGCCAAGCTGCTACACTAACAAAATGAGGACAGCGCTAACAGCAAGCCACACAAGGAACAGCTTTCAGGTTTCTCACTGCGACTGTGGGGTGGCCTCTGACCCCACCATCCACAATAATGATAATGATGCTATTTAAGCGCTTATTATGTGCCAAGCATTGTTCTAAGTGCTAGATCTTCCCCCAGGTACCCCCAGTAGTTTCAAGTGTGCTGCAGCTAATGTGCTTCTAAAGGATTGGGGTGGGAGGGGGCATGAGAACCAAGGGGCAGTCGACCCCTGGAGCTTTACTTCCTTCCTGGACTGCTCCAAATGGATCAAGAGTGTGACATGTTCTTATTTTTGTTCTAATAATAGTACTTACTATGTGTCAAGCACTGTTCTAAGTGCTGGGTTAGGTAGCTTGTATCTACCCTGGTGCTTAGTAAAGTGGCTGGCACACAATAAGCACTTGACAAATACCATTACAGACAACAAAAAACAACTTAACCACTCCGGGCCAGTCTCCTCATCTGTAAAATGGGAATAAGGAGATATCTGCGCTCCTTCTCTCTTAAACTGTGAACACCCCTGGGAAAGGGATTGTCTGATCTGATTCTCATATTACCATGGAGATTAGTATCGTGTGTGACCCAAAGTATGTGCTCTATAAATTCTATGATTAGTATTCATTACTGTATGGCATTGAGAAAGATGGTCTCTGAGGTAACCAGGGCTACCTACACATAGTAGCCACATACAGCAAGATTGATCTATTTCATTTTGTTGGTGAAGTAGGAGAAAGTGATGTCACACCCCACTTTTTTTGTGTACGAGAAGGTTGGGGGACAGAAGTTTAATGATTTGTCCACTATTTCTGAGAACTTTAAGAGGACCTGGAGGTAGACCATAGAACCAGGTAACCTTTCAAAAATCTCCTTCTGCTCCTGTTTCTAGCATATGGATATCCTTAATTTGGGAAGCAGCATGGCTTCGTGGTAAGAGGACTGGCTTGGGAGTTAGAGGACATGAGTTCTAATCCTGGCTCCGCCACTTGTCTGCTTGCTGTGTGACCTTGGGCAAGCCACTTAACTTCTCTGTGCCTTAGTTACCTCATCTGTAAAATGGGGATTAAGACTGTGAGCCCCACGTGGGACAACGTGATTACCTTGTATCTTCCCCAGGGTTTAGAACAGTACTCGGCACATAGTAAGTGCTTAACAAATGCCATTTTAATAATAATAGTGTGGGCAAAAATGCAGATGGATATAAAATCTACAGTTGCATAGTCAGCTGTGGTGTAACCATACTTTCAGTCCACAATGCAGATAGAACACTAAGGAAGTATTGGGGCACCTTCTTATCTCAACATTGAGTACTGGGTGTAACAGTATCTGCAGTTGACACAAGTAGATCTGATGGATAAGGAAGTGGTTGTTTGCATGATCCTGTCGACGGTTACAGCGTGATGGTTCCATCTCTCCCCCACCCCCTTCTTCAGCCTTATTGTAACAGACAACACTTTGTGTTTCTTTGTATTTTTGCAACTTGGCAGTATTTTATACAAAAAAAATACTATATACAGTAAATACTGGAGAAGCAGCATGGCCGAGAACTGAGTTTTCATCCTGGCTCCATCACGTCTCTGCTGTGTGACCTGGGGCATGTCACTTCTCTGTGCCTCAGTTTCCTCATCTCTAAAGTGGGCATTTTAATTCCTGTTCTTCCCACTTAGCTCATTGTGGGCAGGGAATCTCTCTATTGTTGTACTCTCCCAAGTGCTCAGTACAGTGCTCTGCTCACAGTAATGAATGAATCGTTACTCATGACTGAATGAATCATTAGACACTTGTTGGACAGGGACTGGGTCTGATTGGATTATGTCTACCCCAGGATTTATACCACACATTACTAGTAAAAATAAGAGTGGCAAGGATTTAAAGCATTTTGTTCATGGTGGACGTAAAGGTTATAGGAATTTGTAACAAAATCAGTCATGGTGGGATTTCCAAACCATCTGTCTCCTAGACTAATTCCCACTGAATCGTGGTTACTAAGTTGTGGTTTTCCCCTAACACAAAGTTTATACTCTCCCAGGTGCCTAATATAGTGTTCTGCACCCAATAAATGCTCAATAAATAACATTGATTTGAGAGCTAAGCTCCTGCATTATACCCAAGATGGCTGTCCTTGAATGAAGCCCTGAAAATTTTGCTTCCCAACATGACGGTAGTGCCCAGAACAGCTATGGGTTTTCTTCAGCTCGCTTGTGTATTGCAAGGTAGGAAGTTGCTGCGTTGTGGCCTTAGTGGAAAGAGACATTCCTGGGAGTCAGACCTGGGTTCCAATCCCTGCTCTACCACTTTCTTGTTGTGCTACTTGGGCAAGTCACTTCTGTGTGTCTGTTTCCTCATCTGTAATGATAATTATGGTAGTCGTTAAATACTGAGTATGTTCTAACCACTGGGGTAGATACAAGATAACCAGATTGGACACAATTCCTGTCCCACATGGGGTTCACATTCTTAAGTAGGAGGGAGTAGGATTTAATCCCCATTTTAGAGATGAGGAAACTGAGGAACAGAGGAGTTAAGTGACTGTTACCCATTGTACAGGAATGGGTTTGAGGATCAGCGTGGCAAGAGTGAGAGATGGGAATCAGGCTGAGCCTATTATGTTTTATTCCACATGGTGAATTGAACTTTCCCTTCTGGCGGAATACACATTTTTTAATCTAGTCACGCAAGGTCTGTCAGTAAATTGCATTTATTGCATGCTTACTATATGCACAGTATCATACTAAGCACTTGAATGGAGGTGAATTGATGAACTTCCCTCCGAGGAATTCCCTTATATTTTAGTTATTCACACATGGTGAATTGAACTTCCATCTTGGAAGGCATATACTTAGTCCTGCATCCTACAGATACTTCCTGCTTGGGAGGAATAGGCTTATGCGTTCCGAGCACATGGGGAAACACCGACTTCCCAACCCCTTGAGATTGCAGAGAGATACTCACCTATCCCACAGCTCCTCATTTGGTGCAGTCAGACCGGACATCCCACGCTTTGGGCAGAGGCAGCTGGCTGCTGCCAGTCTTGATCTGCTTCCCAGAATATCGGAGGAGGCAGGTATTTATTACCGTCTTTCCAGGACATTCAGGCTTCTGAATTCTGCCTGTCCAATCTCCGTGTCCCTCCTCGCTCTCCCTTACCTTATTTGGTTGGCATGGGGGCTAGGGACACCTTTTCCGTATTCCTGGCCTGGACTATCCATCATCATCAATCGTATTTATTGAGTGCTTACTGTGTGCAGAGCACTGTACTAAGTGCTTGGGAAGTACAAGTTGGCAACACATAGAGACAGTCCCTACCCAACAGTAGGCTCTCAGTCCAGCGGTTTTGGTGGCAGCGCCCGGCCCGCACTTTCTAGTTCCTCTTTGGTAGCTCGGGCAGTTATGAGATAACATTTTGACCTTGAGATGGTGGGGGCCCCAATCCACCTTGGAACAGTGACTTACCCAAGCTTACACAGCAGAGAAGTGGCAGAGCCAACATTAGAACCCGGGTTCTCTGTGTGTGACTCTGGGAAAGTCACTTCACTCCTCTGTGCCATGGTTCCCTCATCGGGGACATGGGGATTAAGATTGGGAGCCCGAAGTGGGACATGGACTGTGTCCATCCAGAGTAGCTTGTATCTATCCCAGCACTTAGAACCATGCTCTTTGAACTAGGCCATAGTGCTTCCCTATAAAATGGGAATTCTAGATCTGTTCACCCTCCCACTTAGAATGTGAGGCCCATGTGGGACAGGGGCTATGTCTGACCTGATTAATTTGTATCTACCCCAGGGCTTAGAGCAGTGCCTGGCATAAGAAGCAGCATGGCCTAGTGACAGGAACACAGGCTTGGGAGTCAGAGGCCATGGGTTCTAATCCTGGCTCCTCACTTGTCTGCTGTGAGACCTTAGGCAAGTCACTTAACTTCTCTGTGCCTGTTACCTCATCTAAAATGGAGATTGTCTGTGAGCCCCTTGTGGGACAACCTGATTACCTTTCATTCATTCAATCGTATTTATTGAGTGCTTACCGTGTGCAGAGCACTGTACTAAGCGCTTGGGTTGGCAACATACAGAGACAGTCCCTACCCAACAGCGGGCTCACAGTCTAGAAGGGGGAGACAGACAACAAAACAAAACATATTTGTATCTACCCCAGAGCTTAGAGCAGTGTGTGACACATAGTGAGCGCTTAACAAATACCATTATTATTATTATTATTATTATATAGTAAGCTCTTCAAAACAATACAATGGTAACCCCCAACAAACTAGCTTCAATCTTGCAGCCTAGCTCCAACATTCTCAATCTAGTCCTCTTTATGGCATAGAGGATAGAGCAGGGGCCTGAGAGTCAGAAGGTCATGGGTTCTAATCCTGACTGTGTGATCTTGGGCAAGTCACTTCATTTATTGATGTCTATATTGATTTCTGTCTTCCCCCTGCACCCCCTCCCCAGGCTGTGAGTTCACTGTGGGCAGGAATTGTCACTGTTTATTGTTGTACTGTACCTTCCCAAGCCCTGAGTACAGTGTTCTGTATACAGTAATACACCTTAATAAACATGATTAAATGAATTATCTGTGCCTCTGTTCCCTCATCTGTAAGATGAGGATTGAGTCTGGGAGCCCCATGTGGGACAGAGACTATGTCCAACCTGATTATCTTGTATCCACCTCAGCGCTTAGTACAATAACACCACAATTATTATTATTTAACCCCACCTCCCATCAACACTATGCTGCAGTCACCAAGTCATGCACAAACAAGTCCTTTGATAGAGTTTGTGACATACTGCAGCCCTGCTCACTCATTGCACTGTGTCCCAGTGTGACCACAGCCAGCAGGGGTGACAGTGTGTGATGGGTGCCAGGCAAGCCACTAGCCCTGGAAGTGAAGGTTCTCGGTCCTAAAGTCTCCAAAACAAGGCTGTCTCTATTTCTGAAGGGAGACTCAACTGTGGTTTTTTGGAAAATGGTAATTAAGTTCTATGTTCCTGGTGCTGTACTACGAACAGGCATCAATACAAAAGAACTAGATCAGACACAGTCCTTGCCCCACATGGGGTTCACAGTTGAAGTAGGAGAGACTTACTACACTTTGATCTCCCCGTAACATGAGATTCACCAGGAGTACAAGCAGTGCACCAAAATGCCTGTCTTGTACTTGTCTCTGAGAGTCTTTTCATTTGGGGGAAATCACTAACATCCATGTCATTTTTTGGCTTTTATGATTTATTTGAAGCCTCTGTATTGCACTTTGCTTTATTTTCATGCTCTCTCTTCAATTGGAGTCTTTTTTTTTCTTTCAGATAAACCCAACTTATCTGTCTGAGGAGGAGGGGTTTTAAAATTTTCTCTTGAGCAACTTTTTGTGCAGACCTGGGTCAGTGAGAATAGTCTAAGCTGGGTGTGAAGATGTTTGTGCACATAAGTGCCTGGATGTGTGTATATATATATATGTGTGTGTGTGTGTGTGTGTGTTGGGGTTGTGAGGCATTGGGGACTTCTGAATCCCAACCTTTGCCATGCAACACAGGAAGTAAGGGAGCACAACTTCCTCACCCCAAACCCAGCACATAATGAACAATGAGATGGTTCGGGTTAAGAATATCCTCCTGAAAATATTCACTAAGGCCATAGTCCTGACAAGGTCAGAAAGCGTAGCACATAACCATCACCTCAGGACAGTCATTCCATCAAGTCCAGGACATTTTAATCTCTTGCCCCTTCAATGCCACCCAGCATGGGAATCCCAGCCTATGGCCTCTGCCCCCTTCTCGCCCCCCAATAGGTCTGAGTGCCCTAAGTGACCGTAGGGTGGCCTGACATCTTCCAGCAGAGAACCACCATGATTTTGAGAGCTACTGGCCTTTAGCTTTAAGGATCATTCCATGGTGGACAGGGGACAGCCTTCAAATAGCCTGGTCCTCACTCGATAAAATGACACAGATGGCTTGGAGGAGACTTAAAACAACCTTCTCTCCCACCTCCAGTCATCCCAATGGACTGAATTCCTACTGAGAGAGAGAAGAATCTGGGGTCATTCCCTCCTGCTGAAGAATAAGTTGTTTTGGCTATTATCATAATCAGTGGTATTTATTGAGCACTTACTATGTACAGAACATTGTACTAAATGTTTGGAGAGAACAAAATTGGCAGACATGTTCCCTGCCCACACACTGTACTAAATGCTTGGGAGAGAACAGGTTTGGCAAACAGTCCCTGACCACAACAAGTTTAAATACCAGTGTTCGGGCCGAACGATTGCCTTCAACTGCTTGTAGATGTCTGCATGTAGATGCTGGCTAAGAAAGAAACTTTACAGACTCAACCAAGTCAGCCAGTGTGGCTCAGTGGAAAGAGCCCGGGCTTGGGAGTCAGAGGTCATGGGTTCTAATCCTGGATCCACCACTTGTCAGCTGTGTGACTTTGGGCAAGTCACTTGTCTGTGCCTCAGTTCCGTCATCTGTAAAATGGGGATTGATGGTGAGCCCCACGTGGGACAACCTGATCACCTTGTATCCCCCCAGTGCATAGAACAGTGCTTTGAACATAGTGCTCAACAAATACCATCATTATTATTATTCTCTGGGCCTCAGTTACCCATCTGTAAAATGGGGATTAAGACTGTGAGCCCCACGTGGGACAAACTGATCACCTTCTATCTATCCCAGCGCTTAGAACAGTGCTTTGCACATAGCGCTTAACAAATACCATTATTATTATTATTGGCAGGAGGAGTGACCATCACCTTTCTCCCCATGCTCCTTCCAAAAACTGGGCCACCTCACCGCTACCCACTAACTATGCTGGGCATGGAGGCAGTGTGACTCATGACATTGAATGCCAACACAGAGAAAGGTATTTGTGCTTTGTCCTAAGGAATTGGAAAAAGGAGAAGAGCACATTCTGTTCCTTTGCCACATAATCTTGTATTCTCCATGTGATCCTGTGGGGAATACCTGTATAGGCCTAAGTTTCCCCAGCCCAGCTCATATAGGCCACTATTTTGGGGTTCACTCCGTTCCGTCAGATGTGCCCGTGTCACTTCTGTCATGTATTTTGGCTAGGATGTTATCAGGGAATTGTGCCTGACCATGCAAGCTTATTTGGGTACAGCATGGTTCAGTGGAAAGAGCCCAGGCTTGGGAGTCAGAGGTCATGGGTTCTAATCCTGGCTCTGCCACTTGTCTGCTGTGTGATCTTGGGCAAGTCTCTTAACTTCTCTGAGCCTGTTACCTCACCTGTAAAATGGGGATTAGAACTGTGAGCCCGGCTCACCTGATCACCTTGTATCCCCCAGCGCTTAGAACAGTGCTTTGCACATAGTAAGCACTTAACAAATGCCATCATTATTATTATCACAGCATGCCACTGTTTTGAAGGAAACAATTTGGAGATATGAGTGTGCAGTGTAGGAGCAGGGGAATGCTATTTTTTATGTATATTAATGTCTGTTGTCCCCCGCCCCCCCATCCCACCAGACCGTGAACTCATGGGCAGGGAATGTGTCAATGTGTCTGTTGTATTGTACTCTCCCAAGCACTTAGTGCTTTATACAAAGTAAGTGCTCAATAAATACAACTGAATAAATGAATGCTATAGCAATAATTTGTCTTAACATGGTTTTGCAAGAACACGACCCTAAGTTCTAGGATAATTAGGTGCCATGTTGCAGACGTGGTTTAAGGGGCAAGCAAAATGGACCAGGTGGGATATGCCAAAGTCCTAGAATGGGAGGAGGGGATTGAGAGAAGAACTACTTGTTTCTCCAATAGTTCTACTCCTCAACCTTGCCTCCCCACCCCTGGCGAAGCTTGGTGTGGTGTTGGACTGAGAGCCAGAGTTTCCCCATCTTGATCTGGGGAGGGGGGAAGGTCAAAGAGTAGAGCCACTGCAGTGGTGGTGTATAGTAGTAGCCATGGTATTTATTGAGCACCTGCTGAGAGCAACACACTAGGGGAAAGTACAATAACGGTAAAACACACATTCTCTGGCTACAAGGAGCATATTGTAATGGAGGTGGCATGACCTTCAAAATTATGTACAAATAGTAGAAAGAGCCAGGATCAGATAGCAGAGCAGGTAAACCAAGGTGAAATATCAGAATAAATCATAGAATTATGCCCGTATGCATAAATGTTAATGCTGAGTATAAAAGCTTAAGTGACAGTGGTGAGTGTCAGGTTGAAATTACTTGGGACAATAGAAGGTAATCACAGAAGACTTTCCAGAGGAGGAGGAATTTTAGGAGGCTTTGAAGGGGGAAAGGACTGAGCCTTGTGATTTCTGCTGTGGGGGAGGGAGTTCCAGACAAAAAGAACACCTCGAGCGTGGGTTGGAAGGGAAGAGTTAAGAGGGAAGAACAGTAGGAAGACAAGTTTTGGAAGGAGTGAGGCTGGACTTTGGGGTGCAGTGGGTGAAAGTTTGTGTGACATGGAGAGATGGTGGAGAGCTTTGGAGACCATGGGAGGGGTTTTTTGATCCAAATGGAAGGTGTGGGGAACAGTTGGAAGTGTTTGAGGAGTGGGTGTGTGTATGATGAGTGATTTTTTTTTTTTTTTTTTTTTTTTCCGTTAAATGGTTCTGGCAGCTGCAGCATGGTGTATAGACTGAAAGGGAAAGGAGGCTGTCATGGCAGTAATGCTTTCTTCCTCCTCTCCCTTCATCATTTTCCCCAATGAGCTATGAAATACCATCTGGCTCTGGGCCTTTTTTTATATGGTACTTGTTAAGCACTTACTTTGTGCCAAGCACTGTACTAAGCACTGGGGTAGATACAAGATAATCAGGTTGGATACAGTCCCTGTCCCATATGGATCTAAGTAGGAGGGAGTAGGGTTTAATCCACACTTTTTACAGATGAGGGAACTGAAGCGCAGAAAAGTTGTGACTTGCCCATGGTCGTACAACAAGCAACTGGCAGAGCCCAGGTCCTCTGACGCCCAGGCTCATGTTCTTTCCACTAGGCCACACTGCTGGGGGCAGTCCTGACTGTGTGGGCATCCTTTGGAAATCTGGCTCACCGAGGGAAGCACTGTCTCTGTTGTCTGTCTCCCCCTTCTAGACTATGAGCCCACTGTTGGGTAAGGACCGTCTCTATATGTTGCCAACCTGTTCTTCCCAAGTGCTTTGTACAGTGGTCTGCACACAGTAAGCGCTCAATAAATACGATTGAATGAATGTCTAGCCTAGCGGCAAGAGGACAGGAATGAGAGCCAAAAGACCCACGTTCTGATTCCAGATCCACCACATGCCTGCTGGGTGACAAGAAACTTCTCCGTGCCTCAATTTCTTCATCTGTGTAATGTCTGTTCTCCCTTCCGATATGGCCCAGCATAATGCTTGTCCCATAGGAAGCCCTTAAATACCACAAGTATTATTACTAGAAGGTAACAGGGCACACTTTGGTCGGGATTGCTGATACTAATGATAATGACGGTATTTGTTAAGCAGTTACTATGTGCACTGAAAGAGCAGTGTGACCTAGTGGGTAGAGCATGGGTTTGGGAGTCAGGACTCTGCTGTGTGACTTTGAGCTAAATGGTTTAACTTCTCCGTGCCTCAGTTACCTCATCTGTAAAATGGAGATGAACACCATGAGCCTCCGAGGGAACAGGGACTGTGTCCAACCTGATTAACTTTTATCTAATCCACAGCTTTGTAAAGTGTCTGGCACATAGCAAGTCCTTAATAAATACCACAAAAAAATGTGTCTGGTTTTCTTTAATCTCTGGGAATCTGATTCTCTTCTGGAAGTCCCCAAGAAGCACACCCTCCGCTCAGTTTCTTCTGCATCCTCTTCCCCTACAGGGAGCCAGGTCACCACATCACGGGTGAAGTAGCGGAGCCCTGAAAGAGCCGCTGGTGGGGAAAACCTTGGGATGTGAAGCCCCGTGCTGTTCCTTCCAGATTTGGGATGCTTTGGAGAGAAATGTAAGTTTTCCTGGACTTAGGTGTTCAAGAAGTTCTGGTCAGTTATTTGTATTGTCTGTCTCCCCATCTCTAGACTGTAAGCTCCTCGTGGATAGGGAATGTGTCGTTTATTGTTGCACTCTCAAGTGCGTATTACAGTCCTCAGCACACAGTAAGTGATCAATAATTATGATCGAATGAATGAGTGCTGGGACTTCAATGCTGCTGCAGTCTTGCCTCTCTAGGCCAGGAACAGTCATTTGTTTGACAGGATGTGTGTGTTTTTTTGTTTTTATTCCAAAAGTGACTGAATTGTGATGTGCAATTGATTTAACCGTTGCTTTTTCACAGTCTTTAAGCACTTAGTACATGTCAAACACTGTTCTAAGCTTCTAAGAACTGGGGTAGGTACAAGTTAATTAGGTCAGACACAGTCCCTGTCCCCCGTGAGACCCACAGTAGGAGGGAGAACAGGTATTTAATCCCCATTTAACAGTTGAGAAAACTGAGACACAGAGAAATTAAGCGATTTGCCCAATGGCACCCAGCAAGCAACTTGGCAGGGCTTGGTTTAGAATCCAGGTCCTCTGACTTCTAGGCCTGTGCTCTTTCCACTAGGCCACACTGGTTCTGGAGACCACCTGTATCAAGAGAAGCAGTGTGGCTCAGTGGAAAGAGCCCGGGCTTTGGAGTCAGAGGTCAAGGGTTCGAATCCCGACTCCACAACATGTCTGCTGTGTGATCTTGGGCAAGTCACTTCACTTCTCTGGGCCTCAGTTACCACATCTGTAAAATGGGAATCAGGACTGTGAGCCCCACGTGGGACAACCTGATCACCCTGTATCCTCCCCAGCGCTTAGAACAGTGCTTTGCACATAGTAAGCGCTTAACAAATGCAAAAAAAAAAGGGGGGGAAAAATAAGCCTGGAAAGCCCCCAGTTCAACGCCAATTCCTGGAAAGAATTTATCACCCGTTGATGGACTCTGTCACTGGAATGGGTGGGGAAAGCTGGGGGTTGGTTTATTGCTTTCAGTAGCCCGGCTAGATTGTTCTCTAAGGGGCTGGAGCTGGAACTCTGTATAGAGCTCGTGTCCAGGCCCATTACCTCGGGCACCTGGTGAGCCTCTCCAGCCCCTTCCGCATTCACTCTTCCTGGGATTTCTACTTGGAGCTTGAGGGCTTTCCAGGGTGGACCTCCATTTTTGGGAGGCTCTGCCAGCCTTTCTTAAGCTAAGGCCCACCATTGATTGGGGTTCTTTTTTTTTGGGTTTCTTTTTTTTGACTTTTACCTGGCAGCCAAAGCAATATCCACTGGTGTAGTGTAGATCAATCAATCAATCAAGCAGCATGGCTCAGTGGAAAGAGCCCAGGCTTTGGAGTCAGAGGTCACAGGTTCAAAACCCTGCTCCACCAATTGTCAGCTGTGTGACTCTGGGCAAGTCACTCAACTTCTCTATGCCTCAGTTACCTCATCTGTAAAATGGGGATGAAGACTGTGAGCCCCCCTGTGGGACAACCTGATCACCTTGTAACCTCCCCAGCACTTAGAACAGTGCTCTGCACATAGTAAGTGCTTAATAAATGACATTTTAAAAAATCGTATTGAGTGCTTACTGTGTGCAGAGCACTGTACTAAGCACTTGGGAAGTACAAGTTGGCGACATATAGAGACAGTCCCTAACCAACAGTGGGCTCACAGTCTAGAAGGGGGAGACAGAGAACAAAACCATAGTAACAAAATTAAATAAATAGAATAGATATGTACAAGTTAGAGTAACAAATATGTACAAACATACAGGTGCTGCGGGGAAGGGAAGGAGGTAAGACGGGGGGGATAGAGGGGGGACGGGAGGGGCAGAGTCAGAGGACCTGGGTTCTAATCCTAGCTCTGCCACTTGTCTGCTGTATGACCTTGAGCAAGTCACTTGACTTCTCTGCATCTCAGTTCCCTTGTGTATAAAATTGGGATTAAATCTAGTCATTCATTCATTCAATCCTATTTATTGAGCGCTTACTGTGTGCAGAGCACTGTACTAAGTGCTTGGGAAGTACAAGTTGGCAACATATAGAGACGGTCCCTACCCAACAACGGGCTCACAGTCTAGAATAAATCTAAATAAACTAAATCTATTGAAAAACAAAAATTACGCCCAGCCGGGCTCTTCCTTCTCTGGCTGATCTCATATTCATATGGAACAGTTCAGAAGAAACACAGTGTTTAGTACAGTGCTAGGGCACAGAATAAGTGCTCAATAAATACTACTAATAGATTGATGTTGGAAAACTAATTGCCTATCCTATCTATACTGGGTTGGTAGTCCCTTCTACCTAGACTGTGAGCCTCTTGTGGGATGTGTGGTGTCCAACCTGATTACCTTGTAGCTACTCCAGTGCTGAAAACAGTGCTTGGTACATAGTAAGCACTTAACAAAACAAATACTTTATTGTTGTTATTGTCCAATGTCCAAAAGACAAGCTTCTTAATTATTTCTGTAGTACATCTATTACTAGAAAAAGAAAAAACGGATGCCTGTCATAACAGCAATATTTAGTGCTCATTAGATAGGAAATTCAGCTTTATGACATTCTTTGAAACTTAAGGCCTAGGCTGATTTTAGCCTAATGGATCTCAGCTGGACTGGAAATTGGAGGAGAACAGCAATTTTTGGCAGTTCAGCAGGAGAGAATACGGATTTGTATTAACTGTATTCAAATTCACACTTAACGCTGCAAGAATGACATGGTTCTCATTTTGCAAAAGTGGAAATTGAGGGCTAAGGTGAAGAGTTGCAACCTCTCTCTCCTGTCCTTAAGGATTTAGGCTGGGATATATGCCTTCTTGGCTTGTGATTTGGGCTTGCCAGAGTTACAACTGAGAGGGCTGTACTGACTATAGGGCTATAGCAATGTGTCCATAAGATACTAGGGGTCAGTACCCTATGGCTTGGGGCCTGAATCTGACTCTTCTTGGAGTCTTCTCTAGTCAGAGAAAGTGTGAGGCATCTAAGCCTGCCACCCAGCACATCGGGCCCCAGCATCAGGGGCCGCAACTGTGCATGGTGCTGCTCCCTCTCCTTCCTTAAAAATGGTGGCAGATGGAGCGGGGCTGCTGGACTCATCCATCCTATCGTTTCCTGGGGCAGGGAAGGTCAGGCAGCCACCTTCTGAGCACCTGCCAGCTATAAGTAGTCCACCCAGGGGTCCTCCATCCCCTAGAAGGCCATGGGTCTTGTTCTCTGCCCAGAGACCAATGGGAATTCCAAGACCCAAGGATGCCCTGGTTGGGGCTGTGCTCCATGATGCTTTTTCCACCCTGCACCATTTGGACCAGAGAATTCTCCCTCCCCCAACCCCTTGGAGACGGGAGACAGCTGGAAGGAGCAGATCTTAGAACCACATGCCTTCCCTGGGAATCCCGGGCCTAAGACATTTAGAATGTAAGTTCGTTACAGGCAGGGAACGTGTCCACTAATTCTGTTGTATTGTACTCTCCCACAGGCTTGGTACAGTGCTTTGCACACAGTAAGCACTTAAATACCAGTGGCTGATGTAGCTACCTTAACATGTGCTTTAAATTTTGCGATTGGCTCTTTGTGCCCCTACTGATCAAAGGTTTTTTTTTCCCATTTGATCACCTGCACAAAAAGGTTGCTGACCTCGGCTACAACAGAAGAAGGCCACTCCCATCGCTTTGTAGCTTGGCCAACTCCTCGCTAACCACACAGGTGATACAGAATGCTATTTGTTGTGGATGGTGACCTTCAATCTTTGGCAGCAGGTTTATGTAGAAGCAAAAGTCAGGGCTGCTTGAGGAAAGGAGACTCTGCTCAGACCCCCCTCGCCCAAGCACATTCCCATCCATTCCCGACTCCAGGGCAGCGCAGATGGTGTGTCTGGTGGTGTGTGCAGTGCTCTGCTTAGCTGGTTGTTCATCTGTGGCTCAGTGATCCTCCAGCTCACCTCCTCCAGGAGACCTTCCCAGACTGAGCCCCTTCCTTCCTCTCCCCCTCGTCCCCCTCTCCATCCCCCCATCTTACCTCCTTCCCTTCCCCACAGCACCTGTATATATGTATATATGTTTGTACATATTTATTACTATTTATTTATTTTACTTGTACATATCTATTCTATTTTATTTTGTTAGTATGTTTGGTTTTGTTCTCTGTCTCCCCCTTTTAGACTGTGAGCCCACTGTTGGGTAGGGACTGTCTCTATATGTTGCCAACTTGTACTTCCCAACCGCTTAGTACAGTGCTCTGCACATAGTAAGCGCTCAATAAATATGATTGATAGGGGAGGCCTTGATAAGCTCTGGAAATAATAATGATGATAGTGGCATTTGTTAAGCACCATGGCCTAGTGGATAGAGCACATTCATTCAATCGTATTTGAGTGCGTACTGTGTGCAGAGCACTGTACTAAGCGCTTAGTACAGTACGAAGAGAAGTACTGAGAGAAGTACTAAGAGAAGCAGCATGGCTCAGTGGAAAGAGCACGGGCTTTGGAGTCAGAGGTCATGAGTTCGTCTCAGCTCCGCCACGTGTCTGCTGTGGGACCTTGGGCAAGTCACTTAACTTCTCTGATCCTCAGTTACCTCATCTGTAAAATGGGGATTAAGACTGTGAACCCCACATGGGACAACTTGATCACCTTGTATCCCCCCTCAGCGCATAGAACAGTGCTCTGCACATAGTAAGCACTTAACAAATGCTATTATTATTATTATTATTTTATTATTATTATTATTACTAGGCCTGTACGAAGCATAGGCCTGGGAGCCAGAAGGACCTGAGTTCTAGTCCTGACTCCACCACATGTCTGTTGTGGAACCTTGGACGAGTCACTCAACTTCTCTGTGCCTCAGTTCCCTCACTTGTAAAATGGGAATTAAGACTGTGGGCCCCACGTGGGACAGGGATTGTGCCCAAGCTGATTAGCTTGTATTAAAGGTATTTATTGAGTGCTTACCATGTGCAGAACACTGTACTAAGTCGTTGGGAGAATACTATACAATAGACCTAATGGACATGTTCCCGGCTCACAATGAGCTCTACCCCAACATTCAGTACAGTGCCTGCCATGTACTGAGCACTTAACAAATACCATTTTGTTTCTTTAAAGGACTCCCTCAGGACAGCAACGTGGTGGAGGGGATGGGTGAATGCTGTCCTCAGGTTAGAAGGTGAGGGGAATCTAAGGGGCAGGGATCTCTTGGGAGTGTTTCTCCCCCACCCCTGGCCCTTACTGCCACTCTGCTTTAAGGTAGAGCTGCTCTTAATCCCCCTCTGGCCCAGCGCCTGTTATAGAAGAAAGGTCTGCAGCTCCCATGGAGACGCTCTGAGAGTCAGTTTGGCCGAGAGAGGCCCTCACCTCACTCATTCTGGTTCGGGAGCCAGTGTTCGTTCTTGATGTTACAATTTTGGTTGTGTGTGGTCTTTTTCTTAATTGAAATTTGGAATTTTAATTTTAGAGTTCTCTGTTTCTTTTCAACCCCTTTGATTTTGAGCTATTTAATGGCAAGGACTACATCATTCCTTCCTTGTCTTCTTCCCCGTCCCTGGTACAGTCTTTTTTTCATACAGTGGACACCTGCTTCACACTGAAGCCCTGTGGCTAGACTGGGCTCGGCTGTAAGCCCATTGTTGGGTAGGGATTGTTTCTATCTGTTGCCGAATTGTTCTTTCCAAGCACTTAGTACAGTGCTCTGCACACAGTAAGCTCTCAATATAACTGAATGAATGAATCAGCATGGCCATTGAAGAGCACGAGCTTGGGATTCAGAAGGACCTGGGTTCTAATCCTGGCTCCACCATTTGCTGTGTGACCTTCGGCAGCCACTTAACTTCTCTGTACCTCAGTTACCTCATCTATAATATGGGGATTGTGACTGTGAGCCCCATGTGGGACAGGGACTGTGTACAACTTAATTATCTTGTATCTATCCCAGGGCTCAGAACAGTGCTTGTCACATAGTGAATGCTTAACAAATATGATCATCATTATTATTATTATTATCGATAGAAATTGATGGTCTGCTCATGGGTGGGTCACACACACTTAACTCCAACCTACTCACTGTACCTTAATTTTGCTGCTGATCTCTAGTCCACATCCTGGAACGCTCTCTCTCCTCATATCCATCAGACTATCACTCTCCCCAACTTCAAAAGCAAATCTCCTCCAAGAGGCCTTCCCTGACTAAGCACTCATTTCCTCTTCTCCTACTACCTTTTGTGTCGCCTTGCAGTTAGGTTTGCACCCTTAATTCACCCATCCCATAGACCCATGGTACTTATGTACATAGCCATAATTGATTTACTTATATTCATACCTGTCTCTCCCTCAGACAAGCTCGCTGTGGGTAGGGAATAGGTCCATCAGTTCTGTTATATTGTACTCTCCCAAGTGCTTAGTACAGTGTTGTGCATAAAGTTAGCACCCAATAAATATGAGTGACTGCGACTGAGGGGAGAGAAATAATCTAATTACCTGGAGGCAATTAGAGGAGCATTCATCCCCATCTACCTATTTCTTGAAGTCAACAGGTGTTGAGCAGAAATACCTCCTTATGTGTGTGAGATACCTCCTCCAGGAGGCCTTCCCAGACTGAGCCCCTTCCTTCCCCTCCCCCTCGTCCCCCTCTCCATCCCCCTCATCTTACCTCCTTCCCTTGCCCACAGCACCTGTATATATGTATATATGTTTGTACATATTTATTACTCTATTTATTTATTTATCTTGTACACATCTATTCTATTTATTTTATTTTGTTAGTATGTTTGGTTTTGTTCTCTGTCTCCCCCTTTTAGACTGTGAGCCCACTGTTGGGTAGGGACTGTCTCTATATGTTGCCAATTTGTACTTCCCAAGCGCTTAGTACAGTGCTCTGCACATAGTAAGCGCTCAATCAATACGATTGATGATGATGATAATCCTATTTATTGAGTGCTTACCATGTGCAGAGCACTGTACTAAAAACCTGGGAGAGTACAATACAACTAGTTGGTAGACACATACCCTGCTCACAACAAGCTTACAGTCTAGCATTGGGGGGACTTACCACCACTTCCTGCCCACCTTACAAATGGCGAAGTACTACCCAGGGATGTGAGTACTCCTACATGGCATCTATTCCATATAGATCCTTTTTTGAACTTTTCAACCAACCACCCTGTGTCACAGCAGTCAGACCCCTGACAGCAGGAAGAATCAGCAGCTGGAAATGCACAATAGTAGATGGATGGTCCAATCTTATTAAAATGTTCACCTGCCCACAGTTTAATTTTCGACAGGCTCTACTGACATGAGAAAAAAAGGGTCAATGTACGTGATCAGTCCTGGGGCCAGAAATCCATGATAGAAGTCAGGAAATAGGCGCTTTGAGCCCAGTGTCCAACAGTGCTTGGCACATAGTAAGCACTTAACAAATACCATCATCATTATTATTTGACATAACATGGTTGTGAGGTAAGATAGGAGGGGGCAAGGTGATGGAGTGTTTTAGGGTCAATAGTAAAGGAATTTCTGTTTGATGCAGCTCCCCATTTTATAGATGAGGGACGTAAGCACAGAGAAGTAAAGTGACTTGCCCAAGGTCGCACAGCAGATGTGGCGGAGCTGGGATTAGAACCCATGACCTTTTGCCTCCTAGTTCCGTGCTCTCTCCACTAGGCCATTCTGCTTCTCTTGTGAACACTGGTGTCTTTTGAGAGAGCAATTTTTGTGGAGTGAAGGGGGTAGAAGCCAGATTGGAGGGAGTCAAGGAGAATTTTGAAGGAAAGGAAGTGGAAACTGGGTATAGACAACTCACTCAAGGAGTTTAGAGAGGAATGAATGGTAGGAGATAGTAGTGCACGGACTATCTCTATGTGGCTGGAGGTGGTACTTTGTTCTCCCTTTCAAAAATGTAGTAAACAACTGTACACCAGATGGTGGGTTTTTTTTTGGTTTTTTTAGCTCATCAGGAGCTAGTGGCCCTGGAAATGATAGAACATGGTAAGACGTTAAGGTTTTAGTTAATGAAAATGCCCTGGGGTAGGAGGTAATAGTCACGGGACTTTGATTTCATTGACTTGGCTAAGGGCATGCAACAGCCCAGTGGCAGAGCTGGAACTAAAGCAGTGTGGCCTAAAGGACAGAGTACAGACCTAGGACTTGGAGGGCCTGAGTTCTAATCCTGGCTCTGCCACATGTCTACTGTGTGAACTTGGGCAAGTCACTTGACTTCTCTGTGCCTCAGGTACCTCGTCTGTAAAATGGGAATTCGGAATGTGAGTCGCATGTGAGACATCAACTATATCCGACCTGATTAGCTTGGATCTAATCCACCACCTAGTATATTGTCTGGCATATAGTAAATGCTTAACAAATATTATTTTAAAAAAACCACGAAAAACTAAAGCCTGACTCCGATCCATTACCCTGCCCTCTAGACTTCACTATCTGCCCTTGTTGTGTTCCACTGTCCTTTAAAGTCATTGTACTTGGAGATACAACATTGCTTCATGGGTTTGGAACTGGGAGGAGGTTTATTTTGTTTTTCCTCTTGTTTGTTCCTTTTCGGTTGTGACTTCAGCATTGTTCGGGTGGCTTGGAACATTGAGTTTTGAAAGTAGAAATTTTCTAGAATGATGCAAATGGGAGAGTTGAAAACAAGGGGAGGGAAGGCTGGAATAACTCCCTGTCTTCGCCTCACCTGCGATGAGAAGTGGGTTGGGAAGGATCTCCACCTAAACTTGTTTAAATGATATTGATCAGTGGAAGTGCATTTATGCTTCAGGGCATTTAATCCACTGCGTGCGTCCGTCCCATATTACACTGGGGTTGACTTCCAAAATAAAGCAGGAGCCCAACATCTGGCCAGCAAGGAGAGAGCAATTCCTTGGCAACGTTCAATTGAGATCAATCAGTAGTACTTATTGAGAATTTATTGTGTGCAGAGCCCTGTACTAAGTGCTTGGGAGAGTACAGTACATTTGAGCTGTTAGCTACTATTCTTTCCCACAAGGAGCTTACAGTCTAGCAGAGGAGGTTGTTGAATCTCTGACGAAAGTTGTCCTTCACACTGAAAAGGGCTGCTGCCAATGGCCCTGCTGCTCTGTTGTTAATGGAGTGGCCAGTCTGCCTCCTCTCCAAGGTCCCTGCACTGGAAGCATGAACCCGCAAAGCACCCAGGGAAGCAGTTGGTCAAATGGAAAGAGCCTAGGAGTTAGAGGACCTGGATTTTAAACTCTGCCACTTGCCTGCTGTATGACCATGGGCAACTCATGGAGAAGCAAATCATTAGAGGAGGAGCGTGGCTCAGTGGAAAGAGCCCGGGCTTTGGAGTCAGAGGTCATGGGTTCAAATCCCAGCTCCGCCACTGTCAGCTGTGTGACTTTGGGCAAGACGCTTAACTTCTGGGCTTCAGTTCCCTCATCTGCTAAATGGGGATTAAGACTGTGAGCCCCCGTGGGACAACCTGATCACGTTGTAACCTCCCCAGAGCTTAGAACAGTGCTTTGCACATAGTAAGCGCTTAATAAATGTCATTATTATCATTATTATGAGTAAATCACTTCACTTCTAGGTGCTGCAGCTTCCTCATCTGTGAAATGGGGATCAAATACCTGTTTTCCTACCTACTTAGACTTTGAGCCCCATGTGGGACAGGGACAGTGTCCAACCTGGTTATCTTGTATATCTAATTTAGGGCTTAGTTCAGTGCTTGGCAAACAGTGGTTGGGATGGGAAGCAGTGCGGTCTTCTGGATAGAGCGCAGGCCTGGGGGTCAGGAGGACCTGGGTTCTAATCCTGGCTCTGCTACTTGTCTGCTGTGTGAACTTGTTCAAGTCACTTAATTCCTCTGTGCCTCAATTCCCTCTCCTGGCCCTGCGACTTGTCTGCTGTGTGACCTTGGGCAAGTCACTTAACTTCTCTCTGCCTCAGTTACCTCATCTGTAAAATGGGGATTAAAAGTGTGAGTCCCATGTGGGACAACCTGATTACCCTGTATCTACCCCAGTGCTTAGAACAGTGCTTGGCACATAGTAAGTGTTTAACAAATACCATAATTATTATTATTAATAAAACATTGATTAAAACTGTGAGTCCCATATTGGGACTTTGGACTGTGTCCAACCTAATGAGTGTGTATCTACCCTAGTGCTTAGAACAGTGCCTGGAACATATAGTAAGTGCTTAGTAAAAAAAAGTAACTGCTTAATAAATATTATTAGTTATTATTTTCATTCCCTCCTACAATCTCTAAATTCTGGGTTCATTTCTCTCCCAGTTGTCAGGACCACTGATACCCAAAAACCACTGATGGTCAGAGTTACTGTTATAATCTTCTTAGCAGGGAGATGTTGGGTTTATATCCATTATCCATACCACTCCAGTTTCTTCTTCCCCTTTATCCTCTCTCAACTCTATGACTTCCTCTTATCTATGAGTCTTGAAATGACTGCTAATAAGCACTTGGCAAGTACCAAAATTAAATAAAAAAAACACCTATGATACGGTCATTGCTGTGGGCAGCAGAGACCTTGACAATCAACCCCAAAAGCCTCCCCTGCCACTGTAGGCCAGAAACCAGTGGTATTTTCTCCATTCCGCAGATGAAGAAACAAAAGCCCTTTAAAGGGGAAATCAGTTGTCTGAGGGAAGTTTGAACAAATCAGTGAGGGAGCAGTCCATAATAATTACCTATAGTGATCTAGTGGAAGGAGCATTAACTTGGGAGTCAAAGGACCTGGGTTCTAATCCTGACCCTGCCACTTACCTGCTGTGTGACCTTGGCCAAATCACTGAATGTCCCTGCCTATTTCCTCACCTGTGTATGGGGATTCAATACTGTCTACTTAGACTCAGGTCCCCAGGTGGGACCTAATTATCTACTTCAGTGCTTTGTACAGTGCTTGGCACATAAGTACTTAAATACCACAGTTGTAATTATTATTGTGCTTATTATGTGCCATAATAACCATGTCAGACACATCCCCAGCCCACATAGAGCTCACAGGCTGCAGGGGGGGCGGGGGGGGGGGGGGGGAGAAGGAGAACAGGTATTGAATCCCCATTTTACAGATGAGGAAATTGAGGCTGAGAAGTCAAGTGATTTGCCCAAGGTCACACAGCAGGTAAGCGGGGCTGGGATTGGAGCCCAGCTTCTTTGACTCCCAAGCCCATGATCTTACCATTAGGCCACACTACTTCTCAAAGACACTGCCACCGTAGGTGATGGTGCTAAAGATGACATTAATCAATCAATCATATTTATTGAGCGCTTACTATGTGCAGAGCACTGTACTAAGCGCTTGGGAAGTACAAATTGGCAACATATAGAGACAGTCCCTACCCAACAGTGGGCTCACAGTCTAAAAGGGGGAGACAGAGAACAAAACCAAACATACTAACAAAATAAAATAAATAGAATAGAATAAATAGAATAGATTAGATAGAATAGAATAGAATTCTAGAATGTCTAGAACAGACATTACTGCTTAAGATGTCATTCCCCTCCTTGAGACCCTCTTTTGGCTCTCCGCCTCTCTCATTAAATTATCAGCAGCATTAATCAGTGCTATTTATCGAGTGCTTTACTGTGAATGAAGCACTTGGAAGAGTGCAGTACAACAGAGATTGTAGACATGCTCCCTACCCAAGAGGTCTACCTATCCTGCTTCTGGGCTGGGCATTGCCTATCCTAAATCCAACACACATAATCTCCGTTCTCTAGGACAGTGATTCTCAACCAGGGTGAATTAGGACATTCCCAGCAGTCACCACCATCTTTGACTACAGTGTTCCCGCTCAAACAAATAAAAGGTAGTAGTGTGATGTGGCGTAGCAGGGGTTCCTTCACCCATGAAGAGCAGTATGGAAGTACAACTGCTCCTTCATCCTGCCTTTCTCCCTTTCCCCTCCACCACTTTGGGTATGGGGGGGAAGGGAGTGTGTGGGCACTCAGGTTGTTTCCTCCAGTGTGTCCTCAAGCAAAACAGGTTGGGAAGCATTGCTCTCAGCGTTCACATTCCTAACATGCCAATAAGGGCAGGCCAACCTATCCAGACATTCAGGCGCACTGAAATCTATGTGTCTATCAGACATATTTTTTTTTCTTTTTTAAGTATATCCACCGAGCTGTAAAGGTCTTCCAGAGGCATGGTTCTCATGACATGGAAATGGGCTGTCAGGATAAGTGTGGAATGGAGAGGAGATCGCTACCTGTTTACAGTTAGTCGAGGGATGCTTTGGGAGGAGATGGGACTGGAGGTTTTCACCCTAAGCCGTGAGGCCTCCCTGATATTTGCTTTTCCCTATCTTTACTCCTCTCCCATTTTCAGCCAAGACAGGATGCAAACCCACCCCATCCTGTTTTCTGTTCATCCTGCCACACCTTTGTACTTAGTCCCAACCCCATAAGTACATACTTCAGTTCATGCCCACAACAGAATTAGCTACCTTACACTCGGTTCCTTCTCTTACCTGAAATTTATTTGGATGTCTGCCTCCCTTACTAGGCAGGGAGGGATCATGTCTACCAACTCTATTGTTCTTTCCCAAGGGCTTAGTACAGTGCTATGGGCAAAGTGAGCACTCAATATTTGTTATTTGATTTTTGTCTTTTTGTCCAGCGATGCATCCCCAACCCCTGTCCTTTCCCTTAGCCCAGGTCTTAGCCCACTTGCCCCCTTTCTCTCGATTTTTTAAAATGGTACTTTAGCGCTTACTATTTTTCAAGCACTGGTGTAGGTACAAGTTACTCAGGCTGAACACAGTTCATGTCCCACTGAGGGCTCCCAGTCCTAATCTTCATTTTACAGATGGGGTAACTGAAGTACAGAGAAGAGAAGTGACTTTTGCTAGGTCACACAGCTGGGATTAGAACCCAGGTCCTTCTGACTCCGAGGCCCGTGCTCCACCTATTAGGCGGCGTTGCAATTTGAGCCTAACCTTAGTACTACCCCTCCAGGAAGACTTCCAGGACTCAGCGGGAATAAAAGGCAGAGTTTGCCTCTCATGGTTCTCATACAACTGCAACTATTTTTTTCCTGTGGCGTCTGGGGGGAAAAGGACATTAAATGAGCACACTCTACAGTATGTCTAGCCTTATGTGGCAATTTTCAGCATTATTTCTGCATTATTTTATGAAAGCTTCCAAAAATAATAAACCTAAAACCTGCCACCTGAAAAAACAAAACTTGAAACTGTATTTTAGGTGAGGTGTTTTACAAATAAAATTTATAGTATTAATAGATGACCTTCGATTTTTATACACTTAAAGGAAGAGAAAAAAATATCCAAAGGAAACAATAAGCAATAGGAGGGGAAAAAATCAATCAGAACTCCTCTCTCCTCCTTTCCTGAATTCTATTCCTCTCAATGATTCCCAGAGCATTTCTCTGTTCCCACAAACACATGGGCATAGCCAGAAATTGCTGAGCACAGAATGAAACACTCATGTGTGTATGTGTGTGCTTGACACATCAGACTTATTGAGCACTTACTGTGTGCAGAGCACTGTACTAAGTGCTTGGGAGAGTACAGTATAACAGATTTGGGAGACCTGTTCCCTACCCACAGTGAGATTATAGTCTAGAGGGGAAACAGACATCAAAATAAGTAAATTATAGGTATGTACATAAGTGCTGTGGGGTGAGGGAGGGGTGAATAAAGGGAGCAAATCCAAGTGTGAGGGGAATGCGTAAGGGAGTGGGAGGAAAGGAAATGATGACTTAGGGAAGGCCTCTTGGAGGAGATGCTCCCCCTTTTCCTCTCCTCCTCCCCTCCCCATCGCCCGCCTCCCTCCCCACAGCACTAGTGTATATTTGTATATATTTATTACTCTATTTTATTAATGATGTGTATATAGCTATAATTCTATTCTTATGGTACTGATACCTGTCTGCTTGTTTTGTTTTGCTGTCTGTCTCCCCCTTCTAGACTCTGAGCCCATTATTGGGTAGGGACCACCTCTATATGTTGCCAATTTGTATTTCTCCAAGCACTTAGTACAGTGCTGTGCACACAGTAAGTGATCACATATGATTGAATGAAAGATATGCCTTCAATAAGGTTTTGAAGGTGGGGAGAGTAATTGTCTGTCAGATATGAGGAGGGAGTGCATTCCAGTTCAGAGCCAGCATGTGGGTGAGATGGCAGTGGTGAGATTGAGGGGTGTTGAGCAGGTTGGCATTAGAGGAAGTGTGTGGGTTGGGTTGCAGTAGGAGAGTAATGAGGTGAGGGAGTGTTTTACAGACAATGGTAAAGGAGTTTCTGTTTGATGTGAAGGTGGATGGGTAACCACTGGAGGTTCTTGAGTGGGGAAACAAAGTAAAAGTTTTTGTAAAAAGATGTTCTGGGCAGCAGAGTGAAGAATGCACTGGAGTGAGGACAGACAGGAGGGAGGGGGTCAGCAAGGGGGCTTATACAGTAATCAAGGCGAGATAGGATAAATTCTTGGTTTAATGGGTCACAGTTTGGATGGAGAGGAAAATAGGGATTTTAATGATGTGAAGGTTGAACCAACAAGATTTAATGACAGATTAAATGTGTGGGTTAAATGAGAAAGGTGAGACAGGAAAGATGGTGGTGCAGTATACAGTCTTGGGAAAATCAGCAGGAGGACAGTGTTTAGGTAGGAAGATAGTGAGATGACAGTGAGACATTCAAGTAGAAATGTCCTGAAGGCAGGAGGAAATGTGTGACTCCAGGGAAATTAAGGCTGGAGATGTAGATTTGGGAATCAACCACATAGAAGTGGTAGCTGAAGCCATGGGAGCGAATGAGTTCTCCAAGGGGGTGGGTGTAGATGGAGAATAGAAGGGGACCCAGACCTGAACCTAGAGGGATCCCCACAGGGGGTAGGAGGAAGAGGAAGAGCCCATGAAATGGAGTGAGTGTCCAGAAGAGGAGGAGAACTAGGAGAGGACAGTGTCAGTGAAGCCAAGGTTGGATAATCTTTCCAGAGGAAGGGGGTGGTAGACAGTATCAAAGGCAGCAGAGAGGTCAAGGAGGCTTAGGATGGAGTAGAGGCCATTGGATTTGGCAAGGAGGTCATTTGTGACCTTTGAGAGGGTGGTTTCTGTTGAGGGAAGCGGACAGAAGCCAGATTGGAGGGGGTCAAGGAGAGAATTGGAGGAGAGGAACTTGAGACAGCGGGTGTAGACAACTTGCTCAAGGAGTTTGGAGAGGAATGGTAGGAGGGAGATGGGGCAATAACTGGAGGGAGCTGTGGGGTCAAGGGAAGGTTTTTTTAGGATAGGGGAGACATGAGCATGTTTGAAAGCAGTAGAGAAAAAGCCACTGGTGAGCGAACAGTTGAAGACAGTGGTCACAAAGGGAAAAAGGGAGGGGTCAACTGCTTTGATAAGGTGTGAAGGGATTGGGTTGGATGTGCAGGTGGATGGGGTGAATTTTGAGAGAAGGCAGATCTCCTCTTGAGTTACCTCTGGGAAAGATGAGAGAATTGAAGAACAGGCAGGTAGAGCAGGCCTACAGAGGAGCAGGGAAGATTTTAGGCCTCCCCCTCTTCACTCTAAATTCATTGTCTGTTATATTGTTGTGTGGTACTCTTCAGGAACTTAGTACAGTGCTCTGCACTCATTAAGCACTTAATAAATACAATTGATTGCTAGGGAGATCATGCCTGTTGGCTTCAATTTTCTCAATAAAGTGGCCAAGTCAAGAGTTGAGGGAGGTGGATGGATAGGGAGTTACAGAGAAGCAGCATGGCTCAGTGGAAAGAGCACGGGCTTTGGAGTCAGAGGTCATGGGTTCAAATCCCAGCTCCGCCAATTGTCAGCTGTGTGACTTTGGGCAAGTCACTTCACTTCTCTGGCCCCAGTTACCTCATCTGTAAAATGGGGATGAAGACTGTGAGCCCCCTGTGAGACAACCTGATCACCTTGTAACTTCCCAAGCACTTAGAACAGTGCTTTGCATATAGTAAGCACTTAATAAATGCCATCATTATTATTATTATTAAATATCTGGAACAACTGTTGAGGGCAATGGGCAGGGGTGTCAATAAGCATGGAGAAATAACTTTGCCGGGAAGAGTTAAAGCACGCAAGAATGAACTTGAGTTGGACGAAGTCAACCTGACAGCTAGATTTCTGCCAGCAGCATTCTGTGGCTCGTGTACAGGAGCATAGGAAGTGAACTGCGGAGGTGATCCAGGTCTGTAGGTTATTGGTACAAAACTGACGAAGAGATAGGGGAGGGAGAGAGTTGAGTTCAGTGGAGAGGGTGGTGTTGAGTTCATCAATTTGGTCGTCAAGCGACAGTAGTTTGGGTAGAGAGACTAAATGGAGCATGATGTATTGAGAAAATCGGATGGGGTCAAAAGACTGGAATTCTCGGGGGTTGATCGGGAGTGGGGGACAGGACAGATTTTCAGGGAAGAGGTGGGTGGGAGAGAAGTTAAGCGAGTAAGCTTTGGTCAGATCAAGGGATTTCAGAGTTGGTGAGGGTAAAGATTAAGTAACTAGAGATAATGAGATAGAGTGTGTGTCCAAGCTGGACATAGACATGTATTTCAGGGATAGCTCTTAAAAGTGGCTGTGTTTGGATTCATTAACAGATAATTGGGAGCTCTATGTGGGTAGGGATTGTGTCTACCAACTATGTTATATTGTACTCTCCCAAGTGCTTTGTTCAGTGCTCTGCACACAGTAAATACTCAGTAAATGCCATTGATTAGTCAAACTTCAGGTTTAAGGCAGCCCAGTTCCTTGGTCCTGAAGGAACCTTTCAGCCCCTCAAAACTTGTCAACCCTGGAAAAGTTTTCACCTGGCATGCAAAAGCCTGGGACTAGAGCGAAGACCTGGATCCAGCTGGATCCATGGCATCCTGGCACCTAACCATGGAATGGGGTAACAGTCTACTTCGCAGCACATGTTCAGGCAGCCTTGCCCAAGAAGGGGGGAAACTTGTGCAAAATACCTTGCCCCTAATCTGATTGGGGAATCGGCGAGGGCAAGCAGAGAGCTGATTCCGAACAGTCTCAGCTGACTGATTGGACGTCACCGTCTCCTGAGGATCCAAAACTCAACAGCCTTTGGTTTCTTGGATGGATATTGGATCTGGTTGGCCTAATCAATCCTGTTATTGATGACCTAGGACAAGGCGGTGTGGAAATCTTTATCTGTGTGAGATCTGCCTAACCCGCCAAAACCTTTCAAGTGACGCAGAGGGAGAAATGTTTTCTGTTCTTTGCTGTCTTTCTGCCAGAATCAAAAACCCTCCATTTTCCCGTGTGGCACTTCTTCCTTATGCACAGTATGGGGAGAGAACACAAGTAATCCTCTTTTTTTTTTTAATGGTATTTAAGTGTTTACTATACGCCAGACACTGTACTAAATATGGGGTTAGATACAAGATAATCAGGTTGGACGAAGTCCATATCCCACCGGGGGCTCACAGTCTTAATCTCCATTTTACAGATGAGGTAACTGAGGCCCAGAGAAGTGAAATGATTTGCCCAAGGTCACACAGCAGACAAGTGGCAGAGCTGGGGTTAGATCCCAGGTCCTTCTTGATGCCCAGGCCAGTGCCCTATCCACTGGGCCATACTAACTCCAGAATCAATGCCCCATTCACATGTCTGGGACTCTGGGAGGGAATATCTGAGGTGGTCAATAATTGGGTTCTCCACACTGGTTTCCCCACCCCATCCTTCGTTTGGGGCTAGATTTGTGCCTCCACTAGTGTCCCTATAAGATGGGTACAGCGTAGGATAGTAAACTTAATTTGCATTGCAAGAGAATGGATGTGCCCATCAAGGTTGACTAAGTCCAGTTCTACTCACTGTTGTGTGCTCAGTAGTGTGGACCTCTCAACTTCAATCCATCTGATTGTGGCCCTGAGGAAAATGCTAGGCAAGGCCACAGAAATCGGAAGAGGGGATATTGCAGTTGGCAGAAATCTGAGCATGGTTCTTAAAGGTGAGGACTCAAGGAGATTTGTGGGTTAGAGAAGTGTGGCCTAATGGAAAAAGCACAGGGACTCAAGAGACCTTTTTAGTGGTTTTTGTTAAGCACTTACTATGTGCAAGGCACTGGTCTAAATGCTGGGGTAGATGCAAGATAATCAGGTTGAACACAGTCCCTATCCCACATTGAGCTCCCAGTCTTAATTCCCATTTTCCAGATGAGGTAACTGAGGCACAGAGAAGTGAAGTGACTTGCCCAAGACCTCTTCCCTCTGCTGGGCTAGAGGTCACTTAGAGGTCGGTGGGTGGAGGAAGGGAAAGGGGAAGGGACAAGGTGTCCATAGAGCCCTAAAGTACCTGATTGCCAGGGGGAGAGGGGGAGAAGATCTTGTGTTAGGCTGCAACTCTTTGAACCCTCTTCTGTACAATGAGTTACAGAGATCTCTGTCAGTGCTACTCCAGGATTCCGGGCTTTCTTGTGCAAATCACTTCTTCCCCTCCACTCCTCAAACCCAGATGGATAGAACACACTGACAGAGGAAAGATGACTTTTCCCTTGCACTAGGATTTCCACCTTTCATTCACCCCACCTTAAGCTCCACAGCACTTAGGTACATATCTGTAATTCATTTGTATTAATATTCTGTCTTCCCCTCTAGACTGTAAACTCACTGGGGAAGGGAACACGTAATAATGATGGTATTTGTTTAGCACTTACTATGTGCAAAGCACTGTTCTAAGCCCTGGGGGGATACAAGGTGATCAGGTTGTCCCACTTGGGGCTCTCAGTCTTAATCCCCATTTTACAAATGAGGGAACTGAGGCACAGAGAAGTTAAGTGACTTGCCCAAAGTCACAGAGCTGACAATTGGCAGAGCTGGGATTTGGACCCATGACTTCTAACTCCAAAGCCTGTGCTCTTTCCACTGAGCCATGCTGCTTCTCTACATCTACCAGCTTTATTATTTTATACTCTCCCAAGCTCTTGGCACGGTGCTTTGCATACAGCAAGTGCTTAATAAATACCAGTGCTTGATTAATTAATGGCTTTATTTCCTTGCTTGGGTTAGTCAGTCAATCAGTCAAGCATATTTATTGAGCACTTACTGTGTGCAGAGCACTTTACTAAGCTATTGGGAGAGTACTCTACAACAGAATATAACAGAAACATTCCCTGTCCACTGTCTTGGCTTGGCCCTGAGGGTGAAGGAACAGAGTGTCTGTCAACTTTGGGACTTTCTGGCCCCAGATCATTCCCGATTTGACTCAAATGGTTAACTCCTTCAAGGCAAAGAGATGGATGTCTTGCTTCTGTTGTATTTACCCCAAGGGCTTAGTACAGTGTATTGACCTCAGGTACTTAATAATACCATTGGTTGATCTTGGGAATGGTGACTATTGACCCCAAAAGTTTCCAGCTATGGGGCATAACAACAGTTTTCACCACCTCAACCCTTTTCCAACACTCGAGAGCTTCCAAGCAAGGCTAAAGATTATTCAGAGTTTCTGTGCTGGGTGAAAAGGCTCCAGATAAGCTCTTCAAAGCCTGTCTGCCCCTTCCAAGTCCCCTACCCAGCTCGCTCTCCCTCAAAATCGCATCTCTGTTGTTCCTCCTATGTATCACCCCTTTCCTCCCAATCGGAGCAGAGTTGGTGTACACTGGGGAGATCAGGTTCACTGGAGAAGCAGTGAGGTATAATGGAAAGAACACAGGCCTAGGAGTCAGAAAACCTGGGTTCTAATCCCGCCTCCGCCACTTGTCAGCTGTGTGACCTTGGGCAAGTCGCTTGGGCAAGTGGTTAACAAATACCATTAAAAAAACTCCCAAAATTCTAGTCTGAATTCCTCAGGGCAGAGACCTGCTGTTGTTTTCTACTGTTTGTTCCGACCCCACTAGCATCGCAGGCACTTTTTTTGAGCAGTTTGCATCCAATAGTTCTTGTGACTGGGCCAAGCTGCATCTGGTGTTGAAGATTGCCAACTGTGTCACCACCATCACATGTCCAGGCTCCTAATCTGGGGCTCTGCACACAGTCGTTGCTTAATGATGTTGATGATGAAACTCTACGGCAGACCCAGACCCTAGGAACGGTCCCAGAACTGAGCTCAGATCAATTTGGGCAGAGGTGGGAGCCAGCTCAGAATCACCTTGCTTCCTTGGTTCCCGTGTCACTTGTTGGACGCTGCCCCCATCCCACCCCTCAAAACATGAGCGCATTTCCTCTGGCACTGTGGGAGCAACCGCTCACTCCAACTGCAGGCACTGGGCCACCTCCGTGCCGCTCTGCTCCGCTCTGAATCCAAGCCAAGCAGGGAAATTTCATGCACTGGGCTCGGTGACCACCCTTGATGTGGGGTGGGGCAGCCCTGCCCCTGGGAATCCACTTCTCGCATCCCACAAGACTGCCCGGGGTGTCTGGGCACCACTTGGAGTTGGCCAAGCTCTGGATCTCTTGGCTTCCTCCCCGCAAAGGAATTTCTCCCTCCCCTCTCCCTTCACCCCTCCTTCTCTGACTGTGGGGACCTGCGAGCGAATAAGGAGGAGGCTGCCTTCAGAGCCGGTGCTTCTGAAAGCGAGGAAACTGAGCTCGGACCAGGTCTGCCCAGACCTGATGGGTTTGGGCTGGGAGTGGTCCAGCCTGGGATCCCCTCTTTTTCTTCTTAATCATCTTTAGCATTAAGGTTCATGAGCACCGATTTGGTGTGTGCTTCTCAGCCCACCCCCTAGTCCTGAGGGCAGTAGGGAGACTGAACACTTCTGTGGATCCTCTCCTCCTCATTTCCCTGTACTTTAGATGGAAAATTTGAGAGATCTGGGCTCAGTAAGTCTCCAGGGAATGACAAAAAAAATGCAGACCTGATTGGGCTTCCCCTAGTAACGGGTTTGGAAGGGAGTAGGTTGGGCTAGGTAGGAGAGGTGCATATAGCTTTAATTCTATTTGTTCTGACGATTTTGACACCTGTCTACATGTTTTGTTGTCTGTTTCCCCCTTCTAGACTGTGAGCCTGTTATTGAGTAGGGACCGTCTCTATATGTTGCCAACTTGTACTTCCCAAGGGCTTAGTACAGTGTTCTGCACACAGTAAGCGCTCAATAAATACGATTGAATAAATAAATAGCGTCATTCCCTCCTCACAATGAGCTCGCAGTCTAGAGGGACAAGTGACACGTAATAAACTTAACAAATATCACAATTTGTATTATTAGTTGCCATGACTGGGAACACCTTTTCTACTGTGCAAAAGTGCCCAGGAGCAGGGACAGACTTTAAACTTTGACTCTGCTTTTTTTCTGTGGTCCATCTCCTGGCACCCAGCCAGGGTTGTGTGCATCTGCAGGTTTTAGGGCTAGCTAGGGAGTAGTCATCCATGGCCAGCACCTTGGGGCATGGACCTGGGAGGGCATCCCTCGCATTTCCTGCAACCTTTGGAGGCTTAGGTTCCCAACTCCCTGGGGGCGGCACCTAGGAGGTGAAGAAGAGGCAAGGCAAGGGAACCATGCAGGAGGTCTGGGATGTAAGGGTGCAGGTTTATACGAGGGCTAGGCTGCACCAGAGTTTTATAATAATAATAATAATGACATTCATTCATTCATTCGATCGTGTTTATTGAGCGCTTACTGTGTGCAGAGCACTGTACTAATTAAGCGCTTACTACATGCAAAGCACTATTCTAAGCACTGGGGAGGTTACAAGGTGATCAGGTTGTCCCACGGGGGGCTCACAGTCTTAATCCCCATTTTATAGATGAGGTAACTGAGGCACAGAGAAGTTAAGTGACTTGCTCAAAGTCACACAGCTGACAATTGGCGGAGCCGGGATTTGAACCCAAGACCTCTGACTCCAAAGCCCATGCCCTTTCTGCTGAGCCATGCTGCTTCTTCCTTTTATGAAGGAAGAGGGCTCAGTGCAGATGGAAGGGGAAAAAATATGGTACTTAAGTGCTTATTATGTGTCAAGCACTGTTCTAAATGCTGAGGCAGATACAAGTTAGGCAGGTTGAACAAAGTCCCTGTCTCATACAGGGTTCATGCTCTTAGACCCCATTTTACAGAGGAGGGAACTGAGGCCCAGAGCAGTGAAGTGACTTGCCCAAGGTCACACAAGAGACATGTGATGAGGCTGGGATTAGAACCCATGTCTAATCCCATGGCTGGGATTAGAGAAGCAGCATGGCTCAGTGGAAAGAGCACGTGCTTGGGAGCCAGAGGTCATGGGTTCTAATCCTGGCTCCTCCACTTGTCTGTTGTTTGACTTTGGAAAAGTCACTTAACTTCTCTGTGCCTCAGTTACCTCATCTGTAAAATGGGGGATTAAGACTGTGAGCCCCTTGTAGGACAACCTTATCACCTTGTAATCCCCCCAGCATTTAGAACAGTGCTTTGCACATAGTAAGCGCTTAACAAATACCACCATTATTATTATGTCATTCTGACTCTCAGGCCTGTGGTCTATCCACTAAGCCATGCTGCTTCTTTAATACTGATAGTGGAAGTAGTGATACTGCACTTCTGGCTGGTTGGGGTGCGTCTAATAGAAGCACTGGTAAGGGTCAGTGCTGGGCAAGGGGAAGCGGGGAAGGGACCTAGTGGTCTTCTGCACAGGGACCCTCCATAAATGACTCTAGCTCAGCCATGGGGTGGAATCTTTGAGGGCAATGCTCAATTCCTTATCAATTGACCAATCAATTGTAGTTACTGAGTGCTTACTGTGTGCAGAGCACTGTACTAAACACTTGGAGGAGTATAATATAACAGAGTTGGTAGACATGTTCCCTGTCCACAATGAGCTTACGGTCTAGAGGGTTTGAGGTCTGCTTGCTTCGTCCCATCCTCTGCTATGTCCCTAGACTGCGTCTTTAAACCTATCACTCTTTCCAGAACTGTCTCCTGAGGGAGGCATTAGAACCTGGAGAGATGTCTCTTGAAATAATCAGAATGTGCAGAGGCTCCTGACTCCCCACTCTGGACACTGGTCCACGGCCCCAACTCGGGCAGCTTTCCTGTTAAGACTCGCTTTCATCTCCCTGGGCCCCACCCAGCCTGGGGAATTAGGTTAGGAATTACGGTGACCAGGTCAGTCTGGAGGGATGGATGCTGTAGCCTAGAAAGCAGAACGAGGGAGATCTGCAGTTCTCTCCTGGAGGATTGTGTTGCACGTGGGGTGTTCTGAAACTCCCCATCCTCCTTCTCAGTCTCTCCTCTGTCTCCCACCCCCAAACTGTGGGAATCCCACAAGGTTCAGTTCTGGGTCCCCTTCTAGTCTCCATCTCCCTTGGAGAACTCATTCACTCCAGTAGCTTCAATTACCATCTCTATGTTGATGACTCCTAAATCTACGTCTCCTGCCCTGACTTCTTTCCTTTTCTGCAGTCTATTTCCTCCTGACTTCAGAACACCACAACTCGGATTTCCCACCAAAATCTTCATTTAAAGCCCTGACCTCTTTCTTTCTCTGCAGTCTCACATTTCCTCCTGCCTTCAGAACATCTCAACTCGGATTTCCCACCAACATCTCAAAGTAAACACGTCCAAAACAGAGCTACTCATCTCCCCACCCAAACCCTCTCATCATTCATTCAATCGTATTTATTGAGCGCTTACTGTGTGCAGAGCACTGTACTAAGCACTTGGGAAGTACAAGTTGGCAACATAGAGAAGGTCCCTACCCAACAACGGGCTCAAGTCTTTCTCTGTAAACAATACCACAGTCCTTCCTGTCTCCCTGGCCCATAACCTCGGCATTATCCTCTACTTATCTCTCTTTCAACTCTCATATTGACTCTGTCACCAAATCCTGTCAGTTTTACTTTCACATGGCTAAATTCCAACCTCCCCACTCTATCCATATGGCTAATATGCTGGCCCTAGCTCTTACCATGTCCTGTCTTGACTACTGCATTAACCTTTTTGCTGACTTCCCTGCCTCACCCCTCTCAAATCCATACTTCATTCTTCTGCCTAGATCATCTTTTCTAACAAATAACCCCCCACCAAAAGAACAACATTCAGTCCGTCTCCCCTCTTCTCAAGAACCTCCCCCTCTGCATCAAATAGAAACTTCTTATCGTAAGCTTTAAAACACTCAATCTGTTTGCCCCCCCTCCTACCTTAACTTGCTGATTTCCTATTTCAACCCAGTCTGTACAGTTTACTCTTCTAACACTAACCTACTCACTGTACCTCAGTCACATCTATCATGCTGGCAACCTCTTGCCCACATCCTCCCTCTGGCCTGGGGCTCCCTACCCTTCATATGCAACAGACCACCACTCTTCCCACCTTCAAACCCTGATTAAAATCACATTTCCTCCGATAGGCCTTCCCCAACTAAGCCCTCATTTCCCCTGCTCCCTTTCCCTTTACGCTCTCTTTAAGCACTTCCTATTCACCCTACCCTAAGCCCCACAGCACTTTTATATGTATTTGTAATTTATTTTTGTGTATGTATTTGTAATTTATTTTAATGTCTGTCCCCACCTTTAGACTGTAAACTCCTTGTGAGCAGGGAACCACCTACCAATCTTTAGTACTGCACTCTTTCAAATGCTTAATACAGTATTCTACACACTGTAGTACTCAGTAAATGCTATTGATTGATTAATCAGTCTGCCTGCACCAAGAGCAGGGAACATGTGTTGAGTGGGAGGTGGGATCCTTGGATTAATTTGTAGCTAGGGGTTGCAGGGAAGAGTGGTAAGGGCTCCATGTTTGATTGGAACTGCTGGAGTTGATTTTTCTTGGGCCAATCGATCATTCATTAAGCACAGAGCACTGTATTAAGTGTTTGGGAGAATACAATATAACAATAAACAAACACAGGGATACAACGAGTTTACAGTCTAGAACGGACGTGGGGAGGTGGGGGGGACACACAGACATTAGTATAAATAAAATAATGTTGTGGGGCTGGGAGGGGGAATGAATGAAAGGAGCAATTCAGGGTGACTAGAAGAGAGTGGGAGAAGAGGAAAGGAAGGCTTAGTCAGGGAAGGCCTCTTGGAGGAGATGTGCCTTCAATAAGGCTCTTTAGTGGGGGAGAGTAATTGTCAGACATGAATAGGGAAAGTGTTCCAGGCCTGGAGGCAGGATGTGGGTGGAGCTCAGTGAGTGAGATGAAAGAGGTACTTTTTTGAAGGTACTTTTTTGACTCCTGGAAAAGAAAAAAACGAAACTGAAAGTCCCAGGGGTTTTCAATGACTTGGCAAGCCATTACTTTGACCAGGAAGGCCTCAGTGAACTAGTAACTTTCCTTGACATGGATGAGTCAGTAATTCAGAGGTGGTGAGAGCTGGCTGCGTGGAACAATCCAGGGCTTTCTGCTTACTTTATAAAGTAAGAATCCACTTGCCTGGAGTTGTGGGAACTTGCCAGCTCGAATCATCAATTTCAGAAGTCTCTTTAATACTGATGTAAAATTCCCAAACCAATCAAAATAAACCTCTCAGATCCACTAATAGTTTTCCTGGCTAAAGCCCAGTGCGTTAGACTTGGGGCCTCTGCCTGAATGAATGATCTGGAGAGCATTTATCGCCACATCCTTTGTGTTTGAAATTTGCAGATGCTATTTTTAAAAGGTTCCAACTTGCTGCCTGTGTTCAATTATAAGTACCAAATGCAGAAGGAGAATACAGGGAAGCAGCATGGCGTAGTGGATAGACCGTGAGCCTGGAGGCAGAAGGTCATGGGTTCTAATCCCAGCCCTCCACTTGTCGGCTGTGTGGCCTCGGATAAGTCACTTCACTTCTTTTGACTGTTACCTCATCTGTAAAATGAGGATTAAGATTGTGAGCCCTATGCAGACAGGGTCTATGTCCAACCTGATTTGCTTGTATCCACCCCAGTGCTTAGTGCAGTGCCTGGCACATAATAATAATAATAATAATAATAATAATAATAATAATAATAGCATTTTATTAAGCGCTTACTATGTGCAAAGCACTATTCTAAGCACTGGGGTAGATACAAGGTGATCAAGTTGTCCCATATGGGGCTCACAGACTTAATCCCCATTTTCCAGATGAGGTAACTGAGGCCCAGTAGTGCAGTGCCTGGCTCATAATGATGATAATAATAATAATAATAATAATAAATCAATCAATCATATTTATTGAGCACTAACTGTGTGCAGAGCACTGTACTAAGCACTTGGGAAGTACAAGTTGGCAACATATAGAGACGGTCCCTACCCAACAGTGGGCTCACAGTCTAGAAGATAATGATGGCATTTATTAAGTGCTTACTACGTGCAAAGCACTATTCTAAGCGCTGGGGTAGATACAAGGTGATCAAGTTGTCCCACGTGGGGCTCACAGACTTAATCCCCATTTTCCAGATGAGGTAACTGAGGCCCAGAGAAGTTAAGTGACTTGCCCAAAGTCACACAGCTGACAAGTGGCAGAGCTGGGATTTGAACCCAAGACCTCTGACTCTATAACTCGGGCTCTTTCCACTGAGCCACGCTGCTTTTCTTCCCTAATTCTTTTTCTTATTATTACTATTAAAACCAATTGGGTGATTCTGTGAGGGAGAGAGTCAAAGTGTGAACGAGAATAAAGGCCTCTGGGTGCTGGGAAACTGTCCCTGCCCTCTCTATCTATTTCACAAGACCATTACCTTGGCATTATCTTCGTCACCTCTGTCATTCACCCTGCAAATTCAGCGTGTCACCAAATCCTATTGTAAAAACCTTCACAACCCCTCTATAATCCACCATCTGTAACCTCTCTATCCAAACTGCTTCTATTCTAGTCCAAGTTATTTTATCCCACCTTGACTACTATATAGCAGCAGCACGAGAAGCAGCGTGGCTCAGTGGAAAGAGCCTGGGCTTTGGAGTCAGAGGTCATGGGTTCAAATCCCTTCTCCGCCACTTGTCAGCTGTGTGACTTTGGGCAAGTCACTCAATTTCTCTGGGCCTCAGTTACCTCATCTGGGAAATGGGGATTAAGTCTGTGAGCCCAACATGGGTCAACTTGATTACCTTGTATCTACCCCAGTGCTTAGAATAGTGCTTTGCACATAGTAAGCACTTAATAAATGCCATTATTATTATTATTATTATTATTATATAAGCCTCCTCTCTGACCTCTTTGCCTCCAGCTTCTTCCCACTTCAGTCCATAGTTCACCCTGCTGCCCAGATAGATCACTTTTCTGAAAAAGCATTCAGTCCACATCTCCCTACTCAAAAACTGCCAATGTTTGCTCATCCATTTCTGCATCAAATAGACACTCTTTACCACCAACTTCAAGGCACTCAATCAGCACTCCCCCTCCCACTATATAACCCAGCCTGCAAATATTGCCCCTGACATAATTAACCACTCATTTAGTACTGATTGGGGATTTACAAAGGAAGGAAGGGATTAAGGTGCCTGTTCGCCCCGCTGGGGGAGATAAGAAAGGTGGAAGAGATGAAGGGAGGGGCCGTGTAATAGGTGTGGGTAGAAGACTTGGAATGTCATCCCTGGTGCATTAGGAAGATTGTGTATGGTCTTCAAATGAATTTGGAGGAGAAGAAAGTGGGAGAAATATGCAGCACATACTTACATCCTCCTAATACTCTATTACCTTCCCTATCTATAGTTTATTTTAATGTCTGTCTCTCCCACTAGATTGTAAACTCGTTGAGAGCAGAGATCTCATGTACTTTATTGAATTATCCCAAATACTTGGTACAGTGTTTAAGTACCATGGGCAGGGGCCATTTATTGTTGTAGTCTACTTTCCCGAGTGCTTAGTACAGTGCTCTGCACACAGTAAACGATCAATAAATATGATTGAATGAAAGGATGAATGAATGGGTGCTCAATAACTTCTATCAATTGATAATCTTTGGGTGCCGTTTCCCCACCACTAGCAACTTCCTTCCCCGGATTTTTACTTGCCTCCCTCAGCTGAGTTGAAGTCTATGCCTTTTTCCAAGGTCACTGTTCTTGAGGGCTTTTTTTTTTTAAAAAAAGTATTTAAGCACTTACTATGTGCCAGACACTGTATTAAGTGTTGGAGAAGATACAAGCTAATTAGGTTGGACCTAATCTCTGTCCCATATGGGGCTCCCAATCCTCATCTCCATTTTACATGTGAGGTAACTGAGGCGCAGAGAAGTAAAGTATCTTGCCCAAGGTCACACTGCAGATAAGTGGTGGATTCAGGATTAGAACCCAGGACCTTCTGACTCCCAGGCCCAAGTTCTATCCTCTAGACCACACTGCTTCTCACCACTCCAGTGGCTAATTGAAAATGGGGACCGAGAGAGAGAGGGTCCCAGGGTGGGGATTGCGGAAAGTGAGGAGCGGGGAGGAGCTAGCAGTGAGGCAGGGAGGTGGGGGCTGGCAAGCTGGCTGGGGCACCTGAGTTCAGGGCTCAAGGTGGGGCATATGAAGTTTCAGGATCCCCTGAAGTACTCAGCTTTCTCTCTCTTCACCCCTATGTGTGGCGGGCACAAGACAGATAACCCCACACATCCTGTAGCAGGATGTCCACCCCAGGGCTGTAGAGCTGTAGACTGCACCTTAGGCCCTGGCTCTGAGCTCTGTGGTTTGGCTCAGATAGGCCGGAGGTGGGCTGCCCTTCTCTTCCTCGTCCTCCTGGCTCCCACGGGGCGTGGTCCTGTGTCATCGTCCTTTACAGCCACCAGCTCCTCCAAGTCGGGGCTAGGTCTGGCTCCTCCTTTTTTGGAGAAGGGTTCAAAGTGGGCCATCTCAGAGAGTGGTGCTTGGATGGGAGAGCCCAGCTCCTCCTCGCCCCCACCACAGTCAAATGGCAGATCCAAGGCCTCATGGGCAGGGATGGACTCATTCTCTTCCTCGCTCTCTTCCCTAGAGTGGAAGGTCTGGAGAGGAGGGGGCTCTTGGGGAGTGGTCTAGGGATCGGTGGAGGGGAGATTCATTCATTCATTCAATCATATTTATTGAGCGTTTACTGTGTGCAGAACACTGGACTAAGCGCTTGGGAAGTCCAAGTTGGCAACATATAGAGACGGTCCCTACCCAACAGCGGGCTCACAGTCTAGAAGGGGGAGACAGACAACAAAACAAAACATATTAACAAAATAAAATAGAATAAATATATACAAATAAAATAGAGTAATAAATACATACATATATACATATATACAGGTGCTGTGCGGAGGGGAAGGAGGTAAGGCAGGGGGGTGGGGAGGCGGGGGAGGGGGAAAGGAAGGAGGGGGCTCAGTCTGGGAAGGCCTCCTGGAGGAGGTGAGCTCTCAGTAGGGCCTCGAAGGGAGAAAGAGAGCTAGCTTGGCGGATGTATGGAGGGAGGGCATTCCAGGCCAGGGGGATGACGTGGGCCGGGGGTCGATGGCGGGACAGGCGAGAACAAGGCACAGTGAGGAGATTAGTGGCAGAGGAGCAGAGGGTGTGGGCTGGGCTGTAGAAGGAGAGAAGGGAGGTGAGGTAGGAGGGGGCGAGGTGATGGACAGCCTTGAAGCCGAGGGTGAGGAATTTTTGCCTGATGATGTGCAAGTCACTGGGAATTGCTGGTTGAGTCACCTTCCCACCCCGGAAGAAGTCCTTGAGCTGAGGGCTGCTGTTGAGAGCAGGGATGTGTACTGTGAAGCGTAGCGTGTCCTCTTTCCCCTTTGCCTGCTCCTCAATCACTCCCGCTTCAAATTGGCCAAAGATTTGAGCCTGAGGGAAGGTGGGGAAGTCCTTCAGGTACCGGAAGAGGTTGCAGTAGCCATAGGGGAAGCAGAGTGGCTCAATGGAAAGAGCACGAGCTTTGGAGTCAGAGGTCATGGGTTCGAATCCCGGCTCCGCCACATGTCTGCTGTGTGACCTTGGGAAAGTCACTTAATTTCTCTGACCCTCAGTTACCTCATCTGTTAAATGGGGATTAAGACTGTGAGCCCCACGTGGGACAACCTGATCACCTTGTATCCCCCCCAGCGCTTAGAACAGTGCTTTGCACATAGTAAGCGCTTAACAAATGCTATTATTATTATAGGCCAGGTCCCTGTGGCTTCTCCCGTTTCCTTCAACCTCTTCCTATGAGAGGAAGTACTTTACTCTGAATAGAAGATTAGATTAGAAGAAGATCCCCCTCTAGATTGTGAGCCCATTGTGGGCAGGGTTTGTTACTCTTTATTGCCAAATCGTACTTTTCCAAGTGCTTAGTACAGTGCTCTGCACACAGTAAGTGTGAGCCCACTGTTGGGTAGGGACTGTCTCTATATGTTGCCAACTTGTACTTCCCAAGCGTTTAGTACAGTGCTCTGCACACAGTAAGCACTCAATAAATACGATTGATTAATAAATATGACTGAATAGCAGTCTTACCTAGCAATCCATCACCTACTTAAATATCTGTCTGTCCCTCCTCTTTGTGATTAATTCAGGCTGTGGTTGTTCCTAGCTGAGAACTGCAAGCAGCCTTAAGAAAATAAGATGGGAGGAAAAATAGTCCTAGCGAATTAGGAAAACTGACTGACCGTGAACTAATGTTGAGAGAGGCAATTTGGAAGCTTCCGATAGTGCTCACTTCCTGACACCTAGAAGAAGATGTGGAGGCCTGGGAAGGTCTTAGAAGGGATAAAGAAATGAATAGGATTCAGCATTCACTGAGTATTGGCTGCTTGGTGGAAAAAGTGGAGAATGAACAATTAGTATTCTTTCCCGCCCAACCCCTTCCCCACCACACATATATCCCAGGCCACCTTTTTCAGGCCAATCCCAAGGGATGTGTCCAGGAGCAAGTCTGAGAACTTGGTTGAGGTAATAATAATAATAATGACATTTGTTAAGTGCTTACTACGTGCCAAGCATGGTTCTAAGCGCTGGGGAGGTTACAAGGTGATCAGGTTGTCCCTCTGGGGGTGGGGGTGGGGGGGGGCTCACAGTCTTCATCCCCATTTTACAGATGAGGTAACTGAGGCCCAGAGAAGTGAAGTGACTTGCCCAAAGCCACCTAGCTAACAAGTGGCAGAGCTGGGATTCGAACTCATGACCTCTGACTCCATTAAGGGGAAACTCACAACTTTGGGCAATTATATTGAGAACATAGCTGCATCTCTCCCCCATCCCTTGCTCTTGGATGGGATCCGTGTCTGTGCAAAGTGGCCAGCTCAGCAGTGATGCCTCTGGGCTCTGGGAAATGAATGGATTTGTTCCTATGGATTGGAGGGGATTCTAAGATTTTTAAAATGCATATTTTGCTTCAGGTGAAACATCTTAAATGCAGAGGGGTAATCAATCAGTGACATTTGAGCATTTAGAGTGGGCAGAGCATTGTACTAAGCACTTGGGAGAGTACAATACAATAGAGCTGGTAGACATGTTCCCTGCCCACAAGGAGTAAATAGATAAGAACATTTAAAAGAGAGACCCTGCCAGCTGCCCTTGGGTAGTGTGCTTCTTCTTGTGAGGGCCAGGAAGGTCTGCCCTTAACCTGATGTCTAGAGTGCATCCGACAAGGATAGGGGAAATCCTGGAAGGACCTTGGCTCCTGGGTGCCTCCAGCCAGTCTGTAATCAATCAATCAATCAATCAGTGATATGTATTGAGTGCTTAATGGGTGCAGAGAACTGGATGGAATGCTTGGGAGATTCAACTGAGGGGATGGAAGGAGTTTATTGGGGGAGGCATAGCACTGCCTTCAGTTTGGGTGTGCAGGGATCTCTGGGAGCAACTACCCTGATCAGAGGCGGAGAAGCAGCTTATCCTCATCATCAATCATATTTATTGAGAGCTTACTGTGTGCAGAGCACTGTACTAAGTGCTTAATAATAATAATGGCATTTGTTAAGCGCTATGTGCAAAGCACTGTTCTAAGCGCTGGGGGATATAACATGATCAGGTTGTCCCATGTGGGGCTCACAGTCAATCCCCATTTACAGATGAGGTAACTGAGGCTCAGAGAAGTGAAGTGACTTGCCCAAGGTCATGCAGCAGACATGTGGTGGAGCCGGCATTCGAACCCATGACCTCTGACTCCAAAGCCCGGGCTCTTTCCACTGAGCCACGCTGAAGGGACTGGCCCAAAGTCCCCCAGTCCAAAGTCCCAAGCTTATGATCTTGGGAGTCGGAAGGACTGGGTTCTAATTCCAGCTCTGCCACTTGTGTGCTGTGTGACCCTGGGCAAGTCACTTATCTGTGCCTCAGTTACCTCCTCTGTAAAATGGGGATGAAGACTGTGAATGCATGTGGGATATAGACTGTGTCCAACCTGATCAGCTTGTATCTACTCCGGTGTTTAGTACAGAGCCTGGCACCTAGTAAGCACTTAACAAATGCCACTTTAAAAAAAATAGAGATGTGAAGCTCTCTTCCACATAGAAAGTGGTGAAGAGGCTGGGTGGGCAGGGGGATTGTTTCCTAATTAGTGAGTATGTTTTGGAGCTGGATCAGAGGTTGTTCATTGGGTAAACTGATTGGGAGGGGAAAATATGCTCAGGGGAAGCTACCCCCATTCATTCACTCATTCAATTGTATTTATTGAGCACTTAATGTGTGCAGAGCACTGTACTAAGCACTTGGGAAGTACCAGTTAGGTGATTAGTCCTAGGGATACTAATAATACTTGTGGTATTTGTTAAACACTATAAACCAGGCACTGTACTAAGTGCTGGGATGGATAAAGGAAATCGGGTGGGGCACAGTTCCTGTCCTACGTGAGATTCACAGTCTTAATCCCCATTTTGCAGATGAGGCAACACAGACCCAGTGAAGTGGCTTCCCCAAGGTCACACAGTAGACAAGTGGCAAAGCCAGGATTAGAACCCATGACCTTCTTACTCCCAAGCCTGTGCTCTATCCACTATGCCACTCTGACCCATTGGCTGGTGAAGTCTCCTCGGATTAAGCCCTGTTTGTAGCCACTTCCTTCTGGAGCCCATTAACATCTTTCTTCAGTTTGGCCCGGATCCAGATCAGCTTCAGTGAAAATCGACTAGCCTGGGGACTTCAGAGAGGAAAATGACAAGTGGATGGCTTTGTCAGGTAGCATAAACCTTCTTGCCTTAACTCCCCTTCGCCATGGTAACCATTTATCTCCGGCTCTCATAATGCACACAGCCACAGAATTCGGTCTGGGTTCTCTCTCCTCTAGTGTTTCGGCATTCATAATCCACTCACGCTGGTCAAGTGGAAACGGGGAGATAAAGGAATTCTGTGCTGGCCTCAGGAAGAATTCACCTCAAAATCCATCCCCGTTACCAAGAGACGGCAAGTCGCTCGTCCGTGCCTGGGATGCCTTCTTAGATAAACACAAAAGACTGGGGCTCCGGAGTGTGACCTAGCCAGGCTTGTTCTTCTCCTCTGCCATTTTGATTATGCACCCGCCCTACTACAAACCCCCTCTCCCACACTAGTCACATGTCATTGGAGAAGGCAGTGTGAGTTTCCAAGCTCCTTCCCCTCCCACCTAATAGTTGTGCCTAGTATTGTTTAGTTGTATTTTCTCGGTGTCCGAGCTGAAGCCCAGCCCTCGGCTTTCTTTGTCCTACTGCTTTTTATTTTATGGTATTTGTTAAGTACTTATGCGTGGGGCACTATACTAAGCACTGAGGTAGGTACAAGCTAATCAGGTTGGGCACAGTCCATGTCCCATTCGGGGCTCCCAATCTTAATCCCCATTTTACAGATGAGGGAACTGAGGCACAGAGAATTTAAATGACTTGCCCAGGGCCACACAGCAGTAACACAGGTCCTTTTATCCACTAGGTAATGCTTATTTTCCTTGCCCCAGCTGTTCCAGGGGTAGGGAAAGATTACGGAGTGCCTGCCTCCATTCTCCCTATTTCTCCTCTCCACACCTAAGGGTCCTCATCCTTTTCAATCATCAGAGCAACTTCCAGTATTTTTTTATGGTACTTACTATGATTACTTGTCTACTGTGCTTACTATGTCAGGTACTGGAGTAGATACAAATTAATCAGGTTGAAACTCAGTCTCTGTCCTACATAGGACTCATTCTTAAACCCCATTTTATAGAAGAGGTAACTGAGGCACAAAGAAGTGAAGCGATTTGCCCCAGGTCACACAACAGGGAAGTGGTGGAGTCAGTATTAGAACCCAGCTCCTTTTGACTCCCAAGCCTTTGAGCTATCCATTAGGCAACACTGCTTCTTCCTCTGTCCCCAAGAGCCTTGGGTATGTATCCCATGTAACTTCTGAAGGAAGTACCACTTGCCAATCGCGACAGTAGAGTTGCGCACCAGCCTTGGGCTGATGCCCATGAAAGCATCACAGTCCTTACAGTCTTGGCATGGCTTCACCCTGCCAGTCCAAGTCTGTCTTACTCCATTCTCGTCTTTTGGCCTCTGTCATCCCAAGGTCCCCTTCTAGACTGTGAGCCCACTGTTGGGTAGGGACTGTCTCTGTATGTTGCCAACTTGTACTTCCCAAGCGCTTAGTACAGTGCTCTGCACACAGTAAGCGCTCAATAAATACGATTGAATGAATGAATGAATGAAAGGTCCAATCAGGTATGTCCGATGGCTAGTGCTTTTTATCCAAGATGGAGTCTGAATAGTTAAAATTTATGTTGCCTTCAGCAGTAATGGTACAATCCTCCAAAGCTTTGTAGCTGAGTCAGCTCCCAGGATCACGTTTCTTTGAAACAATGAGATGTTAATATCCGCAGCAGGATTAATCGCTCATTAAGGATTTTATTATTTGCTGAGGGATCTTATGATCCTTGCAAATGAGATCGCTACATTGCTGTAACAGAATTTGGAGGGGCAGGGGCTGAAGGGCGCTTTTGACTGTGCCAGGTTTTAAACAAAAGACTTGAATTAAATGGGGGAAAAATAGTAACATTATTCAAACACTACCAGATGGTGTGAATCCCACGTGGAAGCAGATTCAGTTGTAGCCACTGCTTTTTTTCTTTTGCTTTTTAGAGAGAATAGGGAAGAGGTGCAGTTTAAGAAGTTAGAACTCATCTTAGAGTTTTAAGATATGATCACTCTGGTTAAAAGAGGGGTGAAAGTAAAAATATTTTTGCATTAGAATAGCCAGACTTTGAAAATTGCTATGGAGAGCAAGCACTGCCATGGCTTTGTGTGGGCTTGTGGTGACCATTGTGGAGGGGCAGATGGGGCATCTGTAACTGTTGTGGCCAGGGTTCATCCATTCAGTCACATTTATTGAGTGCTTACTGTGTGCAGAGCACTGTACTAAGCACTTGGAAAGCACAGTTCAGCAACAGAGAGAGACAATCCCTGCCCACAATGGGTTCACAGTCTAGAAGGGGGAAGACAGACATCAAAACTAGTAAATAGGCATCAAGAGCATCAATATAAATAGAATTATAGATATATATTCACATCAAAACAAGTAAATAGGCATTAATCAATCAATCAATCGTATTTATTGAGCGCTTACTATGTGCAGAGCACTGTACTAAGCGCTTGGGAAGTACAAATTGGCATCACATAGAGACAGTCCCTGCCCAACAGTGGGCTCACAGTCTAAAAGGGGGAGACAGAGAACAGAACCAAACATACCAACAAAATAAAATAAGTAGGATAGAAATGTACAAGTAAAATAAATAAATAAATAAATAAATAGAGTAATAAATATGTACAACCATATATACATATATACAGGTGTTGTGGGGAAGGGAAGGAGGTAAGATGGGGGGATGGAGAGGGGGACGAGGGGGAGAGGAAAGAAGGGGCTCAGTCTGGGAAGGCCTCCTGGAGGAGGTGAGCTCTCAGCAGGGCCTTGAAGGGAGGAAGAGATAGAATTATAGATATGTCCATATATACACAAGTGCTCTGGGGCAGGGTAATGGGGAGGGGAGGGGGAGCTGAGGAAAAGGGGGACTTAGTCTGGGAAGGCCTCCTGGAGGAGGTGAGCCTTCTGTAGGGCTTTGAAGAGTTGAGAAGAGCAGGCTTTGAGTTGGAAGCCGAGCTGCTCCAGCTTGCCCTGCTGCAGCCTGGTGAAGACCGGATCTGTGCCAGGCTCAGTGCCGGGGCCGGATCTGTGCCAGATTTAGTAACTGGGCCAGAGCTATGCCAGGTTCAGAGCCGCAGGAAGTCAATCTGAAAGGATTCATCCCAGAATGGCCACCTCCGCACCTATAGTTTCCCTGTTCGGCCTCCGGGACAGATCCATCTAGCTTTCGTCCTGGAGTTAAAATAAGGATTAGAGTCTGATGTAACCTGGGGAAATGACACTGATAAAGAAATGAAACAGGTCCTTCCTTCCTTCAATCAATCAATTGCATTTATTGAGTGCTTACTGTGTGCAGGGCACTGTACTAAGTGCCTGGGGGAGAGTATAATAACACAAATTTTCTGCCCACAACGTGCTTACAGTCTAGGGGGGAAGACAGACGTTAATAAAAAAAAAATTTACACATATATACATAAGTGCTTCCTCACCAACTATTCACTCATTTCTTATTTTGGGTCTAACCCTGTGCTGAGCAAAGTGTTTGGCACATTTTAAGTGTTTAATAAATTCCTTTATTATTATCATCAGTAATAATTTTTTCTACGTAGATGCTGGAGTCCAAGGCCATATCTCTGATCTAGTTTTAGTTATTTGGATGATGATTGTCCCCAAAAAGAGAGCTTCCTCACCCTCTGGAAGCTTGCTTTCAAAATGGATCCAACGACAAGGGCACATAAAGAGAAAAGGTGTGAATAACAAAGTAGAACCATGAATACTTCAAAATGTAGATATAGTTTTAACAATCATTTGGTAAGTGTAAACTCAAACTGATACTTTTAACTGGCAAGTTGCTTCTGTTCCTTCCTTCAAATCCCTGTTAGCTGTGCTTAATTTGTAATGAAAGAAGTACTGGGTATTAAATGATTGTCATTTCATACTCTACATGTCTTATGTGGCAGCTTAATACTACTGCACATTGTCACAGGTTCACCTGAAAGACCAGCTTACTAATATTTCACTGTGTGACTACTTTCAATCAATCAATCAATCGTATTTATTGAGCGCTTACTGTGTGCAGAGCACTGTACTAAGCGCTTGGAAAGTACAAGTTGGCAACATATAAAACAATCTAATACTGGCACTTGGAATCAGGTGTAATCTCTAGACCTGGACTCCCTGTCTGCAACCTCCATCTCTGCAAAACTGAGCATTTTTGATGTCAGCCACATAGCTGCATTTGTTTTCATTTGCTTTAATGATATTTGTAAAGCGCTTCCTATGTGTCAAACCCTGTTCTTAAGTTCTGGGATAGATACACGTTTACCACTTTGGAAACTGTGCCTCACAGTTTAATTTGGAGGGAGGAAGGAGGATTTCATCCTCATTTTACAGATGAGGTAACTGAGGCACAGAAAAGCTAAGGGATTTTCCCGAGGTTACACAGCAAGCAGTTGTCAGAGCCAGAATTAGAAGCCAGGTCCTCTGGCTCCCAGGCCCGTATTCTTTCCGCTAGGCCATGCTGCTTCTCCACGGGTTGCCAGTCAACATAATTAAATTAGTGCAGGTACTGGACTGTAAATACTAAGAGCAGATGTTAAGTCCAAAATGAAATAAAGCCCAGAAGTCCCTCATCGCAGCTGAGCTGAGGAGAGGTAAAATAGCCCACTCGTGCTGGGAGCTCACCTCCAAAGCCAAGCCAGACTACTAGACTTACTCATCCTACATCCTTGATGAGCCCCTACAGTTTCCTATCAAGACTGAAAAGACCCCAGATGTTGTTTTTCTGACATGTCTCAAAACCTGCTCCCTCCCAATTCTCAATCCCCACCAAAATCCTTGCTCCCTTGCTCATGCTCGAAATGAATTGTTGACACCTCTGAAAAGAGCTAACATCTGTGCTTAATAATGACCTTTTCTTGCTTTCCCTGAATTTCATGTTATGATTCTTAAAATGTGTCTGGAAACCATGGTTTCCTTCACGTCTTTACGATGACTTTGAAAGTAAATTGTACGAAAATGAAACCTGTCAGTGAATACTAACTCCCTAGGGAAAACCACGTTTCAATATGTAACGTTTTCTTCACATCATTTCTAGGACTTAATCTTGACACTGGACTTGGTTTATTCTGTTTTTGAATGGTTTCCAGTTCCCCAAATGACTGGGGTCCAACTGAATGGCCTCAGTCCCGATCCCTCTGCCTGACAATAAGAGGAATGCGGGTTTCAGTGGGAATGAACGCTCCGCTTTTGAAATGCAGCTTTAATGGAAATGGAGTGATTAGGGAAACGGAGAGTACAGGCATGTCACCTTCTGTATTCAGCCTAAAAGTCCACCAGGCGTTCCTGCTTAATCACGCTAAAGAATGTTAAATACATTTGCATTAGTGGGTTCAGGGTGACAGATTAGAAATTGCAGGGATCTGTGTTTGGGTCCTCAAGCCTAACGACAAAAAAGTACAGTTGTACTATCTTCAAAACAGATGCTACCTTGAGAGTTCAGAAAGCCAGATGGGACCAGAAATCTCCATTTATCCTTGGAGGGTAGACACCATATTGGCAATGGGTATTTTTTTTTTGGTGGGCAAATAGGCCGTTCTTCAAAAAAGTGACCCATTTAATCATTTGGTTTTCATTCATTGTGTCAAATCTTCCTCAGGCCCTCCTAGGGCTATAGTGTTATAATGTACTCTCCCAAGTGCTTAGAACAACACTTTGCACATGGTAAATGCTCAATAAACATGATCGACTAATATAGAGTTTTTAACTGGAGGTATGCTAACTCACTTCAGCATTTTTTAAAATGGCATTTGTTAAGCAATTACTTTGTGCCAGAAACTGTACTAAGCACTTAGGTAGATACAAGCTAATCAGGTTGGACACAGTCCATCTCCCACGTGGGGCTCACAGTCTTAATCCCCATTTTACAGATGAGGAAACTGAGGCACAGAAGTGAAGTGACTTTTCCAAGGTCACACAGCAGACAGCTGGAGGAGCTGGGATTAGAACCCAGGTCCTTCTGACTCACAGGCCTGTGCTCTATTCACTAGGTCACACTTATTTCCAAATAGTGTGGTTTCTAGCCCTTCCAACCAAGGCAAAAAGGACTGTGAGAAAGGAAGAACTGATTTATGAAAAATAATGAAAATCTTCTATATTAGCTCATTGGTTCTCATAATTGCAACAGTATTTAAATATGTTATATGTTAAGCAATACTCATATACTTATATCGGCTTATGGGTCCTTAAATGAATATATATGCATAAATCTTAGATTGTAAGGCCCTTGACTACTAATTTCACTGTTTTCTCCCAAGTGTTTAGTACAGAGTTCTGCACACAATAAGTCCTCAGTAAATCCCACCGACTGATTTTACATAATCTTGTTCAAAATGGACCAGATCCTAACTGAGAAAAGTCAGTCACATCTGTTTTTTCACCAACTCCATTTTTCAGTCATGTGGATTCATTCATTCATTCAATCATATTTATTGAGCGCTTACTGTGTGCAGAGCACTGTATTAAGCGCTTGGGAAGTACAAGTTGGCAACATAGAGAGACGGTCCCTACCCAACAGCGGACTCTCAGTCTAGAAGGGGGAGACAGACAACAGAACAAAAGATATTAACAAAATAAAATAAATAGAATTGTAAATATGTACAAGTAAAATAGAGTAATAAATCTGTACAAACATATATACAGGTGCTGTGGAGAGGGGTAGGAGGTAGAGCGGGGGGATGGGGAGGGGGAGAGGAAGGAGGGGGCTCAGTCTGGGAAGGCCTCCTGGAGGAGGTGAGCTCTCAGTGTATGAGTCTGAACAGGACATAAGAAAATTATTTTTAGAGAGTCTAGTAATGTAAATGTATAATGTAGGATGGTAGTGGGCTAGGGCAATTTCTAAATCAGGAACTAATTAATTCATTAATTGGTATTGATTAAGCACTTCATGGCAAACACCGCAGAAGGCTGGGGTCAAAGCAAGGTGATCAGATCATCATCATCAGTCGTATTTATTGAGCGCTTACCATGTGCAGAGCACTGTACTAAGCGCTTGGTAAGTACAAATTGGCAACATATAGAGACAGTCCCTACCCAACAGTGGGCTCACAGTCTAAAACGGGGAAACAGAGAACAAAACCAAACATACTAACAAAATAAAATAAATAGGATAGATATGTACAAGTAAAATAAATAAATAAATAAATAGAGTAATAAATATGTACAAACATATATACATATATAGAGGTGCTGTGGGGAAGGGAAGGAGGTAAGATGGGGGGATGGAGAGGAAGGAAGGGGCTCAGTCTGGGAAGGCCTCCTGGAGGAGGTGAGCTCTCAGCAGGGCCTTGAAGGGAGGAAGAGAGCTAGCTTGGCGGATGTATGGAGGGAGGGCATTCCAGACCTGGGGGATGACGTGGGCCGGGGGTCGATGGCGGGACAGGTGAGAACAAGGCACGGTGAGGAGATTAGCGGCAGAGGAGCAGAGGGTGTGGGGTGGGCTGTAAAAGGAGAGAAGGGAGGTGAGGTAGGAGGGGGCGAGGGGATGGACAGCCTTGAAGCCGAGGGTGAGGAGTTTCTGCCTGATGCGCAGATTGATTGGTAGCCACTGGAGATTTTTGAGGAGGGGAGTAATATGCCCAGAGATCAAACAGAGTTCCGGCCTCACACAGGGCTCACAATCAAAAGCCCGTTGTTGGGTAGGGACCGTCTCCATATGTTGCCAGCTTGTACTTCCCAAGCGCTTAGTCCAGTGCTCTGCACACAGTAAGTGCTCAATAAATACGATTGAATGAATGAATGAATTTGGGGTTACTATTCCCATGTTTCAGATGAGGAAACCAAGACTCAGAGGGGTTAAGTAACTAGCTCAAGGTCACACAGCTGTCCAGGAACAGGGGTAGACCCTAGTCTCTGGACTCAGTCCTGTACTCTCTCCATTAGGCCATGCTGCCTTTCAGGAAGAATGTTTGTTTTAATCAACTCTGGCAAAATCCAGAATTTTTAATCTTGATGATAGAAAAATCCACAGTCAGGAGTGGTCTTAGGATTCAATGTTCCTAAACTTTGCTCTAACACTGACTTAGTAGTTTTAAATGGAAAATGATCAGATGTGGTGATGGTGGGCGGACACTGTTCAAGGTAGGATGGGGGTCGGCCTTGTGAAACGGCAACAGAGAGGAAGGGAGGCAGGGGGTAGGGATGAAGTGAAAGTGGGAGGAAGAGGAAATTTAGGGGTAGGGAAACTGGGGGTCTTACTTTCTTCTCTGCTGCCACAGTCACCATCCAACAATTCTACCAAGGCCAAGTAACCAGGAGTGGGTTGACAACTCCGGCAGTCCGCCTCCTCTTCTTCCTTCTCTTCTCTACATGAGACAACAACAGCTGTGATTGCTGCCACTAGTGGCATTTATCTCCACAGCTGTGGAGTTCTGGCCCAAAGTGGGGCCCTTAATGGATTCCACTCAAAGCCCTTAGGGTGGCAGCCCAGTGCCCAGAAAAGCAGGCCACCTGGTCATTGTTCTTAAATGGGAATTTCCCTCCTACTTTGTTGGGAAAGGACAGAGGACTTTCACCGTTCCAGCTTTCTTTAATGTTCTGGGGGACTAAGGAGCCTAGATCCTTTCCGTTAATAACCCTCATGTGGGACAGGTAGATTTGGAGAAGGAGAGGAGTGAAAAACCAAGCCCATCTTCTAGGAAATAATGGGAAGCAGCAATCACTGCTCTCTCCAATCCCTTATAACTTGTCTTTGAGGAACTGGTCAGTCAATCAACTAATCAATCGTATTTATTGAGCAGAGCACAGTACTAAGCCCTTAGGAAAATATGATGTAACAGAGTTGGGAGATATGTTCCCTGCCCGTGATAAGCTTAAGGTCTTAGGTCATTTAGGCCATCCCCCTGCCTTCTAAACCTTTTTGGCCACACATCTGGAAGGTTTTTAGAGACTCTTTTTTAAAAATGGTTCTAGAGAACTATTCTAGACTGTGAGCCCACTGTTGGGTAGGGACCGTCTCTATATGTTGCCAATTTCTACTTCCCAAGTGCTTAGTACAGTGCTCTGCATACAGTAAGCGCTCAATAAATACGATTGATTGATAGAGAAGCAGATTGCATAATCTCTCTAGGTACTCTAGCAGCCTTCCCCAATTAAGCCTTGATTTCCCTGGCTCCCTTTCCCTCCTGAGTCATCTATGTTCTTGGATCTGAGACCCTTGGGCACTTGATATTCACTCTACCTTCAACCTCAGAGCCCTTATATGCATATCTTTAAATTATATATTATAAATTATTTATATTAATGCATGTCTCCCCCCCCCCCCCCCTTTAGACTGTAAGCTTGTTGTGGGTATGGGAGATGCCTAACTCTTTCCCAAGTGATTAGTACAGTGCTCTATACATGGTAAACTCTCAATAAATGTCACTGATTGGTACTCTCCAGCAAGCTCCAACCACCATCACCATCACACTGCTGAGCTGTCTTTTCTTAGATCATCATCATCAATGGCACATTTTGATTGTTTTGTGTAGAGCACTGTTCTAAGTGCTTGGGAGAGTACAATACAACGTAGTTGGTAGACAAGTCCCTAGACCTAGCCCACATCCTTTCTACTCCAAGGTGAATCCACCTTCTTCTTTACCAAGGAACAAGCAGGAGGGAACATTCACTGAAACATAAGCTTTCTCATGCTTGACGGTCATGGGTTGCTGTGTAGGAAATCATCTTTTCAGAAGGGATGTTTCTGGTTACCCTGTGTCCTATAGTCTGGAAGTGGGAATCCTTGGTAGCTGGAGGAAAAGACTCAGTTCTCCAAGTGAGCTCTTCACCTTTTTTGGGGGGGTTATCAGCATGGTTTGGAAAATGGATTTGACCTTGTTCTCCTTCAGATTTCAAGGAGATGTAGCTTCTGACTCAATCATCTTTCTGCCCAGGAAGTTGGTGTTTTGTCTATCTACTTCTCCCCATCTCACTGTTTTCAGACAGCATTAACCTCTTCATGGCCCAACCTTTCCCCTGCAGTTGTACGTGTGGGGACCAGTGCCCTCTGAGTAATTTTTATACCTGTTGGTCTGAAAGTTGGCACTCAGTTCTAATTCCCATCACAACAATGATACAACACAAGCCATCGCTAATTTACGCAAGTGAAGGATTGTGTTGCCGGCTTTAGCTGTTATTAAACAAGAATCCGAATTCTCCTGCCCACTCTTTCATGTGTGAGGTCAGGTGTGAATCACTGTTGCCCTCCCATGCCACATTAATGATACACCTCTACCTTCAAAGGTGTGGAGAGAATTAATTGTTGTCTGGGAAGGACTTAGAGATCTAAGTGTGTGATGTGCAGAATGCAGTGCATGCATTTTCCTGGATTCAGTCAGGAGAGATAGGAAGTACCAAGAAGCAGCATGGCCTGGTGGATAGAGCACAGGCCCAGGTGTCAGAAGGACCAGGGTCCTAATCTGGACTCCACCACTTATCTGCTGTGTGATCTTGGGCAAGCCACTTGATTTCTCTGTGCCTCAGTTGTTGTTGCTGTCTTATGCTGTCAAGTAGTGTCCAACCCATAGCGACGCCATGGACACATCTCTCCCAGAACACCCCACCTCCATCAGTTACCTCATCTATAAAATGAGCATTGAGACTGTGAGCCCCAAATGGGACAGGGACTGTGTCCAACCTGATTAGCTTGCATCTACCCCAGCACTTAGAACAGTGTTTGACACATAGTAAATGCTTAACAAATACCACCATCATCAACAAGAGATGTGAGTATTGAGAACCAAGCAGAAATTTCAGGTATCACCTCACCAACACTTACAGCAGCAAGCAAAGGTCTATGAAAGGCTTGGATGACCTAAACTCATTTTGATAACTGTGGACTCTAGAGGAATTTTATTGGTTAAATAAACTCTAGATTGCCCTACATAATACATATTCTGCTGCTGAGTAGCAGTGTGGCCTAATGGAAAGAGCATGGGCTTGGGAATCACACGACCTAGGTTCTAATCCTTTCTCTGCCACATACCTGATAATTTGCTCAGGTTCACATAAATGACTACTTTGAGCCTCAGGTCCCTCATCTGCGCAATGGGGATTTAGTATCTGTTCACCCTCCAACTCAGAATGTGAGCCCCATGTAGGACCTGATTTTCTTGTAATAATAATAATAATAATAATAATAATGGTATTTGTTAAGCGCTTACTATATACAAAGCACTGTTCTAAGCGCTGGGGGGGATACAAGGTGATCAGGTTGTCCCACATGGGGCTCACAGTCTTAATCCCCATTTTACAGATGAGGTAACTGAGGCACAGAGAAGTTAAGTGACTTGCCCAAAGTCACACAGCTGTCAAGTGGCAGAGCTGGGATTCAAACCCACGACCTCTGACTCCCAAGCCCGTGCTCTTTCCACTGAACCACGCCAACGCCTAGCACAGTGCTTGGCACATAGTCAGCACTTAACAAATACTATGATTCATATCATATTCTCCTTCTGCTCTAAGTAGTGGAAGTTGGTGATGTGTTTCCTTGGGGAAGTATCTAGTCTTCTCCTTGGCAGGATTCTTTTCCCACAGTTTGGCGAGATGAGGAAAGAAAACGGAATCCATTCGGTGTGGCTCCTCTTAAATGTATTTGTATTTTCTCATTTTAAGAGGCCCAGCATTAATAATGCAGCTTAGCGACTTGACATTGTTTGGGGTGGATTCTCCCTGCCAGTGAAACACCCTTGACGGGCATTGTACAGTGACTTTATGTTTATGAAATTGTCCTGACCCTGGCAGCTTGGATTAGGTCGGAACAATGCATTCAGTGTTGCATGTTAATGAATAGAAACACTGGTGCCCTAACTCTGCTTCGTGCCCAATCCCATACCATGGGAAAAGGGGCACTTTTTCAGTGCAAACATAGGGAAACATTCATAGATATTCCACTCACAGTGCCAAGGGCTGAAAGGTTTTCAAAGGATGGTAAGAATTTTAGACTAGTCAGAGGATTCTCATGACCTGGACAAGTCAGAAATGCCCCAACTTTGCATGAAATGACCCCTAGATTGGACACCTCAGCAAATAGATCACCGAAGTGCTCAGTGTCCAGTTTACTGCCCAATCCAAAGCCCAAGGCAAAATGGCAGAAAGGCACATGGCTTTCCCAAGTTGGCATGAATTCCTCCAGCCATGGGATGGTCAAAACCACAACCAACCACCCCATTCCACACCCCAAGGCAGGTTCAAGCCAAACCTATCTAGGCTGAGAACTCTTGGTACATTCCCAAGCTCATTCCACTTTTCCCTTTTCGAAGACACATTTCAGACTTACCTGAGGTCCATCAGCTACTGACCCAACTCTGTTATATTGTACTCTCCCAAGTGCTTTGTATAGTGCTCTGCACTGTAGGCGCTCATTAAATGTGATTGATTATGCCCCAGGAGATGTTTTCCAATGTGGAATGTGAAGAATCTGATTCACGGTCCTTCAAGTAGCTTATGAGGACAACATCCAGGAAAATGTATCTGTTCCCCAATATTTAGCAGATAACTTCCTGTCTGTGGGTGTAGATTGTGAAAAAGAAAAAGGGTTAGATATTTGCAAGTATTCGAAGAACAGCCCAAGAATTAAGCCACTAAGAAATGTCAAATGCCAGTAAGCCTGCAGAATATGCTGAAGTACTTTGAAAAAATAATCCCTCACTGAAAGAGGGGTGTGTTCAGAGGATCCCAGTTTCCTTCTGTAATGTCTAGCATTGGCCATTCTTGCTGATTGGATACTGACCCAACAGGAGTCATGAGTTATGAGAAGCAGCATGCCATGGTGGATAGAGCACAGGCTTGGGAGTCAAAAGGACCTGGGTTCTAATTCCGGGTCTGCCATTTGTCTGCTGTGTGACCTTGGGCAAGTCACTTCAGTTCTCTGTTCCTCAGTTACCTCATCTGTAAAATGGGGATCGAGACTGTGAGCCCCACAGGGGACAGGGACTGTGTCCAATCTGATTTGCTTGTACCCCTCCCATTGCTTAGTACGGTGCCTGGCATGTAGTAAGTGCTTAACAAATGCCATTGCTATTATTGTTATTATTAGGAGTCCTAAGAGATTCCTGAGCTAGCTAAGATGAGGTGGATTCAGACAGAAGAGCCCCACAGCTCCAGGTATAAAATGCTTTCTAGGTAGAAGGCGGATGTGTTTGATAGAAGGGCCAGGAGAGTCATGAAGTTTCATCCCATTCTGACATTAGCTGACATCCTCTGGGGCTTAATAAGAACTAGTAATGCATCTGCGCTGGACATCCCGTCATCCACTAGGGCAGTCCGCTATTTTGAAGCATTCCAGGGATGCCTATAAGATTGTCAGAGCTCCTTGACTCTCACCCCCAAACATTCAACTGTCCAGGATATTTCACAAGTGGTGCAACCTGAAGGCAAGAGAAGGCAAGGGTCATGAAGGTTCATCCCATTCTGACATTAGCTGACATCCTCTGGGGCTTAGTAAGAACTCTTTTAGACTGTTGGGTAGGGACTGTATAGGTTGCCAACTTGTACTTCCCAGTGCTCTGCACACAGTAAGCGCTCAATAAATACGATTGATTGATTGATAGTAATGCATCTGTGTTGGACATCCCGTCATCCACTAGGACAGTGCTATTTTGGAGCATTCCAGGGGGCTTATAAGATTGTCAGAGCTCCTTGACTCTCACCCCCAAACATTCAACTGTCCAGGATATTTCACAAGTGGTGCAACCTGAAGGCAAGAGAAGGCAAGGGTCATGAAGGTTCATCCCATTCTGACATTAGCTGACATCCTCTGGGGCTTAGTAAGAACTCTTTTAGACTGTTGGGTAGGGACTGTATAGGTTGCCAACTTGTACTTCCCAGTGCTCTGCACACAGTAAGCGCTCAATAAATACGATTGATTGATTGATAGTAATGCATCTGTGTTGGACATCCCGTCATCCACTAGGACAGTGCTATTTTGGAGCATTCCAGGGGGCTTATAAGATTGTCAGAGCTCCTTGACTCTCACCCCCAAATCTTCAACTGTCCAGGATATTTCACAAGTGGTATAACCTGAAGGCAAGAGGAACTAAACGAAATCCCTTCCACCTGAAAGATTCAGTGTGCGTGTGTTAATGCCAGTTTTAGAATGTAAAATCAGTGATTGCAGGGATCAGATCTGTCTTTGATGATTTTCTGGGTAGCCTTCTTAAAAGTGCCCTGTTCACCGGGCCACCTTGAGATAGTAAGTGAGGTAAGCAACTGCCTCAGGGAGCCATGCCAGAAGGGGTGGGAGTGTCCGTGTCATACTGGTGGCAGCTCAGAGGGGAGAGGATGAGGATGGTAGAACCACCCCTCAAAGAAATGGCAGAGGCAAGGGCTGCCTGTTCCTCTGTCCCTCTCAAAGGTAGTGGCAGAAGAGCCATGTATTGCTCAGGAAGGAGGTGATACGTCAGTGGTATGGAAGTCGGGGACTCAGAGATGAGCTCCCTGGTTCGTTTGGCTGTGGCAACGACTGCGGAGAAAAGTTTTTCAGACCGACTTTCCCAGAAGACTGCGGGTGATGTCATAAAGACAGGCCCAGGGAACATGCCACATGTAAGGGCACTGAAAGATAGTTGATGTCCTGTGGAATGAGAGAGAGTGGTGAGGTTTTCCCCTCCTCAGAGCAGCCAAGTGTCTGAAGCTGGCCCTGCGTCCATATCGTGGAGCTTAGTGAATATAGTAAAACCAGGAAGAATTAGCCTAGTGGATAGAGCACGGGACTCAGAGTCAGGGGACCTGAGTTCTGATCCCAGCTCCTCCACTTGTCTGCTGTGTGACCATAGGCAAGTCACTTAACTTCTTTGTTTCTCAGTTCCTTCATCTGTAAAATGGGGATTAAGACTGTGAGCCCCATGGAGAAGACAGACTGTGTCCAACATGATTGTTTTGTATCTACCCAGGGCTCAACAGTACCTGGTGTGTAGTAAGGGCTTAAAAAAATACCACTTAAAGAAAGAAGAGAAAGCATTATTTCAAGGTTAGAACAACATCTGCTAGTTAGACCAGGGAAAACATTATTCTTTTTGCCACTTGATCTCTCTGAGACCTTGTTTAAACAAATCGCTTTGAATAAAATAGTTTTGGAGGCCTTATTTTCCCTGCCCGTGACAGGGGAAGAGAGAATGTGAGACATCACCTTCCTCCCAGAGATGTGGTGAGGTTTCATTGCTAGTGATGATCAAACACACTGACACAAACACGTTTCATTACTCTCCTGCTGGTCTGCTTTTTAAAATCCACCCCTCGGCCTCCATATTTGTCCTAGTTACAAGTTGATATCATTCCAGAAGGAGAAACATTTTTCAGACTGACTTTCCCTGAATACTGTAGGCGACATAAGTCAGGCTGTGGGCACATGGCAGATACATATGTAATAATAATAATAATGGCATTTGTTAAGCGCTTACTATGTGCAAAGCACTGTTGCTGAAACACAGTGATGTCCTGTGGAATGGGACATGGAGTGGAGTAGCATTCTTGTATTTATATCAAGATATTATTTTGTTTGCCTATATTTAGTTGTCCTCATATTTGAAGAAGACACATCTGACAGAGAAATCACCTATTTTTGTGTTGGGAAAGATCATTGTGGGCTTATTGGGCACAAAAATAGCTATCCCTTGTTCTGTTGTCATATTTGAGGTTTGCAGTGCTTGGTGCTCTTTTCTATTTATCCTCATTTCCTTCCTTGTGAAGTTTTTGCTCAGAAAGAGCCACTCCTTTCTTGGCAATGAGGAATTAATTGAACAGGGCACCCTCGGCTCGGACCTTACCAGTAATGCCAACGTGAACTCTTGCTACATTCCCAAGTTCATTCTACATTTCCCTTTTCCAACACACATTTAAGACTTACCTGAGGTCCATCAGCTACTGTGCCAACTCTGTTATATTGCTAAGTTGTCTCAAAATCTTGTGGAACTTTTCAGGGCAGCCCGATTTGCCAAATAACGGCTAAAGCCCAGATCTATTGTGGTGTCAAATGTTTTCTTAGGTCAGGGTCTTGATGCTGGGCCCTTTCCTTTGTCTGAAGCACAGGAAAATCGTGCCCTCCATGACATATTGTGGTCTGAATCCACCAATTTTATGTATTAAATGTTTACAGTGTGCTCTGCACTGTACTAAGCCCTTGGGAAAGTACAATAAAACGGACACAATCCCTACCCACAACGGGTTTACGTGAAACCAGAGTGGGAATCCAGGAGCCTGTGATGGACAGTATAAATTGATAGCACCACCAGCAGTGAGAGCTCCCCTTATTCCTGCCTTCTGGGGTTCAGAGTGTGGGAGAGAAGCTGCCCCAATCCCACCAGCTCCTGCTTCAGTCCAGGAAGGACTCCAACACCATCAGCAGAAGCATGGGTCTTTCTCCACTTTTTGAACATTGGGCAACAGCTGCTATGCCTATGGCTGCAACTTCTGTGGCTGTTGATCTGAGCCGTGAGGACCCTGAAGGCCTGCTGGTTCTGTTATATTTATTATAACCCTTGTCTTTCAGTGGAAAGAGCCCAGGCTTTGGAGTCAGAGGTCATGGGTTCAAACCCCAGCTCCACCAGTTCTCGGCTATGTGACTTTGGGCAAGTCACTTAACTTCTCTGTGCCTCAGTTACCTCATCTGTAAAGTGGGGATTAAGATTGAGCCCCTTGTGGGACAACCTCATCACCTTGTAACCTCCCCAGCACTTAGAACAGTGCTTTGCACCTAGTAAGCGCTTAATAAATGCCATCATTATTGAGAAGCAGCGTGGCTCAGTGGAAAGAGCATGGGCTTTGAAGTCAGAGGTCATGTGTTCAAATCCCGGCTCCGCCAATTGTCAGCTGTGTGACCTTGGGCAAGTCACGTAACTTCTCTGGGCCTCAGTGATCTCATCTGTAAAATGGGGATTAAGACTGAGCCCCCCTCCCCCGGGGGACAACCTGATCACCTTGTAACCTCCCCAGCGCTTAGAACAGTGCTTTGCACATAGTAAGTGCTTAATAAATATTATTATTATTATCTTTCCCTACGTGTTTGTCACCAGCCCCTCTTCCCCTTCCTCTTAGATTGTGAGTCTCTCGGTGGCCAGAGACTACCTATCACCTGTGCGTACTATCGTGCTTTGCACACAGTAGGCATTTAATAGATATTATCGCTGCTATTACTACTAGTACTACTACTGCTACTTGATCTAGGAGTCCTTCTCAATTTCCTTCTCAGGCTTCTCCTCTGTTGCTCATCCTCTATCTGTGGACAACCTCCATGGCTCCGTTCTGAGTCATCTACTCTTCTCTCTTTACACTCACCCTTTCAGGTTAACACTCCCATGATTTCAGAGCCCACTTCTGTGTGAATGACTCCCAAGTCTAACTCTCTTGCCTTGACCAGTCATCTTACCTCTAAGACATCTCCATTCAGATGCCCCGCTGCCACCTCAAACTCAACGCATACATAACCGAATCCAGAGTAGTACTACTACTACTAATAACAGTAATAATAGTAATTACAGCATTTAAGTGTTTACTATGTATCAAGCACTGTTTTAAGTGCTGGGTAGATACAAGGTAATCAGGGTAGACACATTCTGTCTTAATCCCCATTTTACGGATGGGTTAACTGAGGCACAGAGAAGTGAAGTGACTTGCCATAGGCCACACAGCAGACAAGTGGTGGAGCCAGGATTAGAACCCATGTCCTCTGACTTCCAAGCCTGTTCTTTTGCTGCTAGGCCATGCTGCTCCTCATGGCCTCTTCAGTGACCAAGTGACTAATAGCCTGGACTTCTACTTGCTTGAGACTTTTTTGAGAGCAAGTATGAGTTACCTCAGCCAGTCAATCAATGGTATTTATTAATAATGTTGGTATTTGTAAGCACTTACTATGTGCAAAGCACTGTTCTATTTATTGACTCCTCCCCCCTCCTCCCCCTTTCTATCCCCCCCGCCTTACCTCCTTTCCTTCCCCACAGCACCCGTATATATGTATATATGCTTGTACGTATTTATTACTCTATTTATTTATTTATTTTACTTGTACATATTTATTCTATGTATTTTATTCTGTTAATATGTTTTGTTTTGTTCTCTGTCTCCCCCTTCTAGACTGTGAGCCCATGTTGGGTAGGGACCGTCTCTATATGTTGCCAACTTGTGCTTCCCAAGCACCTAGTACAGTGCTCCGCACACAGTAAGCGCTCAATAAATATGATTGAATGAATGAATGAATGACTGCTTACTCTTTGCAGAGCACTGTGCTATACCACTTGGGAGAGTACAATATTACAGAGTTGGTGGGCGTGTTTCCTACCCACAAAGAGCTTGCAGTCTAGAGCTCACTGTCAGGGGGACTTACCAACTTGTACTTCCCAAGCACTTAGTACAGTGCTCTGCTCACAGTAAGTGCTCAATAAATACGATTGATTGATTGATTGAGGACTCGTGCTGGAACTGTTTTTCATTAGGGACGATGATGTGGGCTGAGCCATCCACACTCTTGCTCAGGCCCAGAGAGGTTAGTGACACACCTCATATGACAGAGGGTCAGACTATTGTTGCAGTCCAAATCCACAGAACAATGCATCCCTGTCCGTTCTTTAAGCAGCAGACCATGTTGTGCCCTCATTCAGTCCATACGCCTTTGTTGAGTGAGACATTCACATCTGCAGAACCAATCATTGGGGGACTTCCTTGGAAATCCAGATGTTGTCGAGGTCCAGGGAGCACAGTATTTCCGTGTGTACTCAGAAGCAGATCTTGCTGTGCTCTCTACTGGCTTGCATAAAGGAGAAACAGTGTGGCTTAGTGGATAGATCACGGGCCTCGGAGTCAGAAGGTCATGGGTTCTAATCCCCACTCTGCGACACGTTTGCTGTGTGACCTTGGGCAAGTCACTTCACTACTCTGGGCCTCAGTTGCCTCATCTGTAAAATGAGGATTCAGAGTGTAAGCCCTTTGTGGGACAAGGACTCTGTCCAACCTGACTAACTTGTATCTACTCCAGTGCTTAGAACAGTGCTTGGCACACAGCACTTAACAAGCACCATAATTATTATTATTTTGATTAGGATTGGAGACAGGCATTGATGTCCTGGAGAATTAATGCCTGTGGATTGAAAAGCGGTTGAATGGGAATGATCGAAATATCAAGGGGTTTACACTTGGAACAACTCATTCAGCTCCATTAATCGCTTCACAGTTAACTTTAGCCTGGAGGCCTCTCACCTGTCCCGAGTCAAAGAAACAAACAGAAATAACACCAAAAATCACCACACAATTTACAAAAGAAAAGCGGCTGATCTATGCTGCTACCCTTCCTCTGTCTGGATCTGAGTCTGGATCCAAAAAGGACTCCCAGGACCCTTCTGTATTCAGGCCCAACCCTGCTTTTGCTGCCTTGTTGCACTTCAATAATAGTAATAATTGGTGCATTTGTTAAGCAAGCACTATGTCCCAAGCGCTATACAACTTTCCCATCACAGTTAACACCACCACCCTCCACATAGCCTTATCATTATCCATCTCTTACAGATCATCTCTCTCTCCACCTCATAGCTTTATTAAAAGCACATCTCCTCCAAGAGGCCTTCCCTAAGCCCTTATTTCCCTTACTTCCTCTTCACTCTGCAGCACCCTTACACTTAGCTTTGCGCCTCTATTCTCCCTACCCTCAGCACCAGAGCGCTTATGTACATATCCATAATTTATTTTAATGTTTGTCTCACCCTCCAGACTGTAAGCTTCTTTTGAGCCGGGAACATATCTACAAATTCTGTTATATTGTACTCCCCATGCTCTTAGTACAGTGCTCTGCACACATTAAGTGCTCAATAAATGCCACTGATGGATTACGAAGTATTGGAGTAGATACAAATTAATCAGGTCAGACACAGTCCCTGTCTCTCATGGGACAGTCTAAGTGGTGGGAAAAGAAATATTTAACCCCCGTTTTGCAGATGAGGACACTGAGGCACAGAGAATTTTAGTAAATTCCTCAAGATCACACAACTGGCCAACTGGAGGAGTCAGGATTAGAATCCAGGTCCTCCGACTTCCAGGCTCGTGGATTATCCACCAGGCCACGCTGCATTCCTTCTCTCCTAGTATATCATAGCTACTTCAGTAGTAAGGACTCCACTGAATTTCAAACTGTACTTTGCAACCCTTCAGGATCTCTAATATAATGTCACGCATTAAGCCATGCTCTCCCTGGTGTAACTTCATGTTGGTGGGGGGTGGTCAGGGGCATCAACCTGATGGCAGGCCTTTAAAGACTCTGTACCAACTGAATCTTGGGGCTAGCAACTGAGAGGGGCCCCCAGCATGCCAAGTTTGGGGGGAAAAAAGAGTGGAGTGTAATAGCACATTGGTTAACCTGAAAATTCTCGGTACAATCCCATGGGTCTCTACTATGCGCAGTCGTTGTTTTAGTGATCGTTCATCTGGTTGTTTTATGACTTAGAACATACAAGGAAAAGTAAGCACACTTGGGACTCAGACTTTTCGCATTTAGGTTCACAGCCCCGAAGCTAAGAAGGAAAACACTCTTTCTAAACCACTATCTTTTCTCTTCCCAACCATCCCTCCTCACCTTTCCTTACTCGAGCAACCTCTTCCTCTGGAAGTTGCTCCACTCTAGACCGTAAGCTCACTGTGGACGGAGGATGTGTCTGCCAGCTATGTTGTATTGTACTTTCCTAAGTGCTGGTAAAGGGCTTTGCACACAGTAAGCACTCAATAAATACGAGTGATTGAAAATGTTGATTTTGATCACCGGAGAATATTTTTTTCTCTTTGCCTCTTGTGGTCAATTGGATGAAATTGGCTCAAAGGAAGGAAATGAACATTTTCAGCAAAACAAGAATCCTGTGGTTCTCACCCACCTTTCCAAGAAACCATTGCCAGTGTCAGTTACAGGATTTGCAGGGCACTGATGTCCCCAACTGTCAATCATTCAGCCGATCGTTAAATCATATTTATTGAGTGCTTACTGTGTGCAGAGCACTATGCCAAGTGCTTGGGAGAGTACAAAACAACAATAAACAGACACATTCCCTGCCCACAAATCAGAGAAACAATATAGTCTAGTGGACAGAGCACACACAGGACCAGGAGTCAGAAAGACCTGGTTTCTAATCCTGGCTTCACCACTTGTCTGCTGTGTGACCTTGAGCAAGTCACTTAACTTCTCTGTTCCTCAGCTACCCCATCTGTAGAATGGGGATTAAGACTGTGAATCCCAGGCGGTACATGGACCGTGTCCAACCTGATTAGCTAGTAGTTGTCCCTGGTGCTTAGTGCAGTGCCTGGAAAATAGTAAGCACTTAACAGATATTTAAAAAATCAGTCAGTGTTATTTACTGAGACCTTACTGTGTGCAAAGCACTATACTAAGGGCTTGGGAGAGTACAACACAATATTGTTAGTTCAGCACTACCCTTGCCCATAATGAGCTGATGGTCCAGAGCGGGAGATGGACATCAAAATTAATTATAGATAGGTACTCAAGAGCTTAAAGGGTACAAATCCAAGTGCATAGGTGACACAGAAGGGAGAGGGAGTAGGGGAGATTAGGAATTAGTCTGGGAAGGCCTCTTGGAGACCCAATTTTAGTAAGGCTTTCAAGGTGAGAAGAATGGTAGTATAAGAAGAAGGAGGGCGTTCCAGGTCAGAGGGAGAAAATAGGCAGGGGATTGACAGTGAGATAGAGGAGATGGAGGTATAGTGAGTAGGTTGGCATTAGAGGAGTGAAGTGTATGGGCTGGATTGTAATAGGAAATCAGCGAGGTAAGGTTAGGAAAGGGTGAGCTTTAAAGCTGATTAGGAGGAGTTTGATGCAAAGGTGGATGAGCAACCACTGGAGTTTTTGAGGCGTGGGGAAACATGGATTGAATGTTTATTTTTTTGGTGGTCATTTGTTTGATCCGGGCTGCAGAATGAAGTAAGGACTGGTGTGGGGAGAGGAAGAGAGGTCAATGAGGAAGCTGATGCAGTAGTCCAGACAGGATATGATAAGGGCTCAAATCAACATAATGTCAGTTCAGATGGAGAGGAAGGGGCAGATTTTAGACATGGTGTGTGGGCAGTACAGACAGGATTTGGCGACAGATTGAATATGTGGGTTTAATGAGAGAGATGAGTCAAAGATAATGCCAAGGTTACAGACTTTTGAGCCAGAGAGGCTGGTGATGTAGTCTTCAATGACGGGAAAAATGGGGGAGGACAGGGAAGATGAGGAGTTCTGTTTTGGAGGAGTTCTGCCCAGTGGGTACAATGCACTATGCAAAATGTTTGGGAAAAGGTGTCAAGGGTGAGGGACATATGTCCTAATCATTCAATCATATTTACTGAGCGCTTACTGTGTGCAGAGCAACGTACTAAGTGCTTGGAAAATACAATTCAGCAACAGAGACAGTCTCTGCCCAGAATGGGCACACAGTCTAGAAGCAGGGAGACTGGCATACCTATGCACAGGGATCTCACCCTACAATGGAGGACAGACAAAACCATAGAGTAATTAGAGTAAACAGACTTTCCAGTTGATTATTCATGTGTACACAAGTGCCAATGACAGGTACGAATACACATTTAAGTGCTAGAGGTGGCTGTGGGTTAATGAGACTTGGAGGGTGAAGAATTAATGAAGGAAGGTTGGTTGGAGGAGGTGGGATTTTAGGATGGCTTGGAACAGGGGGAAATATGGGGTCTATTGGACTTGTTGGGGAGGAAGTTCTGGGGGGGAAGCAGGGTGAGTGAGGGGAGGGAGGTGGGAAAGTGGAGAGTGAGGTATGGTTAGGTTAAAGAGAGTTGTGGGTGAAGAGAGCCGATGTGTAGACTGTAAGCTCTTTATGGGCAAGGTAGTCATTCATTCATTCAATTGTATTTACTAAGCACTTACTGTGTGCTGTACTAAGCACTTTGGAAAGTATTATACAACAGCAGTGACATTCCCTGCTCACAACAAGCTCACAATCTAGAAGAGGGGAGACAGACATCAATACAAATAAATAAAATTATAGCTATATACATAAGTGCTGTGAGACTGGGGGTGGGTGGGAGGAGAGTAAAAAGAGCAAGTCAGGGTGATGCAGAAGGGAGTGGGAGATGAGGAAAAATGGGGCTTAGTCTGGGAAGGCCTCTTGGAGGAAATGTGCCTTCAATAAGGCTTTCAAGGGGAGAGTAATTATCTGTCAGATTTGAGGAGAGAGGGCATTGCAGGCCAGAGGCAGGACGTGGACCAGGGCCTGGCAGTGAGACAGGCAAGATTGAGGCACAGTGAGAAGGTTAGCACTGAAGGAGAGAAGTATGCGGGCTGGGTTGTAGAAGGAGAGAAGTATGGTGAGGTGGGCGGCCAAGGTGACAGAGCGCTTTAAAAACCAATGGTGAGGAGTTTTTGTTTGATATGGAGGTGGATAGGCAAGCACTGGGGATGCGCCTACCAACTCTGCTATATTACACTCTCTCGAGTGCTTAGTACAGTGCTCTCTCTCCACACAGTAAGCACTCAGTAAATGCCATTGATTGAGAGTCAGAGAGCCTTGAAGTTGATTATGAGGTTTTGCTTAATGCAGAGAGAGAGGAATCCAGTGGAGGGTCACAAAACAACTGAGTGGCCTCTTCTTTATTCACTTCTTCATCTTTCATACTTCTGCTATTGCCAACTGTATCTTTGTTTTCCTTCCTCCTCTCACAGTAAGTAAATACTTCATGTCTCCTCAGCCTTTCCATTGGGTAGAAGCTCCTTGAGGGAAGAGAACATGTAATTTCCTTCCAATGCATGCTCCCAAGTACTTAATGCAGTGCTGTGTGCCCTCTGAATACAATTGATTTCACTTTTGGCATCTGATAGGCTTTGCTCAATGTCTTGACAAAGTTAACAGGAGAAGCAGCATGGCCTAGTAGAACATGGCCTGGGAATCGGAGGGATCTGTGTTCTAATAATAATAATTGTGGTATTTGTTAATGCTTAATATGTGCCAGGCACTATACGAGGCACTGAGTTGCTTATGGACGTGGGAGCCAGAAGCTCAGTTTCTGATCTCCACCATTTCTACAGTAACTGGGAAACTTATTGTGCTTTCTGTTTTTGGATTCACACTGGAAGCCAATTAAATTGAAAGGCTATTCATTGTATTACATTTGTCTCCAGGCTGCTTAGATAGAAATGCAAGCTACCCCTATTGAGGGAGTTTTCTGCATCAGAAAAATTAAGGTTGCACCACTAGACCCCAAGTACAGTTGAAATCCAGTCAGTATTGATTCCAAAGACAACCATTTTGGGGTGAGAAGGAAAGCTGGAAGAAAGGAAAAGTTTTACCTTTAAATGAAATCTTATATATAAGCAAATCAGGTTGGACACAGCCCCTGTCCCACACGGGGCTCACAGTCTCAATCTCCATTTTACAGATGAGGTAACTGAGGCACAGAGAAGTGAAGTGACTTCCCCAAGGTCACACGGCAGACAAGTGGCAGAGCCAGGATTAGAACCCATTACCTCTGACTCTCAGGCCCCTGGTCTATCCACTATGCCATGCTGCTTAATCCCAGCTCTACCACTTGCCTGCTGACCTTGGGCAAGTCATATAGCTTCTCTGCACCTCAGTTATTTCATCTGTAAAAATGGGGATTAAGACTGTGAACCCCATATGAGACATGGACTGTATCCAACCTGATTAACTGTATCTACCCCAGTGCTTAATAATAATAATAATAATAATAATAATAATAATAATAATAATAATAATAGCATTTATTAAGCGCTTGCTATGTGCAAAGCACTGTTCTAAGCGCTGGGGAGGTTACAAGGTGATCAGGTTGTACCACGTGGGGCTCACAGTCTTAATCCCCATTTTACAGATGAGGTAACTGAGGAACAGAGAAGTTAAGTGACTTGCCCAAAGTCACACAGCTGACATTTGGCAGAGCCGGGATTTGAACCCATGACCTCTGACTCCAAAGTCCGTGCTCTTTCCACTGAGCCACACTGCTTCTCTTAGTGCTTAGTACAGTGGCTGACACAGAGTAAGCGTGTATACTTGTTATGGGCAGGGAGCATGTCAGCTAATTCGGTTGTATTGTACTCTCCCAACTGCTGAGTCCAGTGCTCTGCACATAGTAAGTGCTCAATAAATATCACTGATTGATTGATTAACAAATACCATTCCAAAAAAAAATGGTGTGGATGGACTTTACCCAGAACATAGAATCTGCGCATGGTATGCTCTCACTAGTAAGCGCCTTTGGCAGAGGGTGGAGACAGGGTTCCAAGAAACCCACCAGCTCTCAATCAATCAGCCGATCACTGTACTGAACTCTTGGGAGACTACATCAGAGGTGGTAGCTGTGTTCCCTGCCTACAATGAGCTCATAGTCTAGAGTCCTTTTTTTAATCAAGCCTTTTTATGAGTCTGAAAAATTTCCCCTACCATTCTCACACTTACCAGGGTTACGGTCAGAAACAATATCGCAGGGATGTCAGGAGCCTGAGAAAGTACAGAATTAGAACCCAACCTGGGGGATGGGATGATGATGGGGATCTAAGGGGAAGGACAAGAAGTAGATTTTGCTTTTTAATCAAACCTGATACTTGTCCACAGCCGAGTTTTCTTGGGCTCAGAGCTAATTTGCCCAGCTGGGTTGAAGTGCTTTAGTAAGAAATCTCAAGGTAAACTAGGCATGGAAATTAGTCCCACGGGCCCTGAGATGAGAAGGAATCAGGCGGAAGACAAAGAAGAACTTTAATAATGAGAAAATCTAGCAAAACTCAGTACAGGAAGAAGTAATGGATGTTTTTCATTTTATACTTTCTGGGTCTTTTTCTCTGCCCTCCCTCTCTTTGTTTGGCCTTTTCTTCTGCCCTCTACATTCCTTCCTCTCACTTGCTGAAAAATCCCCCACACCTACACTCCCTCACAACCCACAGTGCCAAGGGCCAGAAGGAGGGGCAGGAAAATGTCCCTTCATTAGTGGTTGGTCCAGAAGGATGACAAAGCAGGAGAGACATCATAGGACCCAGCCATCAGGCATCCTCACAAGGTAAAGTTCTCTTGGGTCGCCTCCATCAAAAGTCCCCATGACTTTTTGAAATGAAGGAATACCTCATTCTTCTTGCCCCATTTAACTGGGGGAGAGAGGAAGCAGCAGCTTTGGAAAAAGTGGAAATTAACAAGAAAGTACTTTACTCATTGTTCATCCTCAGTGATGCAGGGTGTGGTTTTCCATGCGTGGATTATCTGGGCTTTCTGCTTCTCCTTTTCAGTCCTGCTGTCTTCTCTCCTTTCCCCCTCCCATCCCCCTACCGCTTACTTTGGCCATTTTACAACCTGAGAGCACATAAGTCACCCAGTGTGTCAGGGAGGCCTAGTGGATAGAGCATGGGCCTGGGAGCCAGAAGGACCTGGGTTCTAATTTTGGCTCCTCCACACATCTGCTGGGTGACCTTGGATAAGTCGCTCCACTTCTCTGTGCCTCAGTTACCTCATCTGCAAAATGGGGATTAAGACTGTGAGACCCACGTGGAACGTGGCCTGTGTCTAACCTGATTACCTCGTATCTGCCCAGTGCTTAGAACAGTGCTTGCTTAACAAACACCATCATTATTATTATTATTGTTAGTTTTTCATGGTATTTAAGCACTTACTATGTGCCTCACCCCAGGCCCACAGCACTCGAGTACATATCCTTATACTCTACTAATTCTCCTATATGTAGTTTATGCCCGTCTCCCCCGTATTCATTCATTCAATCATATTTATTGAGCGCTTACTGTGTGCAGAGCACTATACTAAGCGCTTGGGAAGTACAAGTTGGCAACATACAGAGACGCTCCCTACCCAACAATGGGCTCACAGTCTAGAAGGGGAAGTTGCATGTGGGAAAGGAGAGTACTCTAACTCTATTCTGTAGTACTTTCCCAAGTGCTCAGTACAGCGTTCTGTACAGTAAGCACCCTATAAAAACCATTGTTTGTTTTCTGAGTCTCATTCATCCCAAACTTTTGCTCAAAAAGAGCAACTCCTTTCTCTATAGCAGAGTGCCATCCTCAGCAGTTGATTCCCAATTTTCGGCTGGGATGTAGCACTGTCTGAAATTTTGTTTAAAAACACATCCTCTGCCTTCCTTGCTTCATTTCCTCAGTTCCAACACTCCACACAGCAGTTGTTTGATATCTTGCTGTTGTTCATTCTCCTCACCCTATGCTACCCAACACTGCTGTGTTGAGGTGAGTGCAACTTCAGTGCAAGACTGACTACTTTTCAGAATGTCCTTGTTTGTGATCTTGTCTTACCATTTGATATTGAGTATGGCCTGTAAATGGCACCAATGGAACTGCTAAAGGAAGTAAAACTCTCCCAAGAGCTTAGAATAGTGCTCTGAATTTAGTACGTGCTCAATAAATACCACTGATTGATTAATATTATTAATATTTATTGAGCATCCACTTGGTACAGTGTACTGTACTACATGCTTAGGAAGTACAGAATGTAGTTGGGTCCCTTTCTTGACCACAAGAAGTTTATTTACACTCTAATGGGGGAGATGAATATGTAGAGTAGTCGATCAATCAGTCTTTGGTATTTATTGAGCTCTTGCTATCTGCATGGCACTGTACTAAGCACTTGGGAAAGTACAATATAACAGAAGTAGCAGATATGTTCCCTGCCCATAACAAGAATAACTGCATGTAAAGTCCACATATGAATTACCACTGAGGGTGGGGATGGTATCTACTTGCTTTCTTGTTCCCACTCGAATGAATGCTCAGTACAGTGATTTGCACAGAGTAAGTGTTAAATACATATTGTTGATTTTTTTCTCTTCACTTTTTAGAGTGCTATTTTTTTAATGGCATTTATTAAAAGCTTACTTCTAATGCAATACTTCTAATACTTCTAATGCACTTAGAAAGCAGCGTGGCTCAGTGGAAAGAGCCCGGGCTTTGGAGTCAGAGGTCGTGGGTTCAAATCCCAACTCTGCCAATAGCCAGCTGTGTGACTTTGGGCAAGTCACTTAACTTCTCTGGGCCTCAGTTGCCTCATTTGTAAAATGGGGATTAAGACTGTGAGCCCCCTGTGGGACAACCTGATCACCTTGTAACCTCCCCAGTGCTTTGCACATAGTAAGCGCTTAAAAAATGCTATCATTATTAATGCAACATCCTCATCATCATCATCAATGGTATTTATTGAGTACTCACTATGTGCAGAGCACTCTACCAAGTACTTGGGAGCCCACAATGCAACTGAATTGTTTTTATGGTATTTAAGCGCTTTGATAAGGCACTGTACTAGGCACTGAGATACAAACTAATCAGATTGGACACAGTCCATGTCCCACAAGGAGCTCACCACCTTCTAGACTGTGAGCCCGTTGTTGGGTAGGGACTGTCTCTATATGTTGCCGACTTGTACTTCCCAAGCGCTTAGTACAGTGCTCTGCACACAGTAAGTGCTCAGTAAATACGATTAAATGAATCTTAATCTGCATTTTACAGATGAGGTAACTGAGCCACAGAGAAGTTGTGATTTGCCCAAGGTCACAGAGCAGACATTGGCGGAGCCAGAATTAGAACCCAGGTCCTTCTGATTCCCGGGCCTGTGATCTACCCATTAGGCATGCCATTTCCCCAGAGTTGGCAGGCACGTTCTCTACCCACAGCGAGCTTATACTGTAGAGGGAGAGACAGATGTTAATATAAATACATAATTTATAATATGTAATTTAAAGATGTATATATACCCTTGTGCGATTATTATGATCATTTGATTTGAGATCAGAAAGCCAGGCACCTTAGACCTAAAGGGGCATGCCCAGGGTCTCTGCAAGCCAGTGACCAAACCAGGATTAAAATTTAGCCTAGGTGACCATGGACACATTGTTCCCGTCCCTGTATTTGCAGCTCACTCCTCTGCATGCGTATGCCGGGCCAATGTTTAACTCCTCAAGAGTCAGGTGTCTTGGTGGTTTATTTGCTTAAACTCTGCTAAATTAAAGAGAAAACACCTGACAGAATACTAGAACCCATCAATTAGAATCAATCAATGATATTTGAGTACTTACTATGTGCAGAGCATTCTATTAAGTTCCTGGGAGAGAAAAATGTAATAAGCTTGGTAGACACATTCTCTGCTCACAGGAGCTCATAGTCTAGAGCGGAAACAGACATTGACATCAATAAATAAATTACAGATATGTACCTAAGTGTTGTGGGGCTGAGGATGGGGTTGAATCTCAAGTGCTTAAAACATACAGCATGGCTTAGTGGAAAGAGCCCGGATTTGGGAGTCAGAGGTCGTGAGTTCTAATCCTGACTCCACCGCTTGTCAGTTGTATGACTTTGGGCAAGTCACTTAACTTCACTGTGCCCCAGTTACCTCATCTACAAAATGGGAATTAAGACTGTGAGCCCTACGTGGGACAAGCTGATAATCTTGTATCTACCCCAGTGCTTAGAACAGTACTTGGCACATAGCAAGTGCTTAAAAAATACCAACATTATTATTACAGATTCAAGTGCATAGGCTGTGTAGGAGGGAGAGGGAATAGGGAGAAGAGTGCTTAGTTGGGGAAGGCTTCTTGAAGATAAAATTTTAATTAAGGTTTGAAGTTGGAGTGGTGGTCTGTCATATATGAGTGGAGCGGCGTCCCAGGCCAGAGGGTCAACCATGCACTTTCCAGGTGATTGCATTGTTGCAGTTAAGTAATCTGGGCTATTTGGGTAGGGCTTTACTTACATGGACTTACATGGATTTGGGGTATTTAGCAGGATTCTGTCATACTGAGTTTAAATGTCAAATCTCCCAAATTTATAAACTGTGAGAATCAAGTGAGTCTAGTGCCACTCTAGCCAAGGGACATTTGTTGATTGCTGATGAAATGAAAATGTCAGTTGATCATTTTACATCTTGAGCTTTGCTGTTTGCTTACATCTAAGATCAAACAGTTACTTGATGCAGTCCAACATGGAAACCAGAGGACTAGTTCATTCATTCAATCGTATTTATTGAGTGCTTACTCTGTGCAGACCATTGTATTAAGCACTTGGAGGAGTACAATAAAACCATAAACAGAAACTTTCCTTGCCCAGAAGATCTTACAGCCGGGGTTGGAGCAGGGAGAGAGAGGAGGAGACAGACATCAATACAAATAAATAATAGATACGTACATAAGTGCTGTGGGGCTGGGAGCGGGAAAAAACCAAGGGAGTAAGTCAGAGCGATGCAGAAGGGGGTGGGAGAAGAGGAAAGGAGGTGCTTAGTCTGGGAAGGACTCATGGAGAAGTATTCTATCAATAAGGTTTTGAAGGTGGGGAGAATAATTGTTGAATACTTTTCAGACAGACACTGTGTCCGACCTGATTGCCTTGTTTTCTACGTTAGTGTCTAGCACAACTTTCAGCATTTGGTAAATGCTTAATAAATTCCATCCTTCTTATTGTCAGGCTGACTCCTTCTGCTCCCAGCCAAAGGGTTGTATGATTTATTTTTACATGGCCAAGTGTTGAGGTGCAATGCCCTGCTTTTAGATAGCAGCAGGTAGCAGCGTGACTTAGTGGCAAGAGCCTGGGCTTGGGAGTCAGAGGTCGTGGGTTCTAATCCTGACTCCACTACTTGTCTGCTCTGTGGCCTTGGGCAAGTCACTTTACTTCTCTGAGTCTCAGTTTTCTCATCTGTAAAAGGGGGATTTAGAGGGTGAGCCTCATTTGGGACAGGGACTGTGTCCAACCTGTTTACCTTGTATCTACCCCAGTACATAGAACAGTGCTTGGCACATAGTAAGTGCTTTTCAAATACCATTATTATTATAATAATTATAATAATATAATTATATATAATAAATGCAATCATAATAATATCATAATATATTATATTATTATAATAATATAATGATTATAGCATTAATAATAATAATAATTAGCTGCAGTGGAGGACTAAGGAAAAGAATCTGAAGTGCCTCAACCTTTGTATGTCCTGTCTCCCGGTGATTGATTAGGAAAATAAAAATAAAGAGGTTTTGTCCAGTATTTCGGGGTGACAGTGTAGAGTGATTTAGCTAGCGGAACTATAAGATTAGTGCTGTAGGTAGTATTTTAAATGTTTATTTAAAATTCCTATATGCCCTTAGCCCTGATTTATTTTATGCTTTGCCTAAGTTCTTCAAGCCCTAGTTCCGAGGTCCCCAGAATGATTTGGTCGTGACCTAAATACTTTGTAGAATTTCAAGACCCAGTTGTTGCAACTTTAATCACAGAGATCATAGCTGGGCAAGGAGCAAGGAGGACTGAAAATCTTCCATGAAGGCATCTAATATTTTTAAGGGAGGCCTTCAAAGTGTCAAATCCATAAAGAAGAGTGTTAAAGGGAACCCCAGCTGCCTATCTCCTCTTCCTCTCCATTGAGATTTCCTGTAGGTTGCATAGATTCTGGATCACTCTGGCCCCTATTTTTTTTTTTTTTTTTTACAGCCGGATTGTATGGTAAACACACATCTGATTTGTTGTGCTTAGTGTAAGGTCTCCCAGCAAGGCTGCTTTCCAAGTTTCTCCCACTCAGACGTCTGAGTACATTCTGATTACTTTCCTCCAGGTGTGTTTGTGTGCTCATTTTAAAGCAAGACCTCATTGTATTTTCTGCCCACCTTTCTGAACTCCCCGGAGATCTTTTTGCTTTGTTCCCTTTCCCAGGAATTTGTGAGTCCTACTCCTCTCTTCCCCGTTCAGGTCTTCTAATAAAGATGTGAAGGGAGATTGGACAAAGGAAACCACACCAGGAAATTGCCGTTCCAGCAGACTTCTCAGGTCACTGGGGCAGTCTAGGATAATCTTGCAATCACAGGTTGTCTGGCTCTCCTGGCTTTGAGGCAGCTGAGAGGGCAATTAAAAATCTGAATCCATAAATAAACACTCTGTAAGCTGGGCACTGTAGTAATGGTAGTAGTAGTTGCATTTGAGTGCCTACTGGGAAAATGCTTGGGAAATAGAGAACAAAGCAGTGACATATTCCCTGCCCACAAGGAACTTGCACTTTAACAGGGAAAGCACACAAAAATATTTCCAAATAGAGTAGTCAAAAAAAATTGAATGTATAATTAAATATATTCACAAGTGCTCAGGGTGGGTGTAAATACATTCATCTAGAAGGTAAGCCATTTTAGACAGTAAGCTCCTTGTACGCCAGGAACGTGTCTATATTATACTCTTGTAGGTGCTTAATACAGTACTCTGCACACAGTAAGTGCTTAATAAATACCAGTGATTGATCCATCAGGTAAATGGCTGATGATACCCTGTAGATGAGGTGAAATGAGCTCACCAAAGAGGGGTCAAGGCTAGAGGAGTAGATTTGGAAGTCATCCACTTAGAGTGGCTACCTGAAGCTTTGTGAGTGAATGACTTCTGCAAGAGAGTGAGTTTAGAGAGACAATAATAGTGAGAGGTGGTATTTGTTGAGCATTTATGTGTCAAACACTATACTAAGTGCTGGGGTAGATAATAGATAATCAGGTCCCACTTGGGGCTCACAGTCTAAGTAGGAGGGAGAACAGGTGTCGAATCCCCATTTTGCAGGTGAGGGAACAGAGGCATAGAAAAGTGAAGTGACTTGTCCAGTGCTGGGATTAGAACATCAGTTTCTCTCACTCCCAGGCCTGTGATCTTTCCACTAGGACATACTGCCAGAGATAATTTTGTGGGACACCCATGGTTAGGGGATGAGAGGTAGAAAAGGAATCAGTTGAAAATCAGGTTAGGAGGAGATCCAGGAGGATATGGTGTCATGAGAATTGATAGCTCCTTGTGGGCAGAAAATGTCTGCCAACTCTGTTACACTGTACTTGCCCAAGTGCTTAGTACAGTGCTCTGCACACAGTTAGCACTCAATAAATATGATTGATTAATTGGATTAAATTAAGGCAGTAGTTGTATAGAATGCTTCTCAGGAGTTTGGGCAGAAAAGGGAGGTGGGAGACGGGGCGATACCTGGAGGAGATTATGAGATTCAGAGAAAACTTGAGTGTGCTTGAAGGCAGAGGGAATCAATCAGTGGTATTTATTGAGTGCTTGTTGTGTGCCAAGCACTGTATCAAGCACTTAGGAGAGGGTAATGCAAGAGAGTTGGTAAACGCATTCCCTCCCCACAAGGAAAGCCATTCAAAAATGAGCGGTCAAAGATAGTGGTAAGGGAAGGGAGGAAAGTGGGAATAGATCCTATAAGAAATTAGGGAGTAGGGTCAGAGACCCAGGTAGCTGGGATCGAGTTGGAGAGCAGGCAGGATATCCCTCTAGAAACAGCTTGGAAGGAGGAGAAAGAACAAAATAGGAGAGTAGAGTGGTGAGAAGGATTATTCATTCAAATGTATTTATTGAGTGCTACTGTGTACAGAGTACTGTACTAAGTGCTTGGAAAGTACAAATTGGCAACATATAGAGACGGTCCCTATCCAACAACGGGATTATTAATGATGGTATTTGTTAAGTGCTTACTATGTGCAAAGCACTGTTCTAAGCGCTGGGGTGGTTACAAGGTGATCAGGTTGTCCCACGGGGGGCTCACAGTTTCAATCCCCATTTTACAGATGAGGTCACTGAGGCCCAGAGAAGTGAAGTGACTTGCCCAAAGTCATACAGCTGATAAGTGGAGGATCCGGGATTAGAACCCACGACCTCTGACTCCCAAGTCTGGGCTTTATCCGCTAGCCATGCTGCTTCTGTCTCCCCCTCTAGACAGTAAGCTGCTGGCGGTCAGGGAATGGGTCTACATATCTGTTGTATCGTACTCTCCCAAGTGCTTAGTACAGTGCTCTGTCTACAGTAAGCACTCGATAAATACAATTGATTGATTGATTGATTAGGAAGTCTAGTTCCATAGAAAGAAAGGCTTCTGTCCTAGATGGTGAGCAGTCCATGCACGAGGTCATTGCTAGTTCAGCTGTCATGACCCCTTCACTTGGAAAGCTCCTCTTATCTGCCGTTAGGGAGGGATCCTCTTCTTATCACTCCAGTTTCTGCTTTCCTTCTTTCCAAGGAACTTCTCTTTTGCTTTTTGGTGCTTGCGGTTTCCACCATCTTCTTAGGGTTGATTGCATCATCTTGCTGTTATCCAGGCCCACTGTCCTTAGAGATACTGTCCTCTTTCCTCTGTGCTGCTGCTGCTACTGCTACAACAACCATATTCCATCATCCTGTCCTTCATTTTTCTCTTCACAAGTGAAGCATCTGGTAATAGCAGCCTCTCACCGCTGTATTCCCTCAGTCCCCCGTTCCCCCATCCATCCTGGCTGAGGCACTCTCTGCCTGCCCCTGGCATGCTCTGAACATGCTAGGCCAGGTACAAAAGCCGCTGCTGTGTCTCCTCGACCTCTGGAGAAGAATGAAACCTCTGATATTTGCAGCCTCTTCCCCCCACATGTTCCCCTCACCGTGGCCAAGAGAACTGTGTCCTCTCCCCACCACACATGGCTGACCCCAGCTCTCCTCCGCACCATGGAGGAGACCCCATCCTGTCCTGCTTTCCACTGCCCTGGTGGGAATAAGTCCAGTACCTGCAGCATGAGGTCTTATAGAATCCTGGAAAAGCTAGTGGCTGCATAGTCATTACTGCAGACTTTGAATCACAAGGAGGAATTCTGCTCCTCTAACCACCTACTGACTTGTTTTTATCTTGTGTGCTGTCTATGTCCTTGTCCCTTAAGCTGCTTTAATGTTTTATTGTTTCCAAGGTGTCCCTCTCCAGTCCTCCCCCTACTCACCACAATCGGCTATATTCTTAGATTGGGAGCCTCTGGGACCGCATCTGTGTCTAATTCCCACCTGTATACTCTTTCCCAGCACTTTGTGCAGTGCTCTGCAAATGGCAAGTGCTTAACAAGTACTATTACTACTTCTACTATTCCTTTAGAACTGCCTTGCTTTGCCCTTCTGCTCTTTTATTATTTCCTTTCCATAATTTGCCTACCTCAAGCCTCATATATTGGCATTAAATAGAAACCCCTTACCTTTTATTTTAAAGCACTCAATCAGCTCCCCCAATCCTACCTAACCTCAGTGATTATCTTTTAGAGCCAGTCTGCACACTTTGGACCTCTAGTGCCTGCTTACTTACTGTGCCCCAATCTCATCTACCTTGCTGGTGACCCCTTTCCCATAACTTCCCCCTCACCTGGAACTCCCTCCCCATCCATATGCACCAGACCCCTACTCTCCCCACCCTCAAGGCAGTATTAAGGTCACATCTCCTCCAAGGGGCCTTCCCCAATAAAGCCCTCTTTCCCCCACCTCCTTCTCCCTCCTGCATTGTCTATGCACTTGGAGCTGTGACCTTTGGGCATTTGATATTCTCCCCACCCTCAACCACATAGCTCTCATGTACATAACTTTTAATTGTCATAAATTATTTATATTGTCTGTATCCCCCTGTGGACGGTAAGCTCTCTGTGGGCAAGGAATGTGTCTACCAACTTTGTTGTACTGAACTCTCCCAAGCACTTAGTAAGCCTTCAATAAATACCATTGATTGATTCCCCAACATCATTACTTGGGGGGTGTCATGTCTTCTCCCTCTACCAACACTCTCCCAAGCACTTCATTCAATTGTATTTATTGAGTGCTTACTGCGTGCAGAGCACTGTACTAAGCACTTGGGAAGTACAAATTGGCAACATATAGAGACAGTCCCTACCCAACAATGGGCTCAAAGTCTAGCAGGGGAAGATAGACAACAAAACAAAGCAGACAGGTGGCAATACCATCAGAATAAATAGAATTATAGCTATATGCACATCATTAATAAAATAGAGTAATAAATAAAGCACTTAATTCAGTGTCCTGCACACAGGAGGTGCTTAATAAATATTGACTGATAGTGTGGCTTATTGGAAAGACCTCGGTCTTGGGAGTCAGAGGCTCTGGGTTCTAATCCTGGCTATGCCACTTGTCTGCTGTGCGACTTTGGACAAGCCACTTAACTTCTCTGTGCTTCAGTTACCTCATCTGTAAAATAGGGATTAAGACTGTGAGTCCCATGTGGGACAATCTGATTACCATGTATCTACCCCAGCACTTAGAACAGTGCTTGGCACATAGTAAGTATAGTAAGTGCTTAACAAATACCATTATTATTATTATTATTATTATTATTATTATTATTATTATTATTATCTATCACCAAAGAGCAAAATATGGATGTGACCAGAGAAGTGAGGTTCAACCTGATTCTCAAAAAGCTTTAACTGATGCACTAAATGCTTATCATCAATTGCCAGCAGCAGGAATGATTCATTCATTCATTCAATCGTATTTATTGAGCACTTACTGTGGGCAAAAGACTGTACTAAGCACTTGGGAGAGTGCAGTACAACAATAAACAGACCCATTCCCTGCCCACAATGAGCTTACAGTCCAGAGTCGAACTTACAGCCTAGAGAATGATTAGAACACATGAATCGAATGCCAAGAGGAAGCAAAAATCAGCTTTTCTTTACCCTCTCTGGGCAGTGCCAGTTTAAGAACAGTTCTATTTTGCCTTGTGATTTTTCCTTTTATTGCTAGCTATAAAGTCCCCATGCTCTTATCCTGCCCCTTCCCCTTATCCCCCGAGTTAGAGACTCTCCCCAGCGGCCTTCGTGTTTCCAGTCCCTCAGGAAGGAAACCTTTACCTCCCTAGGCCTTTTCCTCACTGCCCTCATTTTCCCTTTCTTTTTCTCTTGCCCCAGCCCTGGCTTCTCAATCAATGGTACTTATGGAGCACTTACTAGGTACAGAGCACTGAATTAAGCACTTGGGAGAGTACAACAGAGCTCCTGTTCCTGCCCTAGCCATGGTATAAACCTCCTTATTAATCAACTTGCTCCAGGCAGCCATTTCTATGCCCAGCATAGTGCTTAGTGAAGACGCAAGCAGAGGCAGTGTCTGCTTTATAGAACCAGGGATGTTTCAAAACTCAAAATGGAAATAATTCCCACCTGCCCTCAGGGAAATCAGTCAATGTGGACATTTGTGAGTGGAGTGACACCGACATCAATTTTGAAAGACGAAGTTAGGGTTTGGGTTAGCAATAAGACAGGATTGGGCAGAAAGATAGGGTTAGGGTTATGGTTAGAGGTTAAGCTGAAAATAAGCTCTAAGGTGAGGGCAGGGCTCTGGCTAATGTTTGGTAAAAGCCATTATCCACCCAGTATCACACTTGAGAGATTAAGCAGTTGTGACCCCAGTGTCTGTTGATCTTTGAATGATTTACTCTGTAGTCAAAAATTTGGTTTTGTTGCCCAGCCCACCCCAAAAGTAGGGCTATAACCTGAAAAAGGGTTTGTTCTTTCATCTCCAGTTCTTTTCAAAGAGCTTCCTACAGGCTATGCCTGGCAAACTTTATATTTCTTCCTTTCTTGTACCTTCTGGGGCCATGCGGCAAGGAGCCAAGCCTATTGGTAAAGAAGAGATAAAGTAACTCCAGTGCACATTTCCTTAAAACCTTTTGTAATTGACCTCCTTTCCTGGTGTTCCAACTATTAAAACACATAAATAGCACTTCCCAGATGAGCTTACTTACCGTTATTCCAGTTCTAACAGGAAACAGCTCAGAGCTGGTTGGGCAGATTGGAGATAATTAGTTTTCCCCGGGAACAGCTTCATTTTAGGGGTTCCAGATCACAGCAAGCCCCTCCCCCCGAAATAGTCTTTTGCAGGTAACATGCTCAGGTCAGAGAGGCATGGAGGGCTGGAAGAAATCAATCAATCAATCGTATTTATTGAGTTCTTATTGAGTGCAGTACATTGTACTAAGCACTTGGCAGAGTATAATAGTTGATAGGCACGTTCTCTGCCCACAGTGAACAGAGTCTAGAGGAATATCAATCAATCAATCGTATTTATTGAGCGCTTACTGTGTGCAGAGCACTATACTAAGCGCTTGGGAAGTACATGTCGGCAACATATAGAGACAGTCCCTACCCAACAGTGGGCTCACAGTCTAAAAGAGAATATGGTCAGAAAGGCCCTTGTTCTGCAGAGAGGAACCTGAAGAATCAGTAAATACTGAGCCTGTTTCTTGCTCCACAGATTAGTTCACTCCCACTAAGGGGATGAGGGAAATTTCTCTGTCCTAGTGAAAACCAAAGGCCTTTTGTCTCTCCACTAGACTGTAAGCTCCCTGTGGGCAAGGAATGTTGTCTATCAAGTCAGTACTGTACTCTCCCAAGCTCTTAGTTCAGTGCTCTGCACACAGTAAGCACTCAATAAATACCAATGATTCATTCATTCATTCAATTGTATATGAGCGCTTAGTGTATACAGAGCACTGTACTAAGCTCTTGGAAAGTACAATTCGTCAACAGAGACAATCCCTACCCAACAACGGGCCCACAGTCTAGAAGGGAGGAGACAGACAACAAAACAAAACAAGTAGACCGACATCAATAGCAAAGACAGGCATCAATAACATTAGATTAAATAGATCATCTAATTAGATTAGATCCTGGTATTTGTTTCTTGGAGCTATCAGAATAAGATAGCCCTTAATGGTGATGGTAGTGGTAGTAATATTCATTTTGTATCTACTATACGCAGAGCAATGTACACAGTGCTGAGAAAGAAAATGCACAGGTGAAAATTATAGTTCTTGGCCTCAAGGATTTCATGAACTAAGAATAAGGGGCAGGCCTCATCAGGGCTTTGAAGGGAGGAAGAGAACTAGCTTGGCTGTTGTGTGGAGGGAGGGCACAAGCCCGCAACCTTGGTGTCATCCTTGACTCTGCTCTCTCATTCACCCCTCACATCCAACCCATCACCAAAACCTACCAGTCTCACCTCCGCAACATTGCCAAGATGTGCCCTTTCCTCTGCATCCAAACTGCTACCCTGCTGGTTCAATCTCTCATCTTATCCCGACTGGATTACTGCATCAGCCTCCTCTCTGATCTCCCATCCTCCTGTCTCTCCCCACTTCAGTCTATACTTCATGCTGCTGCCTGCATCATCTTTGTGCAGAAACGCTCTGGGCATGTTACTCCCCTCCTCAAAAATCTCCAGTGGCTACCAGTCGACCTACGCATCAGGCAAAAACTCCTCACTCTCGGCTTCAAGGCTCTCCATCACCTCGTCCCCTCCTACCTCACCTCCCTTCTTTCCTTTTACAGCCCAGCCTGCACCCTCCACTCCCCTGCCTCTAATCTCCTCACTGTGCCTCATTCTCGCCTGTCCCGCCATCGACCCCCAGTCCACGTCCTCCCCCTGGCCTGGAATGTCCTCCCTCCGCACATCCGCTAAGCTAGCTCTCTTCCTCCCTTCAAAGCCTTACTGAGAGCTCACCTCCTCCAGGAGGCCTTCCCAGACTGAGCCCCCTCTTTCCTCTCCCCCTCTCCATCCCCCCCTCCCTACCTCGTTCCCCTCCCCACAGCACTTGTATATATGTTTGTATAGATTTATTACTCTATTTTACTTGTACATATTTACCATTCTATTTATTTTGTTAATGATGTGCATCTAGCTTTACTTCTATGTATTCTAATGACTTCACACCTACCCACATGTTTTGTTTTGTTGTCTGTCTCCCCCTTCTAGACTGTGAGCCCGTTGTTGGGTAGGGAACGTCTCTATGTGTTGCCAACTTGTACTTCCCAAGCACTTAGTACAGTGGTCTGCACACAGTAAGCGCTCAATAAATACGATTGAATGAGTGAATGAATTTCTCTGTGCCTTGGATCCCTCATCTTCAAAAATGTCGATTCAATACCTTTTTCCCCTCCTACTTAGACCATGAGCCCCATATGGGACCTGATTATCTTGTGTCTAGCACAGTGCTCAATACAGTGATTGGCATATAGCAAGCACTTAACAAATACCATAATTATTAGTGGCTGAACAGGGCTTAGAATCCAGGGTCCTCTTACTCCCAGGCCTGTGCTCTTTCCATTCATCCATGTTGCTTCCCAAAAGTTGTTTCTGTCTGTCCCAGGCAGATGGGGAAAGGAAGTGCATGAACTCTCTTCTCAGAGGTACTTGAACCCATTCCATACTTGTGTTTTTGAGACAATCCAAGCGGAACTGGTCATGCAAAGATTTTGAGGTCACTGGTAAAACTAAGTTTCTGAATAGGAGTTTTTAACATTGATAGAGTGAATTTTCAGAGCCCTATTTCAGTCATCACTGGTTTGGAGGCCCCTTAGATGGAGGGTTACATAATAGGTGTTGACATCTTTAAAGAGGGAATGTTTTCTTTCTGCCAACACACAATTTTCAAACTTCAGACTTGGGGCTTCAGGTAGTCCCAGCCTTTCCCCCAGCAAGTGGGCTAATTCAGTGACAAAATGCTAGCCTGGCTGTAACCAGGGCTTGTCCACCTCTGTCTTCTGGGTCTTGGCAAAGCAATATCTTGGGCATAGGTGTTGAGAGGAGTTCCAGCCGGCAGCAGCAGCAAGGAAGGTTTGTGAGTAAAACGTTGGACTGTCTCAGGAAAGGAAATGAATAGAAAGGAAGGCAGGAATCTTCTCACCACACCAGTTCCACTGCACCTTTGATGCAGTGAATGGAAGAGAGGAAACACCATTTGATTTCTGGGAACCCTGACTAGGTCAAAGTCCACAGGGTATCCGTTTTTTTAACAAATGAATCCTTCAGGGTTCTCCTAAAAATCCAGCTGCTTCATGAAGTTTATTAGTAATAATGATTCTGACTTGGTCTTTCCTGTGGGGTTGAGACTTTTACTTCATCTGGCCTTCTTGTGAAACTAATAGTGAACTCCCTGGCTTCTCAAGTGCCTGGCAATCTTTCAGTAAGTAGGATCATTTTTAATATGGATTAAGTAAGAGCAAGTTACTGCCATCAATATCTCTCTACAATATCTCTGGCTATATGGCTTTCCCATTTATATTTGTTGTGCTTTTTGGTCCATTTACCTGTTTTAGTCATCTGGATGCTATGTTTATGTGTGCTTGCCTTGACTCTTCCTCTTCGCTTGGATTCTAAGATCCTCATGGACAGGGGCTGAGCCTTGCATTTATTATTATCATTATTATGATCATGTTAAGCACTTACTATGTGCCATGCACCATTGTAAGTACTAGGATAGATACAAGTTAACAGGTCGGACACATCCCTGTCCCAAATGGGGCTCGCACTCCAAGTAGGAGGGAGGAGAATTGAATCCTCATTTGACAGATGTGGTAACTACGGCACAGAGAAGTAAAATGACTTGCATGAGATCAAACAGCAAGCATGGGGCAGAGCCGGGATTAGAACCCTGGTTCTCTGACTCCCAGAGTCATGCTCTTTCCACTAGACCACGCTGCTTCTCTTCAATAACTTATCTGCAGTAACTCTCTACAGCATTGGTCTGTTGACTGAATTGCCACTAGGTCCCCTGCTTTGTGGGAGGAATGCTGTGCATCATTAAGAGCATATAAAAGCGAAAAGGCAGAGTTCTGCCATTTTATAAAATCAAGGAATGTCATATGTGGAATGCTGTCTGCAGTTCTGATTGAAAGAAGTAGCAGTTCTAGACAAGAAACAGAGAATAATAATAATAATAATAATAATAATAATAATGGCTTTTGTTAAGCCCTTACTATGTGCAAAGCACTGTTCTAAGCACTGGGGGGATACAAGGTGATCAGGTTGCCCCACGCGGGGCTCACAGTCTTAATCCCCTTTTTACAGATGAGGTAACTGAGGTTCAGAGAAGTTAAGTGACTTGCCCAAGGTCACACAGCAGACATGTGGCAGAGCTGGGATTAGAACCAATGACCTCTGACTCCCAAGCAAAGGCTCTTTCCACTGAGCCATGCTGCCTCAGAAGAGAAACTAAAACCATTAAGAGGGTGAAGCAGCTTCTGATTGAGAATAGACCACTGAGATTAGATTGAATCGGGAGTGAAGAGGACTGGAGTGAAGTTTTCAAGGTCATCAAGTGAGTGGACAGAGCAAATGAAATTCCACCACACATGGACCCCTTGCATAGTGAGAAGGTTGGCTTGGGAGGAATGGAAGGTGCTAGCTGGGGAGTGGTTGAAGAGGATGGATAGATAAAAATTTGGAATTATCCTGGGTTTTTCTCTCTCATTCAACCTGCATGTTCAATTTACCACAGAATCCTGTTGGTTCTACTATCACATCTCCAGAATCCACTCTTTCCTCTCCATCCAAACTAGTACCACAGTGGATTCAAGCACTTATTTCCCACCCTGACTACTGCATCAGTCTCTTCTCTGACCTCCCTGCCTCCTGTCTCTCCCCTCTCCAGTCCCCATTTCATTCTGCAGCCTGGATAATATTTCTGAAAACCTGTTCAATCCATGTCTTCCCACTCCTCATACACTTCCAGTGGTTGTCCATCCTGCTGCATCAAACATAAACTCCCTACCACTGGCATGGGAAGTACAAGTCGGCAACATGCAGAGACGGTCCCTACCCAACAATGGGCTCAAAGTCTAGAAGGGGGAGACAGACAACAAAACAAAACACGTAGACAGGTATCAAAACCATCAGGATAAATAGAATTATAGCTATATGCACATCATTAACAAAATAAATAGAATAGTAAATAGGTACAATTAGAGTAATAGATCTGTACAAATATATACAAGTGCTGTGGGGAGGGGAAGGAGGTAGGGCGGGGGGATGGGGAGGAGGAGAGGAAAAAGGGGGCTCAGTCTGGGAAGGCCTCCTGGAGAGGTGAGCTCTCAGTAGGGCTTTGAAGGGAGGAAGAGAGCTAGCTTGGCGGATGTGTGGAGGGAGGGCATTCCAGGCCAGGGGAAGGCTGTGGGCCGGGGGTCGATGTTGCCGACTTGTACTTCCCAAGCACTTAGTTCAGTGCTCTGCACACAGTAAACGCTCAATAAATACAATTGAATGAATGAATGAAGGCACTTGATCAGCTCTCTTCCTCCCACCTCTTACCTCACTGATCTCTTAACCCATTCAGTTCCTCTAATACCAACCAACTCTCTGTACCTCAGTCTCATTTGCTGCTGACCCCTTGCCCATGTCTTCCTTTAGGCCTGGAATCTCTCCCTCTTCATATATACCATTCTCTCCACCTTCAAAACCCTCGTAAAATCAAATCTCATTCAAGGGGCCTTCCCTGAATAAACCCTCATTTCCCCTGCCCCCCACCCCCTCTGTGTCAACTATGCAATTATCTATGTACCCCTTAAGCTCTATACATCAGCTCCATAACACATATATATATACTTACATCAGTAACTTATTTTAAAGTCTGTCCTTCCCCTATAGACTGTAAGTTCATGTAGACAGGGATTGTTTCTACCAATTTTACTGTATTTTCTCAAGTGCTTAGTACAGTGCTCTGCACATAGTAAGTGCTCAATAAATACAATTGATCAACTGATTGATAAAGAGGGAGAGAACTGACAGATTGCCTTAAAGCTAATGGTCACAGGTTTCTGTGGGATGCAAAGATGGATGGGTAATCATTAGAGATTTGGGAGACTGGACGAGTTGATGAGTCGCAGTGTGGCCAATGGAAAGAGTACAGGCCTGAGAATCAGAGAATCTAATCCTGGCTCTGCCACTAGTCTGCTGTGAAACCTTGGGCAGTCACAACTTCTCTGCTTCAGTTACTTCATCTGTAAAATGGGGATTAAACTGTGAGTCCCAAGTGGTACATGGACTATGTTCAACCTGATTAGCTTGTATCTCCCCCCAGCACTTAGTACAGTGCCTAGCGCATAGTAAGTACTTAACAAATACTGTTAAAAAAAAGGCACGGTCCAAGTGGCGAGAGTAGAAGGGGATTTTTTTTTTTTTTGCATTGTGCAGACTATCTGGGGAAACAGGAAGGGCCAGAGGCAGGGAGATCTGCATGAAGGAAGCTACTATAAGTCAGGCTTGATGAGATTGACAGACCAATCAATGGGATTTATTGAGTGTTTACAGATCAAGCGTTTAACAAAGAAGTTTGCAAAGTCCATCAGGGGCAAGAGAAGGGGAGGAGAGGAGGTTAGGAGTTTCGGGAGGGAATTGAAGCCTGAAATAATTGATGGGGGCAATAAGCATGGGGAGTCACTGTGGGAGGAGAAGCAATGGTTTTGAACAGATGAAAGGGGAGAATTAGAGCAGAGTGAATTCAAGTGGCCTGGATTTCCTCTAACAGTGCTCTGCAGTGTGAGCACCGGACTAAGGAAGCCACGTGGACTAATGGATAGAGCATGAACATAGGGAAAAAGGACCTGGGTTCTAGTCCCAGCTGCGCTATGTGTCTGTTATGCGAGCTTGGATTTAATTTCTTAAATTAACTTCTCCGTGCCTCAGTTCCCTCATCTGTAAAATGAAGATTAAGTAAGCCCCATGTGGAACAGGGACCTTGTCCAACCCAATGAGCTTAGAACAGTGCTTGACACATAGTAAGCATCTAACAAATGCCACCACCACCATTATTATTACTATTATTATTAGTGAGGAGATCATGGGATATCAGTCCCCCGAGGATTGGTGTGGGAGAACTGAAGCAGAGAAGGAAGGAGAAAAAGATTTCAAAATAGCTCAAAAAGGCCAAGGTTGGGCCAGGGGGGTGGTAAATGACTCTGTTTAGTCATTGAAGTCAGGGATTGAGGTGGGTGACGTGAGCTTCAAAAGAATATAAAGATGGAGGGGTGGGGATAGTCCCAAAATGGCACTAGGGGGAGGAGGAACAGGTCGTTTCCTTCTCCTTTTCCCATGAACCTGGGGAATGGAAGAAAGTTGAATCCTCTTGGGAGAGAGTGGCAGGGGACAGTGTAGTCAGGAGAAAGCCAGGTCTTGGTGATGACAAGGAGGAGTAGTCCTAGGATAGAAATGGGTGGAAGATGGAGGGGAGCTTACTCATGATGGAGCAAGGGGGTTGTTTACAGGCAGAATTTAGACAGGATTGTAGAATGGGGAACAGCATGAGAAGCAGCGTGGCTCAGTGGAAAGAGAACGGGATTTGAGGTCAAAGGTCGTGAGTTCAAATCCCAGCTCTGCCATTTGTCATCTGTGTGACTTTGGGCAAGTCACTTAACTTCTCTGGGCCTCAGTTACCTCACTGTAAAATGACGATTAAGACTGTGAGCCCCCTGTGGGACAACCTGATCACCTTGTAACCTCCCCAGCACTTAGAACAGTGCTTTGCACATAGTAAGTGCTTAATAAATGCTATTATTATTATTATTATGAGGGATGAGGACAGAAAGCACAGATGTGAATCAGTGGAGTGAGGTAATAGTCATGATTTGAATAATAATTGTGGTATGTAAGTGCTTACGAAGTGCCAAGCACTCCTCTAAGCACTGTGTGGGTATATGCTAAATTATTGAGGATGGGTGGTTTGGGGCAGTAGGGAGAGAGGAGATTGGGGCCAAATGAGCGGAAAGTGGGGTTGGGGAGGACACAGGGAAGTCCTGGGCCAAGAGTGCCTGCAGCTTCTCAATGTATTCTGATGGAAGGGCGCTTGGGTAGATGGAAAAGGCTAAGAAAGCCCCAGGCTGAGAGCTGTTGTCTGGGCTGCTCTGGAAAGGGAAGGGAACAAATAAACAAACAAAAAGAAGAACTTCTTTACACAGTGGGTTGTAAACATTTGGGATTCATTACTACAGGAAATCGCACAGACTCAAAATAGCCGAGCCAAGAGGGCATTGAATAATTGAATAATTTGGATACAAGGTCCAAAATGAGTTGGTTACTAGAGGGAAGTTGTGGATGGTTAAATAAAAGAGGAATGCTAGATGGCACATTCTTATATTTTAGGATCAAGGAAAGGAACTATGACATGGTTCCTCCAAAGCTGAAGGGTCATTGATTGACTGTGCCCAACCTGTCTGATTTATATCTATCCCAGTGCTTAGAACGTGCTTGGCACAGAGTAAGCGCTTAACAAATATCGTTATTATTATTATTATCTGGTCCAGTAGCAGCTTTGTTTATGGCCTTTCACGCCTTTTTTTAATGGTATTAAGCGCTTACTCTGTACCAAGCGCCATTTTAAGCACTAGGATAGATACAAATCAGCCAGGTTGGACACAGTCCCTCTTCCCCATGGGGCTCACAGTCTGAGAGCTGTCATCCAGTAATCCTTGGATTGTCCTCAGCGGTGGACGTGGCAGACCAAATGATCATCATCAATGGCATTTATTGAGCACTTACTATGGGCAGAACACAGTACTGAGCTCTTGGGAGAGTGTGATACAACAGAGTTGGCAGACACATTCCCTGCCCACAACAAGCTTACAGTCTAGAGTGGGAGACAGACATTAATATAAATAAATAATTTATAACATATAAGTTATGAATAAGTACTGTGGGGTTGAGGGTGGGACAAATGTCAAGTGCCTAAAGGTCACATATCCAAGTACATAGACAATGCAAAGGGGAGAGGGAGCTGTGGGGAGGGCAAAGCCTTGATTTATATTTGTGTGCTCAGGCACTGGGAAGAAGAGAAGCAACATGGCCTAATGGTTAGAGCATAGTCCTGGGAGTCAGAAGGACCTGGGTTCTAATCCCAGCTCTGCCACTTGTCAGCTTGGACAAGTCACTTCACTGTGCCTCAGTTACCTCATCTGTAAAATGGGGATTAAGACTGTGAGTCCCATGGGGAACAGGGACTGTGGCCAACCCTATTTGCTCTTATCCACTCCAGTGCTTAGTACAGTGCCTGGCACATAGTAAGTGCTTAACAAATACCACAGTTATGATGAGGTGGAGAAGAGAAGGTTCCTTCTCCTTCTTTCCCTGTGAATTTGAGCACCAAAAGGCTGCTGGGCTCCACCAAGACCCTGGCTTTGTTCCCTGTGGTCAGCCCTGACAGTTGAACAGCTGGGCTTTGACTCCCTAGGCCCAGCCGACAATTGCAGTGAGAAAGTGAGATCAATCAATTAATCAATCAATCGTATTTATTGAGCACTTACTGTGTGCAGAGCACTGTACTAAGCACTTGGGAAGTACAAGTTGGCAACATATAGAGACAGTCCCTACACAACAGTGGGCTCACAGTCTAAAAGATCTGATCTTGCTGAAGTTTCAAATCCTTATTGATGGCATTTCTCTCCAAAGAGGCCTTCCCAGATGAAGTCCCACTTTTCCTCATCTCCTACTCCCTTCTGCATCACCCTGATATGCTCCCTTAGCTCTTCCCCCCTCCTAGCCCCACAGCACTTACATACATGTCTGTCATTTTATTTATTTGTATTGATGTCTGTCTTCCCCCCTCTAGACTGTAAGCCCATTTTGGGCAGGGAATGTGACTTTCTATTGCTGTCTTCTAGTCTTCTGAGTGCTTAGTATAGTGCTCTACCTCCTCCCCCTCCCCACAGCACTTGAATATATTTGTACAGATTTATTGCTCTATTTATTTTACTTGAAGATATTTACTATTCTATTTATTTTGTTAATAATGTGCATATAGCTATAATTATATTTATTCTGACAATTTTGACACCTGCCTACATGTTTTGTTTTGTTGTCTGTCTCCCCCTTCTAGCCTGTGAGCCCGTTGTTGGGCAGGGACCATCTCTATTTGTTGCTGACTTGTACTTCCCAAGTGTTCAGTACAGTGCTCTGCACACAGTAAGTGCTCAATAAATACAATTAAATGAATGCTCTGCAGAGACTAAGCACTCAATAATGTGATTGAATGAATGAGTTCAACAGAGACTGGAATGTATTACAGCCATGCCCAAGACAATCTTGGCTCCAGGGCTCAGGGACTGAATGCCTAATTGGACTGGACTGCTCTGACAAAATCAGAACAGGCTGTGAGCTCACTTCCAGAAGGTACGATTACGCATATATGGATATCCTATAGGCTGCTGGGAGTTACTAGCCCAGGGAGCAACTAACTGTGCGGGTTCAGAATGCCCCATATGCTTAGCAGCACTATTCTGACGGGAAATTGCTGAAATAAGGAAGAACGTGTCTGCCAACTCCGTTGATTTAAATACTCCCAAGTGTTTAGTACAGTGCCCTGCATGCAGTAAGCACTCAATAAGTACAACTGATTACTTGAGAAGGAGAGGTTGGGGAGAGTCAGGGAATTTTCTGAATTCGTGCTTGATGCCTGACCCTGAAGGCTCAGTATCTTTGCGTCTAATCTGAACCACGCAGGGATCTAGAATATGTTAACAATAGGTTTTGGAGTCTTCTCTTCTGAAATAACAAATATAAAGGGACCCGATTTATTCTACACCACCTAATTCACTGAGATAGGGAGAAGAACTGGCCTGCTCCTTACCCCACAATGCTGCTCTTACTCTATCCCTCACTTTCTCATCATCTGAAGGCTTTGTCATCTGCCTTTACCTCCCATTACAATTACTTGCATTCATCTACCATCCCCCGACTCCACCTCAGTGCCCTCCAACTATTCCAGACCTTTAATGCCTTCCTGAAACTCCCAGGGTCCCCACCTCCCCAATCTCAGGCTACCAATGACCTTGCTAATTTGTTGACAAAATTGAAACCATCAGGCATGAGCTCTCCTAAATCTCCCCACTTTCCCGATCCTTCCCACCCCCACATCTACTCCCATCTATCTCAACTGTCTCTCAAGAGATAATCAGCCTGCTCTCAAAATCTATCCCTTTTATTTTTGTCAGAACCCATCTCACCTTGTCTTCTAAAGACACTTGTGCCCAATCTTCTGCCCCTTCTGATTGGCATCTGTACCTGCTCACTCCCCCATACCCCCTTTCTTTCTGTCTTCAAACTTTCCTATGACTTCTGTATCCTATAAGAAACAGAAAAACCCAGCTCTGAACCACACTATGCTCTTGAGCTATCATCCCACCTCCCTGCTCCCATTTCTGTCCAAACTGCTCAAACTGGTTATATACCCTAGATGGTCCCTTTTCCTCTATTCCAAAACCTTTCTTACCTCTCTATAATTTTGGCTCAGTGGAAAGAGCACAGGCTTAGAAGTCAGAGGAACTGGGTTCTAATCCTGGCACCACCACTTGTCTACTCTGTGACCTTGGGCAAATTGCTTCATTTCTCTGTGCCTCATCTTTAAAATGGGGACTAAATGGCCTAGTGACAAGAGCAGAGCTTGGGGGTTAGAGGATGTGGGTTCTAATCTTGACTCTTCCACTTGTCTGCTGTGTGACCTTGGACAAGTCACTTCACTTCTCTGTGTCTCAAGTTACCTTATCTGTAAAATGGGGATTGAGACTGTGAGCCCCATGTGGGACAGGGACCGTGTCCAACCTGATTGATTACCTTTTGTCTACCCCAGCATTTAGAACATTGCTTGGCACATATCAAGTGCTTAACAAATACCATATTATTATTATTATTACTCAGTCATTCATTAATTCATTCAATCATATTAAGCGCTTACTGTGTGCAGAGCACTGTACTAAGTGCTTGGGAAAGTACAATGCAGCAATTAAGATTGAAAATCCCTGCCCACGATGAGCTCACAGTCTAGAGAGGGGGAGACAGACATCAATACAAATATAAAGACATCGATGAAAATAAATAAAATTACAGATATATACACAAGTGCTGCGGGTGGGGAGAAGGGGGAAGAGCAAAGGGAGCAAGTTAGGGTGATGCAGAAGGGAGTGGGAGATGAGGAAAAGTGGGGCTTAGCCTGGGAAGGCTTCTTGGAGGAGATGTGTCTTCAATAAGGCTTTGAAGAGAGGGAGAGTAATTGGCGGATTTGAGGAGAAAGGGCACTCAAGGCCAGAGACAGGGCGTGGGCCAGGAGTCCTTGGTGAGACAGGTGAGGTCGAGGCACAGTAAGAAGGTTAGCACCAGAGGAGTTAAGTGTGTGGGCTGGGTTGTAAGAAGTGAGATGGCTCAGTGGAAAGAGCACGGGCTTTGGAGTCAGAGGTCATGGGTTCGAATCCCGACTCTACCACATGCCTGCTGTGTGACCTTGGGCAAGTCACTTAACTTCTCTGAGCCTAAGTTACCTAATCTGTAAAATGGGGATTAAGACTGTGAGCCTCACGTGGGACAACCTGATCACCTTGTAACCTCCCCAGCGCTTAGAACAGTGCTTTGCACATAGTAAGCACTTAATAAATGCCATTATTATAAGTGAGATGAGGTAGGAGGGGGCAAGGTGATGGAGCGATATAAAGCCAGTGGTGAGGAGTTTTTGTTTGATACGGAGGTGGATAGGCAACCACTGGAAACTTCTGAGGAGGGGGGTGACACGCCCTGAACGTGTCTGTAGAAAGATGATCTAGGCAGTGGAGCGAAGTATGAACTGGAGTGGGGAGAGGCAGGAGGTTGGGAGGTCAGCAAGGGGGTTGATGCAGTAAACCAGATCCATTCATTCAATCGTATTTATTGAGCGTTTACTGTGTGCAGAGGACTATACTATGCTTCTAGACTGTGAGCCCGCTGTTGGGTAGGGACCGTCTTTATATGTTGCCAACTTGTACTTCCCAAGCGCTTAGTACAGTGCTCTGCACACAGTAAGTGCTCAATAAATATGATTGAATGAATGAGTGTGATAGGATGAGTGATTGTATTAACATGGTAGCTGCTTAGACTGTGAAACCCATGTGGATGGCAACTATGTCCAACCTGATTAAATTTGATCTATCCCAGTGCTTAATTCAGGGCTTGGCACATAGTAAATGCTTTATAATTACCATAATTATTACTATTATTCATTCCTTTGAGATTGCTTTCTCCAAATTGACCAACGAACTCTCCCTTGTTAAATCTAATGAATTATTCTGAATCCTTCTTCCTGGCTCCACTCCTTGTCTGCTGTGTGACCTTGTCACTTCTCTGTGTTTCAGTTTCCTTATCAGTAAAATGGGGATTAAGATTGTGAGCCCTATGAGAGACAGGGACTGTATTTATCCTGATTATATTGTATCTACTGATGCCCAGTAAGCACTTATCAAATACCATTAAAAAAACCCTAATCCTCCTCAATATATCAGCTGCTTTAGGCACTGTGGATCATTCCCTTATCCCCGAAAGCACTACCTAGACTTGGCTTTTCTGATTCAGTTGTCTCCCGTTACTCCTCTCAACCCTCTGATCATTCTCAGTCTTTTTGGCTGGCTCTTTCCCCTTCTATTTACTAATTTGTGGGTGGTAGTAATAGTATTTATTAAGTGTCTACTTGAATGTCCCTCTAGCCTCTGTTTGGGTTCTCCCTCTCTTCTCAGTATATGCTTCCCTTAATAATAATAATGATTATTATTATTATGATATGTAAGTGCTTACTGTGTGCCAGGCAATGTACTAAGCACTGGGGTGGATACCAGCAAATCAGGTTAAACACAGTCCTTGTCCCATGTGGGACTCACAGCCTCAATCCCCATTTTACAGATGAGGTAACTGAGGCACAGAAAAGTTTAGTGACTTGCCCAAGGTCACACCGTAGACAAGTGGTGGAGTCAGGATTAGAACCGCTGATCTTCTGACTCCCAGGACTGTGCTCTATCCACTACGCCAATGATAATAATAATAATAGTATTTTAGCACTTACTATGTACTAAACACCTTGCCAAAAGCACTGGGATTATCAGGCCCATATGGGGCTTGCAGTCTAAGGGAGACTGGGTATTGACTTCCCATTTTTCATTCATTCATTCAATCGTATTTATTGAGCGCTTACTGTGTACAGAGCACTGTACTAAGCATTTTGCAGTTGAGGGAACTGAAGCCCAGAGAAATGAAGTGATTTGCCCAAAGTCACACAGCAGACAAGTGGCAGAGCTGGGATTAGAACCCAGGTCCCCTGGCTTCCAGGCCCATTTTCTTTCTACTTGGGCCCAGCTGCTTGGGGAGCTCACTACTCTCACAGCTTTAACTATTCTCTGACCACAATGAGCTTTCAGTCTAGAGAAGCAGACAGACATTAATATGGATAATTTATGAAATTAAATTTATATGTATATAACTTTTCCATCTTCCCCATTTCTCAAGGCCATAACCTTGACATTATCCTTGATTTCTCTCGGTTTTTCAACCACCCTATTCAGCCTTTCACCAAATCCTGGCAGTATTTCCTCTTTAACAATTCCAGAATCTGCCCCTTCCCTTCTATGCGAATGGCCAATAAGCTGATCCAGTATTTAAGTGCTTGCTATGTACCAAGAGCTGGGGTACATACAAGATAAGCAGGCCCCACATGGGATTAAAGTCTAAGTAGGAGGAATAACAGGTATTGAATCCCCATTTTGCAGATGAGGGAACTGAGGCACAGAGAAGTGAAGTGACTTGCCCAATATCACCCAGCAGGTACATGGCAGAGATGGGATTAGAACCCAGCTCCACTGACGGCCAGGCCTATGCTCTCTCCACTACTTTATCAGTCATTTCTGTCTCCATGTCTATCTAGTCTATCCTCACTCTGGTACCTACATCCTTCTGCCACCCAGATCATTTTTCTAAAATGTTTTTCTACATTCATCTTCCTCACATCTCAGAAACTTCCAGTGTTGGCCCATTCCTCTCCACAAGAAATTCCTGATCACTGACTTTTAGATTTTCAATCAGCTCTATCCCTCCTACTTGTCCACGCTCTTCTCCTACCCCACACAATGCCCTTGATTCGCTCTTGTTAAGCAAACCTACTCACTCGATCTCATTCATTCATACATTCAATTGTATTTATTGAGTGCTTACTGTGTGCAGAGCACTCTACTAAGCACTTGGAGGAGTACAACAATGAACAGACACATTTCCTGCCCACAACTAGCTTACAGTCTCATTCTCACCCTCGACCAAGAGGTGACACCCTCACACCCTATCTTCTACCTGGGTCTCTCTCTCCTTTTATGTCTTCTCATCTTCAAAGCCCTTCTGAAATCACATCTCCTCCAGGAGGCCTTCCATGATTAATTTATCATCTTTTCACTTAATGCCCTCCACCCAATATCCCTCCAAATGCCTCTTCAGCTCTTCCACACCACCTAAGCACTTGGGTTTTCACATCCTTTCCCCAGAGCACCTATATAATCTACACTCACTCCCTTGGTGACCTCATTCGCTCCCACGGCTTCAACTATCATCTCTACGCTGATGACACCCAGATCTACATCTCTGCCCCTGCTCTCTCCCCCTCCCACCAGGCTCGCATCTCCTCCTGCCTTCAGGACATCTCCATCTGGATGTCCGCCCGCCACCTAAAGCTCAACATGTCGAAGACTGAGCTCCTTGTCTTCCCTCCCAAACCTTGTCCTCTCCCTGACTTTCCCATCTCTGTTGACGGCACTACCATCCTTCCCGTCTCACAAGCCCGCAACCTTGGTGTCATCCTCGACTCTGCTCTCTCATTCACCCCTCACATCCAAGCCGTCACCAAAACCTGCCGGTCTCAGCTCCGCAACATTGCCAAGATCCGCCCTTTCCTCTCCATCCAAACTGCTACCCTGCTCATTCAGGCTCTCATCCTATCCCGTCTGGACTACTGCACCAGCCTTCTCTCTGATCTCCCATCCTCGTGTCTCTCTCCACTTCAATCCATACTTCATGCTGCTGCCCGGATTATCTTTGTCCAGAAACGCTCTGGGCATATTACTCCCCTCCTCAAAAACCTCCAATGGCTACCGATCAATCTGCGCATCAGGCAGAAACTCCTCACCCTGGGCTTCAAGGCTGTCCATCACCTCGCCCCCTCCTACCTCACCTCCCTTCTCTCCTTCTCCAGCCCAGCCCGCACCCTCCGCTCCTCTGCCGCTAATCTCCTCACTGTACCTCGCTCTCGCCTGTCCCGCCATCGACCCCCGGCCCACGTCATCCCCCGGGCCTGGAATGCCCACCCTCTGCCCATCCGCCAAGCTAGCTCTCTTCCTCCCTTCAAGGCCCTGCTGAGAGCTCACCTCCTCCAGGAGGCCTTCCCAGACTGAGCCCCTTCCCTCCTCTCCCCCTCGTCCCCCTCTCCATCCCCCCATCTTACCTCCTTCCCTTCCCCACAGCACCTGTATATATGTATATATGGTTGTACATATTTATTACTCTATTTATTTATTTATTTATTTATTTTACTTGTACATTTCTATCCTATTTATTTTATTTTGTTGGTATGTTTGGTTCTGTTCTCTGTCTCCCCCTTTTAGACTGTGAGCCCACTGCTGGGTAGGGACTGTCTCTATGTGTTGCCAATTTGTACTTCCCAAGCGCTTAATACAGTGCTCTGCACATAGTAAGCGCTCAATAAATACGATTGATTGATTGATTGATTGATATAATAATAATATATCAACAACAATAATAATAACAATTGTGATATTTGCTAAGCGCTTACTATGTGCCAGGCACTGTACTAAGCACTGGGGTAGATACAAGCAAATAGGGTTGGACACAGTCCTTGTCTCACATGGGGCTCACAGTCTCAATCTCCATTTTCCAGACAAGGTAACTGAGGCCCAGAGAAGGGACATGACTTGCCCAAGGTCACACAGCAGACAAGTGGTGGAGCCGGGATTAGAACTGATGACCTTCTAACTCCCAGGACTGGGCTCTGTCCACTATACCTTATCTTTGTACTCTATTATTTCCTTCTATGTGTAATTCCTAATGATGTCTGATTCTCCTTCTAGATTTTGTCAGTTCCTTGAGGGAGGGATCCAGTCTAATTCTATTGCACTCTTTGATATGTTTATTACAGTGCTCTACACATAGTAGATGCTCAAAAAAACTACTGATTATTCAGAAAATCACTCAATAGTATTTGTAAGATTGCACTCTTCCAGGGGTCTTAAGGCAACCTTGCCTGGAAGTAGGGGATGTACAAGAGTGGGGATTTTTTCCAGTGCTTAGAACAGTGCTTTGCACATAGAAAGCGCTTAATAAATGCCATTGTTATTATTATTAAAACTATTTCATGGAAGCATCTTTTACATGGCACATGACTACTGTCCTGCACTGAGTCAAAATAAAAAAGTCACATTCATCCATTCGGTCGTATTTATTGAGTGCTTACAGTGTGCAAGCCCTGTACTAAGCACTTGGGAGAGTATAATGCAACAATAAACAGACATATTCCCTGCCCCACAAGGAGCTAGTGAACCATAATAAGTATTTCCTATCTGTTAAAGCTTTCAAAATGAATAGGAAACAAATATCATCCTCATCCTTCCTGAGTTCTACTTGGTGTAGAGCTCCTCTTCCCCCCAGCCCACCTCCTTTCTTTTATCTCCCCCACCACTTGAAAAGTTCTAGAAATGATTCTTGAAGCCCCCTCCCATCTCCCTTCCTATGATACTCGGGAAAGGTGGGAAGCAGTTGCAATGGAGTTGAGATGGAGGTAGAGTGTCAATTGAAAATCAAAGTGGCCTGGGGGACCTGTCTTCCTTTGCTTACTCCTAAAGCTCTGCAAAAAGCCCGGAAGAAGCTTGAGAACCAGCATGAGCTCGGAAGTCAGAAGGACCTGGCTTCCAATTTCTGCTCTGCCTCTTGTCTGCTGTGCTTTGGGCCAGTCACTTCACTTATCTGTGCCACAGTTATCTCATCTGTAAAATGGTGATTAAGACTGTGAGCCCATGTGGAACATGGACAGTGTCCAATGTAATTAGCCTGTATCTAGCCCAGCCCTTAGTATAGTGCCTGCCACATAGTGCTTAATAAATATCATTAAAAAAAAAAGCTTGACAGACAGAAGGGTCTAGGGTAGAAGGAGGAGGAGATGAGGAACTCCCAGGAATAAGAATTAACATTCCCAGCTTGGCTTCAGGGACAGAAGACAAGAAACGGCCTTGACAAATAAAAGCTGATTTTGATGTCCCAGGCTGTAGATCATCTTTGCAGCAGCTGGGCTTATTTAAAGAGGCAGGGCCTAGCAGAGAGCTATTGTTTTTTTGTTTTTTTGGCCAGGGACAGCAAATGTTATGACGAGCCCCAGGCCTTGAGATAAGTCTCTATGGAGTCCAATAAGTATTTAAACAAAATAGCGGTGACGCAGACACTACTTAGGAAGAATTTGAATCTTCTTGACATGAATTTTGCCTGCAGAAAAGTTTGGATCTGTTACTATTGAGAGTTTGAGCCTAAAATATTGTCTGTTAAAAGGCTGAAATGCAGTATATTGCATCTGCCTCGAGTTGGGTTTTAGCATCTCTAAGGCCAGATTCCAGAGGCTGGCTTGTGAGTTGCATGCAGCCCATGGGTTTATCAGGTGCACCCTGGAACCCTCTAGCCTTTTAAGGTGGCTTATCTCCCTGTCTAAGCTCCCTGAGGGTGGACTGCAGCCTGTGGCATGCTGACAGAAAAGGCCATGGACTTGCACCCACTCCTGACACTCATTGTTGGGAGTTGGAACTAGAACAATCATAATAATGATGGTATTTCTTAAGCGCCTACTATGTGCCAGGCACTGTTTTAAGCACTGGAGTAGATACAAGGTAAGCAGGCTGTCCCACATGGAGCTTACAGCCTCAATTACCATTTTACAGTTGAGATATGAGTCACAGAAAAGTGAAGTGGCTTGCCCAACATCACAGAGCAGACAGGTGGCGGAGGCAGGACTAGAACCCACATGATCTGACTCCCAAGCTCAGGCTCTTCCACTAAGCCACGCTGCTTCTATGGGACAACGATGTAGTCCCCGAGGCCAGATATCATCAGCAGGATATTTCCCCCCTCTGAAAAGTAAAGAGAGGCCCATGGTGAAAAATGGAAGGAGGGACAGGCACATGTTCATGGAACACAAAGCCTAGACTTTGTATGCCAGACTGATGCTGGGATGAAAGAAGCCAGTTTTGAACTCAGCAGGTATCCCTCTCCTCTTCTAAACCAGTCCATCCTTTGACCTCTAGGCTGGACCATCCCAAAAATATCCCAAGATTTTGACACAAGGAGATTTCAGAACCTCCCTCCGCAATTCTTAGGTAGTGAGCTCCATGTGGGCCAGGGACTGTGTTTGCTTTGATAATTTTAAATCAACCATAGCTCTTAGCATAGTGCTTGGTACATGATATTTTCTTAGTAAATTCATAATATGTTTGAGAAGCAGCATGACCTGGTGGATAGAGCTTGGGCTTGGGAGTCAGAAGGTCATGGGTTCTAATCCCTGCATTGCCACTTGTCTGCTGTGTGACCTTGAGCAAATCACTTAACTTCTCAGTTGCCTAAATTCCCTCATCTGTAAAATGGGGATTAAACCTGTGAGCCCAGTGTGGGGCAGGGAATGTGTCCAACCCAATTATCTTGTATAACAATAATAATAATGAAGGTATTTGTTAAGCACTTACTATGTGCCAAGCACTTTTCTAAGTGCTGGGGTAAATATAAAGTTATCAGGTTGTCCCATGTGGGGCTCACATTCTTAATCCTCATTTTACAGATGAGGTAACTGAGGCACAGAGAAGTTAAGTGACTTGCCCAAAGTCACACAGCTGACAAGTGGAGGAACCGGGATTAGAATCCATGACATCTGACTTCCAAGCCCATGCTTTTCCCCAGAGCTTAGAACAATGCCTGGTACATAGTAAGTGCTTAACAAATACCGTTATTATTATTATTGATGCCATAATCAACTAGGAAAGTTGTTCCCTATCTTTCTCGTAGTAATCCTATTAAGTGAATTAGGGGAGGGGTGTGGGGAGAGGGCAGGCAAATCTCTCCCCTACCAAAAATACTGTGAAGCAAATCTTTTCTGGAGCCCTCAGGGACAGTCGATAAAAGTCCTGACTGAGAATCCAGACTCTTGTTCAGGGGCCTGTCCAGATATTAATCTTTTCCACTGGCTTGCTTTGTTCCCTCTTCTCAGTTTTGGTATTCTTTGCCCTCCTTGAGCAGAGAGACACCTACTCTCAAGGTGCTTTCAGTAAGATTAATTAATCGTATTTATTAGCACTTAGCGTCTACAGAGCCCTGTACTAAGTGCTTGGGAGAGTACAATATAGCTGAGTGGGTGGACACGTTCCCTGCCCACAGCCAGCTTGGAAACTTGCAACTGCAAATTCCTTTCAGTTGCTCTGAGAAAGTTCCTGGGTAGGCTCCTGGTATCATTATGATGTGCGTTTCTGGACTGAGACCAATGGCCTTGGCTTATACAAATCAGTCTGTTGTTTTTGTCACATCAGCACAACCCGTCTATCTCCATCATGGATTGGACTAGACCAGTTCACTCAGGGCTAGTTATGGTTCTCTCCTACGAAAGAACTACCGGTGATGTAGCTCCATTAACGAGGAGAAATATTTGTGCCAGAGGACACAGAGAGACCAACACACACATTTTTCCTGGTAACTGGGTGCCCTTTGGCCAGGAGCAAAGAGTGCCCAGGCTTCTATCCTCTGAGGGGATTTCAAAATACAGAGACTTGTATTGCCTCAGGTTCCCAGCTGGCAGGGAGGAGGAAGAATGGGGTTCTTAGCCTTGAGCTGTGTAATGGCTCAGAGGAAAGACTGTGGCTTGAGCAGAACTGTGAGCCCATTGTTGGCAGGGACTGTCTCTGTTGCTGAACTGTACTTCCCAAGCACTCAGTACAGTGCTCTGCACACAGTAAGCACTCAATAAATATGATTGAATGAAAAAATGAATGTACTCAAGCTCCTGGAGCCAAATTAGGTTGGCTAATCCATCTGGGTTTGGACTCCCCACCCTTTCTTTTAAATTATTTGTTAAATGCTTACAATGCCAAGGACTATGCTAAGCACTAGGGTAGATACAAGCTAATCAGGTTGGACATAGTCCCTGTCCCACATAGGGCTCACAATCTTAACCCCCATTTTACAGATGAGGTAACTGAGGCACAAGGACGTTATGTGACTTGCCCAAGTCACATAGTGGACATGTGGCAGAGCCAGGATTAGAACTCAGGTTCTTTTGATTCCCAGGCTCCTGCTCTTAGACATCCCGCAAGTCTGGGGATCCCAGCAGCCCATAGGGAAATTTTTTAAGTTTCTTTAGAAGCAAATTTCCAACCACTTCTAGTTCTGCTCTACTGCAGTGGGGATCAGGTTGGGCTTGGTTTTCCAGCCTGTGAAAGTCTCTACTGTGGCCTAGTTTTAGTTCTGTAAATAAATAAAGGTCCTGGACCTTTTACTGAGTTTGTGGTAATAATGATAATTATGGTATTTGTTAAGCGCTTACTATGCACCAAGCACTGTTCTAAGTGCTGGGGGTAGATACAAAGTAACCATGTTGTCCCACGTGATGCTCACAGTTTTAATCCCCATTTTACGGATGTGGTAACTGAGGCACAGAGAAGTTCAGTGACTTTCCCAAGGTCACACAGCAGATTAGTGGTGGATTTTGGATTAGAACCCACATCCCCAGGGAAGTCTGCCTCCAGAAGGGTGTCCTGAGGGACAACTATGCTTAGGTGTGTGGTCAGCAGATCTTGTGATTCCCTAGACTGTAAACTCATAGTGGGCAGGGAATGAGACTGTTTACTGTTGTATTGTACCCTCCCAAGTGCTTAATAGAGTGCGCTGCACACAGTAATTACCCAATAAATACAACTGAATGAATGAATAGATTTCAGGTGGTCAGGGCAGCAGGAGGTGCTCCTCCCACCCCCTTCTGTCACTACTGATTCTCAGTTGCTCTCCGCAAACCTCTGTGGCTCCCCAAGCCACAACCATGCTGGACGGGCCGAGCAGGTGGAGGAAGAATAGAGCATGGAGAAAGGAAAAGAAGAGGAAAACAGGGGGATGGCAGCAGCCCCCGGGCTTCCATCTTTCTCTACCTTCATGTGGGCTTTGCCTGTTACCGTTACCCTGTGTAACCTGAAAGCACGAATCCTCTCAGCCTCCACCTTCTGCGGTTACAACTGAAGTGGAACTTGCAACCGAGCTGCTATCATGAGGTCAGATGAAATGCCTCTGACCGGGGTTTCCGCAGGGCAGGGCAAAGCAAGCCTCGTGCAGGCTCCAGATCTGCATACTTGGAACTGGGGGAGCTAAGCCAATGCCAGGTATTTCCTTCTTCAGTTCTCCTTGATCCTGGATCTAATCCAGTTTCAGCAAAGCCCTAACATAGCACCGAACGTGAATTAAGGGTATTTGCTTTGAGCATTTCCCAGTTTCCGAGAATGAAGAGGAAAGCTGCTTGAACAGCTTGAACAGCTGACGATCACCAGCAGGGCTTGTTTTCAAGTGACTGAGTAGCATAGCCGAAGAGAAGGAGCAGGAGCCTATGAGTAAGAAGATCTGGGTTCTAATCCTGCCTCTGCCACTTACTTGCTGTGTGACTTCAGGCAATTCACTTAACTTCTCTGGGCCTCATCTGTAAAATAAGTGTTCAGTATCCACTCTTCTGCTTACTTATACTGTGAGCTCCACGTAGGAAAGGGACTGTGGCAGATCTGATTATCTCATATCTTCCCCAGGGCTCAGTAAAGTGCTTGGCACTTAGAACTTAAGAAATACCAAAATTATTGTTATTATTATTTGGTAGGTCGAATTCAGTGAAGTGAATAGCTGTTCACTTGATGTTCTATCACTTGTCTGTAACATGCATTTTTGTCCACTATTCATTCACTCATTCATTCAGTCGTATTTCTTGAGCACTTACTGTGTGCAGAGCACTGTACTAAGCACTTGGAAACCCTAACCCTGCCCACAATGGGCTCACAGTCTAAAATGGGGGAGACAGACATCAAAATAAGTAAACAGGCATTAATAGCATCAATATAAATAGAATTATAGATATATGCCCATCAAAACCAGTAACCAGACATTAATACAAATAAATGGAATAATAGTTATGTACATATATACACAAGTGCTTTGGGGTGGTGGGGGGGGATAGAGCAAAGGGAGTGAGTCAGGGCGATGGGGAAGGGAGTGGGAGCTGAGGGAAAAGGATGGCCTAGTCTGGGAAGGCCCTCTGGAAGAGATGAGCCTTCAGAACGGCTTTGGGGTGGGGGTGGGGGGGCATATACTAACAATGTAGGAACCCCTGTACTGAATGCTGAGGTGGTTATGTGAAATAAAGGCACAGATCTTGGACTACAAAGGGCTTATAATTTAAAGGGAGAGGAGGATTTCACTAAATTCAAATTATTAAATAATTAATTTACTGAGTGCCTACAGTATGCCAAATGCTGTATTAAGAAAAGTGACCCAGAACTTCAAGATAGTTCAAACATTACAATGGCAAACACGAAGTTACAGTTTGATGCAAGCCCTTACCATTTCCCGCCTTGACTATTGCCTCATTGCTGACCTTCCTGCCTCCTGTCCCTTCCTCTCTAGTCTATACTTTACTGGAATACCTGGATCATTTTTCTGAAAAGCTGTTTAGCCTATATCTCCCCACTCCTCAAAAACCTCCACTGGTTGCCCATCTATCTCCGCATCAATCAATCAATCAATCATATTTATTGAGCGCTTACTGTGTGCAGAGCACTGTACTAAGCGCTTGGGAAGTACAAGTTGGCAACATATAGAGACAGTCCCTACCCAACAGTGGGCTCACAGTCTAGAAGGGGGAGACAGAACAAAACCAAACATATTAACAAAATAAAATAGAATAGATATGTACAAGTAAAATAAATAAATAAATAGAGTAATAAATATGTACAAACATATATACATATATACAGCATCAAAAAGAAACTCCTTACTTTGGATTTACTGCATTGTCAGCTCTCTCCCTCCTACTTTACCTCGCTGATCTCCTACTACAGTCCAATCCGCACACTCTGCTCCTTTAATGCCAATCTACTCTTGGTATCTCAAACTCATCCATTTCACTGCCCTGTCCTTCCCTCTGTCCTCCCTCATGCCTGGAACTCCCTTACCCTTCATATTTGAGAGTCTGCCACTCTCCCCTCCTTCAAAATCCTCCTAAAATCGCATCTCCTCCAAGAAAACTTCCCTAACTGCCCTCCCCTCTGTGTCAACTATGCCTTAGTCTGTGTGCCCCTGAAGGACTTGGATACTAGCCCCAGTCAGCCCCACAGCACTAATGTATGTATCCTTGTACACTTCTGTTTCCCATATCTGTAACTTTATTTTAATGTCTGTCTACCCTTCTAGACTGCCAGCTCTTTGAGGGCTCTTTGTGCCTACTAATTCTATTAGACTGTACTCACCCAAGCACTTAGTATAGTGCTCTGCACACAGTAAATAGTAAGTACCATTGATTGATTGGTTCTTGCACTGGGACCAAAGGGCCTGCCAGTAACTGAGTCTGTTCAGCATGAATGGGCACCTTCAGATTTGTTCTGGGGCATCCTGAACAGGACTCTGTGCCCAACCTAGCCCAGACCAGAACCCACAGGCCGATCCAGGGGTCTTTGGTCACAAGGAGACTGGGGCACCAAGTGGGCTTTCTGAAGTTGTTTAGGACTGGTGAGAAGCCCCAGTTTGGAACCCCACCCTAAAAAGCTGACAGAAATCGAACAGGCCACTGGAATTAAAGGGGGTGATGAGGTCACCAGACAAATTGTTAGCTTTCCTGTCAGACTTTCATAGCCATCTATTCGGGCTATTACTCGTTTCACCACTAAAAAAAGTTACTGATGCCTCATTTTTTCTGTGCACGAGACATCAGCCTCTTTAAAACGTTTTTTTCCAGCAACAGTTGTTTATTTCTTATTTATTTTTTTACTATTTATTTCTTCTAGACTGTGAGCCCGTTATTGGGTAGGGATCGTCTTTATATGTTACTGACTTGTACTTCCCAAGCGCTTAGTACAGTGCTCTGCCCACAGTAAATGCTCAATAAATGCGATTGAATGAATGAATGAATTTCAAAATAGAGAGTACTAAAACAAGAACTCATCATCATGGCATTACTCTTTCCTATTTCAAATTCACAGAGTTCTTGCCAATGTGATTTTCCAGGTCTAAATCTGCTTGCATTAACCTTGCCAGGGTGCCTAAGGTGACTCACGTGCTTGATTTCAACGTAGGGTTTTGTCTCAAAGACCTTACAGCTTCCCTTAATACTAGGATTTAGTTCCTCCAGACTATAAACAGCTTCCTTCCTTCATTCATTCAATCGTATTTATTGAGCGCTTACTGTGTGCAGAGCACTATACAAAGCGCTTGGGAAGTAGAAGTTGACAACATATAGAGACGGTCCCTACCCAACAACAGGCTCACATTCTAGAAGGGGGAGACAGACAACAAAACAAAACATGTAGACAGGTGTCAAAATTGTCAGAACAAATAGAATTATAGCTATGCACATTATTAACGAAATAAATAGAATAGTAAATATGTACAAGTAAAATAGAGTAATAAATCTGTACAAATATATACAAGTGCTGTGGGAAGGGGAAGGAGGTAGGGCATGGGGAGGAGGAGAGGAAAAAGGGGGCTAAGTCTGGCAAGGCCTCCTGGAGGAGGTGAGCTCTCAGTAGGGCTTTGAAGGGAGGAAGAGAGCTAGCTTGGCAGATGGGCGGAGGGAGGGCATTCCAGGCCCGGGGGAGGACGTGGGCCGGGGGTCGATGGCGGGACAGGTGAGAACGAGGCACAGTGAGGAGGTTAGCAGCAGAGGAGCGGAGGTAGGAGGGGACGAGGTGATGGAGAGCCTTGAAGCCTAGAATGAGGAGTTTTTGCTTGATTCGTAGGTTGACAGGCAGCCACTGGAGATTTTTGAGGAGGGGAGTAACATGCCCAGAGTGTTTCTGTACAAAGATAATCTTGGCAGCAGGGTGAAATGAAGTATAGACTGAAGTGGGCAGAGACAGGAGAACGGGAGATCAGAGAGGAGGTTGATGCAGTAATCATCCTTAAGGGCAGGGATCATGTCTATCAATGCACTCTCCCAAGTGCTAAGTATAGGGTTCTGCACAGAGTAAGCACTTAATAAGTACCATTTGATTGATTCCTTTTGGGAAATTATCTTCCCTTAAGTCCTTGCCATGGCTTCCACTTGCCTCCTGACACCTGCCGGGAGGACTTGTCCAAGTCATCTTCTCCTATCCTTCATGTTGAGGTTCTCAGTGGAGCAGAGGCCCTTGGGAAATAGTTGGGTGACCTGCACATGTAGAAGGGAGTGCATAGGGATGTATGTCATTCTGGCACCTCAGTTTCTACCCTGTTTTAATAATAATTATAATAATTATGGTATTTGTTAAGTGCTTACTATGTGCCAGGCACTGCATTAAGCACTGGGGAGGATACGAGCAAATCGGGTTGGACACAGTCCCTGTTCCACATGGGGCTCACACTGTCAATCCCCATTTTATAGATGATGTAACTGAGGCATAGAGAAGTGAAGTGACTTGCCTACGGTCACGTAGCAGACAAGTGGTGGAGCCAGAATTAGAACCCATGACCTTTTGACTCCTAAGCCCAGGCTCCATCCACTACTTCATGCTACAGGAAGGAAAGCAGGCTAGGGTAAGAATGTGAGCTCTATGTGAGACAGGGACTATGTCCGACCTGATTAACTTGTATCTACCCCTGCGCTTAGAAATGTGCTTGACACATAGTAAGCACTTAAGTACCACAATAATAATAATCTATCTGATAGGCAGCATAGGGGAGTGGCAAGGGAATTGGGAGGACCAGACCTAGATTCTAATCCTGGCTTTACCGCTGACTCTCTTTGTCATATTAGGATAGACACTTCTTTTTTCTGTACCTCCATATTTAAAATTGGGTAGGAATTACTGTCCCGAATTGAACTGTCTTTGCCTGGCAGGGTGGGTATATTTCTGGGCTGTCAGGCCATAGGTGTGGAGTTTCTAGTGATTGGTGAGGGGAACCATGTGCCATCAGTTTGGACACAGTCCCTGTCCCATATGGGGCTCAAGTTCTAAGAGGGATTAAGATTTAATCCCCATTTTACATTTGAGGAAACTGACGCACAGAGAAGTTAAGTGACTTGCCCAAGATCACACAGAAAGCAATTGGTAGAGCTGAGATTAGAACCCAAGTCTTCTAGCCCCAAGCCTGTGTTCTTTCCAGCTAAGCTACGCTGCTTCCCAACTAGCATCTTTCCAACACTAACTCGTGGCATTTGTGTACTTTAACCCAATGGTTAGTAATCATGAACATTTGTTCATTTTATGTGTGATTTATCAGTATTTTCAGTGACTCATCTGTTTCATTCTGATGCGTCTGTACTGCTCCCTGCTTTATACATGTTCTTTCTTTAGCTTTCATTATCTAAATCATGTTTGATTGTCTTTGGAGGAAGACTGCTGCATATATCAAGTAGAGTATTGTTGTTCTAATATGATTTTTCTCATCTGGTACTTCAAGCATTAAGTATGACGACCCAACAAGGGACAGCTCATTTTTGTATATACAGTTTTGCTGAGACTGTGGGTCTTGCAATGGCCTTGTCAGCCGCACACACAATCATAGATGAATTTTATTGTCGGGGTGACTTCTTCTAATAAAAAGGATAACTATAGTTCATTGTGGGTAGGGAACATTTCTACCAACTCTGTTGTATTGAACTCTCCCAAGTGCTTAGGTCAGGGCTCTGCACACAGTAAGCAGTCAATAAATATTACTGACTGACAACTTCTAACTCCCAGTGGCTGAGGACCACATATTTGAGAGCTACAGCCTGTCATTTGGATGCTTAGTATAATGATGCAGCCATGCACAGACACGCAGGTATATTAGCTTTCTCTGGTCATATCCCAGTTAGAATGCTGCATTAGTCTTCTCTCTGCCCTCCCTACCTTCAACCTTTCCTCCCTCAGGACACACTCCATGCTACTTCAAAGATTCTCCCTTTTCAGAATTGCTCAGCACATATTTCTCCACTCCTAAAAACCCCCAATGACTTCCCATCTCCCCTTATGTCAAGTAGGAACTGCTCATGACCACTGATTTTAGTGCTCTCTCTCATCCAGTTCTCACCTATCTTACATATCAGCTCTCTTCACCTCCTGCTTCCCAGCTCCCACTCCTTGCCCATCCCAAACTTGCCTTCTATCTGTGCCTCATTCTCAACTTGCATGGTCCCAACCACTTCCCCTGCCCTTCCTTCTGAGTGGAATGCCCCATTAATGCCCACCAAATCTTCCAGTCCACAGCTTTCCCTACCTTTAAAGTCCTAAAAACTCACACACCAATCATCATCATAATAATGATGGTGGTATTTGTTAAGTGCCTACTATATGCCAGGATAGACACAAGATAATCAGGTTCCAACATGGGGCTCAGAGTCTAAGTAGGAGGGAGCACAGGTATTGAATCCCATGGAGATATTAAGTGACTTGCCCAAGGTCACACAGCCTGTAAATGGCAAATCTGGGATTAGAACCCAGGGCCTCTGTCACCCAGGCCCATGCTCTTTCCACTAGGCCACGCTGCTTTCCAATTATCATCATCCCAACACTCACAACTGACATCTATGGACTTTAATCCAATGCTTAGCATTCACGAGCGAATGCACATCTTATTTATTGTTGTGTGCATTTTTCCATGCGTTCCATGATTCACCTGTTTCATCCTGATGCTTCTGTACTGCTCCCTGCTTTATACATGTTCTTCCTTTGGCTTCCCCCGTCTAAATGATGATAGTTTGCCTTCCCCTTTGGATTGTAATCTCCTTGAGAAAGGAGTGTTTTGCTTCTGTTGTACTCTCTCAATCACTTATCACAGTGTTTAGCACTCTATCAGTAAATATCACTCATTGATTGTGTGAGCGGCATCTTGATTTCCTTCCATCCAAGCTGCAGTCAGTATCCCAGAGCTGATTGGGCAGTAGCTCCCATGAGGAAGGGAGGGTGGATGCTGGCAATTGGGGCAATTTGTGCCCTCTAGGACCACATATCATCATAATAACAACATATGTTGGCAACACATAGAGACAGTCCCTGCCCAACAGTGGGCTCACAGTGTTCTGTACATAATAAGTGCTCAATAAATACAATAAATGTACAGAACACTGTGAGCCCACTGTTGGGCAGGGACTATCTCTATATGTTGCCAACTTGTACTTCCCAAACGCTTAGTACAGTGCTCTGCACAAAGTAAGCGCTCAATAAATACAATTGATTGATTGTATGACACACATAGGAGTGTACATACAACAGAGTTAGCAGACACTTCCCTCACCACAATGAGTTTACAGTCTGATTGGAACTTACAGTCTAGTATGGGACATAAGTGTTTGGTACAGTGTTTGGCACACTGTAAGTGCTCAATAAATACTGTTGATTGATAGGTAACCCATCTTCTAGTTCTCAGTTTATCTTTTCTCCTCCAGGAGGAAATGCTTGGACTAGCCATCTCCCAGAGGGAGAGGCAGGTGTGGTAGCTGCTTAGCAGTGGTTTGGGTGGAGTTTTGGGCTCTCCAGACAGTAGGCGGAAGATCAATCAATCAATCGTATTTATTGAGCGCTTACTGTGTGCAGAGCACTGTACTAAGCGCTTGGTCCACTCTTCTCAGAACCAGGCTGGGATTGGCTGGCACTTTGAGAACAAGCCACAGCCTAGGAGCCAGGTATTGACTTAATATCCTATAGGGGAGAAGCTGGATAGTTTGGTATGGGAAGATGCTTGTTTGTTTATGGCTGGTTTTCTAAATGGATGAAAAATACATTAGGGTCATCCTGGGATTTTGGCAGAAGTGATGTTGTGCAGGGCTGGAAAAACGGAGAGGCCTTGGGGCGGATTTTCTTTAGCACGCCATCCAGCTGTGTGTACAGCTGACAGGATTTCTCTGACCAGAGCCAGTTGGCTCTGTGGTCGGCATCAGATCTGGGTGGGAGGTTGAGGACTCTGGAAGTGTGCATTCCTGGGGACCCCACCATGGAGTGAGTCTATCAGAGCAACTCATCGCAGACGGGCTACCTCTTGGTTTCACCTCGCCAAAGTCTGGGGAAGCTGAACTCCCTTGCCTTGACCTCTGGGGTCAAGCTGATGTTTTGTCCTCTGGAAAGATCGAAAGCTTCGTCCTACCTCCGCGGTAACCACCCTTCAGGTCCCAATTCCTCCTCCACCTCTAAGTGAGGCAGCATGGCGTAGTGGATAGAGCACAGGCCTAGGAGTCAGAAGGTCATGAGTTCTCTGCCACTTGTCTGCTGTGTGACCTTGGGTAAGTCACTTCTCTTCCCTGTGCCTGTTACCTCATCTGTAAAATGGGATTGAGACCGTGAGACCCACTTTCAATCAATCGTATTTATTGAGCGCTTACTGTGTGCAGAGCACTGTACTAAGCGCTTGGGAAGTACAAGTTGGCAACATATAGAGACAGTCCCTACCCAACAGTGGGCTCACAGTCTAAAAGGGGGAGACAGAGAACAAAACCAAACATACTAGGGACAGGGACTGTATCTAACCCAATTTGCTTGTTTCCACCCCAGAGCCTAGTACAGTGCCTGGCACATAGCAAGTACTTAATAAATATCATTATTATTATTATTAATTGTGCACACTTTAAGTGGGTCAGCTGTAATAGGTTGTTCAATTTTTTAATGGTATTTGTAAAGTGCTTACTATGTATCAAGCACAGTTCTAAGCACTGGGTTAGGTACAAGTTAACTAGTTTGGACACAGTCCCTGTCCCACATGGGGCTCACAGTCTAAGAGGGAGAATAGGAGAACTGAGGCACAGAAAAGTTAAGTGACTTGCCCAAGGCTACATGGTAAACAAATTGGCAAAGGCAGGATTAGAACCAGGTTCCCTGACTATCAAGCCCGTACTCTTTCCAATAGGCCACACTGCTTTTATCTCAAATTTGTGTTGTTAAACCCACCATGCAAATAAATGTATGCCTACCTAGGCATTCCCCTGGGTTTGTTGAACAAGTATCTGACTGCTTTTCCAGGAAAAATTCCTACGGGACACTTAAGGGAGTAGTGACATTCTTGGGGTGAGTGATGAATCCTTCCTTTTCCGGAAAGTGAAGATTTCTGTCGCCAGCTCAGAGGATGCAGGGCTGCTGCTCAAAGCACAAATCTCCTGAGAGGGACTGGCTGCGGCCCAGGGGTTTCCCAGGGTTAGCCCCTCTTGGAAGGAGGGTCAGAGGGAGGAAGGAGAGATTCCCATAAACCCATCTGACCATGGATTTCACTCTGCCAACACACTTGACCTTTTTGTGCCTCCCTGCTGTCTTCAGCACTGTGGAACATTCCTTCCATTGTAATACTTTCAGATCTTTGGTTTTGTTGGCACAAAACTCACCTGGTCTTATCTTACATCAGTCCATCAATCCAAAGTATTTACTGTGCTCCCGTTGGGGACAGAGCACTGTAATAGTAGCTGGGGGGCATGCAGTACAGTTGTAGACATGATCCCTCCCCTCAAGGAGCTTACAGTCTGGAGGGGGAGACAGTCACTAAAGCAACTTATAGGAGGAGGAAGGAAAAGGGGATATGGATATGAATTAGTGCTTAGCTAAGGGCATTTTAAAATACAGAGCTTACAGAAGTGCTAGGGGTGGTTGTATGTGCATTAGTGGTTAGTGAAGTGAGTGTTCTAGGTTGTAGAAGGAAAGTACAGGGGCAAGATACGAGGGGTGAGATGACTGAGTGCTTTAAAGCCTACGGTAGGCGTTTCTGTTTGATGCAGAGGTGGATGGGCAACCACTGGAGCTTCTTGAGGAGTGGGAAGGTATTCACTAAACTCTTTTAAGCAAAACGATCCAGGCGGAAGAGTTATCAGCATCAGTTATGAGAAAAACAGAGTGGCTCAGTGGAAAGAGCACGGGCTTGGGAGTCAGAGGTCATGGGTTCTAATACTGGCTCTGCCACATGTCTGCTGTGTGACCTTGGGCGAGTCACTTAACTTCTCTCAGCCTCAGTTACCTCATCTGTAAATGGGGATTAAGACTGTGAGCCCCACGTAGGACAACCTGATCACCTTGTATCCCCCCGCCCCCCGCCCCCCAGCACTTAGGACAGTGCTTGGCACACAGTAAGCGCTTAACAAATGCCATTATTATTATTATTATTATTATTATTATTATTATTATTATCATCATAGTAGCAGTTCGGATGAAGAGGAAAGAGTGAATTTTAGTGATGTGGTGAAGGTAGAACAGACAAGATTTGGCGACAGATTGAATATATGGGTTGAATGAGAGAGATAAATTGAGGATAATGCCAAGCTTATGGGCTTGTAAGAGAGAGGATGGTGGTGCTGTCTACAGTGATGGGAAAGTGAGGGGGAGGACAAGGTTGGGGGGGAAGATGAGTTCTGCTTTGGACGTATTAAGTTTGAGGTGCCGGTGGGACATCCAAGTAGGGATGGCCTGAAGGCTGGAGGACATATGAGACTACAGAAGAAAGAGATCAGTGCTGGTGATGCAGATTTGGGAATCACCCATATCGAGTTGGAAGTTGAAACCTTGGGAGCCAATGAGTTCTCGGAGGGCGGGTGTGTAGTTGGAAAATAGAAGGAGACCCAGAGTTGAGCCCTGAGGGACTCCCACAGTTATGGGGTGGGAGGCAGAGGAGAAGCCCATGACAGAGACTGAGAATGAGTGGCCCGGGAGATAGGAAGAGAATTAGGAGAGCAGGGTGTTAGTGAAGCCGAGGTTGAATAATGTTTCCAGGAGAAGAGGGTAGTTGATAGTGTCGAAGATGGCAGCTGAGAAGTTGAGGAGGGTTAGGGTGGTGTTAGATTTGTCAGGAAGAAGATTATTGATGATCTTTGATAGGGCAGTTCCAGTGGCATGAAGGGGGCAGTAGTCAGATTGGAGGGGATCAAGGAGAGAGGAGAGGAAGCAGAGGCAGCAGCTATAGGCAATTTGCTCCAGGAGTTTGGAGAGGAATGGTAGGAGGTAATAATAATAATGGTATTTGTTAGGCGCTTACTATGTGCAAAGCACTGTTCTAAGCACTGGGGAGGTTACAAGGTGATCAGATTGTCCCACAGGGGGCTCACAGTTTTTATCTCCATTTTACAGATGAGGTAACTGAGGCACAGAGAAGTGAAGTGACTTGCCAAAAGTCACACAGCTGACAGGTGGCGGAGCCGGAATTTGAACCCGTGACCTCTGACTCCAAAGCCCGGGCTCTTTCCACTGAGCCATGCTGCTTCTCCTAGATGGAGTGATAACTGGAGGGAGCCATGGGGTCAAGGGAAGTTTTTTTTAGGATGGGGAAGATGTTAGCATGTTTGAAAGCAGTGGAGAAGAAGCCATTAGAGAGTGTACAGTTGAAGATGGCAGTCTGGGAGGAAGGAAGAGAAGGCAGAAGTGTTTTGATAAGGTGCAACGGGATGGGGCCAGAGGTGCAGGTGGAGGGGGTAGATTTTGAGATGGAGCAGGAGGTCTCCTCTTGAGATACTGCTGGGAAAGATGGGAGAGTTTTATATGAGGGGGGAGAAGGGAGGGAGAGGAGCAGGGGAGGTTCTGGCTTGGAACTCCTTTCCCTTTCATAACCAATAGTTAATAATGATAATGATGGCATTTGTTAAGTGCTTACTATGTGCCAAGCACTGTTCTAAGCGCTGGGGTAGATGCAGGGTTATCAGGTTGTCCCATGTAGGGCTCACAGTCTTAATCCCCATTTTACAGATGAGGTAACCAAGGAACAGAGAAGTTAAGTGACTTGCCCAAAGTCACACAGCTGACAAGTGGTGGAGTGGGCTTAGAACCCATGACCTCTGACTCCCAAGCCTGGGCTCTTTCCACTAAGCCACGCTGCTTCTTCTAAATTCACCACCAATAGTTCAACACTCTCCCCACCTTCAAAGCCTTATTAAAATCATATCTCCATCAAAAGGCCTTCCCCAATTAAGCCCTCATTTCGCCTACTCCCTCTCCCTTCTGTGTATGATTTCAGAATGGCTTTGAAGATGGGGAAAGTCAAGGCCTGATGGATTTAGAGCAGGAGGGAGTCCTAGGTGGGGGGAAAAGCTTGAAAGAGAGGTCAGAATGGGAGAGGAGAGAATGTGGTACAGCGAAAGAGAATGAGGTAGAGTGGAGAGAAATGAAACCTAAGAAGAAGAGAATGAACAAGTACAAGGGAGAGAGCTGATTTAAAGCCCTAGAGTCAATGGTCAGGATTTTCTGCTTAAGCCATGGAGGTTTTTGAGGAGTGGGGAGAGGCCTGTAAGAGAAACAGCATAGAGCATGGGCCTTGGAGTTAGAAGGACCTGGATTCTAATCCCGGCTCTGCCAATCATCTGCTTTGTGACCTTGGGCAATTCACTTAACTTTTTTGTGCCTCAGTTCCCTCATCTGTAAAATGAGGACTAGAACTGTGAACTCCATGTGGGGCAGGGTCTGAGTCCAACCTGATTACCTTGTATCTACCCCAGCACTTATTACAGTGTCTGGCACGTAGTAAGTGCTTAACAAATAGCATAAAACAATGATGTCTTAGAAAAACGATGGGGACAGCAGAGTGTGGACTGGACAGGGAAGAGATTGGAGGCAGGGAGGCCAATGAGGAGGCACAATCTAGTAGTCCAGGGGAAATATGATGAGTGTCTGGACCTGCAAGGTGGCCATTTGGATGGGGTGGAAGCAGAACATCCTCAATATATTATGAGGAATCAAGGATAATGACAAAGTGGTGGGCTTCAGAATTGGGGAGGGCAGTAATGGGAAAGTTAGGTGCAGCAGAAGATTTGGGCTGGAAGATGAGGCATTTAATTTTGGAAATATTGAGCTTGGCTCTTTCACCTTTCATTCCCTAATTGTGCATCTCCTGCAGGACTACATTCTGGGTCCCCTTATCTTCTCTCTCTACATTCCCTCGGGGAGCTCAGGGCCTCACATGACTTCAGCTATCACTTCTATGCAGGTAACTCCCAAGTGTACCTCTTCAACCTTGACCTCTCCTCTAATCTGCAGTACCATATTTCCTGTTACCTCCTGTGACCTCAGTAGACAATCAGTCTCATTGCTCAAATGCACCTTTAGAGCTCAAGCATGGATCATGGATTCATGAGACACCACCCGGTAGCCTTTGCATCTCTCCTGCAGATCAAACTGGTGCCCTCATTTCTCATTTCATTTTCCCTTCTCCCTGGACTGCTCTTTTGGGGTTTTCCGACCCACAAATTCTCCTATCGGAAAAAAGCGGGAAGGCTTTCAGATACGATTTGTTACTTGTCAAGCCCTTGGGAAATGCCAAAGGAATTTGATTTGGGAAACGGGGGTCAATAAGTTACCTCTCCACCCATGTATTCTTACAACGTCTCTTATAGGTTGACTAGCATTGAAAGGATTCCTTCACATTGGCCGGGGTCCTCAAAAGGTACCCCTGCACCTCGCTTCCTGCAAGCCCTTCCCCACATTGTAATTTGAGTTCCTTGGCTTCTAGTGCTGACTTCAATCATTCAATCAGTGACTTAGTGGAAAGAGCACGGGCTTGGGAGTCAGAGGTCATGGGTTCTAATCCCAATTCTGCCACTTGTCAGCTGTGTGACTTTGGGCAAGTCACTTCACTTCTCTGTGCCTCAGTTACCTCATCTGTAAAATGGGGATCAAGACTGTGAGTCCCAAGTGGGACAACCTGATAACCTTGTATCTATGCCAGTGCTTAGAACTGAGCTTGGCACATAGTAAGCGCTTAACAAATACCAACATTACCCCCTCTTAAGATCACACCTGGAGAGTTTCCAGTACTCTATCAGTCTCGGCTTCAGGGGTGAGAGTCAAGCAGAGGCAAACCCATTCCATTCCTAGCTTGGGCAGTGGCAAGCCAGTGGAAGGCAATCTACTACAAGTCAAAACTCACCTCTGCTTGGCAGCAGCTGCGTGGGAGAGAGTCAAGGGTGGGGACCCAAGTTGACTGCGTGGAACAAGACAGTGGTAAACCACTTCTGTATTTTTACCAAGAAAACTCTATGGATTCGCCACCAGAACGATTACAGATGGAGGTGGGGCATTCTGGGAGAGATGTGTCCATAGAGTTGCAGTGCATGACTTAGTGGAAGGAGCTTGGGCTTGGGAGTCAGAGGTCGTGGGTTCTAATCCTGGCTCTGCCACTTATCAACTGTATGCCTTTGGGCAAGTCACTTAACTTTTCTATGCCTCAGTTACCTCTTCTGTAAAGTGAGGATTAAGACTGTGAGCCTCACATGGGACAACCTCATTACTACACTAGTGCATAGAACAGTGCTTGGCATATAGTAAACGCTTAAAAAATACTATTATTATTATTATCAGAAAAGACAAGAGCACTGTATTAAGTGCTTGGGAGAGTAAAACAGAGTTGGAGACAAGTTCCCTATCCACAACCAGCTTATAGTTTTGTACAACTTCCAAGTGTAACCAGCCCTGCAGTGTCTACAACACTGACAATCACTGATGAGGACTGGCTCTTTGGGTCAAACTGGGCACAGGCCCAGGATGATACCAGTCCCCTGGGAGATGTTGCTGCAGGTACATCCACCCTGCATAAAGTCACTAAAGAACCAGGGCAAGTTATGCTCAACAGTTCGTTGTCACTACTTCCTCCCTACTCCCCGACCTCTTAAAAATCCTGAACTATGTTGAGGGTCTCTGGCTATTTGCCTGAATTCCCACTGGGCTACCCTGATGCTGTTTGCACTAGAAATTATTTCTCTGGACTCTGCTTCACTTGCATGGAGTTAATACTTATACGGGGAATTAAACTGCACTTAGAATGCATCCCAGACATACTGAGTTAGAGAAAAAATTAGCTTGATGGTAGGTCAGGACCAAGACTCTTTAACCTTAGAGAGCAATTGCAAAATTGGAATCAGAATCCTTTTAAATAAGTGCTCTCATATGTGTGCTTTATTAAGTGTTAGGTGCTAGACTGCAAAAAAAAAAAAAAAATAGCATGAGCCAGACATCCGTAAAGTTATTTTATCTAATGTAAAAGAACCAAACAATAAGTCCCAGAGAGGAGATGGGAGGAGGAAAGGATACAAAATGAGCGTTTTCCTTCAGGATGCCATCGGAAGCCATTAACCTGGTAAAGCAAGGATCTACTTACCAGTTTCTTCTCACCACTGCTGGTGCCCTCTTTCTTGCGGGCTCAGACAGCAATCAGATTGCAGGAAAGAAGGCATGGTTATCCCCAATTTATAGAGGGCAGACAGACATAAGGAAGTTATAATTTGCTCTCATAGTTAAGAATCCACGACTCACAGCTCCCGGCTCTGTCTTGCAGGCAAGTTGGAACGGGAGACAGAGTGGACTGATTCCCCAGCCTGAGAATTTGCTGTAGTAAAAGGGTTGGGAAATCTGTTGGGGGGGAAAATAACTAAATAAATTGATTAATGGCATTTATTGAGTCCTTACTATGTGCAGAGCTCTGGGCTAAGCACTTGGGAGAGTACAATGCAACAGAATTAGCAAACACGTTCCCCGGTAAACAAAGTGAAAACTTAGAATAGTTGAAATGCCCAGAATCAGTCATACAAATTGAAATAATAATAATATTTTTGGTATTCAAGCACTTACCATGTGCTGAAGCTCTGTACTAAGTGCTGGGGCTGGAGTGGATACAAGATAATCAGGCCTGACACGGTCTCTGTGCTAAACATGCCCCTCAGCCCAACAAGGAGGGAGAACAGATATTGAATCCCCATTCTACAGATGAGGTAAACGGAGGTGCAGAGAAGTTAAGTGACTTGTCCAAGGTCACACAGAAGGCAAGTGGCAGAACGGGGATTAGAACCCAGGTCTTCTGACTCTCAGGCCCATGAACTTTCTGCTTCTAGTTTACTTCATTGTGCATCTAACAATTTTAAATGCCTTGCCCGCCACCTCAAAAAAATCACCCCTCATTGGCGGCTAGGATAGGTTAACATCCAACCCTACTCCTCCATCCCAGGAGCAGGGGGGAAGTGAAGAGGGATACTTAATTTTCCGTGGCTTTTAGGATGGTTGTGGCACCACAGTGTAGTAACAGCACTGTGCATGGTGGGTTCGGCCAGAACTTCCCTTAGCCTGAAGCTGTAGGACATGTGCCTCTCTTTGCCCCAACAAACCACATTTGGTTCCAGGGAAACCAGATATGGTTCCCGAGCCATAGGTAACACATCCCTTTTCTAATTAATTAATTAATAATGGCATTTGTTAAGCACTTACTATGTGCAAAGCACTGTTCTAAGCACTGGGGGGTTACAAGGTGATCAGGTTGTCCCACATGGGGCTCACAGTCTTAATCCCCATTTTACAGGTGAGGTAACTCAGGCTCAGAGAAGTTAAGTGACTTGCCCAAGGTCACACAGCAGACATGTGGCAGAGCAGGGATTCGAACCCACAGCCTCTGACTCCAAAGCCCGTGCTCTTTCCACTGAGCCACGCTGCTTCCCCAACACTTTCTAGCGTTTCAAACTTCTGCTCATCCATCTCTCCAAGGACGAAGCCCTCAACCAGTCAATTAATCAGTGGTATTTATTGAGCACTTACTGCATGCAGAGCTGTGTCCCAAGTGTTCGGGAGGGTATGACACAATGGAGTTGGTAGAAACATTCCCTGTCCACAAGAAGCTTGCAGTCTAGAAGGCGAAAAGCATTCTCACATTCCCCGCCTTCAACAATCATATTGGCCCTAACATGGGGTATCTGTGGATGATGGAACAGCCCCACTGCTTGGGAGCCTTGGAGGAGCTGCTCTCTGGAAAGGAGTGTGTCCGTCTACTTCATGAAGATGGGCCCAAGCCGGAGGCAAAGGTTCCGGTCACTAGGGTGCCCATGGTAATACGAAACTTCAGACAAAGATCAGGAAGTTGGCAGCAAGATTGGGGGAAGATGGAATAATAACAATGATAATAATTGTGGCCCTATGCCAGACACTGTACTAAGCACTGAGGTGGACACAATCAAATTGGGTTGGACACGGTCCCTGTCCCACGTGGGGCTCATAGTCTTAATCCCCGTTTCACAGATGAGGTGACTGAGGCCCAGAGAAGTGAAGCAGTGAGTACTGGGGTGGTGGGGAGGAGCCTTTCTGTTGTCCGCTTCCCCGGCCCTCAGCCCAACTGCCGTCTACAAACTATTAAATGGGCCAGCCCCTCACCTCAAAAAAGCTTGGTCCACGTTCAACTCACATCATGACATGACAAGGAATTGCCTGGAAGTTTTAGTCACTGGGGGAAATCTAGGGAGAAGGTCCTGAGGCCTCATCTCAATCACTCTACAATTGCCACATTTCCTCATTTGGCAAAACTGAAGATTAGGCACTGGAACCACTGCCAGCCATTGTATGCTCACCTAACCGTAACAATGGAAACCCCTCAGTGTTTTTTCATCATCATCAATCGTATTTATTGAGCGCTTGATGTTTTTTCAAGTCTAGCAGGACATCATTTCCTGACCGAAATGTCAGGAATCCTGGGTGTAATAATAGTAATAATGAAAATGGTATTCGTTAAGTGTTTACTATGTGCAAAGCTCTGTTCTAAGTGCTGGAGTAGATACAAGGCAATCAGGTTGGTTACAGTCCCTGTCCCACATAGGGCTCACAGTCATAATCCCATTGTACAGTTGAGAAAACTAGGCGTAGAGAAGTTAAGTGACTTGCTCAGGGTCACACAGCAGACAAGTGGCAGAGTTGGGATTAGAACCCTTGTTGCTGGTTGTCCTCAGGGCTTGGGCAGTCTTCAGCCTGGCCCAGAGAGGCCATCCTGGGCTTGCGGGGGACTGTGATAGGTCTTGTTCCCTCCCCCAAAATCCTTCCTCAAACCTCCAAACTGCGATTCATGACTGCAGACTGAATGGATGCCCTGGTGAACCCAATCTGGTCTGGGGCTGCTGTGGACTGGAGCAGAACTTTCATTTATTCATTCAGTCATATTTATTGAGTGCTTACTGGGTGCAGAGCACTGTACTAAGCGCTTGGGAGGGTACCATATAAAAATTAACAGACACATTCCCAGCCCACAGTGAGCTTACAATCTAGGCATCTTCTGGGTTTGGCTGGAACTCAAGCAGCTTCTGGGGCCTGGGGAAAGTGGACGTGGGGTGAATAGCTGCTTCTCATTTGACTAGCATCCACCCAGGCTTCTCACTGTTCCCACCAAAATCTCTCCTCTTGGTTTCACTGTCCTCCCCTGCCCCTGCAGGACACCAATTACTTTTTTGATATTTGACCTTTTCAAAGGGGTTAGACATATACACTGGGAGGGGAGCTTTACCTGGTTTTGCTTGTGGCCTCCACTTATTTCTCTACTGTACATATTGGTCTTAAAAAGACCAATATAGAGTCAAGAAGCAGTGTAGTCTAATGGTTAGAACAGGGGCAAGGGAGTCGGAAGGACCCAGTTTGCAATCCCAGCTCTGCCACTTGTCTGCTGTGTGACCTTGGGCAAGTCACTTAACTTTTCTATGCCTCAGTTGCCTCATCTGTAAATTGTAAGTTCAGGCCGTGAGTCCATGTGGGACGTGGATTGTGTCCGATCTGATTAGCTCGTAACTACCCCAGCGCTTAGTACAGTGCCTGGTACAAAGTAAGCACTTAACAGATACCATAAAAAAGGGGGACAATGCTGTGCAACTCGTTCCCAGTACCTGCTCCTTCCAGGATGCAAATCATTTCGCACTGTAGCTTTCCAAAATCATCTTTACCTCATTCTACAGCTTCCCATGTCCCTATACTAGGAGATGACATGCATCAGATACACTTTATTAATGCCCCTCATCCCCAGACAGATTTCCTTGGGAATCAGGGACCTGAGTTCTAATCCCAACTCTGTCACCTGCCTGCTGTGTGACCTTGGACAAATCACTTAGCCTCTCTGTGCCTCAAATTATCTCACCTGTGAAATGGGGATTCAGTATCTGCTCACTGGGAGCCCCAAGTGGGTCTGCAACTGTCTGACCTAATTATCCTGTATCTACCCCAACATTTAGTACAGCATTTGGCACATAGTAAGCATTTAACAAATACCACAATTGTCATTTATTATATGTGATTTAACAACCGACAAATGATTTAGCAATGGGGATAGTAACAATGCAGTTAGGGTTCCCAGAGTAAACCCTGTCTATTTCTCCAACAAGTTTTTAAGAACAACACTTTCAGTCCCCAGGAGAGACTTGGTGCTCTAATTCAGACTGTGAAAAGGCAGAACATGTGTAACTCATTGTAAACAGCTGGACAGATGGAGATGAGATAATCCTAGAAGGCTGCCCCAGGCATTAAGTACCCTCTTTGCAGGGCAATGCACAATGGAGTCCTGAGGAGTCCCCAGTGAAGTAATTTTGTGTTATAGCCATGGTGGGGTCCTGGAGGAGTCCTTTTCTCTTCACAAATTCCTTTCCACTGGGAAGCTGGGAGAATGACTTGAGATCACTGTGGCTTAGTGGATAAAGCACAAGCCTAGTACACAGAGGACCGGGGTTCTATTCCTGGCTCCTCCACTTGCCTCCTATGTGACTCTGGGCAACTCACTTCTCTGTACCTCAGTTTTCTCAGCTGCAGAAGGAAGGTTCAATACCTGCTCTCCCTTCTACTTAGACTGAGCCCCATGTGGGGCAAGGACCTGATCTGGCCTGATTAACTTGGATCTACTGCAGCACTTAGAATAGTGCTTGACACATAGTAAGCGCTTTAACAAATACTAGAAAAACATTTTTTTTTAAAAGAAAGTCAGGAACCAGCTCTGTGGATTGTTGGTTACGATTTCCTTTGAGAAGATGCTGCCTTGTCTCATGGAATTCCCCTTCGAGGAACTTCTTCCTGACTTTTTGGCCTGAATTGTTCTCTGTGCTTGGGCTTGGCAACTCTAAAGAAAACAGCCAAATTCTTGGAACATTTTCTTAGCTGCAGCCAAGAGACTGAGTTGGAGCAACGGGGGGCTTTTGGGGCAGTGAGTGAGTGAAGACTATGGAAGAAGAAAGAAGGGAAAGGGGAATGATCCAGGCTCCCCCAGACCTATCTGACAGACCCTGGTCTCGCCCTCAGCCAGTGTGGCGCTTTCTCGCCCCCTTCCACTGCTGATTTAGTCAGTGAACCAGCGGGTCAGAAGGCAACAGATGTTCTTGTGTTTGGGTTTTTTTTTTTCCTGGCAAGTGGTAATATTAGAGTCTGTGGTTTCCCCTTTGTTGGCTGTGAGCCAAGATCCCCAACATGGGACGGCTGCTGAAACGCAAATGACATTTCAGCCTTCTTCAGCATCAGGGCTGGCAGCACGGGACTCAGATTAATTAGCATGGTTGTCTAAGCCGGTCTTTCAGGAAAATCCCTGTGCTCCTTCTCCTCCCACCTTCCTCTTCCCTCACCCCTCCTTCCCCTTTTCCCCTTCCCAACTCCTTCCCCTACCCCAGGCTTTAATTTTGGCTAATCAACAAATTGTCTTCTCAGAAGAAAGTTTCCAGCACACCTGTGCCCCTAGGTTGGGGAAGCAGTTTCGATTTCTCTCAAAATGCCCCTGGGGGAAGGGTTGGCATGATTTTCTGATGTCATGACACCTCTGAGAAAAGCCACAGCTTGGAATTTTATGAATTTCTGAAGATAAGGGAAACCAGGACTTAGCAAATGCATTTCTTTTTCTGATGTGTCCTTTTAGGTTCCTGGCCGGGGGCTTAAGGAGAGAGATAGAGAACATATTTTTAGTAAAAAGGAATTTAGATGAGTGTTTTAAGTATGCAATTTATTTATATTAATGTCTGTCTCCCCGTCTAGACTGTAAGCTCAGTGTGGTCAGGGAATGTGTCTTGGTGTACACTCCCAAGTGCTTAGTACAGTGTTCTGCACCACAGTAAGCACTCAATAAATACAGTTGGCTGACTGGCTCACTAACTGTATCTTGTGGCTTTGCATTTCTCTTTCCATTTAATATAGATACAGGATTGTTCACTTTCTGTTCCAAACAATTTTTCAGCAATTGGAACAGCTGCCTGGTTATGAGGCTCAAACCATCCCTTAGGCATCAAACACTGACGTTTTAATGACTAGCGTCAAGGGACTGGCTGACTCTCCCAGAAGAAAATGCTTTCTTCTAATGTCGCCATTCAGACCCGGAGATGCCGCTGCTGGCCGGGGCTATGGGTGTGGTAGGAAATACCAATATTGGGCTAGAAATCCCTTCCCGACATGAACGAGGATTGTCCTTCGGTCTGAGGCCGTCTCCACTCTTGGCGGCTGACAGTCTGGGGAGACAGACGGTCCTTGGATGGAGGGCTAAGGTGGTTTTTGAAAAGTGCATCAAGTTGAAACATAAGGAGGGTCCGATTTTCTCATAAATGGGGAATTGCTTCTTGAACTCAGGGTAGACTCTGTGCTTGTTTTTTTTCAACCCAAATTACCCAGAATTAAGTACTCAGTTGTAGATGGGCCATAGAGCTACATTAAAGCATTGATACTGGATCCATAATTGGTTTAATGAAGGGGAGCCAACTTTTAAGTCATCGGAAGTATAAGGGGCACCTCAATCCTCCCTGGTGACTTTCCCTGTTGATTGGGTAACCTCCTAAACTGCCAGACTTCCTCCTCAATGTCTTCCACTCTGCCCCACCCTGCCCTCCTTCTCCTTCCCCCTCCCACCCCAGATTTCAGCTCACACCCCTAATTCCCACGCTTCCAGAGCTGGAGGCTAAAGGAGGCTAGAGAAGCAGCATGGTGTAGTGGTTGGAACTTGAGCCTGGGAGTCAGAGGACCTGGGTTCTAATCCTTGCTCCATGACTTGTTTGTAGTGTGACCTTGGGCAAGTCACTCTACTTCTCTGTGCCTCAGTTTCCTCAACAGCAAAATGGGGTTCAGTATGTGTTCTCCCTCCTACTTGGACTGTGAGCACCACGTGGGACAGGGACTGTATTTGGCCTGGTAAACTTGCGTCTACCCCAGCACTTAGAACACATAGTAAGTCCTTAACAAAATATCAAAATGTCATAACATTTTGGGAAATACAAGCATTCCCTTTTAAGGTGTGCTCTAGTCTTTGAGCAGTCTCTGCATTTTCAAGAAATGTTTCCTCTCCTGAAAGAGGCCCATTGGGTGGGATTAGTAATAATGGCTGAGGTTGATACAGAATAATCAGATAGAGTTCTTGCTCCCACACGAGGCCCAATCTAATATGAAGGGAGAATAGGTGTTTAGTTCCCATTCTACAGCTGAGGGGACTGAGGCAACAGAAGTTAATTGACTTGTTCAAGATCACAAAGCAGGCAAAAGGCAGAGTAGGATTAAAACCCGGGCCTGCTGACTCTCAATCCTGGTACCTTTCAACTGGGACATGCTGATTTTTGTGGTAGTCACCCCAGTTTTCCTCACTTCTCTACTACTGCTGCTTAGGGATCTTGCTGACACCCAACCCTCACCTCTGTTCAGCCAAGCCAGATTGGGCTGTTGCAAAGATTAATTCAGTGCTGGTAGACAAACTCTGCTCAGGAGCCTCAGCTGGAGGTCTTATCTTGTGTTTTTTTAGGGTGGACCTTAGATGGTATGAGTACAACTGCTGAGGAGATGCCTGGGTGGGGCCAAAGAAGTTGGAAGGAAGGAAGTTGGTTGCTTCCTTGATTTTGGAGCTTGATTTTAGTTCCTTGAGAGTAAGACTCATGTCTACGAACTCTGTTATACTCTCCAGTGAGGTACACAACAGGATTGGTGCTGTACTGACGCTATAAAATGTCCACACATTTCTAGAGTTCAATTTTAGCTTCTTTGTTAATTGTAGTGGGTAGTGGAGTTCCTAAGAGAAGCAGATTCGGAGGTAGCTTCCAGCTGTGAAATGCCAGTGGAGATTTGGGGCTGTTTGTAAAGTTTAGTTTGCTCAGATTAATCTTCAGCCTCAACCTTTGTCGGATTAATGATCAGTCCACAGCAGTGCACGGATTCTCGGAATGTCCGGGATCGCATGTCGATCTTTCTGAGGGGTGAGAGGGAGAATCCAGTCTCCTAAGCCGGGTATGTGATGGGAAGACTTGACTCAGTGCCGGTCAGAGGTGTGCCGTGTACACCCGTGCAGTGGACATGGGTCCCAGCTCCACACCAAACCATCAATAGTATTTATTCAGCTCTTACTGTATTCAGAGCACTATACTAAGCGCTTGGGAAAATACAAGCAGTGCCCGGACCGGAGCGGGCCCAGGGCTAACTCATCCCCACTGGTCTGGTTGTTTGTAGTGCCAGACTCCATCCTCCGGTTGAGTTGGACTTTGGTCATGGCTACCCTGGAGGGGGTCTTTGTGTGTCTCCTGTCTGAAAAGAGCTAGTGGGCCATGGGCCAGGTTCCTGAGTGGGTCAGCAACCCCCAGCACATGGGCGAGTCAGTGGAAAGGGAGGTCTTTCTGTCTGGCGTGCCAGCCTCCCCTCCCCCTGCCTCCCCCAGGTCTCTGCTGCCGCCTTGACTGACTGCCACCATTTTCTCTCCAGTATAGAGACCCGGATGGGCCAGATGTGTGGCCCTCAACTGTAAAATGGGAGCTCTATATCAGTTCTCCCTCCTTTTTAGATTGTGAGCCCCAAATGGCTCAGGGGTTATGTCTGACCTAATTATTTTCTATCTACCCCAGCGCTTAGAACAGTGTTTGACACATAGTAAGCACTGAACAGGCACCATATTTATTACAAATTATTATTATTAAGGTGGAACTGGAAAGGACACGGAGAAATACATTTCAGCCAAGCCACAGTTAAAGGCACAGCTTAAGGTTACGTAGTTCCTTCAATCCTGAATAGGGAGAGCCTTTATTCCTTGGATTTACATCACACCTTCCACCTCAGGAGCTAAACACTCTTTATACACATGATCTCATCCATTCTCTCATTGCTAGGAGGCAGGTTGGTGGGCGAAAAGCGGGTGGGGAATAGACATGATTATGTCCACTTTGCAGATAAGGAAAACTGAGGTGCTGAGTAGGTAAGCACTAAACCTAAGGCCATAAAGTGAATCAGAAGCCCTGCCCAGCTCCCCTTAAATGGAGAACTAGTGGCTTCTGTGCAAGCCAAACAACTTTCAGCTAGTTTCCACCTGCCATTGTGATGATCCCTCCTGCCCATAGCTTCCAAAGGAACAAAACTAAAATGTTGAGTTCTCCAAGTACATAAAGGGTCTCCAGAAATGCTCACCAAGTCTCTTTTGGGACTGCTCTAGATCACCGGAGAAGGCAACTGTAAGCTTGTTAAAGGCAGGGACCATGTCTGTTAATTCTGTCGTATGCACTTAGTTCAGTGCTCTGCACCCAGTAAGCATTCAGTAAGTACCATTGATTGATTGATTGAAACTTCATGGTTTTTATCATGCTGGCAGGGGTGGGAGGGTAGAACATAGAGCTGGGAAGGCCAGGCCTCATGAACTGAAGAGCCACAAACCAAAATCATTATGTGGCTGAGAGCCACAGATCAAAGGCAGCAGTGGGGAGGTGTTCCAGGGGTGGGTAGGTGTTCCAGGGGTGGAGAGAGGGTCTGGCCAGTGTTCACATGGGACTGGCCAGCCTGATTCACGTCAGGAGGTGGAGGCAGCAGGGAGCTTGTCTTGGGCAGGTGTCGGGGGTCGGCAGGATGGGAAGACTAGGTCCCCTTCCTCTTCAACTCAACTGCCCAGTGTCCCCTCCCCAACTGGCCCCTTCCTCTGGATTCAGGCTGCCTCATGGTGGGCTTTGGGTGGGGCTATTTCCCTCCCCCGCCCCCCGGGATCTGAGGAGACACTCTCTTGGAACAAAGCATGGGGTGTCATGCAAAAATGGGGCTTTAAATGAGAAGACAGCAGTGAAGCCATGACTGCAATTGTGATGGCAAGCAGTGGCCCTGGCGACCATGACGCTGGCAGTCATGGCAATGACACCTCCGAGATTCCTCTCACCACTGTCTGTTGTGCTGGCCACTGCTCCTGCCCAGGTCCCTATACCACTAAATGTGATCAGGGCCGGCGGGTATTGATCTGTTCTCCCCAGCCCCGTATCCCCTTCTTAAATAATTTTGCCCCATTCTCAGCTCCCAATCACCATCCCACAGCCCCCTTCAGAGGCAATGAGGGCTGGGGTGGGTTATGGGCCACTCACCTCTCCCACCTGGAGTTCATGTGACAGAGCAAAGGTCACTGCCGGGGCTGGAGCATCAGACAAAAAATCCTCACCATTGGCTTTAAAGCATTCCACCACCTTGCCCCCTCCTGCCTCACTTCACTACTGTCCATCTACAACCCAGCCCACACACTTCGCTCCTCTTCTGGTAACCTTCTCACTGTGCCTTAGTTTCATCTGTCTTGTCACTCACCCCTAGCCCACATCCTGCCCCTGACCTGGAATGCCCTCCCTCCCCAATTCCTACAGATAATTATTCCCCCCACCCCCACCTTCAAAGCCTTATTGAAGGCACAATTCCTCCAAGAAGCTTTCCTAGACTAAGGACCCCCCTTCCCCCATCTCCCACTCCCTTCTGCACCATCCTGACTTGCTCCCTTTGCTCTTCCCCCCTCCCAGCCTCACAGCACTTATGTACATAGCTGAAATTTTATTTATTTATATTGATGTCATTTTCACCCCCTCTAGACAGTAAGCTCGTTTTGGGTAGTGAATGTGTCTGTTCATTGTTATATTATACTCTCCCAAGTGCTTAGGACAGTGCTCTGCACACAGTAAGTGCTCAATAAATACAATTGAATGAATGAATGAGTAGCAGCACACTGCAGCGCTCACCACCATGAAGCAAACATTTCCTAAGTTTTCCCTGTGGCCCAGTAGCTAGAGAAGCAGATCTGCACGTGGTTTGTGAGCCACAGTTTCCCCACCCCGGATCTAGTGATGTTGGTCGAGGAGCTGATTGGCCCCCCTCTGTCACTCATCCTACTAAGATCGCGGCCTCACTGACCAGGCAGGCCACCTTGATCTCAGGGCCCCAGACACACTTGGAGAAGCAGCGTGACTCCGCGTCAAGAGCACGGGCTTTGGAGTCGGAGGTCATGGGTTCAAATCCCGGCTCCTCCAACTGTCAGCTGTGTGACTTTGGGCAAGTCACTTAGCTTCTCCGTGCCTCAGTTCTCTCATCTGTAAAATGGGGATTAAGACTGTGAGCCCCACCGTGGGACAACCTGATCACCTTGTAACCTCCCCAGTGCTTAGAACAGTGCTTTGCACATAGTAAGCGCTTAACAAATACCATCATTACTATTATAGCAGCAGTTCAGCCTCTCTGGTTCCTGCCTCTCAGGTTGGGGTGTTTTGAACTAGGCTGCGCTGCTTACCTACCTGCCTCCTGTCCTCCTGGGTTGCACTCTCCCAAGCATTTAGTTCAAGGCTCTGCACATAGTAAGCGCTCAATAAACACCATTGATTGATTGACTGTTTGCAGTTGTCCCACTTTGCATGGGTGTTAGACTCAGTTTGAAGAGAGCCGGATAATGAGTAGGTCAGTCGAGCAACGAGAAATCTTTTGCTGCCCCCTGGCAAATATACAAACTGGTATATTCAGTCCCGTGCAGTTCAAGTGCCTATAAATTATGCTTCCTTCCCGCAACCACTCCCCAACCCCCCCGGTTTTTTCCTTCCTTAACAAAAGATGGAACTTTAAACTATAGACACAGTATTAATATCATCCTTTGATGTGGCCCGGGCAATCTGTGCTGCCAAAACCGCATGCTTCAACTCTTTATGGTGTGACTCATTCAAGGGAAACTGCAGCCTGATTGGCTTGTAGGATCTCCTGATTCCGCTGAGAAAAATTTGTCCATTTCCTATTGGAGCATTGCTGGAGCTGTTACCTGTAAGGTTACAAACGTTCAACAATGTGTTGTAAGGGTCGGGCGTTTGTAAGCTAAATTGCGTCACAGCAGATTCTCTTCTGTGCCTGGAGTTTTCATTGCTCCACGAAATTGCCGATGATGTTTGTCAAAAACTCTTTAGGGGAGATAAACAGCTTATTGTGTTGAATGGAGGGCTCCCTGCTAACACAGGGAAGGAAGAATAATCTGGAAAACTGTAGTAAATGCAGTGTGTGTGTGTGTGTGTGTGTGTGTGTGTGTGTGTGTGCATTTTTTTTCTACTTTGGAAGCAAGAGAACATGAGGAAAAGCCCAAATCTGCTTCTAATTATCTGTAAGTATCCTGTCTCATGGGGAACCCTGACTGAATTTTTTTTAAAAATGAGAAGGGGTATAGCAAAGCTGGAGACTGGTTGCTTGGTCATAGCTTGCTGTGGGGATCAGCAGCATGTGAAAACTAGCCACTCAACATGGAGCATGAAGGCAGCACATATGCCCTACTGTGTCCTGTGACATGCCAAACCTTTTCACGGTGTCCCTTGTGGATCTCCCTGATACAAATATCAGCCTGTAAAAGGGACCACCCAAATGTGATATTACAACTTCGACATCTGAGTTGTGGGGAGATAATTGCTTTGAAGATCCTTTTGAGAACCTTAAAATATGGAAATTCTCCAGTTTGGGAGGTGCTTACTGTCAAGCCTGGTTGTGTTAATGAGTGTTTGGCAAACCTCAGACACATTTCAAATGGTTCATCTCAGGTGATTAGCTAAACCTGGAACTTCCCCAGGTTCAAGCTTTTTGGCCGGCTTCTCAGGGCTTCCCAGGTTTGCAACAGGGACGGACACACTAGTGGAAAACACGGTCATTGGTGTAAGGTTATTCCATTGTCTTGTCTTCCTGTGGGAGCAGGGGTGAATGGGGAGTGATTAAGTTGCAGAACGAACTCCCAAGGGGAATTAGGTCTATCATGCAGTCTCCCAGGCACTGGGCAGGATGTGTTGGTGCCCATCCTAACGGCACTGGGCAGCACGCGAGAAGAGTGGGGCACTGGGGAGTGAGGGGCAGGAAACCCCAAACTAAAAGGGTCACTGGAATCAGAAAGGGCAATAGGACCTTCCATTCATTCATTCAATTGTATTTATTGAACACTTACTGTATGCAGAGCACTGTACTGATTGCTTGGAAGAGTACAATATAACAGTGAAACAGACACATTCCCTGTCCACAACAAGCATTTGGCCTAGAGGGACTATAAATGGCAATGGGTCCGAAATGTCAATCAAAGGCCAGGGTGTTAGCCAGAGCAATTTTCCGTGTCAGCAGCTAGCCTATGTGTTCAGGAGGTTGCTGGCTCCCGTTTTAACATTTCTGTTTCCATGCTCCTTCGAGTTCCTCTTCTTGCTCTGCATGCTGGGGATACTTGAGAAGCAGCGTGGCTCAGCAGAAAGAGCATGGGCTTTGGAGTCAGAGGTCATGGGTTCGAATCCCGGCTCCGCCACTTGTCAGCTGTGTGACTTTGGGCAAGTCACTTCACTTCCGAGCTGGACATTCAGCCTCACTCAGGCCAGGGATCTGACAATCAATCAATCAGTTGTATTTATTGAGCGCTTACTGTGTGCAGAGTACTGTACTAAGCGCTTGGGAAGTACAAGTCGGCAACACATAGAGACAGTCCCTACCCAAAAGCGAGTGTCTGTAGAAAGTGCTTAAAAGACCCCAGCTGTCAACTTCCTGGCCTGTTCGCTCCTTTTAGCCTGCCCCAGCTTTCATTCTCCATTCCTCCTAAAATCCCTGCCCTGTTTTCACCCTTGTACATCAAGATTCATTCATTCAATCGTATTTATTGAGCGCATACTATGTGCAGAGTACTGTACTAAGTGCTTGGGAAGTACAAGTCGGCAACATATAGAGACGGTCCCTACCCAACAACGGGCTCACAGTCTAGAAGGGGGAGAAAACAAAAGAAAACATGTGGACAGGTGTCAAGTCATCAGAACAAATAGAACTAAAGCTAAATGCACATCATGAACAAAATAAATAGAATAATAAATACGTACAAGTAAAATGAATAGAGTAATAGATCTGTACAAACATATATACAGGTGCTGTGGGAAGGGGAAGGAGGAGAGGAAAAAGGGGGCTCAGTCTGGGAAGACCTCCTGGAGGAGGTGAACTCTCAGTAGTGCTTTGAAGGGAGGAAGAGAGCTTGCTTGGTGGATGTGTGGAGGGAGGGCATTCCAGGCCAGGGGGAGGACGTGGGTCGACAGCGGGACAGGCGAGAACGAGGTACATGAAAAGATGAAAAGTTGGGATCTCTGATTTTTGGTAAAATTGTTATATGAATACCAACACTGCTTTTCTTCAGTCCTGAGGAAACAGACCCCACTAATGAAGAAGAAAAATACCCATTGGGTTGAGTGGCAGGGATCCAGGAATCTGACTACATGGGCCAGATAAATGGCCTCTCGTGGCCCGGAGGCTGGAGAGGAGCTTTTTAAGCTCCCACAGTTGGCTCATGGGGACACACTGTGGTGCGTGAAACTAAATCTATGGACTGGATTTCACTCAGAGCAAAAAATATAGTTACATGAGGCTGTAGTGTAAGGCCCCCAGGGCCACTCATTGTTAATGAGGCTGGTGATGGTGAAAATTTCTCCCTTGCCTCTTGAAAACCAATACATCTGGTTAGGTATACAGGATCAGTGGCCTTGAAGCCTGAAACAGATTAAATATGGTTTTCATTCGTACAAAATGTTTAGGAGGCCCATTTAGAAGTGATTTGCTTATTCTTATGCAGACAGTGCCATTTTTTCAGGCAGCTTTGCTTTACCAGAAGCCTTCTCTCTTCTTTGTTATTTCCAACTTCTTTTACCTGCCAGCTCTTAATGACTGACCCTGATTCTCCACTCCAGAAGTGTCTGGCAGAGACTCAGGAAGGAGTTAAGAGCAGGTAAAAAAAAAAATATGGTATTTGTTAAGCGCTTACTATGTGCTAGGCGCTGGAGTGGCTACAAGCAAAGGGTTGGACACAGTTCCTGTCCCACGTGGACTCACAGTCTCAATCCCCATTTTACAGATGAGATAACTGAGGCAAAGAGAAGTGAAGTGACTTGCCCAAGACCACACAGCAGACAAGTGACGAAGCTGGGATTAAAACCTGTGAAATCAATCTATAGTATTTACTGAGCACTTACTGTACACAGAGCACTGTACTAATCACTTGAGAGAGTACAATCCTACAGAGTTGGTAGACATTTAATTCAATCATATTTATTGAGTGTTTACTATGTGCAGAGCACTGTACTAAGAGCTTGAGAGAGTAAAATATAACAATAAACAGTCACATTCTCTCCCCACAATGAGTTTACAGTCTAGATGGGAGGAGACAAATATCAATACAAGTAAATAAGGGAGAGACAAATATCAATACAAATAAATAAAGATACAGATATGTACATAAGTGCTGTGGGGCTGGGAGGGGGGAAGAGCAAAGGGAGCAAGTTAGGGCAATGCAGAAGGTTGTGGGAGATGAGGAAAAATGGGGCTTAGTCTGGGAAGGCCACTTGGAGGAAATGTGCCTTCAGTAAGGCTTTGAAAGAGGGTGGGGTAATTGTCTGTTGGACTTGAGGAGGGAGGGCATTCCAGGCCAGAGGCAGGACATGGACTAAGGGTTGGTGGCATACAGGTGAGATCAAGGCACCTTGAGAAGGAGGAGCGAAGTGTACGCACTAGGTTGTAAAAGGAAAGAAGTGAGGTGACATAGGAGGGGGCAAGGTGATGGAGTGCTTTAAAGCCAATCGTGAGGAGTTTTTGTTTGATAAGGAGGTGGATGGGCAACCACTGGAGTTTCTTGAGGAGACTGGGTGACATGTCCTGAACGTTTCTGTAGAAAAATGATCTGGGCAGTGGACTGAGGTATGGACTGGAGTGTGGAGAGACAAAGTGACAAGAGGCTGTGATTTCAGCAAAGAGGCTGATGCAGTAATTCAGGCAGGATAGGATGAGTGATTTTATTAACATGGTATCAGTTTGGATGGAGAGGAAAGGAAGGATTTTAGCAATGTCGTGAAGGTGGGGCTGCCAGGATTTGTTGATGGATTGAATACGTGGGTTGAATGACAGAGAGGAATCAAGGATAATGCCAAGGTTATGGGCTTGTGAGACAGGAAGGATGGTGGTGCCGTCTACAATGATGGGAAAGTCAGAGGGAGGACAGGGTCTGGGTGGGAAGATGAGCTCAATTTTGGACATGTCAAGTTTGAGGTGATGGGAGGACATCAAGTAGAGTTGTCTTGAAAACAAGAAGGAGCTGCAAGACTGGAGAGAGGGAAAGAGATCAGGGCTGGAGATGAGGATTTGGGTATCATTCATTCATTCAGTCGTATTTATTGAGCGCTTACTGGGTGCAGAGCACTGCACTAAGTGCTTGGGAAGTACAAGTCGGCAACATATAGAGATGGTCCCTATCCAAAAACGGGCTCATAGAGGTGGGAGTTGAAGTCATGGGAACGAATGAGTATCTAAGGGAGTGGGTTTAGATGGAGAATAGAAGGGGGACCCAGAACTGAACCTTGAGGGACCCCCACATTTAGGGGGTGGGAGGCATCAGAGGAGCCCACAAAGGAGATTGAAAATGAACAGCCAGAGAAATAAGAGGAAAACTCAGAGAGGACGGAGTCAGTGAAGCCAAGTTTGGATAATGTTTCCAGGAGAAGGTAGTGGTTCTCAGTGTTGAAGGCAGCTGAGATATACATATATTCCCTGCCCACAATGAGCATAAAGTGTAAAGACATGGTGTAGTGAATAGAGCACAAGTCTGGGAGTCAGAAGGTCATGAGTTTTAATCCCAGCTCCACCACTTGTCTACTGTGTGATCTTGGGCAAATCACTTCACTTTTCTGGGCCTCAGTTACTCCATCTGTAAAATGGGCCCCACGTGGGACAGGGACTGTCTAACCCCATTTACTTGTATACACCCCAGTGCTTAGTACAGTGCCTGACACATAGCAAGTGCTTAACAAATGCCATTATTATTATTATTATTAAAGGGGAAGACACATGTTAATGTAAATAAATAATTTATTTTTTAAATAAATAAATTTGCAGAGAAATCATATAGCGCCTCCTTTATATAAACCAGGGATAGTTTATGCTTAAGGAAGATATTCTTCATTATCTCCAGATAGCTGGAGAAGCAGTATGGCTTAGTGGAAAGTACATAGACCCGCAGCAGCAGCTGCTGCCACCCCTTCCCTGCTGTGTGACCAAGGGGAAATCACTTAATTCTCTGCCCCTCAGTTTCCTTATCTGTAAAATGGGGATAAGATGCCTGTTCTACTACCTCCTTAGACTGTGAGCCCCATGTCGGACAGGGCCTGTGTCCAACTATCCCAGTGCTTAGTAGAGTGCTTGGCATATCAGACGTGCTTAACAAATACAATTATGAGTATGATTATTCTTATACCCTACTGGAGGCTGGACTGGATGATCTCACAAGATACTTTTACTTTTCAACGCCATCTCTGGGTGGGTCATTAAAGCAATCAGCGCCCCCCCACTTCCCAAGTATTGTGTCCCAGGTCCACTGAGATCTAGGAGAAATCGAGGCTGGTTGGGAAACATGGGGGGAATAAAGAACCATGTGGGGGAGAGCTAGGGCACTGCTGGCTTGGTTTACAATAATAATAATAATAACAATGACATTTATTAAGCACTTACTATGTGCTGAGCACTGTTCTAAGCACTGGGGAGGTTACGAGGTGATCGAGTTGTCCCACGGGGGGCTCACAGTCTTAATCCACATTTTACAGATGAGGTAACTGAGGCATAGAGAAGTTAAGTGATTTGCCCAAAGTCACACAGCTGACAATTGGCGGAGCTGGCATTTGAACCCGTGACCTCTGACTCCAAAGCCTGGGCTCTTTCCACTGAACCACGCTGCTTCTCCATATCTGGAGAGTTTCCAGTACTCCACCAGTCTCGGCTATGGGAGGGAGAGTCAAGCAGAAGCCTACCCAATCCATTCCTAGCTTGGGATGTGGCTAGCGAGTGGAAGGCAATCTGCTGCAAGTCAAAACTCACCTGACCTGGACAGCAGTGGCATGGGAGAGAGTCGGGTGTGGAGGCTCAAGTTTACTGCGTGATAGAAGGCAATGTAAACCACTTCCATATTTTTACGGAGAAAACTCCAAGGATACACTACCAGAATCATTGTGGATGGAGAGTGGGACATTCTGGGAGAGTTGTGTCCATGGAGTTGCTATGGGTCGGAGACGACTTGTCTCCAGAAGATGACAAGCCACCCTAGATCTTCCATTTAAGGGTTCATTTTAGGACTGGCGTTCTGCTCTAAAGGCATCGCTCAGGATTTCCACCAAGCAAACCAGATCTGTGACCAATCCAATGCCTGAACCTATCTGAGATCTTGTCCCAAAGCAGCTAATTCACCTTTCCAAGGGGAGAAAAGAGCCAGACTCTGCATTGGTGTGAATGATTCAAAAGTAAAGTGGCCAGAATTCTGGACATCTAATTCTGGTCATCTTAGGTCGGAAAGGGTAGGGAGGGCCTATAGGTGGCAGGACCTAACAGCAGCGTGGCTCAGTGGAAAGAGCCTGGGCTTGGGAGCCAGAGGTCATGGGTTCTAATCCCAGCTCCACCACCTGTCTGCTGTGTGACCTTGGGCAAGTCACTTAACTTCTCTGAGCCTCAGTTACCTCATCTGTAAAATGGGGATGAAGACTGTGAGCCCCCACGTGGGACAACCTGATCACCTTGTATCCCCCCCAGGGCTTAGAACAGTGCTTTGCACATAGTAAGTGCTTAACAAATGCCATCATTTTTATTATTAACAGAGAAAAAGGAGGTGGACAGAGAGAGGGGAAAGAGGAGAAGAGAAAGAAAAAAGGGGAAGATGGTGAGGATGAGGGCAAGTAAGAAGTTAGAAAGACATGGGGGAGAAGGAACAGAAAGGAGGAGGAACGAGGTGCGGAAAAAAGGGAGAAAGGAGTATGAGGGAAAGGGAAGAAAGTGGAAAAAGGAAAGAGGGAATGTGGTAAAAAGGAGAGGGCATATTCACCTTCTGCCACTGCGTTGTCTTCCCCTGCCTCTGGGCACTCTGCCATTTAAGTTGGGCTAAATGAAGCAGCTTTGCCAACTGTGTCTAATCTCCTCCCTCACCCCTGGTTATTCTTTCCCAGCTTTCAGTACAGTACTCTGCCCATGGTAAATGCTTAATACCATTACTACTGCTAGCCTTCCCCCCCTCACCCCCACTGCCCCTTCTGTTGGCTCATAAGTATGTGCATCTCAGTCAGCCTTTAAAAAGAGAAGCAGTATCCTGTTACTTCCAGGATTTTCCCAAAGCCTGAGAGTAACCTAAAACACCTAGAGCAGGTGGTGGAACAGACCCCCGACTTTGGGGATTATCCTATTGAAATTGGGATGTTTGTCTCCTTATCCTGAGGTCATGGTGGAAGCTTTAAGTTTCCTGTAGTTTGGAAATATCAAATGGAGGGCCAACCTTTCCTTTCTTCTCTATCTTTTCACTTAATTCTCTAGATTAAGGGGGATGGCATTTTGGTGGTTTAACTACTTATTCTCCCTTATTTTCCTTCCTGAAAGACTTCTAGTGAAATTGCCAGCGGGCAAGACAGTCCATCAGAGAAGTGCCAGACTGTTTCCCCCAAGGTGATTGCAAGGATCCAAACGGGGCAGCCTTTAAGGCTGCAGCTGCTCCTGGTGCTGCTGTGAGATGCTTGGTCCTGGTGTGGGAGGGAGAGGGACCCAGGAGGGAAAGATGCACATTTCAAGAGACTGTGGGGAGAGACTGAAATCTTAAGGCCCCAGGACAGAAGCAGATGGGCTGTGGATCAGGTCTTTTGTAGCTGTATCTAGTAGGCACTAGTAAAGGCTGTTGATGGTAATACTCATCCTCCCCTCTCCCTCCTATTTATTACTACTACTACTAATAATAATGGCGTTTATTAAGCACTTACTATGTGCAAAGCACTGTTCTCAGCACTGGGCAGGTTACAAGGTGATCAGGTATCCCATGGGGGGCTCACAGTCTTAATCCCCATCTTACAGATGAGGGAACTGAGGAACAGAGAAGTTAAGTGACTTGCCCATATAATAACTGTGGTCTCCATTAAGTGCTTATTATATGCAAAGCACTGTACTAAGCACTAAGGTAGATAAAAGCAGTGTGGTTTAGTGGATACAGCATGGCCCTGGAAATCGGAAGGACCTAGGTTCTAATCCCAGCTCTGCCACTTGTCTGCTGTGTGACCTTCAGCAAGTCACTTAACTTCTCTGTGCCTCAGTTCCCTCATGTGCAAAATGGAAAGTGAGAGTGTGAGCCCCATGTGGGTCAGGGATTGTATCCAACCTGATTAACTTGTATCTACCCCAGTGCTTTGAACAGTGCTTGGCACATAGTAAGCACTTAAGTTCCATAATAATAATTATTATTAGGTTCCACATGGGACTAAATGAGATGGGAGAACAGTTATTGAATGCCCATTTTACAGGTGAGGGAACTGATGCACAGAGAAGTGACTTGCCCAAAGTAGTAATAATAATAATGATGGTATTTGTTAAGCGTTTACTATGTGCCAGGCTCTGTACTAAGTGCTGGGGTGAATACAAGCCAATCGAGTTGGACACAGTTCCTGTCCCACTTAAGGTTCACAGTTCTCAATCCTCATTTTACAGATGAGGTAGCTGAGGCACACGAAAGTTAAGTGACTTGCCCAAAGTCACACAGAAGACAAGTGGCAGAACCAGAATTAGAACCCAGGTCCTTGACTCGCAGGCCTGTGCTGTATCCATTGAGACACACTGCTTCTCTAAGCACTTGGAAGAGTACAAGATAGTCTCTGTCTTGGAGGAGATCACATTCTAGCAAGGAAGGCAGACGCAGAAGCTTTATAAATAGGAGGAAAGAGAAAAGAGGGATATATGTACAGGAGTTTGTGCTTAAGCAATAGGTAATTTAAAGTATATGCAAAGTGCTATGAGAATATGTGAGTTTGCAAGTTTTTGGGTGGTGCAGAAGGAGATGTGATTTTAGAAGGGCTTTTGAAAATGGCGAAATCTATAGTCTATCACATTTGAAGAGGAGGGAGTTCCAGGCAGGTGGAAGGGCATGGGCAAGCGGTTAGTAAAGGGAGAGATGAAATCGAGACAGGTAGGTAGGCTATCTTGAGAGGAGCGAGAATGTGAGCTCTAGTATAGTGGGAGAAGAAAGTGGATAAGAGGAAAGGAAAGTCATTAAGAGAGTCATAAAGACATTGGTTAATAGCCTCTGTTTAATGCAGAGTGGAATGAGTAATCATTGAATCAATCAATTTATATGTATTGAGTGCTTAGCGTGGCTCAGTGGAAAGAGCCCAGGCTTTGGAGTCAGAGGTCATGGGTTCAAATCCCGGCTCCGCCGCTTGTCAGCTGTGTGACTTTGGGCAAGTCACTTAACTTCTCTGTGCCTCAGTTCCCTCATCTGTAAAATGGTGATTAAGACTGTGAGCCCCCCGTGGGACTACCTGATCACCTTGTAACCTCCCCAGAGCTTAGAACAGTGCTTTGCACAAAGTAAGTGCTTAATAAATGCTATCATTATTATTATTATTATTACAGAGCATTGTACTAAGTGCTTGGGAGAATATAATGTTACAACATTAGAGTTGGTAGATGTGTTCCCTGCCCAGAACAAGTTTACAGTCTAGAAAGTTGAAGGGGACAGCCTGAAAGTTGTGCTATTGAAAAACCACATTAAGGAAAACTTGAATGCCATAGTCACCTATTCAACTGCCTCATGCACACACACAAGCCATTTAATAATGATAATTGTGGTATTTAAGTGCTTACTTTGGGCCAAACACTTTTATAGAAACTGGGACAGATACAAGATAATCAGGTTGGTAAAAGCTCCTGTCCCACATGGGGCTCGTACTCAAAGTGGGAGGGAGAACAAGTAGTTCTCTGTTTTACAGAAGAGGAAACTAAAGTGACTTGACCAAGGTCACACAGCAAGCATGCAGTGGGATGAGGATTAGAACCTGGGTTCTCTGATTCCCAGGCCTGCACTCATCCCACTAATGATATTGGATGTGCTTTGGTGCTGGATAAGGGCAGAATAACGCTATACAAAAATGATTTGGGCAGCAGAGTGGAGTATAGATTGGAGAGGGGCAAGACTGGAGGTGGGGAGGTCAGTGAGGAGACTGATGTAGTTATCAAGCTGGGATGTGACAAGCCCTTGGACCAGTGTAGTGGATGTTTGGATGGAATGGAGGGGTCTGATCCTGGAGATGTTGCAGAGGAAAAAAACAACAGGATTTGGTAATAGGCAGAAATACAGCCTCTAGACTGTAAGCTCATTGTGGGCAGGTAATGCATCTTCCAACTCTGTTATATTCTCCTAAGCGCTTAGTACAGTGCTCTGCACACAGTAAGTGTTCAATAAATACCATTGATTGACTGAAAGAGAAGGAGGATGGTAAGATCGTTAACTGTGGTAGGACAATTAGGAGGAGAGGATTTGGGAGGGAAGATAAGTTCAATTTTGGATATATTAAGCTTGAGATACTGGTGGGAAATCCATGTAGAGATGCCTTGGAGGCAGGAGGAAATGTGGGAGTGATCTGGGCTTGCAAGGTAGGTTTGGGAGTCACCCATGTAGAGTTGACCATTGAAACCTTAGGAGTGGATGAACTGCCTAAAGGTGTAAGTGTACAGTGAGAAGAGAAGGGAATCCAGAATACAGCTTTGAGGGATATGCACAGTTAGAAGGCGGGAAAGTAGAAGAGCCAGCAAAAGCCAATGAGAGGGATGAGTCATAGAGGAGAACCAGGAGAGAACTGTTCTAGTTAATTGTATTTATTGAGCGCTTACTGTGTGCAATGTACTGTACTAAGCTTTTGGGAGAATACAATATAATCTAGACTGTGAGCTCATTGTAGCAGGGAATGTGATGTTATATTGTACTCTCCCAAGCGCTGAGTACAGTGTTTTGCACATAGCAGGTGCTCAATAAATACAATTAATAATAATAATAATTATATGAGACATTCTCTGCCCACACTGCTTCCAGGAGAAGGCGGTGATTCACAGTGTTGAAGGAAGCTGAGAGGTTGAGGAGGATTAGTATAGAGCAGAGGCCATTACGTTTGGCAAGTAGGAGGTAATTGATGACCTTGGAGAGAGCCATCTCAGTAGAACTTAGAGGTGGAAGCTGGATCGTAGAAGGTCAAGGAGGGAGTTGGAGGAGTGGAAATAGAGGCGGCAGATGTATCCAAGGAGTTTGGACAGGAATAGGAAGAGGGAGAGAGGTCAATAGCCGAAGGTGCCTCACATTCATTGCAGTAGTAGAGTTGAGAGGAGTCATGACTGCACTCTTATGACAGCTGAGTAAGCAAGGCCACATTTGCAGTATCTTTGAGCTTCTGTGGCAGGATATCCACCCCCTCGTGACCCGTGACTGCTTGGCAGAAACAAGATTTGCAGTAGATGAATGCCTTCAGAGTGTTTTACTTTTGTCTTCATTTCTCATGAAGGAAGGTTCCTAGAAACATCATGGGGAATAAGACTGTGAGCCCCATGTGGGACATGGACGGTGTCCAAACTGATTAGCTTGCATCTACCCTAGTTCTTAGTACAGCGCCCTGACACAGAGTAAGTGCTTAACAAATACCATTAAAATGAAATAAGGAAGGCAAGGGCAGAATCTTCCCCCAGGAGTGGAAGCATTAGCAGGGAAGAAGACAGAAAAGGGGACTGTTTTTATACCAAATAAATCAACTTGTACTAGAAAAACTTATCCTGCAGCTGTGTTGAGGAAATATAAAGGGAAGCTGTTAATTTATTCATTCTGTGTTTAACTACCTTATACAGAGGAATTTGGATTTTTTTTTCAAATAAGGCAGTTGAAAGGAGAGTTGATTTCTCTCTCAGCTTATGTTAACTATCCCAAATCACCACCTTGCTGAATTTGCTATCATGGTGATTTCCAACCTCAGCTGCAGGATAGCAAGGGACTGCTGGGAGACGCTGGTGGCAGGTAGACCAGCCTGTTATGCTCACAGTCAGAAAGTGGGTGACTCTTTGAACCAAGGGTCCAAAAGTTCAGGATACTGAGGGAGAACCAAAATCAAGATGGGCTGAAAGCAACAAGTATGATGGCCCTACAAAAGCAATCTTTACATGTGTCCAGTATGGAAAGCTTGGGGCTTTGTGGGACTCAAAGCAGAATGGGAGAATCTAAAGGGGACAAGGCCAGAAAGAAAGTAGAAAGAGGTGGACATCATCCCACAGCCCGAATGCTTTTCAAAGAGCAGAGTTGGCCAACAGACACAGCTGGTGCTGCTTCCTTGGCCCCTTGCGTTTACCAACTATGTTGTGAAGGAGCATAAAGAAAATCTTCAAAACTCTTCTTTAAAAGGCTCTATTATTTAGAAATGTGGAATTTTATTTTAAAAAATACACCCCTCTAAACATAGAGCTTAGAGTAGTTGCCTTGTTCTATGGACAACTGAACCAACATTGAAAAAGAACAGAAATTAAAGGCACTGATATAGTCACATTTTTTACGGTATTTGTTGAGCATTTACTATGTGCCAGGCACTGGCAACTAAGTGTTAGGTAACTAGTCATGTTAGACCCAGATATTACATCTCCTTTTCACATCTCCATTTTACAGTTAAGGTACATCAATCAATCAATCAATCGTATTTATTGAGCACTTACTTTTTTTCAGAGCACTGTACTAAGCGCTTGGGAAGTACAAGTTGGCAACATATAGAGACAGTCCCTCCCCAACAGTGGGCTCACAGTCTAAAAGGCACAGAGAAGTGAAGTGACTTGTCCAAGGTCACACAGCAGTCAAGTGGTGGAGCAGGGATTTAGAACCCAGTCCTTCTGATTCATAGGCCCATGTTCTAGCCACTAGACCATGCTGCTTTTCAACATTGCAGTCAACCCAGGGGTTAAGTACATGTAGAGGAGTTGTGAGGGACGAAGTCATCATAGGAGTTGCCCATTTAGAAGGAAGAATCCCTCTAAGGAAATTGATTGTCTTGGCCTTCCGCTGTTTCTCTCTGGCCTAGAAAAGTGTTCAGCAAGCAGAGGACTGAAGGCCCTGAGTGAGGAGTTTGGGAAAATCTCCATCACTGAAGGATTAAAGTAACAACAATAATGATGATGATGATATTTAAGTGTTTACTCTGCTTCAAGCACTATACTAAGCACTGGAGTACATATAAGATAAATAAATTGGACACAGTCCCTGTCCCACAAGGGGCCCACAGTCTGTTAGAAGAAGAACAAGCACTGACTCTCCTTTTTACAGATGAAGAAGCTGCAGCACAGAGAAGTTCAGTGGCTTGCCCAAGGTCACACAGCAGGCAGGTGGCATAGCTGGACTTGGAACCCAGGTCCTGTTATTCCCAGGTCCAGTCTCTTTCCACTGGGCCAAGCTGTTGTTGTATCCCAAAGCTGGGCCTGTCCTTACCTTTTCAGAAAGCCTTTGTTTATGACTCAGACCAGACCAGACAAAGGCCCCAGCTCATCTGCCTCCACCACAGGGAGGAGGAAACCCACATCACCAGTTCCTAGCCACCGTTAGGTAACTCCTAAGTAGCTAACTCACTTTCTCCAAGAGCTGATGTCAGGCAATTGCTCATAGGTCAACAGTGAACTGTAGCTCTAATCATTCTTCCTTTTACCCTGAGAGATACAGAAAAACAAGCTCTCCTCCTACGTCATTATCATTTAGCATTCCTGAATGGTTTCTGGGCCCATCTTCTTCAACCGTTAACATGGGGAGAGGGTGGATCGTGAGTCATGTGTGGGATTGAGTCTGATTTCGTAACCTCATACCTACATCAGCTCTTCCCACATAGTAAGCACTTAATAAATAGTATAATTGTTACCTCTATTTCTATAATGGTCAGAAGCTAGTTACTTATTCTTTTCATTTGTAAAATGGGTGAGCTTCCCTTCCCCCTGTTTTAAGGAGAGCAGACTCTGAGGCCCAGAGGGGCAAAGTGACCTGATGACTGTGGCATACAGCAAGCCTGGGGCAGAGTCAGGATTAGGGTGGGAAGAGCTGAGCTGAATTGAGCTGGTTGGTTACTGGGTAACCTCAGCTGGCATTCAAAGCCCCAGGTGTTTTCCTTCATTGCAAATCAAACCCAAGCAGCCTGCTTTTCCTAACACAGCAATTGACTAACTAGCCCATCCAGCCTAGCCCAGCAATTGAGTAACTTCCCCAGGGAGAGGCTTCAAGGCAGGACACTTGGCCATTGTTTCCTGCTGGCCTCTTAGAACAGCACCTTCTGGGAATCTGCAGGCCTTTGAGGTAGGAAAACGGCTTGGACATTCAGCCTAAGTATTCCCACCTCCTCTTGCCAGGACCCTGCTTGGATCCTTCTTAAATGACTTGTTAGCACTTGGTGGCCTCGTTTCCTGAATTACCACAGAGCTGTGGGGAGGGGAGTTCATTCCTGGATTTTTGGCTGGGGTTTAGCTGGCCCTATGTCATTGTCAGAGTGATAAATGATAGGCAAGCTGGTTGGGTGAGGCCTTGAGTTTCATTCTGCTTTGCAGCCAACAAACGTTTACCTGGAGCTGAGATGTAACTAATATTGGCTGGTTTCTAAAGAAAAGCTCCTGAGGGGCTAAATCCATAGGCCGGGATTTGTTACTTCAGATGCCTTCAGCAGCCCTTCACCTCAACTCTGAGCCCCGGCACAGCTCTGAAGACAGACATCAGGAAGTGGAGGCTAATGAATGTAGGGACTTTAGGACCTAAGTATACAAGAAGAGGCAGAAGTTTGGACCAGCGATATGGCTAGGTGATCCCTTTTTGGACTAAAATTTCTTTCCTGAGCACCGAGAACCTGGAGGGCGATCTACCTAGAGGAGTCTCTCTGTCTCTCTCCTCCAGTTCCATGGGCTATGTTGTGAACTGGCTAGGAGCCAGAGGTCATATTTAGAAAGTTGAGGAAGGGAAAAAGCTATTAGACTACCCCTCCCTGTCCAACCTTCTTAGATCAGTATTTATATGTGTGTGTTTGTGTGTGTGTTTATGAGGTGCGGAGGGTGGGCAACTTTAGGTTGTCTTTGGCCTTTTTAGCCACCCACACGGTCCTAAGTAATTGTCTTTGTCAGTGGGAACATCCCATATTAAATGCCGTAATTATAATGATGTTAATTAAGCCCCTACTATATGCTAAGTGCTGGGATCTATGATCAGAGCTGGTTATCAGATTGGACTCTGCCCCGTCCCACAAGGGGTTCACATCTATCTTATCGCCATTTTACAGATGGGAAAACTGAGGCCCAGATGGATAAAGTGACTTGCCCAAGGGCAATCCGCAGGCTAATGGCAGAAATGGGACAAGAACCCATGCCTCCTAACTCTCAGTCCTGGGCTCTTTCCATTAAGCCCGACTGCCTCCGTTGTTCTGACACTGACGGGGACCCAGTGCAGCCTGGAATCCTTCCCCTGATCACTTTCAGGATAAAGCGTCGCAGGGGCAGGCTTGCAGCAATGCTCACAGTCAGCACCAATCAATCAATCAATCAATCGTATTTATTGAGCACTTACTGTGTGCAGAGCACTGTACTCAGCGCTTGGGAAGTACAAGTTGGCAACATATAGAGACGGTCCCTACCCAACAGTGGGCTCACAGTCTAGAATGGGCTCACCAGGCTTTTGTCAGTCACCTCTTGGCAGTAGGGTGGATGAACCAGAGGAGAAAGCTTCCCTTCCTAAGCCATTTCTCATGAAGCAAACCCTCTCCTATCTGTTCCACTGAGGGCCCTAAACTGTTGTTCTAAACTGTATTTTTTGTGCTGTCTCTTCCCTTATAGGTTTGGCTTGGGGATTCTGTTTGGATTGAAGCTTCATGATGAAGGCCACCCTCAGAGGGGTCCCAACAGAGCTGGAGGATGGAGCTGATGGGAGACCAGGCCCGTTGTCCTGTTGGACCCACAGGAGCTTCTGGGTAAGGATTTGGGGTCGGAGTATTGGGGTGGGGAAGGGCTAGTCTTAGTCCTTCTCTTCAGGCATCCCTCCAGGGAAATCACTGTTTGTTTCTCTGTTGTGTCATTTGGGTTTTTGCCCAATAATGCTATCCCAGCAGTTAAAAGATCTGGGGTGAACCGAAACCAATGACTATCTCTGTTACCTCCTGAGTCACTGCCTGAGGATGAATTGGGAACCTCTGCCTGGTTTTCTCCTGTGATTTGTTTTGCCTGGGAAAGGTGAGGCACGTTTGGCTTGCCCAACCCAGTTATCCTCCCTGTTAGGAATTTTGGCTGCGCGTCCAGCGGTAGGAAAGACAGACACTATGGAATGGAAACTTTGGTTTGTGCCAAAGCATGTGGATAGCTGGGCTGCAGAAACCCTATTTTCTGGTCCTTTTATGGGGAAAAGCTGTGGGAGCGAGGCCAACAAATCAAGACCGAGAGAGAGGCGCAGGTAGGGAGGGGCGAGGACAAGAATGGAACATTCACCTAGTCTCATTGGCACAGATCGGCAGCACGGGAGAGGAGAGAGAGGTGAGGCTGTCCATTTGCAGCCACTGAGGTCCCTTCTCTACTTCCATGGCCATGTCTATGAGTAGCTAAGCAGAGGTTCCCACTGCTGTCCCCTGGTCACAGCTTCAGCCTCTCCAGAACCCCCAGCAAAGCAGCCAGGTGGCAGAGGCAGCTGAGGAAATGGAGGAAAGTAGGCTTCTCCTTTCCACCCCTCACTTTCTGCTGCTTTGCTTGTCACCATCAGTGCTGTCATCCCCCCTCAAAGTGTGACCTTAGAAGGTCCCCAGGAATTGGCAAAAATTCCTGCCAATTTTTGAGAAGCAGGAAAGACCCCCTGAAATTCATGGCATATGGTCACATCAGGCTGGACTCCTTCTGGAGACCTTTGTCTTGCCTTTTGGGTTGCGATCGCCCGACCCTTCACCCACGTCCTGTCTCTGGCCTGGAACTCCCTCCCCGTTCATATCTGACAGGTGATCACTCTCCCCACCTTCAAAGCCTTATTTAAACCACATCTTCACCAAGAGGCCTTCCTCATTTCCCCTACTCCCTCTCCCTTCTGCATCTGATTTGCACTTGGGTTGGTACCTTTTATTCACCCCACCTTCAACCCCACAGCATTAATGTACATATCCATAATTTATTTTTCTGTATTAATGATTGTTTCCCTGTCTAGACTGTAAGCTCCTTATGGACAGGGAACATGTGTATCAACTCTATTATATAATCTCCCAAGCGCTTAGTACCCAGAGCTTTGCACACAATAAGCACCCAATAAATATGATTGATTGATTAATTGGAAGAAGAAGGGCCGAGTGTTAACTCGAATTCTGGAGGCTGAATACTGGCCACTGCCTTAGACTTGATAATAATGGTAATTGTAATATTTGGTAAGTGCTTACTGGGTGCCAAGAACAGTTCTAAGTACTGGGGTAGACAAGATAATCAGTTCAAACACAGTTCCTGTCCCACATGGGTCTCACAGTTTAACGGGGAGGAAGAATGGGTATATCATCCCCATTTTACAGGCAAGGAAACTGAGGCACAGAGAAGTTGAGTGACTTACCCATAGTCACACACAGCAAAGTAGCAAAACCAGGATTAGAACCCAAGTCTTCTGATTCCCAGGTCTGTTTGCTTTCCACCGATCACTACCTTGAATGAAAGAGCTATAAATTGAGGATAAAGCCAGGATTACAGGCTTGTGAGATAGGGAGGATAGTGGTGTTGTCTACAGTGATGGGAAAGACATGGGCAGGACAGGGTTTGGGTGGAAGATGAGGAGTTCTGCTTTGAACATGTTTTGTTTGTGGTGTCAGTGGGATATCCAGGAGAGTTGTCCTGAAGGCAGGAGGAAATGCAAGATTGCAGAGAGGAGAGAGATCAGGGCTGGAGAGGTAGACTTGGGAATCATCTATGTAAAGATAGTAGTTGAAGCCATGGGAGCAAATGAGTTCTCCAAGGGATTGGGTGTAGTTGGAAAATAGAAGGGGACCCAGAACTGAGCCTTGAGAGACTCCCACAGTTAGAGGGTGGAAGGCAGAGGAGGAGCCTGTGAAAGAGACTGAGAAGGAGCTGTCAGAGAGATAGGAGGAGAATTAGGAGACAATGGTGTTAGTGAAATGAAGATTGGATAATGTTTCCTGGAGAAGGAGGCTGTCCAGAGTGTCCAAGGCAGCTGGTTAGGAAAGTGTAGAGGCCATTGAATTTGTCAAGAATAAGGTCACTGGTGATCTCAGAGAGGTCAGTTTCCAGGGAGTGCAGGGGGTGGAAGCCAGATTGGAAGGTCACAAGGAGAGAAATGGAGGAGAGGAAGTAGAAGCTGTAAATTTTAGATGGTAAGCTCCCCCCTCTAGACTGTAAACTCACTGTGGGCAGAGAATGTGTCTAGCAGCTCTGTATATTGTACCCTCCCAAGTGCTTTTCACACAGTAAGCACTCAATAAATACCACTGATTGATCGAATGGTAGGAAGGAGACGGGGTGAAAACCATAGGGAGAGGTGGGGTTGAGGAAGAGTTTTTTTTTTTTTCAGATGGGGGATACATGAACATGTTTGAAAACAGTGGGGAAGAAGCCTTTGGAAAGTGAATAGTTGAAAATGGCAATCAGGAAGGCAAGAAAGGATTGGGGCAAGCATTTTGATAAAGTGTGAAGGGATGGTTTGGGAGGTGGGGAGGAGATCTCCTCTTGAGATACTGCTGGGAAAGGTGGGAAAGCTGAAGAGGGGACGGGGAGATTTTAGGAAGCTCACCCGTGGTTTCAATTTTATCAATGAAGTACCTGGCTAGATTTAGAGGAGTGAGATGGCGGGGGAACAGGGGATTTGAGGAGGGAGTTAAATGTCTGGAACAGCATCTGTGGGCAATGGGTATAGATGTCAATAAGGATGAAGAAGTATTATTGCCAGGAGGAGCAGAGGGCAGACTTAATTCTGGTAACAATGAATCTAAGATGGGAGAGGTCAGCCTGGTGTCTCGATTTCCACCAACAGCACTCTGCAGCTCAAGCACAGGAGCGGAGGAAGTGCACTGTGGAGGTGATCCAGAGCTGTGGGTTAGTGGTAGGAGATTGGCGAAGGTACAGGGGAGCAAGTTGAGTTTAGTAGGGAGGCAGCGTTGATGGTGTGGGATTTGCACGTTGAGGGAAGGTAGTTTGCATATGGAGATCAAATGGGGCATGATGACCTTAGAAGATTGGAGTGGCTCAAAGATCAGAAGTCTCTGCGGTGGAGCAGGATCAATATGCAGGGTTGTGTGGGAGACAAGACATGTGAGGAGGTTGTAGTCCGATAGAGGGAATTGAGGGTCGAGATTGTACATTGACTAGAGATGATGAGATTGAGCAGATGTCCAAGTTGGCGAGTGGGCGAGGTGGGGTGGAGCAGGAGGCCAGGGGAGTTGAGGAGTGAGAGGAAGCTGGTAGTGAAAGGAGCTTTTCTGACTCACCAGCAGTCTGAATTGACACCCTCACTGTGTGCAGGGCTCTGAAGTAGGTGCTGTGGGGAAGGGTGGAGAACAAAACCTCACCCTCACCTTTGAGGACTCATAATCTTCCCAGAAGGTCTTAATCCCCAGTTGCCCAGGCCAGCTTTTGTTTTAAATTTGAAAACCCCCTCTTACTGGCTTTGCCTTCTCTTGTAATAGGGCCTAGACCCCAGGCTGACTTGTATCTTACAACTTGAATTTCCAAGCTTCACCCTAACTGGTTGTATCAACAGCCTCCTTCAGCATGCCTTCCACAGTTGGCTTGGTACCCAGACACCCAGAGTGAAAAGAGGAGATGTGAAAAGGCTGATAATTAGCTTCTGGGTAATTGGGAATTGGCTGTAAGTATCTCCTTTGCTTTAGGAACACTGTTCTTTTCGCTTTGAAAAGTCAGGTTCCTCTGGAGTCAGTTTCTAGCAATCTGGGGGAATAATAATAATTATGGTATTTGTTAAGCACTATGTGCCAGGCACTGTACTAAGCACTGTGGTAGCTACAAGTAAATCAAGGTGGACACAGTCCCTGTCCCGCAAAAGGCTCACAGTTTTCATCCCCACTTTACAGATGAGGTAACTGAGGCACAGAGAAGTGAAGTGACTTGTCTAAGGCCACACAGCAGAGAATTAGCGGAGCTGGGATTAGAACCCATTACCTTTCAAATCCCAGGCCCATGCTCTATCCAGAATGCCACCCAGTTCTGGTCTGAGGCCTTGTCAAGTAATCCAGCAATCAATCAGTGGTATTTATTGAGTGCTTATTGTGTGCAGAGCACTGTACTAAACCCTTGGGACCAGCCCCGAGGCCTGGATCTTAGCCTCTAGACTATTAGCTCTTTTTGATCAGGGAATAATAATGATGGCATTTATTAAGCACTTACGATGTGCAAAGCACTGTTCTAAGCACTGGGGAGGTTACAAGGTAATCAGGTTGTCCCACAGGGGGCTCACAGTCTTAATCCCCATTTTACAGATGAGGTAACTGAGGCACAGAGAAGTGAAGTGACTTGCCCAAAGTTACACAGCTGACAATTGGCAGAGCTGGGATTTGAACCCATGACCTCTGACTCCAAAGCCCGTGCTCTTTCCACTGAGCCACGCTGTGCCTGTCAACTCTGTTCTCTCTCAGGCACTTATTACAGTGCTCTGCACACAGTAGCCACTCAAATATGATGAGTGACTGATTAGCCCTGAATGCGCTGATGTTCCTGGAAGTTGGCAAAACAAGTCTCTTCCTTTTTTCGTTCATTCAATCGTATTTACTGAGCGCTTACTGTGTGCAAAGCACTGTACTAAGCCCTTGGGAGAGTACAATATAACAATAAACAAGCACATTCCCTGCCCTCCTCCCTCACCCCCTCCTCTCTAGTGTAGTTGGGGTGTTCAGGAGCAGAATGGAAATAATAGTAATAATAATAATAGTGATATTTGATAAGCACTTATAATGTGCCAACTGCAGTAGATTTGGTACAATCAGATCTGTTCCAGATGGGGCCCACAGTCTAAGGGGAAGGGAAAGCAGGTCTTGAATCCCCATGTTACAATGAGGAATCTGAAGCAGAGAGAAGTAAAATGACTTGCCCGAGGTCACACAACAGGCAAGTGGTGGAGTCAGGATTGGAACCAAACATTCATTCAACATTCAGTCGTATTTATTGAGCACTTACTGTGTGCAGAGCACTGTACTAAGCTCTTGGAAAGTACAAGTTGGCAACATATAGAGACGGTCCCTACCCAACAGTGGGCTCACAGTCTAGAAGGGGGAGACAGAGAACAAAACAAAAAATATTAACAAAATAAAATAAATAGAATAAACACATACAAATAAAATAGAGTAATAAATACATACAGACATATATACAGGTGCCGTGGGGAGGGGAAGGAGGTAAGGCGGAGGGGATGGGGAGGAGGGGGAGAGGAAGGAGAGGGCCAAAGTCTCCTGACTCCTGTGCTCTTGGCAGTAGGCCATGCTGCTTCCACGCTGAATGCTGCTGGAAGAAGCCAAGGGGGAGCCGGGCCAAGCCACACTAACACTCAGATCCATAGGTCAAAGAGTTTGTTTTTAGGATTGCTTCTTAAACAGCAAGCCACAGGCAAAAGTAACCTGATTCTAGATGACCAGAAGCTGGAGGCATTCAAAGCCCTCATGCTTTTAATGCTATTTCCATTATTCCAAACGTTGGGGAATTATCCTGGTTGTGTCTTACTCCGGTATCCACCAAAATGGGCTTTCCCTGGGATCCTAGCCCACCGCTCTGAGCTAGCTGATGGTTGGAGTTTGCTTGTTTGGTCTTTTGGGCTTCAGCGTAACTGTGATGAGATGGGATCCAGCTGGTTCTCTCTGTTACGTTATTTCTGGCAGAACAGGGAATTTGTACTCTGTGCAGGCATTCTAGAAGCAGTGTGGCCTAGGGGAAAGAATATGGGCTTGGGAGTCAGAGGACCTGGGCTCTAATCCCGGTTTTGCCAAATGCCTGCTGAGTGATCTTGGGCAAGTCATTTTACTTCTCTCTGCTTCAGATTCCTCATCGGTCAAATGGGGATTCAAGACCTGCTTTCCCTTCCCCTTACTCCCTCCTCCTTTGACTGGCAGCCCCATAAGGGACAAGGACTGTGTCCAACTGAATTAACTTGTATTTACTCTAGCGCTTAGTCTTTGACATAAAGTAAGGGCTTAACAACTAAAAACTAAGTGTTTCTCTATGTGATTTGGAATTGTTAAAGCAGTCTGTGGTTCTGGTGAGAGTCCACAAGCTCACCCTTTTTAACCAATCCTCTGAAAGACAGATGGATAATAAAACTTTGGCCCTATTTTATGGTTGGGGAAACTGAGACTCTGAGGCTCTGAGCCCTCTCTCAGGCCCAGTGATTGACATATGAAGCAATAGTCAGATTTTATGCAAATGCCCCCCATTCTTCTGGCTCCTTTTGGAGTATCCATCCTGGACTGACTCCTGAAAAATTCCAGACCCCAGGAACAAGCTGAGTGGGCAAACATTCTGGCCGAGAAAGGCCAGATGGAAAAAATCAACCCATTTGGAGGGGAGGAGAAAAACTGAGGGAGGAAGAAAAAGAGGAAATGCGTGCTTGGCGGAGACTTTGTAAAAGACCCTCCGAAATGGTTCAGTTTTGTCACAGCTTCTGAGTTACAAGGAAAAGTTTCTGCCCCAAATAGTAGAGGTCTTGTCCTCGGGTTCAAAGGTGACAGTGAGGCAGCTGTCGCGAGCGTGAGAGTCTTTTAAGTGAGAATTACTTGCACCCTGACCCTGAAAATACAGAAATTCATTCTTTTCTGACCCTTGTCACTCAGGATGAGCCTTGTTCAAACACTAGGACTTGAGAAAGTTTTTGCCCCTTAAGTTGTTTTGGCAGTAGTGTTGCACTGAACCATCCATGCTCTCTCACCCATTTCCACCATGCCAGCAGTGCACATTACAAGATCAATGATCAATCCATGGAATGTATTGAGCAGTTTACAGAGTACTGTACTAAGTGCTTGGGAAAGCATAGTATAATGAAGTTGGTAGATGTGATCTCTGCCCCCAGCTTACAATCTACAGGGGGAGACAATCATTCAAATACAATAATAAAGTATGTGCCATGGGGTTGGGGTGAGTATGAAAGTGCTGAAGGAGTATGCAGCCAAATTCAGAGTCGATGAAGAGAGGAAGGTAGATAGAGGAAATGAGGGGGTTTATTCAGGAAAGGCCTCTCAGAAGAGTCGTGATTTTTCAGGAGAGTTTTTAAAGTGGAGACAGTAGTGGTCTGTCTGTCATATGTGAAGGGAAAGAGAGTTCCATGCCCAAGAGAGGAGTTGAGAAAAATGGCTAGTAGGGAGAATGGGTGCAATCTTTGGTCTCCAGCCACAGAGGCAGCCACCTATCAATCAATCATATTAATCAAGCAGTGCTACTTATTGAACACTAATTGTGTACAGGGCAGTGTACTAAGCACTAGGAAAAGTATGATATAATAGAGTTGGTAGACACATTCCCTGTCCACAGCGAGCTTACAGTTTCTAGACTCGGCGCCCACCCATATTTTAGCCATCTTTGAGGATGATATTCAGAAGGGCTCAGTAAAGGTTACGGTGTTGTGGTGGGGAGGTCTGTTTCAGATTTTGCTGGTTTTATAGGCAGAAATAAATGACCCCAGCTAGGTTTCAGAATATGTTCCCCCCAACACTCAAAATACTATATTACCTGCACCGATTCCATCTATCCTGCTTCAATCAATTATGTTGCCAACTTTCACTTCCCAAGCGCTTAATACAGTGCTCTGCACATATTCCCTGACCATAATGAGCTTACAGTCTAGGAGGGCAACAGGCATAATTTTGAATAAATAACATATAATTTAAAGATATGTACATAAGGGCTGTGGGGTTTGGGGTTGGAGTGAATATCAAGTGTCCAAAAGTCACATATTGAAATGCATAGATGATGCAGAAAGGAAAGGGCTTCACTGGGGAAGGACTCTTGGAGGAGTTGTGACCTTAGTAATGTTCTGAAAACGGAGAGAGCGGTGGTCTGGTGTATATGGATGGGGAAGGTGTTTGAGGCTGGGGGAGGACATGGGAAAAGTTTTGCCAGTGAGGTACATGAGACTGGGGCACAGTAAATAGTCTAGAGGTAGAGGAGTGCAGACTGGGCTGTAGTAGGAGATTGGTGAAGTAGGATGGGGCAAGCTGACTGAGTGCTTTAAAGCCAATGGTAAGGAGTTTATGTTTTAGGAGGAGGATGGGCAGCCAATGGAGGTTCTTGAGGAGTGGGGAGACCTGAACTGAAAGTTTTGATTAATAAATAATTTGTGCAGCAGGGTAAAGTGTGGATTGGAGTGGGGAGACGGAAGACTTGGAGGTCAGTGAGGAGGCAGATGCAGTATGATTGAATGAATAAATATGATTGAAAGAATGCAGTAGTCAAGGCTTGGATCTGCATGGAAACAGTTTGGATCAATGGTCAATGGTACTGATTGAGTGCTTACTGTGTGCAGGGCACTGTAGTTCTTGGGAGAATACAGTACAACAGTATTAGCAGACACATTCCCTGCCTATAATGAATTTATAGTCTAGAGGATGAGCTTAAAGGCTAGAGGTTGGAGGGAAGAGGGTGGATTTTAGCAATCTTTTGAAGGTAGAACCAACAGGATTTAGTGGCAGATTGAATATGTGGGTGGAATGAGAGAGATGAGTTGAGTACTATGCCAAGGTTACAGGCTTGTGGGGTAGGAAGGATGATGATGGTATTTGTTAAGGGCTTACTTTGTGCCAACCACTGTTCTAAGTGCTGGGGTAGATATAAGGTAGTCAGGTTGTCCCACGTGGGGCTCACAGTCCTAATCCCCATTTTACAAATGAGGCAACTGAGGCACAGAGAAGCTAAGTAACTTGCCCAAAGTCACACAGCTGACAAGTGGCAGAGCTGGCATTAGAACCCATGACCTCTGACTCCCAAGCCTGTGCTCTTTCCACTAAGCCACGCTGCTTCTCTGCAATAGTGTTGTTGCCTACCATGATGGGAAAGATGGGGGAGCATGGGGTTTTGGTGGGGAGAAAAGGAGTTCAGTTTTGGACAAGTTTAATTTGAGGTGTCAGTGGGACATTCAAGTAGATATGTCTTGAAGGCAAGAAGAAATGCAAGACTAGGGAAGGAAAGAGGTCAGGGCTGGAAATGTAGACTTGGGAATCATCTGCGTTGAGGTGGTAATTGAAGCCACGGGAAAGAATGAGTTCTCCAAAGGAGTGGGTGTAAAGGGGGAATAGAAGAGGACCTAGAACTGAACCTTTAGGGACCCCTACGGTGAGAGGGTGGGAGGCAGAGGGGTAAGCCAACAAAGAAGACTGAGAAGAAGAGGTCAGAGAGATAGAAGAACCAGTAGAGGACAGTGTCCGTGAATCTAAGTCAGGATAAAATTTCAAGAAAGGGGTGGTCTACAGTGTCAAAGGCTGCTGAGAGGTCTAGGAGGATTAGGGTGGAGTAGAGGCTGTCAGATTTGGCGAGAAGAAGAGAGGGCTGCTTCTGTGGAGTGAAAGGGGAGGAAGCCAGATTCGAGGGGATCAAGGAGAGAAATGGAGGAGAGGAAGTGGAGACAGTGGGTGTAAACAACTCTCTCAAGAAGTTTGGTGGCAAATGGTTGGAGGGAGATGGAAGGAGTCATGGGGTCAAGGGGAGACATAAGCATGTTTGAAAGCAATAGGGAAGAAACCATTAGAAAGTGAACAGTTGAAGATGGCAGTCAAAGAAAGAAGAAGGGAAGGGGCGAGTGTTTTAAAAAGGTATAAAGGGATGGCGTAAGAAGCACAGGTGGAAGGAGCTAGAGATTTAGAGACAGGGTGAGAGATTTCATCTTGAGTTACTGCAGGGAATATAAGGAGAGTTGAAGAGGGTGGAGAAGGGGGATATTGGAGAGGAGCAGGGGAGATTTTAGGAAGATCACACCTGATGGTTTCCCTTTTGTGAGCCTCACGTGGGTCATAGACTGGCTCCAACCTGACTGACTTGTATCTACCCCAGTGTTTAGTACCACACCTGGCACATAGTAAGGGCTTAGCAAATACCATAAACAAAAATGACAGGGGTGCAAATAAGGCAGAACGGGGCACTGATGAAAGAATAAGTATTGGACTGTCAATTCAGGTTGGAACCATTTCAGTGCAGATTCTTCTTTATGTGGGTTTTTTGGACATTGTGCCAACTGTGCCAGGGATTCCACAGTGCCAGCTGCCAACCCCTACCTGAGGTCTTGGCCTTGTGCTGGACTGAAATGTGTTAGGCAACCAGTTGGCAGTTTGGTTCCAGATCGGTCACAAGAGCAACTCTGGAGGAGAAAGCCTTTGGACCTCTGGATGCTTGATATTCTCCCCACCCCCACAGAAGTTATGTGCATATTTTTAAATTACATATTATAAATTACTTATATTACCGTCTGTCTCCCTCTATCAGTGAATCATATTTATTGAGTGCTTACTGTGTGCAGAACACTGTACTAAGCTCTTGGGAGAGTACAACACAGTAATATAACAGACACAATCCCTGCCCACAACAAGCTTACAGTCTAGAGGGGGAGACAGACATTAATATAAGTAAAAAAATTATGGATATATACTGTGGGACTGGGGGGTGGTGAGTAAAAGGAGAGGGGTATCTCAAGAAATCTCAAAGGAAGGGAATTCCTATTCTCCAGAAAGGTGGTTATCTTTCTCCATTTCCTTCGATATTATATTTTGGTAACAATCTTCAATCTTACCCCCCACTACTTAAACTACAATTCCCATGTGGGACAGGGAATAATCTTGTTTATACCCCAACACTGAGTCCAGTACTTGGCACACAATAAGCACTTACACACCATTAAAACAACTCTAGACTGTAAACTCAATATTCTAATTCTGTTGTAGTGTACTGTCCCAAGTGCTAACACAGTGCTCTGCAAAGAGTAAGTGCTCAATAAATACCATTGATTGATTGAAAGCTGGGCTGGGTCCCTGACATTTCTGCTCCTTTGGCCAGCAGGATGATGTCTCTGGCCCATCCTGGGCGCCTCTGGAATTCCTCTTACCGCCATCCCCTTCTTGCCCAAAGACTGGCTGCCTTCTTCAGTAACATTTGCTGAGCGCCTACTGAGTGAAGAGAAATGTACTAACTGCTTGTGAGACTACAATAGTTTACCAGACATGATCCCTGCTCTTCAAGACGCTTACCGTCTATCTGCAACAGCAGACATTTAAATCACAGCTAGGAGGATTTAATAGCGTCTGTAAGATGTACATAAGGGTTAGGAAAGCTGGGAGCGCTCAAGTGCTTAGGTGGCTTGGAAGGGCTGAAATGACAGTGGGAAATAGAAAACGGGGAGATTAGAGAGTAATCTGGGAAGGCCTCCTGGAAATGTAATTTTAGAAGAGCTCTGAAGGTCTTTGAAGTTTTCAAGAGCTTTGGATCTCTGACCTTTGGGCATTTGATATCAGCCCCACCCTCAAGCCCACAGCACTTACGTACATAACTTTATATATTATAAACTATTTTAATGCCTGTCTCTCCCTCTAGAATGTATATTCACTGTGGGAAAGGAATGTGTCTGCCAACTCTGTCATATTTTACTCTCCCCAGTGCTTAATACAGCGCTCTGCATTCAATAAATATGATTGATTGATTGGGAGAGCTGGGGTCTGTCAGATATCCAGCACTTAGAACAGTGCTTTACACATAGTAAGCGCTTAACAAATGCCATTATTATTATTATTATTATGAAGGGAGTGGGGGTTCCAGGTATGGAAGGGAGGGTGAGCACATTTTGGACTAGACAGGAGTTTAAGATTACATCGTCCCCACCCCTCCATTCTGGTATGAACCCTTTTATTTTCACACTTGGGTCTAGCATGACAGAAACTGGGAATCCAGGTTTTCCTGGAGTCGTTCTGCACCTCTAGGCCACCCTTGCCATCACTGTCTGATCTTCACTCAGGCAATGAATATTTATGAAATGGTCATATCTATATGGTGCTTTTATATTTTCAGAGGGTGGAATCTGTGGCAGAGGTCTAGAAATAGGGTCTTCCTCCCAAGAGGGAGAAGCAATGTGTCCTAATCAATAAATCACAGGCCTCGGAGTCAGAAGAAACTTGTGGGTTCTAATCCCAGTTCTGCCACTAGTCTGCTATGTGGCCTTGGGCAAGTCACTTGATTCTCTGTGTCCCAATTACCTCATCTGTAAAATGGGGATTAAGACTGTGAGCCTGATGTGGGACAGGGACTGTGTCCAACCTGATTAGCTTGTATTAGCTTGTATTGAGAAGCAGCGTGGCTCAGTGCAAAGAGCCCGGACTTTGGCTCTTTGTTGCCAACTTGTACTTCCCAAGTGCTTAGTACAGTGCTCTGCACACAGTAAGTGCTCAATAAATACGATTGATTGGAGTCACAGGTCATGGGTTCAAATCCAAACTCTGCCAATTGTCAGCTGTGTGACTTTGAGCAAGTGACTTAACTTCTCTGTGCCTCAGTTACCTCATCTGTAAAATGGGGATTAAGACTGTGAGCCCCCTGTGGGACAACCTGATCACCTTGTAACCTCCCCAGCGCTTAGAACAGTGCTTTGCACAAAGTAAGCGCTTAATAAATACTATCATTATTATTATTATCTCCCCTAATGCTTAGAACAGTGCTTGGCTCATAGTAATCACTTAACAAATACCATTTAAAAAAAACAACTCACTTCAGAAATGTTCTAAACCAGCAAGGAATGGTGGAGTAGCAGAGCTATAACTGAGGCACAGAGAAGTTGAATGACTTCTGGAGGAGCTCAGCTCCTGAGGGTGGGGAAATGGGGGTAGAAGGGGAGGAGAGGCTGTGGAAGGTGGGATCAGTGTGGTCCAGAGAAAGCTGGAGCACTTGGAGAGACGATAGCCTTGGTTCTGTCTTTATCTGTAGACTGTAAACTCCTCATGGGTAGGGCCTGCTTCTACCAACTCTGTTGTACTGTACTTTCCCAAGCGAGTAAGCGCTCCATAAATACACTGATTGAGAGCTGGGAGAACCCAAGGCAGGAAGTTTCCAAGCCAAATTTGGGAAGAAAAATGTTGAACTGATTCTCCTCCACATCGCTGTAAACTTGGACTTCATTTTGGATTTGCTGTAGACTTGGCCCACTGGATCTGGAGTTTTCTTTCTACCCTGGATTGATGTGCTAGTCTGGGTGGTCAGAGGGGCCAAAGTGCATTCCTCATTAAAATGAAGTTAGCTAATTGGAGAGTCAAGTCAGGGTCACTCTGTTCCCATGGTCATTTGGCTTGGGATAGTGCTTCCAGATAGGAGGGTGGGAGGCAGTGAGTACTATGCTAACGGTTGGGTTTGAGCCATCGTGCTTCTCTCCCAAGTCCTCCCGACCCCTTCCTCTCCTCTTTCCTCTCTCAGGCTTGCTAAGGGTGTCTCAAGCAGCCTTCCTTCCCAGTACAATGGTGATCGATCAATCAATCAATCAACCATATTTATTTGGTGCGTACTGTATGCAGAAAGTGCTTGAAAGAGGGCAATTCAAAGAGGTGATAAACACATTCCCTGCTCACCAGGAGCTTAAATTCTAAAGGGAGAGACAGTAAAATGCTTTTTTGGAAACGTACATCAGGGCTGTGGGGCTGAAGGTGGGGTGAATATCTAGTGCTTAAAAGGTACAGAGCCCAAGTGCATAGACAATGCAGAATGGAGAGGGAGTGAAGGAAAAGAGGAAAAGAGGACTTAGTTGGGGAAGGCCTCTTGGGGGAAATCTGATTTTAGTGAGCCTTTGAAGGTGGGAAGAGTGGTGATCAGTCATATGTAAAAGGGGAGGGAGTCCCAGGCCAGAGGGAGCAAGGGGTGGATGCAATATAGATGAGATTGAGATGCAGTGAGTAGGTTGGCATTGGAGGAGAGAAGTATGAGGGCTGGGTTGAAATAGGAAATTAGCAAGGTAAGGTAGGAAGATGTGAGCTAAGTGCATACCTTATAACCTATGGTAAAGAGTTTCTGTTTGATGAAGAAGTGGATGAACGACCCCTGAAGGTTCGTGAGGAGTGGGGGAATGTGGACTGAATTTTTTTTTTTTTAGAAAAATGATCCAGGCAGCAGAGTGAGATATGGATAGGAGGTAGGGAGGTCAATGAGAGAGCTTCTTTCCTTCTCCCTGTCGATCCCTCCAGACTATAATCTCGTTGTGGGAGAGAAGATGTCTACCAACTCTGTTATACTGTACTCTCCCAAGTGCTCAATACTATGCTTTTTACACAGTAAGCATTAGATAAATATAATTAACTGATTGATCAAACTTTCTGTTCTCCCATGGATAGCCTTCTCAAGTGTGCCTTATTTCCAATCCCGTTCCTAGATCACACCCTTCTTCTTGCCTGCAACTCCCTCCTCCTCCAAATCCATCGAACCACAGCTACCCCATCTCTAATATCCATGTGAAATCCCACATCCTCCAAGAATCTTTCCCCGATTCATTTTCTTCTTCCCAGGTTACATCTTCCCCATTATCAACTCAGCATCTTTGCACAACTGCAACATGCAGCACTTTTGCCCTCACAAGTTTTTGCTGCATTTGTGTATGTGCCATTTGACATTGCTTTTGAAGCATTTCTTCCTCCCACATATCTTTCATTATGTATCTCTCCTCTGTAAAATGGTAAATTCCTTATCGGCAGGGATCGTATCTCCAATATTGATTGTGCTCTCCCAAGTTCTTAGTATACACAGTAGTTACTGCTTATTGGTTGGATTAGTGGCTCTGTATTCCTTGAGATTTGCAGGATCAACAGCATTGTAATGCTGGATTGTAGTGGGAATCAAGTAGTTTCCAGCCCAGTTACTGTTACCTGTAGCCCATTTGAGAAGGGGGTGGTGGAACCCTTTCAATCTTAAAAGTGTTTGGGGGAAAGCCAACTGACTCTACTCTTCTTGAGATTCTAGAGAAGCAGCGTGGCTTAGTGGAAAGAGCACGGGCTTGGGAGTCAAAGGTCGTGGGTTCTAATCCAGCTCTGCCACTTGTCAGCTGTGTGACTTTGGGCAAGTCACTTAACTTCTCTGTGCCTCAGTTACCTCATCTGTAAAATGGGGATTGACTGTGAGCCCCACGTGGGACAACCTGATTACCTTGTATCTCCCCTAGCACTTAGAACAGTGCTTGGCACATAGTAAGCACTTAACAAATACCATCATTATTATTCCCCAAATACCCTGAGTTCTAAGCTTAAAACTGCAGCCCCCACTGGCACAGAGAGCTTGGAAGGATCCCTTCCAAGTCAAGAATTTTAGTTGGGTGCTTTAGTCAATCAGGGGTATTTACTGAACACTTACTATGTGCAGAGCACTGCACCAAGTGCTTGAGAGGGTGCAGTACAACAGAATTAGTGGAGATGTTCCCTGCCCAGAACGAGCTTGTAGACTCTAGACTACATTCTACATTTGGTCATTCATAATTATTAAATGCTTACTGTATGCAGAGCACTGTTCTACGCACTTGGGAGAGTACAATATAACAATATAGCAGACACATTCCCTGCCCATGAGCTTACAGTCATTAATATAAATAAATAGTTTATAATATATAATTTAAATATATGTACTTATAAGCATGTGTGCTTTAAATACCCTTTTGGATCATACATAATGAGGTCTCCCCAACGAGGACAGGATAGGATATCCCCCTCCCCTCTCTACTGCTGAGAGGGAGGATTCGGTACTGTACCTACAACCTAGCCAGCCAGCTTCCCAAATGTGCTGTTGGCTTCCAGGGACTGGGCAGGGCAGTGTGGCTGATTCACTGCAAACCATCACCAGTAATCAGTTGATCTGTAGCATTGATTAAGTGTCACCTGGGTGCCAAGCACTGGACAGATGCTTGGAAAAGCTGCCCACAAGGAGTTTATCCTTAGAGGGGGAGACATCTGTTAAGCACTTACTATGTGCCAAGCACTGTTCTGAGTGCTGGGGTAGATACAAAGTAGTCAGGTTGTTCCAGGTTGAGGCTCACAGTCTTAATCCCCATTTTACAGACGAGGTAACTGAGGCACAGAGAAGCAACTTGCCCAAAGTCACACTGCTGACAAGTGGCGGAGCCGGGATTAGAACCCATGACCTCTGACTCCCAAGCCCGTGCTCTTTCTATTAAGCCACGGTGCTTCTCGTATAATAAAATATATGGTACATATCTATGTGCTATGAGGGGTGGCTTAGGCGACATGAGTGAGCTGAAGTGGCAATTGAGAGATAGTCCATGGGGAGATTAGAGATTAATGGAGGAGGAGATGATTTCAGAAGGGGAGATGGAGCAAGCAGTGGTCTGTAGGATAAGAAGGAGTAGAGAATCCCAGGTCAGGGGAATGTGAGAGCAATATATACGTCAGTGAAAGGGAGTCACTTGTAAAAAGTCCAGTGCAGAGTACTGCAATCAAGAAATTGTAAAATGGGGATTCAATATCTATTCTCCCTCCTACTTAGACTGTGAGTCTTGTGTGGGACAGGACCTTTGTCTGACCTGATTGCTTTGTATCTATCTCAGCACTTACAGCAGTGCTTGACACAGAATAATAATAATAATAATAATAATAATAATGTTATTTGTTAAGCACTTACTATGTGTAAAGTACTGTTCTAAGTGCTGGGGAGGCTACAAGGTGATCAGGTTGTCCCATGGGGAGCTCACAGTCAATCCCCATTTTACAGATGAGGTAACTGAGGTACAGAGAAGTTAAGTGACTTGCCCAAAGTCACACAGCTGGCAAATGGCAGAGTCAAGATTCGAACCCATGACTACTGACTCCAAAGCCTGTGCTCTTTGCACTGAGCCACACTGCTTCTCTGCTTCTCACGTAGCAAATGCTTAACTAATACCTAATAAAAAAGGAACAGCTCTTTTTGAGCAGAAATTTTGAAAGGGACGGAAAACAAGGAGGCACAGGGGCAAACAATGCTAGAACCTTACATATTAAGCGTGACAGTACAAGGCACGACCCTTTTATGTGCATAATATAATCATAATTGTGGTATTCGTTAAGTGTTATTACCAGCACTGTATTATGCACTAGGGTAGATACAATGCAATCGGGTCAGCCACACACTCTGTCATGGGGCTCCCAGTTTAGGAGGGAGAACAATTCTCTTCCAATCCCATAATTATATGAATCAGAGGAATAATAAAAATAATAACTGTGGTATTGTGGTACTTACTCTGTGTATTAATCACTGGGGTAGAGACAGTATAGACATATTGACATAGTCCCTCTTCCACAGGGAGCTTACAGTCTAAGATGTAGGGAGAACCAGTATTGAACCCCTATTTTACAAAGTGACTGAAGCTCAGAGAAGTGAAGTGACTTGTCTAAGGTCACACAACCGGCTAGCAGAGTGGGATTGGAATCTATGTTCTATGACTCCCAGGCCTGTGGTTTTTCCACTAGGAAATGCTTTTCACAGAATGGCTGGGCCCTGTATTGACGTGTTAAATCATACATGCACTTATAGATAAAATTTCTCTGTTGGTGGCATCATCTTCAACTATGAAGGACAGCAATATGCATATATAGTTTTCGAAAAGCATCCCGATTCCCAAATCTGTGGCTCTTGTATAAGGCTATGGTAGCCTCCAAGCCCAACAACTCATGAAATGCTAGTGGTCAGAATCTCCCCCAGAATGTTCTCTTTTTCTGGGTTCCCCTCCTCTCTTCTGCTGGACCCAACTCAAAACCTGGTTTTGAGTAGGACCTGTGGTTGCACCACTTTGCTTTGCCTAGAGAGAGGAAATTGTCTGATTGGCTTTTGGTTTTCCTTTCATGATACTTAATACTGAATTATCTAACCATTAGTATTTTACTTTGTGACCTTAAACAGCTGTTGGTGATTTTTTAAAAAAATAAATTAGAAAGAGAACTCAAAGCAGGAAAAGATAACAGTAGGCACATATGTACAATCAAAGAATTATTTGGTTTTGTTCTCTGTCTCCCCCTTTTAGACTGTGAGCCCACTGTTGGGTAGGGACTGTCTCTATATGTTGCCAACTTGTACTCCCCAAGCGCTTAGTACAGTGCTCTGCACACAGTAAGAGCTCAATAAATACGATTGATGATGATGATGATGATTTAATGTCCAAATGGCCTTCTGAGATAATCCTTCACAGTGCACTAGCAACAACCCCAGAAGTGTTCAAGTGGCTAATATGAAGTGGCTTCTGATTACTGTAATTATTTACACTTTGCTGAAAGCTATGTTCCCAGAGGACTGAAGTTACAGAAGAGAACCAAAAGAACCATGTATCATTCACTCCTGCAATTATGGAACAAGAGAGGATATTGAAACTCACACCCACCCTTCAGAGATAATACGATTATTAGCATGTCAATTATAAAGTCAATCATTAGAGGATGTATTAAAGCTGCAAGAACTGCAAGGGACCACTGAGTCTGTGCTAAGGAAGTGGGAATGCAGCAGCTAAGGGCACTCTCGTGGTTTGCACTGTTTAATATTTGGAGTTTGAGAAGGCAACTTGACAAGGCAGGCTCTCCTGGCTCTTAGTGAAAAATCTGAGAGTGACTGTTTTGGGGTTTATGCCCAGGTAAACTGAGCTGCAGGATGGCCAAGTGAGGTGCCTAAGGGCACCCTGGGACAATGAATGCTCATGAGCCTTCTTGAAGGCACCCTGGGATAATGAGTGTGAGAATCAGGCAGCTGCTAGCGTCCTTGACAAGAGAAGGGCACCACAGCCTGAGCAATGGGTTTGGGATTTTCTTGTGGTTTCAGCATTGTCTCCACTTCTGCCCCCTAGGTTCTTGCCATCTTTCTGTGCCCTTGATAATCAGGGCCTCTCCAAAGGGGTAGGGAGTTCCTAAGAGGGCAGTGGTGTTTATCTTACGGTATTTCTTAAGTGTTTACTATGTGCCAGGCACTGTGCTAAGCACTAGGGAAGATACAAGCAAATCGGGTTGTACACATAGGGCTTGCAGTTTCAATGGGTAACTGAGGCACAGAGAAGTTAAGTGACTTGCCCAAGGTCCACCAGCAGACAAATGATGGGAGTTGGAATCAGGTCATGCTACTCCTCTAGCTAACATTCTTGACTCTCTACTGTCTTTCAGCCCACATATCCAGGCAACTGCTTAATCTTGCTAACTCTTTCTCCCTGACGTCTCCCAGATCTGACCCTTCCTCTCTGCTCCAGCAACTACTACTTTGGTCCTTGTTGTGCTTACACTACTGCAATGGCCTCCTTGCCGCTCCCTTTGCCTCCAGAGTTTTCCCTTTTCAGCCCTTACTCCATGCTGCTGCATGGATCATCTCCCTGCAGTATCGCTTGACAAATCTCCCCCCTCAAAGTACTTCCATGCTTACCCAAAGCCCTTTGCAACAAGCAGAAATGCTTTACCATTGACTTCAAGGCTCTCCGTCAAGTTCTTTCCATCTTATATATCTGATACCTGCCCTCTTCTCTCATGAACACTCAGCTATTTGCTATCTCAAAACTCTCAGCTGCTTTCAACACTATGGACCACCCCCTTCCCCTGGAAATGTTATCCACCCTTGGCTTCACTGACTCTGTCCTTGTACATTTCTATCCTACTTATTTTATTTTGTTGGTATGTTTGGTTCTGTTCTCTGTCTCCCCCTTTTAGACTGTGAGCCCACTGTTGGGTAGGGACTGTCTCTATGTGATGCCAATTTGTACTTCCCAAGCGCTTAGTACAGTGCTCTGCACATAGTAAGCGCTCAATAAATATGATTGATTGATTGATTGATTGATTGTCCTCTCCAGATTCTCCTCTTATCTCTCTGGCTGTCTCCTTTGCTGGCTCTTCCTCTGCCTCCCAATCCCTAACTGTGGGGTTCCTTCAAGGTTCAGTTCTGAATCCCCTTCTATTCTCCACCTATACCCACTCCCTTGAAAAACTCACTCAATCCCATGTATTTAACTACTACCTATATATGGATGATACCCCAATCTACATCTCCAGCCTTGATCTCTCTCCCTCTCCAGTCTTTCATCTCCTCCTGCCTTCAAGACATCTCTACTTGGATGTCCTCCCATCTCCTCAAACTTAACATGTCCAAAACAGGGCTCCTTATCTTCCCACCCAAATCCTGTCCTCCCCCTGACTTTTCCGTCACTCAATCTCACCTGTCGTGCCGCTGTCCTGCCTCTGCCCTGGAACACCCTCCCTCCTAAAATTTGACAGACCGTTACTCTCTCCCCCTCCAAAGCCTTATTGAAGAGGCCTTCCCAGACTAATCCCCACTTTTTCTCATCTCCCACTCCCTTCTGTGTTGCCCTGACTGCTCCCTTTGCTCTTTCCCCCTCCAAACCCCACAGCACTTATGTACATATCTGTAATTTTATATGTTTGTATTGATGTCTGTCTCCCCAACTCTAGACTGTAGGTTCATTGTGGGCGGGGAATGTGACAGTTTTTTGTTGAATTGTAGTCTCCCAAATGCTTAGTACAGTGCTCTGCACACAGCGCTCAAATATGAATAAATGAATGAAACTTTCCCCATTCCCATCATCCTAACACTCACCTTTAACACTGTGTTCTTTAATCCTATCCTCAGTGAACATGGACATTTGCATGTTTTTATTTAGAGCTTTGTTTATATTTATACATTCAGTTGTCTGTTCAGCTGTTTTTTCCTTTTGGGTTTCTGATGCTTCATTCTTGTTCTTCTGGCTTTTACTAACTGTAAATAATTTTTGTCTCTTTCCTTTGTTAGATTGAATTTCCTTGAAAGCAGGGAACCTAGCTTGCTACTGGCGTATCCTCCCATGTAATTATAGCAATGCCTAGCACTCAGGCATTTGATAATTGCCCTTGAGGAGTCCCTGCCCTTGTGGCACTTTTGATAAAATGGGAATGACATTTGGACATAAATTAGACTGTAAATTTAGGGCAGAGATCATGTCTACCAACTCTATTGTATTGCATGCTCCTAAGCCTGCCTTCAGGACATCTCTACTTGACTATCCCAACACCTCAGACTTAACATGTCCAAATCAGAGCTCACCTTCCCACCCAAACCTGTTCTCCCCCGGCTTCCTCATCAGTGTAGACAATGCCCCTATCTTCCCTGTCCCAAGCCCGCAATCCTGGCATTATCCTAGACTTATCTGTTTAATTCAACCCACATGTTCAAACTGTCACCACATCCCATTGGTTCTGTCTTCACAGTAGCGCTAAAATCCGCCCTTTCCTCTCTATCCAAATGGCTACTCTGCTGAAAATGTTCAGTCTGTGTCTCCCCACTCCTCAAGAATCTCCAGTGTTTGCCCATCCATCTCTGCGTCAAGCAGACACCCCTTACCATCAAGTTTAAAGCACCCAGTAGGCTCATCCCTTCCTATCTCACCTTACTGATTCCCTACTACAACCCAGTCATCATCATCATCATCAATCGTATTTATTGAGCGCTTACTATGTGCAGAGCACTGTACTAAGCGCTTGGGAAGTACAAATTGTCCACATACTTCGCTCCTCTAACATCAATCTACTCACTGTCCCTCGATCTAGTGTATCTCACCACTGACCTTCCGCTCTATACCTGACAGATCACCACTCTGTCGTCCTTCAAAAAATCACATCTCTTTCAGAGGCCTTCCCCAACCAAGCCCTCATTTCCCCCACTCCCTCTTACTTCTGTGTAACCACTGCACTTGGATCTGTATCCTTAGAGAAGCAGCGTGGCTCAGTGGAAAGAGCATGGGCTTTGGAGTCAGAGGTCATGGGTTCAAATTCCGGCTCTGCCCATTGTCAGCTGTGTGACTTTGGGCAAGACACTTAACTTCTCTGGGCCTCAGTTATCTCATCTGTAAAATGGGATTAAGACTGTGAGCCCCATGTGGGACAACCTGATCACCTTGTAACCTCCCCAGTGCTTAGAACAGTGCTTTGTCCATAGTAAGCACTTAATAAATGATACCATTATTATTATTATTATTTAAGCAATTGATATTCCCCCCATCCTCAGCCCCACTGCCCTTATGTTCACAGCCATGATTTATCCCCCTTTAAAATGTAAACTTCTTATATCCAGGGAACACAATCAACTCTCTTGCACTATACTCTACCAAGTGCTTAGTATATTTCTCTGAACCCACTAAGTGCTCAATAAATATCACTGATTGATTAGTACAGTGCTTGGCATACAATAAGCTCTCAGTAAATACCATCAATTGATTGCAGAGGTTGTTATTGAAAGATAAGACCCAGGGAGATGAAAATTTATCAGGGAATGACTTCTGGATGAGGTGGACTTGAGGCAGAACAAAGTTGCTCAATGTGAATTTGAAGAGGGAGAGCATTTCATGTAGGAAGAAGGGGATGAGCAGGTGGTCAGGAGAGAAGAACGAGACAGTGAGTATGTTAGCTTGAGAGGAGTGAAAAATGCAAACTGGGGTATAGTGGGAGAAGAGGGTGGATAACTAGAATGGGAAGAACTGATTGAGTGCCTTGTTTCTGCTTGATGCAGAGAGGCATGGGGGATGTGGAAGTGTGGGAGGATGTATGCAGAATTATGTTTTAAAAAACCGTTCTAGGTAACAGCGTGAAGTGTAGACCAGTGAGGTGAGAGGCTGCGGGCAGGGCAAAGAGTAAGCTAGCTGACAAGAGTAGTCAAGTTGGGATCTAACAAGCACCCAGGACAGAAGGATTGGCTGGATGAAAAGGGGGTGAAGCTGGTATTGTTTGAAGGGAAAACTCACAAGGATTTAGGAGTAAACAGCGTGATTGTTAAAAGAGTGAGGAGTCAAGGAAAATACCATGATTGTGGGCTTGAGAAAAGGGGAGGATGGTGGTGTTCTTGACTGTGATAGGAAAATTAACTGTAAGAAGGATTTTACTTTGAGGAAAGATGAATAATTTAGTTTGGAACACACTGAGAGCTAAGGGACTTCCAGGACACCCATATGAAGATGTCCTGAAGGCAGGAGGAAATGTTGGAGATTAGGGCTCGCAAAGTAGATTTGGGAGTCATCCTTGTAGAAGTAGTAGTTGAAGCTGCGGGAGCATATGTGGATGTAAAATGGGAAGGATTTGGGACCCAGAACAGAGCCTGAGGTATACCCACAGTTAAAGGGTGAGCAACGGAAGAGGAGCTAACAAAAGAAGGGGCGGAGAACAGCAATTAGGAGAGAACTTTGTTGGACAAACCATGGATTATTAGCATTTCCAAGAGAGGGGAGGGGTCCACAGTACCAAAGGCAGAAGTGTGGTAAAGGAGGAGAGTGTAGAGTACATTGAATTTGGCAAGGAGAAGATCCTTGGTGATCTTGGAGAGAACCGTCTCAGTGGGTAGAGACCAGACTGTAGTGGAAGAATAAGGGAGTTAGAGGAGACAACCAGTGAGATCAGAGACATCAATTATAAAAAAGGACAATGAACAATTAAACGAATATATAACTAACAGAGAAGCAGTGTGGCGCAGTGGATAAAGCAATGGGCCTGGGAGTTGGAAGGATGTGGGTTCTAATCCCAGCTCTGCCACTTGTCTGCTGTGAGACTCTGGACACAAGTCACTTCATTCATTCATTCAATCGTATTTATTGAGAGCTTACTGTGTGCAAAGAACTGTACTAAGCGCTTGGGAACTACAAGTTGGCAACATATAGAGATGGTCCCTACCCAACAACGGGCTCACAGTCTAGAACGGGGAGACAGACAACAAAACAAAACATATTAACAAAATAGAATAGTAAATATGTGCAAGTAAAATAGAGTAATAAATCTGTACAAACATATATATGGGTGCTGTGGGGAGGGGAAGGAGGTAGGGCGGGGGAGAGGAAGGAGGGGGAGAGGAAGGAGGGGGCTCAGTCTGGGAAGGCCTCCTGGAGGAGGTGAGCTCTCAGTAGGCCTTTGAAGGAAGGAAGAGAGCTAGCTTGGCGGATGTGCGGAGGGAGGCCATTCCAGGCCAAGGGGAGGACGTGGGCCGGGGGTCGACGGCGGGACAGGCGAGAACGAGGCACAGTGAGGAGGTTAGCAGCAGAGGAGCGGAGGGTGCGGGCTGGGTTTCACTTCTCTGGGCCTCAGTTACTTCATCTGTAAAATGGGGATTGACTGGGATCCCCATAAGGAACCTGGACAGCGTTCAACCTGATTAGCTTGTATCTATTCCAGCATTTAGAACAGTGCCAAGCACATAGTAAGCACTTAAATATAATAAAAAAAATTACTAAACAATATACTTGAGTTGGTGAGATGATGGCATGGCCCATGAAGCTGAGACTTAGCCAGGGGATGCCTCATGGAAGAGATGATTTTCTAGAAGTGCTTTGAAGGTGGGGAGATGTGGTTTGGTGGATCCGAGAGCTCGGCAGGGGGAGTTCCACGCAAGAGAAAAAATGTGAGTAATGGGTCAGAGATGGGAAGTCCCAAGTGAGATAATGTTAGGGTGACTTGGAAAGAATGAAGACTGAAAGCTGGATCAATCAGTGAGTTGTATTTATTGACCACTTACGGTGTGCGGAGCACTGTACTAAACCCTTGGGAGAGTACAATATAATAGTGTTGGTAGACACATTCCCTGCCCACAGTGAGTTTTCAGTCTAGAGGGGGCGAGAATCTGGACTGAGGTAGAGGAAGGAAGCTGGTTAGTAAGAGGGTGCCAGCTGATGGAGAACGTTGAAGCCAAAGGTCAGGAGTGTTTGTCATATTTGAAAGAAGTGGGAAGCCGTTGGAAGATTTGGAAGAGGGGAGTAATGTGTTCTGTACCTTTTATTCACCCCACCCTCAGCCCCTCAGTATTAACGTGCATGCCTGTCTCTAGACTATAAGCTCCTTGTGGTCAGGGAATATGTCTAGCAGCTCTGCTATATTTTGCTCTCCCGAGCGCTTAGTGCAGTGCTCTGCACACAGGAAGTGCTCAATAAATACCATTGATTGTTGGATTTAACATTCTAACAGATCTAGGATGTCGTTGGCAGTTGAATGTGGGCTAAACTGGAGAAGAGAGACCCTTGAGGCAGAGAGGCCAGAAATCAATCTGAGGGGAGTGGGAGCTGGAGCCAGGAAGGGAGTTACATGGATGGAGAGGAAAGGGTGGGGCGGTGAAATATTTTTAGAGAAAGATTCACCAGAAATCAACTTCCTCCATGGCCCCAAAAAAGGCCAGCAAGAAAAACCCTGACTGATACCTAATCTGGTCCTAATCAGGACCGGTGTGCGTTTTTCTGAGTCCACCGGACTGGTTCATCTCAGTGTTGGGTTGATCCCTCAGAATATGAATTCCCCTTGACCAGAGATCAAATGCTGCCATCATTCCACATAGCTCAAAAGCCCAGGCCCAAACTCACCTCTTGGGTCCTGCCCTGGTCCCTAATCAGTCCCAGAGCCTTTCAGATTCCTGACTCAGTTTGGGAACAAGGGAGAACAGACATTTTACAGACGAGGAACTTGAGGCACAGAGAAGCTGAGTGACTTGCCCAAGGTCACCCAGCAGGCAAGTGGCAGAGTCTGAATTAGAACCCAGGTCTTCTGCTTTCCAGACCTCTGTTCTTTCCACTCCCATCCCCCACAGATCTACCAGACCCCAGCCCTTCCCACCACCAAAGCCCTTCTATCACCTGCCCTCATCCAACATTAATCCTCAATTAATTAATCCTCAGTGAATTCCCACACCCCAAGTTGTCTCAACCCAACAACCATCTCCAGAAGTTATGGATTTATTTACAACAATCCTTAGCATTTGTGCGTGGCTTAGTGCTTAGAGTATGGGACTGGGAGTCAGAAGGTCATGGGTTCTAATCCCAGCTCTTCCACGTCTGCTGTGTGACCTTGGGCAAGTCACTTCACTTCTGGAGCCTCAGTTACCTCATCTGTAAAATGGGGATTAAGACTGTGAACCCCACGTGGGACAACCTGATCACCTTGTATCCCTCCCAACGCTTAGAACAATGCTTTGCACATAGTAAGTGCTTAACAAATGCCATCATTATTATTATTATTATTCTCTGACTGCTAGAGAAGCAAAGTGGCTTAGTGGAAAGAGCCTGGGCTTGGGAGTCAGAGGTCATGGGTTCTGATCCCGGTCTGTCACTTATCAGCTGTGTGACTCTGGGCAAGTCACTTGACTTCTCTGTGCCTCAGTTACCTCATCTCTGAAATGGGGATTAGGACTGTGAGCCCCACATAAGACAACCTGCTTACCTTGTATCTACCCCAGCAGTTAGAACAGTACTTGGCACATAGTAAGCACTTAACAAATAGCATCTTTTTTTTCTTCTGGGCCTGAGTTACCTCATCTGTAAAATGGGGATTAAGAGTGTGAGCCCTATTTGGTGCAGGGATTGTGTCCAACCTGACTTCCTTGTATCTACCCCAGGGTTTAGAACAGTGCTTGGGGCATAGTAAGCGCTTAACAATTGCCATAATTATTATTATATGCATACTCGGATGTACCTTAAATTATTTTTTTCTGATTCCATTCTTTATATGTCTTTGTCCCCCATTAGAGTCTAAGCTCCTCATGATTAAGGAATACGTTTTTCTGCTTCTGTTGTGGTTCCAGATGCTTAGTGCTGAGTGTGGCTCACAGCAGGTGCTCAATAAATATCAGTTGGTAGAACAGGGTACTGTGGCAGAACTGCTCAGCATATCCCTGAGAGAAGAGAGAAGCAGTGTGGCTCAGTGGAAAGAGCACGGGCTCTGGAGTCAGAGGTCATGGGTTCGAATCCTGGCTCCGCCACATGTCTGCTGTGTGACCTTGGGCAAGTCACTTAACTTCTCTGAGCCTCAGTTACCTCATCTGTAAAATGGGGATTAAGACTGTGAGCCCCACGTGGGACAACCTGATCACTTTGTACCCCCCCAGCGCTTAGAACAGTGCTTTGCACATAGTAAGCGCTTAACAAATGCCAACATTATTATTATTATTATTATTATTATTATTATTATTATTATTATCCCTGGGCTCCTGGTTCATTCCAGTTTGAAGGACTCCATGGTTTGTTCCCTTTTAGAAGCAGCATGGTCTAGTGGAAAAAACCTGGGACTGGAAATCGGATCAGAGTTCTAGTCCCTGTTGGCTGACCTTGAAAAAGTCATTTAACCTCTCTGAACCTTGGTTTCCCTCCTCTTTAAATTGTGGATAATAACCCGGTTCCTCCCTATCTCTCGGGGACATTATGAGGCCCAAATGAGAGGCCTGTTGTGATCTCACTGCTTCTACTGATATGTCTGTGGTTTGACACCCAGGACGACTAACTCGGTGGGAGACTTTTCTGTTCCCTCTGCTTGATCCTGGGCATGGTGGGCAGAGCCAAGGACTCTGCTCTGAGGGCCACAGCTGGGATCAAGTATCTGAGGATGGGGAGTTTATTTCTGGCCCCACTTCTGGGACTAAGGATAAGCCACTTGCCCTCTCTGGCCCCCAGGCTCACCCCAGCATAGCTGTGCTTGCTAGAATGGGGTTGGATTGGATTCAGATTGGATCCAACTGGATTTGGCTTCTGTTATGTGTCCATAGAACAAACAAAACCCAGGAAGGGGACTCTTTGGATTGCAAAATTATCATTAAACTCCAGTCCTAAAGTATTTCTCAAGAGAATGGGTCTAAACAATTACCCACTAGTCAAGGAAAAAAGTCATGTGATTTCCCCCTCCTACCCCGCCTCGCTACTCTCCTTTTACAACTCAGCCCACATACTTCACTGCTCTAATGCTAACCTTCTCACTGTACCTCTATCTCACTGCCGACCTCTCGCCCAAGTCCTGCCTCTGGCCTGAAATACCCTTCCTCCTTATATCTGACAAATAATTACTCTCCCCACCTTCAAAGCCTTATTGAAGATATATCTTCTCCAACAGGCCTTCCCTAAGTCCTCTTTTCCTTTTCTTCATTTCTTTTCTGCACTGCCCCGACTTGCCCCCTTTATTCATCTCCACCCCCACAGTCCTTTATCTGTACATATCTGTAATTTATTTATGTTAATGTCTGTCTCCCGCTCTAGACTGCAAACTCCTTGTGGGCAGGAGATGTAACTTTTATATTGTTATAATAATAATTGTGGTATTTGTTAAGTGCTTACTACATGCACTGTTCTAAACTCTGGAATAGATAGAAAGTAATCAGGCTGGACATAGTCCCTGTCCCAAATGGGGCTCACAGTCTTAATCCCAATTTTACAGATGAGGTAACTGAGGCATAGAGAAGTTAAGTGACCTGCCCAAGGTCACAGAGCAGACATGTAGCGGAGCCAGGATTTGAACCCACGTTCTCTGACTTCCAGAAGTCACTAGACTTCTAGTGACTTTCCACTAGACCATGCCGCTTCTTCTCTCCCAGGCACTTAGTACAGTGCTCTCTGTACTCAGTAAGTCCTCAAAAAAAAAGACTGACTGAATGACAGCATGATGGCCCCGTTTATTGCCTCAATGCTCACTACTAGGCCTGTTGCATGTCAATCAATGGTATTTTTTGAGCATTTATTATGTGCAGAGCACTGTCCTAAGCACAGCAGAATTAGCAGACACATTCCTTGCCAATAACAGGCTTACAGTCTAAAGGATATGTTGCCCTCGAGGCCCAGGGTCCATGTCTAACTCCTCATTGGTGTATTTGTTTTCCCAGCTCTTAATACAGTGTTCTGCACTTAATGAATATTTATTCATCCATTCAATCGTATTTATTGAGCTCTTACTGTGTGCAGAACAGTGTACTAAGCACTTGGAAAGTACAAGTCGGCAACATATAGAGACAGTTCCTACCCAACAATGGAATGAATACTATTACTACCTCTACTTAGGGGACTGACTGGCCCTGCCTGTAGATTCCAAGTCCCTCAAATACCCAATGCTTATTTTCCTCCTTGTTGACATTTCCTCAGTGCTTCATGTGCTTAAATGTCAGAGAGATGTCAATCTCTGAACTTGAGTAACCTGCAGAAGGACCAGGACAAATGCTGGGGGACTGGTTTTCGGTTTTTGTTTAAGATTTTACTTGCCCATGGCACAATTTCTCTTAAAAATTGGACCTGTGGTCAAGTGCTATTTTGCATAGCCTGGTGACCATCAATTGTTCACATGGGACAATCAGGTCAGACACAATCCCTGTCCCACAAAGGGCTCACAATCTAAGAGGGAGGGAGAATAGGTATTGAACCCTCACTTTACCGATGAGGAAACTGAGAGAAGTCAAATGATTTGCCCAAAGTCAAACAGCAGGCAATCAGCAGAGCCGGGATTAGAACAAGGTCGTTGGACTCCCCAGGCCTGAGCCCTTTCCTCTAGGCCACACTCCAGCATTGGGAAGCACTGCTCTCTGCGTTTGCAATCCTAAGAAGCCAACAGGGTCAGACCAAGATACTCAGACATTCAGTGTCTATTTATATATCAGACAAGGATTTTTTTCGTTTGTTTTTAAATATACCCTTTGTCCTGTTGGGGACTTCAGGAGATGTGGTTCACATGTCATATTGCTGCCTTTTTCTAGTTAGTTGGGGGACGTTTTGGGAGGAGATGTGACTGGAAGCTCTCACCCTAAGTTTGAGGCCCTCCTAAGGCTCTCTTGTCTGGTATTTTCTTTCTCTTATCTCATTACTCTTTTCCAGCCAAGACAGCCTCTTATCCCTCCTCATCCTATTTTCCATTCGTCCTGTCTCACCCTTGCTCTTAATCCCACTTTCTAAGCACTTAAACACTCCCCCCATTCCCACAACACTTATGCACATAGACATATACTCAGCTGCTTTCCTTACCCGTATTTATTTAAATGCCTGTCTCCTCTGCTAGAATGTAAACTCCTTGAGGGCAGAGATTGGGCCTGACAATTGTACTGTACCCTTCCAAGTGTATAGGACACTGCTCTTTGCAAAATAAGGGCTCAATAAATACCACTGAATGTTAGCAACATCAAGCAGTGGACTTAATGGAAATCTGACCATGAGCCAAACAGAAATGGACTCGTTGCTCCTCTCTGTTTGTTTCTGATTGTTTTTCCGGTGCCCGTGTCCTGTGTGAAGGGATTCTCTGTGTGTTTTCAGCCGGCAGATAATTATCTTCCCAGCCTGGAGAGCAGAAGAAAGAGGAGATAGAACAAGAGAGGGGAGAGGGAGGTGTGGGAGTTGCTCAGCGTTGGCAAAGGAAAGTTGAGAAGAAGTGTGGATAGAGCATGGGCCCAAAAGTCAAAAGGACCTGGGTTCTAATCCCAGCTCTGCCACTTGTCTGCTGTGTGACCTTTGGCAAACCACTTAATTTATCTGTGCCTCATCTGTAAAATGGGGATTAAGACTGTGAGCCCCATATGGGACGTGGACCATGTCCAACCTCAGTAACTTGTGCCTATCCCAGTGCTTAATACAGTGTCTGGCACATAGTAAGTGCTTCACAAATGCCATTAAACAAAATGCAAGTTTTGAGGTCCAGAGAGTTTTCAAAAACCAAGGTGTAGGTGTGTGTTCTCCCTAGCTTTTAAGAAAAGTTGTCTTGTCCGAAACTTTATACTGAGTAGATCCTCCTTTTTCAAAGGAACAAAAACCTTTCACTAAGAGCTGTCGGTCAGGCCCCGACAATAGTATCAAATAATGCAGATATTATATGGGCACATTACACACGGTTGGAGAGAGTGGGAGGAGGAAGGGAAAGCTTAAGGCCCAACAGATGCCAACGTTGAGACTGTTCTGTGGCTGAAGCCTCTAATTTGAGCATTGTGCTCCACATAACTTTCTTTCAAGTCTTTTGTAAGGAGTGATCAAAGCTTCCCTCCCAAACCAAGGCATCAACCATCTTTTCCACACCTGGGTTTGGGGGGAATTTCTGAATCTCTGGGTCTGCGGTCTGGATCATTCTCTTCAATCAGTCTATCTATGGTATATATTGAGCACTTACTGTGGGCAGAACACTGTACTAAGCGCTTAGAAGAGTACAATACATCGGACTTGATAGACATGCTCCCTGTCCACAAGGAGCTTTCAGTCTGAGGGCTGACTCTGATATTGAGTTCTTTTCATCCTGGGGATGGCCTCTTGCGAAGATCTCCTGGTGGGATTTTTCTCTTAGGGAGACACCGGGGACTCTCGGCTGGTGATGTAAGAGTGGACATTCACCCTGTTTGAGTCTGGTATTCAGCTGATAGGTCCCCTGTCTGGAATGAACCTAGCACCAGGAGTCCTTTTTTTTGCGTACATTTTATTTTGGGGCCCCAGCACCCCCCCAGCCGTGACTCCAGCCACCTAGTTCTGTGGCTTGGAAGTGGCGCCTATGTTCACAGGGAACTGGGAAGGGAAAATAAAGGCTCTGGAGCATGTGAAGGGGTACAGGAGGCTCCCCCGACAGATTAGAGTTGGAATGCCATCATTATTATGCTCTCGGGATGGACTTGCTCAAAAGGTTTCATAATAGTAACCATAATAGATAATTGTGGTATTTGTTAAGCTTTTACTACGAGCCAATTGCTGCGGCAGTTACAAAATAATCAGATTGGACACGGTCTCTGTCCCACATAGGCGTTACAATTCCACATGCCCTCATTGCACTGTGCTGCCTGCCTGATGTAATGTGCGGGACATCTTTCAGGTCTGGGTACCCATCCGGCCTCCACAAGTACCGTCATAGACCATCCTCATCGATTATGTTGCCAACTTGTACTTCCCAAGTACTTAGTACAGTGCTCTGCACACAGTAAGTGCTCAATTAATACGATTGAACTTCCGTCGTTTGGCTAATGGGTCCAAGTGTAGATTAATTAGTCCTCTGCTTGTCCTCCTCCTCCCTCTTCTGAGTCCCTTCCAGTAATGGAGCAGGGAGGTGAGAGGAAAAGAATGGAAGGGGAACGAAAATCTAGTTTTGCTGCTGCTGGTAAAAGGACAGGTGGGAAGTAGTAGGTCCGTCAGTTGCCTGTCAGTCGTATTTATTGAGCGCTTACTGTGGGCAGAGCACTGTACTAAGCTCTTGGGAGAGTACAATATGACAATATCACAGACCCATTCACTGCTCTCAACAAGCAGTTACTAGCTAAATGAGGATTAAAGGTTTATCTGAGGATTTGTTAACCGGCTCTCTGTCTGCCATTATCAAAGAGGATGAAAAGTTGGTTGTTTTTTTCTGGTACTTTTTCCTAAGCTCCTTCTCTCCATGAGGGTACTTTCTAGCTAAATGCAGAGATTGTAGAAGGGAAGAAAGTGAGTGTTTATGGATCCACTCACTGAACTAGGCCACCTGTTCCATGACTGACTCACTGGGCGACTTCGGTTCTAGCTCATCTAGTGGGTAAGAAATGGATTAGAGGATCCATAATCAGGGTTTGTGAGTCAGTTTGTGAGTGTTTACTGCTGCACTTGGGGGAGTGCAATATAGCAATAAACTGACACATTCCCTGCCCACAATGAGGTTTGTGAGCAAGAATGCTGGTTGGATGTCCTATGCTCACTTTCTCTTAATCCCTTTAAGTGCTAGGACCTGTACCAGCCTGGTCTAGCCACCTTAGAGAGCCCCCAAATCTGGAGAGATCTGATCCCCCATTGTGGATCCCAGTCTGAATCGAGACACAATATGGCGTAGTGGATAGAGCACGGGCCTGGGAATCAGAGGGTCATGGATTCTAATCCCAGATCCTCCATTTGTCAATCAATCAATCAATCGTATTTATTGAGCGCTTACTGTGTGCAGAGCACTGTACTAAGCGCTTGGGAAGTACAAGGTGGCAACATATAGAGACAGTCCCTACCCAACAGTGGGCTCACAGTCTGCTGCATGACCTTGGGCAAGTCACTTCACTTCTCTGTACCTCAGTTACCTCATCTGTAAAATAGGGATTGAGACTGTGAGCCCCAAGTGGAACAGGGACTCAGTCCAACTCGATTTACTTGTATCTACCGCAGCACTTAGTACAGTGCCTGACACACGGAGGCCTTCCCAGACTGAGCCCCCTCCTTCCTCTCCCCCTCCTCTCCCTCTCCATCTCCCCTGCCTTACCTCCTTCCCTTCCCCACAGCACCTGTATATATGTATATATGTTTTAATGTATTTAATACTCTATTTTACTTGTACATATTCTATTTATTTTATTTTGTTAGTATGTTTTGTTCTCTGTCTCCCCCTTCTAGACTGTGAGCCCACTGTTGGGTAGGGACCATCTCTATATGCTGCCAACTTGTACTTCCCAAGCGCTTAGTACAGTGCTCTGCACACAGTAAGCGCTCAATAAATACGAGTGAATGAATGAATGACACATAGTAAGTGCTTAACAAATTCTATTATTATTTATTAAGTTTGGACTCAGGAACAAGACCCAGACCTCCAGAACTAATAGCCCAGGCTACTGTGGTCCAGAGGCCCATCCTTTTCCGTCCTTTCCTGCCCTGCTCCCCGCTTTCCCAGTCTGCTCTGTCCTGACCTGAAAGAGTTCAGTCTTAACTGGACAAGCCCTGGAAATTCCAGCCAACCGGTCCCTTAGGAGACGCCTCACAGTTTCAATCTTCTTTGCGGAGAGAGAAAGAGGGAGGTCATCCTCTCCTGACCTCCAGATAGAGCGGCTGCTCCAGCCAGAACAAAAAGCAGCAGTTCTGTTGGGTTCTGGCTTTTTCTGGATCCTAGGAAGGTCTCCAAAATTCGTTGTGGGCAGGGAATGTGTCTATTACATTGTACTCTCCCAAGTGCTTAATACAGTGCTCTGCCCACAGTAAACGCTCAATAAATATGATTGATTGATTGAGAGATCCAAGCTGGCTGGGCAGCAAGAGTTAGCACCTATTCTGCGGCTGGCTCGCCTGCCCCTGCCTCCCCCTTCCATTCCTTCCCTCCAGCATGTGACCCGCAGGCTCGGTGGGTCTCAAGTTTCCACATAGGGCGATGTGGGCTGACTTTTAGCATCCAATCTCCGCCTCGGGAGAGACAGGCCGCACGGAAGGCCAGGAGGGTGGGCGGTGCTGAGTCGCACAGAGCCAGGCCGCCTCCGGTGGGAGGCAGAAAGCTGGACAGAGGAGGAAGAATAATGTCAGAGGCCCACACGAGGAGCCAGCTCTCCGGCAGCAGAATCATTCCTCTGCCGTTCTCATGTGGCAGTCTGCACCCCACCCCCGTGTCCTCGGCCTGTGTCCATCCATCTCTTCTACTCGTGGTTGAACATGGTTGCCACATCCTGGTCGGAGAAGAAGTGGGCTGCTTCCTGGAAGGTGGCTCTTGGCAGCCCCAAGGCCAAGGGGCTCCAAGTCATGGGATGAGCAGCAGGTGCTCGGGGAATAAGGGAAGGAGCTTGAGGGGTGAAGGCATTAGGCTTGGGCTGCAGCCAGAGGGATGTAGGCTAGAGTCAAGGAATAATTTCCAGACAGAGAGCGTGGTTCAATATTGGAATAGGCTGCTGAGGGGGTACTTTGTGCAGAGCCATGTACAACCTGATCAACTTGTAACCTCCCCAGCACTTAGAACAGTGTTTTGCACATAATAAGCGCTTAATAAATGCCATCATCATTTTTATTATTATTATTATTATTATTATGTGGCAGTCTGCACCCCATCCCCCTGTCCTCGGCCTATGTCCATCCAGGAGAACCTCTGCTCTCTTCTAGTCACTTGAACATGGTTGCCACATCCTGGTCAGAGAAGAAGTAGGCTGCTTCCTGGAAGGTGGCTCTTGGCAGCCCCAAGGCCAAGGGGCTCCAAGTCATGGGAGGAGCAGCAGGTGCTCGGGGAATAAGGGAAGGAGCTTGAGGGGTGAAGGAATTAGGCTTGGGCTGCAGCCAGAGGGATGTAGGCTAGAGTCAAGGAATAATTTCCAGACAGAGAGCGCGGTTCAATATTGGAATAGGCTGCTGAGGGGGCACTTTGTGCAGAGCCATGTATTGGATGAAGAGCCACTGTTGACTTTTTGTTTTATGCTCTGCTGGTTTGGAGTCCTGGCTCTGGGGCCTCTTGGTCATTCCTAAAGGGCTGGGGTCCCAGTAGGGAATCCAGGCTGGGAAGTTGTGTTTGTGGGTATCTGCCTAGAGGTAGGAACCGGGGTGGGTAGAATGCCGTCGCCTAGCCCTAGCTCCTGTGAAGTCGGGGGAAAAGCCGGGGAGGAGGAGACAGATGAGGGGGAACTAATTTCAGGCAGAGTGGGAAAGACATGTGGATTCACTCATTCATTCATTCATGCTTACTGGGTGCAGAGCACTGTACTAAGTGCTTGGGAGAGTACAATATAACAATAAACAGACACATCCCCTGCCCACAGTGAGCTTACAGTCTAGGGGAGAGATAGATGGAGTCTCTGCTCCTTAATGACAGATGAGTCTCAAAGCCATCACAAAGGCTTCAGACCGAAGAACATACATGAAGAATTTAGTAGTAGTAGTTGTAGAAAGAGTGTTTATTGAGCTCCCACTGGAGACATTGTGCTTGGGAAGTACAGAACCAAATAGGGACGTGTTCCCTGCCCAAATCAGGAGAGACAGGCATATAAGTATTTACAAATCCAGTCAGTCAGTGATATTTGAGTGCTTACTATGGGAAGAGCACTGTATTGAGCTCTTGGGAAAGTACAGTGCAACAGAGTTAGTAGATAAGTTCTCTGCCCACCAGGATCTTACAGTCTAGAGAGGGAGACAGACATTAAAACAAATTACTGATTTTTTATGATATTTAAGTGATTATTCATTCATTCATTCAATCATATTTATTGAGCTCTTACTATGTGCAGAGCCTTGTGCTAAGTGCTTGGGAGAGTACAATACAGATACAAACAGTCACATTCTTTGCCCACAGTAAGGAGCTTGGCTTAGTGGAAAGAGCACGGCTTGGGAGTCATAGGACATGGGTTCTAATCTTGGCTCCGCCACTTGTCTGTTGTGTGACCTTGGGCAAGCTGCTTAACTTCTCTGTGCCTCAGTCATCTATAAAATGGGGATTAAAATGGTGAGCCCCAAGTGGGACAGCCTGATTACCTCGTATCTATCCCAGCGCTTAGAAAAGTGCTCAACACATATTATGTGCTTAACAAACACCATTATTATTATTATTATTATTACTGTCTAGAGTGGTGGAGATAGACAACAATACAAATAAAATTACCGATATGTACTTAAGTGCTGTGTGCCTGGGAGGGGGGAAGAGCAAAGGGAGCAAGTCAGGATGATGCAGAAGGGAGTGGGAGATGAGGGAAAGGGGAGCTTACTCTGGGAAAGCCTCTTGGAGATGTGCCTACAATAAGGCTTTGAAGTGGGGGAGAGTAATTGTCCCTCGGATTTGAGGAAGGAGGGTGTTCCAGGCCAAAGGCTGGCTGTGGGCTAGGGGTTGGCAGTGAGGCAGGAGAGATCAAGGCACATTGAGAAAGCACTAGAGGAACAAAGTGTGTGGGCTGGGTTGTAGAATAAGAATGGCATTTGTTAAGCACTTCCAATGTGACAGACACTGTACTAAGTGCTGGGGTGGATACAAGCAAATCAGGTTGGACACAGTCCCTGACCCATGTGGGGCTCACAGTCTCAATCCCCATTTTACAGATGAGTTAATTGAGGCCCAGAGATGTGAAGTGACTTGCCCAAGGCCACACAGCAGACAGGCAAAGCCTTCTGATCCCAGGCCCATGCTCTATTCACTTCACCATGCTGCTTGGTGAGGTAGGACGGGGCAAGGTGGTGGAGTGCTTTAAAGCCAACGGTGAGGAGTTTTTGTTTGATACAGAGGTGGATGGACAACCACTGGAGTTTTCTGAGGAGCAGGGTGACATGTCCTAAATGTTTTTGTAGAAAAATAATCTGGGCAGCAGAGTGAGATATGGACTGGAGTGGGGAAAGACAGGAGGCTAAGGAGGTCAGCAAGGAGACTGATGCGATAATCCAGGCGGGATAGGATGAGTGATTGTATTAAAGTGGTAGCAGTTTGGGTGTAGAGGAAAGGGCAGATTTTAGCGATGTTGTGAAGGTGGGATTGAATACGTGGGATGAATGACAGACAGAAGTCAAGGATAATGCCAAGGTTACAGACTTGCGAGACAGAAAGGATGGTGGTGCCATTGACAGTGATGGAAAAATCAAGAGGAGGACAGAGTTTGGGAGGGAAGATAAGGAGCTCTGTTTTAGATATGTCATGTTTGAGGAGATGGGAGGACATCCAAGTAGAGATGGCTTGAAGGCAGGAGGAGATGTGAGACTGGAGAGAGGGAGATAGATCAGGGCTGGAGATGAGGATTTGGGTATCATCCGCATAGAGGTGGTAGTTGAAGCAAATGAGTTCTCCAGGGGAGTGGGTGTAGATGAAGAATGGAAGAGGACCCAGAACTTAAACTTGAGGGACCCCCACAGTTAGGGGATGGGCAGAGGAGGAGCCCACAAAGGGGACTGAGAATGAGCGGCCAGAGAGATCAGAGGAGAACCAGGAGAGGACAGAATCAGTGAAGCCAAGGTTGGATAACATTTCCAGAAGGGAAACAGTGTCAAACACAGCTGAGAGGTCAAGGAGGATTAGGATGGAGTAGAGGCCATTGGATTTGGCAATAAGATCATTGGTGACCTTTGAGAGGGAAGTTTCTGTGGAGTGAAAGGGGCAGAAGCTAGATTGGAAAGGTCAAGGAGAGAACTAGAGGAAAGGAATTTGAGACAGTGGTTGTAGACAATTCACTCAAGGAGTTAGGAGAGGAATGGTAGGCAGGAGATGGGGAGATAAATGGAGGGAGCCATTGGGTCAAGGAGGCTTGATTACTGTGTGTCAAGCACTGTTCTAAGTGCTGGAATAGATTCATTCAATTAATCGTATTTATTGAGTGCTTACTGTGTGCACAGCACTGTACTAAGTGTTTGGGAGAGTATATGATTCAAGTTGATCAGATAAGACTCAGTCCTTGCCCAACGTGGAAGTCACAGTCTAAGTAGGAGGGAGAACAGATATTGGATATTTTACGGTTGAGAAAACTGAGGTCGCACTGCGGGCAAGTGGAAGAGCTACCCAGGCTTTCTGACTCCCAGACTTGTGCTTTTTCCACTAGGCCACGCTACTTCCCATGCTGGACATAGGTGCTGTGGGGCTGAGGGCCGGGTGAATAAAAGGTGCAAATCCAACTATCCCGGTGATGCAGAAGGGCGAGGAAGTAGGGGAAGTGAGAGTTTATTTGGGGAAGGCCTCTTGGAGGAGATGTGATTTTCATAAGGCTTTGAAAGTAGAGAAGCAGTTTTGCCTAGCAGATAGAGGGTAGATCTGGGAGTTAGAAGGAACTGGGTTCTAATCCCAGTTTGGCCACTTCTCTGCTGTGTGATTTTAGGCAAGTCACTTAACTTCTCTGTGCCTGTTATCTCATCAGTAAAATGGGGATTAATACTACAAAATCCATGTGGGACATGGATTGTATCCAAGCTCATCATCTTGTATTTACCCCAGCACTTATTACAGTGCCTGGTGCATAGTAAGTGTTTAATAAATACCATTTGCAAAAAAAAAAAAAAAAAAGATGGAGAGAGTGGTAGGGCCAGAAGGAGGATGTGGGCAAGGGATCAGCGGTGAGATGGATGAAATTGAGGTACTGTGAGTAGGTGGACAGTAGCAGAGCAAAGTGTGCAGGCTGGATTGTCGTAGGAGATCAGAGAGATAAGATAGAAGGGGGCAATTATAGAGTGATTTAAAGCTGATGGTAAGGAGTTTCTGTTTGATGCAGAGGTGGATGGGCAACCACTGGAGGTTCTTGAGAAGTGGGGACAGATGGACTGAATAGGCTTTTTTAGAAAAATGACATGGGCAGCAGAATGAAGCAGAATGACTGGAGAGGGGAGAGAGAGGAGGAAGGGAAGTCAGCGAGGGGGCTGTCCTCGACTGGGGACAATTCCAGTTAAGACAAATGGCACTAGCATCATTTCTAAATTTACACTGTTTCAGCTTTAGAGCACATTTATTTCAATCTTACAAGGCTAGCCTCCTTTCTGGCACTTGCTGTGGGGCACAGGCAAGGGAGAGAGAGAGAATGTTTAGGAGTTGAGGGGAGGATGGGGATTTTATGCACTTTTGTACAGATCCATAATTTTTTTTTATTATTAATGTCTGTCTCCCCTTCTAGACTGTAAACTCCTTGTGGGCAGGGAACATGCCTCCAACTCTTCTGGATGGTAATCTCCCAACCGCTTAGTACAGTGGCCTGCATGCGGTAAGCGCTCCATAAAAACATTTGATTGATTGAGGTGGGGGGATGGAGTGGGAGAAGCCAGGTGGGGTGGGAAGGATTACCTCACTGCCAGGAAAAGCCACGCAGCACATTCACTTCTGAGGAAGTTGGCTACCCTGCTCTAGCACCTGTCTTTCTCAACAGAGATTCATGATTGTGCTCTGTAATTGATGAACAATTACACAGTTCTGGGTAGTGTTGGCAGAAATAGGATACCCAACCTTGGTTTAGAACCAGTCTGTCAATATTGTTTCTACAGGACAACCAGTTATGACTTCCAGTATTTTGATAAAACAGAATTTTGGGGGAACCTACCAAGTTGTAAATCCGGGGACTGCTGGCAGAATAATCAGCACAAGCAAGCGAATGGACAATTGAAAAACCACAAATGCCTAAGTGCATCTGTGGGGTGAATAAGAACCGAAGTGGAAAAGTTGGTCGTTGAAACTAAATGACTTGGGGTGTTGAGAATTAATTGGCAAAGACTTGTTGGTGAAAGTGAGATTTTAGGAAGGTTTGAAATACATGGAAAGCTGGGGCCTGTTGGCTTTGTCAGGGAGGGGAAATCCAGGTTGGGAAATACTGTACGAAAGGTGATGGAGGTGGGAGAGCCGAGGGCAGGATGCAGTTGGAAGTCAGCTTGGGAGAAGCACAGAGAGTGAGCTGGGGTGTAGCGGGAGAAGAGAGAGGATATGTAAGAGGGGGTGAGATACTTGAGGACCTTGAAGCCAGTTATGAGGAGTTTCTGCTGGATGTGGAGGGTTTTCAGCGGGAAGAGTTGTGCAGAGCAACACTTCAAGAAGATGATCTGTGCAGCTATTGTAGGAAGAAGGAGAGGCTGGAGGCAGAAAGACCAGGGAGAGAGCAGATACATCAGCCTGGCCATGTAGAATGAGAGCTTGGATCAGGGTTATAACTGTTTGAGCAGAGAGGGAGAGGTGATTCCTAGAGATGTATAGATGTATAGGATTTAGAAGTTGGTGGAATATGAGAATTGAAAGACAGCGAAGAGTCGAGGAGGACAGCGAAGTTGTGGCCTTCTGTTGACTGAGAGGATGGTAGCATAAACGGAATTGTACTCTCCCAAGCACTTAATACAGTGGTCTGCATTCAGTAAATGCTACACACAGTCTGCACACTGATTAATGGTGACAGGACAGTGGGAGGAGAAGCGGGATTAGGGATGGAGAATCTGAGTGCTTCTGTTTGACGTAGCAAGTCTGAGGAGTTTGTGGAGCTGTCCCAGAGGCCAGAGGACACGCTGGATTTGTTGAGCTAGGTGAGTGACAAGTCGGGCCTGGAGAGGTAGATCTGGGAGTCATCCGCAAACAGGTGGTAACGGAAGCTATGGGAGTCGACGAGCTACCTGTGAGAGAGAGATAAGGTGTAGAGTGAGAAGACTGGGGGACCCAGAACAGATCTTGTGGAACAGCCACTTTAAGAAGATGAGAAATAGAAGAGGAGCCAGGAGAGGTCAGAGAGGTAGGAAGAGTTAGTATTGCATCCACAAAACTGAGGCCTGCTAGAGTTCTGAAGAGGAGTGAGTGGTCTACAGTGTCCAAAGCAGCTGAGAGGTCAAGAAAGATTGAGTATAGAGTTAGAGCTCTTTAAGGAGGTCATCAGTGACCTCAGAAAGCAGTCTCTATAGAGCAGAGGGGCCAAAAAGCCTGACTCATGGGTCGAGAAGAGAGTTAGTGGAAAGAGGCACTGAGTGCTAATGGTTTTGCCAGTTCCCCTTGTGTCCTTCCATCCCTGCCAGCTAGGTTGCCACTGGGGCAGCAGGCACAGAAAGTGAGTAGGCAGATGGGGTGCAGCCTATGGCTACAGAAGTATCCATTCATTCATTCACTAATATTTATTGAGCACTTGCTGTGTGCAGAGCACTGTACTAAGCGCTTGGGCAGTACAAGTCAGCAACATATAGAGATGGTCCCTACCCAACAATGGGTTCACAATCTAGAAGGGGGAGACAGTCAACAAAACATGTAGACAGATGTCAAAATCATCAGAATAAATAAAATTATAGTTGTATGCACATCATTAACAAAATAAATAGAATAGTAAATACGTACAAGTAAAATGAATAGAGTAATAAATCTGTACAAATATATACAAGTGCTGTGGGGAGGGGTAGGAGGAGCGGAAAAAGGGGGCTCAGTCTGGGAAGACCTCCTGGAGGAGGTGAGCTTTCAGTAGTGCTTTGAAGGGAGGAAGAGAACTAGTTTGGCGGATGCATTGTGTGGAGGGAGGACATTCCAGGCCAGGGGAAGGATGTGGGCCGCGGGTCGACGGCGGGACAGGCGAGAATGAGGCACAGTGAGCAGGTTAGTGTGCAGAAGCAGCGTGGCTTAGTGGCAAGAGGATGGGCTTGGGAGTCAGGCTGTGGATTCTAAACCTGGCTCTGCCACTTAACAGCTGTCTGACATTGGGCAAGTCACATAACTTCTCTATGCCTCAGTTATCTCATCTGTAAAACGGGGATTAAGACTGTGAGCCCCACGTGGGGCAACCTGATTACCTTGTATCTACCCCAGCGCTTAGAACAGTGCTTGGCACAGAGTAAGCACTTAACATTATTATCATTATTATGGCCAAGTGTATGCAGTTCTTTTAGGGTTATCAGTCATATTTATTGAGAGCTTACTATGTGCTGATCGCTATACTAAGCGCTTGCGAGAGTAGTGTTAGAACTCATTTGCAGCCATGATGCCCGTAGCAACATGTCAGTGCTGTGCCATAGCATGGCAAACAGGCGGGTTGCTGAATCACCACGTTGGCAGCCGCCTCAGCCTTTTCTGCCCATGTCAGCCACCTATTTTCAAGATTCCTACTGAGCAAGATGCAGCAGATGGTTCCTCTGTTAGAAGCCCTCACCACTGATGGCCTGGGCTTGGCAGCTCCTCCCCTGCTTCTGGCTTTTGTTCCCCACATCCCAACCGCCAGGCAGAGTGGCTCAGACTTAGGGTGGACAGGAGGTGGATGAGGATGTGACAGTGCAACTTATTGACTTTCAAGGAGGAGAACTAATGGTTCAAAACCCAGGTTTTACAAGACTGGATCTTGCTAACCCCAGGGCCAACCAGGCGACGATTTCTCAGTAAAGGGACTGTATTTTGGGGTGCTCAAAATGGGACAGGGGGTGGGACTGAGATGGTAGAAGAGCCAGAATCGGAGGAAGGGGGTGAGTTGGTGCACATAGTAAGCACTCAATAAATACCATTGATTGATTGATAGGATGGGGGAAGGCGAGTACAAAGTGGTCAACCCCTATGTCCAAACTGATTAACTTGTATTTGCCCCGGTTCTTAAAACAGTGCTTCACACATTACAATGCTTAATATTAATAACAATAATAATAATACCACACTCTCTCATCAAGGGGCTGCGGTGGCCTCCACTCGAATCGCACCAGAGAGACTTCCCCACTAGCAGTATTTCATGCCATATTGGCCTGGTTGGAAACCTCCAGGGGAAGCAGCTGTGACAGCCCCACCCTGGTGGAAGCAGTGTGGGCTGCCGCTGCAATGGATCAGGGGTCTCAGCTGCCTCTCCTCCAAGCCTCTGTTTCCCCATGCTCCTTCTCTGCCATCATAGTCTTCTCCTACCACCCTAGCCAGAAGCAAAGCCCCAGTGAGTCCCTCCAGAGATGCTTGGATGGAACGCCAAAATTTGGGAACACCTGCCTGGTCCCAGGGCCTTCTCCCTAGGATCCCCCAAAATGATCATTGTAATTATGGTATTTGTTAAGTGCTTACCATGTGCCAAGGTCCACTCCGTAGATGAACTTGCCTGACCTTGAATGAGGGAGAGGGTCCCTCCAACTCCCCCCTCACCTTGTGTGGGCTTTGGTGGGGATGGGGAAAGCTAGAGACCAATTAACACAGTCGCTCAGGAAATCCAGAATTCCAAACAAGTGTTAGCAGGGTTAACAGACTGTAAAAATTATATGTAACCTAAAGGAACCCTGGTTTTCATGTTGCAGAAAGAAGTCTGCACGTTTACTGGAGAGCCTGAAGAGATTATGGTCCCAAGGTAGTTATCCCACGGTTTCTTTTTAACAAAACAAGCCCCTGGGCTGGGGGAGGTTTGGCTCGCAGGGTAAGGAGTTGCCATTCATCAGTTCCTGTTCTAAGCTCCTTCCCCTCACTCACTTATGAGCTCTTACCTTAGTTTCTTGGCTAGTTTCTGCCTCAGTTTCCTCAGTTAAAAAATGGGTTTAGCAATGATGAACTTTCCAGTACTCTTCCAGTGCAGACCTGAGGGTTTACGAGAGCATTACAGTGCTGTGGAGATCATTAAACTCCATCTTTTTTAGGGTGTTTCCTCAGAGAAAAAAATCATCAACTCGAAGCTTCTCAGGACAGCATATTGGGACAGGATTTTCTGGGAGTTTTAAGAACTGCTGGAGGTGGGGCATGGAGGATGTGGGGGGAAAGAGGGGATTGGTTCCATTTCTATTGAATGTGCTGGCTGGCTAAGACCCCAGTACATACTGTAGAGGTTTGTAATGTACCCAGATAAGCAGGAATGTTAATGGTGATTTCCTGTCTCTTTATTTGCTCCTTGAAGATGTATGCCAGCATTTTTTTTTGAGTCCCAGGAGCAAACTCATCCCCTCTTCATTGTTTGTCTTTGGTATTAAAAATGAGGTCAAGTTCCATGACAGGCCTGGCAATCACATCTTCCCAGCAAATGTCAGGATCTGGGAATCTGTTGGTGCTGGAGAAGAATCTGGCTGGGGCTTAGAAGGATTTGAGATGACTTATGGTCTTGATGGTTTGAATATAGAGGAATCAAACCACTGAGACGGCACCCCAGATGCTTAAAGAAATTCTAAAGGGGCATCCTGTGTCACACCCCTGGGGTCTCTCTAGGCAGCTGATGTACTATGGTGACTTACAGTCTGGAAGGGGAAGGAATGAACCACTTTCAACCAGAGGAAGGGCTATTAAATGCTGAATCCTCTCCCCTCTTCAATCCAGTTCAGTCAATTAATCACTACTACTTATTAAGTGCTCACTGTGGGCCAAGCACTGCACTAAGCGTTCAGGAGAGTGTGATAGAATCTAAGTTATTTTAGAGCAGAGGTAACTAACAGGGGAAGCAGCACAAAATAATTTACAGGTAGGAAGATAAAGGATAGAAAGATGGATAAATGGAAAAAATACATTCTTCAGTGCTAGAGTATGTAAATTCATCAATCAGTTGCTATTGAACACTCACTGGGTGCAGAGCTTTGTACTAAGCACTTGGGAGAGCCCAATATAACAGAGTTGGTAGATACATTTCCTGCCCACAAAGAGTTTACAGTTTAATAATAATCATAATAATAATGGTATTTGTTAAGCACTTACTATGTGCCAAGTACTGTTCTAAGCCCTGGGGGAGATACAAGGTAATCAGGTTGTCCCACATGGGGCTCAGTCTTAATCCCAATTTGACGGATGAGGTAATTGAAGCACAGAAAAGTTAAGTGACTTGCCCAAAGTCACACAGCCGACAAGTGGCAGAGCCAGCATTAGACCCCACAACCTCTGACTCCCAAGCCTGTGCTCTTTCCATTAAGCCATGCTGCTTCTCTTTAGTAGGGGAGACACACATATTTAAATAAATTACCGATATGAATGTATGTATGAATGTAAGCACTGTGGGGCTGAGGGTGGAGTGAATATTAAGTGTTTAAAGGGTACAGATCTAAGTGCATAGGTGACTTGGAAAGGAGAAGGAGTAGGGGAGGTGAGCTTATTTGGGGAAGGCCTCTTGGGGGAAATATGCTTTGAAGGTGGGGAGTGTGGTGGTTTGTCAGATATGGAGGGAGAAGGAATTTCAGGCCAGAGGGAGGGACTGGGCAGGGGTTTGACACTGAGACAGATGAGATGAAGGTACAGTGAATAGGCAGGTGTTAGAGGAGTGAAGCTTTCTAGGCTGGGCTGTAGTAAGAAATCAGAGAGGGAAGGTACCAGAGGGCGAGCTGATTGACTGCTTTAAAACTGATAGTAAAGAGTTTCTGTTTGATGAGAAGGTGGATGAACAACCACTGGAGGTTTTGAGAAGTGAGGGAGATGTAGACTGAGGTTTTGTCTATTAGAAAAATGTTCTGGGCAGTAGGGTGAAATATGGACAGGAGGCAGGGAGGTCAGCGAGAAGGCTGATGCCATCTTCTCCTACCCATTGATCATACTTTCTGTTCTCCCTATGATAACCTCCCCAGTGGCCTTGTTCCCAGTGCCATCCCTGGTTCACATCCTTCCTTCTGCCTGGACCTGCCTCCTCCGTCCAGTCTACCAGACCTCAGCCACCCTATCTACCAAGCCCTGCTGAAAATCCACACCCTCCAGAAAACTTGCCCCCTTTTCCCTTCTGCCCTCCCTGCTCTCCATTCTACAAGCCCTTCACTACACCGGATGTGTCTCCCCCTTTTAGTTGTAAGTTCCTGGAGGGCAGGAACTGAGACTTACTTTTGCTGTCCTCTTCCAAGACTTAGTACAGTACTTTGCACACGGTAAATGCTTCATGAATACTGTTAATTGATTTGCAACCCCAGTTTCCTGGGTGCCTTGAGGAGCAAAGTGGTTGGAGACTTTGGTGGGCAAAGTGTTCGCAGTGCAGGGCTGAACTGGGTCCCCCTAGTTTGGCACCCCCGACCCATTCTTACAGCTGGACATCTTATAGCTGGGCATCTTATAGCTGGGCACAGGGCAGGGGAGGCTCTGGGACTCCCAGTGCCGTAATCGCCTCCAGTCAGAAAGAAATGCCCAAAGAGGGAGCCAGATGGTTGCCTGTTGCTGTTTGTCCCATCCAGGAGCAGAGCTTTTTGAAGGATTCCCAAGTCAGTCAATCAATCATACTTATTGATCTCTTACTGTGTGCAGAGCACTGTACTAAGCAACCGGAAGAGTACAGTACAACAATAAACATTCATTCATTCCCAGCCCACAGTGAGCTTACAATCTAGAGGGGAAGACAAGGTGCTCATTAGGTGACTACGTGTTTGGAGCCTGATTCTGGTTTTCCTGGGTTCTAACAGCTCTAGGGCTGTGATTGTAGAACATCATCGTCATTGGTATTTACTGAGTGCTGGTAATGTGCAGAGCACTGTACTAAATACAACAGAGTCGGTAGACACGTTCCCAGCCCACAGTGAGCTTACAGTCTAGAGGGATACTATTATAAATAAATAATTTATAATATATAATTTAAAGGTATGTACAAAAGTGAGGTTGAGAGTGGAACAAATATCAAATAATAATAATAATAATGATGGTATTTGTGAAGCGCTTACTATGTGCAAAGCACTGTTCTAAGCGCTGGGGGGGATACAAGGTGATCAGGTTGTCCCACGTGGGGCTCACAGTCTTAATCCCCATTTTACAGATGAGGTAACTGAGGCCGTGAGAAGTGAAGTGACTTGCCCAACGTCACCCAGCTGACAAGTGGCGGAGCTGGGATTCGAACCCATGACCTCTGAGTCCAAAGCCCGGGATCTTTCCACTGAGCCACGCTGCTTTGATGCCCAAATGCCCAAAGGTCACAGTTCCAAGTGCATAGATGTAGCAGAAGGGAAATGAGAGCTTCATCAGGGAAGGCCTCTTGGAGGAGTTGTGACCTTAATAATGCTTTGAAGGTGGGGAGAGTGGTGGTCTGGCAGATATGGAGGGGAAGGGAGATCCAGGAGGACATGGGCAAGGGGTTGGCGATGAGATAGACGAGGTCAAGGTACTGTGAGGTGAGGTAGGAGGGGGCAAGCTGACAGGGTGCTTTAAAGCCGGTAGTAAGGAGTTTCTGTTTGATGTTCAGATGGATCCTCAACATTAAGAAATGCCATCCCTGGGCCAGACCAATGGTTCACCCTGCTCATTGTTTGCGGAGAGTGGCAGATGATGCTCTGGTGGACAGGGTGGTATGATAAGCGCTTAGTACAGTGCTCTGCACACAGTAAATGCTCAATAAATACGATTGAATGAATGAATAACTGGTGGCTGTGCTGGACATCCACCCTAAGGGCCACTTAGCCCTAATTTTCATCTCTCCATCCTTAATTTGTTGGGGACACGCTCCCCTCTGCATTCCTTAAGCATGTACATTTGACCTGCAGTCTCTGGGCTGGATGGACCCTGGATGGAAAGCTACTTGTGGGTTCTATAAAGGGGAGACTAACCTCCACCCTCCCAGGTATACTTCATTTCATTCATTCATTTATTCAATCGGATTTATTGAGCATTTACTGTACTCAGGGCTTGGGAGGGTATAATAGAACAATGAACAGACACATTCCCTCTGCTCCACCCAGCATTCGGTCTTTCCCGAGCTCTAACTCAGGGAAGTTTGGTGGAGACGAGGGAGGGATGTGCGTAAAGGAGATGTCCCGTGGAGGGGTTTGTGGCCTTTGCAGAGGGGAAGAGAAGCCAGGATCATCTGTAACTGGAGGGAAGGTTGCCCCTGTCCTTCAGTTAGTCAATCATATTGGGAGAGTACAATACAACAGTAATCAATCAATCAATCAATCAATCAATCGTATTTATTGAGCGCTTACTATGTGCAGAGCACTGTACTAAGCGCTTGGGAAGTACAAATTGGCAACACATAGAGACAGTCCCTACTCAACAGTGGGCTCACAGTCTAAAAGGGGGAGACAGAGAACAGAGCCAAACATACCAATAAAATAAATAGGATAGAAATGTACAAGTAAGATAAATAAATAAATAAATAGAGTAATAAATATGTACAACCATATATACATATATACAGGTGCTGTGGGGAAGGGAAGGAGGTAAGATGGGGGGATGGAGAGGGGGACGAGGGGGAGAGGAAGGAAGGGGCTCAGTCTGGGAAGGCCTCCTGGAGGAGGTGAGCTCTCAGCAGGGCCTTGAAGGGAGGAAGAGAGCTAGCTTGGCGGAGGGGCAGAGGGAGGGCATTCCAGGCCCGGGGGATGACATGGGCCGGGGGTCGACGGCGGGAGAGGCGAGAACGAGGTACAGTGAGGAGATTAGCGGTGGAGGAGCGGAGGTTGCGGGCTGGGCAGTAGAAGGAGAGAAGGGAGGTGAGGTAGGAGGGGGCGAAGTGATGGACAGCCTTGAAGCCCAGGGTGAGGAGTTTCTTCCTGATGCGCAGATTGATTGGTAGCCACTGGAGATTTTTGAGGAGGGGAGTAATATGCCCAGAGCGTTTCTGGACAAAGATAATCCGGGCAGCAGCATGAAGTATGGATTGAAGTGGAGAGAGACACGAGGATGGGAGATCAGAGAGAAGGCTGGTGCAGTAGTCCAGACGGGATAGGATGAGAGCTTGAATGAGCAGGGTAGCAGTTTGGATGGAGAGGAAAGGGCGGATCTTGGCAATGTTGCGGAGCTGAGACCGGCAGGTTTTGGTGACGGCTTGGATGTGAGGGGTGAATGAGAGAGCGGAGTCGAGGATGACACCAAGGTTGCGGGCTTGTGAGACGGGAAGGATGGTAGTGCCGTCAACAGAGATGGGAAAGTCAGGGAGAGGACAAGGTTTGGGAGGGAAGACAAGGAGCTCAGTCTTCGACATGTTGAGCTTCAGGTGGCGGGCGGACATCCAGATGGAGATGTCCTGAAGGCAGGAGGAGATGCGAGCCTGGAGGGAGGGGGAGAGAGCAGGGGCAGAGATGTAGATCTGGGTGTCATCAGTGTAGAGATGATAGTTGAAGCCGTGGGAGCGAATGAGGTCACCAAGGGAGTGAGTGTAGATGGAGAACAGAAGGGGACCAAGCACTGAACCTTGGGGAACCCCCACAGTAAGAGGATGGGAGGGGGAGGAGGAGCCTGCAAAAGAGACTGAGAAAGAACGGCCGGAGAGATAAGAGGAGAACCAGGAGAGGACGGAGTCTGTGAAGCCAAGGTCAGATAGCGTGTTAATAACAGTAAATAGACACATTCCCTCCCCACAAAGAGCTTCACTTTCTTTTTCTTTTCCCCTCCTCCAGGAGACTCAGAGTTGGTTCAAAACCAGAAGGGAGGGAGCTGGAGGAGAGGTTGATACTACAGAGGGAGGTCAGGGCCTCCAAAGGTTCTGTATTTAGGTATCCACTTGATCTGTAACTTTGATGCAAATACTGGAGGCTGCAAATACTAGGAGGCTGCAAGTACTTGAGAATAATAATAATAATAATGATGACATTTGTTAAGCGCTTACTATGTGCGAAGCACTGTTCTAAGCGCTGGGGGGATACAAGGTGATCAGGTTGTCCCTCGTGGGGCTCACAGTCTTAATCTCCATTTTAGAGATGAGGGAACTGAGGCTCAGAGAAGTTAAGTGACTTGCCCAAGGTCACACAGCTGACAAGTGGCAGAGCTGGGATTCGAACCCATGACCTCTGGCTCCCAAGCCCGGGCTCTTCCCACTGAGCCACGCTGAAGCAGCATGGCTTACTAGATAGAGCACAGACATGGGAGTCAGAAGGACCTGGGTTCTAATTCTGACTCTGCCACATGTCTGCTGTGTGACCTTGGGCAAGTCACTTAACTTCTCTGGGCCTCAGTGACCTTATCTTACAGATGGGGACTAAGAGTGTGAACCTGATAAACTTGCATCTACACCAGTGCTTAGAACAGTGCTTGGCACATAGTAAACATTTAATAAGTACCATAATATTATTACTTGGAGGCTGGTAGCTCCCGGTAACTATGTGGCTGTCCTACTGTCCTCCCGTCGAGACCGAGTGGCACAGTCCAGACAGGGCAAGAGGAAAGAGGAGGGAAAGGGAAAAAAGGGAAGGGGGTGGGGGGCAGTGGTCTTAGGACTGACCCCAAGAGAGACTCAGCCATGGTTTAACGTGGGCATTCTGGCAGCAGTAGCAACTCATTCATTCATTCACTCAGTGTGATTAATCAGTTGTATTTATTGAGGGCCTACCGTTTGCAGAGGACTGAATTGGGAAAGTACAATAGAGCTAGTAGGCACAATCCCTGCCCTCAAAGAGTTTAGCATCTAGCAGATTTTACCTGCTGCCCCCTGAACCGCATCCTAACCCTAATTACCCAGTCTGACCTGCAGCATGACTGGGGTCTTCATGGGCCGGGCCAAGTACCCAGAGAGTAGGAGGTGTCTAGAGGGAGGCCATGAGGATGAAGCAGGGACTCTTTGGAGGGGAAGGGCTAGGATTTAAAGTTCGGGGGGAAGACTAACATTTAATAATAGAAGGGGCACTTTCCACCTCAGAGTCTGCTGCAGAGGAGGAGATGGACGCTGTGGGGAAGGGTCCTTGGGGCTCTTCATCTAACCATCCATCTCTGCTTTCCAAGCCCTTCTAGAAAGCCACCTCCTCCAAGAGGCATTCTCTGATTAATCTCCACCTTAGCAGTCATTTATTTATTTAATTCCTTAGTTTTTTTTCACTCTATGCATGTTCTCACTCTTATTGTATTTTTGGCAATTTGCATCCACTTGCCCACGAGAGGTTTACAATCTAATGGCAGGGGTTGCCCTGCCATTAGATTGTAAACCTCTCGTGGGCAAGTTGAAGCACCTAGTAAATATTTAGTAAATGCTGTCATTGATGATGATGATCTTCTCCGGGAAGATCTTGAGGATGTTGTCTGTAAAGGAGGCCAGAACGGGAGAGAACACGATTAGTTAGGTGTCTATCTTTTCTGAAGATGATACCCTTGGCTGTGAAAGTGAATCTTGGGCAAATTGCTTACTCCCGTGCCCGTGCTTTCCACTAGGCCGTGCTTTTTTTTTTTTTTTTTAATCATTGCCATTTTACTCTAGACTCCCTCTGGTACTCAGCCCATCTCTAGCTAGGCTCTCTCCTTGCTGGAATCTTCCTCTGCCGACTGAAGCTAGCCCAGTGGACATCTCCTCGGGGAACGCGTAGCACCCCCATTTAACTTCTCTGTACCTTGGTTATCGTCTCTGGAAAATGGGGATTAAGACTGTGATCCCTGTGTTGGACAGGGACTGTGTCCACCCTGATTAGCTTGTATCTATCCCAGCTGTTAGTACAGTGTCTGGCACATGGTAAGTGCTTAACAAATACCATTCAAAAAGAAAAAAATTAGGTGCTGTGTCATTGTTCATAGAACCGATCGTGCCTCTGGGGACATTAAGTAACCCTCAGCAAAGGATCTCACCCATGTGTTGAATTGGACTTGATTCAATTATTCGATTATTAGCAAAACCAGAAGACTCTGGCCTGAATTTAGCACACGTGTACATCATCGCCTGCTCTTATGTGTTAACAGAATGCCACCTCGTGGCAGGCAAACAATTGAACAATAAGAGAAGGAGGACTCTCTTGTCAATGGTATTTATTGGAGCACTCACTATTTGCAGAACACTGTATTAAGTGCTTGAGAGTACAAGAGTTAGTAGAGCATCAAAGAGCTTACAATCCGGTGGGGAAGCCAGGCTTCGAAATAAATTACAGGTAGGGGAAACAACATAGTAAAAGAATATGCGTGTATGTGCTGTGCAGATACGATGGAGAGATGAGAAATCAGGGTGGTCTTCCCGGAGGACATGTCATTTTAGTAGAGATTTGAAGTTGGGGCTCTTTTGGCTGGGAAGTGGGAGTTCTAAGCAGGAGGGAGGGCAAGAGAGGTGATATTGAGGCCCAGTGAGAAGAATTGTACTAAAGTGTGTGGGCTGGGTTGTGGGAGAGACGTGAGGATGGACAGGAGGGGAAGAGTTGATTGCCTTAAAAGCAAGGATGAGGAGTTTCTGCTTGATTTGGAGATGTATGGGCTGCCCCTGGAGGTTTTTGAGGAGCGAAGAGAGAGGTGTAGAAGGATATATCAGAAGAATGATCTGGCAACAGAGTGAAATATGGATTGGAGGCAGGGGGTGAGGCTGGAGCCAGAGAGGTCTGGGAGAAGGCTGATGTAATAATAATAATAATGGTATTTGTTAGAAGTTGAAGTGGGAAATGACAAGATTTGGTAACAGACTGAATAAACAGAAGGAGATGTTGAGGATGCCAGGTTTACGGGCTTGTAAGATGGATGATCGTGGTGTCAGCAGTGATGGGAAAGCTGGGGTGAGGGAAGGTTTGGGAAGGACGAGGAGTTCATGTTGCATTTGGGTGTCGGCAGACCACCCAAGTAGAGATATCCTGAAGGCAGGAGGAAGCGCAGAGGCAAGAGATGTGGGCTGCAGAGGCCAATTTGGGACTCACCCGTTTGAAGATGGTAGTTGAAGCCAAGAAGCAAATGAGCTCCCCAAGGAAGTTGGTTTAAATGGAGAATAATAGCAATTATTATTATTATTATTATATTTGTTAAGTGCTTATGTACCAAGCACTGTTCTAGTACTAGGGTAGTTACAAGGTAGGTTGGACACAATCCCTGTCCCACATAGAGCTCACACTCTTAATCCCTATTTTACAGATGAGGTAACTGAGGCTCAGAGAAGTTAAGTGACTTGCCCAAGGTCACACAACAGACAAGTGGCGGAGCCGGGGTTAGAACCCATAAACCTTCTGAGTCCCAGGCCTGTGCTCTATACATCACGCAGAAGGGAACTCCCATAGTTTGGGGGGAAGTAGAGGTGGATCTTGCAAGAGACTGACATGGAGAGGGCACAGAGGTAGGAAAATCAAGAGATGGTCAGCGAAATCAATGTTACATATGTTTCTAGGGGAAGGGAATGGTCCACAGCATCAAATGGTGCTCAGAGGTCAAGGAGGAGTAGGAGAAGCAGTGTGGCCAACTGGATAGAGCCCGGGCCTGCGAGTCAGGAGGATCTGGGTTCTAATCCTTGCTCTGCCACTTGTCTGCTGTGTGACCATGGGCAAGTCACTTAACTCCTTTGTGCCTCAGTTACCTCATCTGTAAAATGGGGATCAAGATTGTGAGCCCCATGTGAGACAGGGACCGTGTCCAACCACACTTGCTTGAATCCACCCTAGTGCTTAGAACAGTGTCTGACACATAGTAAAAGCTTAATACCACAATTATTATTACTAGGATGGGGTAGTGTCCTTTAGATTTGGGGCTCAGTGGGGTAGAACTTTAATCTTTCCTGTCCCAGTGTTTTCTCAAGGACTGTCCCCCCCAGGAATCTGTACAAGTGAAATCCCTCCCTGCACGGTAGGAGAGAGGTGGCTTTGGTAGTGGAATCAGAAGGAAGGGTTAAGGGGCCAGCTCAGCACGAGTCTAGGAGGCATTGTCCTGGGCCAATTTCTTCATACCACAGTCCTCACAGACGTGGGCACCAGGCTGAGCGCCCACAGACACCACCAGCTCTGTCCTTCTTGGAAACCTCCCATGCATCCCCTGCCACCATCACGGTTAGTGGGAGGTGAAGGAAGACTGAGCGTCTAGAAAAGAGGTATAGCAAGAAAATGAAGCGACCAAGGCAGAGTTGGCAAAATTGACTTGATGAGCCATGGCAATTGAGCGAAAAAGGTTCCGCTTTCCACGTATTGATTTTTGCTGCCCACTGAGCTGTTTGGTCGGTGGCTTTGTTTGTTGTCTCCTGGCTTCCCCACAGGGGAGTGACCTGGGCAGCTGATGCTTTGAAGCCACCTTTGGTCTGGAAGCCGTGCTGCATGTGTTTTTGTTTATCACACCTGTCTGCTCAGCTGAGGGGGCATGGAAGACCTCAGTGGCCCATCCTAGCTCACCCTTTTGCCATTTGGCCCAGCCCAATAGGCCTGGGTGCAGCTCAGAATATCCACAGAGGCAGGATCTTTCCATGCGGCCTATCAAAGAAAGAGCAAGGTGATTTCCGCTAATCATCGAGGCTCCTCTTAAATGGCATCAAACCTAAGGTGACCAAAAGCCCCACCGTGGGTGGGAGTATTCCACTTCTCACCTATTTATCTCACTGCAGGGCTGTGGAACTCATCCCTCCTGACCACACTTGCAAGCAACAGACAGGTGGCAAGGAAAGAGGGCAGGGTGGGATGGAATGGTGGCTTCCAATCTTTCTTTCAAAATTTTTCCTGGGACCTAACTAATAATAATTATTATTATTATTACTTGTTAAACTCTAACTATTCATTCAATTGTATTTATTGAGCACATACTGTGTGCAGAGCACTGTACTAACCGCTGGGGTAGATACAAGTTAATCGGATTGGGCACAGTCCCACATGGGGCTTACACTCCTAATGGCCATTTTACAGAGGAGGTAACTGAGGCCCAGGGAAGTGCAGTGCCTTACCCAAGGTCACACAGCAGACACATGGCAGAGCTGGGATTGGAGCCCAGGTCCTTCTGACTCGCAGGACTTTGCTCTATCCACTAAACCACGCTGCTCCTCTAAATCCGACCTTGCAAGTTACTGGCGCAGTAAGAGTCTATCCATCCCCCAAACTGCTATGCCTGCACTGCCCAGGTTTCTCTTTTTTTCACCCCACTCTTTCGAAAAGAGATCACGCTGGTGGTGGCTTTTGAGAATTTATTAGGTGATGAGACAGAGCTGAGTGACAGCTTTCATTCTTGGAATGAGTGAACTACAAGGGGGCATCCAGCAATGTACAAGTAATTTCCAAAACGAGAGAAGACTGGCTGAATCAGGGAGCTAAGGCACCTTTTGTGGATGACCCAGCACAGTAAGGCAAAGTTGGCAGAAGAGGCTTGGCAGGTATGTTATTTTCTTTGAAGTTCTTTCTGTACCGCTACTTCACACTCAGAGCTATAATTTTATCAATCTCTTTCTTTGCATGTATAAAGTTTCCCTGACCTTGGAATCCATGAACACCGACTTCACCCACATGGGCCGCCGTCCTGTCACTGCCATAGCAGAGCGTGGCCGCTGTCAGGCTGGTCGGTGGTTCTCCTTTGATTTTTCTCATGGGTTTTCTTCAAGAAGCTGTTCGCAGGCTAAGGGGGTACGGGAGAACACAGAAGACTTATTCTTCTCCTCAGGCTGTGTTCTGAATAAGGAGTGCGATGCCTTGGCCACCTCCAATGCAAGCTGACCCCATGGCATATTTTCCTCCACGACGTCTACAAAGCAAGCAATCGAATTTGGTGAGTGAAATTACAGAAGAGAGTGACATGTTCATTGCCCACAGGGACCTTACACTGTATAAATGTATATATGTTTGTACATATTTATTACTCTATTTTACTTGTACATATCTATTCTATTTAATTTTGTTAGTATGTTTGGTTTTGTTCTCTGTCTCCCCCTTTTAGACTGTGAGCCCACTGTTGGGTAGGGACTGTCTCTATATGTTGCCAACTTGTACTTCCCAAGCGCTTAGTACAGTGCTCTGCACACAGTAAGCGCTCAATAAATATGATTGATGATGATGATGATGATGATAATAGGGGAGGAGGCTACCAGAAATATTAACAGCAGAGCAGAGTTAGAATGGCTGTTTTCCTCACTCTCACCCATCACTGTGATGCTATCTTCAGGTACGTAAAACATACAAACAGGTACTGCCCAGGGTACTAATTATGCAGTCCCCATCCAATTACCACAAACAAGCAATTTGGCCTAGCAGAAAGAGGACTGGCTCTGCCACTTGCCTGCTGTGTGGTCCTAGTCCAGTCACTTAACTTCTCTGTGCCCCAACTGCCTCATCTGTAAAATGGGAGTTCAATACCTGTTCTCCCTCCCCCTTAGGCTGAGCCCCATGTGGAACAGGGACTGTGACTGACTTAATTATCTTGTATACATCCTGGGGCTTAGTACAGTACTGGGCACAGAGTAAGTGCTTAATACCACAATCCATTAAATATGAGGGAGGCCACCATCATCTTAATGTCATTTATTGGTGCCTTTCACCTTCTACTAAAGCTGCACTCTTTCACACCATATTTATTTGCCCACCCCCAAAACAGGGAAGAGGCTATTACACTGGGACTTAAGGGGAGCAGGAGAGAAGGAAGAGAAAGTACAGTAACACTTATTTCTCTACATTATGTTACTTGTTAAGCGCTTACCATGTACCAACACTGTTCTAAACACTGAGGGTAGATACAAGGTAGGTTGGACACAGTCCATGTCCCTCATAGGGCTCACAGTCTAAATCCCACATTTACAGATGAGGCCCAGAGAAATGACGGGACTTGCCCCAGTTCACATAGCAGACATTTGGCAGAGCTGATAGAACCCAGGACCTCCTCCCTCCCAGACCTGTGCTCTATCCACTAAGCCACGAATGTAGTGAATTATAGTCACCCCCTTTTGCCTTCCCTTTCTCGCAGCCTTTGCTACCACCTCCCCTTCCTCTCTCCTCGTAACTTCAAGGGATGGAACCGTGGTCGTTGGAGAGTCAAAAAGAACCTTCAAAAAGCAGCTCAAGGTCCCATTTCTCCTCAAATGATGATGATGATGGCATTTATTAAGCGCTTACTATGTGCAAAGCACTGTTCTAAGCGCTGGGGGGGATATAAGGTGATCAGGTTGTCCCACGGGGGCTCACAGTCAATCCCCAGTTTACAGATGAGGTAACTGAGGCACAGAAGTTAAGTGACTTGCCCAAAGTCACACAGCTGACAATTGGTGGAGCCTGGATTTGAACCCATGACCACTGACTCCAAAGCCCGTGCTCTTTCCACTGAGCCATGCTGCTTCTCTAATCAGGGGGTCATTACTCTATTTTACTTGTACATATTTACTATTCTATTTAGTTAATGATGTGCATCTAGCTTTATTTCTATTTATTCTAATGACACCTGTCCACATGTTTTGTTCTGTTGTCCGTCTCTCCCTTCTAGACTGTGAGTCCGTTGTCAGGTAGGGACCGTCTCTATATGTTGCCAACTTGTACTTCCCAAGCGCTTAGTACAGTGCTCTGCACACAGTAAGCGCTCAATAAGTATGATTGAATGAATGAATTGCTTACTTGGGTTTTCCCCTAGGCCTGTCGCTGGGATCCTGCCCCTTTCATGCTTTGGGAAGCGTCACCCAATCCGAGGACAAGGCTTGAGTGAGGAAAATCGCCGACCTGACCTTTCTGGTGGGAGATATGTTTCCCTCGTTAGCGTGTAAGTTCCACGCGGGCCGGGACTGGGTCACTTTGCTAGGTGCACTGTGCACCGCAGTGAGTGCTGCTACCCCCCTTCCCTCTTCATGAATGCAGTGGTCAAAAGTAGCGACTTGAAGCAATTACCTTAACTCGTGAACCAGATGGGCAGTGATTCTTGATCCGGATCCTCCCAGTGGATGACCCAGTGCAATGGCTCCTCCATTCACATTTGTTTTACTTGGGTCAAGGCCCAAACTCTGTTCAACCGCCAGATACTGGGCAGCAAAGGCCTCATTCACCTCAAAGAAAACAAAAGAAGACTCAGGGCTTAACTACACCCAGGGGAGAGCAGCAGAAGTTCCTACACTTTCCAACGGACAAAGCCCCAGAACAGGAAACCCCGGAGTGTATTCTGCTGGGGGCACAGACTGGCCTTTAATGTCTTTTCCCATTTATAATAATAATGATGGCATTTATTAAGCGCTTACTATGTGCAAAGCACTGTTCTAAGCGCTGAGGAGGTTACAAGGTGATCCGGTTGTCCCACGGGGGGCTCACAGTCTTAATCCCCATTTTACAGATGAGGGAACTGAGGCACAGAGAAGTTAAATGACTTGCCCAAGGTCACACAGCTGACAACTGGTGGAGCTGAGATTTGAATCCATGACCTCTCACTCCAAAGCCCTTTTGGATTTTCTGACACTAGGATGCTGAATCCTTCCAGGAGAGGGACTGTGAGGAATTTTACCAGGAAAATTTCATTCCCTAAAATACAGAAATTCAAGTGAGACTGGAGATGGAACCTATCATACAGGTGAGTGGGGCCGGGGGGGGAACCCTGGGCCACCTTTAGAGCCAGAGTGGTTGGTAGTCTTGTAGCCTAGAAAACAGAATCTTACACAGGCAGGAAGGTTGGTTCTAGCTTGGGCTTCATCTATAGGCTGCCCCTGACCCGGTGACCTAGTCTCCTCGGGGATAAAATGAGGTCAGTAGCCTGTCCTTGATCACCCTCAGAATGCTGCACAGACAGAGTTACTATCTGCAAAGTGTTTTGGGGAAATACACATGATAAGCACTCAACAAACATGATTGAATGAACTAATGTGATTCCAGATAGTACCGGAAAAATCCTAATTCTTTAGCAGTACAGCTTTTTCAAAATCTCAACAATAACAACTGCACAATTTGCTAAGTGCGGACTATGTGCCGAGCACTGCGGTAGATACTAGGTCGTCAGACCCCACATGGAGTTCACAGTCTAAGAAGGGAGGAGAGTAAGTAATGAATCCCCGTTTTTGAATCCCCAGAGAAGTGACCTGACCGAGGTCACACAGCAGGTAAATGGCAGAGCCGGGATTAAAACTCAGTGATCCAAACAGGCATCAAAGCAAACAAGCTAGATCTACACAGCACTAATCCGCTGCAAAAGGCAGCCGGGTCTCTATACTTTCCTTACCTCCACCAAATCCAGGTCTTTGAGACTCAGCCCTGCCTTCTTCAGAGCCCCAGTGATGGCTGGCACAGGGCCTAAAAAGAATGAAAAACATATTCAGTTAAATTCCCCCCTCTCTTTTTACAAAATCAATAGAAAGACGACGGAGCAATGACCAGCTAGGTTTATCACAACTAAATTTGACTACCTCGGAAGCAGCACACCAAACTATACACTGGCAAAATAGAGGTAGTCTTTGATAACAATAACGGTATTTATTAAGTGCTTACTATGTGCCAAGCACTGTTCTAGGCACTGGGGTAGATACAAGGTAATCACGTTGTGCTACGTGGGGCTCACAGCCTGAAGCCCCAAAAATTCAGATGGCATTCTGCACACGGTAGGGCCTCAAATACTGTAATTAAGATTGAGTCTCTCTTTTACCGTGGGTTGCCGATTTAAGACTGGATTCAATTTGAGGTTCCCATCATTCTTTCTAAGGTGGGGCATGGGATGAATTCATAATCCCCCAAACCAGATGGGTAGTTCACTCACTGGCTCGAATATAGCTGTTCCCCACATTAATTTCACAACAGAACAAGTGGAAATTTTCTTGGTAAAGAAAATGACTGTGGACCTTTAGGCTGTACAAAACAAAATCATCTTTTGGCATTGGCATTTAGCCTAATCCAGATACTCTATATAAGAGAAGGGAAGCTATGTGTTATCTTCCTGTTGTAAATGCTAAATGAGACTGGAAGAACCCTTTTAGAACCATTACCAAATACTATTCATTCACTCAATCGTATTTATTGAGCACTTAATGTGTGCAGAGCAGTACCTAGTGGAAAGAGTACAGGCCTGAGAGTCAGAGGATCTGAGTTCTAGTCCCAGCTCTGCCACCTGTCTGCTGTCTACTTTTGGGCAAGTCCCTTAACTTCTCTGTGCCTCAGTTACCTCATCTGTAAAATGTGGATTAGGACTGTATGACCATGGACTATGTCCAACCTCATTAGCTTGTATCTACCCCAGAATTTAGTATAGTGCCTAGCAAATACTAAGAGCTTAACAAATACCAGTAATAGCATCCGCAGGAAGTGTCTGGTCCCAGCAGATGGATTGCAAAGCACATGGGGGCCTGTTGCTGGCCCATGTGGCATCTGCAGCAACTAGAGGTTTTGTTCTGGGTTCGGGTAGTCACGAGGCTGGGAAAATTGCTCTGGCCCTCCCAGGAGACCCCAGAACTGGATTCTGAAACTTGGTGGTCCTGGGCTTGGAAAAGACTCGCTGCCAGGCCCAAATGCCATGTATGTAAAATGCATTAGGGCATTCAAGGGTCCCTCTATGTAGACAGTGAGCCCACTGAGGGACGGGGCCTGATTAGCTTGTAACTACCTCCGTGCTGAACCAATACCACCATCATTATTCTCCTCTAGACTGTAAGCTTGTTGTGGTCAGGAACATGTCTTCCAACCTCTGTTGTACTGAACTCTCCCAAGCACTTAGTATAGTGCTCTGCACACAGTCAGGGCTCAATAAATACCACTAATCAAGTGAGCATCCCATCCCTTGGGACCTTCAGCCCTCCACTTGCTCTCTTCGATATCCAATCAGCATTACTGGGACAAAATTGGGGCTGTTTTCTTGAAGACAATGCTGGTGTTTCTTCACTGACTATATCCAAATTGCAATCCAACACCAGTTGAGCCATGAAGAACCAATCTTCACTCTCAAACATGGCTAGTGGCCCAAGGCACTATAGCCAATAACACCTCAGCTTGGAACCAAAAATCTCCTTACCCCTCCCCCATACCCCTAAATGAGAGAACCGAGTCATTTGCTTTTCTCTAACTTACCAATGCCCATGATAGAGGGGTCACAGCCAGCTGTGAAGTAGCTCACAATTTGTGCCAGTGGAGTGAGGTTGTGCTTTTTTACCGCATCTTCACTGGCTATGATTACTGCTCCGGCTCCATCTGACACGCCCTTTAAAACCAAAGCAACCAAGTTAGTATACTAATTCCACAAACATCGTGAAGTGCAGAATAGGGATAAAACAGAGTGGCTATGACATGGTTTTTAATCACGGAGCAACATGACCTCTGTTTCAGCAAGAAAACATATCCTTAGTTCCTATTTCTGAACAAAAATTTAGTCTTAGTTTTATACCAAGAAAACCAGGCTGACATAATTTTCTACCATTTGGATACTTTCAAGGTGACAATCAATTCTAAAACAGAAACTGGAATTCACAGGGAATGCAATAACACAATTTTTTAACTGCACATGTTCAGTCAACCTTACGAATAAACATAACAAAGGAATTTGTAGTTTAGTATTTTAAATACTCACTGTGCAGAGCACTGTGCTAAGCGCTGGAGAGAATACACAGTGGGGAGTTAGACACGGTCCCTGGCCCTCAGAAGGTTTACAATCTAAGAGTTTAAGTGAGGAGAAGGAATTGGAGACAGACACATCAGCAATGATGAAACGTTAAAACCCTCACAAAGTCTTAGTGGGGATGGAGGAGACCAAGAGCACGTGGGAAAATGCCAGGAGGGGAGGCAGTGGTAACCGCAATGCTTTTCTCGATAGTAAGTGCTTTTGTGTCTAAACTAAATGTGTAGTGAATCCCTGGAAAGTGTATTTCCTTGAAAAATATTTTCCAAATTCAACTTGCTACCAAGTAGGAAGGAGAGTAGTAGCGATAATTATTTCATAGTAGTAATCATGGTGGTATTTGTTAAGAGCTTATGATATGCCAAGTACTGCATTAAGGGCTGGGGTAGACGCAGGATAGCCAGGGCCTACATGAGGCTAACAGAGTAAATAGGAGGGAGAACAGGTATTGAATCCCTGTTTTGCAGAGGACAGAACTGAGGCCCAGAGAAGTTAAGTGACCTGCCCAAGGTCACACAGCAGGTGAGTGGCAGAGCCAGGATTAGAACCCAGGTCCTTTGACTCACAGGCCAATGCTCCTTCCACTAGGCCATGGTGCTAAATAGTAATAGTATTTAGGTGTGTGTTTACCCTGTGTGGAGCACTGTACTAAGTGCCGGGAAACACTACAAGATGGGAATTAGACATGGTGCCTGGACCTCAAGGGACTCACAATCTAAGTAAGGCCCTATTTGGGAGAGGGAGGGGAGGAAGACAGGACTGGAGACAGACGTTTAAGAAGTGATGAAACAATAATACCCTAAAACGACATAAAACAAAGGTAAAGATACAAAATAAAAACCAAGCCAGTAGGATCCTACGGCTAGGGAAGCAGAATTTCAGGCTTCTCACGGCTCAACTATAGCCACAGCAACCACTCCAAGCAGCCATGACAGCAATCCCAATGATGCTGCTGGACGACCTCAGAGCCAGACACATCAGGTACTCACCTCGCACCCACTTCTCTCCATTCCAGCATATTCTGTGCCCCTTTTCTCTGCCCAACTTTTAATAACCTTCACTTCACTTTGATAGTCACTGGTCACACTGATAATTGTTTTCTTCCCTGCTCTTTCTCTTAGCCCTTACATCTCTGCACCAGACTTGATGTTGAGATGATGATCGCCTTACACCTACCTTGTACTTTGTCTCAGTCTATCAAATAGTACTGATGGAGCAGCGTAGCTCAGTGGAAAGAGCCTGGGCTTGGGAGTCAGAGGTTGTGGGTTCTAATCCCAGCTCCTCCACTGGGTGGTGGGTGACCTTGGGCAAGTCACTTCGCTGAGACTCACTTACCTCATCTTGTAAAATGAGGCTGAAGACTGTAAGCCCCATGTGGGACAACGCGATCACCTTGTATCCCCCCCAGCACTTAGAACAGTGCTCTGCACATAGTAAGTGCTTAACAAATGCCATCATTATTATTAGTATTATTATTGACTTCCCAAAGGCAATAAATCTTATTTTTGAGCACTTACTGTGTGCAGAGCACTGTACTAAACGCTTGGGAGAGTACAGTAAAATGAGAGTTGGTAGACACATTCCCTGCCCATGAGGATCTTATGGTCTAGAAACATACGGTATTCTACAGTTCTTTCCATTCAGCTCCTTTAGCTTTCTCATTTTCACTTGCATTTGGGGATAACTAACTAGCTACAAGCTATCTCGCAGAATTGGAAGAAAAAAAAAAAGATAGCTATTTGCTGAATGCTTTCATTTATACTTAAAATATATTTAAAATGCATATTACATTATGCAATAATGAAGGACATGAACAAATGGGAGTTAGTGAGTATGATCTTGAGCAATTTAATCTCCAGTGTGGAGGGTCAAGAAGCAGGTAAGATTGGGCCAGGATGAGATCTAGGGCAGAAGTCATTTAACCTTGTATAAGGATTCTTTCATTTAAAAGAGTAGGCACCAGGCAAACACAAGAGAGATACTCATTCCAAGAGAAATAGCAGCAGTTGAAATTACCACAGAATTGATAAATTTCTATGGTCCCTGACCTCACAGACTTGAAGTGACATAGAAAAATCAACTGCTGCCTGCAGTTGCAGAAGAGGGACACAATCATTCCCAACCGGCAGCACCGGTCAAATGAAAATTTCAACAAGCCTTTTGAGTTTTTTCCTTTCATATCTACCAAGGCAAACCCTTGCCAAGTGCTTAGTACAGTGCTCTGCACACAGTAAGTGCTCAATAAATACGATTGAATGAATAAATGAAACCCTGGCAGCTAGTGCTACTTCTTAGCAGGTTGGTGCCACAGAAGGTGGTGAGGGCCTGGCAACTCAGCCACCAGAAGAGATTGAATGAATGAATGAGAATCCATCATCTTTTAAGAAGCAGTGGGGCCCGGTGAAAAGAGCACGGCCTTGAAGTCAAAGGACCTGGGTTCTAATCCTGGCTCTACCACTTGCCTGCTGTAGTATCTTGGGTAAGACACAACTTCTCTGTGCCTCAATCTCCTCATCTGTAAAATGGGGATTCAATACCTGCTCTCCCTCCTACTTAGACTGTGAGCCTCATGTGGTACAGGAACTGTCTACACCTTGGTTATCTTGTACTTAGCATCAGTCTTAGTACAGTACTTAGCACATGGTAAGCCCCACATAAATTCCACAATTAGTATTGCTGGGAAATGTGAAACCACCAACACAAGTTATTTTCTGCCTTGGGCATTTACCATCTTTTGTCGTAATTAATCTTTCAAGGTAATTAAACAAGGACAAAAACAGGTTGATAAGATGGCTGTTCAACTACAAAAATATCTGAGCATTTATATTTGTGTTTTCTATTTTTAAATTTCCTGGCAGAGTGATGGGGACAGGAAGTGTATTCACTCACCAAGACTGACAGTGAAAGGTTCCCATGGAAGAAGCAAGACTATGAGACAGAAGCAGTTCAGTGGTTGGGAAAAGCCAGGGACAGGTCAGTCAATCATATTTATGAGTGCTTACTATATGCAGAACACTGTACTAAGTGCTTGGGAGAGTACAATGTAACAATAAACGGACACATTCCCTGACCACAATGAGCTTACAGGGACCATTTGAAAGGAACGGCATCGAGACCAAGGAAGATAGTACAGGAAGCAGTTTGGAGTCAGACATGGGAAGAACAGAGGAAAAAGTTGGAGGGCAAGACACAGGAGCATAAGTGGGTTCCCTGGAGGAGGAGTGAGCAGGACAGTAAAGGCCAAGAAGAGGTCGGAAGAGAAATGGGACTTTAGTGGGAGTCGGCAAGTCAAGCAGCTTGGAGAATGGAAATTTATAGAACTCAATATCAAATAACTCAAATGCAGTTCTTCAGCTGCCAGCATTTAAAGAAATTAAGTGTGCATATATAAGTTTACATGTAAATTAAGTTTACATAGATATATTTGTAAACTAGAGATCCTGAAATACAACTATAAAGGGAAGATGTTTATCACCTGTGGCATCAGCCTGCTCAGAAGTAGCACTAGGTGATAGGAATTGCCTAAACATGAAAGGAAGAAACTCAAAAGACTCACTGAACTTCAGATCCTGAAGTTTGTATTTGTTGCTGCCAGAAGAAATGTTCTGCCACTGCAGCCTGCAACTGATTTTTCCTTGTCAACCTCCCTCACTCATGATTATGAACACATTATTTGCATTTACTTTTCATTTGCCGTCTAAGTAGCCCCTGGTTACACCTACCGAAGCATTTCCTGCGGTGACTGTTCCATCTTTCTTGAAGACAGGAGGGAGCTTGGCTAACGACTCGAGTGTGGTCTGGGGCCGGGCATGTTCATCTACTTGCATGGTCTGTTTCCCTTTCTTTGTTTTCACTTCAATTGGCACCATCTCATTAGTAAAACAGCCCCCATCGTTAGCTGAAACAAGAATGGATATTTTCATGATCAGTTAAAAAAATGAAAGGTAAGGAGGGACGGAGAATAAGCAAAGCACAATACATCGATACCACTGATGGGTTGGTGTTACTCAATTTGCCTCATCAAGTATTTATTTGTAGGCATCGATGACAAAGTTCTGGCCTCACTCATCCCAGGTCTGTCCACCAGACCTAAGAGTCAACAATTAGGGCTGAAAAGACCCAAAGTGGTGGCTTTCTGGCCTGCTCCCTCCTCCCACCCTCCCTCAGTACCTAAAGTTCCTGCTGTGTTCTTGCTCCAGCACTCAAATGAAAAAGTGGTACCTATGAAGAATTTTTTTCTTCTCAAGAACATATTCCTCTGCTAGCCTGCGAAAGGTCAAAAATATTAGTTCTGGGTCCGCATCTTGTCCTCCATATCACCCGTAAAGGATGAGAAGTTTACCTTTTGAACGAGTCTTACGTTCAAAAGTTTTATGCTTGATGTTTTAGGCCTTCCGCAGCCCTCTGTCCACTAGGAATGAAATCTGCATCATCCACTACATTACGACTGAGCCAGCTTCAATCATGGGCAGAAAAGTCAGGGCAGAAAAAGCCACAAAAATACACAAATCAGTTCACTGAAACCAATCTTATGTCTCCAAAAGGACCTAAGCAAAGAAATCTAAAACTCAAGAAGTTTCTGGTCACAGAATGTTCAACTCAACTGATGGTATTTATTAGGCAATTACTGTGTGCAGAGCACTGTACTAAAAGTTTGGGAGAGTACAATACAATAGAGCTTATGTCCAAAACACGCTTAGAGTCTAGAGGAAGAGTTTACAATCTAGAAGATAGGAAAAGATGGGAAATATGACCAGAGGTTGAGAATTTGGGTCAAAACTAGAACTATGAAGGTGCAGCAAATTAGCTGCATCTCCCTCAGCAGTCAACAGGTCCATAATGTTAAGGAAGAGGACCATGACCCATTTAGCTTCACTGGTGTGGAATCAACAAGAGAGGATGGTCCCTGCCCACTGAGGTGGGCATCGTCTTTACTGGGCAAATTTACTTTACCTCAGCAGCTTCATCCAAAAAATGGGAATGCTATTGTTCAACTAACTCATTTTCATTTAATCGTGTTTATTGAGCACTTACTGTGTGCAGAGCACTGTGCTAAGTGCTTGGGAAAGTACAATACAACAATAAAGAGACAGATTCCCTACCCCCTAGCTTACAGTCTAGAGGACATGTGAGGGAATCCCAAAAATGAGTAGAGATTATCCGCAAATACAAAGTGCTTCCTAAATGGTAATTTATTTATTGTAGCAGTTAATGGAGCTGGTTAAATATCAGTGGAACAAGATAGCCATTTACCTTTTTTTCAGGAAACAGTACAATACTCAGCATATGGGAATAGCCTCCTTTCTCTAAGACAACAATAATAAGGTTTCTTATGGAATCTTCTACTTGAGAAAGGGCTGTCCCAGTTCCCCTCTGTTGTATGAAACGCTGGATGTAGGGAAGATGATTGTCCCTTAAAGACAGGGCTGCTCTGAACAAGTATGAGGCTCTTTGGAAACCTCCAGCTGAAAAGTATTTTGAAACCTGAAAAGTGACTGGGTTGGCCAGGAGGAAATGCTCTTTGGTTTGAAATCCCCTAACAGTGACTCAAGGCAGTTTAGAGATGTGACTGGAAAACGAATGAACCTGAGTCATCAAATAGTAAGCAATGGACCACTTTACCACCTTTACTAACGGTTCCCTTAACCACCAAAGTGTTAAAATGAACAGCTCCCTCCAGATTTAATTCCCCAGAGAAGCAACACTTCCCTTCCCCTGCTACCCCTCTGCCCCACCACCCCCACCCCAATAATTTATCCAACACACCTACCGAACCGTGGAGAAAATCATTTCTCACTTTCAATTATGGGGTCACAGAAAAGGGACCAAAAGCATTCCACATTCTAAAATCCATCTCATGCATAGTGAAAGTTGCTATGCAATAATAAAGGAGTGAGCCAATCAGTGAGATTAGAAGCCACAAAAGAACTTCTGATGTCTTTTAGACTGTGAGCCCACTGTTGGGTAGGGACTGTCTCTATATGTTGCCAACTTGTACTTCCCAAGCGCTTAGTACAGTGCTCTGCACACAGTAAGCACTCAATAAATACGATTGATTGATTGATCTAGCCAAAATATAAAGGGGCTTTGCAAGGGGAGTCAAATCGCCAAAAATGCTGTTGGATTGAAAGACATTTCATGATTGACTTTGATTAGACAATTTGAATAAATCTCACCTACTTACAATTAAACTTCACGTGAGACAAACTGTATCCATCTTAACATACATCTATCCCAGCAATTAGAACAGTGCTTGACACATAGCAAGTGCTTAACAAATACCATATAAAACCAAAACCGTTTGCATATTTTTGGAATAGTCAATTTTACTGACCAGCTTTCCATCTCTGTTGTGATTGAAGTGCATATCTGTCACAGTCTTCTCTGCTTATTTTATGCTTCTCAGCAAGATTCTCCGCAGTGATTGCCATGGGTAGTTTAATATGTTGATCTGTTAAGGCTGCCCAAAGCGTGTCTTCCAACTATTCAGGATATTGGGAAAAAGACAATACAGGGTGGTTAAAATATGTTTCTTAAACATAGTGTTTACCAGTTCATAGAACACAGATAGTTCAAGGCATCAAAAAAAAAAAAAACTAGAAGTGAAAAATATCTGAAGTATTTGTATTGGATTCAGTAGAATTTTGGGGAAATTTTGGTTTTTTTCAGTTTTCACTTTTAGCCTTTTAAATTGATATACAATTTTAAAAAATGAATTCAGAGCTTTATTTGAAATCAGGAGAACTGGGACTGCACTTCATCCAAATTAAATCCATGAGATTATATTGCATTAGAAAATGGACTACTTAAAAGATCAGTTTTAAGAGAAACTGTATAGGCAGTTAGCTGCCAAAATGCTCACCAGCCAACTATGTAAGTGCTCCATAAATACGATGTGAAATGCTGGTGAGGAATCAGTGTCCTGAGTCCTCGTAATCCTGGCTTTGTCAGGAAGAAAAAGTGCTGGTTTAGGCTACTGCTTTGGAGGAGTGTTCATTACAGGGTCTGATTTATGGGGAGGGACACGCTGAGAAGGTAGACAGCAAGCTGATCTGTGGGTGAAGGACAGTGGCCAAAGGAAGCCCGAGGTGTTCCAAGTGAACTTTTAGGTGCTGACAGAAAAGAAACAAATGAACAAAGTAATTTGCCTATTTGCCTTTGGTGTTGGTGGAGGAAACAGTCCTTCGTTTCTTTTAAAAACAGAATCGACTGGATTCTTGGATTATCTATCACCACTTTGAGTCTGCAGTTGCTTTGCTTAAAGTGTTTTTGGGTTTTCCCCAGACTTTCTGGTGAGACACTGTAGCTCCGAATTAGAATCTGAGGTTGAACAATCAAATGAAGCAGATCAAGGCTGTGACAGAGATGGCACCCAACCTGATTCTCTTGTACCTACCTCGGCACTTGGTACAGTGCTCGACACAGTAGTAGGTGCTAAACAAGTGCCATTAAAAAAAACCCAAGTCAACAGAAAATGAATAGGTTAAGTTATAATTACAATTCCATCTGACTGCATGTTCCCTACAGGGCAGAGACTCTGAGCAACTCGGTTCACGGGGGAATGAGCTCCCTCCCCACCGTCCCAGCCAATCCTCTGAACCCGCCACCGCTCATTTTATTTCCACTCTCACCTCCACCCAGAGAATAATAATAATGATGGCATTTATTAAGTGCTCACTATGTGCAAAGCACTGTTCTAAGCGCTGGGGAAGTTACAAGGTGATCAGGTTGTCCCACAGGGGGCTCACAGTCTTCATCCCCATTTTACAGACGAGGTAACTGCGGCCCAGAGAAGTTAAGTGACTTGCCCGAAGTCACACAGCTGACAATTGGTGGGGCCGAAATTTGAATCCGTGACCTCTGACTCCAAAGCCCGGGCTCCTTCAGGGGAAAGAGGAGCCACGCTGCTCCTCAACAGTATGGGCTTGTGAGTCAGAGCACCTGGATTCTAATCAGAGCCCTGCCACTTACCTACTGTGTGACCTAGGGCAAGTCACTTAAATTATTTGTGCCTCAGTTCCCCCATCTGCAGAATGGGAACTCAATACCTGCCCACCTTCCGGCTTAGACTGTGAGCTCCATGTGGGACCTGATTATATCTACCACAGTGCATGGCATATGGTAAGGGCTTAACAAAAAACGCTATTATTATTATTACCCACCAAACACTTGCATTAGTTGCAACTAATGTCTTTACACAAGGTCCATCCACCATCGATGGACACTAGGAGCTCCCCAGAACTGTTCTTCAAACGCTTAGTACAGTGCTCTGCACACAGTAAGCGCTCAATAAATACGATTGATTGATTATGGTGTTTATTAAGCACTTACTATTCCTGCCCCGCTGAGCATTGCACTGGGGAATCAGAGGTCCTGGGTTCTAATCCTGATTCTACAAATTGTCTAATGAGTTGGGGCAACTCACTTCACCTCTCTGTGCCTCAGTCGCTTCTCCCCCTTCTAGAATGTGAGCCCATTGTTGGGTAGGGACCGTCTCTATATGTTGCCAACTTGTACTTCCCAAGCGCTTAGTACAGTGCTCTGCACACAGTAAGCGCTCAATACAACTGAATGAATGAATGAATGAAAGTAGCTTATTTAATGCACTCCAAATTTGCCCAGCAGTATCCTCTAGACTGTGAGCTCATTATGGACTGTGACAGGGAATGTGACTGTTGGTTGTTGTGTTATATTTTCCCAAGCTCTTAATTCAGTGCTTTGCACATGGTAAGCACTCAATAATAATAATGATGGTATTTGTTAAGCGCTTACTATGTGCAAAGCACTGTTTTAAGTGCTGGGGGGGATACAAGGTGATCAGGTTGTCCTACGTGGGGCTCACAGTCTTAATCCCCATTTTACAGATGAGGTAAGTGAAGCACAGAGAAGTGACTTGCCCAGAGTCACACAGCTGACAAGTGGGAGAGCCGGGATTAGAACCCATGACCTCTGACTCCCAAGCCCGTGCTCTTTCCACTGAGCCACGCTGCTGCTCTATAAATATGACTGAATGACTCCTGTCTGCCTGACCATGACACTATAGGATAGAAACTATATGTTTTCTGACTCAGACTTGCACAATTTATAGACTAGTGCTTTCTCCTAAAATTCTACAGATTAATCTCAATAACGAATACCCTGAATTATTTAAAGATTACCCCAATGGTGTGACTAAATTAGTTAACAAACAGAACTGAAAATTGAGTATGCTACCTCTTTCTGTTACAATCTCCACGTCCTTTTTTTTTTTTAAAAAAAGGGTATTTATTAAGCACTTACTCTGTGCCAGGCACTGTACTAAGCGCTGGTGTAAATTCATTCGTTCATTCAATCATATCTCCATCCATACCGCTACCCTGCTCATTCAAGCTCTCATCCTATCCCGTCTGGACTACTGCATCAGCCTTCTCTCTGATCTCCCATCCTCGTGTCTCTCCCCACTTCAATCCATACTTCATGCTGCTGCCCGGATTGTCTTTGTCCAGAAACGCTCTGGGCATGTTACTCCCCTCCTCAAAAAGCTCCAGTGGCTACCAATCAATCTGCGCATCAGGCAGAAACTCCTCACCCTGGGCTTCAAGGCTGTCCATCACCTCGCCCCCTCCTACCTCACCTCCCTTCTCTCCTACAGCCCACCCCGCACCCTCCGCTCCTCTGCCGCTAATCTCCTCACCGTACCTCGTTCTCACCTGTCCCGCCATCGACCCCCGGCCCACGTCATCCCCTGGGCCTGGAATGCCCTCCCTCTGCCCATCCGCCAAGCTAGCTCTCTTCCTCCCTTCAAGGCCCTACTGAGAGTTCACCTCCTCCATGAGGCCTTCCCAGACTGAGCCCCTTCCTTCCTCTCCCCCTCGTCCCCCTCTCCATCCTCCCCATCTTACCTCCTTCCCTTCCCCACAGCACCTGTATATATGTATATATGTTTGTACATATTTATTACTCTATTTATTTTACTTGTACATATCTATTCTATTTATTTTATTTTGTTAGTATGTTTGGTTTTGTTCTCTGTCTCCCCCTTTTAGACTGTGAGCCCACTGTTGGGTAGGGACTGTCTCTATATGTTGCCAACTTGTACTTCCCAAGCGCTTAGTACAGTGCTCTGCACACAGTAAGCGCTCAATAAATATGATTGATTGACGTAACCGAGGCACAGCGAAGTTAAGTGACTTGCTTAAGGTTACACAGCAGACAAGTGGCAGAGCCAGGTCTAAAACCCAGGTCCTTCTGACTCCAGGCCCATGCTCTGTCTACTAGGCCATGCTGTGTTTTCCCATCTCTTGCTCTTTCAAGAGGAAAAGCCTGAATGTAATATTCAAAGATATTAAAACCAGGCAGGGGCATGCAGGTGTCTGTTCTGTGTTTACAGACTGCACTTGCTATCCTTACCCACACTGCAGCATATTATCCTGCTAAGCATAGGACAACTGCGTGAGGACAACTGGCAAATGCATTTCCCGTTGGGGACCGGACGCACCTCTTTCCTCTTCACCATTGGTGCCGGATCAATCCTCACCTAACGTCAAGGGGTCAGAAAGAGGCCCAACTCTGTTGTGAAGGAGGAAGGATGAAAGTGACTCTTGGCCTGACCCTCATCTGCCCACGGTGCAATCTCTGTCAGCCATGCTGTTTTTGAACAGAAACATAACTCTAATCCAGTGGGCAGACTGTTTAGGTTGTCCCTTCTCCTGATTAAGCCCCACCTTTTGTCATTTCACAACTTGTCTCACTTTGCGGGCTAAAGGGAAAGGTCAAATAAATACACTTTTCTACTCCGGCAGCTCTGTAAAGGTTACGTGAGGAAAGAAACCAACATAAACTACAAAAAGTGAAGCATGGGGATTTTCAAATGGGCCAGGATTCCTCAGACAACTCAGTTAAAAAACAAATCCAAAATGATTCTCACCTTCAGGTCAGTTCCAAACTTGGTTCCAAACCGCACATTTCTGACAGCAAAGGGACCCTGGCTCATACTTTCAGTTCCTCCACAAAGGACGACTTCAGCATCTTTAGTACAGATTTCCTACAAAGGAGATGAGAAAAACACCTTAATAAAGTTGAATATTTTTCTCTTGGCGATACTCTAGCTGAGCTTCACAGGCCCAGTGGTAGCTCCCTGCAGGGGTGGGTGGAGAGGGGAAAGCAGAGAAAAGGAAGCTTAGAACACCACTCTCCAGGACTAGTAATTCTACCAGATCCCAGGCTGCCTTAATACAGTGCCAGGGTTTATAGCCCTAGCTATATGAGGGATGAATGCTGGACCCTAGATGTTTGTTTCTGGGGCTTAGGGCACAAAGGTTTTGGACAGTTCACACTACTATGGCTTCCAATGTGCCTTCTGTAAGCTGTGGGTCAAAGCAGGTGATTACCCTGCATTTTAAGCAGGGTGGGCAGTCGTAGCTACCCTGCCCTGCCTCTTCTTCCCACCAGGACCTTGAATGGGGCCAGATTCTCTTCTTACCTGCAGCCCTGGACCCCAGTGAGGCATGCCCTAAGCCCTCCAATTAGCGGGCAGGCAGCTTGGGGAATGCCCCGGGAATAAGGGAGATGTCGGAGGCTTGGATCCATGGTAGGGGCCACAATAAATCCCGTGGAGCCCTATCATGCTTCTCTCCGGCCCTGAGCCTCCGTGGCCTTTTCCCACCACGACCTCCAAGAGCCAGCTGCTTGGCTGGTGATAGTGGCGGTGTACATGGTGAAGGTGGCGGCACATTACGCTCCTTCTCACTTTCCCTTTTCCCCCACACTCCAGCTTTGGCTCTTTCCAAGTTCACTCCTGGACTCGAAATGAGAACTGAGCACCCCAACTTTAAACCCTGCTTTGGATTCCAGTTTCCACATACTTCTTAGGACACCAAACACTGTGTTGGGCCTATGGTGAGTCTGTTCCACCACTGACTTCTCATCCCAGTTACCGTTTCTATTAGCTCTAGAGTTTCTGGATTCAATCTCAACGCCCAGGGAAGAATTCAGAGGTCCAGTGGTTGGGGGGAGGCCGGGCTGGGGCTGACAATGGGCTGAAATGGGAGAGATGTCTGGTTGAGAAAATGAGGAACAGGGACAGGTTAAGGATGGGCCAGAATTTATCTGCTGTTCACCCAAAGGCTTAGCTGGGACAGTGAAGAAACCAGAATTACCAATCATGTAATAGCTATCGAAACCCATTAACTTATATGCTAACAGTTTGAGCAAAACTTGTTTGAAATGTGTTCAAAGGTTGCAGCAGAATAGAAGACTCTGCAAGTATGTTCTGCTTCTTTTAGAGTACCCCCGGGGTAGGGCCAGGTTTCAGAGTGTCCTTGTCGGATATTCTGACCATGATATCCACCCCAGCTCATGTTTACTGGCTCCCTATAACCTTTGGCATAAAGCAACTCTCTTCACCTTCAAGTTGTCCTGCCACTCTGCTCTTACTGCATTTTTTTTTAACAATCTTTTGTTTTCTGATCCAGCGTGTCTCTACCTCCTTCCTTCTTTTGCCCCACTTCTAAGCACTCTTCCCTGCTGTCTCCTATGACTAGAAGAACCTTCTCCCGTGTGATAACTGCCTTCTTTCTCGCAATCGAATCTCTCCTCAAGGGTCCCTTCTTTCGGATGAGGAATTTGTGGCTATTGAAAGATGACCAAAGTGGACTCAATAGTACTGACCACCTACCTTTCCCCAGGACAGTGAATCACTAAGACCTTCGGGGCTATATTAACACCTGCCTTTTCCCCTGGGTGTTTTCCCATTTTTTCTCCAAACTACATCATTCCCATACCTGGCATCCACTGATAATGGACTGGAAACCAGAGCCACAGAGTCTATTAAGAGTGAGGGCTGGAACTTCCTTTGGAATTCCCACACGCAAACCAACATGTCTGGCAAGGTAGGCAGCATCTGATGAACTCTAGGGGAAAAAAAAAACAAAGAAATCAATGACATTGGGAACCTACTAGGCCAACAGTAAGTACTGGGAGAGTACGACGAGGCTTAGAGGAAAGAGCCCAAACCTGGGAATCGGAGGATCTGGTTTCTAATCCTGGCTCTGCCACTTTCCTGCTGTGTAACCTTGGGTCAGTCACTGCACTCCTCTGTGCCACAGTTTCTACATCTATAAAATGTAGATAGGACACCTGTTTTCTCTCCCACAGACTGTGAGCCCCATATAGGGCAGGGACTGCTTCAAAATTCATTATCTTGTATTTACCCCAGCACTTAGTACAGTGCTTGCACACAGTATGCACTTAAGAACCACAATTAGCATAATTTTTATTATCAGTAACAAGACACATGTAAACCCCCTTAAGGAGTTTAAAATTTAATGGGGGAAGAAAGCAAAAATTTAAGAGATAGTGAAAGTCAAGGGAAGAATAAGTTTAAAGTACTTAAATGTACAAATGAAGGTATAAAGTACAGATGTGCGGAAGATAATAAAAATACACAGGGGTTAAGGGTGGGGGGAAAAGAAAGAGATCTTATGGTCCCTTTGTATATCACAACAACAGTATCTGCAACAATATATATCAGTCACATTCACTGAGCACCTACTACGTATTACGTCCTGTACAAGATCCTTGGGAACATAAAGGGAAGAGAAACTGTCCCTACCCTTGACAAGGTTACAGTCTAATGGGGGTGGCAAGCAAATACAAATACCAGTTATACAATAAAAGAATAAAAGCATGGGCTTAAATGGTAAGAAGAAAAATAAGAAATTAAATATCACATATACATGAGTATTAAACATCAACTGCTCCCTCACATATTCAGAAGCGTATGAGAAAAAATAAGATATATACATGGCCAAGCACTGATAAATATGGTAAAGCATTTCTTGCCATAAATTTTGCAATGTCCTCAATGTAAACTACAAACATATTATCTTTACAGTTTCAGGACTTTCTGAAAACAGGCCATATGTACAGTAGCTAACTTCTGATTGTCTGCTTTTGATGGATAATTCTTCAAATTTCTCCAACAAGAACAGTCTGTAACAGAGGCTTTCTCCATGCTGGGCTAGCTCACCACAAAACCAAGACAAACTGAGGGGGACAAATATATTTTCAATCAAAACAAATAAAAATAAAGATCTGCTTCCACAAAGAGGCTGACTGAAGTTTCTACCTAAGCAAAACTCTAGCGTTTCCTTGCAAGCTTTTAGGATTCCGTGGGCCTGTTTGAAAGAGAGAAACTATTTCTAAGCCAAGGGAAAAAAGATCATTCTGAAACATTCCTAGAGAGATACGTTAGCCTCAAGCCACAACACCACTTATCCTACCAGTCTATAACCAGCATATTTTTAATGGCATTTGTTTAGCACTTATCTGCCAGACACTGTACTAAGCTCTGGGACAGATGCAAGCTAATCAGCTTGGACAACGTCCACATCCCACATGGGGCTCACAACCTTAATCCCCATTTTACAGATGAGGTAACTGAGGACCAGAGATGTGAAGTGACTTGCCCAAGGTCACACAGAAGACAAGCGGGAATTAGAACCCAGATCCTTCTGACTCCTAGACCTATTCTGTATCCATTAGGCCATGCTGCTTCACCTACCCTTCCAATCAATCAATCATATTTACACTGTGTGCAGAGCACTGTACTCAGCACTTGGGAGAGTACAATATAACAAACACATTCTCTGCAGCATGGCTCAGTGGAAACGACACGGGCTTTGGAGTCAGAGGTCATGGGTTCAAATTCTGGCTCCGCCACTTGTCAGCTGTGTGACTTTGGGCAAGTCACTTAACTTCTCTGGGCCTCAGTTACCTCATCTGTAAAATGGGAATTAAAACTGTGAGCCCCACGTGGGACAACCTGATCACCTTGTACCCCCCCTGTGCTTAGAACAGTGCTTTGCACATAGTAAGCGCTTAATAAATGCCATTATTATTATTATTATTATTATCACTGTTGCCATACTGGGGCTTTCCTGAAAATCGGTGGGAGAAAGTATCTGAGAACTTTTAACAATTTATATTTAGGAGTAAGGCCTATAGTTGCTATTATTTTTAATAATAGTATTTGTTAAGCACTTAATATGTGCCAACCACTGTGCTAAACATAGGGACAGATATGAAATAAACCCAGTTGCGTTTCTGAGGCAGGAGAAAACTGGGAAATCAAGTGGGATAAGGCTGGACTACACAGTTTCAAAAAAACAGCTCAAATGCCGTTAAAAATGGCAAAATTATATTGAAGCCCCTATCAACAACTCTTCAGGTCAACCCAAACCAGAGAGTTTTCTAACAACAATCACACACAAAAATATCAGGATTTTCAATAAAAATAATTCAGTGAGTCTCACAGAGGGACGAACTTCAGAAGATCAAAACCTTTGTGGTGATGCCAAAAGTTTCCTGGCAAGGAAAAAAAAAACGTTCTTACATTCAAAATGTTTTAAAAGCTCCCTGAATGACTGTGACTCAGGCGAAACCCGATGAATGGAATGAAGATTTATATTTAGAAACTCGGAGCAGGGACAAAACACTCACCGAGTGAGGGAAAATAAGCATTTCCCTCCTGCCCCACTGACCTGCATGACATTGCCAACAATCACACTGTCAATAGCTTCGGGAGCGACTTTGCCAGCAGCCAAGGCAGCTCGAGCAGCGAATTCGGTTAAGTCGGTGGCTGTAAAATCCTTCAGCAAACCTCCATAAGCCCCGAAGGCCGTGCGCTTGGCAGCCACTATGAACACACCTAAAACGACAAGAGACAACAATCAGCCGACTGGATAATCTTCAAGCTCGTAACCTTTCTCCTCTTTATTAAGTCTACATGTTTCGATACCAGAAAAAGCTTTCCTTCTATCCAAAAGCTGGGGAAATTGGACTCTTGGGGACTCATAGTGCCGGTTTAAATTTTATTACAACCGCAGCCCTAGTTTGTTGAGGTTGAGTCTCCCTGCCTTAGGTAAGGAGGAAGTCATTTTGTGCAAACCTCCTAAAGGATAGACCATTGCAAAATTAAAACAGGGAAACGGGAGAGGAAAAATCATGCCCATATCATGTGGTGGCTCCGCAAATATGCTCTTCCTGCAATTCCCACTGCCTCAAGATCGTAATCTCACTGTGGGCGGGGAATGTGTCTTATACTGTTTGTATTGTACTCTCCCAAGCACTTAGTATAATCCTCTGCACCCAGTAAGCGCTCAATAAATATGATCGATTCATCGCTCCAACTGTGGTACTGACCATCAAAAACAGGAAGGCCAGAGCTGAAAGTGCAGTAGTGATTCGGCTAGATCACATGGCCCAACTCCTCCTCTGGCACCAACTTCAAGCCTCTAATTCTGTGCATTGAAAATAATTGCCTAGAACATGTATTTCCTCAGCAAGTTAGCAATTAGCAAGGTGTTTTGAGAAACAGTGACAAAAAGTCCACTTCAACCGCAACCTCTTTTTTCCTGCCTTTGAGAAACTGTAATTGCTCTTGGATCTGGAACCTTTGCACATTTGCCCCCACGACACAGCACTTATGTACATATCTTTAAATTAGATATTAAATATTACTTATTTAATGTCGCTCTCCCGCTCTAGGCTGAAAGCTTACCGTGGGTAGGGAACGTGGCTGCTGACTCTGTTGTGCTTAGTACAGTGCTCTGCAAACAGTAAGCACTCAATAAATACGACTGAGTGATTACAATCCGATGGGTAAGTCAGAACAGGAAATTCCTTAAGTGAAGGTTTGACAAACAGAGGTATACATGTGCCCACTAGGACAGTGGTTTCTAATCAGGGTGAATTAGGAACTTGAGAAACTTCCAGGCAGCACCACTTTTGATTATAGTGTGCCCACGCAAACAAAAGACGGTAATCTGCCCAAGGAGGGCTTCCCATCAACCACGAGGAGTAGTATAAAAGTACAGCTGCTCCTTCATCCCACATTTATCCCTTTCCCCTCAGAACTTTGGATGCAGAGGGGGAGGGCACATATGGGCCTCCAGGTTGTGTCTCGTCTGTTTGGTGTATCCAAGTGGAACGGGCTGGCAAGCATTGCTCTCGGAGTTCTCATTCCCAACAAGCCAACAAGCTACCCAGCTGTTCTATCATTCCCTACTGCCTCAACCTTGAATTTAGTCCTGTCTCCTAAACACTGATTACATGCACAACAAAAATTCCTCTGTAGTGTTAGGGTCTCCAGGCGGCATGATTCTCCTGTCACGGAAATGGGACAAGTGCGAAATGGTGAGGAGATTGCTGCCCATTTCCAGATGGTCGGAAGGAAGCTTTGAGGAAAGCTCTCCCCTTTGGCTCTGAGGTCTCCCTAAGGCTCCCCAGCCTGATATTTACTATCTCATTTATTTTTCTCTTTCCCAGCCAAGAGAACCTCTTATTCTCCTCCACCTATTTTTACTTCGCCCTTAACCTTAGTCCCAATTCCTAAGCACTTGAGTACGTATCCGAACACTTTAATGTCTGTCTCCCCCTCTAGACCATACCCTCCCTGAGGGCAGGGATCTTTTTTTTTTTTTTTTTTTACCAACTGTACTGTAATAATAATGATAATAGTATTTGCTAAAGGCTTACTACTTGCCAGGCCTTGCACTCAGCACTAGGGTAGATACGAGATAAGCAGGTTGGGCCATGGTCCCTGTCTCACGTCGGGTTCACAGTCTAAGTAGCTCACTGCACTCTCCCAAGTGCTTAGTACACTGCACTGCACAGAGAAAGTCTTCAATAAGTGTCACTGGTTGACTGTTCGCCAAGGAGCACAGACTTTTTTCCTGTCCCCTACTCCGGATCTGTGCTCTCTGCTCATCCAAAGCAAATCTCTGAAACATCCCTCACTCTCAACTCTCCCGTTTTCAACCCACTGCCACTTTCCCCTGTTAGACGATACACTCCTCGAGGGAGTGTACTTTAAATCCTCCGAAACACCTAGTACAGTGTTCCGACACAACAGACCATCAACAAATGCTAATGAGACGGATGATGACGATGGTGGAAGTTGGGAGGATGCAGGAATTGGACTATTTAGAGTAGGGTCAACTGAGGCTTTCTGAGCCCCAGCTCCTTGTTTCTTACTAAGCCTCATCTCTTGTTTCTCTACCCAACTCTAAATCAATCAATCAATCGTATTTATTGAGCGCTTACTGTGTGCAGAGCACTGTACTAAGCGCTTGGGAAGTACAAATTGGCAACATATAGAGACAGTCCCTACCCAACAGTGGGCTCACAGTCTAAAAGGGGGAGACAAAACCAAACATACTAACAAAATAAATAGAATAGATATGTACAAGTAAAATAAATAGAGTAATAAATATGTACAAACAGATCTTCCTCCTTGTTTGTTTTTTAAAAATGATATTTTTTAAGCACTTGCTATGTGTCAAGCGCTGTTCTAAGTGCTGGGGTAGATACACGGTTATCAGGTTGTCCCATGTGGGGCTCACAGTCTTCATCCCCATTTTCCAGATGAGGGAACTGAGGCACAGAGAAGTGAAGTGACTTGCCCAAAGTCACACAGCAGACAAGTGGCGGAGCCGGGATTAGAACCCACAACCTCTGACTCCCAAGCCTGGGCTCTTTCCACTAAGCCACGCTGCTTCCCTCAAAAGTCCACAGAGCCATGGGAAAGCTTTCTTGAATTCTTCATCGACATGTACTCTGATTCCTTGTAAAACCCGAAGTAGACATTCTTATACATTCAGAATACATTTCATACGTAGTCAAGGAAAAAGTACTTACAACTGGGATATTTGTTAAATGTGTACTCTGTGCTATGCACTGTGCTAAGTGTCCTGGGGTAGCTACAACACAATCAGGCAGGCACAGTCCCTATCCCACATGGGGAAATCACAGTCGGAGGGAAGGGAAAACAGGTTTTTCACCCCCATTTTACAGATGAGGAATCCGAGGAGCTAAGTGACTTGCCCAAAGTCACCCAGCTGGCAAGTGGCAGAGCTTGGATTAGAACCCAAGCCTTCTAACTCCCAGTCTTTCCACTGGACCCCTCTGCTTCATAGGAGTACTCTTATAAAATGTCAACATTTTAGCTACACTGGAGTAGTATTAAAAAGCCTATTGGATTTCTTAGTTAGGCTAGCGCAGACAACTGTAGCCCTCCTTCCTCCTGCAAGCTTGACTCTACCCACAGAGGTTTTTGTCCTACTGCAAAAGGTGTGAATGGAAGAGAGAATTGCATACTAGAAGTCCAGAAGACAACAGATAAAATATATATATATATATATATATATATGTGTATATATATGTATATATATTTGTATATATAAACACATATATGTACATTGGACAGAGTACATGCCCAAGAAAAAGAAGCAGAGAATGTGCATTTGTTCAATTATAAACTCCCTGAGTGATTTTGTTTCGCTCTTCTAAGAGCTCAGTAAGGTGTTCTGCACTCAATAGGTGCTCAATAAATACCACTGATAGATTTAATGGAAGAAGAAAGAGTAGACGGAAAACTCACATTCGCTTTCTGCTTTCCTCCATTTCTGATCATTTATAGCTTGGAGGCTGAAGACAATAATAATAATGATGGCATTTATTAAGCGCTATGTGCAAAGCACTGTTCTAAGCGCTGGGGAGGTTACAAGGTGATCAGGTTGTCCCACGGGGGGCTCACAGTCAATCCCCATTTTACAGATGAGATAACTGAGGCCCACAGAAGTTAAGTGACTGGCCCAAAGTCACACAGCTGACAAGTGGTGGAGCCGGGATTTGAACCCACGACCTCTGACTCCAAAGCCCGGGCTCTTTCCACTGAGCCACGCTGCTTCTTTAATGGTATTTATTAAGCCCTTAACTATCTGCCAGGCACTGTACTAAGCATTGGGGTTGATACAAGTAAATTGGGTTGGACACAGTCCCTGTCCCATGTGGGGCTCACGGTCTCAATCCCCATTTTACAGATGAGGGAACTGAGGTCCAGAGAAGTGAAGTGACTTGCCCACGGTCACACAGCCGACAAGCGGCAGAGTCAGGATTAGAACCCATGACCTTCTGACTCCTAAGCCCGTGCTCTACTATGCCATGCTGCTTCTAGATCGGTTGCAAGTCATTCCTAGAGACCCTGACAACAGCCATCCCTGAAAACTGGCCTAATGAAGGAAGCTGTGGATTCTTACCATTAAAGGCAACTTATACATGATTTCTCTAATTAACTATCATTCACTTTGCCAAGTGGCAAAGCTTCAGTCAAATTTTCAAACCGTATGTCAATTAGTTCTTGAGGCAGAAAGCTTCAAAGCTAACAGCCTCAGACATTTCATGAGGCCATTTTTTTTTTAATTTAAACGTTTTAAAAAGATGCATGGATGAAAAAAGATTTCTCATATACATATCCCCTTTTTCTTCTTCCTCAGACATTTCATGAGGCTGTTTTTTTTTTAAATTTAAACGTTTTAAAAAGATGCACGGATGAAAAAAGATTTCTCATACACATATCCCCTTTTTCTTCTTCCTCCAAATTTAAACGTTTTAAAAAGATGCATGGAGGAAAAAAGATTTCTCATATACATATCCCCTTTTTCTTCTTCCTCCTGTCTGTATTTTCTTTTAGTGTCTGATCTCACCAGCTAGACTCTAATCTACATGATGGCAATATCATGCCTATTAACTCAAAGTACTGTCGGAGGGCTTAATAGAGTGCTCTCCGCTCAATCAGCCCGTAATAGATACTACTGATTTCCAAGCAATAGCTTTCTAAATATCAGAGAAGCATTAGAATATTAGAAGAATATTATGAAGAATATTAGAATATAATATAATATAATGGAGAATAATGAATAATATAATGAATAATGAATAATGAAGAATATAATATTCTGAACAATATTAGAAGAATATTCCACTGAGCGTGGCTCAGTGGAAAGAGCCCGGGCTTTGGAGTCAGAGATCATGTGTTCGAGTTCCGGCTCCGCCACCTGTCTGCTGTGTGACCTTGGGCAAGTCATTTAACTTCTCCGAGCCTCAGCTACCTCATCTGTAAAATGGGGATTAAGACTGTGAGCCCCACGTGGGACAACTTGATCACCTTATATCCCCCCAGCGCTTAGAACAGTGCCTTGTACGTAGTAAGCGCTTAACAAATGCCATCATTAAATATCAGTCTGAAATGAAGAAACCCACAACTTTTCAGTTTAGCTGCCCTTTGAAGCAGCGTGGCATAGTGGATACAGCACGGGCTTGGGAGCCAGAAGGTCATGGGTTCTAATCACTTGCCTGCTATGTGACCTTGGACAAGTCACTTCACTTCTCCGTGCCTCAGTTCCCTCATCTGTAAAATGGGGATTGAGACTGCGAGCCCCACGTGGGACAGGGACTGTGTTCAACCCGATTTGCTTGGATCCACCCCGGCGCTTAGTACAGTGCCTGCCACATAGTAAGTGCTTATCACTACCATAATAATAATAATAATTATTATTATTGATGGTGAGCAGTGATCATTCATCTAGGGGTCCACTAGCTCCCCAGCGTTTCCTTGCACACACCACATTGGGATTAGGCAGTTGAGCCAAACCCAGGCAAGTTGTGGCTGCCGCAGTAGGAGGTGACCTTTGCCCATATAAAAATGAAAGCTGCCCCATATGGGGGGCGTTCGTATCATATCGGAGGGGGGAAGGCTTCCCAGGGGTGATTGGGAGGGCAAAGGAGCAGGAAGAAGAGGGAGAAAGAAGCTGAAGCCTGAAAGCCTGATACCATTCAAAAAGCCAGGGGAAAGAAAAGAGGCCCAGCCACTCCCAGGGAAAGGGAGTTGGCCAGTTGGTCAATTTGTATTTATTGAGAGCTTACTGTGTGCAGAGCCCTGTACTAAGTCCTTGGGACAGTACAATATTCAACAGACATTCCCTGCCCATAATGAGTTTGCAGTCTAGAGGGGGAGAGTGCGCTGGGGAGGAGGAAATGGAGCAGGACAGAGATTGACGAATGTGTCTATTGTTGTATTGTACTGTCCCAACCACTTACTACAGTGCTCTGCACAGAGTAAGCGCTCAATAAATACAATTGAATGAACGGATGAGGGAGAGGGTTAGCAACCCAGGGAAAGGACAGAGGCAGGGTCTCATCCTGGGCAGGGAACCTATCTGCTGATTCTGTTGTATTGTGCTCTCCCAGGTGCTTAGTATGGTGCTCTGCACACAGTAGGTGCTCAATAAATATGACTGATTGACTCATTCATTCAACTGTATTTATTGAGCGCTTACTATGTGCAGAGCATTGTACTAAGTGCTTGGAAAGTACAATTCGATTGATTGACACCTGGCTACAGGCTGGGTATTCCTACTAGTCCTTTCCTGATTCAAATTAAAAGATCACTTGCAGTTAGGTTCACTGACAGAGTGTAAATGAATGTCTTATAGTTACCAAATGGGACAAAATGAAGGGATAAAAAAAGTTTTAGTGGTTTAAGTCAAGTTTAGCCATCTGAACTTCAATAAAATTCATCAAATTGCCTTATTCTGGTCAAAACCAATGAGCGTCAATAGCCTGACTGAGCGCTACCTCAAAAACACTGAGATGGCTGCAACAGAGGCCGGAGCAAAACATTATTAGAAAACCACAGTTTCGAGATGCAAAGTTGATAAAATGATAATTTAAGACGAATCAAAATGAACAAAGTTCCCAGCAAAACCTTGAACATGTACATGAGTCAGTGCTTAATAGAATTTGTAATAATAATGATGGCATTTATTAAGCGCTTACTATGTGCAAAGCACTGTTCTTAGCACTGGGTAGATTGTAAGATATGGGTGGTTGTGAGTATACCAGTGCTTCGGTGGTTTATACGTTTTTAAGTAGAAGCTGGATGGGATATGACATGAAGAGATTAGAGATGAATAGGTAAGGCCTCTTGGTGAAGTTGTGACTTCACAAGGGCTTTCAAGATGGGGAAAGCTTTGGTCTGTTGGATTTAAAAGTGGAGGGAGTTCCAGGCAGGGGAAGAAATGGCCCAAAGAGGTAAGAGCAAGTCTGGGGAGTCAGGGGACCAGTTTGGTTTTTTTAAATAGTATTTGTTAAGCGCATATTGTCCCAGGCAGGTTGGACACATTCCATGTCTCACGTGGGGCTCACAGTATTAAACCCACTTGACAGGTGAGGTAACTGAGGCAAAGAGAAGTGAAGTGACTTGTCCAGAGTCACACAGCAGACAAGTAATGGAGCCATGATAAGAACCCAGATCCTTCTGAGGCCGAGGTCCGTGCTCTATCCATTTGGCCAAGCTGCCTCTAATCCCAGGTCTACCACTTGCAAGCCGGGTGATCTTGAGCAAGTCGTTTAACTTTGGAATTAAACACCAGTTTTCCCTCCCCTTAAAGGGACTGTCTAAGCCCTCAGGCCAAGACCCTCGTATTGGACCAGGCCTGTGTCTGAGCTTATTATCCCTACTCTTAGTACAGTGCTTGGCACAAAGCAAGCATTTAACAAATACCCAAAATTTTTATTATTAGTCCTATTGAATCAGCATTGGGAGAAACAGTGAGTAGGTTACTTTGAGACGAGTGAAGTGTGAAATGGAATGGGGTGTGGTGGGAGAAAAGAATGGCTATGAAGGGTGAGAGCCAACTGCATGCCTTAAAGCCAAAGGACTGAAGAGAGGGGAGACACAGAAGACAGAGAGAGACTGATGCAGTAGTCAAGCTGGGACATGCTGTGTGCTTGGATAAGCATGGAGAGGAGGAGGAGGTAAACTCTAGAAATTTTGACTGGTGGTGGGAAATCAACAGAATTTGGCAAGGATTTGAAAAGAGAGAGAGGAGTCAAGGATTACATTAGTTTTGCAGGTTTTAGGAACTGGAAGGATGGCTGGTCTTCACTGTGGTACAGTGAAAAGGTTGGTACAGGAGAGGATTTGGTAAGGAAGGAAGAGTTTGGCTTGACCTGAGCCTTAGTAGGGGCCAGGAATTAGAGATCTACTGGGCTAGTTGGAGAGGAATAAATCAATCAGTGCTATTTATTGGGTCCTTACCATGTCCACACTAAATACTTGGGTGAGAACAGAGTTCACAGTCATGTTCCCTTTAGCTTACATTCTGGTGGGGGGTGGGGGGCAGACAGAAGACAGAAATCAATACTGCTAACTTCGTAGATCCCTTGCAATTAATCACACTTATTGTGTGCTTACTGAGCACTTGGGAGAGTACAATATGACAGAGCTGGTATACATTCCCTGCTCACAAGCTTACAGTCTTGAGGGAGAGATAGACACAACTGTAAATAAATTGCAGATATGTACATAAGTGCTTGTGGGGCCAGGGGTGAATAAAGGGGGCAAATCAGGGTGATGCAAAAAGGAGGGAGCAAATCAGGGTGACGCAAAAAGGCGGGGGAAAAGAGGAAATCAGGGCCTAGTTAGGAAAGGCTTCTTGGAGGAGCTGTGCCTTCAATACGGCTTTGAAGGTGGGGAGAGTAATTGTCTGTCAGATATGAAGAGGGAGGGAGTTCCAGGCCAAAAAGAAGATGAGGGCAAGAGGTTGGTGGCAAGATAGATGAAATTGAGGTACAGTGAGTACGCTGTAGAGGAGTGATGTGGGTTGGGTTGTAGTGGGAGAGTAACGTGGTGACAGTGCTCAGCGCTTAGAACAGTGCTTGGCACATAGCGCTTACCAAATACTGTCATTATTACGTAGGAGGGGGCAAGGTGATTGCTTCAAAGCCGATGGTAAGAAGTTTCTGTTTGATGCAAAGGTTCCTGAGGAATGGGGACACGCAGACTGAAAGCTTTTGCAGAAAAATGATCTGGGCAGCAGAGTGAAGTATGGACTGCAGTGGGGAGAGACAAGAGGTAGGGAGGTCATCAAAAAGGCTGATGCAGTAATCAAGGTGGGGTGGGGCAGATGCTTGGATTAATGTGGTCGCAGTTTGGATAGACAGGGAACGATGGGTTTTAGTGATAAGGTGAAGGTTGAACCGACAGGATTAAGCAACAATTGAGAGGAGTCAGGGATAACGCCTATGGGCTTGTGAAACAGGGAGGATGGTGGTGCTGTCTACATTGATGGGAAAATCTGGGGGAGGGCAGGGTTTGGGAGGGAAGATGAGTTCTGTTTTGGACATGTTAAGTTTGAGGTCACGGCAGGACATCCGAGTAGAGCTGTCTTGAAGGCAGGAGGAAATGCAAGAACACAGACAGGGCGAGAGATCAGGCCTGGAGATGCAGATTCGGGAATCAACACATAAAGGCGGTACGGGAGTGAATGAGTTCCCCAAGGGAGTAGGTGTAGATGGAGAATAGAAGGGGATCCAGAACTGAATATAGAGGGACCCTCACAGTTAGGGGGTGGCAGAGGAGGAGCCCACCGAAGAGACTGAGAAATGGGTGGCCAGAGAGGAGAACAAGGGCAGTGTCGGTGAAGCTGAGGTTGGATAATGTTTCCCGAAGAAGGGGGTGCTCGACAGTGTCGAAGGCAGCTGAGAGGTCGAGGAGGATCAGGATGGAATAGAGGCTGTTGGATTTGGCAAGATCTTTTATGACCTTCGAGAGGGCGGTTTCTGTGGAGTGAAGGGGACAGAAGTCAGATTGGAAGGGGTCGAGCAGAGGAACCTGAGGCGATGTAGACAACTCGCTCGAGGAACTTGGAGAGGAAGGTAATTTATTTATTTTGGTGTCTATCTCCCCCCCGTCTGCTCGTTGTGGGCAGGGAATGTGTCATATTGCTATAATGTACTCTCCCAAACGCTTAGTACAGTGCTCAATAAATACGATTGACTGCCAAACACGACTGATTGAATGGTAGGAGGGAGATGGGGATAACTGGAGGGGGCCATGGGGTTTTTTTAGGATAGGGGAGACAAGCGCATGTTTGAAAGCAGTGGGGAAAAAACCCCTGGAGAGTAAACAGTTGAGGATGGTGGTCAGGGAGGGAAGAAGTGCTTTGATAAGCAGCATGGCACAGTGGGTGGAGCACGGGCCTGGAACTAAGGTCATAGGCTCAAATCACTGCCCCTCCACTTGACTGCTGTGTGACCTTGGGCAAGCCACTGAACTTCTCTGTGCCTCAGTGACCTCATCTGCAAAATGGGGATTGAGACCTTGAGCCCCGCGTGGGCCGGGGACCGTGTCCAACCCGATTTTCTTGTAAAATAATAATGGCATTTACCCAGCGCTTGGTACAGTGCCTTGGAACATAGGAAGCGCTTCAGAAATAGGAGCATTATGATTCTAAGGTGGGAAGGAACGGAGTCGGAGGGGTGCATTCTCCAGGCCGCACTCCTGGTCGACCCCGGGGGGCAGGAGGTCCTTCTAGACTGTGAGCCCACTGTTGGGTAGGGACCGTCTCTATATGCTGCCAACTTGTACTTCCCAAGCGCTTAGTACAGTGCTCTGTACACAATAAGCGCTCAATAAATACGATTGAATGAATGAATGAATGAGTGCCGGCTTAAAGCGTGGCTTAATGGAAAGAGCCCAGGCTTGGGAGTCAGAGGTCGTGGGTTCTAATAATAATAATGATGGTATTTGTTAAGTGCTTACTATGTGCAAAGCACTGTTCTAAGCGCTGGATTAGATACAAGGTGATCAGATTGTCCCACGTGGGGCTCCCGGTCTTAATCCCCATTTTACAGACGAGGTAACTGAGGCCCAGAGAAGCCCAGAGAAGTGAAGCGACTTGCCCAAAGTCACACAGCTAAGTGGCGGAGTCAGGATTAGAACCCACGACCTCTGACTCCCAAGCCCGGGCTCTTGCCACTGGGACGGCTCTGCCACTTGTCAGCTGTGTGACTTTGGGCAAGTCACAACTTCTCTGTGCCTCAATTCCCTCCTCTGGAAAATGGGGATTAAGGCTGGGAGCCCCACGTGGGACAACCTGATGACTTTGCATCTCCCCCAGTGCTTAGAACAGTGTTTGGCACATAGTAAGCGCTTAACAAATACCATTATTATTTAGAGAAGCAGCGTGGCTCAGTGAGAAGAGCAGGGGCTTGAGAGTCACAGGTCATGGGTTCTAATCCCGGCTCCGCCACTTGTCAGCTGTGTGACCTTAGGCAAGCCACTTAACTCCTCTGTGCCTCAGTTACCTCATCTGTAAAATGGGAATTAAGATTGTAAGCCCCACGTGGAACAACCTGATCACCTTGTATCCTCCCCAGCATTTAGAACAGTGCTTTACACATAGTAAGCGCTTAACAAATGCCATCATTATTATTATTACTATTGAGAGTCAGAGGTCATAGGTTCTAATCCTGGCTCCGCCACTTGTCAGCTGTGTGACTTTGGGGAAGTCATTTAACTTCTCTGAGCCTCGGTTACCTCATCTGTACAATGGGGATTAAAAGTGTGAGCCCCATAGGGGACAACCTGACTACCTTGTACCACCTGCCCCCAGCACTTAGAACAGTGCTTGGCACATAGTAAGCACTTAAATGCTATTATTATTATTATTATTATTATGATGATGATGATGCAGGCCCATCTTGGACCCCTGACTTCCATCACGACCCCTCTCCGCAGGGACAGGCCAGCGGGAGCCAGGACTCATTCATTCATTCATTCAATTGTATTTATTGAGCGTTTACTGTGTGCACAGCACTGTACTAAGCGCTTGGGAAGTACAAGTTGGCAACATATAGAGATGGTCCCTACCCAACAGCGGGCTCACAGTCTATCCCGGCTCTGCCATTTGTCAGCTGTGTGACCTTGGGCAAGCCACTTAAATTCTCTGTGCCTCAGTTACCTCATCTGTAAAATGGGGATTAAGACTGTGAGCCCCAAGTGGGACAACCTGATCACCTTGTAGCCCCCCCCATTCATTCATTCAATCGTATTTATTGAGCACTTACTGTATGCACAGCACTGTACTAAGCGCTTGGGAAGTACAAGATGGCAACATATACAGACGGTCCCTACCCAACAGTGGGCTCACAGTCTAGAAAGAACAGTGCTCTGCACATAGTAAGCGCTTAACAAATACCACCATTATTATTATTATTAGAAGGGGGAGACAGACAACAAAACAAAACATATAAACCAAATAGAATAAATATGTACAAATAGAGTAATAAATAGGTACAAACATATACACATATATACAGGTGTTGTGGGGAGGGGAAGGAGGTAAGGCGGGGGGATGGGGAGGGGGAGAGGAAGGAGGGGGCTCATTCATTCATTCATTCAATTGTATTTATTGAGCGCTTACTGTGTGCAGAGCACTGTACTAAGCGCTTGGGAAGGACACGTTGGCAACATATAGAGACGGTCCCTACCCAACAGTGGGCTCACAGTCTAGAAGGGGGAGACAGAGAACAAAACATATTAACAAATTAACAAAATAAAATAAATAGAATAAATATGTACAAATAAAATAAATAAATAGAGTAATAAATACGTGCAAACATATATACAGATATACAGGTGTTGTGGGGAGGGGAAGGAGGTAAGGCGGGGGGGAAGGGGAGAGGAAGGAGGGGGCTAATTCATTCATTCAATCGTATTTATTGAGCGCTTACTGTGTGCAGGGCACTGTATTAGGCGCTTGGGAAGTACAAATTGGCAATATATAGAGACGGTCCTTACCCAACAGCGGGCTCACAGTCTAGAAGGGGGAAACAGAGGACAAAACAAAACATACTAACAAATTAAGAAAATAGAATAAATATGTACAAATAAAATAGAGTAATAAACACGTACAAACATATATACAGGTGCTGTGGGGAGGTGAAGGAGGTAAGGCGGGGGGGATGGGGAGGGAGAGAGGAAGGAGGGGGCTCATTCATTCATTCAATCGTATTTATTGAGCGCTTACTGTGTGCACAGCACTGTAGTAAGCGCTTGGGAAGTCCAAGTTGGCAACATATAGAGACGGTCCCTACCCAACAGCGGGCTCACAGTCTAGAAGGGGGAGACAGACAACAAAACAAAACATATGAACAAATTGACAAAATAAAATGAATAGAATATGTACAAATAGAGTAATAAATACGTACAAACATATATACAGGTGCTGTGGGGAGGGGAAGGAGGAGGCTCATTCATTCAATCGTATTTATTGAGCACTTACTGTGTGCAGAGCACTGTAGTAAGCGCTTGGGAAGTCCAAGTTGGCAACATCTAGAGACGGTCCCTACCCAACAGTGGGCTCACAGTCTAGAAGGGGGAGACAGACAACACCACATATTAACCAAATAAAATAAATAGAATAAATATGTACAAATAAAATAGAGTAATAAATACGCACAAACATATATACATATATACAGGTGCTGTGGGGAGGGGAAGGAGGGGGCTTAGTGTGGGAAGGCCTCCTGGAGGAGGTGAGCTCTCACCTCGGAGAAGGGCCATGGCCGGCTGCTGCTGTTGCTGGTCCTGGTTTAATAAAGGTGGTGTGTGTTGTGTTGTTTTGTTGTGTTGTTGTTGTTGTTGTTGTTGTTGTTGTTGTTGTTGTTGTTGTTGTTGCTGTTGCTGTTTGCTGCTACTACTGAGGGTCCTTGTCGGCCCTTTAAGGCCGCGCGCGCTCCCGATGGCCGCGCGTGCGCGCTCCCGGATCCCGTGACGGGGCGGGGCAGGGGGCGGCGGCCCCGCGCGCTCACCTTTCACCTACTTCCCCGGCCCAGCTGCTCAACCGGAATCCCACATTCGTCACGCTCAGCCCTCCAACCCGGCCAAAAAAGGACCACACGCAGGATTAGGGTTTGAAAAAAATAAGCTTTTGGTTGACCTACTCTGCTCCACAATTACGGTGCTCCGAGCTCGGCTTTACTAAGGGAGCGAGGTTGTTTTCGGCGAATCTGCGACATAAAGGAATGGGATAAGTGGGGGACGGGGGCGCGTCCGGGCACGCGCTCAGGGAATGGGCAGGGGGGAGAGGGCTGGGCAGAGAAGGGGTAGCAATGGGGAAAGGGTTGGTAGAGGAGCCCATCAGCCCCGCATGATCCCTTTATTTTCCTTATATGATCAGGCTCCACAGCAGGGACCTGAGGTGATTAGGAAACGCAGGCGATGGGGCTTAGGGTTCAGCGTGGGGCCTAGTGCAGTTTGGGACTGGCAGTGTTGGAGGGTGGCCATTTTGAGGGTGTGGGGCCTAGTGCAGTTTGGGACTGGCAGTGTTGGAGGGCAGCCATTTTGAGGGCGTGGGGCCTAGTGCAGTTTGGGACTGGCAGTGTTTGAGGGTAGCATTTTGAGGGTGTGGGGCCTAGTGCCATTTGGGACGGGCAGTGTTTGAGGGTGGCCATTTTGAGGACATGGGACCTAGTGCAGTTTGGGACTGGCAGTGTTTGAGGGTGGCCATTTTGAGGATGTGGGACCTAGTGCAGTTTGGGACTGGTAGTGTTTGAGGGCGTGGGGCCTAGTGCAGTTTGGGACTGGCAGTGTTTGAGGGTGGCCATTTTGAGGGCGTGGGGCCTAGTGCAGTTTGGGACTGTCAAGTGTTTGAGGGTGGCCATTTTGAGGACATGGGGCCTAGTGCAGTTTGGGACTGGCAGTGTTGGAGGGTGGCCGTTTTGAGGGCATGGGGCCTAGTGTAGTTTGGGACTGGCAGTGTTTGAGGGTGGCCATTTTGAGGACATGGGACCTAGTGCAGTTTGGGACTGGCAGTGTTTGAGGGTGGTCATTTTGAGGATGTGGGGCCTAGTGCAGTTTAGGACTGACAGTGTTTGAGGGTATGGGGCCTAGTGCAGTTTGGGACTGGCAGTGTTTGAGGACGGCCATTTTGAGGGCGTGGGGCCTAGTGCAGTTTGGGACTGGCAGTGTTTGAGGGTGGCCATTTTGAGGACATGGGGCCTAGTGCCATTTGGGACTGGTAGTGTTTGAGGGTGGCCATTTTGAGGACATGGGGCCTAGTGCCATTTGGGACTGGTAGTGTTTGAAGGTGGCCATTTCGGGGGCAGGGGGGCTGTTTAGTAGAGAGGGATAATGGACTAGTTCCTTTATCAGGAAGGATTAGCGAGGGAGGAGGGCCCTTTAGGTGCTGTAATTGTGACCCCCCCGGTCTGTGATGACTGGCCCACTGCGCAATCTGAGTTCTGTGGAACTAAGGATGGAAAGCGTGCTGAGAACAGACTGAGACCAGGGAAATCACAGCCCAGATGAACTCAGGGCCTGCCAGCTCCCCCTGAGGCTCTGCACTAAGAGGGCCAGGGTGAGCTCCAAGATGGGCGAAGCAAGCTGACGTGGCTCTGGAACTGCCACGTGGAGATGAGGAAAGTGCCTGGGGGATGGAGAAGGGAAAGTAAAAACTGCCCGAACCGAAATCCTGTGGTCAACCCAGGATCAGGACAATAAATTTTTAAATGGTATTTGTTAAGCTCACAGTGTGTCAATCACTATTCTAAGCGCTGGGGTGGGTACAAGTTAATCAGGTCGGATATAGACCTTGACCATATCGGGCTCACAGGTTAAGTAAACACTACTATCCTCCCTGTCTCAAGCCCCATAACTTTGGGATTTTTCTCACGTAATCCTTCTTAATCGACCCATGTATTCAATCTACCACCAAATCCTGTCAGTTTTACCTTCACAGCATCTCTAGACTCCTCCATCCAAACTGCTACTATGATGGTCCAAGCTGTTATAACCTCCCCCTCCTAGACTGTGAGCCCATTGTTGGGTAGGGACCGTCCCTATATGTTGCCAACTTGTACTTCCCAAGCACTTAGTACAGTGCTCTGCACACAGTAAGCGCTCAATAAATATGATTGAATGAATGAACCTTGATTACTGCATCAGCTTCCTCACTGATCTCTCTGCCTCCGGTCTCTTCCGAACCTAGTCCTTATTTCACTCTGATGCCCAGCTAATTTTTCTAAAAAAACCATTAGCTTGTGAGCTAATCCTCAGAAACTTCCAGTGGCTGTCTATCCACTTCCACAACAAACAGAAACTCCTTAACAATAACTTTGTCACCTGATCTGCTCTCTCTATTTTAACGCAAGCAGCACACTCGGCTCCTCTTTAAAACCAATCCGTACCTCGATCTCATCTTGCCACCATCACCTTGCGCACGTTCTCCCTTAGAGCTAGAACTCCCCACCTCCAAAATCTTATGAAAATCACATTTCCCTGGCAGCCCCCTTTTTTTTCTTTTTTTATGTTATTCGCTTAACACTTACTAGATGCCAGGCATTGGGATAGAAACAAGCTAATCAGGTTGGACACAGTCCATGTCCCACGCAGGGCTCACAGTCTTAATCCCCATTCTACAGATGAGGTGACTGAGACAGAGAGAAGTTAAGTGACTTACCCAAGATCACACAGCAGACAAGTGGTGGAGGCAGGATTAGAACTCAGGTCCTTCGGACTTCCAGGCTCATGCTGTGTCCACTATAGGCCATGCTCCACATGGAACCGCTGTGCTCTGTGGACCAGAAGAGCATTCAACATTGGAGGCTGCCAAATTATTTAAGTTCTTTGATTACCTGAGGTTTGATATAAAACTGTGTGAATCCATACGCACCTGTGGGAGTCCAGCTGCCTGACATATCACAAGCAAACTGGGAAAGGATTGCCCATCCACCTGTGTATCAAACAGAAACTCCTTACCATTGGCTTTAAAACATGCAATCACTTTGCCCCTCATCTTACCTTGCTGATTTCCTACTATAACCTAGCCCGCACACTTCAATCCTCTAGTGACAACCTAGTAACTGTACCTTCATCTCATCTATTTCACCACCGACTTTCGCTCATGTCCTGTCGCTGGCATGGAATTCCCACCCCCTTCATATGCAACAGACAATCACTCTCCCCACCTTCAAAGTCTTTTTGAAGGCACATCTCCAAAGAGGCCTTCCATGACTAAACCCTTATTTCCCCTAATTCTTCTCCCAACTGCATCACCCACACACTTGGATTGTACCCTTTATTCACCCCAGCCTCAGTTCCACAGCACATACACAGCTCCATAATTTATTTTAATATCTACCTATCTACCCTTTATTCACCCCAGCCTCAGTTCCACAGCACATACACAGATCCATAATTCATTTTAATATCTACCTATCCCTCCAAGCTGAAAGTTCCTTGTGGGGAGGGCACTCGTCTACCAACTCTCCTGCACTATAATCTATTGCAAGCGCTTAGTACAGTGCTCAGCATACAGTAAGCACTCAATAAATACAACTGATTGAAATGATGCTCTACCTTTCCAATTAATGTGTAAGTCATAAACAACAGCCCAAGGGATATTTGCAGGGCAGAACACTATACTTATCAAATAGCATGACATTAAGTAGTCATTCCATATTTGCCGTTCATCTTCCAGGCCTTACATCTTACTTCTGGGAAGTCTTTCCTGCTCGAGCGAAACAATATGTAAAAATCTCACCTGGTCTAACCCAATCAGTCAACCAATCCATGTTGTTGAAAAACCATCTCACAACAAGTCAAGGTTTCAGGTGTTTGGCTTGAAAGTTCTTCGAAGATAGGCTTTTATTTATATGGTCAGCACACCTAGGGCACATAGCCACTGGGCTAGCCTATGCCCTGTGTATTTTCTCAAGCCTGTGAAACTAAGCATAGAATGACGTTTATTAGGTGAACCCCTTAAAGTCATGGGAAGGGTAAATGGGATGAAGTTCAAAGAAGAAACCCTGTGAAAAAGAAAAAAAGTCACAAAGTAAAATAGAAACAGGAGGCTCTAAGCAAGATAAGATAGAATATATTTTTCTAAACCGTAATTGACAATGGAATTTAATGGATCGATTTCTACGCCGTTTGTGATGGGATTGGCGTGGAAAAGAAAAGGTTTTCACAGGGAGCATCTAAGGAGACATAACAGTGAAATTATGGCAAGTAGCATGACTGGAGTGATGTAATCAAATGTTTGAGGATGTTTACGATGGTATTATATAACTACAATCAATAAATCGTATTCATTGAGCTCTTACTGTGTGCAGAGTACTGTATTAAGGACTTGGAAGAGTACATTATAACAGAATTGGTAGACAACTTCCCTGCCCACAAGTGTCTTATATTCTAGAGGGGGAGGTAAATTGGAATAAATTATGGACATATACATCAATGCTGTGGGACATACGTGAATATCAAGTACGTAAAGGGCACACATCCAAGAGCATAGATAACACAGAAGGGAGAGGGAATAGGGGAAAAGAGTCCTTAATTAGGGAAGGCCTCTTAGAGGAGGTGTGATTGTAATACAGTTTTGAAAGTGGAGAGAGTGGTGGTCTGGAAGGGGAAGGATTTCCAGGCCAGAGGCAGGGTGTGAACAAGGGGTCACTGGTGAGATAGATGAGATCAAGTTTATGGTGAGTAGGTGGGCATTAGAAGAGTGAAATGTGTGGGCTGGGTTGTAACAGGAAACCAGGAAGGTAAGGTAGGTGAGCTGATTGAGTGTCTTAAAGATAAGAGGAAGGAGTTTTTGTTTGATATGGAAGTCGATGGGCAACCACCGGAGGGTTTTGAGGAGTGGGGAGACGTGGACTTAACTTTTTAAAGAAAATTGATCAGGACACCAGAGTGAAGTAAGGACTGGAGTGGGGAGAGAAATCGAGGCAGGATATGGTCAGTGCTTGGATCAACGTAGTAGCAGTTTGAATGAAGAGGAAAGGATGGATTTTAGTGATGTTGTGGCAGCAAAACCAAGACCCATACCATTGCCTGTGTAGACATATCCTGTAAAACGCTGCATCCTTCTAGCTGAATTTGTACTCACCAAACAGCCTTTTGATGTCATTTGCTTTTCCTAGGCATTATTCCCCAAGGAAGTTGTCTTATGCTGTCGAGTCATCTCTGGCCCATAGCAATGCCAAGGACATATCTCTCCCAGAACGCCCCACCTCCATCTGCAGTCATTCTGGTAGTATATCCATAGAGTTTTCTTGGTAAATATACAGAAGTAGTTTACCATTGCCTCCTTGGATGCAGTAAACTTGAGTCCCCACCCTTGACTATCCCATGCCGCTGCTGCCTAGCACGGGTGAGTTTTGACTTGTAGCAGATTGCCTTCCACTCACTAGCCACTGCCCAAGCTAGGAATTGAACGGCTATGCCTCTGCTTGACTCTCCCTCCTGTAGTCGTGACTGGTAGAGTACTGGAAACCCCCCAGGTACGACCCTGAGAGGGGACCCCTGGGAAGACAGTACCCCAATTATTCATTCAATCGTATTTATTGAGCGCTTACTGTGTGCAGAGCACGGTACTAAGCCCTTGGGAAGTACAAATCGGCAACATATAGAGACGGCCCCTACCCAACAACGGGTTCACAGTCTAGAAGGGGGAGACAGACAACAAAACAAGTAGACAGGTGTCAATACTATCAGAATAAATAGAATTATAGCTATATACACATCATTAATAAAATACAGTAGGTATGTACAAATAAAATAGAGTAATAAATATGTAGAAATATATACAAGTGCTGTGGGGAGGGGAGAAGGAGGAGGGGAGGAAAAAGGGGGGCTCAGTCTGGGAAGGCCTCCTGGAGGAGGTGAGCTCTCAGTAGGGCTTTGAAGGGAGGAAGAGAGCTAGTTTTGCGGATGTGCAGAGCGCTTTCCTGAGTGCTAAGGTTTGCTGTGACGAGACAGAACGTGGGCGGGGACTTTGAAGAGATTTTGTTCTAGGGAATTCTGCGCTAGAAGGAAATTTCAGCTGGCTAGAACACTCAAGCTGAATAATCACTCAGTCAATCAATGGTATTTGTTGAGCACTTACTGTGTCTAGAGCACCATACTATGTGCTTGTGGGAGTAAAATAACAAGAATTGGTAGACACGTTCCCCGTACGCAACGGGTTTACAGTATAGAGTAAAAAGTGTCCCTCTCCGGCACCCCTGATTTTCTTCTCCCTCTCCTCTTTCTTTAGAGTGCTACTTCAAGGGTAGGTATAAACTTTTCAGAGCATCAGCCTCATACTTTGATTATTCTTTCCTTCCCCCGACCCAAATCAGCACAATTCCAGTTAAACAGACCACAATACTTACAAAAGTAGGTAGTGGGTCAAGTATGGAAGAGGGGTATCAGGCATTTCCCAACTGTGCACTGGAAAGTTTCCAAGTCACAAATTCCTTTTGTAGTCGAAGTCAATTGCACAGTGAATTGACATTCACTCTCCTGAGCAATATTCTGGCAGGGTAATACTGTCTTGTAGAAGGAAGGTTCCTTTTAAAACAATTAATTTTGGCATTCCAGAGTGTAGCTGATTTCCGGGAAACCTCAGCTGGATAGACATGCTGGCCTAGCCCAGCAAAGCAGAGGTTCTAGCGTTTAGTACAGTGCCCTCCACAGAATAAGCACTCAATAAATACCACTGATTGATTGATTCTGTGACCAGAAGTTGGAGCCAAGGTACCTATGAGACAGGATAACATATCTTCAACACTAAAATCTGAAAATTAACAACTAGTGAGCCAAAGGGCAGGGTTTGTTTGTAGTAATGATAATAATAATAATGGCAATTATTAAGCGCTTACTATGTGCAAAGCACTGTCCTAAGTGCTGGGGAGGTTACAAGGTGATCAGGTTGTCCCACGGGGGGCTCACAGTCTTCATCCCCATTTTACAGATGAGGTAACCGAGGCACAGAGAAGTGAAGTAACTTGCCCAAAGTCACACAGCTGACAATTGGCTGAGCTGGGATTTGAACCCATGACCTCCGACTCCAAAGCCCAGGCTCTTTCCACTGAGCCACGCTGCACAGAGTGCAATTGAATAAAAATCTCTGAAAACTTGTTTGTTTTAAAATACTCTTCAAATTTCTCCATAATACGTGAGGCGATTAAAGCTCTTTATGGCTATCCAAAAATAAATTAACGGAATAGACTAGGTTGGATTGCATTGCATAACACTTCACTTCTATCCCAGGCAGTGCTCTGATATGTAAGATTCAAATGCATACAATCAATCAATCAATTGGTATTTATTGAACACTTACTATATGCAGAACATTGTACTAAGTGCTTGGGGGAGTACAGTATCCACCTTTAAGCTTCTATGGACGCCCCTCACCTGATGTGCAAACATTGGCATAGAACATTCAGGCAGTCACTTTGCGGCAAAACTATACCCACTTAGTGGGTTATATACTTTCTTCAGCCAAGCATACTTCTTTTTTTGGTTGAGAAATGACTTCATTAGGAACTTAAGCAAATTCAAGGTTTTGATTCATTCTGTAGAAATCAGGATAAACAGAAACTCTAAAATAATTTGATTCCTGAGCCAGAGGGCACTCACTGATTGACTAAATCACGTCTGTTTTCTCTTAATCTCGGGAGGTCAAAGTTTAGGAAAATAATTTGCTTTTTCTGCTTATCCGTGGTAATTAATGCTTACCTGAAAAGGTGTCAAAGAAACACAAGATGGTATGACATCACTCCATTGGTCCTGCTTTTACAGGCAGGTCTGGAAATCAAATCTTAAAAGAAAATTGGAGCACCATCCCTCATCCACACATGACTTCTTTGTGTGCCATTTTACCCTTTTCCTCTCCCCACAACCACTAAGCATCTTTCAAGGTGTCTTAGCCACTACAAGAGTGTGTGCAAACTGTTGCTTAATCCCTCTGAGCATTTAGGGACTTCTCGTCAGATCACTGAGTAAACCAATGTGTGTTTTTCAAGCCTGAAAGTGGAAGTCTGGTTTTATGCAGGGAATAGACACTGGGAGTTGACTGGTTGAGCTGGGACACTGATAGAGAGAAGCAGCATGGCTTAGTGGAAAGATCCGGGGCTTGAGAATCAGAGGTTGTAGGTTCTAATCCCTAGTCTGCCGCTTGTCTGCTGTGTGACTTTGGGCAAGCCATTTAACTTCTCTGTGCCTCAGTTACCTCATCTGCAAAATGGGGATTAAGACTATGAGCCCCACGTGGGGACCGCCTGATTATCTTGTATCTATTCCAGTACTTAGAACAGTGCTTGGCACATAGCAAGCACTTAATAAATACTATTATTATTATTATAATACATTTTCAACCACCATCTGGGTCAACCTACAGAAACCTGAGACAAACCCAACTAAAGTGGAATACAAGAGCAGCCTATTTCTAGGGGTCTGGCAAGAAGAGCTTTAAGGATGCTGCTTTCCTATATCCCCCACCCCCACCAAAGGGCCACCTCTGAGGGGGCTCCCAGAGTAGAAAAGCCTTGTAACCACCAATCAATCAATCAATCAATCGTATTTATTGAGCGCTTACTATGTGCAGAGCACTGTACTAAGCGCTTGGGAAGTACAAATTGGCAACACATAGAGACAGTCCCTACCCAACAGTGGGCTCACAGTCTAAAAGGGGGAGATCTGGGCCAGATCTGGGCCCCCTCATACTCTGAGATGCCTTCCCTTTTGGGTCAGATGGCCAGATTTGGGGGAGCTCAAAGTGGGCCAGGGCCCAAGTTGGGTTTAAAACTTGGGTTTAAAATGGGGCCAGAAGGTAGAAAAGGGTAATGGGTACAGAGGGCAGGGTTCACACGTACACGCGCATACCCACGTGCACAGGTTCAAGCCCAGGGACAACTTACCAAGTCTTCACTGCTGTTTCTTGCCACCCCCGCATCCAGCTGGGCACAGGAGCAGTGTTTGCCAGAGTTGGTAAATATGTGGGATCCCTCAAACATGGAGCAGCTGATCGTGCCACTTTACGGGTGACTCTTCCTTGGGTGCCAGCAGCTGGGGCAGGGGCTAAAGCCAATAGGGGAGGGCACCTATTGGGTTTTTTTTCTCCACTATGAGAATTTCCTGGCCAGAAGCAGGGGGCCTAGGGCTCCCTTTGGGCTGGATGTGGTTCCCACTACAGGCCAGATGCTGATGAGCCCCGGTGGGAGACGGGCACCTCCCTATCTGGTGAGCTGATGTTGGAGTCCATGTTGAGACAGTCTGGAAGAAGAACCAAGTGATGCTCAGGGGCCCTGGCTCGAAGGAGGCTGGGCTCTGTACTCCATGCCATCAACCTTCTGCAGACTAGGATTACCCAACCACACCCCCTCCAGTCCCCAAACTAAAACCCTGCTCCTTTCCTGCCTTCGCCATATGATTTCCTACTACTTGCCAGGTAAACTGATGTATTCCAAGTAATGTTTCCACTTTTCCTGTTCCTTGAAACTCAGAGTTGGAGGCAGTATGGCCTAATGGAAAAGGCCCAGGACAAGGAGTCTCAGGTTCTAGTTCAGGACCTCTTAAAAACTCTGTGTGATCTTGGGCAAGCCACTTTCTCCCTCTGTGCCTCAGTTTCCCCATCTGTAAAATGGGGATAAGATACTTGTTTTCCCTCCCTCAGACTGTGGACCCCACGGTGGTATCTGGTCTCTACCTCAGTGCTAAGCACCATGCTGGTATACAGTTGCCTCTTAATAAATACCATAGTCATCATTATTATAATGTTAAAGGATTTTTAAAAATGGTATTTGTTACGTTGTACGAAGTATTGAGGTAGATACAAGCTAATCAGGTTGGACACAGTCCATGTCCCACATAGGGCTCACAGTCTTAATCCCCGTTGTTAACTCCTAGGTCCTTCAAAAACTTAGTACAGTGCTTTGCACACAATAAGCACTCAATAAATATGATTGAAATACAGTTGAATGAAAAACTGACAGGAGACTGTATTCCTTAAGGGAGCACTTTGTGAATAGAGCACAGGCCTGAGAGTCAGAAGGACCTGGGTTCTAATCCCTGCTCCACCACTTGTCTGCTGTGTGACCTTGGGCAAGTCACTCTGAAATGCAGTTTCCCCATCTGTAAAATGGGGAATGAGATTGTGTCCAACCTGATAAGCTTGTATCTACTTAGGTCCTTCTGACTACCAAACCAGTGCTCTATCCACTAAGCCTTGGTGCTTTCGCATTAAGGTAAAGTCACACTGAAATACTCACCCCTCCCGACTCCATTCACTTGTGCACAAGCAGATCTTTTAAAAAAGATGTAGCACACTGGGCCCAAGCAGGCTGGTTTGTTAGAAGACTCTTTCCTGCCCGTTCCCTAATCACGTAATGGAAATACTTGTTAGGGCAGAAGTGAACACTGAAACTCAATACTAAACATACCACCACTGTGTTAATTGCCTGAAACCACGCAATAATAATAATGATGATAATTGTGGTATTTATTAAGCACTTACTATGTGCCAAGAATTGCTCTAAATTCTGGGGTAAGTATAAAATAATCTGGTCAGAGACAGTTCCTGTCCCCCTTGGATCTCATAGTTTAAGTAGGAGAATAGAAATGTAATCCCCATTTTACAGATGAGGAAACAGGCACAGAGGAATTAAGTGACTTGTCCAAGGTCATATGACAGAAGCAGCATGGTGTAGTGGAAAGAGCACAGGCCTGGGAGTTAGGGGAGCTGAGTTCTAATCCCGGCTCCACTACAGGCCTACTGTATCACCTTGGGCAAGTCACTTAACTTTTCTATGCCTCAACTTTCTCATTTGCAAAATGGGGATTCAGTACCTGTTCCCCCTTCTACTTGGACTTTGAGCGCCATGTGGGACGTGACTATCTTATATCTTACAGTGCTTGACACCTAGTAAGCGCTTAGCAAATACCAAAATTATTATTATTAGCTGCCAGGATTAGAGCCCAGGTCCTCTGTCTCCCAGACCATACTGCCTCATGTGAACTGCCTTGTCAAGCCTTAAAAACGGAGGACCTCATCTAACTTGTGCAGATACAAGGCCTCCATTCAGTGCCCTCGGTTCTCTGCTCAGGATTCATTCTGTCACACTCTTTTTGACAACAATCCTCTTTTCCCCCTACTCCCCCTCCCCACCCCCAACTTCTTTCCTCTGCCATGTTACCTGATTCAGCCAAAAACAGTCCTGTCAGTGTGCCAGGGGGAGAAAAAGGTGGACTTTGGCTGAATGAGGCACAGTAGCTGCTCTTTGATGAGAAGGATACAAATTTGGAAATACAAACCCTTGAATTGTTTCCTTAAGATGTATGTTTTTCACTCTTTCATTCATTCAATTTATTGAGCGCTTACTGTGTGCAAAGCACTATACTAAGCACCTGGGAGAGTACAATATATCAATAAACAGACACATTCGCTGCCCACAACTAGCTACAGTCTTGCTGGCCAAAATTCACCGAAAAGAATCCTGGATTGTATTTAGAGTTAAACACCACCTCATTTATTCAAAAGTATTTATTTCACAAATTTTTTTCCACAGCTGAATATTACAGTGACTATTACAAGCATTTTCCTATAAACAAAGGTGTAGTTTACAGATTGGTTTAAAATGGAAAAATATTTTTCTTTTCATCAGTAGTGTTTCACCTAGAATATTAGATTCTCCCACCCCAGCCTGATTCAAACTTCTTTAGAAAGGGTGTGCCTTCTGTATATCAATAGGTGGCAATGCTACCCCAAAATCTGGATGGACTGGTGCCATAAAACTACATTTTTTTCCTAGTGTGCTATTTCAGATGAATCCTCTTTGCCAGCATGTATATTTAAGGAGGAAAAAAAATCACTCTTTTGGCTTTATATTTAAAAAATAGTGTAAGGATGATCCTTGCAATTTATTTTCTGGGGTATTAAGTCCTGTGCTGGGTCAGAATTATTTTTCTTTGGCCAATGTAGCATCAGGGATGGGAGAGAAGTGAATGAAAAGATCTGGGTTATTCACTTATACCTAGAAACTCTGGCTTTAATTGGCACAGGTCAAGCACTTACCGAGAAGTTCTACCTGGATGAGGAGAACAGAACTCTAGAGAGGCAGGTTTAGTAGTCAGAAGTGTACAGTTGTCAGTTACGCGCTACTCTATGGCCTCACCTATGACCACAATATCAAGTCAATCCTGAAGAAATGGGTGCGGTGTATCGTTACAGGCTAATGAAAAGGGCTAGGTTGGCCATGTATTGTTAAATGCTAAAGGATTTGACTGCTAAAGGCAGTGCAACCTTTCAAAAAGTGTGATCTGGGCCTCAGCTAAAGCTTGCGGATTGTCGATGGTGGTGGTTGACTTGCCAAGCTCCTGATTTCCTTAGAAACAACTATAAAACTGCAGCAGTGGCAGATCAAAAGGGGCAGGTACAGACATGTGCATCCAGGAAAGACGAAAAGAGACTCCTATAAAAAAAAAAAAAAATGTATCCTGCCTGTGCCCAGAAGTGCTGTAATAAAGTTGCGGGAGTGAGATCACAGACCCGATGGATGCATTGGCAAATGTGAATGATCACCAATTGCAGCAGGGAGATGCTGAATGATCTTATGGGGGTTGGGAGGGAGAAGAGTGGATAGCTCCCACATAATACTCTTAAAAAAATGTAATGAAGGAGTCATGTAATCTGTAAATATTTTGCTGCCTCTGTGATTTCTAGAAAGAGTTCGGTGTCATGTTTCAATGGAGAAATTATAAGCCCACTGGGATGCTTTTAATATTCTTCCCACAGTAACATTTCTGTCAGAGAAATAGTGTTTGAGAAGTCAGTTACCTTAGTAACAGCTGAAGGCACATAGTGGGGAAAAGTGCTCAACTTAATGATAAATAATTGAAAAATAAAGCTAGGTCTCTGAGATAAGGTATTCGCAAAGTTATAATTTCATATCAGTCTAAGTTCTACAAATCAAAATGCCATTCCTGATTTCATGGATTTGAAGTAGGCATGAGAGTGAGAGAGAGTGTGTGTGTGTGTGTGTGTGTGTGTGTGTGTGTCTGTCTCTAATTGAATTAGCCTAAAAAACCCCCTCCAAGAATAAAATAATGATATCATAAAGTTTTTGTACATTAAAGATCTTCTCTAAAGATTCCCCTTCCAAACAGTGACTAAGCGGATAAGTTAAATACAGCATAACAGACCCAAACGTTAAATAACCTAGTCTTATGTATTACTATTCTTACCCTCCTTGAAAGCACTTTTTAAATTATACATATAAATTAAATTCTTTACAGCTCCAGTGAAAGACTTTTATCCCATGAGGAATCTGAGCTCCAGTTTTACACCTGGGATAGATAATCTTTAAGCCATTCATTCTACATATCCTTGGCAGGGGCAGTCATCAAGCAGAAGTTAAGGAGCCTGCAAAGCCCAGGGGCACTACTGGGTTAAAATGATGTGAAAGGACAGCTGGGGAGAGTGTATTTGTATGGCTACTTTTTCATTCAAAGTGCCATTGTGAATAGTCTGCTTTTCAACCCATCTGGTTACATTGAGGGTAAAAGATATTCCTTGCAGGAGAAGGAAGATTAAAACTTCCCAATAAAGTGCAACACAATTATTTTCAGGGTCCTCGAGCAGATAGTTGGAGGTGGCCATAGAAATGACTGTCGGTAGACTGTCCTTTGGAACCAAAGAAGATTTGTTGCCGGACACGAAGGTCTACCTCCATGGTAACATGTTTGGCTCAGAAGTAGAGGAGGTCCTAGCCAAAAGTGACATGCTAACTAGGTTTGGGGACCCCACTGCACGCCCAAGGGGCTGCTGTGTTGGCTGCCAGACAAGAGTCAGACTCAACAGAGGGAGAGGAAAGCAAGGGCCAGGGGGAGCCTCGGAAAAGTTGATATGAGGGAAACAGCAGGAGAGACCTTTCCACTGTGCCCATTTGGCTAAATCCGACAGGGAGCAGGACCGGGAGAGGGTGGGGTCAGGTGTCATTGCTCTTAATCCCAGTCCCAGTTTCCAGGGATCCCTGGACTACTGGGAAGGAGAACTGGGGTCATGGGGAGGGGAGGGGGGAAGGAGGGCGTACCCCAGGGCTTTGCAGAGCCACTACTGCCCTCTCGCCATAATGCCCAGGTGTTGCTGTTTTCCTGGCTTAACTTCTCGTTCTTGGCAACGCTATTTCCTTCTTCTATTTCCAAACGGTGATTTTAATGGCAAAATCCTCAAGAGAGCCAGTGCAAAGTACATAATGACACTGGAGTGTTTTAAAATAGACACTGACTTCTGAGAAATACCAATGTGTAGTTAAACACTACCATTTTATACTTTTGTAACTAGACATGTACATGTATAATCAGTGTTGAACATGGCAAGTTCCTCTCTCCCCACCTCCAACATCCTTTCATTCACATTAGGGGAATTGCTAAAACCCCAAATTATCTTTGATTTGTGGCTTTTTTTAAGTTAGACAGGTTTGATTTGCACAAATCACATTCTTATATACCAAAATACCTTTTGAGCTCAAGAAGCTGCTGTTCGTTTCTCTGAGTGCTCAAATCACCCTGGGTTATTTATTTGATAATGAAATATCACTTACTTGCTTTCTGGACCCATGAGGCATTTTACCTTTAAGAGGAGTGATGATGCTTTTGGTTTTCACTGCTGCCAATCAAACCTGGATGTTACTCCTGTCACTGCTCTCCGTCAACTTTCAATCTCTGTGAATTACCTAATTAAAGGCCTCTAGTCTGGACACATGCAACATAGATTAAATCCGGGTACATAGCAACACTCTCCTCATACCTTTTAACTGAACAGTATTTATTAGGAGACAGCAACTTTAAAGTCACTTGCTCTTTCCATAAATCTACAGGTCTGCATAAAAGGAGGCTATGTAGGTTCTTCTCAGAAACTGATGCTCCAGGAAGCAACAAACAGTAAAACACTAATGACAAGGGGAAAAGAACAGATGCCAACATCATCTCCATCACCACTGTGATTGGGATACGTGCACAAGTGCATTGTGAGAATTTGGAAGACTTTCCAAATTCCCAATAGCATAACTCACCACAAACCACACACGGCAGCAACAGCTTTCAACTGACTCTTCTCCCTGTGGAAATCTCAATTTGTGCCAACAACATAATGTCTTCAATTCTTAGAAGCCCCCTTGAAGGCTTTTTAAATGCCCTATTTTGCAGTCGGTTTGACATTTATCTGGATGAAGCTGTGAATAAAACTCTGTCAGCTTCCCCTGGAAGGGATTAGCTCTCCCTGACATTGGGGAGATATTCTTACACGGCTGTAGACTGCATTTATTTAGTCTGAATTCAAACCATTAAAAAAAAAAAACACATCAAAAAACTTCTGTATTTCAAGTATTCTTATTCTGAGCTGCAGGCTATCAAGAAAAAAAAATCACATTGAAGATCAGTGTCTTCTTATACTGCACGGTTCAGCATATAGTGTTTCTTGAAAAATCTGATTTGGTCCATATTTTACCACATTAAAATAAAGATCCTTAAATTCATTTCATTTTTGCTTAACTCAGTGTGGCTGGAGCTGAGGTTGGCAGCCTTTGTCTTCAGACCTCATTGAGAAATTCTAGGTTGAGAGAAGCTGGGATGTGAATAGAGTCCATGGTCAGAGATGACGGGTTGAAAGGAAACAAGACGGGGAACATGTGCTTGAAGTCTAAAAGCAGTTGTGGAGGGTCATTGCGCTCCTGAAGCTGTGCCTAAGAGGAGGAAAGGGAGGGCAGGAGACAAGGAGGACGAGGAAGAGAACAAAGTCAGTCATTTTCCATGTTACTTGTGTTTTGCTTTACAGTCTTTTAGACTGTAAGCTCATTGTGGGCAGGGAACATGCCTACCAACTGTTTTACTGCACTCTCCCAAGCGCTCAGTTCAGTGCTCTGCGCACAGTAAATGTTCAATAAATACAGCTGATTGATTGCTTTAAATTTGTGGGCTGGTGCAGGAGTAACATTTTGCATTATATATATGACTTGTGTAAGAAACCTAGAGGAGAAAAGATTTAACAGTCTGAGTATATGAAGGATGCCAGGCAGATGGGGTGGATCAGTTCTGCTTCATTTGCTCAGAGATCCCATGAGGTGAAATGGGCTTAAAAGCCAGAGAGAGCAACTAAGGTTAGAAGAGAGGAGAGAAAGAACTTCAGGACTGGATGGTTGATTAAAACACAGAAAAGTCTTTGAGATGTTTTGAACAAGGATAGGTCGCCATCGGTCCTGCACATTTGCCTCCCTAGAGGCAGGGGCATGGGCCTGATGACCTCTTGAGCTCATCTTTGAAATTCAGATGCCAGTCACATCTAGGAAGGAAAATCTCCAGGGTAAATCATCTTATGAGACCTTAATCAAAAAACAGGATGGCTTAGTGGAAGCTTTTCCTTCAGGAAGACCTATATTTATCAACAGGAAAACAATTCTGCTTCTGTTGTATTAGAGTGCCCAATTACACGAAGAAATATCCTTTTGTGCACCTGCATTTTAGAGATGGCAAGGTGGAGAGATCCAGACTTGAAGATGAATGCCAGACCTGGATTAGAATTTACCACTACCGACTTCCAGTTTAGCCCACCAAACCGTATTGCCTCTTGAGGGAGAGAGTTCATTAAATGGGTCAGAATGATTTAATAGCAAAGCTGAACTGAGAATTTCCGTGACCTTGAGATAAATCAGAGAGAGCTGGTCCTGAGCCCAGTGCGCTATTTCACCTTTTCCTAAGTGATCTGGACAGCAGCATTGAATGCATTTTTTTTTTCAGCCAATGATCTGAGAGTGGAAATTTGGCCCACCCCTTGGGTGATAAGATTAGAATACAAACTGGAGAACTGGCCAAGGCAGAATGAAACTGAACAGGGTCAGGTCCTTGGTAACACATGCGGAATGGACTTTCCCATATATCAAATATGTATATTATAAAATAGCTATATGATGGGGCTGAAACGCTGAATGAGAAGAGCTACACAAAATATGCTGAATGGATAACTCATTATTCCTAATAATAATATTAACAATAACAACGACAACAGCTGTGGTATTTGCTAAGCACTCAGTGGAGCCTACAGAAGATAATCAGGCCAGGCACAGACCCTGTTCAATGTGAGGCTCTCACAGTTTAAGTTAGAAAGTGAACAGGTACTGGGGAAGGGAATTGTCTACCAACTCTGTTTTACTTTCCCAAGCGCTTAATACAGTGCTCTGCACATAGCAAGTGCTCAGTAAATGTGATTAATTGATACTGAATCTCCATTTTACAGATGAGGAAACAGGCCCAGAGAAGCTAGATAAACTTGCCCAGGGTCACATACCAGAAAAGAGACAGAGCTGGGTTTGGATCCTGGGTCCTCTGAATCCCAGACCTGAGCTGTTCCCACTAGACCATGCTTAACCGAGTTGGCTGAGGGCAAGTGGTTCAGATCATTGGATTGGACTTATTGTTGAAGAGCTGTGTCTGAGAGACTGCTTGGGTGAAGTCCTGATGTGCATAAGTTGGTACAATGAGTTGTTCGTAGAGAACATCCATCAGTCAATGGTAGTCACTGGCGCTGACTCTGTGCAGAGCACTGCCCTCAGCACTCGGGAGAGTACAAGGGGAAGCAGCATGGTGTAGGGGATTGACCACAGACCTGGGGATCAGAAGGACCTGGGTTCTAATCCTAGCTCTGCCACTTGTCTGTTATGTGAGCTTGGGCAGCACACTTACCTTCTCTGGGTCTCAATTGCTTCATTTGTAAAATGGGAATTAAGATTCAGAGCAACCTGACTAATTTGTATCTAGCCCAACACTTAGTACAGTGCCCGGCACATAGTAAGTGCTTAACAAACACCAAAAAAAAAAAAGCATTGGTCATGGTCCTAGGTCAGCCTTCTGTCTAAGAAATTGGACAGCCTGACAAGTAACGACCTTCCAGATTTGCCAGCACAGTTTAAGTAAGATGTTATCATCAAAGAAAAAAGGGGAAAAGTTCAAGCGTTTCCTTTGGATCCTAGTAGTTGGTTCTGCTCTCCCCTTTTAGGACGGTTACATAGGCTCCACGGCTTACCTGAATCGTTCGTATGAAGGCTACTGTCACTCGCTCCTCAAACTCATTCAGGGGAGTGTAGAGGTTTAGGATTTTCACAATCTGTGGGTAACAAAACAACACATGGGTAACAAAGCAACAAACCTTTCACAAAACCGAATTTACAGCACCATGAGGCCACTTGACCAGGGCGAGAATGAAAGCCCAGTAGCACCTTGCTGGCTCTCTCGATATTTTCTCACAGTTATGCAGTCCAATCTAGAGACTGTAACGTAGCATAGGGAATACAGTGAAGGAAGGTAAGAGGGATGTGGCGATTATCATCCATTCTTTCAATCGTATTTATTGAACACTTGGTGCAGAGCACTGTACTGAGCGTTTGGGTGAGTGCAATATAACAACAGACACATTCCCCGCCTACAACGAGCTCACAGTTTAGGGGGGAGACAGACATTAATATAAATAAATAAATTACAGATACATGCCTAAGTACTGTGGGGCTGGAGGGGGTGATGAATAAAGGGAGCAGGTCAGGGAGACACAGAAGGAAGTGGGAGAAGATGAAGGGGGGGTTAATTAGGGAAGGCCTTTTGGGGGAGACGTGCCTTCAGTAAGGCTTTGAAGGTGGGGGCAGATTTCGATTTGAGGCGGGAGGGTGTTCCAGTCCAGAGGGAGGATGTGGGTAAGGGGTCAGCAGCGAGATAGACAAGATCGAGGCACTGTGAGAAGGTTAGCATTAGAGGAGCAAAGTGTGCGGACTGGGTCGTAGTAGAAGAGTGGCAAGGTGATTGAGTGCTTTAAAGCCAATGATGAGGAGTTTGATTATCTGACGGCTAAGAACCATGCCAATACAGCTCCTAACTCAGGGGATCAAGTCTTCCCTGGGTTGGGCATCCCATTATAAACACCATGAGCTTCCACAGTCCAAAAGGTGCTTCAGTTGGGTAGGGACTGTCTCTATGTGTTGCCGACTTGTACTTCCCAAGCTCTTAGTACAGTGCTCTGCACACAGTAAGCGCTCAATAAATATGATTGATTGATTGATTATAAAAAAAAAACTTCTTCCTTCCTGGGCACTTCTCCCTTGGGAACCCAAGGTACAGGAAGTCGCAAAGAAGCAGCGTGGCTTAGTGGACAGAGGACAAGCCTGGAAGTCGGAAGGTCATGGGTTCTAATCCCAGCTCTGCCACTTGTCTGCTGCGTGACCTTGGGCAAGTCACTTTGCTTCTCTGTGTCTCAGTTACCTCATCTATAAAACGGGGCTTAAAATGGTGAGCCCCAAGTGGGTCAGGGACTGTGTCTAGCCCTATTTGCTGAACCCGCCCCAGCACTTAGTACAGTGTCTGGCACATAGTAAGCCCTTGACAAATGCCACAGTTATATTATTAACAACTGTTGGGTAGGGACCGTCTCTATATGTTGCCAACTTGTACTTCCCAAGCGCTTAGTACAGTGCTCTGCACACAGTAAGTGCTCAATAAATACGATTGAATGAATGAGTGAACAACGAACCTGCTGGGTGGTGAGGGAGGTGCACAGGGAGCAGATGGCCTCGGCGTCCTCGGACGTCTTCTTCTTCAGCTGGAGGAGCTGGGCCGCCTGGATCAGGGGCTCCATGGTCAGCACCGCCCCGCTCTGATGGAGGTTCTTCCCCCTCAGCCACTCCTCCAGCTGACTTATGTTGTACCTGCACCCACGCGAGACAAAAGTGGGGCTGCAAGCAACGGCCTGGCAACCCTGAAGCGCCAAGAACCGGGCCTGGTGAGAAGGCCACTTCCCTGCCCACCCTGCCCCCAGAAGCGCTGGAGAACCAGTGCTCATGAAGTGTGCAAGGGGCCAGAGCAAATGGGGATTAAGACTGTGAGCCCCACATGGCACAGGAATTGCGTCCAACCCAATTTGCTTGTATCCATCCCAGTGCTTAATACAGTGCCTGGCTCACAAAAGGCTCTTAACACACAATCCCTGCCCTCAAGGAGCTGACAGTCTTGAGGGAGTTTATAGTCTAGAGCACTGTAGAGGGCCTGGGAAGGGCCACAAAATGACCAAAGAAAGTTCAGCAGCCTGGCCTGACTCATGCACCCCCTGCCCTAGCCATCTCGGGGGCATCCGCCCATCCCTCTGTGACGCCTATGCACTTAGCTTTGTACCCCTTAAGCACTTTGATACTCACTGTGTAAATATCCTTAGACTCTACATTTTTCCCTATCTGTCTTTCATTTTAGTGTCTGTCTCCTCCAATGGACTGAAAGCTCTTTGTAATCCGGATCATGTCAACCAATTCTGTTGTTTTGTAATAATAATAACAATAATAATAATAATAATAATAATAATAATAATAATAATAATAATAATATTTGTTAAGAGCCTTCTGTGTGCCAGGCACTGTATTAAGCGCTGGGGTGGATACAAGCAAACTGGGTTGGACGCAGTTCCTGTGCCACATGGGGCTCAGTGTCTTAATCCTCATTTTACAGATGAGGTAACTGAGGCACAGAGAAGTGTAATGACCCAAGGCCACACAGCAAAGGCAGAGCCAGCATTAGAACCCATAACCACCTGACTCCTAGACCATACTCTATCCACACACCATGCCGCTTCCCAAGCGCTTAGGGTAGTACTCTGCACACAGTTAGCATTCAATTAATACCATTGATGGATTGATTGACAGACTCACGTGTTAGGCTCTGAGGAGGTACAGAGGGTAAATCGCTTTAGAGTCCTTTGTCCTCTAAGCCCCTCACACTGCACTGTTCCTCCTCCCTTGCCTATTCACTCAAGTGCCTCGGAAGGCTGGGACTCAATTTCCCCTTTGGTCCCAATCTTCCTTCTGTACGGGTGTGTTTATACACACAGATATCGGTGTGTCATTCTTGGATTTTCAATGGGGCTGCTGCTCTCTGCCAGATTTCCCTAACCCAACTTGGCTCTGCAGGGATCGTGCCTGACTTGTATTGCTTTGATTTGTGTCCCAGAATCTCCCTGTCCCATCTCCCACTTCCCCAATCCCCGTTCCCGTACCTGAGCTGCATCCCTGTGCTCCACGAACAGACATCCTTCCGCAGGAGGAGATTGTTGAGGGCCACAGCATTGATCATGTAGAAGAGCTGCTTGAAGACCTGCTGAATGATCTCGGGGTCGAGGCCCTGGTCGCACATGACGTTGTGAAAGGAATTCATCTGGCGAATAATGGCATCCAGGCAGTAGGAACTGTCCCCATCCACCATGCTGGACGACCGCTTCCTGTAGCCTGTGGGCTTCACTCCAGACAGACCCTGGATGCTTTCATTTTCCAACATGGCAGACACTGGAATGAAAATGGATTGAGGGTGAATGGACCCCAGAGAAGACTCTGCCTTTCCTATAAAGGGGAGGCACCATAGCCTATCGGAAAGAGAGAAGACTATGCCTTTCCTATAAAGGGGAGGCACCATAGCCCAGTGGAAAGAGTATGGACTTAGAAGGCCGGAGACCTGGGTTCTAGTTCTGGTGCTATCATTTGCCTGCTGGGAAACCTTGAGCAAGTCACTTACCCTCTCTGTGCCTCAATCCCTTCCCCTGTAAAATGGGGATCAATCAATCAATCAATCGTATTTATTGAGCACTTACTGTGTGCAGAGCACTGTACTAAGCGCTTGGGAAGTACAAGTTGGCAACATATAGAGCCAGTCCCTACCCAACAGTGGGCTCATGAAATAACAGATTTCCCTCTCTCCTACACTGGACTCCTTGTGGGACATGAACTGGTCAATATGACTACCTTATAACAGCACTTAGCACAATGCTTGATGCAAGTGCGAAATATCTTCATAACATTTATAGTCATTATAGTACAGAGAAGCACTCTGTTCTCAGATGATCTGACTTTCAGACATTCTGGGTCTTAAATCCTCTTCACTCTTGGCAAAGGGAGAGGGGACTGACATCAGACTGGCTGTAGATTGTATGCTCCTTGAGGGCAGGGACCATGTCCACCAACTCCTCTGCACTCTCCCGAGTGATTAGCACAAAATGCTGGCTATGTCTTTGGCATAGCCTGTTGCTTAGAGTTCCCAAGCTAATTTCTGGAACTCATCATTCCCTTTGCCTCGCCTCTCACCTCCCAAATGGCTGCAATCCTGCTACAGGAAGAGAGAAAAGTTAAGGTGCGTTGCCCCATCTCCGGGCAGTTTACCTGAACTCTAATGAGACTGGGAGCTGGTGGCCTGGGTTCCAGTCCCGGCTTTAAAGAGGGTCCCAAAGGGGGCCTTGGGGCAGGTCATTTCTTCTCTTACTACCTTGTCTTCACTTTCTGTTCAGCCAACAGATTGTTGAATATTTGCACGGCCTGGCTTCATGGGGTAGGTGAGGGAGGGAGGGAGGACATATAGGCAGTGCATAAGAAGAAAAGGAAGGCCCAGGGCAAGGTGACTGACTACTCTTTCTCCTCTGATTCCTGTCCGACCCCAAGGGTGTCATTTGCTCAGTGCTACAGAGCTGGGTACCAGAGGGAAGCGTGCTGTTTTGCCTATCCTGGGGCAGTCTGAGGGCAGGGGCTTGTACCACCTCCTTGATGCAGGGAGAGGTGGGGGGTGAGACCCGGCCTGGAGGGGAAGCAGCATCAATCAAGTTTCCAGGGGCGCACCTATCATGGGCTGCAGCATGCCCTCAGCGATCTTGATGAGCTGCTGATAGATCTGGATGGACAGGTCACTCAGCACCTGGCGGTATTCGGTGAGGTCAAAGTTCTTGAGGCAGTGCTCGTTCTGCTTGGGGGTGTTCTGGGTCATGAAGCCCTGTCCGGAAGAAGAATGGATCCAGAGAGTTTCAGCAGATGCTCTCTTTCTCCTCCTTTCACCCACCCCGGCCTCCCCAACCAGCAAACTATAATCCCAAAACATCTGTGCACCTTGCTTAACATAGAGATCACCTTCTCACCCTTTGCTGCTCTTTGAAACCTCACAGTTCAAGGTATTTCAACGTGCCCTAGAACCTCAGTCTTTTTTTTTTAACGCTTGAATTTCAGGATTTGTTCCCTAGGCAGCTTTAGAGGCGGGGTGGGGAAGGTGGGTTTTTTTTAATGGCATTTATTAAGCGCTTACTATGTGCAAAGCACTGTTCTAAGCGCTAGGGAGGTTACAAGGTGATCAGGTTGTCCCACGTGGGGCTCACAGTCTTAATCCCCACTTTACAGATGAGGTAACTGAGGCACAGAGAAGTGAAGTGACTTGCCCAAAGTCACACAGCTGACAGTTGGCGGAGCCGGGATTTGAACCCCTGACCTCTGACTCCAAAGCCCGTGCTCTTTCCACTGAGCCGCGCTGCTTCTCAATGCTTGGCCTATCACATGAGAAGGTATAACATCCTCCTTCTTTCCTTGGATCAATGTTATGCTCAATGGTATTTGTCATGAGGGAATCAGAGTCAATGGATCAATAAGAGAAGCAGCAAGCCTTAGTGGCTAGAGCATGGGCCTGCGAGTCAGAAGGACCTGGATTCTAATCCTGGCTCTGCCACTTTTGTGCTGTGACAGAAAATCACTTCACTTCTCTGTGCCTCAGTTACCTCCCCTGTAAAATGGGGATTAAGAGTGTGAGCCCCATGGGGGACAGGGACTGTGCCAACCTGATTTAACTTGTATGTAGAAGCAGCGTGCCTTAGTGGAAAGAGCACGGGCTTGGGAGTCAGAGGTCATGGGTTCTAATCCCACCTCTGCCACTTGTCAGCTGTATGACCTTGGGCAAGTCACTTAACTTCTCTGTGCCTCAGTTACCTCATATGTAAAATGGAGATGAAGACTATGAGCCCCCACCTGGGACAACCTGATTACCTTATATCTACCCCAACACTTAGAACAGTGCTTGGCACATAGTAAGCGCTTAACAAGTACTATAATTGTTATCATATGCTAGAAAGCAAAAGTTAGGTGGCACTTAGCTTTCCAAAGGAAAGAAGAACACATTCCTTAAATTCATCAAGGCACTGTGACATTTTGGTCAGGTGGGCTGGTTCTCACCTCATCTCCGCTGTACTGCTTTAGGCAATGGAGGAGGCGACAGGCATTGGATAACCAGAATGCTGTCATCTCGAAGTCTTCGTGGTGCTTCTGGAACAGAGAAAAGGGACGCCCTCAGGGACTGTTGTTTTTGTATTGTATTTGTTGTTATCTTGTACTCTCCCACGTGCTTTGCACTCAGTAAGTGCTCAATAAATACGATTGATTGAATGAGTGAGTGAATGACTGCCGTTCAGCCCCACACCAGGAGCAGAGGGCAGGGAGAAGCTCTGCCAGATCACAAGGTCCCTCCCCACCCCTCTAGACTGAAAGCTCACTGTGGGCAGGGAACTTGTCTACCAACTCTTGTTGTATTGTACACTCCCAAGCACTAAGTACAGTGCTCTGCACACAGTAAGTGCTCAATAAACACCACTGATTGGTATGCAGGCAGGAGCCCTGGAGTCCCACAAAATGCTAGGGATATCGAGGCAGTTTCTCTCCAAGGATTTACATCGCCCCACCCATTTTTCCCCACAACTGCCACTGCAGCACTTCTGTATCTTCTAAGCCCTTGAGTACTCACCGCTCTCCCACCCCCACAGCACGTCTGTACATATCTTTAAACTTAGTTGCTTCCCCTATCTTCATTTATTTTACAGTCTGTCTCCCTGCCTAGATTGCATGCTACTTGTGGGCAGGGATTATGTCTATTAACACTACTGTCCTCTCCAAAGTGCTTAGTACAAGGCTCCGCACAGAGTTAGCGCTCAACCAATACTATCTGAGTGAGTTCTGATGCCACTCCAAAGAGGATTTAACTCACTCATTTTACTGTCGCTATTTTTAAATTAAGGAATTGTAACCCATTTTTACTTTGATCACGTTCTTATTCTTCTACATTTGACAATTACTCTGCCTTGCATCAAAGCCTTACTGAAGGCACATCTCCTCCAAGAGGTCTTCCTTAAGTCCTCTTTTCCTTTTTTTCAACTCCCTTCTGTCACCCTGACTTGCTCCCTTTATTCACCTCCCCATTCTCAGACCCCCAGCACTTATGTACATATCTGTACTTTATTTATATTAATGTCTGTCTCCCCCTCTAGACTGTAAGATTGTTGTGGGCAGGGAATATATCTGTTATATTGTTCTCTTCCAAGTGCTTAGTACAGTGCTCTTCACACAGTAAGCACTCAAAAAATATGATTGACTGCTCTCCCCCAATTAGCTTGTAAGCTCCTTGTAGGCTAGGAGCTGCATCTTGATTTGATTTTCTTGTAATTTCCCTATTAGTACAGTGATTTGCACACTTAAAGAGCTGAATAAAGATTAGTAGCTATAAAGGTCTTTTCTGAGGTCTTTGCTTCTTCTTCAGTCTCTCTAAGATGGTCTGTTAGGCACAAGACACTAACAAAACATGACACCCAACACACTTGCATGGAGAGTTACGCTCTTCAAGCCAATATTTGCAGCAGTGGTGACCTCTGCCATCTCTGAGAAGGCCAGGGACTCCTGCTGTCACTAGTAGGACAGGGATCACTGTCACTTTAAGAAGGACAGGGACTCCTGCTGTCACTATGAGGAGGACAAGGACCCCTGTCACTTTGAGGAAGACAGGGACCCCTGATGCTTTGAGGAAGACAAGGACCCCTGATGCTTTGAGGAAGACAACGACCCCTCTCACTTTGAGGTGGACAATCACCCCTGTCGCTTTGAGGAGGACAGTGGCACCTCTTGCTTTTGAAGAAGGATATTTCTAAGAATTTTTTTTTTTATTTTTGGCTGAGTTTGTGCAGGTAGGAAAAAACAGGGAGGCAGTACAAGTTCATCAAGTTCATTTCAATCCAGACTTTTACCTTTAGGACTTTCTTGATGCCATTGATGGTGGAGGTGAGCAAGGAGTGAACCTTCTGGTCATCGTTGATGTAATCTGCATGCCTGATGCACATGTAGAGGATGTAGGCGGGGAGACATGGCACGGTGCCTAATAGAGCCTGGGGCTTCAGATCTGCCAAATAAGAGACACTGTTAGGTTGAGGAGGGAGGCCCTCGGTGCTAAAATAATGATGGTATTTGTTAAGCGCTTACTATGTGCAAAGCACTGTTCTAAGCCCTAGGGGGGATACAAGGTGTTTAGGTTGTCCCACATGGGGCTCACAGTTTTAATCCCCATTTTACAGATGAGAAAACTGAGGCACAGAGAAGTTAAGTGACTTGCCCAAAGTCACACAGCTGAAAAGTGGCGGAACAGGGATTAGAACCCATGACCTCTGGCTCCCAAGCCCGTGCTCCTTCCACTGAGCCACGCTGCTTCTCTGAGCCAAGTGCTTCATTCATTCAATCGTATTTACTGAGCGCTGTGTGCCGAGCACTGTACTAAGTGCTTGGAAAGTACAATTCAGCAAAAGAGACAGTCCCTGCCCACAATGGGTTCACAATCTAGAAGACGGGAGACATGCAGAGCACTGTACTAAGTGCTTAGGAAGTACAATTCAGCAACAGAGACGATCCCTGCCCACAGTGGGCTCATGGTCTAGAAGATGGGAGACAGACATCAGAACAAGTAAACAGGCATCATTAGCATTGTGTAATAGAATTATGGATATATATATACACATCATTAATAAAAATAAATAGAAATATAATTATAAATATGTACATATATACATAAGTGCTGTGGGGTGGGGAGGGGGTAGGGCAAAGGGAGTGAGTCGGGGTGATTGGGAGGGGAGGGAGAGCAGAGGAAAAGGATGGCTTAGTCTGGGACCTTGTTTCAAAGTTTCAGCATTTCAGAGTTGCCAAGTTTCAGAGACCTTGCTTAGAATGACTCTCCATTAAAACCAAATTACATTTCCTTTAGGGGATATCAGTAGCCTTACTGAAGATTGGGTTCCCTGGAAGGCTGAGATTTCCTATAATCTCCTACTTAAGCTCTGGGCGGTCCTAGAGGTCTGTGTTTTGAGGGTCAGGGGTCACTCTGATTACTGTAGCAGCTCCATGGCCTGGAAAGTGGCATCGGGGAACTGGGATTGGCTGTCAAAGGTGAGAAACTTAATGGCCCCTATTGGGCCATTAAGTTGGGCAATACCTGGGGAGGAAAGGGAAGGGCACAGCAGAAGCAAGGGAGGTTGTCCTCTCCTTTGCACCTTCCCAGCTCAGAGGCAGAATCAAAGTCTCCAAACGTGTTAGTGCAGCTGCAATGCCCTGGCTGAAAAACCAAGCGAATGCCATGCCCCACCCCATTTCCCAAGCACCCATCACTCGAGCTGTACAGACTGAATTTAATTAAAAAGCAAATTGCAGCACCTGTCCATCTTGATGAACGTGCAGGAAGACTTTCTCTGTTTTCCTGGGCTAAGGTGCCTAACGCCCTGATCGAAGACGGGTCCCCCGGCAGAGCTTTGTGGCCATGGTTCAGTCAGGCCACCTCCCTACACCCCACTTGATTAAATATAAGCTCCTCTGTGGCGGGTGCAGTGGGAACATGAAATAGTCTACCAGCAGGAAAGAGCTGCAGCCTCCTGCCTATCAGAATCAAATCCAAATCTGACTTAACCCCTCACCTAGCCTCCTGCCTCTCGGCTCCCTTTCATCCCCCTGGAAGCCTCGTCTGCCCCCTGAGACAAACTGCTCCCTCCGTTGGGTGGACCCTCTTCTCCCTGTGAAGCTGTCTTACCAGGATTTAGAAGGACTCGGAGCCAAATCTGAGGTACTGGCTATACCAATGGCCTGACTGTCCGAAAAAAAACCCAAACCCGACGCACAAGAACTGTCGACGACCCGGGATGTAAGAACCGTGTCTGGGAGCAAGACAGACGGAAAAGTCAATGGAGGCTCTGACCTGTGACCAGATTTCGGATGAGAAGCGGCTCATCTTCTCTGTAGTATTCCAGCATCCCCTGGAAATCCTTCTCCTTGCGCTGGACGGCAACCTGTCTGTTGAGCTCATGCCTCTTCCTTTCACTCTGGGCTAGTGCCTGGGCCGCTGAATGGGGGACGAGAGGGGGAAGTAGACCGAGGGAGTGTCAGAACAATAATAATAATAATGATGGTATTTAAGGGCTTACTATACGTGAAGCACTGTTCTAAGTGCTGGGGGGGATACAAGGTGATCAGGTTGTCCCACGTGGGGCTCACAGTCTTCACCCCCATTTTCCAGATGAAGTAACTGAGGCCCAGAGAAGTTAAGTAACTTGCTCAAAGTCACACAGCTGACAAGTGGTGGAGCCAGAATTAGGAGCCATGACCTCTGACTCCCAAGCCCGGGCTCTTTCCACTGAGCCACACTATTGGGCTGAGCTCTACCCTGCAGCAGAAAACAGTCTCAGGACAGCTAATTGAATCACTCATTTCCCCAGCTCCAGTACAATGATGGTATTTGCTGAGCACTGACTATGTGCTAAGCACTGGAATAGGTACAAAATGATCACAGCAGATACAGTCCCTATCCCACACGGGGCTAGTCTAAATGGGAGGTATTTTATCCCCATTTTATAGATTAGAAAACTATAATCCCTCATTCTAGAGGGATTGGGGTTGTCTTATCCAATAGAAAGTAGGACCCTCCCCTGCCTGCTCTCATCACTGCTCATACCGCTGGGAAGTTCTCTCTCATGTAAATCCTAAAGCAATTATTCTGCTTCTAGGAAGTACAGAACAGGAGTGAAAACTGCAGCGGGAAGGACTTAAGTTAGACATGAGGCAGAACTAGAGAGGTAGCATGGTCTAGTGGAAAGAGCACGGGACTAGGAGCCAGAAGACCTGGGTTCTAATCCTGGCTCTGCCACTTGTCTGCCGTGTGACCCTGGACATGTCATTTAACTCCACTGTGCCTCAGTCATCTCATCTGTAAAATTGGAGATTAAGGCCATGAGTCCCACATGGGACAGGGACAGTGTCCAACTTGATTAGCTTATATTTATCCTAGTGCTTACAACAGTGCCTGGCAAATATTAAGCACTTAAATACCCTTACGGAGGAAAAAAAGAAAAAAATCCCCAGTGATAAGGACTGGGAGACCTGAGGGAACACCTGTATGATCCAGCAGTTAGGGAAGCAGTGTGGCCTCATGAATAGAGCATGGGCCCGGGAGTCGGAAAGACCTTGGTTCTAATTCATTCACTCAATCGTATTTATTGAGCGCTTACTGTGTGCAGAGCACTGTTCTAATCCCACGTGACCTCCACATGAGACAGGGACTCTGTCCAACTTGATTAGCCGGTATTTTCTCCAGTGTTTAGAACTGTGCCTGGCACCATTAAAAAAAAGCAGTTGGAAACCTGGGAAACTATCGGTTGTCAGGGGGGTAAGCAGGGAAACTGTGCCATCTCATGAGATGATATTGTTCATGTTCCCCTCCTAGCAATCCCTCTCTCTCCTTATTGCAGGATGACCAACAGGGCCAGTGATGAGGGCCAGTGTCAACCAGGGGCTGTCTGTTCATTGACAAGAATCCCTACAGGAATCTCTTTGTGCCAGAGATGGCCTGAGAGTCACATCCCTTAAGCTCCAGTTCAGGAAATCAGGAATCTGAGACAACATTACAGTCTCATAACTGACTCTGCCCTCACTGCGCCCAGCACCTGAGAGACCTTGGGCCCAACTGTCAGGGGAACCAAGAAGGAGAAGCAAATTTACCTGGCAATGCTCAGGAAACAGGATTTCTGGTTCCCCCGATCAACTTCCCAACCTGCTGCTCAAACCCCGTGCCACTTACCTTCTAGATCCTGGACTTTCTTCATGTAAATCTTCAATTGCTTCTTCAGTTTCTTCTCATTTTTTTCCAGTTTTTCCACTACTTCCTTAAGGTCCTGAAATCAGGAGTGGAAAGAAAAAGTTAATTTTCACATCACCAAGGAAGGGAGGGAAGAAGCACTTGTCCCACATTGTGTGGGGTGGCAGCTTCATCTGCGGCCACCTGCGGGCCCCACAAGCTACCCTTTCCCTTTATGCCCATTGCCCTCTGTTCAGGTTTTCGGGGAGTGCTGCAACATTCACTATCAAGATAAGGTGGATTCCTCCTCAGTGTCCCTGTCAATCAAGCCTCCACATCTCTCTCACTCTCTTTTATGATATTTGTTAAAATGCTTACTCTGTGCCAGGCACTGGGGTAAACACTATAGTAATAATAATGATAATAATAATAATAATAATAGCATTTGTTAAGTGCTTACTATGTGCAAAGCAGTGTTCTCAGTGCTGGGGAGGTTACAAGATGATCAAGTTGTCCCATGGGGGGCTCACAATCTTAATCCCCATTTTACAGATGAGGTAACTGAGGCCCAGAGAAGTGAAGTGACTTGCCCAAAGTCACACAGCTGATGGAGTTGGGATTTGAACCCATGACCTCTGACTCCAAAGCCCGTGCTCTTTCCACTGAGCCACGCTGCGTCTCTAACACTAATCAGGTTGAACAAAGTCCCTGTCCCATAAGGGGCTCACAGTCTTAATCCCTATTGTACAGCTGAGGTACCTGAGGCATGGAGAAGTTAGGTGATTTGACTAAGGTCACACAGCAGACACATGGCGGTGCTGGGGTTAGAAGCCTTACCAGTCCCACAGCACTTATGTACATATCTATAATTTATTTATATTAATGTCTGCCTTCCCCTCTAGACTGTAAGCTCGTTTTGGGCAGCAACTCTGTTTATTGTTATAGTGTACGTTCCCAAGAACTTAGTAAAGTGTTTGGCACATACTAAGTGCTTAACAAAATACCCCCATTATTAACAAGCAAACGACCCCGATTTTCTGGAGTCGAAGAACCTCTGCTCCTCCCTTTATGCCCCATCCAAAGAAAGACTAGTGAAGCCTTCTTGTTTGACCCTCCTTCCCACCGCAAAAAAGGGCCCTGTGGTTCCAGCCCTCTAGACTGTAAGCTCATTGTGGGCAGGGAATGTGTCTGCTTATTGTTACATTGTACTCTCCTAAGTGCTTAGTACAGTGTACAGTGCTCTGCACACAGTAAATTCTCAATAGATACTATTGAATGAAGCCCACACCTATGAGGCCCAGCTCGGGGATAGAAGAACTGGCCTCAGGACAAACCTGGTCTGAAAAACCAATGGGTTGGTGCTGTAGCCTCTTGTGAGTGAGAGAGAGACAGGAGGAGGAGGAGGAAGAATGAGAGGAAAAGGAAGAAGGAAAAGAGAGAGAGGGAGACATGAAAAGGGAAAGGAGGAGAGGAAAATATGAAAATTGAGGGGAGAGAAGAATAGGAGGAGAGGGGAGAAAATGGGGAAAAATGGATAAAAAGGGAGAAGAAAATGAAGGAGAAAAATAAGTGGGAGGAACAATTTCCACACATCCCCTACCCCTGAGAAACTCACCATATCCCTATTTTCCTCTCCCATTTTCATCCCCAAACCCCCCAACCCCAACTATCCCCCCTGACACCTCAACACAAGTTACCCATCCTACAATCCCCAGTCAAATTCAGCTGTTCTCTCCTGAGGGAGCCTTCACTTCTGGGTCAGTCAGTCAATCACATTTATTGAGCACTTATGGTCCCCCGAGCACTATACTAAGCGCTTGGGAGAGTACAATATAACAATATAACAGACACATTCTTTGCCTACAACAAGCTTACAGTCTACAGGGGGAGACAGACATTAATACAAATAAATTACAGATATATACATAAGTGTTGTGGGGCTGGTAGGGGAGGATGAATAAAGGAAGCAAGCCAGGGCAAGGAAGAAGGGAATGGGAGAGGAAAAGAGGGTTTAGTCACGGAAGGAGATGTGTTTCAATAAGAAGAAGGGGAGAGTAATTGTCTGTTGCATATGAGGAGCAAGGGCGTTTCAGGCCAGAGGCCCCAGCCTTAGCAGTAGCTAGAGGCACCGGCCTGCTCCTCACCCACAATACCGTTTTCACACCAACTCATTCCCTCCATCTCACCGGGGCAACATTCAATGCCGACTTCATCCGGCTCCTCCAGCCATCGAGTCTTCTAGCTGACCTGTCGACCTCCTGGCGCCACATCTGCATTCCTGAGTCACTTTGATGTTTTTTCTCTTCTTCCTATTTCACTACCTCACAAATGCTTGGGGACTGCACAATCTCTGCTGATGATCTAGCTGACCCTCCCATATCAACTTGGACGTACAAGTTGATTCTCCCCAGCTCCAATCTCTGGCCCAATTAGAGATTTTACCTTCCACCTAAAGCTCCCCCTGAGCAAATGGGACCATGTCTAATTCCCACCTCTCTTCGCTCCCAGCACATAGTGCCGTGCTCGGCACAGAACACACACTTAATAAATCCTACTATTATTGCTATTATGATGATGATATTTGTTAAGAGCTTCCTATTCTCCAGGCACCATTCTAGGCACTGGGGTGGCTACAAGTTAATCAGATTGGACTCAACCTCTATCCCACATGGGACTCACAGTTTAAGTAGGAGGGAGACGGATTTAATCTCCATTTTACAGTTGCGGAAACTGAGAAGTTGAGGCACAGAGCAGTTAAGTGACTTGCCCAAGATCACACAGCAAGCAAGCAATAGGTCTGCTTATTGTTATATTGCACTCTCTTATATTGCAAGCTCTTAGTACAGTGCTTTGCACACACTAAGCACTCAAATATGATTGAATGAATGAACTGGCAGAACCAGGATTAGAACCCAGGTCCTCTGACTCCCAGGATCATCCTCCTTCCACTATGCCATTCTGCTTCACTCCTACTAAAGCCCTCAGTGCCCTCACCCTGAATCTAACCCCAATGACCTTGCCAACTACCTAACTGGAAACATAGACACTGTACGATGTGTACTTCTCCAAGCTCCTTCCTTGCCTCTGAAAACCCCCACACTTCCATATCCTTGTCAATCTCTTCCCCAGCTGTCCTACATGAAGAGCTGTCCGGGCTGCCCTCAAAATCCACCCCAACCCCTCTCACCTCTTGAAATCTCTGGCTTCCACTCTCCCTCCCTCACTGCCATCTTTAATTCTCTGGTTCCTCCCCCTCCAGTTTGAAACACACTCCCTCACGCTAAAAAAACCCTTTATTTGGATCCCACCACTCTCACTTTTGTCAAAACTCTTCAAATGGGTGGTATACACGTGCTGCCTTCCCATTCTTTTTTTTAAAATGATATTTATTAAGCGCTATGTGCCTGGCATACTAAATGCCAGAGTAGATAAGAGATAATTAGTTGGAAACAGTCTTATCCATCACCTCTCTTCCTGACCCTTTACTATCAGGCTTTCACTTTTCTTCACTCAGAGACTGCACTCTCCAAGTCATCCAGTGACCTCCACTGGCCACGCCCAATAGATTCTACCCTGGGCTAATCCTCCTGGAACTCTTGGCTGCCTCTGACACTATCGATCATTCCTTATTCCTGGATATGCTATCCCATCTGTGGTCTACTTGATGAAGAACTCACATGGTTCTCCTCCTACCTCTCTCACTTTTCCTCCTTAATTTCACACTAGATCCTCTTCCAATTCTCATCTCCTAACTATGAGAAGGCTCTGTTTCAGATCCCTTTCACCTTTCTCATGCTACATTTACTTCCTGAGGGCCTCATGCACACACACAGCTTTAGCTACCATCTATAGCCCTGTAGCCTCATGCTCACCAACTTTAGCTCTATCTATACGGACAACTGGAGAAGCAGCATGTCCTGGCCCTGACATTCAGAAGGACCTTCATTCTAATCCCAGCCCTGCCATTTGTCTGCTGTGTGACCTTGGGAAGGTCACTTCACTTCTCTGTGCCTCTGAGGCCTCATCTACAAAATGGGAATTAAGACTGAGAGCACATATGGGACAGGGACTGTGTCCAACCTGATTAGCTTGTATCTACCCCAGTGCTTAGTACAGTCTAGGGTACATAGTAAGCACTTAACAAATACCATATAAAAATAAAGACTCCCAAATCGACCTCACCAGCCACAGACTCTTTTCTCTTATAGAGTCTTGTCTTTCCTCTTGACCTCTCCCCAACTTAACTTCTGTTTTAAGGTGAGTAGGGGAGTGCATTTAGACGGAAGGAGAAGAAGGGGGAGATCGCTTGTGTGTCTGTGTGTGTAGGGGAGGCGGGGGAGAAGAGGGCTGGGTTTCCAATTCCTAGTTATGAGGTTTGAATGATTTTTAATGTGATCAAACCCTGAAAATCCAAGGCACCTCCAGAATTATAAAGGGGCATTGGCAGAAGCGGCTGTTCCCTCTGCTCAGCTGGGACTTGTGTGCTCATGGGACACTAAAACTCATAGTCCAAGGCCCCCTTCCTGCTGCAGAAGGTGAGCTATCGCCTCAGATTTTGCCATTTAAAACCCAAATCTCCTTTGCCCAAACATCTCTGTCCTCAGGTGTCCATCCCCCCAAAGACCACACCTGTAGGAGGTGTCTGCTGCTCCTTACCAGGTTTTCATTGGTCAGGCGGGTGATTTCTTGCTGGACTCCAAATTCCACCTGGGCTTCAGGTGATAAGAGCAGTGTCTGGCAGAAGGTTTGCTGCTGCTTCTCCATTTCCTCCTTCAGGCCTTCCACGCGGGCTTTGAGTGCCTCCACCTCTTCTTCGTGCTCTCTGCTCTGCGCCTGGAGCTGGGCCTCCAACAGCCTATCCCGGGAGGAAGAACACGGTGAGTTGTTTAGGTCATGTGGCTTAGGCTGGGCACTGCCAAGCTCTGTGCCAGTACCTAGGAAGGATTCTCCTCTAGAGGGTTATGGGGTGAAGCCCAGGAACTCCATAAACAAGATATTCACTTCGGGGAGACACTGGGGTCTTTCTGGGGTCAAGGCTGGGCAGCATATCTGACAGCTAAAGGAGTTGGGAAAAGACCCTGTTGACTACTTATTATGCCATGCTAACTTCTCCCAAAGTTGGTAGTCCCAATCAGCCTGGAATGCTCACTTTCAATCTCCTTACTTCCAACCTTATCTGCACCCAGATGCCAACAGGTAGGAGCTTGAGATAGGACGGACTCATGGAGAAGCATGGGACAGAGACCGGAGATGTGGATTCTAAACCCCAGCTCTGCCACTGGCCTACGATTTGACCCTGGGCAAGGCACTAGGCTTCTCTGGGCCCCAGTTTCCTCATCTATAAGACACCAAATCTACCAAACTCAGGTTGTGAGCCCTGTGTGAAATAGAGACTGTGTCTGATTTAATTATCCTGTACTCAGTCCAGGGAGTAGTGGGGGGCTTGGCCCATAACAGGTGCTTGTAAAACAACATAACTACTCTAGGTCTGGGCTTAGCCCCTTTTCTTCTATCATTTCAAAAATTAGCTCACATTCTGGCTAATTATATTAATTTCTGTCTCCCCCTCTAGACTGTAAGCTCAGTGTGGGTGGGGAATGTATCCATTTATTGTTATTTTGTATCCTCTCAAGCACTTAGTACAGTGCTTTGCACACAGTAAGGACTTGGTAATACAAATGAATGAATGGCACACAAACCCCCCCCTCCCCACACAATACTTTGTATTTGGAGAAATAGCAGCATTGGGGTTATATGGCTCAATGTGTTTGCTCTAGGTAACTCAATGGAAAAGCTCTCCTTAGGCCTACGTTGTCCAAAGGCTTCCTCCAAAGAGTTTACATGCACCATGAAAGTGGTCATTTTATGCCCGAGCCTTCCACAAAGGGTTGGGATATGTCCATTCAGCTAAAGACTTATTTTAGAATTCAGAATGGAGTTTCACCTCTCAGCCATCACTTCAGTGAATGGTATTTATTGAGTGCTTACTGGGTGCAGAGCACTGTACTACGTGCTTGGGAGAGCACCATATAACAGTCTAACAGACACATTTCCTGCCCATAAGGAACTAGCAGTCAAATATTTCCAATGGCCCGGAGTAATGGGTTAGGGGAGTTGGTACCTTGCAGGAAGGTGAGAATGTTGGATCAGGGTGTCCCTGTCCCCAGAGGATAACTATCCTATCCTCCATGTGGGCATCAGAGGTCCTGGGCCAGAGGGGCTCAGAAATGGGAAGTTGGCCAATGTGAAAGGCTGGAGCAATTCCACTACTAAAGGACTTGTGGACATTTGTTTTGTTTTTTAAAATGATATTTGTTAAGTGCTTACAATGTGCCAGCCATTATTTTAAGCGCTGAGGTAGAGACAAGTTAATTAGGTTGGACACAGTCCCTGCCCCACATAGGGCTCACAGTCTTAATCCTTATTTTACAGATGAGGTAACTGTGGCCCAAAGAAGTTAAGCAACTTGTCCAAAGTCACACAGCAGACAAGTGGCAGAGTCAGGATTAAAACTCAGGTCCTTCCTCAGGCCGACACATTATCCACTAGGCTACACAGTTTCTTTGTGTCTTGCATTTTGTCCCCTGCCTCTCTCCTGCACTGCCCCTGACCTGACCACTCTGTTTCTTCTGAAGGTTCTCCCAAGCGAAGTCTTCTCACTTTGCCTCGTTTTCACCTCCTCCCACCTCTGAGCGAATGTAGGGAACATGCAGAGAGATCATGGCTGAGAGGAAAGTGCTGAGATGAAGGAGAGATAATTTGACTATTTCAAAGTATCACTTGAATGAGGCTCTACTTTTTAGGCAAATTCCTAAATGGGATCTTGACATGGGCATGTTAGCTACGAAACAGAGATTTCTAAATAGGCACTGAAAGACAAATTAGTGGAAAGCAAAACCTTCAGGTCTCAACAGTCTCACCCTACAATTGCTTGAAGGCAGTTAAGGCACTAGGTAGGGGGGGAATTCAGGTTGAAGCTGAACTCTTCTAAGTGGCAGAACAGTGCTTTAGTGGGGTGAGTGGAGACAGCAGCTCTCCACTCACCCATGATCCAGGTGGACCTCGGTGGAACGAAAAGTGCAAACACAGCCCAGATTTTAGCTGTCTGGCTAAAAACGTTCGGTTCTTCCCCGAGTTGAACCTGAGCCAAAGCAAGCGCGTGGAGTGGGTGTGCAGACATAACAGAAGCAGTGGGAGTGAAGGAAGAAAAGAAGAGATTTGACCTGGCAACTTGTTTTAGGCCCTGATAGGCCAAGCCGAGTTCTCCATCTTCATTCAAGGAAGTCTGTAACTTCCTTCCATATGTCTCTATTGGTGCTTTGTTGGGCAGATCAATCAATTGTAGTCATTAAGCAGAAGCAGAGTGGCTCAATGGAAAGAGCCGGAGCTTGGGAGTCAGAGGTCATGGGTTCAAATCCTAGCACTGCCAACTGTCAGCTGTGTGACTTTGGGCAAGTCATTAAACTTCTCTGTGCCTCAGTTGCCTCATCAGTAAAATGGGGATAAAGACTGTCCCCCGTGGGACAACCTGATCACCCTGTATCCTCCCCAGAGCTTAGAACAGTGCTTTGCACATAGTAAGTGCTTAGCAAATGCCATTATTGAGAAGCAGCGTGGCTCAGTGGAAAGAGCCGTCTTTGGAGTCAGAAGTCATGGGTTCGAATCCCAGCTCCACCACGTCTGCTGTGTGACCTCAGGCAAGCCACTTAACTTCTCTGAGCCTCAGTTACCTCATTTGTAAAATGGGGATTAAGACTGTGAGCCCCACATGGGACAACCTGATCACCTTGTATCCCCCCCAGCGCTTAGAACAGTGCTTTGCACATAGTAAGTGCTTAACAAATGCCTAATTATTATTATTATTATTAAGCACCTTGCTGGTGCTTGGCACTACACTAAGTGCTTTGGAGAGTTTAATAGAAAAAGACATGTTCTCTACCCTGAAGGGCCTTACAATTTAACGGGGGAGACAAAGCCAAAAATGACTTACAAATGGTGAAAGTTGAGTAGATGGGACAATGACTGGGCTAACTGGATGAATAAGAATCGCCAGTGTATTACAGGGACTTGTCAGCTAATCACTAGGAATCTACAGAGGATTATAAAATCTCCCCTAGAGGATTCTTTACTCTGATTTATACAAAATGTGGGCCAGGCTGAGAGATGGAAGAAAAAGAGATTTCTTCTCACCTATGACTTCAACAGCTGGGAATGGCAGGACCATTTCCAGAAACAGCACATTGGAGAGGAGGAATTTGAATGGTTTAATAGTGTTTCCACTTCACAGAGGCTGGAATGTGGGGCTGAGGAAAGGCGTTCATCAATTCTGATTCTATTCCCTCCTCTGCCTTTTAAGAAATCATAATTCATTCATTCATTCAATCATATTTATTGAGTGCTTACTGTGTGCAGAGCACTGTACTAAGTGGGCAAGAAATGATTGAAGATAGGAGAGTGGGAATTGCATACTTCATGTTTATTTTCCTGGGCACCTCTTCCAGGGACAACAGGCTGGTAGAAAAACAGCAAAGCAGCGTGGCCTAGTGGATACGGATAAGGGAATCAGGAGGACCTGGGTTCTAAATCCCAGTTCCACCATTTGTCTATGTGATCTTGGGCAAGTCACTCCACCTCTCTGTGCCTCAGTTATCTCATTGGCAAAATGGGGATTAAGATTATGAGCCCCATGTGGGACATGAGCTGTATCCAACTTGACTAGCTTGTGTCTACCCCAGCGTTTAGTACAGTGCCTGGCACACAGTAAGTGTAACAAATACCAAAAAAAAAATTACCATAAAAAAACAAGCAGGCTGGTAAATTTTGGATACTCATTTGCAAGTCTGTGATAACAATAACAATTTTTAATTTATCAGGGGTCTGCCTCTCTAGGAAAACAAACATTTCCTAGGCCACGCTACGCCCCATGGAGAAGGGCAGAAATAAGCTTAAACTGTTTATGCCGATATAGAGCGTGCAAGGGAATGGAACATGGAAGAGACATAACCAGCCAGGGAAATCTATATCCTTTTCTAGAACAAGCTCATGGCCTTTCAGGGAGATGCTTTAGGGCCTTGGGTGAACCTGGTCCACCTTCTTTTCATCAACTCTTAGGAACCTTCTGGCCAGGGCTGGGGTTAAGCAAGGAGAGACCCTGGGGATATTAAATTCAGCAGGTCCTTGATGGGGCGGAAGGGAGGGTGAGAACAATGAAGCCTGTTGGTACACTGGGTATGCAGGACTTTCCCATGATTGGTGGCTCCTAACTGGCGCTACTGGTCAGGTGAAGCGGGCACTCCCTCCTGCCACCCCACAACCCCTACTTCAACCTGGTGGGACCCCTAAATCTCTGGTCTGCCTAGCCCTACATAACGCCATTCATGCCCCCAACCATTCTCCCCATGATCCAGGTGGACCTCGGTGGAATGAAAAGTGCAAACACAGCCCAGATTTTAGCTGTCTGGCTAAAAACATTCGGTTCTTCCCCGAGTTGAACCTGAGCCAAAGCAAGCGCGTGGAGTGGGTGTGCAGACATAACAGAAGCAGTGGGAGTGAAGGAAGAAAAGAAGAGATTTGACCTGGCAACTTGTTTCAGGCCTTGATAGGCCAAGCCGAGTTCTCCATCTTCATTCAAATATCTCCAGTCCTCAGCCTTGCTAGAAACAAAGGACAGAGAGAAGGAAAACCAGTGGATAGGAAAGAAAGGCAGAGGGTCAGCGGAAGGGAAAGCTAGGAGAACTCTATTGTGTCAGACCATATAGGAGAAGAGGCTCCAGTACAAAACTCCCCATTTCCCCCATCAGCGGCTTCTTCTAGGCCTCCTTCAGTCTCTTTCAAGGGAGCAAATCTCTGAGGTTGGCACCAGTTGCATCAGTGTGGCAGAGCGGAGGTAGGTGGATGATTCAAAAAGAGATAAATGTCTCCTATTTACCTACTGTGACGCAATGGTTGAGCAATGTTTGGAAAGAGCCTGGACAAAGTTTAGTGACTGCAGGGAATCACAACTCAAACACACTGGTGAGTGCACTGGTATTTTTTTAAATGGTATTTGTTAAGCACTTACTATGTACCAGACACCCTAGTAAGCGCTGGGGTAGATACAAGACAATCAGGGTGGATTCAGTCCATGTCCCACACGGGACTCACAGTCTTATTCCCTATTTTACAGATGAGGGCATTGAGAAGTGAACTGACTTGCTCAAAGGCACACAGCAGACATATGGCAGAGTGCTTAATGGTGCAGAAAACTTAACTAAGTAACTAAGTACTTGGAAGAGTACAACACAGAGTTGGTAGACACTTTCCCCAGCCACGACAAGCTTACAATCCAGCTCCTGCATGAATAAGAGAAGAAAGAAGTAGCAGTGGGAGAACGATCTCTGGAAAGTGATTAGTTGCAGGCCACGGAACAGAGACTTAAGTCAGGGACCTGAAGAAGAGACAGAGGGGCATCACAATTGTCCCTCCTACAAAATTCTGGGCTTGTGAAGTCATCTGTCATTGTGTTAACAGTAAACATCCTTGGTAAAGCAATTATTTTGGAGGAAAATGGCAGCAGCTTGTTTCTAAGGCATTAACGGATGCTTTTCAGAATGATCCTGAATGATGGGATGCTTCATTGGAAAATCTGCTATATCATTAGTCATCTGGGCTTCTGATTCTCCTTATGAGTCTTCCCATTTCATTCTGGGACACTTTTTCCATGTTAAGGAAGAAGCAAACTGTGTTCTGGGCTCCAAGTCTACTTCTCCCAAGAAGTCTTCCATCTTTAAAACACTCAGTCACCTCACCATATCCTACCTCATCTCACTGATTAACTGCAGCACACCCCACACACTTCTCTCCCCTATTACCAGCTTACTCTCTGAGCCCTGATCTTGTCTCTCACGACCGACTCCTTTCCCACATCTTCCTCTTAGCCTTGAACTCCCTTCCCACTCCATAGAGGCCAAACCATCAATTTCCCCATTTTCAAAGCACTATTCAGGTCACATCTCCTCCAAGAGGCCTTCCCCGATTTAGGCCTTCTTTTCCCCTGGCTCCCTCTCCCTTCTGCATCAACTATGCACTTATGTTTGTGACCTCTGGGCACTTGATATTCACCCTACCCTATGCACTTATGTACATATCTTTAAATTATATAAGTTACTGCATTCATTCAATTGTATTTATTGAGGCTTACTGTGTGTAAAGCACTGTACTATGCACTTGGGAGAGTACAGTATAACAACAGATACATTATTGCCCACAATGAGCTCACAGTCTAGGAGGGGAGGCAGATATGAATATAAATAAATAGATAAATAAATAAATTACAGATATAAACATATGTGCTGTGGGGATGGACGGGAAGATTAATAAAGGAGCAAGTAAGAGTGGCGCAGCAGGGCGTGGGAGAACGGGGAGGAGGTCTTGGTCAGGGAAGGCTTCTTGGAGGAGATGTGCCTCAATGAGAAGCAGCATGGCCCAGGGGAAGGAGCACTGGCTTTGGAGTCAGAGGTCATGGGTTCAAATCCCAGCTCCGCCAACTGTCAGCTGTGTGACTTTGGGCAAGTCACTTAACTTCTCTGTGCCTAAGTGACCTCATCTGTAAAATGAGGTTTATGACTGTGACCCCCTGTGGGACAACCTGATCACCTTGTAACCTCCCCAGTGCTTAGAACAGTGCTTTGCACATAGTAAGCACTTAATAAATGCCATCATCATTATTATTAATAAGGCAATAATTGGATATTTTTATTAATGTCTATCTCCCTCTTTAGACCATAAGCTCATCGTGGGGAGGGACGGTATCTGCTAATTCTATTCGATTGTACTCTCCCGAGCACTTTGTACAGTGTTCTGCACATAGTAAACACTCAGTAAATTTGATTGATTTTTAAAGAAAAATCTACACTTCTCCCCTAAGATGCATTCCTTCCATCCATTGATCAAAGCTTATGCCATCCTGTCCATCAAGTTTCTTCTGATCAAACAGAAGCAGAATGTGGACTGTACCTCCTCCTCCCACCATGGCCAGATTGGGCTGTCCAACAGGGTGACTGTGTCTGCCTTACTTTCTGGATGGTTAGTGTAGACAGCAGCCCAGGGACACAGAGGGCTGTCAACCTAAAGTCCAGGCAAGGAGGATGGTTGAAATGTTGGTAGACATGTTCTCTGCCCACAAGTTTACAGTCTAGGGGAGATGCAGACATTAATATAAATAAATTGCATGAGTGTACTTAAGTGCTGTGGGGCTGAGGGAGAGGTGAATAAAGGGCGCAAATCCAAGTGCCAGGATGACACAGAAGGGAATGGGAGAGGAAGAAATGAGGGCTTAGGTGAGAAGCCCTCTTGGAGGAGATGTGCTTCTTTTATAATAAAGATTTTGAAGGTAGAGATTGTGATCATGATGATGATGACGGTATTTGCTAAGCACTTATTATGTGCCAAGCACTGTTCTAAGTGCTGGGGTAGATACAGGGTAATCAGGTTGTCCCACGTGGGGCTCACACTTTTAATCCCCATTTTACAGTTGAGGTAATTGAGGCCCAGAGAAGTTAAGTGACTTGCCCAAGGTCACACAGCAGACATGTGGCAGAGCCCGGATTAGAACCCATGTTCTCTGACTCTCAAGCCCGTGCTCTTTCCACTAAGCCATGCTGCTTTCAGATATGAAGAAGGAAAAGTAAGAAAAGGAAAACTTTAGATTGAAGCTTAGGAAGTTGGACAAAAAACATGCTATTAAAACTATTCCGAAGGTCCATCCAATGTTTAAATCTATTTTAAAGGGCCGCCATGTGTTGGCAGGGCCTTGTTTAATATGGAGTTTCTTTTTAACTTCTAGAATTAAATATTAGTCATCAGGTGGAAGCACATTTCCAGCAACTCTTTGCCTTGATGCCCTCTAGACCCTGGGGTGAAAAGCTCCACAACCTACAGCCAACTTCGTGAGTTACACAAGCGCTTTGATCGTTCTGATTATGAAGGCCGTGGACAATTTCTTTTAGGTTAAAGGTTTGCAAATAATAAGGTGTAGAGGTCCCTAAGGCAGGCAAAGCACCTGGGACCTCAGAACAGCATGGAAGTAAGGTAAAACTGGCTGTGGGAGAAGCTTGCTTTGCAAAGCCTGAGGGTCCCAGAGGCAGTTCTATCAACCAAAAAGGTGAAAAATGTCCACTTCCTGCTTCCCCCCCAGAGGCAAAGTCTAGAGTCTGCGTTCCCCCTAGTCACAGCTCGATGATGATGGTATTTGTTAAGTGCTTACTATGCACCAAGCACTGTTCTAAGTGCTGGAGTAAAAATAAAAAATAAAATAAATAATGGCATTTATTAAGCGCTTACTATGTGTAAAGCACTGTTCTAAGCGCTGAAGTAGATACAAGGTAGTCAGGTTGTCTCACATGGGCCTCACAGTTTTAATCCCCATTTTACAGATGAGGAAACTGAGGCACAGAGAAGTTAAGTGACTTGCCCAAGGTCACACAGCAGACAAGTAGTGGAGCCGGGATTAGAACCCACGTCCTATGACGTTCAAGCCCATGCTCTTCCCACTAAGCCATGCTGCTTCTCAACAGAAGCCATGCTGCTTCTCAATGGAAACACTCAAACTCAGTGCAAAGCACACCAACACAACAATGTTTAATCAATCAATCAGTGGCATTTATTGAATGCTTTCTGTGTGCATGACACTGTACTCATTAAGTGAGTCCTCAGGAGAGTGAAATTTCATCCTAACTTTGAGAAGCAGCATGGCCTAGAGGATAGAACACAGGCCCAGGAGTCAGAGGACTTGGGTTTTAATCCTGTATCCTCCATCTACTCGCTGTGTGACTTTGGGCAAGTCACTTCATTTCTCTGTGCCTCAGTTCCCTCATCTGTAAAATGGGGATTAAAACCAGGAGCCTCATGTGGGATGGGGACTGGGTCCAACCTCATTAGCTTGCATCTACCCCAACACTCAGTACAGTGTCTGGCACATGGTAAGCACTTAAATACCATTTAGGAAAAAAAAAAAAAGGAATACCCAAACTTGGGATCAGCTCCACACAGCCAGCCTCAGCCCCTAAGGGCAAGACTCACTATGCAGCAAGAAGCAGCATTGCCTACTGGTTAGAGCATGGGCCTGAAAGTCAAAAGGACCTGAGTTCTAATCCCGGCTCCGCCACTTGTCTGCAATGTGACCTTGGGCAATGTACTTAACTTCTCTGGGCCTCAGTTACCTCATTTGTATAAAGGGGATTAAGACTGTGAGCTCCATGTGGGACAAGGACTGTGTCCAACTTGATTAGCTTGTATCTACCCCAGTGCTTAGTACACTGCCTGGACATAGTAGGTGCTTAACAACTACAACCACAAAAAAAGACTTGACCAGACTCACTTTGCCAATCTCCAGGAGGATGGGAGTGCAGGGAGCCCGGGGATCAGCAGGCTTGTACCTTCCTGACACCCACACAAGGGGTCAACAAGGACCAGGTGACCTCCAGGATGCCTCTGTGGGCACCAGTCAGTCTGTCAATCATATTTATTGAGCTCTTACTGTGTGCACAGTACTGTACTAAGCATTTGGAAGAATGCAATAAAATAATAAACAGACAAATTTCCTGCCCACAACAAGCACCTGGGTTTGCATAAATATCCCTACCACCTACTCCCTCAGAAAGGAAGAATGTCTCCAATACCATCTATCTCGCCCCTGACTTCTTGCTCACATCCTTCCTCTGGCCTGGAATGCCCTCCCTCTTCATACCTGACAGACCATCACTCTCCCCACCTTGTAAATCTTAATGAAGGCACATCTCCAAGAGGCCAAGAATAAGTCCTCATTTCCTTTTTTCCCCATTCCCTTCTGCATTGCCCTTGCACTTGATTTGCTCCCTTTATGCACCCCTTCTTGAGCCCCAAAGCAGTTATATACTATCAGTAATTTATTTATATTAATGCCTGTCTTCCCCTCTAGGCTGTAAGCTCCTTTTGGGGTGGACATATTGTACAACTCTGTCATATCGTATTCCCCCAAGTGCTTAGAACTGTGCTCTGCACACAGTAAGTGTTCAATAAATACGATTGATTGATTGAGCGAACACTGAAAAACTCACTCTAACAAAACTGCCATACCAGAAGAACCAAGTATGATTGGTTGTAACAACTTCTATGGCCTAGGGGTCAGCTCCTCTTGAAATGGTCTTTTGTATTAGAATGAGGTTCTTGGGGAAACTTTTTAAAAGTTTCTGAAATCCCAACCCTTTAAAACAAGAGGAAATACTTTGAACATCATAAGATCTAACCTTAGTTTAAATCAAAAATGTTTAAAGCCAAAAGAGAGCTTCTATGCCGACAGAATGTAGTCTGTGCTCCAAAGTTTGTCTGTTATTTAAGTCTGTGGACAATTTTCCTACCTCACTGGCTTATGATTTGGGCTTTTCTTGGGTATGGGAGGCAGAAATGTTACTAATCAGAGGTGAAAAAAGTTCCCAAGACTCTGAATCTAAATGCATTCAGTACAGACTCTTCTGAAACCCCAACGCCGCTCACAAAATGGATGTACAAATACAGATGAAAATGTTCCTTACCTACAATGCTGAATTTCAATCTGCCTCTTGGTTTAGTAGATATTAAACTACAGTATTTTCTAAAAACAAAAAGTCATTTTGAACTCCTGCGAGATCCCCACAGCCGGAGCTATGACTAATGTTTTAGAATGCAGAGTTAGGAAGAATTACGATGCTTTTAGGGTAATGAAGTTTTCTTTCACACAACAAAGAACCTGTAATCTATCTCGAACCCAACCTTGCCTTAAATACCAGCGCAAGTTCATTCCATTTCCTTCCTTCCCCCATCCCATCCTTAATAAATATGGCTTTCCCTCTTCATTATGAAAAAACCTTAATTGGCACTTGAGTCATTCATAGGTCATCTTTCAAAGAGTGAATCATTCACTCATGCCAGCATTTTTCACAGATGCTTTAGAGGGTTTCAGGGTTGTTAGAGGCTGGAACTGAGGTCCTCCCAATACTCAATCAGTGGTATTTATTGAGCCCAATAGCCTTTTTAGTGGGACCAGCTGCACTCTGTGGGTTGAACAAGGGGGTTCTTTAACCTCATAACCCCCCAACCCCCAGCCAGCTACACTCCCTCCCCACTTTTACGGTCTTCTGTCCTGCTGAGGAAGAGAGAAAACTGAGTGTTTTGATTCTTGGGTAGAAGACTCATGTGGAACTGCCCCTCTCAGGGTGGGTGAGTGGCATGGGAGGAGAGCAGAGAGGGGGGGTGGAAGAAGCCTTTGTGGCAGCATGTAGTGGAAAACCCTCGAGAATCACGGCCAAATGCCCAGTTTCTGATAGTGTCACTTGCTGCTCTACTTCCTCTCCAAAATGGTAGGTGGGAAGAAGGGCGATATCCCAGGGACCAGATACTGAATGGGGGGCAAGGGGTTGACCCCAGTGGGTCCTAAGATCCCTCCAGGCAGGAGTGGAAGGAGGCAGCAGTGGGAAGCAGATCTGCTCCTCTCTACCAAGGCAAGAGGCACAATGAGCAAAGCCTGATTTTGGGGTCTGGAGACTTTGGCAACTGATTTCCCTTGCCCCATGGCTTTGCTTTCCCTTTATGGAGGGAGGAGATGTCTCTTTGGAAGCTACTGAGGGAAGATGAGGATCCTTTCACAAGGGGCTAAAAGGGTTTTGCTAACCCCTCAGGAGCAGGAAAAAATGGTCTGTTTCTAATACATTGGTAATAATAATAATAATAATAATAATAACTATGGTATTTGAAAAGCGCTACATGCCAAGCACTGTTTGAGCACTGGAGTACATACAAGTTAATCAGGTTGGACAGCTTGTCTTCAAACACCCTCCCTCCACCTCGAGCCTGTGTAATTTTAAAAATATCAAATGCAAAACTACCTCTATGTCTTCTTCTCTCTCGAACCAATTTTACTCCTTGTGCGCAGTTTCTAGCCAAACCCTGAATGGGTGGAGGTTTCCTCTTTCTGATCTTCCTCAACAACAATCAGGCAGATTGAAATTGAGTCCTAATTCCAGCCACTCCCTCTTTGGCCAAATCAATGGCCAAAATCCATCGATACTCCAAAAAAACTTTATTTTTGCCAAGAGCCTTAACCATTCCTGTCCATTGGGCTACAACAGAGAAGAGGAGCAGTGTGGCCTAGTAGATTTGGGATTCTCCGACTCCTAGGCCCAAGCTCTTCCCACTAGGCCAAACTGCTTCTGCTGCTAGGTTTAGCAACAGTTGTTGCTGCCAGCAGGGATGGGAATGGAGAGGGGAGAAGAAGGGAATGGAGGGGGAAGGAAGGGAAAGGATAGGGGAGGAGGGAAAAACTTGAATAATCTACAAATTGGAATGAATTGTATCTGAATAACGGAGTATCGACTGAACAGTGAAACTTTGCCCTATGATTCCTGGGGGAATCTCCTATATAGGCTTCACTGTATAGTAATTATTGATCAGCCATTATCACAGATCACCCAGTGAGCCTGATTCAGGAGATGGTGAGGAGAAGCATTAACTGACTCTGTCCCTCAGACACGGCCCATCTTCAGTGGCTTCCAAGTTGCCCCCAGCCCCCTCCAAGGGCACGCCGACCTGGTGCCAGATGAGACTTACCTGTTGGTCTGGCAGACCCCATGGTAGGCCTCGATTGCATCCTCTTGGTCGACATGTTTCTCGCTGTTGGGCCAGCTTGTACGGGCGTTAATGTTGGGCTCCTAAATTTCCCCACGATAAAAACACAGCATGTTCACATCACCGAAGTCTAAGCCATGAAATGTAAACGTACCCACTCTGGCAGGGCTGGGATGGAGCTGCCACAGGAGAGGCAGCATGGGACAAGGGGCACTACCACAAGTGCTGAGCAGCCCCTGACACACAAATGGGCAGTGGCCCTGCTCTGCACAATGCTGGGAGGGTTTGGCCCATGATTCCCGAGCTTCATGGATAAACACAGTAATGAGACTAATCTCCCACAGGAGCTTAACTAAGTGTTTTCAAGCAAAGGGCCACAGCAGGTGAATGAGGAAGCTTCTGAGGTCCAGCCAGAGACGGCACCACAACCCCACTTCTCTCTCCCTCCTCTCCCACGGGATGCCGGGTATGGGTGCCTCAGGCTGTTGTTGGGCTTAGAGTGCTTCAAGTTCCCAGTGCGTTCTGAGCAACTCAAGGGATTCATCCAATCCCAAGGGTTGGGAGGGTCCTGGAGGAGGGTAACAAGACCCTAATGGTCACAAGCCATACTCCCTCTCCCCCGCCCACTCCCCCACACACTCAACAATCATGCCAAAGGGCAGGCAAACCAAAGAGACAAAGAAAATAGGAATTTAAAGCATCCATAGCTCACGTTTCGGCCAGCCAGCCTCCGCTGGTCCGCACTGACAATCTGGGTCCTCAGAATGAGCACCTCCTCCTTGCGGACCTCCAGTTCCTCATTGGCTGACTTCAGCTGGTTCAGAAGGAGGGTGTAGCTGTCCTGGGCGTCATTGGTCGAGTTGTCCCTCGTGGCCTGGTCTGCCACGGCCTTCCTCAGTTCGTTGACCTCATTCTTCAGTTTTTTGTTCTCTGACTCCAACTCTTGTCTCTGGAACAGACCCCGGCCCCACCTCAGCATCGCTCTCTCCAATACAGTGAGCCTCCCTCTAAGAAGAGCCTGCTCTCCCTCTGCCTCACCCTGGCAGGCCTGGGAGTCAAGGTGGTACCCATCTTCCCATTACAGAGATGGAAATATAGAGGGACAAGTGAAACTGGTAACTCCCAGGGGTGGGATGAGAATTGATACGTTAAGGAGACCAGGAACACCTTCTCTACACTGTTAGCTCATTATGGGCAGGGAACATGTCTGGCTCATTCTCTTGTACTGTACTCTCCCAAGCACTTAGAACAATGCTCTGAACATAGTAAGCACTAAATCAATACCATTGATTGATGGATTGAAACAGTTCACTTCTTTAGAGTAATGAAGGACTACCAAACACACCCATGATTTTCAGATCGGTATGTCTTCTGGTCCCACAATGTTTTCAAAATGGATTCTGCCCCTTACCTAGTCTTCAACGGTAAACTGGACTATGATCAGTAGTTTCTCATGGTTGAGACTTCAGCGAGTTGCTCCCACCTCTTTCCCCCCTCCTCTATTCCTGCCCTGCTAAGCTGACCCACCGGCTAGGAGTAACAGAGGTGGATGAAAATAAACATTAGATACAAATAGCAACTGGTCCTGAACAAGGTTCCTGAACTGCACGTCATTGAGGACGCATTGAGGTCAGCTCCGCAACATTGCCAAGATCCGCCCTTTCCTCTCCATCCAAACTGCTACCCTGCTCATTCAAGCTCTCATCCTATCCCGTCTGGACTACTGCACTAGCCTTCTCTCTGATCTCCCATCCTCGTGTCTCTCTCCACTTCAATCCATACTTCATGCTGCTGCCCGGATTATCTTTGTCCAGAAACGCTCTGGGCATATCACTCCCCTCCTCAAAAACCTCCAATGGCTACCGATCAATCTGCGCATCAGGCAGAAACTCCTCACCCTGGGCTTCAAGGCTGTCCATCACCTCGCCCCCTCCTACCTCACCTCCCTTCTCTCCTTCTACTGCCCAGCCCGTACCCTCCGCTCCTCCACCACTAATCTCCTCACTGTACCTCGCTCTCGCCTGTCCCGCCATCGACCCCCGGCCCACGTCATCCCCCGGGCCTGGAATGCCCTCCCTCTGCCCATGCGCCAAGCTAGCTCTCTTCCTCCCTTCAAGGCCCTGCTGAGAGCTCACCTCCTCCAGGAGGCCTTCCCAGACTGAGCCCCTTCTTTCCTCTCCCCCTCGTCCCCCTCTCCATCCCCCCGTCTTACCTCCTTCCCTTCCCCACAGCACCTGTATATATGTATATATGGTTGTACATATTTATTACTCTATTTATTTATTTATTTATTTATTTTACTTGTACATTTCTATCCTACTTATTTTATTTTGTTGGTATGTTTGGTTCTGTTCTCTGTCTCCCCCTTTTAGACTGTGAGCCCACTGTTGGGTAGGGACTGTCTCTATGTGATGCCAATTTGTACTTCCCAAGCGCTTAGTACAGTACTCTGCACATAGTAAGCGCTCAATAAATACGATTGATTGATTGATTGATTGATTGAGGAAGGCAAGGAGATGGAGGCAAAGACTGCTGCTCTCCAAGGTTTCTCAGTGTGGCTGTGTTTCTACTGTCATCTTAGAATGATTAGGGTTCCTGGATATCTCTGAACACTGCTTGTGTTACATGCTCAAGAGAGCTTATTAAACTAAGCCCAATTCTCCTTGGGTCATTCTACAGTGGTGTTTGGGAAAACACCAAAACCTGCTGGTCTCACGTCCATAACATTGCCAAGATCCGCCCTTTCCTCTCCATCCAAACCACTACCTTGCTGGTTCAATCTCTCATCCTATCCCAACTGGATTACTGCATCAGCCTCCTCTCTGATCTCCCATCCTCCTGTCTCTCCCCACTTCAGTCTATACTTCACGCTGCTGCCCGGATCATCTCTGTGCAGAAACGCTCTGGGCATGTTACTCCCCTCCTCAAAAATCTCCAGTGGCTGCCAGTCTACCTATGCATCAAGCAAAAACTCCTTAACTCTTGGCTTCAAGGCTGTCCATCTCCTCACCCCCTCCTACCTCACCTCCCTTCTCTTCTTCTATGGCCCAGCTCACACCCTCCGCTCCTCTGTCGCTAACCTCCTCACCGTACCTCATTCTCACCTGTCCCGCTGTCGACCCCCGGCCCAAATCCTCTCCCTGGCCTGGAATGCCCTCCCTCTGCACATCTGCCAAGCTAGCTCTCTTCCTCCTTTCAAAGCCCTACTGAGAGCTCACCTCCTCCAAGAGGCCTTCCCAGACTGAGCCCCCTTTTTCCTCTCCTCCTCCCCATCCCCCCCGCCCTACCTCCTTCCCCTTCCCACGGCACCTGTATATGTGCTTGTACAGATTTATTACTCTATTTTACCTGTACATATTTACTGTTTTATTTTGTTAATGATGTGCATCTAGCTTTAATTCTATTTGTTCTGATGACTTGACATCTGTCCACATGTTTTGTTTTGTTGTCTGTCTCCCCCTTCTAGGCTGTGAGCCCGTTGTTGGGTAGGGACCGTCTCTATATGTGGCCAACTTGTACTTCCCAAGAGCTTAGTACAGTGCTCTGCACACAGTAAGCGCTCAATAAATACTATTGAATGAATGAATGAATTCTACGGACAGCAGGGGATTTGCACTGAACCTCTTGGACCAGCAGAGGGAGGTTTAGTGCCTTACTGCATCCACTGCTTGCACTAATTCATTTGTATTTATTGAGCGCTTACTGTGTGCAGAGCACCGTACTAAGCGCTTGGAAAGTATAATTCAGCAACCTGTATAGTCCCTACCCGACAACGGGCTCACAGTCTATAATGTATATATCTCTAACTTTGTTTTTATTGATGTCTCATCATCATCAATCATATTTATTGAGCGCTTATTGTGTGCAGAGCACTGTACTAAGCGCTTGGGAAGTACAAGTTGGCAACATAAGTACAAGTTGGTAATGTCTGATGTCTCGAGACTATGAGCTCGTTGTGGGCAGGGTTTGTCACTCTTTATTGTTGTATTGTACTTTCCCTAGCACTCTGCAGCGCCCTCCACACAGTAAGTATTTAATAAATATGATTGAATGAATGAACTTACTCCTCACAATCCGGTTGAGTAACTCCTGCCAAAATTCCTAACATACTACTAGGCAGGGTTGCTGGGCATGGGGGAACTGGGTTCACTGCATATTGATGATCTCATAATATCTAATACTAATATAATAATGATTATTAGCAAGTACTTAAAATAGCCTAATAATAATAATAACAATTATTAGGGTATTTTTTAAAGTACTTACTATCTTCCAGGAACTGGACTAAGCACTGGGGTGGATACAAGCAAATTGGGTTGGACATCTCTGTCCCAAGTGGAGTTCTCAGTCTCATTCCCCATTTTACAGCTGAGGTAACTGAGGCACTGAGAAGTTAAAGCGTGTGAGCCTTTTTAGACTGTGAGCCCATTATTGGGTAGGGACTGTCTCTATATGTTGCCAACTTGTACTTCCCAAGCTCTTAGTACAGTGCTCTGCACACAGTAAGCGCTCAATAAATACGATTGATGATGATGATGCCCAAAGTCACAAAGCAGACAAGTGTTGGATCTGGGATTAGAATGCATGACCTTCTGATTCCCAGGCCCATCTACTATGCCATGCTGCTTCCCACTTGGAAAGCCCCATAGTGAATAACCAACACCAAATGGCTACTGTTCTTTTCTGCTCAGAAGCCAGGCCCCTGATGCTCAGAGAGGAAACAAAAAACTACTCTGGTCCAAAGGGGACAAAGGGCAGCACCCCTGCAAAACGAGGGTGTTCCCTCTCTTCAGCCATCACAGGACCGGGTGTGGGCTCCGTCTGGCTCCTGAAGGACACACATGTGTGGCAGATGCCAGTTCCCCATGTATATATGTTTGTATGTATTTATTACTCTATTTATTTGTACATATTTATTCTATTCATTTTATTTTGTTAATATGTTTTGATTTGTTCTCTGTCTCCCCCTTCTAGACTGTGAGCCCACTGTTGGGTAGGGACCGTCTCTATATGTTGCCAACTTGTACTTCCCAAGCGCTTAGTACAGTGCTCTGCACACAGTAAGCGCTCAATAAATACGATTGAATGAATGAATGAATGAATGGGGCACGGGGAATCACCACTCTCTGAAGCCCCTGAAGGGACAATTTGCTCAATAGCCCAGCAAAAGTTTCTAACTCCAGCCAGACACATGGTCTCCACCTGGAGCAGGGGGGTCTTCCCCACCAGGGAATGAGGGGTGCGGCCCAGGGGGAGGGGTTGGGGAAGAGGAGGGTCTTGAGCTGCGAGCCCCTCATCCACTGCTCCTGCCAGGCTGAGGTTGATGCCTGCACAATGTGGGTTCTCCATGCTGAAACACACACGGGGATGGAGGCTCTGCAGAACAGTGGGCAATGGGGAGCAAAATTAGCGGCAAGAGGAAGATCGGCAGCGTGGCCTAGTGGATAAAGCACAGGCCTGGGAATCAGAAGGACCCAGGTTCTAATCCCAGCTCTGCCACTTGTCCCCTTTGGGACCTTGGACAAGTCACCTAACTTCTCTGTGCCTGTTACCTCATTTGTAAAATGGGGATTAGACTGAGCCCCCCTCCTTCCTCTCCCCCTCCTCCCCATCCCCATCCCCCCACCTTACCTCCTTCACCTCCCCACAGCACCTGTATATATGTTTGTACGTATTTATTACTCTATTTATTTATTTTATTTGCATATAGTTATTCTATTTATTTTATTTTGTTAATATGTTTTGTTTTGTTGTCAGTCTCCCCCTTCTAGACTGTGAGCCTGCTGATGGGTAGGGGCCGTCTCTATATGTTGCCAACTTGTACTTCCCAAGTGCTTAGTACAATGCTCTGCACACAGTAAGCGCTCAATAAATATGACTGACTGAATGAATGAATGATTAAGACTGTAAGCCCTATGTGGAACAGGGACTGTGTCCAACCTGATAATCTCATATCTACCCCAGTGCTTAGTACTTTCATTCATTCAATCATATTTTTTAAGTGCTTACTGTATGCAAAGCACTGTACTAAGCACTCAGGAGAGTACAATATAACAACAAAGAGACACATTCCTGCCCACAACGAGCTCACAGACTAGAGGGGGCAACAGATGTGAATATAAATAAATAGATAAACAGCGCCTGGCATAGAGAAATACAAAATGCCAATACAAAAAGAAATACCAACAGAAAATACCAAATACCAATAGAAAAAGAAAAAAAATAGGCTACACTGTGTGAGGCTGACAGAGAACGATAACCTGTTGTGGATTCCCAAAGGAGCCCCCAGAAGGTGATGCCTTAACTGACATCATAAAGGTTTGGACAGTTGAAAACGTGATGTCCGCCGATTCTCCTAGGAAATCTGCCTCAAAATGGGATTTCCTGACCACAATCCTTCACCCAAGCAGCGGGAACCTGCTGCTGCTCGGGAGAGACTGAGAGAAAGCTGCATAATGAAGCACTTCAAAGCTCTTCAAAGGGATTTCAATCTAAAAAGCAACTTAAAGGAATTAAAGGAAAGCATTCACTGGAAGCAACCTCCATTGACTGTCCCTGTTTGTGCCAACTCTGCCAATCACCTAGTCACTCCTGGACAGAAAAGGAGGGAAAGAGGCAAGTAAGAGGGGCAGGGGAAAGGGGCAGAGACTGGGCTAACGACTGCAGAAAGTCTCTCCGCAGCTTGCAAATTGCCGGCTTTCCTTCATTCTACTGTTCTGGGCCTTTTCGGCTCCAGGCTTCGCAGAACCAAGTGGTGGAGGATTCAGGAGGGAAGCAAGGGCTGGATGGGAAGCGGTTACATCTTCACAGAAGCCTGTGGCTGCTGGGAACTAATGCAAAGGCCAGGCAGAATAGGCTGGTAAGCCACCTCCCTTGCTGACTGATGTCTGAAACAGGCATTAAAAGGAAACCCAGCTGCCCTTGCTGAAGGTGGCAATGATCTCTAGCCACTTAGTGTGGCTGAAATGAGCAGACGGACTCTTCCTCAAGCTGCAGGCAACAGGAACCTGACAGGGCCTGTGCATGACAGCCAATTGGTCGGTGGGTGCGTAATTGTGCAGCAAACCAAGCCGGGCCCACCCCTGCCGCTAGCCCATCCCAGGGCCATCCCATAGCAGAAGTCTTGGAGCTGGGTGAGAACATTAACACTGGGAACGGAGGGAGGTAAAGGCACGTCTAAGCCTGAGAAACCAGCATTTCCTAGCTTGGCTTCCCGCCTCTCCCACCCATTGTTGGGTAGGGACGGTCTCTGTCTGTTGCCGAACTGTACTTTCCAAGTGCTTAGTACAGTGCTCTGCACACAGTAAGCGCTCAATAAATATGACTGAATGACGAACAAACCCTATCCCAACCCCCTTCCTCTAAAACTGGACCTGAAAAACCGAGAGACCTCTGAGGAACACCTAATAGTTAAAGGGTTAAAGCTATTAGTCGGTCACACAGGCTCATCGCTATTTAGAAATGACCTCTTTGTCCCATCAGTGTGTTCTGACACAGCATTAACAACTTCAGTGTAATTTTAGGCGCAGCTTCGATTGTATCCTTTATCATCTGCCACGGCACACAAAATACTTTTCAGCTGCTGATGTCATCAAAAGCTCCGATTAGCTCACAGTCAATTTGCTTCCTGTCCCTCGGCTGCTTTCTATGTTTCTCAATGCCGTCAGCATCCAAGTGGATAGGGGTAAAAACAACTCTAAGCATTTGTCTCAACCTATGGGAGGCTAATTCCCCTTCATGATCTGTTGACACCCAACTGACGACATGGTTGACCCTGTCTCCTTGGCCTTAAGCTCCTCTCAATTTGGTAGCTGGGTCTGGTTTTAAAAGAAGCGCGTTTCAAACCAAGAGCCTCACCTTCAGACTGTTGTAGGCCAGATCTGCCTCCTGGTCCACACTGACATCCTCCTTTGGCTCAGTTACCTACGCGAATTAAGAGACAGAGTTGTGACTGTCAAGAACAGGGAGGGAGGTTCTCGGTGACTCTCTTCTTGAACTCCTGAGTGAAAAGCACTTCCTTAAAATGGTAGGAAGGGTGAAGGGAGGAGATCCTAATGAATTAATAATGATAATTAACTAATAATGACGGCATTTAATAATGATGGCAATGAATTGATTTTCATCTTTTCCCACTGCCCACTCCTCTCGTCCACCTAAGGAATTATTTTTGGTTTCAATAAATTTAGGGAATAATAGGTTTAGAGAAGCAGCATGGCCTAGTGGAAAGTGCACACGCCTGGGAGTCAGAGGACATGGACTCAATCTTGGCTCTGCCACTTGTCTGCTGTGTGACTTGGGCAAGTCATTTAACTTCTCTGTGCCACCACTTCAACTGTAAAATGGGGATTCAGTGCCTGTTCTCTCTCCTACTTTGACTGTGAGCCCCATGAGGGATAGGGACTGCATCCAATCTATCTTTCATCTTCCCCAACACATAGTACAGTGCTTGGCACAAGTAAGCACAAAATACCATTAAAAAAAATTAAAGAGGTTAAATGAGTGGAGACGATTGAAAAGGCAGTTTAGCAGTACCCATTTAACAGCTTCCTGGCAATTGGTGGCATACATGTAGGGAACGTTTCTGGCAATCTCCTTGTCAGACCTCACAAGTTCTCTGAAAGGGTGATGCTTTCAAAATCAAGGTTCCTTCAACTTATTCACTTTTGACCATTCAAGTTGCAAATGTTATCATGTTTGCCTCCCCCGTTAGAGTGTAAGCTCTTGGCAGGCAGGTTTCTTCATTATCCTATACTTCCCAAGCTCCTAGTTCAGCTCACCACACCAAGTGGACAACCAATAATTGCCACAATAACAAGTGCTTAGAACAGTGCTTGGCACATAGTAAGCGCTTAGCAAATACCATTACTATTATTAGTAGTAATAATAATAAAAGGCTGATTTTAAATTCAGGATTTACTAGATTATCATCCTAATAATCTGGCCTTAAAACTAACCTTGCAAATAGCCACTAGTCCAGGAGGAGCAACCACGTAAAAAAGGCCGTTTTTTTTTTATGGAATTAAGTGCTTATGTACCAGGCATTGTACTAAGCACTGCGGTAGATACAAGATAATCAGGCTGGACACATAGGGCTCACAGTATTAATCCTCAATTTACAGATGAGGTAACTGAGGTCAAGAGAAGTTAAGTGGCTTGCCCAAGGTCACCCAGCAGACAAGTGGCCGAGCCAGGATTAGAACCCAGGTCCTTCTAACTTCCAGGCCCGTTGGTTACTGCCACCTTTAACTTTCTGGGGAGTGGATGCAATGGAAGAAGTTTAGTATCTAATTGTAGGCTAACTAAGCACTCACGCAACCAGAACAGAACTGTTTCTGATGCTCTTTATTAGTTATCTCTCTGTACCATGAACATTTTCAGCTATTTTTGGGAATTAGTAACCCCTTCCTACTTTAGATTATGCTTGTTAGGTGTCCCTGTATTTGCTCCAGGGCCTGCTACCATGCTGGCTCAAGGAAGTATGCTTAATAAATATTGTGGCAATCACAGAGAGGGTAGATGGCTTCTCATATTTCTCATCCTGATAAAAGAGCAATGCAGCTATACAGTGTTTTATTTCCATGTAGCCGAGAGAGCTGGATAACACCAACACCTTATCCAACACTCAACATCAACATCCAGAATGGGAATTTATACCTACATTTATGTCTGCTTATGAGAACCAGTGTGCCCTAGTGGAAAGAGCGCAGGTCTGAGAGTTGGAGAACTTGTGTTCTAATCCCAGCTCTGCCACTTGCCTGCTGTGTGATCTTGGACAAGTCACTGAACTTCTCTGATCCTCAGTTAACCTCATCTGCAAAATGGGGATTCAATTCTTGTTCTCTCTCCTATTTACTGTGGGACCTGATTATCTTGTATCTACCCCAGCTCTTAGTACAGTGCTTGATACACAGTAAGCATGTAACAAATATCTCGGTGATTTTTCTAGACTGTGAGCCCACTGGGGACAAGAATTGTCTTACTTGTTGCTGAATTGTACTTTACAAGCGCTTAGTACAGTGCTCTGTACACAGTAAGTGCTCAATATGATTGAATGAGTGAATGAATGACTTGAAAATCCTCTCCTGGGTGATATGAATCTCCTTCCCTTCCCCGCTGCACCTGTATATATGTATATACGTTTGTACATATTTGTTACTCTTTATTTATTTATTTTACTTGTACATATCTATTCTATTTATTTTATTTTGTTAGTATGTTTGGTTTTGTTCTCTGTCTCCCCCTTTTAGACTGTGAGCCCACTGTTGGGTAGGGACTGTCTCTATATGTTGCCAACTTGTACTTTCCAAGCGCTTAGTACAGTGCTCTGCACACAGTAAGCGCTCAATAAATACGATTGATGATTATGATATGAATAGTTTTTTCTTCCCTTGGTCCTTTCAGGAGGAGCCAAACATCTGACTTTTTTAGTAGTGCTTGTTAAGCATTTTATTATGTGTTCGAAGTGCTGGGGTAGATACAAGCTAATCAGGTTGGACACAGTTCACGTCCCACATGGGGCTCGCAGTCTTAATCCCCATTTTATAGATGAAGTAACTACGGCACAGAGAAGTTAAGTACTTGACCAAGGTCACACAGCAGACAAGTGGCAGAGCCAGAATTAGAACCCAGGTCCTTCTGATTCCCAGGCCCATGCTCTCTCCCCTAGGCATCACTGCTTCTCCCTGACTTTGACAATAATCATCAATAGCAACAGCAATTTTCCTGGGGTTTGAAATTTCATCAAGCATTTGACTCCTGCAATCTAGAGACAGGAGAGACGTGTTCATCCCAAGATCTCAGATTTCCACCAGACTTCGCCTGCCCACACCCTACTACCACCAGAGATAAATTCATTCCATTTTTCCACCACTCAATACAGTGCATATTTGTAGTGTCTCCCGGGTGAATAGCCTTGATTTAGTGGTTTGAGGGAAATGCTTACGTGGAAAGAAAAAAAAATCCCAGCTGGCTGCCATCCTTCTTCTTTCGTCCTCTCTCGTTAGTGGGTGCAAGAGTTTGCCTGGGTGGTATGAAGATTAACAGCCTGTGCAGCTTTGCTGACTGAGCACAGGACCTCAAATAAGGAAATCTCCCTGCTGATGCTGTTCAGGACTGATGGGCAAAGGGGCCGGGGGTGGCAGAGCAGCCCCTCAATGTTTCTGAGCCTTGGTTGTGCACCTCCAAAATGGAAGGCAGGGCTGCGGCTGTTCAGGTTTTCCTTTGTAAAACTGAAGTTGCTTCCCAGATGTTCCGGAGAAGCAGCGTGGCCTAGTGGAAAGAGCCCCAGCCTGGGACCGGGGTTCAAATCCTGGCTCTGCCACGCGTCTGCTGCGTGACCTCGGACAAGTCACTTACCTTCTCTGTGCCTCATCTGTAAAATGGGGATTCAAGATCTGTTCTCCCTCCTACTTAGATCTAGAGCCCCATGTGAAACAGGGAACTGTGTCAAACCCGATAAACTTGTATCTACCCCCAGCGCTTAAAACAATGCTTGGAACATAGTAAGCACTTCAAATAACAATAATTATTATTTTCATTTTCCCCAGGGCTAGGGTTCCAGAAGGGCAACTCCTAGATCAGCAACTTCAATTGTCTGTCCCTACCTAGTGATGACAGGATGCACGTTGGATTCCTTGGGGGACAAACAGCCAGGGTAACAAAGACCTGTCGTGTGCAAGGGGTTTGTGTGGGATTCATTGCACCAAATTTGTGTAACTTGTACAAGTTACTGCCAACTTGCACTTCCCAAGCGCTTAGTACAGTGCTCTGCACACAGTAAGTGCTCAATAAATACGATTGAATGAATGAATAAGAAAAATGAACAATAATTTTCCTGAATACATGAATAGGCAGGTGAGTGTAATAATTCATTTACTGAGCACTTACTGTGTGCAAAGCACTGTACTAAGCACTTATAAAGTACAGTTCAGCAGCAAATAAGACAATTCCTGCCCACAATGGGCTCACAGTCTGGAAAAATCACAGAGATATTTGTTATGTACTTACTTTGTATCAAGCACTGTACTAACAGCTGGGGTAGATACAAGATAATCAGGTCCCACAGTAAATAGGAGAAGAACAAGAACTGAATCCCCATTTTGCAGATGAGGGAACTGAGATTCAGAGAAGTTCATTGACTTGTCCAAGATCACACAGCAGGCAAATGGCAAGGCTGGGATTAGAACCCAAGTTCTCTCTCGGACCTGTGCTCTTTCCACTAGGGCACACTAGTTCTCATAAGCAGATATAGGAGTAGGTATAAATTCCCATGCTGAAGTGCTGGATGCTGATGTTGGGTGTTGGATGAGGTGTTGGTGATGTCCAGCTCTCTTAGCTACATACAAATAAACTGCAGGGTCACTGATGCATACCCAAACTCAAGAGGGCCAGGTGGTCATGGGTTCTAAACGCAGGTCTGCCACTTCTCTGCTGTGTGGCCTTGGGCAAATCACTTTACTTCTCTGTGCCTCGGTTCCCTCATCTGTAAAATGGGTTATTAAGACTGTGAGCCCCACATGGGACAGGGACTGTGTCCAACCTAATTTGCTTTTATCCATCCCAGCGATTAGCACAGTGCCTGGCACCCAGTAAGCGCTTAACAAATGCCATAATTATTATTATTATGTTCTGGTATGACAATTATTTGGCCACGGTGACCCCTTCTGTCAACAGGGGAGAAGAGGCACACAAATGGATTAAGGCCAGGAGGTGCTGTGATGCCTGATCCCAACCCCAGCTCCTGTTGGGGGAGTGATCCGGGTCCTTCCCCTAAAGGTGGGATAAGCCATATCCACCTCCCTTCCCCTAATCAATGCCCCACATGTATGGTCTGGGCTCCTGGCAGAGCCAGCCCATTGCAGCTGGTGCAAAATGAGTGCCCTGAGGGCAAGAAGGCAAGGGGACAGGCAGGGAGCCATGTCCATTTGAACCCGGGGTCTGTCATTCGAGCAAGGAGTGCTGGAGTTTATCACCTGACAGGAACTGGATTTTTCTAATGTGGTCAGTGTGGGCAAGGCAAGGTGGTTTCCTCTGTCTCAGCTAGGCACAGCTGAGCAGTTTGGGTGACATCTTCTACAGAGCCTACCTCTCCCCCAGTTGCTTTTCCCCTTTGGGTCAGGCCCGTCTCCTGTTCCCACCATCCTCGTGATTCCAATGCGGAAGGGAGGAACACTGTACAGGGCGCTCAGAGCGCTTCGCACGCTAAGCTCACCCGAGAACGTGGCCCTGTTATCTGCTGTTTGCTCCGGCCCCGCCTCTGGCTCCTGCCCCTCCCTCTGGCTTCTCCCTCTTCTAGACTGTGAGCCCACTGTTGGGTAGGGACTGTCTCTATATGTTGCCAACTTGTACTTCCCAAGCGCTTAGTACAGTGCTCTGCACACAGTTAGCGCTCAATAAATACAACTGAATGAATGAATGAATGCCTCAGGATGACTGCTCTCTCCCAGGTTCACTTTTCTCCAGTTTCTTCCCCTGGCTGTGACCCTGTGCCAACCCTCCCCCCGGCTCAATGCCCTTGTGGTGCCAGTCCAGTTAGAGAATATTTGATTTTCATCCGGGTTGCCGAAGAAACCGAGACCCTTCTGTGTTGTCTACGTACTTGGATCTGTGACATTTGGACAAATGATATCCACCTCACCCCCAACCCCACAACGCTCATGTACATATCTTTAAATTATATATTATAAATTTCTTATTTATTCATATTAATGCCTGTCTTCCCCTCTAGACTCTAAGCTCGTAAACTAGACTGAAAGTTCCCTGTGGGCAGGGAACATGTTCGTTACTTCTGTCGCACTGTACTCACCCAAGCGCATAGTACAGTGTTCTGCACATAGTAAATGTTCAGTAAATACCGCTGATTGGTGAGCAAATCATAGCAAGAAAAACTTTTGTGCATAGGACCACCAGTGTCCTATTTCACTAGTAATAATAATAATCATAATAATAATAATAATAATAATGTCGGCATTTGTTAAGCACTTACTATGTGCAAAGCACTGTTCTAAGTGCTGGGGGGATACAAGGTGATCAGGTTGTCCCACGTGGGGCTCACAGTCTTAATCCCCATTTTACAGATGAGGTAACTGAGGCTCAGAGAAGTGAAATGACTTGCCCAAGGTTACAGCAGACATGTGGCACAGCCGGGATTCGAACTCATGACCTCGGACTCCAAAGCCCGTGCTCTTTCCACTGAGCCACACTGCTTCTCGTGCTGCTCTTCTAGTGCTGTCTCAGGGATAGGTAAAAATGACTGCAAGTTTGCAGTCACGGTTTGCTCTCTTCACCTTTAGAACATTTTACTCACATGGCAGACTACTTTTTTTTGTGGTATTTGGTAAGCGCTTACTAAATAATAATAATAATGATGGAATTTATTAAGCACTTACTATGTGCAAAGCACTGTTCTAAGAGCTGGGGAGGTTACAAGGTGATCAGATTGTCCCACGAGGGGCTCACAGTCTTAATCCCCATTTTACAGATGAGGGAACTGAGGCACAGAGAAGTTAAGTGGCTTGTCCAAAGTCACACAGCTGACAATTGGCAGAGCGGGGATTTGAACCCATGACCTCTGTCTCCAAAGCCCGGGCTCTTTTCCACTGAGCCATGCTGCTTCTCTTGCCAGACACTGTACTAAGCATTGGAGTAGATACAAGCTAATTAGTTTAGACACGGTCCCTATCCTCAGGGGCCTCACAGTCTTAATCTCCATATTTCAGATGAAGTAACTGAGGCACAGAGAAGTGAAGTGGCTTGCCCAAGGTCACAAAGCAGACAAGTGGAAGAGCCAGGATTAGACTCCAGATCCTTCTGCCTCTCAGGCCTGTGCTCTATCCACTAGGTCATGCTGCTTCTCTAGGGTTACTTAACCCTTAGTGGGAGAGCATAAGCTCTCCATATCCCTAGTACATACTTACATTTCTGTACACATTCTAATTTACACATGTACATATCCATAATTTATTTAATTTACATTAATAGCTGTCAGCCTGCCAGACTTTAAGCTCACAGTGATCAGGGAATGTGTCTACTAACTCTGGCGAATTGTACTGTCCCAAGAGCTTAGTACAGTGTTTTGGACACAGTTAGCGCTCAATAAATACCATTGATTGACTGATTGATTAGCATGAAGAAGATATTTAGTAACGTTTGCAGAGGCCTCGTTTTCAGAGGGGGCTAGGCACACAGGTATTCTGAAGTTACTAAATCTGTCACCAGCTGCAAAAATGCACACATAGTGTGTGTGTGTGTCTGTATTTATACTGTCCTTCATTGTCTAAACTGATGCTTCTACCAGTGTTGCTATCCACATCTAGACTGTGAGCCCACTGTTGGGTAGGGACTGTCTCTGTATGTTGCCAACTTGTACTTCCCAAGCGCTTAGTACAGTGCCCTGCACACAGTAAGCGTTCAATAAATACGATTGATTGATTGATTGATGTGCAAGTGGATTTGACAAGGCCTCCGTATAATGACTGGTAGTTCTTTTTACATTGTATCCACAGCAAGTTGGCAGCCAGGGCCCATGGGGTCAGTCCCCAATTTCCCTCACTGGCCTCGTGAGCCTTACTTTGAGAAAAGTCTTTGGTGGTGGAATGCTCAAGGCCTAGGTTGATTGCTGGCTATGGGGCATTGCTACAATGTCCCAGCAGCAGTTTTCTGGCCCGACAGTGGCTCTAATTCATTCCGGGACTGGCCGGCCATCATCACTGCAGAGTCACTGGTGCTTCCAGGGAGTTAAATCATTTCCACATTGATTTTACATCCCATCGATTTCAGTTTCATTTCTCTCCCTTTCTCCAAGGCCAGAGAGCGCTGAGCCACAGATTTCTGTTTCAGAAGAACGGTCCGGCTGACACTCTGCTTGGGATGACCAGGGCGGTACGTTCCCAAGCCGACCGAATTGCCCCCTCAGCCTCAGCGACCTAGCTGGAGGTGGTATAGCTGGGGGTGCCCAGATTCTCACCTCAGCACCCCCGATTCTCTCTGGCTGAGTAAAGGACACTGCTCAGGAGGGCACAGTCTCCTCCTCTGATCTCTGGTGCCCAGCTCTGCCCACTGTCAGGGGTGATCAGGGGCCCACAGCCCATGAGGCAATTCTTTACCTAGCAACACCGGCCCGGTTTTCAACATCACCCTGACCATCTGCGGGGGCAACACAGGGAATAAAGAAATGAAACCCAATCTTGGCCCCAATCTGATCCAAGTTGTATCGCCTGATGCAATCTCCTTTCACATTCATTTGATTAATTTCTCTCCAGGTAGCCACCTCTCCTAAAAGGCTGTGTCATTTGTAAACCCAATCTTTTTACTCTCAAATCTGCAGATAACCACAGTTATTTAATCCACCAGGGAGCTTGAAATGCATCACCCTCTGTTCTGCAGAGGGAATTTAAAAATAGCAGCCCAGGGGAACAGTCTTCTAGCAATCCCATGGGGAAGGAAACTGCTGGGGGACAAAGCAGAGAGGAACGGCCTGCTCTTTCCTGATAAATCCTTTTATCCATCCAATCAATCAGTGGTATTTATTGAGTGCTTATTATGTGCAGAGCACTGTACTAAGGGATTGAGAGAGTACAACACAACAGAATTAGTGGATACATTCCCTGCCCATGATGATATAGAAAAAATATCAGCCTCCGTTGGGTCAAAAGAACAGTACCTGGTCAGGATATTTTGGAATCACAGAAGGGTGAGCTCTCACATTTAACTGTATGCTCATGGAGGGCAGGAATTCTGTCATCCTTCTTTAGAACGTTTTCTAGGTACTTAGCACAGAGCCCTGCTGACTGGAGATGCTCAGGATGCTTTGATGATGATTTGATGCTTCCTAGAAAACTAGGCTCTCCTGACAATTAACATGTTCAAATGAGAAGCGGCATGGCCTAGGATTCAGAAGAACTTGGGATCTAATCCCAACTCCTCCACTTGTCTACTGTGTGACCTTCGGCAAGTAACTTCCCTTCTCCATGTCTCAGTTACCTCATCTTTAAAATGGGGATTAAGACTAAGAGGCCCAGGTCGGTTAGGGACTGATTGGCTTTTATCTTCCCCAGCATTCCAGTATCTGGAACATAGTAAGCCCTTAAAAACCACAAAAAGTAAAAAAAGCAATTTAGAGCAAGGGGTTGGTGTCCAGCAAACAACCAAACAGAGGAGGGCTCTTGGAGTCTTGCCCAGGAGCTAGGCGGTAAGCTTGTTGTGGGCAGGGGACAAGTCTACCACCTCTGTTGCACTGTACTCTCCCAAGCACTTAGTACCCTGCAAGTCCCCAATAAATACCACTGATTAAGAAGCTATTTGCCTGGACATCTAAGCTAAAATGAACCCACCCTGAGACTTAAATTCAGCAAGAACTCAGGGGCATTTTTTTGATAGCTGCAGGGAGAAGCACCTGTTACATTCAGTGACTTGCCTACCGTCACACAGCAGTGGGACCCGGTTATTTTCAGCTAGCTGTGGGTAAGGGTATCCCGTGACTTTGTGTTCCCATCCCATTCCCTGGAAAACTACAGTGGTTTTAATGAAGAAGCCTACCATACCTGGGATTTCTTGCTTTCCTGTTGCTCTTTTTTCTCCAGCTGAGTTTGAAGTTTCTTCCTTTCCTGTTCCAGCTCTCTCACTCGCTTCTGGAGCTTTAAGAAGACAGTCATGTCCATGGCTGCTTTCTCCAAGCCAATTTCCTTCAAGAAAATGGGGAGAAGAGAGATGGAAAGAGAGAGAGAGAGAGAGAGAGAGAGAGAGAGAGAGAGAGAGAGGTTTTTTTTAACAGGTTAGGAATCCCAACTCTAGCCCCACTAATGATGATGATAATAATAATAATAATAATAATAATAATAATAATAATGGCATTTGTTAAGTGCTTACTATGTGAAAAGCACTGTACTAAATGCTGGGGAGGATATAAGGTGATCAGGTTGTCCTACGTGGGGCTCACAATCTAAATCCCCATTTTACAGATGAGGTAACTGAGGCCCAGAGAAGTAAAGTGACTTGCCCAAAGTCACAAAGCTGACAATTGGCAGAGTCGGAATTCGAACTCATGACTTCTGACTCTAAAGCCCATGCTTTTTCCACTGAGTTAAGCTGCCCACCGTGGGCAGGGAACGTGTCTGTTAACTCTATTATACTGTGCTCTCCCAAGTGCTTGGTACAGAGCTCTGTACAAAGTAAGTGTTCAATAAATACCACTGATTGATCACACACTGTTAATTTCACCTCCAGCTGCACATAAGTTTTATAGACATATAAACTGTACACCACACACATCCCTTTCTACCATGAGAACATTAAAGACCAGGAAATTTGTTTGTTTTTTTTTTCTTTCATAAATGAACACACATTTAAAATGGCTAATCACAAAGCTAATGACTAAACGGAGGCACAGGGGACTGTTTCACGAAAATGAGAAACTTCTAAACCCCATTCCATTCAGAAGACACTCACAAATTCAGATCATATTGCATGCTGCTGATGTACTAATATGATCATTAATCACAGTAAATGTGCTGTCAAACTCTGCTAGATTACTCCTTGAAACAAAATGAACTTGTCTGGTGTGGAGGGCTCATTTATCTAAGAAAATCCTGTAGTACCTGTTTCAAGAGATATTTCCATTCAAGTTCATCCTTGGCCCCTGTCCTCCAGGATCCTCTAGTGAGTGTGAGGATATGTACACATATGTGCACATGTATGTGTGCATATCTTCCCCTGGCTTGGATTCTGAGCCTTGGAATGGTATGAGAAGAAGAAGTGTGGCCTAGTGGAAAGAGCACATGCCTGGAAGTCAGGAGACTGGGGTTCTTGTCCTGGCTCTGCCACTTGCCTGCTGTGTGACCTAGGCAAGTCAATGACCTTTCCTCCTATGTAAAATGGTGCTTGTGACCCAGAGAATTCACTGTTGTCCACCCAGTCATCACTTTCCTCTTTGTCTCTGGTTTACACTTCAGTCAATCAATGGCATTTATTGAGCACTTACTGTGTGCACAGCACTGTCCTAAGCACTTGGGAGAGTACAATAAAACAGAGTTGTTAGGTGGTTCACTCTCCTTCCTGGATCATTTTTCTAAAACGTCATTCAGCACCCAAGTCTCCAAACATTTACCTTTCCATGTTGCTCCTCTCTCAATTTCACCTTATTCCTGGGCCTTGGAGTTTGGAGGCTGGTTAATATTATGCCTACAGCAAGGCTCTGAACCATTATTTTAATGCATCATGTGCAATGCCTTGCTGTAAAGTTTGCAGCTTGCTGTCCTACCCATCTGTCTCCTGTATACAGAAAGGATGGGAATCTCCTCCTTCTGCAGGTGCCCAGAATAATGCCATCAACAAATACCCCTCTAGACTGTAAGCTTGTCACGGGCAGGGAATGTATCTATCAACGCTGTTGCATTTACTCTCCCAAACGCTTAGTACAGTGCCCTGCACAGAGTAACTGCTCAATGAATGCCATTGGTGGACTGATATGAAATTCTGATTTCCAGAACAATGCTGTACCTAGTGTAGTCAGAGGGCTTCGATGAAATTAAATTTACAGAGTGGCTCCAAGACTCAAGCAGGCTGACTGGTTCATGACCCACGATGAATTTTGGCTGGTTTGACTTACCTCCACCTGCTGCATGGTGTCTTCAGTGTCTCCTATCTCAGACGTAGAGATTGAAGGGTAGTTGGAGTCGGACTCTAGGCTGCTTTGATTTGATGGGTTCCTCCGGTGCCCTGGGGTTTGCTGCCCAATGAGAGCATTACATGTGTGATTTAAGAGGCTGCAGTTTATAAAGGAACAGTGGTAATAAATGATGTTAATCTCCTAGCAGCTGCAGCCCTGGGAATGTGCTTTTTGGCTTTTATGTTACTAAAGAAAATTGGTATCATTAAGTATGTGGAATGGTACTAATAGAAACTCTTCGATAGCTGTCTTAATCACTCTCCAGTGTCACAAAATAATGAAATTTCTATCCCAGAAAAACACTCTATGGCAAAGATTGAAAACCTTCCCCATTAATTAAATGAAAAGCCAATCCATTTAGAATGCCTTTTGACATGATCTTTACTTCCGCAACTCCTTCACACATTGGTGGCATGCAGACTTTCAAAAGGAAATTTGAGATTTTTATAATTCTACAGGCTTACGCATCATCACATTACCTTTCCTACACAGTCTGCTAGCATTAGTATAACTCTTGCCTTTGTTCACACCTTTACTACTGAGCTAGCAGTTAGATTTTAAGAAAATCAAAAAATGTTAGAAATTGTATGGTCCACTGATTTTCATAAATTATTTCCCTTTTGATATTAGGCTCCATCTTGGGGAGTAAAACTAGACTGCTTCTATTAACTTGTTTAGGGGGTGTAGGAACACATTCCTGTAGGTAAATGTCATATCAGGATAAATGTGCATTCAGTTTTGCCAAAATCCGGATTTTCACTGAATGTTTGGGCTAGAATATTGTTATGGAGTTGGGGAGAATGTTCATCCCACAGCACAAACGTTTGGATATACTGAGGCAGAAGAAAAGAAGGAGAGAGAGAGAGAGAGAGAGAGAGAGAGAGAGAGAGAGAGAGAGAGAGAGAGAAGAGAGAGAGAGAGAGAGGAGAGAGAGAGAGAGAGAGAGAGAGAGAGAGAGAAGAGAGAGAGAGAGAGAGAGGAGAGAGAGAGAGAGAGAGAGAGAGAGAGAGAGAGAGAGAGAGAGAGAGAGAGAGAGAGAGAGAGAGAGAGAGAGAGAGAGAGAGAGAGAGAGAGAGAGAGATGCATGCATGGCACTGGACCCTGGGCTACTGAATTTTATTTAAAGTGGAGTTTTACAAGAATGCAATCCAACATTACAGCAAAACTGAGTGTACTGTTATTGAAATAAAGATAACCTTTCTATCACAATGCTTTAATGTTTTAAAAAAAGGAATCTTGATTTGGAGACTGTATGAGATGCCCAAGTTCCCATGTGTGTGATATTTTTTAAGCCAGAACTAGAATGTCCCAACAGAAATCCTTTCAGACTTTTTTTAAATGAATAAGAGATTTTTTTTAGAACTAGGAAATGCAGAAACACAAGTATCTGGAAATTTCCTTAAGAAGATATCTTTAAGTTCCTTGTAAAATAGGGTGAGAATTTCAAATGATCTAAAATCATTTATTTCCCCATCCCTAAAAAGTATACCTGAGTCCCAAATTCTTTATTTATAAGCAGCCCTCTGGATTTGGAGGTGAGGTTCCTGGCAGTGTGATATTTCATCATTGTATGCAATGTGGCTGACAATCCCCACTGCAGAGTGGACAGGTCAAGACTGCCCCTTTTTGCAATGTTGTACTGGATTTTTGGTGGGGCCAAGAGTTGGGCATCTCCTTTACCTTTATAATTGTCATCTCATCCCTCAGGTTGTCATATCTCTGCTCCAGCCGGGAATACTCCTTCACGAGATTCTGGTACCGTGATCTTTCATCCTCCAGATCCCTTTTCATCAGCAGATTTTCCTTTATAGTGTTTTGGGCAAATTCATCTAAAAAGGACCACACATTAAATTACCATTTCTACTTCTGAAAGGATTCCTCTTGCACTTATCTCTAATTAATTGCTCATAAGAGGCTGCCTGAAGAGTTGAAACATCCACTCAAAATGAATCTAACCAGCCATTTCATGAAACATCCTGGAAAATGGGAAGAACTCCAATCAATCCAGCTGGCCTTAGAGGAAATGATGGAAGAAGATGATCCTCAATACCAGCGGAAGGGGACAGGACCCTTGGGGAAAAGCCAAAAATAAGTGTGGAGGCTCCGGTCGGTTTGAAGACCTGGGTTCTGCTCTCATACTGCTCAGCATCCTCTCTGGTTTTGTCTGTCATAAAGATAGTCGGTGGGGTCTGTGTCGGAGTTTGACCCTCTGCTCCTCTTCCTGGAACTGCTAGAGGAAGCGTAAGGTTGTGGAAAGGTGAGGAGTGGGTGAGGAAAGACAGGCCTAGTTGTTGGAAAGGGTCAGAAGGATTGAATTTTCCTTTCTTCATTTCTTCCTGTCTTCATTTTCCCTGCCTTCGGTTCTGTCAGACAAGGGAATGTGAGGAGCTCCCAGGCTGGGAAGGGTCTCAATCAATCAATTATATTTATTGAGCACTTACTATGAGCAGAGCACTGTATTAAGTGCTTGGGCAAGTACAATATAAAGGAATTGGAAGCACACAGCCCTTCTCCACTGGTCTTCAAAATCAGTGGTGACTTTTAGAATTGCCAGCACTAAAGGCATTAATGCTGATCTCTTGCAAATTGATCTTTTTTAGAATTTTTTTCTGGGGGCTGGAGGGCAAGTGGCAGAGGGCAGGCATCCTTGGGAGCATCGGTGGTGATGAGTGGTAATGGTGAGAACAAGATGGCACCAAACCCTCCCTCCCCGGGCCCACACTGAGAGGAGCTCCACCACCCAAGGAGTTGAAGCATCGGTACAGTGCAGGGCACTCCACCATTTCAGCGAAATGATAAAAAAAAGCAGCGAGTCAGCCTGGCCTAGTGGAAAGCACTCAGGACTGAATGTCAGGAACCTGGATTCTAGTCCCAGCTCTGGCACTGGTCTGCTGTGCGACCTTGGGCAAGTCATTTAATTTCTCGGTGTCTCAGTGCTCTCATCTATAAAACAGGGATAAGCTAGACCATGAACCCTATGTGGGATAAAGACTTTATGAGATATGAAAATCTTTAATCCATTCCAGGACTTAGCACAGAGTAAGTGCTTAATAAAAAAAAATAATAAAAATAATGTGGGTGCAAGTCACTATTTGGCCATTCCTTTCTTTTCTGAGGATTTTAGAAGGCTTTTAATACAATTCAGGGCTTGCTTCCTCCTCTCTTACACGTCCCCTTCCCCACATCTGAACGGCTTAACAAAAAGGCCAAACTGACTCTGTCCTGTAGATAGAGTCCTCTAGACTGTAAGTGCATTGTGAGCAGGGAAGGTGCCTACTAACTCTATTGTATTGTGCTCTAAGTGCCTCATACAGTGCTATGCACACAGCAAGTACTCAATAAATACCATTAATACAGCAACAAGATTCTTTTTGTGGTGAAATGGCCCTCACTCAGAGAAGAGGGATTAGAGACTCACCTAGGTAAAGCAAGTTATGTACCTATCTACTAATGTGCTGATTCTGGTGAACAAACTCCCCTTTCTTCTGGGGAATATGTGGTATGAGCTGAGTTTTTTTTTTTAAAAAACAGACAGGCCCATTCCTCATTAATCCCAGAAACACAACTGGCATCTGGAAAAATCTCTTTTTGAGACAAAATGCATGGAATTTTCACTGGGCTCTGCTGCAGTCTGGCCTTTGAAATAATTCATTCCCTCATTCTTATCACCCTAAGATAACACTGACTCAGTGTTCCATTCATCACTGATATTGTGGTCCGGGGTTCCTCTGCAAATTCTTTGTGAGAATATTAGCAGGGCAGTTTTCTTGCTTAGCCACCCTGATAAAATCCCAGAATGTAATTTGAATGGGGGATTCCGTGGAAGCTCATTTCCTTCTTAATTCTGCCCTGGTTCAATCAGATTTCTTCTCTTTGTTAATGTTCAGAAGCGAAACACGTAGACATGCTTGCAAGCCTCTCAGAGGCAAATTTGAATGTGATGACAGTGGGGAGTAGGGGAAGGAATGGAAGTTGAAGGGATGAAAAACTAAAAATATGGACCTTCCAATTCGCTGGTAGATAAAAACCTATAAGCCTTTCCACTTACCTTTAACTTGGCCAAGGATTTGGTTGTTGAGCTCCTCTTTTTCATGTTTCAAAAGAGCGTTTTCTTTCTCCAGATCAGAGACTCTCTAAAAAAGAACACAGCAACAGCAGGTTACCTTTTGGAATGCAGGCCAATGCCAGGTCAGACCTCTTTTGGAGGGAAATAGTTTCACCTGGCTGAGTTTCCCTTTAGTTTTTTGAAAAGAAAACAGTAACTAATCTCTTCCCCCCTCAATTTTGTAATTACTCTCGTTACTCTGAAAGCAAAAAACTCCACAAAAACAGATACGGGCCTGTGAAAAATTTCACTCACTAGACTTGTGCTTTCTGCCAGATGTTCTTTGAAAAGGGTGTATTTTTAGGGATAATACTGTTCACAGTGCATGCAGATGCAGTAAGTGCTTATTCCTGAGAAGCAGCATTGCTCAGTGGAAAAAGCCCGGGCTTGGGAGTCAGAGGTCATGGGTTCTAATCCCGGCTCTGCAACGTGTCAGCTGTGTGACTTTGGACAAGTCACTTCACTTCTCTGTGCCTCAGCCCCCTCATCTGTAAAATGGGGATTAAAAGTGAGAGCCCCATGTGGGACAACCCGATCACCTTGTATCCCCCCCAAGCTTAGAATAGTGCTTCGCACATAGTAAGCGCTTAACAAATGCCATCATCATTATTATTACTGGGGATTGGTTTCATGCTCTCGGAAATGCTAGAAAAGTAGAAACCCAAACTGAGTTTCATGGAATCCAAAGTTTACACTCTCAAGACTGTAAATTCCTTGTAGGCAGGAATCTTGTTCATCAACTTTATCGTACTGTACTTTCCCAAGAGTTTAATAAACTGTTCTGCACACAGTTATACGCAAACATTAATAATGGATTGATTGATGAATTTCCCCTTTCCCATTCTTTCTCCAGGCAGGTTTTAGTATCTGGAAATCAAAAGATTTTGGTGTAACTTCCACCCACAGACCGAAAGGGTTTGACAACAGGGTCAATATTTTTTTTTAATGGTATATGTTGAGCACTTACTATATGCCAGGCATTGTACTGAGCACTGGGGTAGATAAAAGTTAAAAGTTGGACACAGTCCTTGTCCCAAGTGCGGATCACAGTCTTAATCTCCATTTTATAGGGGACTGTGGCCCAGGGAAATAAAGTGACTTACCTAAGGTCACACAGCAGACAAGTGGCAGAGCTGAAATTTGAACTCAGGCCTGTGTTTCATCCACTGGGCCACGCTGCTTCTCATACTGTTTCTCAGTGTGGCCTGAAACTCCTCTGTGAGGTGAGGGGGATAGGTGAATCCTATCAGCCATGGTTCCTGGGAGCTTGGGGTGGATCCCGGGCCTATTTTAGCTCCATAGCTCTCTGGGAGACCCAGCCCCAAAGAGACTCCTGAGATTCCTCCTGACAGTGGGACCTCGGATCACATTTCCCAGACCTCTGCCAATAGGGATAGGGCTCTTTCTTCTCACATTCTTTGGTGAAGAAGGGTGGGAGTAAGGGCTGGGGTTACTCTGTGCTGGACCCCTCCAACCCAGGCCATTTAGAACCAGGCCGGCTTCAGGAAAAGCAGCAAGTAATAATTATAATAATGATGGTAGTTGTTAAGTGTGTACTATGTGCCAAGCACTGTTCTAAGAGCTGGCGTAGATATAAGGTAGTCAGGTTGTCCCACATGGGCTCCCAGTCTTAACCCCCATTTTACAGAGGAGATAACTGAAGCACAGAGAAGTGAAGTGACTTGCCCAAGGTTACACAGCAGACAAGTGGCAGAGCCGGGATTAGAACCGACAACCTTCTGATTCCCAAGCCCGGGCTCTATCCACTATGCCATGTTGCTTCTCACAAGAGGACCCATGTCAGTCAGCAGTAGACCAGTACAGTTAAAGGCTCTCCACACAGTAAGCACTCAATAAATACCTCCAATTGACTGACCGATAGCTGAGCTGTTGGGAATTAGGCAACAGTTCCAATGACACAAGTGGTCTCCCAGGCCCTCTTCACCCAAGCCTTTCCCCAAACACCTGGCAGCCAAAAGACCGAAGTTTGTTCTTGCAGGCCTTTGAGGGAGCACTTTGGTGTCACAAGACTGAGGAGATAGGTCCTCTTTTCCTAACTCCAGTTAAACTTTAGGCCAGATCTGAATTCTATGATTAGTTCAGGGCACTTGAGTTCCAGAAAGATGCTGGCAAATTGAGGATTCTAGGAGGAAGGACTAAAAGATTCTGGGTCTGGTGGACTGAGGCCTGAGGAGAAGTTAAATGAGGGAAAAATCAAAACCAAATAAGGCCACAACCACCCCTGGTGCCAGTGTTGGAGGCTGCTACATTTCTGCAGGTGGTGTGGGTCTGTGTGAGCTTTCGGCTTCCTGGGCTGCCACCTCTGGGTCTCTCCTGGCATCCTTGCACTGTAATAATAATAATAATAATAATGGCATTTATTAAGCGCTTACTATGTGCAGAGCACTGTTCTAAGCGCTGGGGGATACAAGGTGATCAAGTTGTCCCACGTGGGGCTCACAGTCCTAATCCCCATTTTACAGATGAGGTGACTGAGGCGCAGAGAAGTTAAGTGACTTGCCCAAGGTCACACAGCAGACATGTGGTGGAGTCGGAATTCGAACCCATGACCTCTGATTCCAAAGCCCGTACTCTTTCCACTGAGCCACGCTGCTTCTCTAATAATAATGACATTTATTAAGCGCTTACTATGTGCAAAGCACTGTTCTAAGCGCGGGGGAAGTTACAAGGTGATCAGGTTGTCCCATGGGGGGCTCACAGTCTTAATCCCCATTTCACAGATGAAGTAATTGAAGCCCAGAGAAGTTAAGTGGCTTGCCCAAAGTCACACAGCTGACAGTTGGCAGAGCCGGGATTTGAACCCCTGACCTCTGACTTCAAAGCCCGTTCTCTTTCCACTGAGCCATGCTGCTTCTGCGGACCCCCTAGGGCTTTGCCTAGCGGCTCTGAAGTGTCTTTGAGAAAAAGGGTCTAGAGAGGCCAGGGCAGGGTTTTTATTGATGGGAAAAACCAGCCAGACAAGCAAACTACTGCTACAGGTTCCCAGAGTTTCTGTAGCTGGGCAGAGGTGAAGGGAGGGGGCAAAGGACAGCTGAACAAACTGTCTCCCTGCTGGGTAAATTAAATACTTCCTCCATTAGATCAGCGATATCCTGGCAACTGTCCAAGGAAGACTCATTTGGGGCAAATGCCAATTCTACCTTCCCCTCTTCCAGCCCCACATCCCCCTTTGTGGTGGTTTCTCTTTTTCCGGAAAGCCACGACGGGCCGAAAGATCAGACCGGGAAATCACACTGCACCTCCATTTCTCTCGGGTCTATGGAGTTTGAGTTAATTGAACGACAGGCAAAATTTTAAAATTGGCTTTTTTGCTTCCAATGCCACAGGATAATAGAGGTTGTTTTCCTCCTGTTCATGTGAGACAAATGGGACAACATTTCTCCAGCGTGATGCTGAGTCAGCTTCATTGGTTCAGGCTTGAAACTGAATATTTAACCAGAGGAATAAGGAGGGAGAAGAAAGTCAGTGGGGCTGATGAGGTACTGTGTGTGGAAAGGGAAGCTAGGATAGGGCTTCCGCCACTACAAGTTGAATATATTCAACAATGAAGGCGAGTCACTGCTTTCTTCTCAGGAACACAGAGAAGTGGCATGGCCTAGTGGAAAAAGCACAGGCTGGAAGTCAGAAGGACCTGGGTTCTGATTCCAGCTCAGCCACTTGTCCGATGTGTGACCTCGGGTAAGTAACAACTTCTCTGTGCTTCAGTTTCCCTCATCTGTATAATGGGGATTAAGACTCGGAATCCCTTGTAGGGCATTGCCTGTGTCCAACCCAATTAGCTTGTATCAACCCCAGGCTTAACACAATGCCTGGAACAGAGTAAACATTTAACAGATATAATAATAAAACAAAAAAAACCCCTCAAAATTCACAGCCACTCATTTTGATGAAGCTTCAGAGACCCCCCTGAGGGGCTTGGCAACCAGAAACAGGAGCAGCTGGGACCCAGCTGTGGCTCTCTAGGCAGCGCTCTGGTGTGGAGTGAGGTGGCACATTACCCCCTTCCCACACCTCTGGACTCTCCCCTGTCTGGAACGTGCCTGGCCGGGACGTGATGACACCCCCAGATTGAACATGACTCTCCACTATCCCTAAAACTGAGCCTGATGCCACCCCAAAGGCAGGCTCAGTTCCCTCAGAGCAATGGCAGCCCAAACGCTAACTCTTGGCAAACAGGACGCTCCTGGAGCTGATCCAGGAGTTTGGACTGCCACACTCCACCTATGGTACAGTAGGGTCATCGGACAGCAGCAAGCATAACACCCTACCAAGAAGAAAGGGGGAAGTGAAGAGAGGGTGGAGTACATTTGACCTCAACTTAAATTCTCCTGGTAGAGTCTGATTCCTTTGAGGCCCAGTCCAGTTTCTTCTAGAACAAGTGCCTTTGGACCCGAGCTAATTTACTGAGACCAATACCAACCTAACACAGTGCTAATGATAAAAAAAAAAGCAGAATACACGCTAATCTGCGTGGGCTACTGGACTCACCCGCCCATGACTGGAAAGCCAAGAGGCTTTTTATTCTCAACTTGAGGCTCGCCGGAGCCCTTCTGAGCAAAGGCTTTGGACTTTTCTTCTTGGGAGGGCCAGGTTTAAAGGTTTAAGAAGTTGTTTTTGAATCCACTCCTGCTTCTTGCCTTCTGATACATGAATGCTTGGCTCTGACAAAGCTGAGGTTTGCCACTCCTCTAGACTCTAAGCTCGTTGTGGGCAAGAAATGTGTCTACCAACTCTGTCATATTGTACTCTCCCAAGAGCTTAGTACAGTGCACTACACATAGCAAGTGCTCAGTAAATATGATTGATTGCTACAATGAGCCATAAATCAATGGGGCATTAGGGGAAAATTTGGTCTTCTCACTTCGATCTGTTGTATTTATTGAGTGCTTACTGTGTGCAGAGCATTCTTCTAAGTGCTTAGGAGAGTACAATTCAATTGTATTTACTGAGCACTTACTGTGTGCAGAGCACTGTACTAAACGCTTAAGATAAGTTCCCTGCCCTCAATGAGCTTACAGTCTAGAGGATTTTCTGAAGAACTGGGTGAGAAGTAGCTCCACTTTTCCAATTGCCCAGAGAACGATTATACAGAATATATTCAATTTAGAAACGGAACTTGATCCAAAGTAACCCCGGACTGTGGAAAATGCGGTTACTTGATATATTCCAGATTTTCAAGGAAACCAGCCCAAGATCTATCACGGATCCAAGGAGAAAAAAAAAAAAAATATCTGCAGCCAATAGGTGTCCCTCTTGAAAATCCTTAGGCATGATGGAAAGCCTTGAGGATAAGCAATGTCAATGTGCTTTACCTGTATGTGATAAATGAAAGCCATTTTGTGCTTTAAAATTCATTTAACACCATTTTATACTCCTGAAAAATGAATTAAACTATCTACCTCTACAGTGCTTACTGGGGCAACAAACCACAACATAACACCGGTATAAGAATTTGCTGTGCACACAGTAAGCACTCAATAAACATGACTGAATGAATGACTGCTGTAGTTCTGGTAACAGGGAGGGTTTTTTTAAAGTGAAAAAACCCTACTCCAAACTTTAGCTTCCACTTGAATAAAAGTCTTGAAAATAGTTATCTTCCTACTATATTTATTCTTCCTATCATTAAACCCAGACCATACTATTTATTACTATACTTCCATAATAATAATAATGGTATTTGTTAGGTGCTTACTATGTGACAAGCACTGTTATAAGCGCTGGGCTAGATATGAGGTAATCAGGCTGTCCCACATGGGGCTCACCATCTTAATCCCCATTTTACAGATGAGGTAACAGGCACAGAAAGTCAAGTGACTTGCCCAAAGTCACACAGCTGATAAGTGGCGGAGCCGGGATTAGAATTTAAGATTTCCCAGATCCGTCCCATGCTCTCCACCCAAACTATTGTTACCCTGATCCTAGATCTTGATATATTGCTATGAGATTACTGTATTAGCTTCCTCTCTGGTCTTCCTGCTTTCACCCTCTCTCCTTTTCAGTACATATTCCATGCTGTTGCATAGACCATGTTCCTGAAAGGTCACTCAGCACATCACTCTCCACTCCTTCAAAACCTCTGACCCTTGCCACCTCTTGCCAGCGAGCAAACACTCCTTACCACTACCAGCCAGGCTCTCCAGCAGCTGATTCCACCTTACAGATCGGCTTTGTCTTCCATGTTTCAATTTACATTGTTTCATCTTTCCTATTGGGTTGGTCATTATTATTTCTTGCCTTATTTTCTGGAGTGGGAGTCCTTGGAGGGCCAGGGACTGTACCTAACTTTCACACTTAGAGAAGCAGTGTAGCCTAGTAGACAGAACACGGGGCTGGGAGTCAGAAGGACAGGGGTTCTAATCTTGGCTTTGCTACTTGTCTGCTATGTGACCTTGGGAAAGTCACTTAACTTCTCTCTGCCTCAGTTACCTCAAGTGTAAAATTGGCACTGAGAGCCCCACGTGGGACATGGACTGTGTCCAAACTGGTTAGCTTGTACCTGCCCCAGCATTTAAAACAATACCAGGCACAGAGTAAGTACTTAACAAATACCATAAAATAATAAAAAATAAATTAATATTGATAATAATAATAATAATGGCATTTGTTTAAGCACTTACTAGGTGCGAAGCACTATTTTATGTGCGGGGGGGATACAAGGTGATCAGGTTGCCCCTTGTGGGGCTCGCAGTCTTAATCCCCATTTTACAGATGAGGTAACTGAGGCACAGAGAAGTTAAGTGACTTGCCCAAAGTCATACAGCTGACAAGCAGCAGAGCTGGGATTAGAACCCACAACCTCTGGCTCCCAAGCCCGGGCTCTTTCCACTGAGCCACACTGCTTCTCTGCAGTAATACAACTATTACTGTTACGTTTTTCACCTGTTATTTTATAGCACCTCACCCTCTTTTCTTCTGCTTCTGGTCCCTTGTTTCTGCCATTCCCCTAGCCTGGAACCCCATCTCTCATCCCCAATTCCATCGTACCATAGCTCTCCCCATTGACGAACAGCTCCCAAAATCCCAACTTCTCCAAGAAGCCTTCCCCAACAAATTCGCAACACCCTAGGTCCACCTCCCCCACAGCCACACTTAGCACCGATATAATTAATTCCTATCCTCAGTACCTTTGTACACTTCTATATTCAATTGTTCATTCAGTTATTTCATCCTGTCATATGTGAACTACTTCCTGTACAAGTTTATTCTTCCTCTCGCGCTCACTATTTGTAAATACTTTATGTCTGTTTCCTCCACAAGATTGTAAGGTCACTGGTGATAGGGAATGTCTATCTTGCAAGTATGTGGTAGCCTGTTCCCCACTCAGTACCCATGTAATTACCACTGATCAAATGATTGAGAGGGTCCAAAGAAGAGTAACAAAAATAATGGATGGGCTGGAAAATGGAAAGACCTTAGTGGAAAGGTTAAAGGAATTGGAGTTGCTTAGCCTAGAGAAATGGGGTTAAAGGAGTGACTAAGAGATGCTCTTGTGTACAAGAGGGCTTATAGACTGAAAGCTCCTTGTGGGCATGGAACATGTTTCTCACTTTTGTTGTACTGTACTCTCCCAAATGCTTAGTGCAGTGTTCTGCACATAGTAAGCACTCAATAAATTTGATTAATTTTTCTGAGGAGGTTGCTGACCAGCTGCATTCCGTGTTCACGAAGGAATGGGTTGAAATTAAAGCAGGAGACATCTTGGCTGGAAACAGAGAATGAAGCAATCTATTTACTGAGCACTTACTGTGCTATAACTAAGCGCTTGGGACAGAACAATATAACAGAGTTGGTAGACATGTTCCCTGCCCAAAAGGAGCCGACTGTCTAGTGGGGGAGACAGATATAAAAATAAATTACGGATATGCACGCAAGTGCTGAAGAACTTCATGACTTTCAGGATGATGAAGCATGGGAAACAGTTTCCAGAGAAGGGTATCTCCATCACCGGAGACCTTACTGACAGCCATTTGTCCTAGGTGGTTTAGTTAGGGTCTCAGGGCTACAACTCAGGCTGAGCCGTGTCACAGGGCATCCCCTGGTTTGTTGGCCTTTAGTTGGCCCACTATGCTACTTCCAATAAGTCACAGGCAGAGCCTGTGTTTCAACCTGTCTTACTGTGGACCTTGACAGAATCTCTCCATGTGGACAGGGAGAACAGGGAACTAACGCAGAAGAGCCAGGGACAAACAGGGTCACCTAAAGGAAAGGCTGGTCGGGGGGAGAGGGGGATGAGTGGGAGGCAGAAGCCTCCCCCCATCATGGACTGGACCTGGGAGATGAAAAGTCCTTGCCTGTTGGCCCTCACTTTAAATGGACTTCCTGCCTCCTTGGTCACCATGATGATAATAATAATAATAATTGTGCTATTTGTTAAGCGCTTACTATGTGCCAAGCACCTTACTAAGCACCGGGGTGATACAAGCAAATCGGGTTGGACACGGTCCAAAATATTTTTTTTAATGGTATATGTTGAGCACTTACTATGTGCCAGGCATTGTACTGAGCACTGGGGTAGATAAAAGTTAATCAAGTTGGACACAGTCCTTGTCCCAAGTGTGGATCACAGTCTTAATCCCCATTTTATAGGGGACTGTGGCCCAGAGAAATAAAGTGACTTACTTAAAGTCACACAGCAGACATGTGGTGGAGCAGGGATTAGAACCCATGACCTTCTGACTTCCAGGAATGCCATGCATTCTTGTATTAAGCACTCAGAAAAGTACTATTCAATAGAGTTGATAATAATGATAATTAATAATTATGGTATTTGTCAAGTGCTTACTATGTGCCAGGACCTGTACTAAGTGCCGGAACTGTACTAAGTGCTGGAGACATGATGGCTGCCTTCAAGGAGCTTACCGTCTAGATAGGGAGACAGAAGTTAATATCAATTACAGAGAGGGGAAATGTCAGAGTGTCAGCTATGTACATAAGTGTGTTGGGGCTAGGCGTGGGATAAAATATCAAGTGCCTTAAGGGCTACAGGTCAGAATACATAGGCTATGCAGAGAGGAAGGGTGGGAAGGGGAAGCAGCATGGCCTAGTCGATAGAGCACATGCCTGGGAATCAGAAGCACCTGGGTCCTAATTCCATCTCTGCCACTTATCTGCTGTGTGACCTTGGGCTAGTCACTTCACTTCTCTGGGCCTCAGTTACCTCTTCAGTTAAATGGATATTTAGATTGTGAACCCCATGTGGGACATGGATTGTGTCCAACCTGATTAGGTTGTATCTACCCCAGGGCTTAGATAGTGCCTGGCACATAGTAAATGCTTAACAAATACCATAAAAAAGTGGGCTTAGACAGGGAAGGTCTCCTTTACCAATGCCACATCCTTCCATCCATAAGCAGGATTCATTCACTCTCCAGACTATTAAGTGAGGAGAACTTTACTTTCCCTTCTGCATTATCTAAGCACTTTGGTCTGTACCCCTTAAGCACTCTGATACTCATCCAACTGCCCCCTCAGCTCATCAGCACATATGGACATCTTCTCTAGACTGTAAGCTCCTTGAGGGTAAAGAACATGCTTACCAACTCTGCTGTATTGTATTCTCCCAATCACTTAGTACAGAGATCTGCAACCAGGAAGCACTTGATAAACACTGTTGATTGATACTCACCAAATTAGCCCTCTTCCTCCCTTCAAAGCCCTACTGAGAGCTCACCTCCTCCAGGAGATCTTCCCAGATTGAGCCCCCGCCTTCTCCTCTCCTCCTCTCCTCCCCCTCTCCCCCACTCCCTTCCTCTGCCCTACCCCCCCCCCCCACAGCACTTGTGTATATTTGTATATATTAATCTATTTTATTAATGATGTGTATATAGCTATAATTCTATTTATTCTGATGGTATTGACACCTGTCTACTTGTATTGTTTTGTTGTCTGTCTCCCCATTCTAGACTTTGAGTCCATTTTTGGGTAGGGACCATCTCTATATGTTGCCAATTTGTTCTTCCCAAGCTCTTAGTAAAGTGCTCTGCACACAGTCAGTGCTCAATAAATACAACTGAATGAATGCCACTTCCCCTATCTGTAATTTATTTGAATAACTGTCTCTCAAACTAGGATGTAAGCTCCTTGAAGGCAAGGATCATTTCTACCACCTCTATTTAATTGCATTTTCCCAAGAGTTTAGTACAGTGCTCTGCACACAATAAGTACTTAATAAATACCTTGATTGAAGGGTCTGCCTGCAGCAATTGCTTCCAGAGGCCCCAGCTCCCAGGACTGATTTCTACTAAAACCCAACAAGATCGTCAACAGCAAAAGAGATCCCCCAAACTCCACAAAAGAAAAAAAAAAGTGGAGATGAATGCATTGATTTTAACTCATTTCTTTCAGGCCCCTCCTCATTTGTTTCAGGTTCTATTTTTCTATGGTATCTGTTAAGCACTTACTATGTGCCAGAAGCTGTTCTAAGTGTGTGTGTAGGCTGTGCGTGGAGGGTTTTTTGTTTTAAATGGTAGTTGTTAAGCACTTACTATTTGTCAAGCACTGCTCTAAGCAATAAGGCAGAATCAAGTTAATCAGGTCAAAAACAGTTCCTGTTCCACATGGGGCTCACAGTCTATATAGGAGGGAGAACAGATATTGAAGCCCATTTTGCAGTTGAGGTAATTGAGGCAAAGAGAAGTTAAATGACTTTCCCAAGATCATACAGCTGGCAAGTGCAGAGCTGGGATTACAACCCCGGTCCTCTGATTCTCAGGCCTGTGTTCTTTCCCCTAGACCACACTGCTTCTCACACTTCTGTTGGCAGTTGTTAACTCCATCCTGCTAACTTCAGGAATCCACAGAGGAAAAAAACAAACCTGGCTACAAATGCAATCCAAAGTGGCTCACAGCCCCATGGTTCTATAACAGGCGCACAACACGAGCCATGTTATTTATTCAGTGTACTTTCCCATAAACACATTGAGAGGGGAAAAGAGTAGAAAAACAGGAGGGAGGGATGAGGAATCAGAAACTGGGAGTCCTTTCCCCTCCTTCCATCTGATGAAACCAAGATCCCAAATAGTGTCTCTGGGGACCAGCCCGTGTTAAGACACCCCCTTTGCCCCCCACCCCAGCCAGTCCCGTAATCCCAACAGGAATTCAAGTGGTATCAGGGCACAGATGAGGGCATTGTTGCAACTCAGAGTGGGGCTAAGAGGGGGTGCGTCAGGTGGCAGAAAGAAGTGTTAGATTTCTTTTGGCCTTTGATTCTAAGCCCTCTCAAGTGCTTGGGAATTTAATAAGCAGGCATCAGACTGCTTGCTGTTAGGCTACAAGAACAGTGCTCCACTCCCAGTGGTGCTCAGTAAACACTATTGCCTGAACGATAGATGGGGACAAAGGATTCTGGGAGGATCCTGGATTTTCTGGTGGTACTGGAATGCTCTACTCCTTCTGGCTGCAGTGGCCAGGGGCCTACCTTTCTCAGTTCATCCTTCTCTTGGGCGTGGACATCCTCTAGGACCTTCTTCTCCGAGTGGGCTTTCCCGAGCTCCACCTTGAGGGTCTCGATCTCCTCTTGCAGACTGAGGCGCTGGCTGTCGTCCCCTCCCTGGCTCTGCTGGTAGCGGGCCAGCTCCTTCTTCAGCTTCTCCACCTCTACAGTGTGGGCGGAGGTCACGGTGGAAAGCTGCTCGTTCAGAGTCTTGAACTCTTTGTTCTAGAAGGAGAAACCATCGAGCCATTGGGGAGGTGAGAGAGAGAAAGAGAAAAGAGTTATACGGGCTGGATGGAGGTACAAAAGCTGCAAGAAGAATCAAAATTACTATTTGTGCTGATTTTTTTTCCCAGTCTTGCCAATGAAGCTTATGCACAAAATCTAGCAAAATACAAAGAGGGAAAAAAACCAATTCCAACAACTCCAATAGAGCCACAAGATCACTTAGCTCCTCAGGAAGAAGGGAGGAAAAGGCAGTTGTTTTCTAATGGAAGGCAGCAAAAACATGGGCAAGGAATCAATCAATTAATTGCATTTATTGAGCGCTTACTGTGTGCAGAGCACTGTATTAAGCGCTTGGGAAGTACAAGTTGGCAACATTTAGAGACAGTCCCTACCCAACAGTGGGCTCACAGTCTAAAAGGGGGAATGTGTCTGCTATACTGTACTTTCCCAAGTGCTTAATACAGTGCTCTGCATACAGTAAGCGCTCAATAAATATGATCGATTGTATAGCTCTGGTCACAGTTTCCAAGTGAACAGAGTTCTTCAGTGCCCTGGGGCCACCACCCTTTGCTTTTCACATTTCTCCACTCTTTCACGCCTGGCCCTTCTGCCCCCTTATATAATGGGCTGCAACTTAAGAACAGGCAGACAGACAAAGAGGCCCTTCAGGCTTCAAGCTCTACCTGGGGCAAGGTCTGGGTTTTCTTCCCCATTACCTGCCAGCCACCACCTGGCCCCAATCACCTCTCCCTCTTAATTGGCAGAGGCATGAAAAACAAGCCAGCCTGGGGCAAGAAAGCTGGAGGAGAGTTAACTGACAAAGCCTGGTACAAGCAGCATTGGACATACAATGGGAGCCTGACGTGGAGGAGACATTCACGGCCAAAGGAAAGTTAGGGCTTTCCATCACCACAAAAGCCTGCAAGTTACAGCCTGATACTCTAAACTTGTTGTGGGCAGGGAACATGTCTACCAATTCTGTTCTACTGCACTCTCAAGTGCTTAATACAGTGCTCTGCACATAGAAAGTGCTTACTAAATACCACTGATTGATTGATATTCCCCACCCCTATCCAGCGGTCACTCCTGCTCCTAAGGCCAGTTTTAATCCTAACTGGTTCTGCTTGAAAGTGAATTGACCCTCCCTCAACCCCGGCCATTTGGTGCGTGGGCTTGGATGACGGCCTGTGGGCACTCTTCTGGGGGGAGAGGACATGCCCAAGTGGATGGTAGGGATCCAGCTCTCAGCATCCATCCACACACTGGTTCTCTTTGTGGCAAAAACCCATAAAGAAGGGTGGGATGGGGTGGGGGTGAAAACAAATGGAGCTCTGGTTCAGCGCACGTTTTTCCAGCCAGGCAGAAGCTCAACCTGGGACTGGAATTCGGAAAGAAGAAAACAAAAGGAAATGGTCAAGAGAAGCAGTGTGGCCTACTGGAAGGAGCGTGGGCCCGAGAGTCAGAGGACCTAGGTCCAGTTCATTCATTCATTCATTCAATTGCATTTATTGAGTGCTTACTGTGTGCAGAGCACTATACCAAGCCCTTGGAAAGTACAATTTGGCAGCAGAGACAATCCCTACCAAACAACGGCCTAATCCCAGCTATGCCACTTGTCTGTGTGTGACCTTAGGCAAGTCACTTAACTTCCCTGTGCCTCAGTTTCTTCATCTGTAAAATGGGGATTCAATACCCCTTCTTCCTAGTTACACCGTGAGCCCCACGTGGGACTTAATTATCTTGTATCTACCCCAGTCCTTAGTACAGTGCTTGGCATATAGTAAGCACTTAGTACCACAATTATTATTATCATTATTATTAATAAGGCAAGTCTTGAAGGAAGACTGCCTAGGGTCAGTGACTTTGCTTGCAGTATCCTATAGGCTAGAGGACAGGATAAACACTTGATGACGTTTAGCACGAGGTGGGGGAAATTGCCGGGCACTGGGGCCAAACTTTTCAACTCCTAACTCCTAGCTGATAAACCTTTGCACTACCCCTCCAGAAAAACATTTTCCTGACTCTTTTCTCTTGGAAGGACTTTCTCAGCATCAGATAAAGACAAGTGAGTAAGACTGTAATGAATCTGTCAGCAGAAAGCCTGGTCTAACTAAAGCATAATCTCTTGAATGACAGTAAATCTACGAGCTGAGGATTAATCTGGGAGGCTTTCCCCTTTGCTTGCGTGCTTAATGCAGCCTGAGCCCAAGGCATCAGAATCTATAGGCCTGCAGCCCCGTGGGGTCTTAAAGAACTCGGGTACACACGGCACTGGGCTTGCTGGTTGTTTGAGCAGCTGACGAGTGGTGGAGCCGGGATTAGAACTCATGTCCTTCTGACTCCCAAGCCTGCGCTCCCCCTACTAGGCCGTGTTGCTTCTGTGGGACCTAGGGCAAATTACCTAAGCCTCCTTCTAGACTGTGAGCCTGTTGCTGGGTAGGGATTGTCTCTCTGTTGCCCAATTGTACTTTCCAAGCTCAGGACAGTGCTCTGCACACAAGTGCTCAATAAATACGATTGAATGAATGAATGAATGAATAAGTTCTCTAAGCTACTGTGGGCAGGGAATGCATGTTATATCTTTGTGTTATGCTCTCCCGAGCGCTTAGTACAGTGCCTTGCACACAGTAAACTCATTCAAATGAGTTCAAATGAATGAGTAAACTCATTCAAATACAACTGATTGACTGATTGATTAGCCCTTGGAGCCAAGCTCCCCTTCCTCGACCAGAATATGGATTCAGTCAATCAATGGTATTTACTGAGTGTTTACTGTGTGCAGAGCACTGTACCAAGTATTTAAGAACTGAGTGTCTGCTGTGGGCTGGGTTTCAGGTTTCTGCAAGGATTTCACTCTGTCACATAAAGACAAAGACACATAAAGACACATAAAGACCAAGGCCCCAACTTCTGTCTCCAATAAGGTGCCACTAGAATCCTCCTCGAAGCCTGCTTGCTGTCTCTTTAACATCCTTCATCATCATCATCAATCGTATTTATTGAGCGCTTACTATGTGCAGAGCACTGTACTAAGCGCTTGGGAAGTACAAACTGGCAACATATAGAGACAGTCCCTACCCAACAGTGGGCTCACAGTCTAAAAGGGGGAGACAGAGAACAAAACCAAACATACTAACAAAATAAAATAAATAGAATAGATATGTACAAGTAAAATAAATAAATAAATAGAGTAATAAATATGTACAAACATATATACATATATACAGTATAACAACATCCTTGGACCCAGACTGCATGGAGTGAAACGAGAATCCGTGCGCTCCTTCAGACTGTGGGCTCCTTCAGACCTGCCTTGCATTTCCTGACTAGAAAGACAAAAGCAGCGGCCTCCACTAATCTTAGAACCTGGAGAGGACAGTGGAGGTGATGGCAGAGGCTGCTGCTGCTAATGGAGCGGTCACTGTGCCTGCAGTTGACACGACTGGACTCTGAGCTGCTTCTGGTTTTTATTTTGTGTGTCCTTGTCATTTATGTTTAATATTTTATTTCATCTCTCCATAAGTGCCTGTCGCAAGTCCCCTCTCCCACCTTATAATTTTAGATTGTGACCCTCCCCGGCAAGGGACAGGGAGTGTGTCTACTTCCCACCCATGTGTGCTTTCACAGAATTTAGTAAAAATAATAATAATAATAATAATAATAATAATAATGATGATGGTATTTGTTAAGCACTTACTCTGTGCCAAACACTGTTCTAAGCCCTGAGAAACAAGGTTATTAGGTTGTCCCAGGTGGGGTTCACAGTCTTAAGAGAAACAGCAGTGTGCTTAGTGGAAAGAGCAAGGGTTTAGGAGTCAGAGGTTGTGGGTTCTAATCCTGACTTCGCCAATTGTCAGCTACATGACTTTGGGCAAGTCACTTAACTTCTCTGTCCCTCAATTCCCTCATCTGTAAAATGGGGATTAAGACTGTGAGCCCTACGTGGGACAACCTGATTACCCTGTATCTACCTCAGTGCTTAGAATAGTGCTTGTCACATAGTAAGCACTTAACAAATACCATTATTATTATTATTTTTGATCCCCATTTTACAGATGAGGTAACTGAGGCACAAAGAAGTTAAGTGACTTGCCCAAAGTCACACAGCTGACAAGTGGCGGAGCCGGGATTAGAACCCACAACCTCTGACTCCCAAGCCCAAGCTCTTTCCACTAAGCAATGCTGCTTCTCTAACACAGTGCTCCACACACGGTAACCCCTTAATCTCTACTATTACTACTACCACTACTACTCAAACAATGGTGGCTCTGCTCGGCTGGTTAGTAATGTGTTCCTAATACGTTAAAAGATTTATTTCCTCTACTAAGAGTCCTTTAGCTCCTCAAGTCGATCCTATTTGCAAATGGAGAGTCCTGAGAAGGAGAGGTTGCCCTTTGTCTGTGGGCAGGTGGTGGGTCCTTTGTGAGACAGGGCTTGGGTGCCTTTGCACTCATCCCAGTGAGGGAAACAGCATAGCTTAATGGAAAGAGCCCGGGCTTGGGAGTCAAGAGGACATGGGTTCTAATCCCGCCTCCACCACTTGCCTGCTTGTGTGACCTTGGGCAAGTCACTTAACTTCTCTGTGCCTCAGTTACCTCATCTGTAAAATGGGGATTAAAATTGTGAGCCCCACATGGGACAACCTGATTACCCTGTATCTACCCCAGCGCTTAGAACAGTGCTTGGCACATAGGAAGCGCTTAACAAATACCAAACAAAAACAAACAAAACATACCCAGTACTCGGCATAAAGCAAGTTCTCCACAACAAATACCAAACAAAAACGAACAAAACATACCCAGTGCTCGGCATAAAGCAAGTTCTCCACAAGAACTATCACTGCTCCCACTTCTACCTCGGGAGGGACTGATGAGAACTTGGGGGGGCAAGGGTCGGGGCTAAAGACCTCTAGTCTAGGAATGGCAGATAACTGAAGGCATTCACGAGGCGGGGCCTACATTAGCTCTAGAATGGCAGTTAACTGTGGTGTTCAATACACAGGACCTACATTATCCTAGAAGGGCAGCTAATTGATGGTGCTCAAGAGCTGCTGTTTGCACTCCCCTGGCTCTGGCTCCCTAGATGTGGGACTTGCCCACATCACTTTCCCAGGTCACAGCTTAGAGCACCACAGGTATCACGGGGGTGACAGGGATGGTCTTTCCCAGAGTGGTCTGAGCTGGACCCTCAGCCTCGCTCAGCCCTAGCTCTCACTGAATCCCACTCAGGGCTGAAAGAAACTCCAAATGGTGGCTGACCTATTAGCCCTTTGAAGCCCAGCCCCTCCCAGTACTCACCTCCCATCTGAAATCCCTGCCCCTTTTCCACTACTGCACTAAAAGCAAGTGCAAGTGGTGGTTTGTCCCCGGAAAAGAGGCAGGACTGGAGGGAGGGCTATGGAAGACCCCAGGACAATAACCGGATCTTCGAAGCAGCAAAACCTTCGCAGGATCCCAAAGACGCAGGGGCCGTGCTATACTCTGACCCACTTGCTGGGCTTGACTTAGGCCTCCTTTGGCTCATCCCCTTATACTTCTCTTTTGGTCACCATCACCCTAACCACTGCACCTCCCAAGTGTGTTATGCACTCAACTTTCCTCTAGATTCTGGAGAAAAGAGGAAATCACTTCACCTTTCAAAGGCTAACTTTAGCTGCAAAAAAACACATCTTCTCCAGGAAACATCCCCGACTAAGCCCTCATCCACCAATCATTCATTCATTCACTCAATCGTATTTATTGAGCGCTTACTGTGTGCAGAGCACTGTACTAAGCGCTTGGGAAGTACAAGTTGGCAACGTATAGAGACGGTCCCTACCCAACAGGGGGCTCATAGTGTAGAAGTCCTATTTCTCTCCCTCCTGTGTCACCTATGCACCATCCCCTATCCTCATCCCACGTTTTGCATCTACAGCATTCATGTACTGATAGTTAGTTGCTTCCCTACCTATAATTTATTTTAGTGTCTGTCTCCCCTGCAAGATTTTAATCTCTTTGAGAGCTGCACTTGAGTATGCTCTATTGAACTTTCCCAAGCGACAGTAAGCGCTCACTAAATACCATTTATTGATGATTCAAGTGAGATGGAGTCTCTCCCCAATGCCTTCACCCCTGAATTGTTAACGCACCCTCTTTGAAGGAGAAAGGCCACTATCACCAATGTTTGTTGACTGCAAGGGCATCTGCATGCCAATGAGAAGCCAATGCCAGAGAAGCAACATGGCTCTATCAGAGCACAGGCCTGGGAGACAGAAGGACCTGGGTTCTAATCCCAGCTCCACCACTTGTTTTGTTGTGTAAGCTTGTGCAAGTCACTTCACTTCTCTGGACCTCAGTTTTCTCATCTGTAAAATGGGGATTAAGACTGTGAGCATCATCCGGGACCTGGACGGTGTCCAGTTTGGCACATAGTAAGCGCTTAACAAATACCACAAAAAATATAAAAGGTCAGCCAGCTCTGTGGGATCCACACGCTGTTGGCACGAGCTTCTCCTTGAAACTGTGGCTCACCCTTAGCCCTGGATCCTTACAAGGCACATTGGTCTTAATGGAGAAATTAGCTGGGTGAGGTTTTTAAAATATCACATACAGTTTGGGAAAACAGGTGTTTAAATTCAGAAATTTGCTCCTACCCTCACTCTTCTTCCATGAGTTCCCAAAATATGCTGCAGCACTTACAGATGTTCTGGAGCAGGAAGTTTCAGCAGAATGCTCTTTTAAAAATAAGCCATGCCATAAATAGGCCTTTCAATTCTGCCTATCTTAGATTTTCAACCACATGGATCACAGAGTGCTTGATTTATTTTTAACCTCCAGAATCAATTTAAAAGCCAGAGTGTCAAGCCACGGAAATGAGGAGATTAAAGGTTGGAACTTCAGGGTTCCTTCCCAGTAACTCCTGAGAAAACAGGGGTTTCAGCAGCCGATGAGCCGCATATTTTCTGTTTTGGTGCTTTGAGGGTTAATCAGTGAAATCTGTGCCATTTAAAAGCTGGACTGAGCATCTTGAGGCAGCTGCAAAAGCCTGAACAATTTACCAACCACAAGTGGCTGTATGTGTGTATCCACTTAATAAGATTCTATGGTCACGGAAACAGTCATTTCTTTGCTTATATCCACCCCAGCGCTTAGTATAGTGCCTTAAGAGCTTAATAAATACCACAATTATTATTCTTCTTTATCCTGTACCTTCCAAGTGCTTAGTGCAATGAAGCACATTGGGTGCTCAGTACTTACAACTGTGGTAGAGAGAGACATATGCTAATGGTTATTAGCACCAAGGGAGGGGGTCAATTTGGATTGCAATTCTGGCTCAACCAGTGATAGGCTGAGTAACTCTGGGGAAGTCATTTAATGTGCAAGTTTCCCTTCCTATGCCATTTTTTTCTAATGTCTAGAAGGTACTGGTCTTGGAATAATGATAATAATAATTCATTCAATTGTATTTATTGAGCACTTACTGTGTGCAGAACATTGTACTAAGCATGTCAATAATAGTTTTGCTAAATGCCTACCATGTGCCAAGCACAGTACCAAGTGCTAGGGTGGATACAGATAATCTGGTGGGACACAGCTCCTTTCCCATAAGTGTCTCACAGTCTAAGTAGGTGGGAGGACGGGTACTGAATCTCCATTTTATAGATGAAGAAATTGAGGCACAGAGGAGTTAAGTGACTTGCCAAAGGTCATACAGCAGACAAGTGGTGCAGCCTAGATCAGAACCTGGGCTCCTGGGAATCCTCTTGATTCCCAGGCCTGTTCTCTTTCCACCAGAACACATTGCTTATGTGCTCCTGGATCCTCTGGGAGTCAGAGGATCTGGGTTTTAATCCTGGCTCTGCAACTTATTTGCTGTGCGACCTTCAGCAAATCAATTAACTTCTCTGTGCCAGAGTTCCCTCATCTGAAAAATGGGGATTCAGTACCTGTTCTCCCTCCTTAGACTGTGAGCCCCACGTGAGACCTGATTATCTTCTATCTACCCCATGCTTAGTTCAGAGTTTGGCACATAGTAAGCACTTAATACCACAATTATTGGTATTATTATATCCACTAATATTTTTACTGGGCAAGTTCAGTACTGCACATACACTGGGGTCTGCTAGCTGAGAAGAAAGCAACAAGCAGTGTGGCTTAGTGGGTAGAGCATGGGCCTGGGAATCAAAAGGACCTAGGTTCTAATCCTGGCTCTGCCACATGTCTTCTGTGTGTCCTTGGGCAAGTTACTTCACTTCTTTGGGCCTCAGTTACCTCATCTGTAAAATGGGGATTAAGAGTGTGAGCCTTATGTGGGACAGGGACTGTGTCCAACCTGATTAACTTGCATCTACCCCAGCGCTTAGAGCAGTGCTTGGCAGATAGTAAGTGCTTAACAAGAAACATAATTATCCTGACTGAAGACTAAGAAAATGAATCATATGATGGATCTAGCAGTCAATGGAAGTGGTTATATCTATGCCCAAATTCAATGGATAAGTGCAAAATTAGCATCCCTCCTCTAGAAATATTTCATTCACTCATTCATTCAATTGTATTTATTGAGTGCTTACTGTGTGTAGAGCACTGTACTAAGCGCTTGGGAAGTACAATTTGGCAACATATAGAGACGGTCCCTACCCAACAGTGGGCTCACAGTCTAGAAGGGGGAGACAGAGAACAAAACAAAACATATTAACAGAATAAAATAGAATAAATATGTACAAGTAAAATAAATAAATAAATAAATAGAGTAATATGAGAAATAGAGAAAAGAGAAATAGAGAAATATGCCTGAACCACTTAATTTCCCCAATACCCTGACCTGGGGAACCATGCATGCTTGGGGTCACTGTAGAGGTGAGTAAGCTGAGGCTGAATCAGGTTAATAATAATAATGGTATTTGTTATGTGCCAAGCACTGTTCTAAGTGCTGGTGGGGGGAATACAAGGTAATCAGGTTGTCCCATGTGGGGCTCACAGTCAATCCCCATTTTACAGATGAGGTAACTGAGGCACAGTGAAGTTAAGTGACTTCCCAAAGTCACACAGCTGAAAAGTAGCAGATCCGGAATTAGAACCCATGACCTCGGACTCCCAAGCCCGTGCTCTTTCCACGGTTAAGGTTAAATAAAAGCAGTGCTCAGGGCAGAGTTCAGGTCTAAACTCTGGAGTTCCCATCCTGGATTTCCTGCTCTGATCCCTGGGATGTACTGCCTCTCTGTGTTTTGTGTAATGCGATTGCTTTATTCCTTCTACCTGGAAGGGTTCCCAGGTCAATAGCTCCTTCAGGACTAGGTAGGGACTGTCTCTATATGTTGCCAACTTGTACTTCCCAAGCGCTTAGTACAGTGCTCTGCACACAGTAAGTGCTCAATAAATACGATTGATTGATTGATTGACTAGCACAACTTCTACAGCAAAGTGACATCCATTTGTCTCTCCCCTTCCCACATGTCACCTTTAACTAAGGCCCATTTCCCTCTTCTTCTCACTCATGACCTCTTCCAGGTGTCAAAAGCCACAAGAAGCAGTGTGGCTTAGTGGAAAGAGCATGGACAGGCCTGGGAGTCAGAGGACCTGGGTTCTAATCCTGGCTCCTCTAATTGCTTGCTAGGTGACCCTGGCCAAGTCACTAACTTTTCTGTGCCTGTTACCTCATCTGTAAAATGAGGATTAAATCCTTCTCCCTTCAATTTAGATTATGAGCCCCGTGTGGGACAGGGACTGCGTTCAAACTGATAAACGTGTATCTATCACAGCATTGAGACCGGTGCTCGGCGCATAGTGTGTGCTTCTCAAGCACAATTAAAAAAAAAACCCAAAAAGTCTTAGTGCAGGACTCACCTGGTCATCAATCTTCCTTTGCAGCTGGACAACCTTGTTCTCCATCCCAACATTGAGCCGCTTCAGGTGCTGGGCGGACCGGGCCTCTATCTTGAGGGCCTTCAGCTCCCGCCTGGCCTTCAGCCGCCTGAAAGAGCACTGGATCACAATAGCCGCATTCCTTAACTGACGGAACCTCTTCCGGGCCATCCAGCCCCGGCAGTATTTCTGAACGATGGTGGCCTTGTGCTCCAACAGGACCTGGCAAGAGAAGAGGGAACAATTAATCAGGGAACCAACAATCAATGGTATTTATTGAGCACTTACTGTGCACAGAGCACTGTCCTAAGTGCTTGGGAGAATACAATACAACAGAGTTGGTAGACATGTTCTTTGCCTATAAAGAGCTTACGGGCTAGGGGGAGAGGCAGACATTAATATAAATAAATAATTTATCATGCCGAGGGAGATCTAATTCAGCCTTTTGCGGGAGGAAGAGAGGCCTCTGTTCACTCAGTTTGGTTTCCGCTTTTGGACACTTTTCAGCATGCTAGCCAATCTGCCAGAGATGTTGTTAATGTATTTGCTATGTGCTTCCACCTATGTGCCAGCCACTGTTCTAAGCACCGGGTGTGTTCGCTGAGCTACCCTAGCCTGCTGAACTCACACTGCACCTAACGCAGCTTTCCCTGCATCTACTTTCCCTCCCAAATCACTTTGGATCATTTAGGTGATTAACTATCGCAAATCCCATCTCACCCACCCATCCGAACCTCTTACTGTGATTCACCTGAGACCACTTTCCCCTCTACTCATCTCCTTTGCCTGTCCAACTCTCTTTCTTTCCAATTTCCCATCTGGTCAGGTATTTCCCAGTCCAAGTCCCTTTGGCTCAGGGGCCACTGGGTGCCACTGGCTAGCACGGCTGGGGTGGAGGTCCGTCCGGTACCTGGCGATACGCTCTCCGCACGAACATGCCACGGGTGAAGGCCTGGATGACGATGGCAGCGTTGCGGATCCTCTGGTAGGCCTGGTAAATCCTCTGCATCCGGTAATACTTCTGCAGGACGGTGGCAGCCCTGGTTTTCCGCAGGTGCTCGGCCAGCCTGAGGAGAGGAGAGCACAGATGAGTCAGGAAGAGCCTTCCACCCGCTTCCCCAGCAGAGACCGGCTTCCCTCCCAGTGACCCATCCCTATCTTTCAAATCATCCAGAGTCCCCAGCCTGACCACTCCTCAGTCCCACACAGAGATCGCGGGCATGGATCGACTCTCTTCAGAACCATGTGAGCTGGCAGAGCCCAAGTCTTGCCAGCCTTCAGGGTCCTGGCATAGGTGCCAACTTTCCATGGTGTGTGTGTGTGTGTGTGTGTGTGGGATGAGTAAGGGGAGGTGAGTAGGGGTGAGATGGGACTGGCTAAAAACAGGCCAGAAAGCCACTGTTTTAAGTCTCTATGGTCCTGATTGGAAACTCTCGGTTCATTAATTTGATCGTATTTATTGAGTGCTTACTGTGTGCGGAGCACTGTACTAAGCACTTGGAAAGTACAATACAGCAATAAAGAGAGACAATCCTTGACCACTACGGGCTTACAGTCTAGAGCGGGATCTTTTTGGAGACTTGAGATAGGCAAGGCTGGAAATCCAGTTCACAAAGGAGAAGAAGAGTGGCCTGGTGGAAAGAGCACAGCCCTGGTTGTCAAAGGACTTGGGTTTTAAGCCCAGCTCTGCCAATTGCCTGCTTTGTGATCCTGGGCAAGTCCCTTAGCTTCCCTTGCCTCAGTTTCCTCAAATGTAAAATGAGGACTTAATACTGTTCTCCCTCCTACTTAGACTGTGAACCCTATTTGAGGCAGGGACTGGGTTAACTTGCATCTAACCTGGTGCTCAGAACAGTGTTTGACACATAGTAAGCACATTACAAGTAGCATAAACCCGCCCAAACACCACAGGGGTGATTGTCATCTTTAGCCCCTTGGAGAAGGCATCCATGGGCCCTATTAAATGGGTATTTTACTGCTGAAATACGCTGGCCATCACTGCTTCGCTTATGCATTTTGATTAAATGCTTTTGTTTTGTTCTTGCTCAGTGATTCTACTTCTATTTCCACAGGAGGCCCTTCGTAGTTACTACAGATGGCAATAATGGAAAGGGATAGATTTTACGAAGTAAAGATATCATGACCATTCAGTGCTGGGTGGAAAGAGTAATGGATACCTAGGTGTTGAACGAGAGGAGGGGCAGAATTATGATCTGATCCAGGACCTTAGGCATAAAATTCCTTCTTACACTGGGCTTTGGGTTTTGTTCTGGCCTGACAGTAAAAACACTTCTTCATTCCCCACTGAGGTCTCTAATGAGCTCAGTTAAATGACTCCATTTTAATGCTGGGGAAAACACTGAGATCCTGGAAGAAAGATGTAAGAAGACACTTCCCATCAAACACCTCCAAGCCTCTTTGGTCTTCAGCTTGTTTTCACAAATGGGTTTGCATTGTCAGTTTTCAGAAAAAAAAATCAAGGTACTTGTAAAGTGCTCATTATGTGCCAACCACTTTTCTAAGCACTGAGGTAGATACAAGTTAATCACATTGGATGCAGTCCCTGTCCCACATGGGGCTCACAGTATGAACAGGAATGGATCCCCATTTTACAGATGAGAAAACTGAGGCCCAGAGAAGTTAAGCGACTTGTCCAAGGTCACGTAGCAGATAAATGGCAGAGCCGGGATAAAAACCTAATTCCTCTGACTCCCAAACCTGTGCTCTTCCCACTAGGCCAAGGGCTTAAAATGTTTATTCATGGTATAAAGGTGGAGAGAGTCAGTGTTAGGAAATTCAGGCAAAGTCCTATAGGACTATTTCTCATTGAACTAATTATTGCTAATAGACAGTGGCAAAATGAAGATCTTGCATTATTACAATCCTTTTTTTGTGGTATTTGTTAAGCACTTACTTTGTGCCAGGCACTGTAATAAGCACTGGAATAGATAAAAGATCATCATATTGGACACAGTCCATGTTCCACATGGGGCTCACGGCTTTCATCCCCATTTTACAGATGAGGTAACTGAGGCGCATTAGTTAAATGATTTCCCCAAAGTCACACAGCAGACAAGAGGTGGAGTCAGGATTTGAACCCAGGTCCTCTGACTCTCAAGCCTTTGCTCTATCCACTAGGCAACACTTCTAATCCTCCCTTCGGAGCTCCAAGCTCTTAAACTTGTGAAGTAGGAAAATGAATGAAGTCATCGATTAATTTTTCATCGAAGATGCCTGAATTCTGAGAAAATATTACTGTCTAATAGTCATTATACATATACCTTCTTCCAAGACAAAAAGAGAGGGAGGGAGAGGGAAAAAAAAATCAAGAGAGTACAACAAAGTCTACTGCCCATCAGTTTTTATAATTGCTTTTCACTCCCCCCGGACGTCATTTTATTTCAGCTGTTTCATCTTCCAACTCTTAGAGTGGATGAATATCAAGTGATTTAATCGAGTGATTCCACGGACCTCAAAGGCCCAGCCTCTGAGTATAGGCTTTGGTCGGGGTGAACAGAGTACATCAAAACAAGGAGCAGACACTTGAGCTGATGCCCTCAGAATGTGTGCTAATTTGGGAACTCTCCAGAGCTGAGGCCTGAGATGCAATCAGCTGTTGGATTAACCACCACCTGGGCCCTGATGCAGCATGGAGATGGGAAGGACAGAAAGAGGAAGAATGGTGTAGGGGGGTGAAACCAAGATCAGAGGACTGACACTGCCCAGAGAATTAAAAAAAAAAATTCACAGCTTCATTTCCCAGCTGGCTCATCTGACTGGCATCTGGACTGACCGTGGACAACTTGTTCTCAAGCCTGTGTCAAATGGGTTGCATTAGAAGTTCAACTATTAAATTAAAACTAAATTTAGCAATCTGGGCAAGTTTCTCCTTCCTCCCTACTCAACTCTCATCCACAACAGCTGGAGTCATTATTTGAGTCCTTCCACTAGGCAGGGGACTGAGGTTCTGCTGTTACAAAGACAGAAAAAAGACAAGGTTCCCTGACCTTAAAGAAGTTAATCAGGGAGCCAAGACAGACAGAAATATCCGGATAGTCTGTTAGGGATAAAGTGCAACTGCCAGAGGCATAAACCAGCAACTATACACAATGTACAAAGATATTTACACATACATAAGATGTTCCAAGAAACATATGTGTGCTGGGGTAATGGTGGGACCAGGTCCAGAAGGATGAGGTAAGCAGTTATACTACATCAAGACTTCAGGGAGGGTGTAAATTTTCTCACAGAGATTTGAAACAGGGAAGGAAGTGAGGTGGGGGTTGGGGATATTAAGAGAGACGGAGGATGTGACTTGTTATGAAGGAGGAAAGGAAGCCATTCCAGGAAGCAGCATGGCCTAATAGAGCCCAGCCCTGTAAATCACAAGGACCTGGGTTTTAACCCTGGCTCCACCACTTGTCTGCGGTGGGACCTTGGGCAAATCACTTCACTTCTCGGTGCCTCTGTTACCTCATCTGTAAAATGGGGATTAAGATGTCTGCTGTGTGAGCTTGGGCAAATCACTTCACTTCTCTGTGCCTCAGTTACCTCATCTGTAAAATGGGGATTAAGATGTCTGTTGTGTGAGCTTGGGCAAATCACTTCACTTCTCTGTGCCTCAGTTACCTCATCTGTAAAATGGGGATTAAGACTGTGAGACCCATTTGGGAAATGGACTATGTCCAACCTGATCAACTCATATCTACCCCTGGCACAGACTAAGAACTTAAATACCACTGGAAAAAAAAAGGAACAGGGAATAATAACTATGTTGGTATTTCTTAAGCGCTTACTATATGCCAAGCACTGTTCTAGGCACTGGGGTAGATACAAGGTAATCAGGTTGTCCCATGCAGGGTTCACAGTCAATTCCCATTTTACAGATGAAGTAACAGGCACAGAGAAGTGAAGTGACTTGCCCAAGGTCACACAGCTGACAAGTAGCAGAGCTGGGATTAGAAGTTACAACCTCTGACTCCCAAACCCTTGCTCTTTCCACTAAGACACGCTGCTCCTAATGGGACATGTCATGGCTTGGAAGCAAGCAGGATTGGGGGACTACAGTGAGCAGATTTCCTCTGGTGGAGCAGGAGAAGAGGTCAGAATGGGGTTGGTGGGTTGTAAAGGGGGGGCAGCTGAAGAGACTGGAAGCCCACCCTCTTCAGATATGTTCCCTTTCACCCCCGTCCCTCCATATCTCTAGAATACTGGACAGTCACTCCTCTCTGCACACAACTGTGCCAACAACAGCCTGCTTTGTCTTTACTTCTACTTTTTCCCACTCCAATACAGTGCTCTGCACACAGTAAATGTTCAATAAATATGACTGAATGAATGAACGAATGATACGGCTCAGCAAATTAGAGACAAGGCTGCTCAGACAAAAGGCAAGATACTGTCAAAACACAACTGAACAATAAAATCACCACGATTTTGCATAACTCCTTCAATCCTATCTTTCAAGGAGGGCAAAATATTTCTCATGGACTCTCACTCTCCCTCCCTACATCCTTATCGGGAAAGTAGGCAGTCGATGCTCTCCCCATTTTACCATGTGGGGAAAGAAGCCGAGAGAAGTTGAATGACTTGGAGAAGATGATATAGCTGGGGACGGAGGAGGTGTCTTGAATCCCAGTCTTTGCAGTCTAACAACTCCGTAGCTCCAAGACTGTGAAATTCTGCCAAAAGGGGCCCTTACAGTCCCTGTCTGTTCTTTTTAGAATAAGGTCAAAATTTAATTCATGCTTTTTCAATCAATCAATGAATGCTATTAAGCGCTTACTGCGTGCAGAGCGCTGAACTAAACACTTGGGAGAGTACACTGCAACACTACTGGCAGACATGCTCCCTGCCCAAAATGAGGCATCATGGCCTAATAATAGAGCATGGCCTTGGGAGTCGGAAGGAACTGGGTTCTAATCCCAGCTCCATCACATCTTTGCTGGTAGACCTTGGGCAAATGAATCAATCAACAAACATTTATTGAGTGTTTACTATGTTCAGAAAACTGCGCTGAGCGCTTGAGAGAGTACAACAGAATTAGCTGACACATTCCCTGCCCGTAACAAGTTTATGGTCTAGAGGGGGAAGTCACTTAACATCTCTGTGCCTCAGTTACCTCATTTGCAAAATAGGGACTAAGACTGTGAACCCCATATGGGACAGGGACTGTGCCCAACCTGATTAACTTGTATCTGCCCCAGTGCTTAGAACAGTGCCTGGAACATAGCGCTTAAGAAACAGCATAAAACTTTTTCAAAAGCATGAGCTTACAGTCTAAGCTAGACTCATACTCTCAGTCAGGCAACGAACAATCTTTGCTGAGCACCTGCAGTGTTCAAAGCACAATATTAAGCACTCAAGACAGTCCAAAAAGAGCTAAGACACAATCCTAGTTCATCAGAAACTTCCCATGCATTACAAAGCTCAATCCCACACTCCAGAACTGTATGCTGAGGGCATTCAATGTCCACCAAGTCTGGGCAATGTTCCCCTACTTCCCCATCACCCCAACTTGAAGTTTACTGGGGTATGCTGACATGCTCTACCCCTTTGGTGATGAGTTGAAACAGAACCAGATTTGCCATGGTCAGAGATGAATTAATGGGGACCGATCCTTCCTGAAGGCAGGAGGATGATGTTTAAAAGTGTCTTCTAGCCCTGGCAGATAGCAACCTACAGCTAAAAAAAAACCCTCACACTCTCCCAATTTGCCAAGTGAACTGGAGAGTTGGTGATAGCAGCATTGTTCTGGGGATAGTCTCCCAATCGCTTGAGTTAATGAACAAAAAAAAATAAATCAGCACATCATGCATGCTCAGATATAGAACTCAAGGTGTAATTGAAAAAAAAAAACTGAAAAGAAATCTTACATAGAAGATGTTTGCATTGAACTTAGAGTTCAAGAGAATGACTAATGCTTCCAGCATTTAAGTTAATCATGCAGAATTAATCAGGCTCTCACTACTTATGAATTAATATCTAATATATATTTTTGGTCTATTATTGCTATCTCTCTAAGGATATTCTTATTAACCAATATCCTGGAAATGAGTTTGTAATACTAGCTAAGAGATGTGAGGGAGGCAGGGTGGAGAGACGAGGGAGTAGAAGCTGCTCCACTCGTATCTAAGGTCATAGGGGGCAGAGATTGTGTCTATCAACTCTGCTTTACTCTCCCAAATACTCAGTACAGTGCTCAGTAAATACCACTGATTGATTCACCTAGGCATGTGTTTTGCTCTTCCATTGTTTTTGACATAAAAATGAAATTCAAGCCAGTGCATGGCCAATGACACCAAGAGGAAGGATTTAAAAAAAATTATCTAAACTCCACTGCTCTTGAGTTCTGTTTAATATAATTAAATTAGGAAGATGTCAGAGATAGACAATCTGAGGTATCTTTTTTCATGTCCATTCTGGTAAATTCAATGTGAAGGGTTGTGAATGTAAGAATACTGCGGTAGTCACCATGATGGATACAAACCTGATGGAAGACATCAGATCAAGAATCAGCATGCAGAAAGCTAGGGAAGGGGACAGGGGTATGGGGGCATCTTGAAGGCAGAGGGACTGTTGAGTGTGGAAGGAAGAAGGGGAAAAAGGTGAAACTTCCTGTCATAAAATACCCCCACTTCAACCCTGAGAATAGGATGGGAACCTGGGAAAATAATCCCGCTAGCTCAGAGACGGCCCTGTAGATTCAGATAGCCAGCCTCCAATACTGTGTCTCTCCTCAGCATTGAAAAGAAAGTATTGATGGAGAACTAGAAAATGATCTCCAAGGATAAGGAAGAATCTTGACCCAAAGTCTGGTCACTTACTATTTTCCTTTTCTTCTGGAGGCAAGTCCCCTAACATTTCTAGGCTCTAATTCCTCTAGACTGTAAGCTCACCCCTCTAGACTGTAAACTTCTGGGCAGAGAACGTACCTGCCAACTCTATTCTACTTTCCCAAGAACTTAATATGATTGATTGAATTTCCTCACCTGTAAATGAGGATAATACCTGCCTCATCCTACCTCACAGGGATGGTGTCAGGATGAAATGAGATACTTGATGTGAAAATACTTTGGAAATAATAAAAGCATTCTTTCAGTTTATACTAAATTCTTTCAGTTTATACTATGCTTTTATTATTTCCAAAGAATTTATGAATCCCACTATTAGCTGAAGAGGGTAAAGACTTAATTTGTATTCTGAGGTATGGATCAAATAGAAGGAAGAATTGCCCAAGGGTTTGGGTTTTTAAACTGAACTGAAAAGGGGGTAACAAAGAAAGTTGTGGATTCTTCTGTGGAGTTTTTAGAAACAGAAGAAACATGGCCTAGTGGGCAGAGCACAGGCCCGGGACTCAGACAGACTTGGGTTTTAATCCTGGCTCCACCACTTGTCTGCTGTGTGACCTTGCACAAGTCACTTCACTTCTCTGTTCCTCAGCTACTTCATTAGTAGAATGGGGATTAATAGTAATAATAATAATAATAATAATGGCATTTTATTAAGTGCTTACTATATGCAAAGCACTGTTCTAAGCACTGGGGAGCTTACAAGGTGATCAGGTTGTCCCACGGGGGGCTCACAGTCTTAATCCCCATTTTACAGATGAGTTAACTGAGGCCCAGAGAAGTTGATTTGTCCAAAGTCACACTGCTGACAATTGGTGGAGTCGCGATTTGAACCCATGACCTCTGACTCCAAAGCCCATGCTCTTTCAACTGAGCCACGCTGCTTCTCTGTGAGCCCTATGTGGGAAAGGGACTGTGTCCACCCCAATTAACTTGCATCTATCCCAGCACTTAGTATAGTGCCTGGTACAAAGTAAATGCTTAACAAATATCATTAGATGCCTGGTACAAAGTAAACGCTTAACAAATATCATTAGACACACAAAAACAAAACCAACAAAAAAACAGCAAATATACACTCCTGCCAGGGTTGGCTGATTCCTCCCTGGAGATAGTGGGGAGTTTAGCTGGCCATGATGCTGAGATCTCCATGTAGGACCCACTGTGTGCTGAAGAACTATGCAGGAATGACACTTACTAAGACCTCCAAACCTGGCTGGCTAGTGGACTCAAGGCACTCAATCACCTTGCTACTTTCCTACTCCCACCCAGCCGACACACTTCGATCTTCTAATGCTAACCTTCTCACTATACCTCGATCTCATCTATCTCCCCGTCAGACTTCATGCCCATGTCCTGCCTCTGGCCTGGAATGCCCTCCCTCTTCTTTTCTGACAGACTCCTCAAAGCCTTAAGGTGCATCTCCTTCAAGAAGCCTTCCCCAACTAAGTCCTCCTTTCTTCTTCTCCCACTGCCTTTTTTGTTGCCCTGACTTGCTCCCTTTATTCATTCTCCCTCCCAGCCCCACAGCACTATGTCCATATTTGTAATTTATTTATACTAATGTCTGTCTCCCCCTTTAGACTGTAAGCTCATTTAGGGTAGGAAATGTCTGTTTGTTGTTATATTGTACTCTCCCAAGCGCTTAGTACAGTACTTTGCACACAGTAAGTGCTCAAATATGACTGACTGATTGACTGCTTTGGAGAACCAGCAGGCAGCGGCTAACTGTCTCCCTGGATCCCCTCATCTTCAGTCTCCTTGTCCCATGAGACATTTAACTGAATCAGAGAGCAGGGCAGCTTTCCTCGAAGGGGAAAGAAGGGCGTCCTTCTCGACTGCTCACCTGCGAGCCAAGTGTCCTCGTGTGTACTTCTGCAGGGTCATGGTGGCCCTTCGTAAACGGCGATATTTCACCTTCTGCAGCCAGCCCCTCACAGTCTTCTGGATCATGATGGTGGCTGCCCGGAACTTGTCCGCCCGCAGCTTCTCCAAGTAGGCCACCTGGCCCGCCCGGAAAAAAATCTTGGTGCGACCGAACTGAAACTTGTCAGGGTCCTATGGGAAGCAGAGAAGAAGGCTGGTTTGTTTTCACGGGAACTGTGGCCCAGTGGATTACCCCTCTCTTCCTCTTGGAAGTCTTAGTTTCACCACCTACCCTTTTTCTCCTTACACATATATTTCCCTGTCCCTCCTGCCTCCCAAGGATTCATTCATTCAATCGTATCTATTGAGTGCTTACTGTGTGCACAGCGCTGTACTAAGCGCTTGACTATCAGCTGAGTTCAGGGTTTTGAGAAAGCCCGAACCCAAATACTGACTCACAAACACATAAAGCGGCATGGTCTAGTGTCAAGAGCATGGACTTGGGAGTCGGAGGATGTGGGTTTTAACTCCAGCTCTGCCACTTGTCTGCTATGTGATCTTGGGCAAGTCACTCACCTTCTCTGGGCCTCAGGTACCTCATCTGTAAAATGGGGATTTAGACTGTGAGTCCCATCTGGGACAACCTGATTACCTTGTATCTACCCCAGTGCTTAAAACAGTGCTTGGTACATAATAAGTGGTTAACAAGTATCATAATAATAATGACTTTCATATTCACTCAGACATGCCCTTGTATGTATACATTCACTCAGATGCACACATGTGCCTACACATTAATTTAAAAAAATCATCTCTTCCACATAGACAATTTTTCCATAAACTCCTGGTGAGGGAGTCAGTTGATCAATGCCATTTTACAGATGGAGACACTATCTAGAAAGACTGCAGATGCCCTGGAATCAGAATGCCCTGCTGCCCTTCAATTTCTTTTGCTCAGGTTCAGGCCTATGAGCTGTGCTGACCATCTTGAGGTCCCTTCTGGCTTTCTCCTCATCTCCCTGTTGCCATTCTTATCCAAACTCCTGGAATGGAAAATTGATGCTCAGTGCCTTCACTTCCTCTCCCTGACCCACTGCAATCAGGCTTTTGATCCCTTCACTACATCGAGCCTGCATTTCCTAAAGTCTCCAAGGACCTCTTTTAGCCAAACCCAAAGGGCTATAGTCCTCATTATTATTAATGATAATGAACAAATAATAACTCAATGATATTTACTATGCACTTACAGTGTGCAGAGCATTACTAAGCACTTGGAAGGGTACAATTCAGTAGAGTGTAATAATAATAATAATAATAATAATAATAATAATGATAATAGTGGTATTTGTTAATAATAGTAATGGCACTTGTTATGTGCTTACTATGTGCCAGGCACTGTACTAAGCACTGGGGTGGATACAAGCAAATCGGTATGGACACATTCCCTGTCCCACGTGGGGCTCACAGTCACAGCTCACATCTGAATTTCCTCCAATAGTGGTCCGCAGCTCAGGCACAGGAGGCTGGGCTTTTTAGAATAACAGATCAGAGCAAATTACTACCTTAGAAGTCTCCCAATGGCTCCTGGGCTCTGAAACATAGATGGCCATTAAGCATTTGCCACCCAGCCAATTCTTCATGTTCATTGCCATTTCTCTCAATCATTCTTTATTCATATGCACTTAATGCTTGGCTTGAGGAGGAATGGGGAGCCTGCTGGAGTGTGTTCACTATGATGATCAGACTTGCCAGCTCCTCTGCTCCTTAACCTGGACCCTGACCTATGACTGAACTTTCAGTCTTTTTAGCACAGATGGGTGGTCCCCAAAAAATGAACATAAGAAAGGGGAAAATCTGAATTCTGTTAATTCTTCTAGCATAAACCATTAGTCTCAATTGTGCAAAATGTCCTTTCTCCTTTTGCTATCTGTAGGTTTCTTGTCTTGTCTCCTTTAAACACAGTGTTTCTTCAGGGATGGTCTGATGGTGAAAATCCTCTGAAGTGGGAGTGCTGCAATCACATCTGAAACTTCTGTGCCAGCTTATCTATATCTATCCCAATGCTTAGCACAGTTCTTGACACATAGTAAGCGTTTAACAAATATTACAATTATTATTATAATGATTGCTATTATTCTAAACCTGAGGGGCTACAGAGAGGAAGGAAAGGGAAAGGAGGGGGGAAAACAAGAGACAATCAGGGCTTGAAGCTGGGAAGGGGTCATTCTGTGGAAAGGCTTTAACTCTTCTTCTCAAAGGCTGCCCAAAGTCACAGAGTGACGGGCTCTGTTATAACAATAATAATAATGATTGTGGTATTTGCTAAGTGCTTACTACATGAAAGGCACTGTACTAAATGCTGGGGTGAACACAAGCAAATCAGGCTGGACACAGTCCCTGTCCTGTATGGGGCTCACATTCCTAAACCCCATTTTACAGATGAGGTAACTGAGGCCCAGAGAAGTGAATGACTTGCCCAAGGTCACATTGCAGACAAAAGGCAGAGCCGAGATTAGAACCCAGGACCTTCTGACTCTCAGGCCCATGCTAGGCCATGCTGTTTTGAAAACCCAAAAAGTAGTCCTTTGTGCATATAGTGAACAGTCCTCAACCCTGCTCATCCCTAGAAAAGAGGCTATTTTAGTCTCTGTCTCTCCCACTATATTATACGCTCCTTACGGGCAAGGATCAATTACTCTATTGCACTCTCCCAGGTGCTTAGTACACTGCTCTGCACAAAAAGGTGCTCAATAAATACCTACAGATGGTTGAGAAGCAGGAAGAGTAGCTAGAATCCTCTACAAATGGGGATGACTGATGGCCTTGGGTGCTAGTCACAAAGCTTGAGCTCTGCTCCTCTGAGGGGGCCAACAAAGGATCAGGAGTGTGAAGCTAGAATGGAGTCTCAGGAAATACAAAGGACACTGAGTATACTTTGATGTTCTGGACTGGCAGAGGGAAAGGGAAAAAGAGCTAGGTTTGATGTTTAATTATTCTTTTTATCTGTATTGGTCTTTGCCCCTCCTCTAGAGTGTAAGCTCCTTGTAGGCCATGACTATTGCAAGGGCTATTTTCCATTTGCATGGTTTGTGTATATTCCCAAGTACCCCGTAGGTTGCTACAAAGAAAGGGCTCAACAAACATTAACAGGAATAATGACAATTGTATGGGTTTTTTCCAGACGCCCCCAAACCCACAACACACGCATACCAATAGCACCAAGAACATCACCTTCAAACCGAGGAATATCTGCAAATCCCCATCACTCATGCATATCATTAATCGTATTTATTGAGCGCTTACTGTGTGCAGAGCATTGTACTAAGCGCTTATGCATAACATGTTCCAGAGGGTTTCCCTGATCAGCTAGTGTCCCTAGCTGCCTGTTCTCTAGACTATAAGCTCATTGTGGGAACGTAATGTGTCTGTTTATTGTTGGAGTGTACTCTCCCAAGTGCTTAGTACAGTGCTCTGCACACAGTAAGTGCTCAATAGATGAAACTGAATTGAATGAACGCATGTTCCCCTTTGCTTACCTTTATGAGGCCTTCCAAGACCTTTTTGCAGATCTCCTTTTTATCAGTCTTAGAGAGATCCCTCTTCTTGATGAGCACTCTGTACCTGTTGAAGAAGTCATGGTAGGCCCACCTGAAAGGAAAGCAGACACCATCAAGGAATGTGCTAGGGGGTCTGTGTTAAAACACCCTGACTGTCTTAGCAGCCAAAGGTCGGTTCTCACCAAAGCTCAGAACCAGCTCCCGGGATTTTGCTTCTTCAAACTATCATGGCTTCCAGAGGCAGAAATAAAAATAAAGCTTATGCAGCCCCGGGACTTCCTCTCCACGCTCTCCAGAGTTACAAGGTTTTGTTGAATTGTTCTCACGTGACTGGCTATGGGCATAGCCGAAGCTTCTGGTCATGGAACGAGGGACACTTCCCCCAGCTGAGTAAGCCGCAGTGATCCAAACGTGGCCCAATGATCATTCGGGTTGCCAAAGCTCCATTTTCCAACTAGGGAGAGGTATCTCCTTGCCACTGGCAGTAGATTTACGGCAGCCAGACTGGACTGGGGAAATTGGTTCCTTTCCTGCCAAATTTTAGTTCCGCCGCAAATGAACCTTGCTAAGTTATAGACCCCTCAGAAAGAGATTTAAAGGAAAGCATCTAAAGTTTCTAACTCAGCCAAGGCTTGCTTTAAGTCAAGCCTGTGTAATGACAAGGAAAAGAGGAGCAAAGTTCTCAAGCGCTGAAAGAGAACTAATATTTGACTGATTTAATACTCTATAATAATAGTAATAATGATAGCCTTTATTAAGCACTTACTACGTGAAAAGCACTGTTCTAAGCACTGGGGAGGTTACAAGGTGATGAGGTTGTCCCATGGGGGGCCTCACAGTCTTCATCCCCACTTTACAGATGAGGTAACTGAGGCCCAGAGAAGTTAAGTAGATTGCCCAAAGTCACACAGCTGATAAGTGGCGGAGCTGGGATTTGAACCCATGACCTCTGACTCTAAAGCCCGTGCTCTTTCCACTGAGCCACACTGCTCTAGACCTGAGCTGGCCAGCACTGGTATGTACCAGGTTTAACGAAATGCAGTCTTTTTACACAGAAAAGTACTACATAATTGTTTATAAGTTTGCTTTTGAAATGTGTATCAATGCTGAATTAAAACATGTACAAATACAACTTAGTATACCACGTGCCCCAATGAAAACTTGTCTGGCAGTGACAAGGACATATGAGTGGCATGGTGAGGGCTGCTGGCTTTATAATCTGTTCTAAATAATAATAATTACAGCACGTTAAGCACTTACTATGTGCCAGGCACTGTACTAAGCACTGGGGTGAATACAAGTAAATCGGGTTGGACACAGTTCCTGTCCCACATGGGGCTCACAGTCTCAACCCCCATTTTACGGATGAGGTAACAGGCACAGAGAAGTTAAGTACTTGACCCAGGTCACACAGCAGACAAGTGGTAGAGCCGGTATTAGAACTCACGACCTTCTTACTTCCAGGCCCATGATCTATCCACTATGCCATTCTTCTGTGCAGGTTCTTGGTCCTGAAGTATTAGAGACCCCATTATCTCAGGAAACGCAGTTTGAGAAAGATTTCAATTTCAACTTCACGTTCCCAAACTCTATATGTAAAATAGATTACACCGTACATAGACCAGGAGAGCAAACTGCAGCGTGCAAGCCCAGTGTGTATCTTTTCCACTTTTTCTTTAAAATGGTATTTGTTAAGTGCTTCCAGTGTGCCAGTCACAGTTCTAAGTGCTGGGGCAGATAGAAGCTAATCAGGTTGTATACAGCCCATGTCCCACATGGGGCTCAGTCTTAATCCCCATTTTACAGATGAGGTAACTGAGGTCCTGAGAAGTGAAGTGATTTGCCCATGATCACGCAGCAGACAAGTGGCACAGCTGGAATTGGAACCCAAGTCCATCTGATTTCCAAGCCCATGCTCTATCCATTAAGCCACTCTGCTTCTCTTCAGCCCTCAGTCCATCTTGGCTCTCCTCTCTTAGACAAGCAGTGTGGCTTAGTGGCTAGAACATAGGCCTGAGAGTCTGCAGGCCCTGAGTTCTAATCTCAGATCCACCACTCGTCAGCTGTTTGACTTTGGGGAAGTCACTGAACTTCTCTGGGCCTCAGTTACCTCATCTATAAAATGGAGATTAAGGCTTTGAGCTCCATGTGGGACATTGACTGTGTCCAACCTGATTAGCTTCTATCTACCCCAGTGCTTAGTACAGTGCCTGGCATAGTGACTGCTTAATAGCATAAAAAATAACAAAAACTTAAAAACCCTCTTCTTGTGGTTGCCACACACCAGGATGGTTTGTCTGCTGGGTTCTGTCATTTGTTTGTCACTATAGCACGGTGTTTGAAGCTAGACTTTACTAGGTCTGAAGTCAGGCTTTTGGTGTTCTGTAGGACAGCAACTGAATTAGAAGTGGGGGGGAGAGGAGTGTCATTAAATCTTGACAGTTGCCAGCAGATGCTCAATAAAAGCCATTAGTCAACAACAGGACAGCCAAGTGAAGATAGAGGAAAGAGGCTAAAGGGCCAACCTCCTCATGTCACCAAACAGCTATTCTGACACCTCTTTCTCCTTGTTCCAGTCTTGTAACAAACATTATCGAATAATCCACCCTCCTCTCCTTTCCTGGGTATATAGAGAATGTGGAAATCAACTTTTCCAGAACTTCATTTTGGTAAGAAAAAACCCTCGTGGGTTCATTCATTCTTGATCCAGGGAGCTGTTTTGCCTGGCTTCTAAATCTTTCTTACTCAGCACACATTGGAACAATAGCTCTTTAATGATTAATACATCCTGAGCCATTTTGATTTAAACATTTCCAATTATTTTTCCCCTTCAAAAGATCTTTTGTTCAGTTTTTGCAGGCTGCTTTGTGGCAGGAATAAACCCTTCTTCCTGCAGACCCGTCAGTCCAGCAACCAAAATAAATCTTTAACAATTTCCATAGGGTCTGGAAGCCCAAATCATCTGAAATGGTTTTAGACTGGATGTATCCTAAAAGCCTTCCATGTCTTCCTGTAGCAGTTTCCTGTGCAAGAGAATCTCTGGTTCAAGGTTCGAGATGACTTGACTTCATCAGGTCCAAATCAACCCAGAACAGGGATGGGCCACAACATTTTACGGAGGTTTAGCTTCACAGGATATTGATACTGGGCACCTAGGATTTTCAGAGGCAAGTGCTTAGGTTTTGGACTTCACTGTCTCAGATGCTGGAGAGAGAAAACTCACCTCTGCTGACCACAGGATATTGCTCCCTATAAAGTTGAAGATCTAAAGAAACCCTTTTGGAGCTTCAGCAGATAGGGTAGTTGCATGTACTGGTACCCAGGATCTTTTATTTTTTGATATGAGCAACGTTGGACCAACGGAGAAAATGGAAGCAGGCTGTTTTTTAAAGCTAGACCTTCTCTGCTGTTCTTACCATATTTATGGTACTTGTTAAGTGCTTACTATATGCCAGGCATTGTAATAATTATTGTGGTATTTGTTAAGTGCTTACTATGTGCCAGACACTGTACTAAGTTCTGGGGTAGATTGAAGATAATCAAGTCAGACACAGCTCCCATCCCTCACAGGGCTCAAATTCTTAATCCCTATTTTATAGATGAGGTAACTGGGGCACAGAGAAGTTAAATGATTTACCCAAGTGGTGATGCCAGGATTAGAACCCAAGACCTCAACTCCCAGGCCTGTACTCTTTCCACTAGGCCAAACTGCTTCTCACTGATTGAATGGTGGGCTGCGGGGTGGCCTTGCCACCTTTCCTGGGGGGAGAAGATCCACTTCTGGCCCTGCATGCTCAAGAACATTCATTCATTCAATTGTATTTATTGAGCACTTACAGCAAAGCACTGTACTAAGTGCTTAAGACCATTTTAGCCTCCCAGGAGAGGATACTTCTCTCCCATTCACTGTGCCATAATGGGAACAAATTTGCTTTTGGTTATTTAAACAGGGCTCGGGTGATGCCTTAGACTGCCAGTGGTTTCTGGCCCCAGAGCAATTCCCTAGCGGATGAAGGAGGAAACAATTCCACAGAATAAAGGGAGTGAAAGAGTAGGAGCAAGTGTAGGGGGAGGAATACATTCAACATTTTCCCCTAAAGACCACGTCACACTGCTTTTATAGTTCAGGTTTCTACAGAGGGAGCAGGGTAGAATGACAGGCACAACAGGAGACATGGCTCCGTTCACAGGGCTCCATGCCACATTTTAGATAGGAATGCTTGATGCCTGGAAAGTTGAGCGGCTGGCATTGCCTGCCAAAGGGCACTGAGCAGCAGTGGCTGCCAACTCTACAAGTGGGAGCCAAATGTTAAAGAATCAAGCCTTTAAAGTCAAACAACAGTCCCTCTAATGTCTGGCAACGGGAGAACACAGTGGAACAAAGGGGAACTCATAATGCTCCTCAAGATCTGAGCTGGAGTTTGTGCCAGAGTTTATGTAGTCCAGACACTGGGAAAATACAGAGCTCTTGTGACTCAAAGCCCATTTGAGTGGTTCTGAGGTGTCCTAAGAGCCTCTTGATATCAATCAATCAATGTTATTTATTGAATGCTTACCTTGTGCTGAGCACCATATCAAGCAGTCGGGAGAATACAACAGAGTTGGTAGATACATTCCCTGCCCACAGTGAGCTTTCTGCCGGGGAATGGATGCTACAGATCAGCTTACAAGTCAACTTTCTATTAGCAATCCATCAATCAAGGGTATTTGGACACAATACAGTAGGAAGAGATGATCCCTGCCCTCAAGGAGATTACAGTCTAGCGGAGGATCTTGCAGTCTATATACTGCTTTCCAGAAGTGTGTTCTTAAAGCGGTGTCAGGAGAAACCTGAATGAGGAGGGATGAAACCTCACCGTTGCCCATCTTCCTGAAAAGGGAGGACTGGAGAGAAGTGGGAGGGCTTGAGGCCTCAGTGATCCTTTAGAGTGAAAAACAAGACATGAACTGAAGCAGTAAATGAAATGAAAGGGATCATGAGCCCAAGGGGATCAAGGTGTGAAAAACTGGCAGTTAGATGTCAGGATGTTGGGCATGGCTGAGGATGGTTTTCAGCCTGGAAAGAAGGGAGTGAGGGCTAGTAGAAAGGGCACAGGACTGGGAGCTGGGAGATCCAGGATCCAGCCCTGGCTCTGCTGCTGCTCTGCTGTGTGACCTTGAGCAAGTCACAATCTCTCTGGGTGCCAGTTTTCTCATAAGTAAAAGAGAGATAATTGACATGAAGAAGGTTTTGGAAAGAAAATGAAAGCACTACACACATTTAAACAAAGGAGCAGGAGGGATTTAGGTTCTGCTTTACAAAGGATTTCTCAGATTTGGGGGCTGTGAGATAGTCCTGGGAGAGGGGTGCTCCTAAATGTCTTTCTCTGGAGGTTTCTAAGACTGCTAGACTGTGAGCCCACTGTTGGGTAGGGACCGTCTCTATATATTGCCAATTTGTACTTCCCAAGCACTTAGTACAGTGCTCCGCACACAGTAAGCGCTCAATAAATATGATTGATTGACTAAAGCAGACAGCTCTATAGCTAGGTTTGCTTAAATGGAGAGGAAAGGGTGGATCTTGGAAATGTTGTGGTGGAAAAACCTATGGGATTTAGCCACAGGCTGCACTTCTATCTGAATGAAGGGTAATGGATTAAATGACCTCTTCCTAGCCCCATGATTATCAGATCTTTACTATTTTTTAAAACAAACGGCATATGTTAAGGGTTTACTATCTGCCAGTTTCTGTACTAAGCGCTGGAGTGGATACAAGATAGGTTGGACACAGTCCCTGTCCCATATAGGGCTCTGGGGTTAATCCCCATTTTACCTATGAAGTAACTGAGGCACAGAGAAGTTAAATGTCTTCCCCAGGGTCACATAGCAGACAAGTGGCAGAGCTGGGACTAGAATGCAGGTGCTCTGACTCTCAGGCCTGGGCTCTTTCCACTAGGCCACGCTGCTTCTCTATACCCCGTCTATAAACCATCAGTCAGTAATAATAATAATGATGGTATTTGTTAAGCACTTACTATGTGCTGAGCACTGTTCTAAATGCTATGGGGGATACAAGGTCATCAGGTTATCCCATTTGGGGCTCACAGTCTTCATCCCCATTTTACAGATGAGGGAACTGAGGCCCAGAGAAGCGAAGTGACTGGCCCAAAGTCACACAGCTGACAAGTGGCAGAGCTGGGATTGGAACCCATGACCTCTGACTTCCAAGCCCGGGGTCTTTCCACTGAGCCACGCTGCTTTTCTCTACCTTATTAGCCAAGGAAATGAAAGTAAGCAGTGGCCATGCAACAGATGATTCCTGATAAAGGAAGCAGTTTGGGCCTCTGCCAAGTAGCAAAATGTGGTTCCCACCATGTGGGAGAAAGTGGGAGGATGTGTAGGCTCACAGCTGGTGACAATCTGTCATGGATCATCCACAGAGAGGATGACAGTTGAGAATCAATTATGTTAGGGCAACGCTTTGTGAGAAAGCACTGTCCAGAGTTCTGAAGTAAAGAAAATCACAATAGGAAGAGTGGGGAATCTAAGAGAGTGTGAAGGAAGGAATTTTCAACAAAGTCAACACAACCCCAAATCCTCAAAGTCAGATTTTTTTTTTTTTTAGTAGCTTGGGCAGTCTGCAACTTTTTTACATTGCCTATCATAAACCCAGCCCATCACTGAGCTCCTAAAGAGAAAGACAAATTGCTTTTTGGTTGAGACACATCTTCGGGACAGTGAACATAAAGCTCAGTGATAAATAGACTTTCGCCGCCCATAAGACAGTGCATTTATCACAGTGCTTAATGTACACGATAATGAACATATTTCTTAATGATTTCAGAGCATTCACATTGAATGATGACATTTTCATCTTATATCAGCTAGTAGCTAAAAGAACTTTCACCCCGGGATCAAAACAGACGGATAGATCAATCTGGGAAAGAGAATGTTAGCCACCAGTTTATAACAGTTCCCTAATGCATTTTAAAAAGCAGGCTTAGGGGAATATGGTATTAAAATAGCATTAGATAGCCCAGACCATCCCTCGCCCCCTTTTCTTTCGCCTCTATCTCCCCAGCTGACTAGATCTGTCACTTTCCCAGCCCAGCAGTTAACTAAATCAAAAGGCAACTGGAGACATCTCTCCCCAGCATACATTTGAGGCTTTGGGATTTTCAAAGCATAATGGAGCACTTAGGTAGGAAGGGATGCAGGAAGATAGGTTTAGTTCCCCAAATAGCAAAGTTCTAATCATCTCTTCTGCCTCCTTTTCCTTTGAAAATGGGACTGGCCTAGACAGCTATCAGTCTGGGCTTGCTTAAAGGCAATTTCATTGCATTACAGGTCAGGCTACAGAGCTCTCTTAAGCCGATTTCTGCCAGATGAATTCTGTTTGATTCCCTCGGGGCCTAGTGGATAGAGCTCCTAGTGGGAGTCATAGGACCTGGGTTCTAATCCCAGCCCTGCCACTTGAGTAATGTGTGACTTGGGCAAGTTACTTCACTTCTGTGTGCCTCAGTTACCTCAACTGTATGAATTATGGGGATTACAACTGTGAGCCCCATGTGGGACAGGGATTGGGTCCCACCCAATTTGCTTGTATTCACCCCAGCACTTAGTACAGTACCTGGAATACAGTAAGTGCTGAACAAATACCACAATTATTATTATTATTATTATTTGGGGCATGGATTTTGAATAGGACCAAATTCTCTAGCTGTGGAGGCACATGAAGCCACGTTGGGGAACACCCATGAGAGAGTGGCCATTCTTCCTGGGCTCTGTCTGGCCAGTGGAATCAGCAAAAAGATCTGTACAAGGTTTTCTCCTCTGACAGCTTCGCCCGGAGTCGGTGGAGCTGAAAGTCAAACTCCAGGTACAGGGGACAGGTGAGGCACAAGTTACTGGCTCCCCTTTCTCTGGAAGGAAGTTTCATGGCTGCTGCAAAGTCACTTTCTGAAAACTGGATTTGTAATCGCTTCCTCCACCATTTCCCTACAGCACGTGATGGCTAAAAATATATATTAAAAAGCTCAGGTGCCTGTTTGTTTGGCTTTAGAGAAGTGTCCGACAGCTGCCTATGAAATAACCAGGGAGAGTAGGAAGAGTTAAGTGGAAGGAGAAGATTATTCATCAGAAGACTCCAGAAGGGTCTGGAGGACTTCTGGGCAACTTGGCAGATGGGATTCTCTTCAGGTAGATGGAATACTTCCCTTCCTGGTCAGATACTTCTGTGGAAATGTACAGAGAGGCAGATGTCACACTATCAGCTGTAAAGGCTGATTGCTTGGGTGATATGTAGGGAGCAGATGCTTCCATTTTAGGGTGGGGAAGCTGAGTCCAGAGAGGTTAGAGGCTAAACTCCCCACATGGGTCAGTTTCATTCATTCATTAAATCGTATTTATTGAGTGCTTACTGTGTGCAAAGCACTGGACTAAGCACTTAGGAGAGGACAATACAACAGTAAATAGACTCATTCCCTGCCCATAACAAATTTACAGTCTAGAGTTTGAGCACTGTCTGGTACTAGAATCCAAGTCTTCAACCTCTTCAGCGATGCTTCCTCTTCCTCAGGACACAGCCTAGGCAACACATCTTGAAACTATACATTGCAAGGCCCAAAGTCGGCCCTGACTGAGTTGAGAGGATGTTATTATTTTTATCTTTTTTAAAAAATGGTATTTGCTAAGTGCTTATTATGTGCCAGGCACTGTACTAAGAGCTGGGGTAGATGCAAGATCATCACGTCGAACACAGTCCATGTCTCACATGGGGCTCACCATCTTAATCTCCATTTTACAGAGGAGATAACTGAGGCACAGAGAAGTTAAATGACTTGCCCGAGGTCACACAGCAGGCAAGTGGTGAAGCTAGCATTAGAACTCAGGTCCTTCTGACTCCCAGGCCCAAGTTGCCTGCTAGAGAACTGAGCCCCCTCCTTCCTCTCTCCCTCCTCCCCCTCCCCATCCCCCCACATCCTACCTCCTTCCCCTCCCCACAGCACCTGTATATATGCTTGTACAGATTTATTACTCTATTTATTTTACTTGTACATATTTACTACTGTATTTATTTTATTTTGTTAATATGTTTTGTTTTGTTGTCTGTCTCCCCCTTCTAGACTGTGAGCCCGCTGTTGGGTAGGGACCATCTCTATATGTTGCCAACTTGTACTTCCCAAGCGCTTAGTACAGTGCTCTGCACACAGTAAGCGCTCCATAAATATGATTGAATGAATGAATGAGTTGGACAGAAGCAGAATGAAAATACCAACAAAGGCTCTGAAAGCTAGTGGAACAGATGAGAAAAGAAAAAACTCTCTATTTGTTCAATACAGAGGATCTGGGTGGATACAACCCACAAAAAGGACACTTCTCCCCCTCTCCCCTCCCTCCAACACTCTCTTTCTCTCTATGCTTTGCTTATAGTCACTGGACTCTATTTTCTGTGTTCCTTAATGATATCTTTTCTTAAAAATTCAAATGTACTCTAATATATCAATTCCAACAACAGAATTCCTCTTAGCTGAAGTCTACAGTCTTCGTAATGCTGTTTTATCCAGGAAAACCCTATTTCTTTTCCAAACCTACTCAAGATAGTTGTGCCTTTGAAGAACTTTCCTGGAGAGGTATATTTGGGAATTATCTGAGAAGAGTTGAATCCGTGGGAGAGAATAAGTTCTCTAAAGGAGTATGCAAAAGTGGAGAACAGAAGAGGATTTGCAACTGAGCCCTGAAGGATCCCCTCAATTACGGGGTGGGAGGCAGAGGAGGAGCCTTTAAAAGAAACTGAGAATGAACATCCATACAAGATGGGAGGAGAACCAGGAGAGTTGGTGTTGGTGAAGCCGAGTTAAGTTAATGTTTCCAGGAGTAGGGGGTCTGCAGTGTCGAAGGTAGCAGAAAGGTTGAGGATGATCAGGATGAAATAGAGGTTATCGTAGTTGGCAAGAAGAAAACCACTGGTGACCTTAGAGAAAGCATTTTACATGGAGTGAAGGGTGAAGAAGCCAGATTACAGGGAGTCAAGGAGTTGGAGGAGATGAAGTGGAGGCAGTGATTGTAGACAACACATTCAAGGAGTTTGGAGAAGAATAATAATATCAATAATGATAACATTAATAGCATTGTTAAGTGCTTATCACGTACCAAGCACTGTATGAAGTGATGGGGTAGATAAAAGATAGTAAGATCTTATATGGGGCTCACAGTCTAATGGGAAAGGAGAACAGGCATGGAATCCCCATTTAGCAGATAAGGGAATGGAGGAACAGAGAAGTTAAGTGGCTTGCCCAAGGTCACACAGCAGGTATGTGGCAGAGATGGGATTAGACTGCAGGTCCTCTGACTTCCAGGCCTGTGCTCTTTCCACTAGGCCAAGCTGGTTTCCAGGAATGATAGGAGGGAGATGGGGCAACAACTGGAGGGTGACGTAGAGTCAAGTGGGGATTTTTTAGGATGAGGAAACACTGGATTGCTTGAAAGTAGTTGGAAGGGATCCATCGGGAAAGTGAGCAGTTGAAGATGGCGGTCAGGGAGGGAAAGAGGGAGGAGGGGACCTTGTTTTGATAAGGTGAGAAGGGATGGTTTCAGAAGCACAGGAGGAGGAGGGGGGAGATGTCCTCTTGAGATATTGCTGGGAAGGATGGGAGAGTGAAAGACTGGGCAGGGGAGACTTTAGGGAGACTTGAGATCTGTCTGATTGCCAGAACAGTCAGATTTAAGCGATGAGAAAAGGAGTCATGGATAGGCCTCATCATCTCACCAATGAGAACAGAATGACCAAAATGACAGCCTTTTTGGAATTTTCTGAATGAAATGTTTAGTGCCGGATGCTCCTGTGGGGATAGAGTAACAGCTGCAAGTCATTTAGCAGCATTTCATGAAGTAGAAGAATCCTCTGGTAACAGTAGAACAATTAGCTCTGCCTCTAAGCCCTGGGGTCCAATTGATAACACTGGGCATATGTGTGCTCAAATGCTCTATGCCTGTGCCTCTGGCCTGGAACACCCTTCCTCTTCATTTCTGACAGATGATCACTCTCCCCACCTTTTCTTTTTTTTCATGTTTTTAATTGCATTTGTTAAGCACTTTTTATGTGCCAGGCACTGTATTAATTACTGAGGTAGATCAAGCTAATCAGGTTGGACACAGTCCTTATCTCACATGGGGCTCACAGTCTAAATTCCTGTTCTACAGATGAGGTAACAGGGGCTCAGAGAAATTAAGTGACTTGCCCAAGGTCACCCGGCAGTCAAGTGTCTGAGCTGGGATTAGAACCCAAGACCTTCTAACTTCCAGACCTGTGCTCTATCTACTAGGCCACGCTGCTTCTAAGCCTTCAAAACCTTATTGAAGGAACATCTCCAAGAAGCCTTCCCTGATTAAGCCCTCTTTTCCTCTTCTTCTATTCATTCTGTGCCAACCCTGCACTTGGCTCTGAACCCTTTATTCACCCAACCCTCAGCCCCTCAGCACTTACGTACATATCAGTAATTCATTTATATTAATGGTTGCCTCCCCTTCTAGACGCTAAGCTCATTGAGGGCAAGAAACCTTTGTACCAGCTCTGTTATACTGTCTCCCAAAAGCTTAGCACAGTGCTCTGCATACAGCAGGTGCATACTGTCTCCCAAAAGCTTAGCACAGTGCTCTGCATACAGTAGGTGCTCAAAAAATACAACTGATTTGCATTGTATTGTATTGACTGTTAAAGCAGTTACGGGCAGGAGTGGGAGGGAGGGAAACCACCTCTTGCCTGTCACCCTGAAGAATGGGATGCTCCCATTTTGGATTTTGAAATGCTGCTCAGGAAAAGCTGGCTATTACTGGCTCATCTTATTTTGAAGACAAATCCAAACTCATATTTCCTTCAGCTTCTTCCTTTCCAGGCACACAACTTGGGAACTCTTGAACCACATGCTGTTCTTGGCTAATTAACCTTAGCATTTGAACCTATTTCTCAATGACAGTGGGGAAATGCCAAGTGAGCTGTTAGTGGAGAATAGACTGAATGCAGAACAAGAGGCTGCTTTGCCCTTCACCCTTTTGGAGACACGGGAGAGCTGGGAGCTAGGAAGCCCAGGCCCCATGAAAGACAAAGACCCTCCAGGGCTTATCATGTGAGCCGCACTTGACAAAACATTACCTTGATGGGTATCCCGCTGCACTGATTCTGATCGTCTCCAATACTCCGCAGGCTCTTAGCTGCTGAACTGCTCTCTTGGGATCAAAGCTGAAAAACAACATTTGGGGATATGAACTCCTGCACAGACCATAGCCTCAATGAAAAGTCTTCACGCATTCTGAGGGGAGAACCCAAGCAGTGTTGCCTAGTGCATAAAGCACGGGCCACTTTGCTGTGTGACCTTGGGTAATTCACTTTATTCATTCATTCATTCAATTGTATTTATTGAGTGCCTACTGTATGCAAAGCACTATACTAAACACTTGGGAAGTATAAATCAGCAACGTATAGAGATGGTCCCTACCCAAACAAGAAGCTCTCAGTCTAGAAGGGGTGACAGACAGCAAAACAAGTAGACAGATGGCTACTTTCCTTTTCGGTGCCTCAGTTACCTCATCTGTAAAATGGGGACTAAGACAGTGAACCCCATGTGGGACACAGAACAGTGCCTGACACATAATAATAATAATTATGGTACTTGTTAAGCACTTACTATATGTCAAACTGTTCTAAACACTGGAGTAGATTCAAGTTAAGCTGAACACAGTCCCTTTCCCACAGAAGGCTCAAACTCAATCCCCATTTTACAAATAAGGAAACTGAGGCCCAGAGAAGTGAAGTGACTTGCCCAAAGTCATACAGCAGACATGTGGCAGGGCAGGGATTAGAACCCATGACCTCGCTGCTTCTCCACATAGTAAGCATTTCACAATTACCACTTAAAAAAAAACAAAACAACTAGCATGCACACCCAGGCTCAGGACCTGAAAGTAAGCAAAATTGAAAAGAAATGAGACTGGGAGCTTGTAAGAGTTTTAATAGAGGTGCAAATTGCTAGTATCGAACTTTAAGCTAATTACTGCTATGCAATACGATCAGATGAATCAAGTCTACAGTAATGTGAGAAAGACTCGTGAAAATTGAGTAGGCTGGTAGGTTACCAAAAAAAATTAGTCAATCAGTGGTATTCGAATGCCTACTGTGATCAGAGCAATAAATAAGTAAATGCTTGAGAAACAATAACAGAATAAGTAGGCATGATCCCTGCCCTCAAAGAATGCACAAACTAGCAGGGAAGACAGACATTAAAATAAATCATAGTGCCCCAATGCTTAGTACAGAGTCTGGCACAAATACCATAAAACACAGGTAAGATATATTTATAAGTACTATTGGGGAATGGGGGGAGAGGTGGAGAGGAAGGGCATGTGCTGAAGTGGCAGTGGGCTTAGAAATAGAGTGGGAAGATGATGAAAAGCCTCCTGGAGATGTGATTTCAGAAGGGCCTTGAAGATAGGGAAATCAGTAGTTTAGTGGCTACAAACCAAGTAGCAGGGGGTGCTTGAGCAAGATATCAGCAAGGGAGACAAGGGGACACAGCGAATAAATTCCTTTAAAGAAGCAAAGCAAGGTGTGGAGTGGGAGAGGAAACAGGATAAGTAGCAGGGAGAGAAAGTTGATTGAGTGCCCTAAAGTCAATGGCCAGTAGCCACTGCTTGGAGAGGAGAGGAGAGGAATGGGCAACCACTGGAAATATTTTGAGGAGAGTGAGGACACATATGCAAAATGACGTTTAGTCAATTCTTTTTGGTGAAGAGCTCACTGTTGACTGCAGAAAGAACAGTTCCAATGGAGCAGAGGGAGTGGAAGCTGGATTGAAGAGGGTCAAAGAGGGAGTTGAAAGAGAGGACGTGGAGTCAGCAGATGTTGCAACCCACTTGAGGAGCTTGGGCAGGAATGGGGAGGCAGTGTGGACTAATGAAAAGAGCACGGACCAGAGAGTCAGAAGACCTGGGTTCCAATTCTGCCTCCAACACTCATCTGCAGTGTGACCTTGGGCAAATCATTTAACTTTCCTGTGCCTCATTATACTCATCTGCAAAATGGAGAGTAAGTCCTACTCCCTTCTATTTACACTGTGATCCCCATGTGGAACAGGGTCTGTATCCAACCTGATTATCTTACATCTCACGCATGGCACATAGTAAACGCTTTACAATAACTTAAAAAAAAAAAGAGGAGGGTGAACTCTGAAAGGTACAGTGGGGTCAAAGGAGGACATTGTTTAGCATGGGGGGGGGGACACGTGGGTGTGTTTGAAGGTGGAGGAGAAGGAGCTATCAGAGCCTTAGTGTTTGAAGCTGGACTTCATGGAGGGAAGAAGAATGGATGCAAGTGATTTTATAAGGTGTGAAGTGATGGGGACACTGGTGCCCGTGGAGGGGGTAGATTTCCTAATCAGGCAGGAGATCTGCCAGCAAAGCTAGCTTGGAGACAAACAAGGGCTTTATCCTTTACCTCCTCCATGCTGGGAATTTACAGCCCCAGGTAGCTGCAAGATTGATGTTGACTCAGGACTAAAGCCCAGTAGGACATGGGGCAGGCTGCTGGCTCATTTGTATGGAGGGAAATGAATTCTTTATTAACTACAGCAAACAGAAAGGATTACTGGTCTGTGGCTAACTACCCTCCACCATTATTCAAATTCCAACTGAACTGCTAGCTCCAGAAGAACGTTCTAACCAGAACTTGTTCAGAATCCTTTTTTGGATTGCCCTATCGAATTATCACTGTCCAAAAAGTTATATTCTAATTAGCCTGCAGTGACCTGTTCTGCTGACCAATCGATGTTGCTTATAACTCGAGGTGTTGCCCTCTCTAAGGCAGCTCACAAGGTCACTAGGTATAAAAAGGGTAAAAAGCATCATGGGTGTATCTAGCTGGGTATGCCATGGGACTTAGACAAAGCTGTAGAACCTGGAGTTCCCAGACACTAAATGCTCAAACCTCAGTGGCTTTGTCTTCTATAAATGGATTTAGACGCTGTCCTTGGCTTGGAATGACCCAAAATGACTGTTCTGGGTCAACTACTTTTTGGGAGGGTTTGTGAGCACTGTTTAAAAAGCACCATTAAAGAGAGAGAGTTAAGCCGATGAGATCCGTTAGGGTAATGGAATCACACACATGGGAATACAGATTCACACTGCTTGAAATTCGATTCCTGGTTCTTGTGTGCCACCCTTTAAACAGAGTCACTCTCTTATTTATGTGTCCTCTTTCCTCCAAAGGCATGTTACGGAAGAGGAAGGAGAGAATAGGGCTGGGGGAAAGGAAGATTTACCTAGCAGAAGTGGCCATCGCAAGGATACAGCACTTTTTGTTAGAAAAAGTAAGGGGTCCCCAATCAATGTTGCTTATAGTCCCAGGTTTCACCCTAAGGCAGCACATAGAGTCACTAGGTATAAAAAGGGTAAAAAGCACCTGGGGTATGTCCAACTGGGATACCATGAGGCAAAGACTAGGATGTAGGCACTGGAGCTCCTACACATTACATGCTCAATCTCAGCAGCTTTGTCTTACAGCAGAAGAGCCATCTAGAGAGAAGAGTATACATTCTGATGCTTGGGGTTAGCATCATCATCATCTCTGCCCAAATATGAATCTGCCAGACCCTGAGGGCCCTGGAGAATGTTCATATTTCCTTACACCGATGTGATGTCCTCTCCGACAGAACTGGGCTTATGGGCTGGGCTGGTCAGAAGGACTTTGCCCCCACAGCCTCAATAACTGAGCCAAGTGCGGAAAAGGCAACTCTCTCATCCTCCCTCCCCTTGCTGTAAAGTTCCCTTCTGACACTGCATCTCTACACTTGAACTCTGCACTCCTGGAAGAAGCAGAGATCTGGGGGCCTGGATCATCGACTGGGTGGGGACAGTCTGGGAGTCAGAAGGACCTGGGTTCTAATTGCAGCTCTGCCATATGTCTGCTGTGTGTCCTTGGGTAAGTCACTTAATTTTTCTGTGCCTGAGTTACTTCATCTGTAAAATGGGGATAATAGTGTGAGCCCCATCTGGGACAGGGCTTATGTCCAACCTGATTAACTTGTATCTATCCCAGAGGTTAGGGGAGTGTTTGGCACATAGTAAGTGCTTAACAAGTACAATTATTATTATTATTATTCTTAGGTTGGCGGCTATTTCTCGGACTGAGTTCAGAGCCCACCAGAGGTCTTTATCCCTACCTCCACCCCATGGTTAGTGTTTAAATGTAATTCCTTTTTTTCTGCTGAACTGTGCATTTTCTGCTGAAGATGATGACTGCTGAGCACAGTGGGAGAAGTCACCTGGTTTCAGAACTTGGCACTGTATCAGAAGTCACAAGCTGCTTAATTGATTTCCTGGGCAGTGAAGGCAAGTTTCCTCTCCTTGCTCCCCTTCAATCTCCACCTTCCAGCAAAAGAAGCTCATGGTCTGTGGTATCCCACACTCCAGAGGCTTTACACCAGGAAACCAGGGTGGAGTCTTTCACCCGGAGAGGTAGGAAAGAAGGGCACTTGGCAAGAAGGAATCCCTGAGGTAATTACCTCAATGATGGGGAAAGAAACAATTGATCACTGAGGCTAAGCACTCTAGGGAGCCAGGATGGGTCAAATAGTGAAGTAATAAGGCAGTCACTTCTCCAGCAGAAGCTGGAGGAAGAGGGAAGACCCCTGAGAGAAAAGGAGCTTGCTCTTGCCTTCCTGGACATCTTTGTAGCACTCACCTCACTATCTGCTGATTATGAAATTGGGCAAGTCACTTTATAGCTCTGTGCCCCAGTATCCTCAGCTGCAAAATGGAGATGAAATACCTATTCTTCCTCCTACTTAGACTGTGAGCCCCATGTGGGGAAGACATGTGTCCAACCTGATTAACTCTTCCAAGCACTTAGTACAGAGTAAGTGCTCAATAAATACCATTGAATGAATGAATGAAGAAACTTGTATTAATGTCTGTTTCCTCCTCTATTCTATGAGCTTGCTGTGGGCAGGGAATGTGTCAACCAACTCTGTCATAATGTAGTCTCTCCAGTGCTAAGTACAGTTCTGCACACAGTAAGGGCTGCATAAATATAATTGTTTGAATATCAACAATCTGCTGTCAAGGCTCCCCACTTTCACTGAAACTCTGCCAGGGGATTCTCTCCCCCAGGTCCTGGCCAGTGCAGAGCTCCCCTTCCCAGAGTTAGCAGAAAATGGCTACTTGGGGTTCACGTTGAGGGGCAAGACTCAAGTTGACCTAGAAAGCAATGGATGCAGGAACAGAAAAGGTTACCCAGGGGTTACTACAAGGGCCAGATGGCTCTGGGGAGCGGCCAATGAGGGCTGGGGCAGCAAGCCAAAAACCGGAGGGCAGACAGAGTGACCATCTGTCGTCTGTTCCGCCTCCAGAGGAAGAGAGTGGCTGACCCTGCAGCCCAGCTTAAGTGTCCCCTGGGTGACGCGCAGGATCATCATCATCAATCGTATTTATTGAGTGCTTACTGTGTGCAGAGCACTGTACTAAGCGCTTGGGAAGTACAAGTTGGCAACATATAGAGACAGTCCCTACCCAACAGTGGGCTCACAGTCTAAAAGACTGTGGAGGATGGAGGATTGGGGAAGAGGCAGAAGCTCTGCAGCGGCCGCCACACTCTGGGATCTGGGCCCAGCACTTACTGGAACGGAAGCTTTTCGTCATTTGGCTTGATGCAGCGTACGTAGTGAGGAGTGGTGGCGTTCAGGGTCTCCATGAGCAAGTGCAAAGAGGTGCGGAACTGGAAAAGATAAAAATAATAGCATTTTGAAACAGAGTCCCAAGAAGTGGGATTTTAGATACCTACCAATCAATCAATCAATCAATTGTATTTATTGAGCACTTACTGTGTGCAGAGCACTGTACTAAGCGCTTGGGAAGTACAAGTTGGCAACATATAGAGACGGTCCCTACCCAACAGTGGGCTCACAGTCTAGAAGGGGGAGACAGAGAACAAAACAAAACATATGAACAAAATAAAATAAATAGAATAGATATGTACAAGTAAAATAAATAAATAAATAGAGTAATAAATACGTACATCATCATCATCAATTGTATTTATTGAGCGCTTACTGTGTGCAGAGCACTGTACTAAGCACTTGGGAAGTACAAGTTGGCAACATATAGAGACAGTCCCTACCCAACAGTGGGCTCACAGTCTAAAAGGGGGAGACAGAGAACAAAACCAAACATACTAACAAAATAAAATAAATAGAATAGATATGTACAAGTAAAATAAATAGAGTAATAAATATGTACAAACATATATACATATATACAGGTGCTGTGGGGAAGGGAAGGAGGTAAGATGGGGGGGATGGAGAGGGGGACAAGGGGGAGAGGAAGGAAGGGGCTCAGTCTGGGAAGGCCTCCTGGAGGAGGTGAGCTCTCAGTAGGGCCTTGAAGGGAGGAAGAGAGCTAGCTTGGCGGATGGGCAGAGGGAGGGCATTCCAGGCCCGGGGGAATAATACAATACAATAATACGTAATAAATACGTACAAACATATATACCACATTCTGGGTCAGTTGGGCTTTGGAGACCAAATGGCCATCCCTGACAAAGCCCTCATTTCTTTTTCTCCCACTCCCTTCTGCAACTCCCTTGATCTTGGATTTCCTCCCTTTATTCGTCCTCCCTTAGCCCCACAACACTTATGTACATATCCATGATTTATTTACTTTATTAACGATTGCCTCCCCCTCTAGACTGTAAGTACATTGTGGGCAGGAAAGTGCCTATAAATTCTGTTATATGTACTCTCCCAAGGGCTCAGAATAGTGCTTTGCACACAGTAAGTGCTTGATAAGTACTATTGATTGACTAAAAAACATGATGCAAAAAGGCCCAGGCTGATCTCCAGTATGGGGTCTCAACTGACTTTGTGTTTAGTTTCAAAGGAGTCCTTAGCCCAAGAATGGCTCCTGGCTGAGAAACCCATGGTCTGGGGGAGCAGTTAACCCCTTTTCCCCTCTCCATGGCTCCTCCCCTCTTCTTAGTGGCTGCCCTTGGATTCCCCTTATCTTCTGGGACTTTCCAATCGATCAATGGTATTTTTTGAGTGCTTACTATGTGCACAGCACTGTACTGGTTCTTTCCCTGTGGCTTTACTCCAAATCCCCTCTGGTAAAGTAGCCATCTCCTTTCCTTATGGGCTCCCTGGTGCTCTGTTTCCCTTCTGTAGAGCATACTGCAATGCTCATCTACAGCACAGAGAATGTTGAGTTCAAAAGCCCAATAATACCAAAGCATTCCATGGCTCCCAAAATCATCTTTTTCTCCCCACTCGATTTCCCCTCCTTCACTGACTTTATTTACTCTCTATATATCCTCTCTAGACTGTAAACTCAATTTGGGCAGGGAACCTGCTCTGCACATTGTAAGCACTTAATAAATACCATTGATTGATTGAATGTCCTCAAAACTTCTATATCATCGAGGCAGTTGAGTCCTCACTCCCTAAAAACTTGGTGGCTCAAACCATAGCACTTATTAGAGAAGTAGCATGGCCTAGTGGAAAGAGCATGGGCCCGGGAGTCAGAGGTCTGGGTTTTAATCCTGGCTCTGCCATATGTCTGCTGTGTGATCTTGGGTAAGTCACTTGACTTCTCTGTGTCTCAGTTACCTCATCTGTAAAATAATAATAATAACAATGATGGTATTTGTTAAGTGCTTACTATGTGCCAAGTACTGTTCTAACCACTGGGGTAGATACAAGGTAATCAGGTTATCCCACATGGGGTTCACTGTCTTAATCCGCATTTTACAGATGAGGTAACTAAGGCCCAGAGAAGTTAAGTGACTTGCCCCAAGTCACACAGCTTATAAGTGGTGGAGCCGGGACTAGAACCCACAACCTCTGACTCCCAAGGCCGTGCTCTTTCCATTAAGCCATGCTGTTTGTGAGCCCCATGTGGGACAGGGACTATCTCCAACCTGTTTAGGTTATAATCACTCCAGCACTTAGAACAGTGCTCGGCACATAGGAAGCGCTTAACAAATACCACGTTTATTATTATGTACATGTATTTAAACTCCGTTACTTCCCCCTACCAGGACTGTATTTTAGCATTTATCACCCCGGCCAGACTGTACGCTCCTTGAGAGTAGTGAATGTTTGTACTAACACTGATGATACTCGTTCAAACACTTAGTACAGCACTCTGCACAGACTAAGCACTTGAAAAAAAACTACCGACTACCTACTTTAGTATGGGGGGGTGGGGGGGCTCACCCATAACTCACTGGTCCAGAAAGCTCAGAGAGGGGCCAAAGCTACTGGGAGAATAACAAGTCTTAGTTTTTCATGGGTATTTGGGCCACGAGAGATTCTGACCTGGTGCCCGACAGTTTTCTTGTGTTCTTTGTTGGAAGCTTTCAAGGTCGGCTTGGAAGAGCGGATGCTGATTTTCGAAGTTGCTCCTTTTCCAGCTGAGGAGGTAGGTGCTGAATCTCTCTCATCTTGAAATAAGTCGGCCACCAGTGGGTACTAGAAATGACACAAGGTAAGCATGATCCCCTGAGCTGAAACCCAGATGTGCAACCGCAGACGTCCCCTCCCCTGTGGAGCTGGTTGAATGAACCCTGGTGGTCCTGAAGCTTCTACTCTCCTCTTCCCAGGGTTGAGGCGAGAGCCTAGACAATCCCAAACCCACATTGTTTTATTATGGTATTTGTAAAGTGCTTACTGGGTATCAAGCATTGTTCTACGCACTGGGGTAGATACAAGTTAACCAGGTTGGATACAGTCTCTGTTCCAAAAGGGGCTCTCAGTCTAAGTAGGAGGGAGATTTAGCCCCCATTTTACAGGTGAGTCAACTGAGGCACAGAGAAGTGACTTGCCCGAGGTTACACAGCACAACATTGGCAGAGCTCAGATTAGAACTCAGGACTACTGACTCCCAGTCCTGGGCTCTTTACACTAGGCAACACTGTTTCTCATGGCCTCCTATCACTTTCCCAACCAAATCTTTTCCTAGAGCTGCTAACCTGGAGCCAAAAAAGCTCATTTGCTTGTTTCTCTTCTCTACTCAGTTTCTGATATAGAGTCCTAAAAATAATGAAATGCATACAGAACAGAAACAGATCTTCTCATTGACACTCATGTCCTGTGGACCACCCCAGGATCTGAGGAACCTCCTTCTGGATCTAATTCACTCAAGCTCAACTCAAATAGCTTGAAGATAGTAGGGCTTGACCTAGAGTCTGGAACAAAAAAGACTCTTCCCTTTTCTGCCATTATCTCATCCTTCTCCTGTCTCCCAAATCAGATTTTATATTCAGAAGCCAAAAGCTCAGCTGCAACTCACATAACCATGGAGTGGACTGCTGTCTGCTTTCACTGTTGTGCACTGTCTCTGTCCTGTTGAGTTACATGGTAGTTTTGAGCAAAATAGAAGAGAGAGGTGCCCAGTGTAACACTAACCCCAGCCCTGGCAGTGAAAGTGAAAACCCCATTCTTATTCCAGCCTTGAAGACCCAGGCAGGGATTGCTTTGAGGCTTCCCAAATAAGACTCTATCTCCATTTCAGCTGCAGGAAATTTGCTACACTCTTCTGCATTCCAAGAGTTGTTACTGTTCTCTTTGCTTTTCCAAGCCCATCCCCGGCCCTCCTTATTCCTCTTTGTGCATAGTGTGACAGGGTCACATACATTCACTCTAGGAAAGGGTCAGGCAGTTCCTGGATCCCGGGAGAATAAGGAAAACTTGCAGATGGGTTAAAAAAAAAAGAATCAAATCGATCAATCGATGGCATTTCCTCCATCATGGGTTCAGTTCTGTGAGGGGCTGAAGAGATAAATCTATTTTCCCCTCATTCCAGCTCTGTCTCGGACCAATTTCCTGCCTATGTGTGTGTGTATGTGTGTGGGGGGGTGGCGTGGTTCTCATTTCTTGGCAGCAAACACTGCAGTCCTCAAGGTTGGGAGGAGATTTGGTAGATGGAACCCTAAATCAAGTCTAGCTGCCTGGCCAGAGACGACCATAATCACCTCCACCTCAGCACAGGCCTCAAAATCAGAAAGTCACGGGTTCTAATCCCAGCTCTGCCAGTTGTCTGCTGTGTGACCTTGGGCAAGTCACTTTACTTCTCTGTGCCTCAGTTACCTATCTTTAACATGGGGATTGAGACTGTGAGCCCCATGTGGGACAGGGCCTGTATCCAACCCGATTTGCTTGTATCCATCCCAGTGTTTAGTACAGTCCTTGGTATATAGTAAGTGCTTAACAAATACAATTACTATTATTAACAGAATTATCCTGCTGGACCCTTGGACAGTGTGTGGTCACGGTGGCTCTGTAGAGGGTACAGTTCACACAAAGTCACATGAGATCAAAGCCAAGCCAGGCCCCAGATGAAGAAAATGCAATTATAACAAAAACTTCTCAGCTCTCTAACACAACTTCCCACTGACAAATATCTGATTGTTGCTCTGTAAAAAACTGAAAATCAATAGCAATTATGGTCCAATTTCCTTAGTAAGCAAATTGTTCTTCCTGCACAATCCTCAGTACATTCATTTCTTTAAAGGAAGATTGCTTTCTTTCTTTCTTGAAACGACAACTTAGAACACAGACTACTGGAAATAAGGAATTAGCACCTCCATATAAGATCTTTTCAGCCACCCCTTCGATTTAAGGACTGAAAGGCTTGCATTTTCATGAGCTGATTGTTCACTGGCAGAGTGAAGCCCTTTATTAAAAATGCCCTTCTACACTGCCAATGGCAGATATTTAGAGGGATTTCTACCCCACACTTTTCCACCGACTTTCTACCTTCTTAGAGTACACAGATACAAGGACTTTAGTACTCCAAGAAAACACTTCAGTTGCTGAAATCCACCTATGGATGGGTGTGTGACTAAAAAGGCCAATGTGAGTATCACATTCAGCTGCATTTTGCGTGTGCGCACGCACCCCCCCCCCCCCCATACTGTTCCTTTCTGTGATGCCTTTTTTTTTTGCTCATACAACCTAGCACTGCCTCCATTGGGCCCTGCATTAAAATATCTTATTTTAATGCTTTTATCTTTTGATTATTTTATTTATTTATTTATTATTTATTTTATTTTGATTATTTGATTATTTTAATGATTTTATGCAGCTTTCCCACTTGAGGGGTTCAGATTTTTAGGAGTCACAGATATATCCCAATTTTCCATTTTCTTTCCTGCTTAAGAAGTTTTTAGTCCCCTAGTTGAAAAATTCTGCAAAGGGTTTTACTGCGTAGACAAATATTCTTTGCCATCCGTACTTCAAGCTGACCATGGAAGGACACTTACATTGCAGCGCTAAAAATGCTAGTGGGTGTCAGGGCCTTCAGTCCTTTCCATATGGTTGAATTTTCCATCAGCTGTTGTGGGCCAGGCTGAATGTCTGATCCTTTTCACAGTGGATTTTGCCAGTGCCACCAGCAAATAATTACGGTATTTGTTAAGCACCTACTGTGTGTCTAAGCCCAGAGGTAGATACAAGTTAATCAGGTCAGACACATTTCCTGTCCAACAAGGCACTCACAGTAGAAGGGGGAACTGGTATTGAACTCTTTTTTTTTAATGGTACTTGCTAAGCGCTAACTATGTGTGAGGCACTGTACTAACTGCTGGGGGTAGACAGAAGCTTATCAGGATGGACACAGTCCATGTCCCACATGAGGATCACACTATGAATCCCTATTTTACAGATGAGGTAACAGAGGCACAGAGAAGTGAAGCGACTTGCCCAAGGTCACACAGCAGATATGTGGCAGGGCTAGGATTAGAACCCAGGTCCTGCTGAATCCTAAGCCTGTGCTCTATCCATCAGGCCACACTGTCCTAAATACTGAATGCCGCAAATATGGAATAACTCCAAGCATCCTGTTTGTCAAGAAACTCAGCAGCTGCAAACTGCTATCTACTTTTCAAAAGGACACTGGAGCAAGTGTGAAAAGGCTCAACTCGCTAGTATTGATTTGGGAAAATTAATCAACTCACATTGGCAGACTGAAATAATGATTGCCTCATTTACTAGGAAAAGGGATAAATATTCTCCCCACCATACCGATGAGGGCACAGAAACCCAGAGAAGGCAAGGGATTTACTCTAATAATAATAATAATGATGGTATTTGTGAAGTGCTTACCATTTGTCAAGCACTGTTCTAAGCACTGGAGTGATTGCAGGCCAATCAGGTTGGACATAGTCCCTGTCCCATATAGGGCTAACAGTCTCGATCCCCATTTTACAGATGAAGTAACTGAGGCACAGAGAAGTTAAGTGACTTGCCCAAGGTCACACGGCAGACAAGTTCAGCCAATATACCAGTCCCAGGACAGATCCAGGGGCTTGGGGTTGCTGTCCATTCCTGATCTTTCAAGATCCATCTAAATTAAAGTCAATCAATTGATAATAATAATAATAATAATAATAATAATGGCATTTATTAAGCGCTTAGTATGGGCAAAGCACTGTTCTAAGCACTGGGGAGGTTACAAAGTGATCTGGTTGCCCCATGGGGGGCTCACAGTCTTAATCCCCATTTTACAGATGACATAACTGAGGCCCAGAGAAGTTAAGTGACCTGCCCAAAGTCACACAGCTGACAAGTGGCAGAGCCGGGATTCGAACCCATGACCTCTGACTCCAAAGCCCACGCTCTTTCCGCTGAGCCACGCTGCTTCTAAATCGATGGTATTTATTGAGCGCTTACTGGGTGTAGAGCACTGTACTAAGCATTTGGGAGAGTACAACACTCTACTTCAGATTACTCTGTAGCGTGGCCAGGTTCAGTGCTCTTCCCCCTGCTGTTGGTGCCAAGCTTGGGAAGAGCCCTGCATGGCCCTCTGGAAGAAGTGCAGAGCGACAATCTGGAGGACTGTTCTTTTTGGCCGTAATGCCCCACAGCCTGCCTTGGAAAAGCACCTCTCTGTAGTCAAACTGGTTTCAAAAGGAGAGGGAATGGCCGCTCAGATTTCCGTAGGAGTGGGTCTTGTTGTGGGAGTCAGTCAGGAAACCACCCACAGAGTGCCACGGGAAAGAAAATATTCATACTACTGAAGTTCAGAACTTGTTCAGGAAGGTCATTTAGACCAACAGGGAGAGAGGCATGGGAAAACCAAGCCCTTTCAAGATTGATGCTCGTGCCAAGCAGTAGCCCCAGTCATTACCCCGAGGACGAGTTATTCCCCAGCGTGGCAAGGATTCCGGTCACCCAGATCCACCTTGCTCAGTTTACCAATTTGCAGGCTCTCTGCCTAATGAAGCTTTTCTGCTGCCTAATGCACCTCACCATCAGCTATAAAGCTGGTTAGCATCAGGCAAATAAATGTTTGAAAAGCAACTAAGTCCTCAGATAGTTTTTAAAGTCATTTTCTTGAGAGGCATTTCTTTACTTAGCCACTATTTTTAGATGCCCAGTAGCTGCAAAAGCAATTAGGCGCATTATAAGCTCTTGTGCTGTACAGCTCACTCAGCTAATTGCATTTTAATTAGCATAATACTATTTCACCTCCTCCTTGTGGGAGTTTTTCCTCAAACATCTCTTTTTTCCTAGTGGAGGGGATTACAAACCCCTGAAGAGTTTAATTACTCACCACGATTGTTTAATTTCTTACCAGTTTATCCAAACAAAAGTAAAAGTGAAATTGATCTGCCACTGATGAGCAAACTATGTTTTAAGAGACAGTAGAGATGCTGAAAGGCCCAATTACAGCGGTGCCCATTGAGCAATGGGAGCAAAACAACCAATAATTGTTGTATTTGTCAAGCAGTGTGGCCTAGTGGAAAGAGCACAGGCTTGGGAGTCAGAGGTCACTGGTTCTAATCCCGGCTTCGCCACTTGTCAACTGTGTGACTTTAGGCAGGTCCCTTCACTTCTCTGTGCCTCAGATACCTCATCTGGAAAATGGGGATTAAGACTGTGAGTCCCACGCGGGACAACCTGATCATCTTGTATCCCCCCAGAGCTTAGAACAGTGCTTTGCACATACTAAGTGCTTAACAAATACCATTATTATTATTATTATTATCATTAATAATAATAATAAGCACTTACTATGTGCCCAGCGTTGTTCTAAGTGATGAAGTAGATACAAGGTAATCAGGTAGGATACAATCCCTGATCCACATGGGGCTCACAGTTTTGATCCCCATTTTACAGACGAGGTAACGGGCCCAGAGAAGTGATGTGACTTGCTTAAGGTCACTCAACAGACATGTGGCAGAGTCAGGATTAGAACCCACATCCTCTGACTCCCAAGCCATGTTAGGCCATGCTGCTTCTCGAATCAAGCAATGGGGACAGAGTCAGAGGGAGGGAGGGCGCTTGTGCCCAGGCTCAGCTCCAAGTCAGATCCCAAAGGGCAGTGCGAACCCACACCCCTTAACTGGGCAAAACTGACCACTCCTTTTGTCCACTGACCCGCACCTCAGCATTCATATGCAGGCTCCGGCTGCTGTGGAGACTAAACCTAAATTGCAAATCCTCTCAAATCTGGAGCATATAAGCCTACATCCGCAGGGAGCAGATGTCTACCCAGCTCCCTCCTTGGTGAAATCGCTCAGGATTAAAAAAATAAATAAATCTGTCTGCACATTCCCAACTTTTTGTACGTTCAGTGCTGATTTGCAACAAATATACTAACAGCAAATCCCAGCTTTCATTAAGTTGAAAACGAGACTACTGACAATATGGCCGTTGAGACACTCGTGGGTTCTACCGTTCTAAAAACAAAACAGAATCAATGTTTGTTTTGTCCCAAGTAGATCTAGACAGTGCCTGCCTTAAATGGTGCAGTGACAGAGTGGGATGAGGCTTGATAAACTCGGGTTTTCACTCCTCTTTACTGATCCCCATCACAAGGAGAGCAGTTTCTAGCTGGCCCATGTTCCAGTGACCCTGACCCCAGAAAGTGTGGTTTAGAAGAAAGAACACGGGACTGGAAGTCAGAGGACCTGGATTATATAATCCCCCTGGCCTGGAATGCCCTCCCTCTGCACATCTGTCAAGCTAGCTTTCTTCCTCCCTTCAAAGCCCTACTGAGAGCTCACCTCCTCCAGGAGGCCTTCCCAGACTGAGCCCCCTCCTTCCTCTCTCCCTCCCCATACCTCCTTCCCCTCCCCAGAGCACCTGTATAAATGCTTGTACAGATTTATTACTCTATTTATTCTACTTGTACATATTTACTATTCTATTTATTTCATTTTGTTAATGATGTGCATCTAGCTTTACTTCTATTTGTTCTGACAACTTGAAACCTGTTCACATGTTTTGTTTTGTTGTCTGTCTCCCCCTTCTAGGCTGTGAGCCCGTTGTTGGGTAGGGACCGTCTCTATACGTTGCCAACTTGTACTTCCCAAGCGCTTAGTACAGTGCTCTGCACACAGTAAGCACTCAATAAATACAACTGAATGAATGAATTAATGAATTCCAACTCCACTGAGTACCTACTGTGAGACCTTAAGCAAGTCACTTCACTTCTCTAGGCCTCAGTTCCCTCAACTGCAAAATGGGGAATTTAATACCTGTTCTCCCTCCTATTTAGACTGAGCTCCATGTGAGGCCTGATTAACCTTTTTTTTGGTAGTATTTGTTAAGGGCTTTCTATATGCCAGGCACTGTTCTAAGCACTGGGGTAGACCCAAAGTAATCAGGTTGAATACAGTCCACGTCTCTCAAGGGGCTCACAGTTTTAATCCCCATTTTACAGATGAGGTAACTGAGGCACAAAGAGATTAAATGACTTGCCTAAGGTCACATAGCAGACAAGTGGCAGAGCCAGAATTAGAACCCAGGTCCTTGTGACTGCCAGGCCCCCGCTCTAGCCACTGGACGACACTGCTTCTTGTACCTTGTATCTAGCCCAGTGCTTAGTACAGTGATTGGCACAAAGTGAGCACTTAACACACTTCATAATTATTATTAAAGCAAAGCACTGTTCTAGTTGCCCATTCTCAGGAAATTGAACAAAATGCCCCTCCCCTCACCGCCCCTAGCAAATGATCCCTACAGCTAAAGCCATCGGAATCAAACCTTGGGTTTCAGGTGACCGTAGCAAGAACAAGCAATCTTGTTGCTGGCTCCTGTCCAGGTCTGTTTATGCACTGTCCTGCTCTGTGCCTTCTAACTGACTGTAATTACTCAGACATCCTCCGTGGATAAACCGAAGGATCCGTCACAGGGTCCCCTCCTGGCAAAACAGGTTCTGGAGTTCAGGGATAAAGCTTGTCTTTCTTAGTCTTTAGGGGAAAAACCACCCGGTAAACAAGGGAACAAGGGAGCGGCCCAGCTAGGCATTTCCCTACAGAATAGATATCCCTGGGATTTGGGGGGTTTTTTTCCATGATATTTGTTAAGCACTTACTATGTGCCAGGCACTATTCTTAGTGCCTGGATAAATACAAGGTAATCAGGTTGGACACAGTCCATGTCCCTCATGGGGCTCACAGTCTTAATCCTCATTTTACAGATGCGGTAACTGAGGCCCAGAGAAATTAAGTGATTTGACCAAGATCACACAGCAGACGAGTGGCAGAGCTGGGATTAGGACACAGGTTCTTCTGACACCAAGGCCTGTGCTCTCTCCATTAGGCCACACTGCTTCTCTACTAGGGTTTACTGCTATCTGGTCCCTTGGGCAGGGCAGTAGCCAGCCCACTTCCAGTCCTCTATCGGAAATGACAACCGTGTAACGCTGGGACCAGTCTCTAGCCCAGAAGAGAGGCAAAGGAAAGAGGAATGGAGCCACCTTCTCCCAGGCCAAATGAGATTCGGTACTGGTTCACTGCAAGATGCCAATAACGCTGCCTAAATGGCAGGCTAATTTCACTTTGCAGATAGGCTTTAGATGGATGAGATGAGGGGATGGTAAAAACAAACACCGGTCAAAGGGGTTTAGCTCCAAAGAGATGGGACTGATTCATGGGCTGTCTGGATTCAAGAGTGATGCCTTTAGTAAAAGCACAGGCAGGTGAACAAATAACCCGGGGATCAGGGCTTTATCTGGGCACAACTCTGCAGATTGTTTGGTCATAGAGATCACAGGGTACCGAGGAAGTAGCTCCAGTCAAAGTAAACTAGCCACTGAGCTATTGTGCTGTGTTTCTATCTCAAGCTTTCCTTTTTTTAATGGTATTTTTTTAAGTGCTACGAGCCAGGCACTATACTAAGCATCGGGGTAGACTGATAAGGCTCACAGTTTTAATCTCCATTTTCCAGAAGAGGTAACTGAGGCACAGAGGAGTGAAGAGATTTGCCTAGGGTCACTCAGACAAGTTGTGGAGATGGGATTAGAACCCATGACATTTTGATTCCCAGGACAGTATTCTATCCACTAGGCTATGCTGCTTCTCGTAACTGATTGCCCCGACCACACAATTTCTTTCCCTGACATCGTTTCCAGGGTGAACTCTGACAGCCTCGGGGCTTCCCAACTTACGAGATTCTCATACCCACCAGGGAAGGATTGAGTGAGAGTGAGAAACAGGAAAAAAAACAATCAGTTGTTTAATTTTTAAACTGCTGTAGATTACATCTGGGAGGCATCATCAGTAATGATTAGAACAACTTAGGAAATTCATTTTATGATCATTTTGTGCTGACACCTTTTTCTGCAACTGTGGTAAAATATTTACTTGTTTACAGACATGAGTAATCTTACATAGTCCAAGTTACTGCTGTCTGACTCTGAATGTAAGCTTATAGAGGACAGGCTCTTGCTTTGAACAGCACCTGTCACAGAGCCACACTCTAAATAAAACGGCTGTTTAGGGTGGTATGGGAAACAATTACACTTTTGAATAACTAAGTGATTTAGGGAGGGTCAGAATGGCAAATGGGAGCATTTTGACAAGTGCAGTTTACAAGTAGGGCAGCTATTCCACAAAGTGGGATGAGATAGTGCTGCACTGTCAAAGTTTCCAGCTAGTCCATCAATTTAATTTACTGAGTTCTTACCATGTGCAGAGTGCTGTACTAAGTGCTTGACAAAGTACAACGCAACAGAGTTGGTAAACATGATCCCTACCTACAAGGAGCTTAGAATCGACAGCAGGAGACAGACAATAAAACAGAATGCAGATAGAGGAAATAGTAGAGTATAAGGATGTCTACCTAAATACTGGAAGGCTGAAGGGAGCATCAAAGGGGTACAGACTCAAATGCAAAGTCATTGACGAGGGGAGGGAGGATAGGGGGAATAAAGGGGCTAGTTGGGGAAGGTCTCTTGGATGAGACATGATTTTAGGAAAGTTATAAAGGAGGGGGGGAGTGGTGGACTGTCAGATAGGAAGGGGAAGGGAGTTCCAGTCCAAAGGGAGAATGTAGGCAAGGGGTTGTTGGTGGCATAGATGAAACTGAGGTACAAAGAGTAGGCTGGTGTTAGAAGAGCAGAGTGTGTGAGGTAGGATGTAGCAGAAGATCAGCATAGTTAGGTAGGGGGGAGAGAACTGATTGAGTTCCTTAAAACCAATGGCAAGGAGTTTCTGTTTGATGTGGAAGTGGATGGGCAACCATTGGAGGGTTTTGAGGAGTAGGGGAATATGGACTGAACAATTTTTAAGAAAAACCACCAGGGACATAGAGTAAAATATGGCCTGTATTTGAGAGAGACACGAGGCAGGGAGGTTGGTGAGGAGAATGATGCAGTAGTCAAGGTGGGAAATGATAGGCGTTTGGATCAGATTGGTAGCAGAGTGGATGGAGAAGAATGGAGGGAATTCTAGAGATATTGACAGTTGAATGTGTCACACGGAATGTGTGGGCTGAATGAGAAAGAAGACTTAAGGATAATGCTGGGATTACGAGTTTGTGAGACAGGGAGGATGGTGGGGTTGTCTACAGGGATAGGAAAGTCAGGGAAAGGACAGGGTTTGGTTGGGAAGAGGGGGAGTTCTGTTTTCAACAAGCTGAGCTGTCAATGGGTCATCCTAGTACAGATGTCCTGAAAGCACAAGCAAGTGTGAAACTGCAGAGAAGGAGAGAGGTCAGGGCTGGAGAGTAGACTTGGTAATCATCCACGTAGAGATGGTGGTTGAAGCTGTAGGAGTGAAAGAGTTCTCCAAGGGAGTGAGGGTAGATGGAGAATACTGGACACCCAGTACTGAGCCTTGAGGCACCCCCACTGTTAAAGGGTGCAGAGTACAGGAGGAGACAGTGAAGGACACTTGGAATGAGCAACCAGAGAGACAGGAGGAGAACCAGGAGGGGACAGCATTGGTGAAGCCAAGGTTATATAATTATTTCACCCTCAGCCCTGGATAACTGAGGCAGTGGTCTGCTCTGGGGATTCCTCTTTTTAGGGGGCCTAGATAGTCCTATATGCATCTTAGGCTAACCTCCTGTATCTCCACATCCCTTTTCAATCAATCAATGGTATTTACTGAGTGCTGACTCTGGGCAGAGCACTGTACTAAGCACCTAGGAGAGTACTATACAACTGAATAAGCAGACATGTTTCCTGGTCATAACAAGCCTATCAACTGTGCCACCCAGGAGGCAGCATACAGTCCTGAGAACCTGTGATATCACCTGCTAACAGCTCTAAAAATGACAATGAGGAAAATAATAATAATGATCATTGCGGTATTTGTTAAGTGCTTACTGTAATAAGCGCTGGGGAAGATAATCATATGGTACCTCAATCTCGTCCATCTCGCCACCGACCTTTCGCCCACCTCCTACCTCTGGCCTGGAATTCCCTCTCCTCCTCAAATCAGACAGATAATTGCTCTCCCCGCTTCAAAGCCTAATTGATGGCACATCTCCTCCAGGAAGTCTTCCCTGACTGATCCCTCCTCTCCTCTTCTCCCACTCCCTTCTGCACCGCTCATACTTGCAACTTCATTCATCCTCTCTCCCATACCCAAGGCACATATGTATATATCTGTAATGTATTTATTATCTATTTATTTATATTAATGTCCATCTCCCCCTCTAGACTACGAGCTCATTGTGGGCAGGGAATGTGTTTGATGTTATACTGTACTCTCCCAAAGCCCCTAGTAAAATGCTTTGCACACAGTAAGTGCTCAGTAAATATGATTAACAATAAAAAATCAGGTCAGACACAGTCCCTCTCCCATATGGGGCTCACAGAAAAGTAGGATGGAGAAAAGGAACTGAATCTCCATTTTACAAATGAGGAAACTGAGGTACAGAGAAGTGATTTTCCCAAGGTTAAAAAGCAGGAAAGTGGTAGAGTTGGGATTAGAACCCAGGCCTCTTTGAGATTGATGGGAACAAAGGAGAGGCCCTTCCCATCTTCGACTGGAAGGATGGTGGCCATAATCTCAGGCTTCTACAATGGGGGTGAGGGTGAAAAGTCAAACAGAGGCCACAGGGTCCCATACATCCCTCTGGTCAATCAGGGTATCCACAGAGACCTGCAGACCCCAATCCCATCCCATCCCCAGCCAGATCCAATAATCCTTGGAGAGGATCACACCAAACCCACTTGATTTCTTCAGTTCCTTTATCTCAACAAGGGGCATGGTATTAGGTTTCCACGCACCCTGTCTAACCACCCACATCCATGGAAGATGAAAGGAACAAGGAGGAAACGTGTATGAAGGGGTTCTGAGGATCCTGGAAGAGAGGCCCGAGATGACTATCAAGCACCTTTCCGTTTCACCAATTTTTAGCTTCGGCTCATTAGGCACCCTCAACAGCACCTAGGCAGAGTAATCTCAAAGGGTGTGGTATTTAGACCATTGGAAATAATTTCATTTGTGCAGCAGGGAGATCAGGGAGCTTCCCCTGGATTAGGTCCCAAGCCCTCTGCCTTTACCTTGCTGGCCTTCAGAATGTTGATCTGCTCTTCATGCACAGTGTCTCTGTTCTTCTCAAGAAAGCCTTCAGAATGGTATTCCACCTGCAGCACAGGAGGGCGGAACAATGAAACCAGGGTTAAAGCCCCAGATCAAGAGTCTTTCTCCCAGTGATATCCCACTGGCATCTAGCCAGCTGGTCCTCCCTTAGATTTCCCCATGCTTACCAATAAAGAAAGCTCAAGGTTCCTCTGAATAGTTAACCTGGGGAAGGGAGGCTCACCTTATCTGCAAAATGAAGGACAATGAAGGATGTGTTGGACATGCGAGGCTTCTGGAAATGTTGGCTGCTGGCATGGCGGTCATACAATTTCTGAGCCCAGTTCTGGTCAGTTCCTTTGGGAACCTGAAAAACAGCCCCACAAATGGCACATTTTCCAATGAGGCAAAGACTGGTTAGAAGGGACAGGAAGGAACATCCATGAGAAAACTCTTGATAACAGCACTTCTCTATCAGAGTCGGGGCCTTTGGGATGGATTCAATGGCTCCACATCAGAGACTTGAATCCAGACCCTGACAACTTCAGAACTCTGGAATAAAACCTGGATCTTTTGGCTCTAGAGTTTTCACCAATTTCTGAGGCCTGTGCTCTGGGTTCCTTCGATCCCTCCCTCAAGAGAGAATCAGTTAAGCCATGGGGACCCACACAAGGCAGAGACATGTCATCCACTTTAGAGACTGAAAGGATGTGTTATATTTCCTCCCCATGGGTCATTTTGGGAACAGAGTCTAAGAGGATCAGAGAATCAGCACAGCTTAGTGGATACAACACGGGCCTGGGGGTCAGAAGGATCTGGGTTTTAATCCCAGCACCACCACTTGTCTGCTGTGTGACCTTAGACAAGTCACTTAACTTCTCTGTGCCTCAGTCACCTCATCTATAAAATGGGGATTAATAGCGTGAGCCCCATTTGGGACAGGGATTGTGTTCAACCTAATTAGTTTGTATCTACCCCAGTGCTTGTAACAGTGCCTGGCACATAGTAAACGCTTAACAAATACCATAAAAAAAAGAAGCAGAAAGAAGCTAATGTGGAGCACACAATGGTGATGCCTGGAGCAGACCCAGTTGTTCACTAGTCTACTTTCCAGGTGAGGTGGCAATCAATGATAATACTAATTTTGACATTTATTTGTTAAGCACTTGCTCTGTACCAAAAACAGTACTAAGCACAGGATAGCTACAAATTAATCAGGTTGGACACAGTCCCCATCCCAGAAAGTGCTCACAGCCTAAGTAGGAGGGAGATCGGAGATATTTCTTCCCCTTTTTAAAGATGTGGAAACTGAGGCACTGAGCAGGCATACGGCAGAGCTGGGCTTAAAGCCCAGGTCCTTTGATTTCCAGCTCTGTCCTTGTAAGCCATGTGCCAAAACCAAGTAGAACAATTCTCTCCAGACAGAATTGTTCCACGTTTGCAGAGAATCTGCCCTGCCCCACCATTTCCTCTACTTCAATTTTTCAGGATGATTCAATGCCATGAACACAGACTCAACCTTGGGAGGGCTTTCAAGTGGCCTCCATCCTGGACCCAGAAATTTGATGAAATGAGAACAACTTTATGCTGAGGAAACGGCTCTTGGTTGTTCCAAAGATTTAGCAGAAGCGTGAAAATGTCTCCTATTTGTGGTTTGACATTAAACGACACATAAAAATGGGTAATTAATTCTCAGGTTTGCAGTCCTTTCTTCATTCTAGTAGAAGGTTCCAAGTTGAACAAAATGAACACTTTTTTATTTGCATACAAAGAATGATATTTATGTGAACCCAAGCAAGCAACGGTCTTCTCAACCACACCACAGGGCTGGCTGCCATCATCTTTGAACATGAAGGACAGCTATATGGCTATATATTTGGAAAGAATTCTCCAGGCAGACACTTTCAGGTCCTTGGCATACCTCCTCAAAATGTTTTATTCAAATCGAAATATAGTTTGCAACAAAACACAACCCACAGGAACATCTTGGATTTTACACTTGATGGTGATTTTTCCAGTGGAGGAACTCTTCTAGCTGCTTGCCGTGCCCACAAAAAAGCAAATTTTGCCCACAGAATGTACATGGCTGCACACTCGAATGAATCAGTGTTCAATTTAGATGCCAACCTTTGGGTCATGGGAGTCTAGACCACTAGACTTTCCTTTCCATTGTCAGAGTTTGATTTCCCTGCTATACATTAATTTGCCTTTAGGCAAGGGAAAAGTTCCTAAAGTGAAATTGGCTTGGGAACTTTTGATTATGAACTGGCTGGATTAGATTAGTACCAGTTTTAGCCTGAGGTCCTGGATTTCAAGTCTAGGTGAGCCTGTAGATAAACTCCCCTTTCCTGGACTGGAGCCATGAGGAGATCATGTTTCATGTCAAGATCATCATTCTCTACCTGTTTGAGCAGCCAGCCAATTGCTTCCTGAAAGACTGGAATTCCACAGCAATCTTGCCAATTCTGGTCAATCAATCAATGTTAAGGAGTGCCTACTGTGTCCAGAGCACTGTACTAAGTGCTTGGGATAGCGCAGTAAAACAGAGTTGGCAGACAGGTTCTCTGTCCACAAGTAGATTACAGTCCATGTGCAACCAGTCCTGTCCAGGCTTCCTGAATGAGTCTACTAGCCACCGAGGTCACCAACCTTACTTCTAGGACCAGGGACTTTAAACGAACAACGTCCCATCATCATTAACAATGATGATGACAAAAATGAAACTTGTTAAGTGCTTACTATGTGCCAGGCACTGAACTAAGCGCTGGAGTCGATACAAGATAATCAGGTTGGACACAGCCCCTGTCCCACCTAGGGATGACAGTGTTAATCCCCATTTTACAGATGAAGGAACTAAGGGAAAGAGAAGTCAAGAGACTTACCCAAGGTCACACAGCAGACTAGTGGTGGAGCAAGGATTAGAAATCCTGTCTCTCCCCACTTCAGTCTATACTTCACGCTGCTGCCCCGACCATCTTTGTGCAGAAATGCTCTGGGCATGTTACTCCCCTCCTCAAAAATCTCCAGTGGCTACCAGTCAACCTACACATCAGGCAAAAACTCCTCACTCTTGGCTTCAAGGCTGTCCATCACCTCACCCCCTCCTACCTCACCTCCCTTCTTTCCTTCTCCAGCCCAGCCCACACCCTCCACTCCTCTGCCACTAACCTCCTCACTGTGCCTCGTTCTCACCTGTCCCGCCATTGACCCTCCAGCCCACATCCTCCCCCTGGCCTGGAATGCTTTCCCTCTGCACATCGCCAAGCTAGCTCTCTTCCTCCCTTCAAAGCCCTACTGAGAGCTCACCACCTCCAGGAGGTCTTCCCAGACTGAGCCCCCTCCTTCTTCTCCCCCTCCCCACCTGCCACCCTACCTTCTTCCCCTGCCCACAGCACCTGTATATGTTTGTACAGATTTATTACTCTATATATTTTACTTGTACATATTTACTATTCTATTTATTTTATTAATGATGTGCATCTAGCTTTACTTATATTTATTTTGATGACTTGACACCTGTTCACATGTTTTGTTTTGTTGTCTGTCTCCCCCTCCTAGACTGTGAGCCCGTTGTTGGGTACGGACCATCTCTATATGTTGCCAACTTGTACTTCCCAAGTGCTTAGTACAGTGCTCTGCACACAGTAAGTGCTCAATAAATACGACTGAATGAATGGATGAAAACCAGGTCCTCTGTCTCCCAGGTCTATATGCTTTCCACTGGGCTGGAGGCAGCATGACTCAGTAGATAAAACATAAGCCTGGAAGTAAGGAGACCTGGGTTCTAGTCCCAGTTCCACCACTTGCCTGCTTTGCGACCTTAAGCAAGTCATTTAACGTCTCTGTGTCTCAGGTTCTTCATCTGTAAAATCAGGATAAAATACCTCTTCTCCTTCCTCTTAGATTGTGAGACCCATGTGGGACAGGGACTATGTCCAAAATGATTTTCTTGTACCTAGTCCAGAACTTAGGACTGTGCATGGTTCTTAGTAACTGGTTAACAAACAGCAACATTATTATTATTGTGATGATTATTAAATAATGATGGCATTTGTTAAGTGCTTCCTATGTGCAAAGCACTGTTCTAAGTGCTGGAGAGGATACAAGGTGATCAGATTGTCCCAAGTGGGGCTCACAGTCTTCATCCCCATTTTACAGATGAGGTAACTGAGGCACAGAGAAGTTAAGTGACTTGCCAAAGTCACACAGCTGACAATTGGCAGAGCCGGGATTTGAACCCATGACCTCTGACACCCAAGCCTGTGCTCTTTCCATTGAGCCACACTGCTTCCCTATTATCCCTGTTATCATCATCTCTGTCCTTAGGTTTCTGTAGAGGCTGGGTGATATTCCACCTCAAGACACCTTTCATATAAAATGCAGCATGAACTTTTCCCAGTCAACCCCTGGAAACTTCTATTCTTTCTCCCACCTTCCCACTAGCTTGCCGAACACTGAATAAAATCCCCTAGATGAACAGTCAAGCATAACCAAGGTCACTTGCTTGGCTGTCTTCTGACTGAGATGCATGGGCAACCAAGGCTGATAATAATAATAATTGTATTTGTTAAGCGCTTACTATGTGCAAAGCACTGTTCTAAGCGCTGGGGGAATACAAAGTGATCAGGTTGTCCCACGGCGGGGGTGGGGGGGGAAGGCTCACAGTCTTAATCCCCATTTTACAGATGAGGGAACTGAGGTACAGAGAAGTGAAGTGACTTGCCCAAAGTCACACAGCTGACAATTGATAGAGCCGGGATTTGAACCCCTGACCTCTGACTCCAAAGCCCAGGCTCCTTCCACTGAGCTGATGAGCTGAAACAGTAGGGACTGTCTCTATATGTTGCCAACTTGTACTTCCCAAGCGCTTAGTACAGTGCTCTGCACACAGTAAGCGCTCAATAAATACGATTGATTGATTGATTGATTCCCACTAGCTTGCCGAACACTGAATAAAATCCCCTAGATGAACAGTCAAGCATAACCAAGGTGACTTGCTTGGCTGTCTTCCGACTGAGATGCATGGGCAACCAAGGCTGATAATAATAATAATGGTATTTGTTAAGCGCTTACTATGTGCAAAGCACTGGTCTAAGCACTGGGGGAATACAAGGTGATCAGGTTGCCCCAAGGCGGGGGGGGGCTCACAGTCTTAATCTCCATTTTACAGATGAGGGAACTGAGGCACAGAGAAGTGAAGTGACTTGCCCAAAGTCACACAGCTGACAATTGGCAGAGCCGGGATTTGAACCCCTGACTCCAAAGCCCAGGCTCCTTCCACTGAGCTGATGAATTTCTGAGTGATTGGAAAAGAGAGATTGACAAGTGACAGGGACATCCCAAAAACTGAACATCCTTGTCCTTGTGGGCATCTATGTGTGTGGCCCAAGGGGCCCAGGGAAGTGTCCTGAGAGCCACATAGAGAGCAGAGTGGGAGGGCAACACTAAACCCTCCACCCTGTCATGGGGCAGCAGGGGAGCAATAAAGACATTATATAGCAGACCTGTTATCTCAACAAGTTATTACCTATCAAGGAATTGATGAGGTAACAGAAAGCCCACCCTATATCTTTATAAGCCTGAGGGATCAGGAATTCTGGAAATTACAGCTAAATGTCATGTTTTTTGTCTATCAGACAGATTTGCAGAGACTTCCACATAGCCCTATCAAGACCTTCCAATCTTTACCAGGAGAAAGTTCCCAATTTGGGATACGACCACCTTCCCAGGGAAAGAGAATGGGCCTGGGAATCAGAGGGCCTGAGTTCTAATTCCAGCTCCACCACATACCTATGTGCTGTGTGTGACCTTGGGTAAGTTACTTAACTTCTCTGTGCCTCAATTCCTTCACCTACAAAATGGGGATTCAATACCTGTTCTCCCTCCTACTAAAACTGTGAGCCACATGTAGGACCTGATTGCAGGTCACTGTCCTCTTTCCACTAGGCCACATGCAGCATGGCCTAGTGGAAAGAGGACAGGTCCTGGAATCAGAGGACCTGGGTTCTAATCCTGGCCCTGCCACTTGTCTGCTGGGTGGCCTGGGGCCAGTCACTTAAGTTTTCTGTGCCTCAGTTCCCTCATCTGTAAGAAAAAGTGGGAATTAAGACCGTGAACCCCATGTGGGACATGGACGGTGTTCAACCTGATTGGATCGTATCTACCCTAGAGTTTAGTACATAGCTGACACATAGTAAGCCCTTAACAAGTACAAAAAAAAATGCACTTAAATACTACAGTTATTCCCATTGCCTTATTTGAGCCTGATTCTATGCCCTGCTCAATTATCACATTGGTAATGAGGGACATGTCTCAGCTAACACTCCCTTAAACATCCAGGCTCCTCAGTGGTCTCTCAGGCCGCAGGGGCAGCCGCTCAAGACCATGGGCTTCCTATGCACTGGAGCTCAGCTTCTCCTTTCCTGCCAACCTGCACAGCAGAGAGCTCCTGAGGTGACGATGTTAGACTGCTTTGTTGGGATTGGACTTTCAAATCATCATGAATCGAAAACATCTTTGTCCTCACTCCTTCAGAGCTGCTTCGAAGAATGGCTCAAAGAGGAGATTTTCTGCCATCCTTCTCTTGCTGCCCCCTCAAGGCCCTTTTTATCTCAGGTTTCATCTTTCCTTTCCTCCCTGAGGCACAATACAATTCCTAAATCCACCATCACCTTCTCCTCTGTTTTCAGATTAAAATTAAAACATCTGAACTTTCTTCCCCCTCCCTTTCTCAGTCCGGCCCCTTCCCCTCTCTTTCTGAGGGATGGTCCTGGCCAATGATATTCCCTGATTACCGCCCATTCCTGCACACTGAGCTTTGCCTCTTGACTGGTTGAGAGTCATGGTACCTGATTCTTTTTGATGTTATTTCCTTCTCTCCCATTCTCCAAAGTGGTTCTAAGGTGCCCAGAAGAAACTGTGCTCTTTGAAAGTGAACTTGCTAGAAAATGTTTCAGCGACGCAAAGGAGTCACTGCCACAGACCTCTCCTCCCAAACATTTTTAAGGGGCTTATTCTCAAGGAATGTCTCATCTCCAATGCAAGTTGTCACATTAGCTTGTAAACTCCCTGAGGGCAAGGATCCTGTCTAGCAACTATATTGCATTTTATTTTCCCAAGCACTGAGTACAGTGCTCTGTACACAGTAAATGCTCAATAAATACCATTCATTGACTGTTACACCAGCACCACCATACCAAAATGAATGGATCAATTAATCATTTATTGTGTGCTTACTGTTTGCAGTAAGCACTTGGGAGAGTACAACATAATAGAGTTGGTAAACACATTCCCTGCCCACAACATGCTTACGATCTAGAGGGGGAGATAGGGATTAATATAAATAAATTTAAGACATGTACATAAGTGCTGTGGGGCTGAGGGATGGATGAACAAAGGGTGCAAATCCAAGTGCAAGGAAATGCAGAAAGGACTGGGAGAAAATGAAATTTGAGCTTAGTCGGGGAAGGTCTCTTGGAGATGTGCTTTTAATAAGGCTTTGAAGGTGGGGAGAGTGATTTTCAGATACAGAGTGGGAGGACATTCCAGGCCCAGGGGCAGGACATGTCAGTGAGAAAGGTGAGACTGCGGTACAGTGAATAGACTGGCATTAGAGGAACTAAGTGTGCGGGCTGGGTTGTACTAGGAAATCAGGTAGGTAAGGTAAGATGGGACAAGGTGATTGAGTGCTTTAAAGCCAGAGATGAGGCGTTTCTTTTTGATGCTGGGGTGAGTTGGGAGGAAAGAAGGGTGAGACTTCTGTCTTCATTGTTTTAAACTCACTAAAGTAAGGGTGGATTGACTGGTGAGAGCATATAAACTACTATCCAAGTCAACCCAGGAATTAGGATTTGTGGAAGATTTGGGGTAAAGAGTTAGGTTTGGCACTTACTCAAGGAGAGCTTGTCCCCAAAGAATTTACACAATGCTACCTCCGAGCAGCAGATCAATGTTTTTCAAAATGCAAGAGCAGAGCAGTAAGATGTAAGGAAGAACTCTTTGGCCCTAATGGTGATTAAGCTCAGGAAAGAAGTTACTGTCAAATTCCCTGCCTATAAGACAGAAGACTGTATGTGACGCTTCAACAAAACCTAAATTCTCACTATCGGCATGGAATTTTGCTCCCATCTTCAGATATGACACTTATTCTGGCACATACATTTCCTATGAGAACCTGGCAGGACTGTGAATTGAAGAATGTGTGGAGGTTGTCACCTCACTTCATAGGAGAACTAACCAAAATAAAACAGCATCATGGAGAAAGTTACACCATGTCCAAGTTTTACTCCAAGCTGAAAACCAACGGAAATTAATTCAGTAACACCTGCATATGAACTTGGCTTTGAACACTGGAGAGATTGTTGATAGCAGGCAAGTATGATTAGCCCCATTTTACAGATGGGGAAATAGAGGCAGATGATTGAAAGGACTTCCCCAAAGTCAATACCAGGTTTTGGCACTACTTGAACTTGACTTTCGCTGGAAAGATGGGAAAACATCTTTCATGAGCTTTAGGGGTGGCAAAGATCTAATTGGTTAAAAGATCAAGAGCTAATTGTGCAATATGAACAACGGGGAGTCTTATTTATCATTACTTACAATTATTGTTATTTTTATTTATTCTTTATATTAATGACTATCTCCCCCTCTAGACCGTAAAATCATTATGGGCTGTGAACTTGTCTGCTAATTCTGTTGTAATGTAATAATGATGGTATTGCTAAGCGCTTACTATGTGTCAGGCACATTTCTAAACACTGGGGTAGATTCAAGCTAATCAGGTTGGACCCAGTCCCTGTCCCACATAGGGTACATAGTCTTAATTCCCATTTGACACATGAAGGAACTATGGCACAAAGAAGCCCAAAGTCACAAGGCAGACAAATGGCAGAGCCAGGATTAGAATCCAGGTTCTTCTGGCTCCCAGGTCTATGCTCTATCCACTAGGCCATGCTGCCTTCCAAGCACTTAGTACACATAGTAAGTGCTCAACATATACAATTGAATGACTGACTGCATCCCCTTCTTCCTAATTTACATGTAGTTTTCATTAGGAAATGATTCCTTTCCATAATGTTAGAAGTGGCCACATTGACTTCCAGTGCTTTTCCCACAGCCCAAATAGCTACCAAATCCAGGCAAGGACAGCTCATGGATTTTTTTTATGACGGTCCACTTCTACACAGCTACTGGGGGAATTTAAAACAGCTTCAAAGAGAGCAAAGTACCTTCTCCTGAAGGCTCCTCTTGCTTCACTTGAAAGGAACGCTGTTCCTTGAGCAGGAGACTGAAATCCGGAGAGCCCCCTTTATCCGGAGTCCCCAGCGTGAGGTGGGTGACAGGCCTTCAGCAGTTTGGCCACAATATGTCTCAATGGGCTACACTGATTCACAAACCCCCATGAAGCTCTCGGTTCCCACTTCCACACCCAGCTGAAGATGAAAATCACTCAGTCAACAGAGGTTTGGAACTCTCCTTATCTTCAGCATGGAAGGTGACATCTGACTTCACTTGTATGGGCTATTTCCATGCTGAGAAATCTTCTCCCTTCATATCCATCTCTTTTTGTTTTCCTGGCTTTCTCTGTGCTTTCCCCATTTTATACTTTCTTCAGAAGGATGTTCAATCAATCAATTGTATTTATTGAGTGCTTACCATGTGCAGAACACCTACACTAAGTATTTGAGAGAGTACCATGTAACAGAATTGGTAGGCATGTTCCATGCTGTTGTGGAAGCCTCCCATAAGAGCCAGTCCTTAGGAAACTGAAGCCCCATATAAATCAATAAATCAATCAATTGTATTTATTGAGCAGTTACTGTGTGCAGAGTATGGTACCTTAGTACTTAGTGCTTGGGAGAGTATAGCACAGCAAAGTTGATAGACATGCTCCCTGCCCACAGTGAGTTTACATCATATTGGTCAATATTCTAGACTTCTCCCAAGACCTCTGGGTGAGCCACCTAAAGCCAGTTTATTCTGAAATTAAATGTTCAGGCTGAAAGAAAAGAGTGTTTCCTACCTCAATCTTACTTTTTGAGTACTGTGCACACAGCACTTTATTAAGCACCTGGGAAAACATGATTGAGTTAATAAACACAATCCCTCTCTTCCAAGAATTTACAACCTAGTGGGATTGAACAATCCTTCTTTGGTTATGAGAAACACTTTCTCTTTCCAGTACGAAGAAGGAAAGCCTAGGAACTCATGCCTATTTAAGGGGTGACACTAACAAGAGAGGAAAAAGAGATTCCTAAACCAATTTTCAACTCAGACATTGGCCACAGCTCACAAGACTGGATGGTGAAATTTGAAAGATTCCTGTGCCCTTCAGGGGGCTGTAACTTCAAGACATTGGACAATGGCAACAATACACCTTCCTCCACTCATGGCCATGTCTAGTTGAAACAACATGAGAGAACTGCTGGGAAGAACTGGCGGGAGAGGTCAGGACTGAGCTTGGGTAGTTTACAAAATGGTTGCTGGAAATGAAGGATGCTTGTCCCTGTGAGATTCCTTGCCACCAGAGAGCAAGCAGCTAACACCATTCTGCAGCCTTTCTCTAGAAAACAGTCAATACAATAGCTAGTTTTGGAGGGAAGGGTCTTACCCAACTCCAAGATGCAGGAAAGAGGACCCTATAATTCCATGCTGAAACTAGAATGATATAGAAGTTAAGTTCTGCTCTGTTCCTTGTAAGGTGGGCAGAATTCCTTCAAAGGCCCATGATGGCGAAACAATACACTTCCATTACAAAACACCTCACTGTAAGCTTGTTGTGGGCAGGGAAAGTGTCTGTTATATTGTTGTATTGTACTTACTTTCCCAAGCACTTAAGTACAGTGCTCGACACAAAGTAAGAGCTCAATAAATATGAGTGGCTGACAAACAAGGGTTTAGTCAAAATTATCCATAAACCCTTCTAGTAAAGAGTTCTCAGCCTAGGCTGCCTCTCAGAAACCTGCCCTCCTTACAGGCAATCTGTCATACTTGAAAAGCCCCAAAAGGAAAACTGTCTATCTGCCAGAAAAGACTAAGTGAAGGGCTGAAGAGCCATCCAATTAATATGGCCAATTCACCAAGCTTGCACACGAGGAATAGCCAGACCAGATGTAGTCTGAACTGTTTTGGACACATTATTCTCCAGAACTCAATTTAGGAGAAGAAAGAGGGCTTCTAGAAAGCAGCCAATAAATGCCACACATCAGGAATGAATCAGACCAGTAGGCCCTCTGGTTCTTCCCTGGCACTGGCTCTTCAGTGTGAACAAGAAACACACCAGAAAAAAAACACCAATTTAACTGAGCATGTGAAGCCCCATCCAGATAGAAAGAAATTAAAACCTAAATATAGGCTGTAAGCTCACTGTGGGCAGGGAATATGTTTACCAACTCTGCTATATTTTACTCTCCTAGTGCTTAGTACAGTGTTCTGCACACAGTAAAGTGTTAAATACCATTGATTGGTGTAGGATGTGGTTATTTTTGCCAGAATTGTGCATAACCTGCAGAGATAATGTGGAGGGTCAGAGAATCTTTGCTCTGATCTCAGCTTTCTGGTGCTTCCGTTCCCATAGTAAACCCAAGCACAAAAGCAACAGAGATTTAGTTACCAATCAATCAATAGTATTTAAGTGCTTAATGTTGGCAAAGAACTGGCAGTTAGTAGATGCAATCCCAGCCCACAATGAGCTTTCAGTCTTGAGGGCGAGACAGACATTGAAATAAATACAGATTAAGAAATGGCAGGGTATAAGGATATGTATATTCTTGTTGAGCGGTTGAGGGTGGGGTCAATATCAAGGGATTAAAGAAGAAGAAAAGCACTAATTGATAGATTTCACTGTTTTGGGCTGTTTATTTTTCTCATTCCACTCGGTTTTTCTTTAAACCCTGTCTCTTCAGTTTCTGACCTACAGCCTGTTTTCTTTCTGGAGACAAAAGTGTGCCCAAATTGGGCCCATTAATCAGTAATACAAGGTCTCTCCTTGATGGGATGTGACACCACACAAAATAAAAGCCTTTCTGCTCTTCAGTTCTAACATTAAGATCCAAACTTTTGCAAAAGTTAAAAAGTTTGTGTCCCATTAGTTTACATACTCTATTTCTCTGTCTTGTGATACCATTAATTAACACATGTAGAAAGAAAATACGACATTCAATGAAGGAATGGGTAAGCAGTTTGAAGGAAAAAAAAATATATCTCTAAACCAACATAAACCACAACCGAACACAAGACAAACAGCTGCTGAACTGTAACTTCTCTTTTGAGAAACTCTAGGGTACTCAATATTAGATAGCAGGCTGTAATTTGGTAGTGAAAACATGAACAGAACCAGTGGTTTAATGGGGAACACCAGAAGATGCTGAATCCCCCTTCTAAGGGAAGCAGCATGGCTCAGTGGAAAGAGCATGGTCTTTGGAGTCAGAGGTCATGGGTTCAAATCCCAACTCAGCCAACTGTCAGCTGTGCGACTTTCGGCAAGTCACTTAACTTCTCTGTGCCTCAGTTACCTCAGCTGTAAAAAGGGGATTAAAACTGTGAGCCCACCGTGGGACAACCTGATCACCTTGTAACCTCCCCAGTGTTTAGAACAGTGCTTGCACATAGTAAGCGCTTAACAAATACCATTATTATTATTATTCTATTTGTGCTTGCCATCAGCAGAATCCAAAACCTACTTGTCATGTTTTCTAAAAAGGAGGGGGCAGGTCTGAGATCCAGTAGAATGTCCTTTCTTTCTCCTTCCTTCCCCTGACCTGAAAAACATCTTAGAAAATATCAGTTTTACCTTACATTCTTCATCCAGCAGGTCCAAGATACCCAGTTTAGCTTCTATTAGATCGATACAAGGCTGGTTATCGTAAAAATCTATAAGGGTCCAGGGAATTTGCTCTTTCATATACTCCTCTTGCTCCAGTTTGAAAACATGCTGGAATCAAAAAGAAAAGAGAACATGACCACCTGAAAGGGCCTCCTTTTCTTAAAATTCACCCTTCACACCCATATTCCACTGCTTAGTACAGTGCTCTGCACACGGTAAGTGCTCAATAAATATGATTGATTGATTGCTAACCAGCAAGTATTAATTAAGCACCTACCATGAGTTCAGAGTGCCAGAGGAAGGTTTATCCACATAGGAAATGAACTGGCGAAGATTTGGGCATTAAGAGATATCCTGGTCTCCAGAAGACCGAATGTTCCTTGCTCAGTCTTGGGAAATCAGCCAATCAGATGTGTACACAGATAGGGAAAACTTAACTTTTTATGGTATTTGTTAAGCACTTACTATATGCCAGACACTGTACTAAGTGCTGGAATAGATACAAGCTAATCAAATTGGACACAGCCCCTGTCCCGCATGAGGCTTACAGTCTTAATCTCCATTTTACAGATGAAGTAACTGAGGCACAGAGTAGTTTGGGGCTGTTTATTTTTCTTATTCCACTTGGTTTTTCTTTAAAACCCTTTCTTCTCAGTTTCTGACCTACAGAGGTAGCATAGTAGACAAGTGGTGGAACCAGGAGCTAAATGGTGGAGCTAGGATTAGAACCCAGAACCTTTCAAGTTCCAGACCTGTGCTGCTTCTCAGGGTTACTCCAAGGTAACTTGTTCAGCTGTGCCTTCTCATGCAACTAAACCCCCACCCCACTCTCCAGAACCAAAGGGCCTCTGCGGATGAGCCAAATAAGATCATTTTCTCAGCAAGGTTGGGCTCTTAGGCAGACAAAGAACCCAACTGCTTGAGTGGGACAGTGTTGCTACTTCAGACTTTGATTTACAGTAAGAACAGTGAGTTCCAGCTACTTTCATTTGGTGATCAAACTGTGTGAGAAACCAGACTAAAACCTACTCTTCCATGTGGTCTGGAAGAACAATGTGCTCAGACTGGGGTACGGCTCAATTTATTTTCCGAGGGGTTCCAGAGCTCAAGGGATTGAATCTTACATTTTAAATGTTCCTCAATTTAGACTACGCAGCAACATTATTGTCAGCATTACTGATAATAACTATAACACTGCCAAACGTACTGTCAGAACAAGTATGGCACCGCATGAGGGTTATACGTTTGCAACATCTTGCAAGTTTAGGAATATAAAACATAGATTTTCTTTTTACTGGGCCTGAAATGCAAAGATCAGAGCTTGCAAGGCTACAAAGCACCAAATCCAGAGGTGCTGGGACTATCAATTGCCAATTGTGGCATACATTTAGCACCTGAAATTGGGCCAGATAGCCTTGTGGATGAGTGGGAACCACTGATCTAAAGCTTCAGGAGAGTCTTCCTGAATCACATGATGGGAAGCAGACTGTGAGCCCCTTGTGGGATGGGGACAGGACAGGCTTCACCTAAGCAGCGTGGCTCAGTGGAAAGAGCCCGGGCTTGGGAGTCAGAGATCGTGGGTTCTAATCCCGGCTCCACCACTTGTCAGCTCTGTGACTTTGGGCAAGTCACTTAACTTCTCTGTGCCTCAGTTACCTCATCTGTAAAATGGGGATTAAAACTGTGAGCCCCATGTGGGACAACCTGATCACCTTGTATTCCCCCCAGCGCTTAGAACAGTGCTCTTTGCACATAGTAAGCGCTTAACAAATACCATTATTAGCCTCTAGCTACCTCAGTGCTTAGTGCAGTGCTTGGCACATTTGCTTAACAAATACCATGAACAAATTATTACTATTACTATTAGGCAGAGCATAGATCTGGAAGTTCTAATCCCACTACTATGTTACCTTGGACAAGTCACTCAATGTCTCTGGGTTTCAGTTTCTCATCTACAAAACTGAGATAAAATACCTTCTCACCCTATTTTTCAGACTGTGAGACTGTGCCAATCTACTTATCTTGGATCTACTCCAGCACTTAGTCCAATGCTTTGCTCCCACTAGGAACTTAATAAATACCATAACTCTGTAAATGAATGAGAGCAGTTCTGCTTTATGTGGGGGCAGAGCCAGGAGGCAAAGGACTTGGGCCAGAGCTGGCAACGCTAATTAATGTTTGCTCCCCTGAGTGGGAAAGCCAAGCTTACCGAGTTGAACTGCTGCTGGAGTTTTTCATTTGCGTAGTTGATGCAAAACTGTTCGAAGCTATTCACTTCAAAGGTTTCAAATCTGCACACAAAAAACAAAATAGAAAACTAATAATAATAATAATTGTGGTATTTGGTAAGCATTCACCATGTGCCAGGCACTCTATGAACCAGTGGGGTGGATACACACAAAACGAGAGATGAGTCATTATCCTTGACTCCCCTCTCTCATTCAACCCACATATTCAATCCATCACTAAATCCTGTCAGCTCCACCTTCACACCATCGTTAAAATCTGCCCTTCCCTCTCCATCGAACTGCTACCACATTAATACAATCACTCCTCCTATCCTGCCTGGATTCCTGCATCAGCCTCCTTGTTGACCTCCCAGCCTCCTGTCTCTCCCCATTCCAGTCCATATTTCACTCTGCTGCCCAGATTATTTTTCTAGAAAAACGTTCAGGAAATGTCCCCCAACTCCTCAAAAAATTCCAGAGGTTGCCCATCCATCTCCACATCACACAAAACACCTCGCCATTGGCTTTGAAGCACTCCATCACCTTTCCCCCTCCTACCTCACCTTGTTACTCTACTACAACCCAGTCCGCACATGTCTCTCCTCTAATGCTAATATTCTCACTGTGCATCGATCTCACCTACCTTGCTGCCAACCCCTCATCCACATCCTGCCTCTGGCCTGGAATGCCCACAACCCTCAAATCTGACAGACGGATACTCTTTCCCCCTTCAAATCCTTACTGAAAGGCACATCTCCTCCAGCAGGCTTTCCCTACGCATCCCCTTTCCTCTTCTCCCACTCCCTTCTGCGTCGCTCTGACTTGCTTCTTCTGTTCTTCCCCTCTCCCAGCCCCACTGCACTTATGAACATATTTGTACTTTATTTTTCCATATTAATGTCTGTCTCTCCACCTCTAGACTGTAAGCTCATTGTGGGCAGACATTTCTGCTTGCTGTTGACATACTCTCCCATAGGCTTAGTACAGTGCTCTGCATATATTAAGTACTCCATAAATACAATTGAATGAATGGGTCCTTATAATTCCATCATAATGCCAAGGTCACAGGCTTGTGACACAGGGAGGATGGTGGTGCTGTCTACAGTAATGGGAAAGTCGTGGGGAGGACAAGTTTGTGTGGGAAGGTAAGGAGTTCCATTTTGGACATGTTTAGCTTGCGGAGTCAGCAGGACATCCAAGTAGAGATGTCCTCAAGGCAGGAAGAAGTGTGAGACTGCAGAGAATGAGTGCTCATCACATATAAGGCACTTAAACTCCATAATTAAGTAACTGAAAGTATTTATTGTACTAGCATCTACCATCTCTGTGTGCAAGATTTCCAAATCTACATCTCCAGCCCTGATCTCTCTTCTCTGCAGTGTTACATTTTCCTTCTACCTGCACAGCATCTCTACTTGGATGTCCCACTGACAACTCAAACTACACATGTCCAAAACTGGATATGCAGTTTTTTTATAAAAGTTACCCAGAACTGTGCTGTCAGTAACAGATCAATCAATCGTATTTATTGAGCGCTTACTGTGTGCAGAGCACTGTACTCAGATGAGAAATTTAGCTATGTTATAATGTCTATGTCCAAAATTAAGCCAATTTTACTCTTCCTAACTTTTCTATCTCTGTCAATAACACCATAGTCATCAGACTTCCCCAGTCTATCAGCTGAGGTCATACTCCATAACTCACTGTCATTCAGCTCTCAGATTCATTCACCTGCTAAATCCTGGCAGTTCATCTTTCACCAAATTTCCTGGATCCACCTTTTTCTCTCCACTCGCACAGCTACTCCCCTGGCTCAAGCTCTCATCACAGTTAGTGGTATTTATTGAGCACTTACTGTGAGCAAAGTGCTGTACTAAGTGCTTGGGAGAGTACAATACAACTGAGTTGGTAGACACGCTCCCTGTCCATAAGTTGTTCACAGGCTAATGGGGGAGACAGAAATTAATACAAGTAAATATGTACATAAAGTGCTGAGGGGCTAAGGATGGGGTAAATATCAAGTGGGGTACAGATCCAAGTGAATAAGTGATGCAGAAGGGAAAGGGAGTAGAGAAAAAGGGGTTAGTTGGGAAAGGTCTCTTGGAGGTGACGTGATTTTAATAACGCTTTGAAGGTGGGGAGAGTAAAGGTCTATCATATATGGATGGGGAGAGAAGCAGCATGACCTAGTGAATAGAAAATGGGCCTGGGAATCAGAAGGACCTGGGTGCTAATCCCAGCTTTGCCACTTGTCTGCTGTGTGACCTTGGGTAAGTCACTTCACTTCTCTGTGCCTCAGTTACCTCACTGGTAAAATGGGGATTAAGACTGTGAGCACCACGTGGGACATGGACTGTGTCCAACCTGATTAGCTTGTACTGCCACAACGCTTAATACAATGCCTGGGACATAGTAGGTGTTTAACAGATACAATTAAAAAAAAGAGGGCGTTACACATCAGAGAGAGGAGGTGGGCAAAGGTTTGGTGGCAAAGTAGATGAGATTGAGGTATAATGAGTAGATTGGCATTAGAGATGCAGCATGACCCTGTGGAAAGAGCACAGGCTTAGGAGTCAGAGGTCGTGGGTTCTAATCCCTGCTCCGCCACATGTCAGCTGTGTGACTTTGGGCAAATCATTTAATCAATCAATCAATCAATCAATCGTATTTATTGAGCGCTTACTATGTGCAGAGCACTGTACTAAGCGCTTGGGAAGTACAAATTTGCAACACATAGAGACAGTCCCTACCCAACAGTGGGCTCACAGTCTAAAAGGGGGAGACAGAGAACAGAACCAAACATACCAACAAAATAAAATAAATACGATAGAAATGTACAAGTAAAATAAATAAATAAATAAAGTAATAAATATGTACAACCATATATACATATATACATATATACAGGTGCTGTGGGGAAGGGAAGGAGGTAAGATGGGGGGATGGAGAAGGGGACAAGGGGGAGAGGAAGGAAGGGGCTCAGTCTGGGAAGGCCTCCTGGAGGAGGTGAGCTCTCAGCAGGGCCTTGAAGGGAGGAAGAGAGCTAGCTTGGCGGAGGGGCAGAGGGAGGGCATTCCAGGCCCGGGGGATGATGTGGGCCGGGGGTCGACGGCGGGACAGGCAAGAACGAGGCACAGTGAGGAGATTAGTGGTGGAGGAGCAGAGGTTGCGGGCTGGGCAGTAGAAGGAGAGAAGGGAGGTGAGGTAGGAGGGGGCGAGGTGATGGACAGCCTTGAAGCCCAGGGTGAGGAGTTTCTGCCTGATGCGCATTTAACTTCTCTGGGCTTCAGTTACCTCATCTGGAAAATGGGGATTAAAGACTGCAAGCCCCATATGGGACAACCTGATTATCTTGTATATCCTTCAGTGCTTAGAGCAGTGCTTGACACATAGTAAGTACTTAAATACCATCATTATTATTATTAGAGGAGTGAAGTGTGCAGATAGGCTGTAATACGAAATCTGAGGTAAGGTAGGAAGGGGAGAGCTGATTGAGTATTTTAAAGTCAATGGTAATGAGTTTCCATTTGGCTCTATTTTGGTTAAATCATTGAATCGGTCTCCTTCCTGATTTCAGGGGCTCCAGCTATTTTCCCCCTTCAGTCTATACTTCGCACTGCTGCACAGGTTATCTTTCTGAAATGTCACATTTCCCCAAGCCTCAGAAACTTCCAATGGCCACCCATTTCCTGCCACATTAAGCAGAAATTCCTTTCCAGTGACTTTAAGGCAGTCTTTCAGCTTTCCCCACATAGCTGCTCTCTTTACCTGCTACTCTTCACTACTTCCCAGCTCCTCTCCTAACTGTACCTCACTTTTGACTCTTCAACCTCTGATGCCCTGCTCAGGTCGATCTGGATCATCCTGCCCCATCAAAATCCACCTCAAAGCCCTCCTAAAATCCTCCTCCTCATGGAAGCCTGACGAAGCCCCAGAACCCCAGGTGTGTAAACAGAAGCAGTGTGGTCTAGTGGATAGAACAAGGGCCTAGGAGTCATAAGGATCTGGGTTCTAATCCTAGCTCCATCATTCATCCGCTGCGTGACCTTAAATCTCTATGCCTCATTGACCTCATCTGTAAAATAGGGATTAAGACCGTGAGCCCTAAGGGAGACAATGACCATGTCCAGCCCGTGTTTTGCTTCTGTTTCACTCTCCCCAGCATTCAGTACAGTGCTTTGCAGTCAGTAGACACTCAATAAATATCATGGCTGATAAAGATGAGAATAAAAGAGATTTTACTATGGGGTGGTTGAGTTGGTATCACCTCCCTAGCAACTTCACCGCACACTAACTGTGATGTTCCTCATCACTCAGGGGGTGAAATTATACCCAGAGTCTGGGATTTTTGCAAGTGGTATCTTGCTCCTCGCAAGCTCATGGGCCCAACTGCGGAGGGACTTCAATCTCAAACCTTCAGTATGGTGTGACCTGCCCTGGGCTTTGCTGGGGTCACCTGCAAGGGCATCTTTCAATCAATCAATCGTATTTATTGAGTGCTTACTGTGTGCAGAGCACTGTACTAAGCGCTTACCGTTCCAGACAGAGACAAAGACGACACAGATCATTTCACCTTCACTGTCACTTAATAGCTCCAGCTACTGCTCCAATAATGTGCCTCAGTTTCATCATTTGCAAAATGGGGGATTAAGTACCTGTTCTCCCTCCAATATTAACTTGTGAGCCTCCTGAGGATGAGGTGCTGTGTCAGAGTCCATCCTCATTAACTGGTCTCTATCCCAGCATTTAGCATGGTGCTTGGAACGTAGTAAGCACTTAAAGACTATTATTACTATTATCATTCATTCAGTCATTCAATCACATTTATTAAGTGTTTACTGTGTGTAGAGCATTGTACTATGTGCTTGGAAAAGTACAATACAACAATAAACAGTGACAATCCCTGCCCACAATGAGCTCACAGTCTACAGTGGAGGAGACAGACATCCAAGTAAATAAATAAAATTACAGATATATACATAAGTGCCGTGGGGCTGGGGTGGTGGCGGCGGGGGAGAGCAAAGGGAGAAAATCAGGGTGACGCAGAAGGGAGTGGGAGATTATTACAGCATCACATGTATTACATACACCCCAACATAACCCTGACTATCACTCCTCATCTGAATGGGCAAACTGACGGCTAAGAAGTAAGACCCTTGCAAGCAGGGATCATGTCTATCACCCCTACTATATAGTAGTCTCCAAATTGTCTAGGACAGTGCTCTACACACACAGTAACTGCTCAAGAAATACCACTGGTTGAGAAGGTTTTCCACTGGATTAAGTGAAAAAGTGAGGTGGATAGATTGGGGGCTCCTTGAGGGATTGGCAGTAGGAACCATTCAATCAACACCATGGATTGCACACCCACTGTGTGTACAGAGTGGTAATAAGCACTGTGACCTTCTCAGCAGATGAAGATGACACAGTCTCCATCTTTGAAGTGTTTAAAATGCAGTGGGGGAGCAAAGACAAACACTCAAACACCAGCACAAGGAAAGATTTGTACAGAGCTAGAGTTGACGACAACACCCGCATACCTTGATCATCAATGGCCCATAAAAAACACAACAGGAAGCACAAATATTTCTGTCAGAGAGGGTATAAAAACCTCTTTTACTGCTGCCCCTGAAGGGATCCTAGAAGTGTTTGTTAATCTGAAAATCGGGTATACAGAAATTGTGTTGGTTTAATTCCTTTCCTACTATGCGTATTTTAATGCCAGGATTCCTAAATTCATTATTGTGGTGCTATGAACATGAAAATGAGCATTTTTACAAGTGCTAAGTGTTCTGGAAGGTATTTGGAGAGATACGGAGGCTAAACTGGGAAGATTTCATGACGTGGTTAAATTTTGAGTGGAGCTTTGGGTGACAAAAGAGGCACAGTCTGGGGAAGAGCTGGGGGGGAACTCCAGGTGGAATCCAAAATCGATGAGAAGATCTGCTATCTCAGTTTTGGATCCCAGATCAAAGCTTTCTCGTGGCTTCCTTTTGTTCTTCATTTAGAGAGGAGTTCACTGCAAACAGTAAGTACTCAACAAATAAAACTGATTGATTGAGTGAACAGTGGAAGCTTCCAAAGTGATGAATGTGGGTAGTAGGGTGCTTAGAGGGTTGAGAAGAAATCAAGTGATAAGCGGGGCCAAAATTACCAGTTTCAACAGTATGTACTGTGTGCCTACGAGGGAGATAACTGAAAACCCAGCTAGACACAGCGTGAGAAGCAGTATGGTCTAGTGAACAAAGCACACGCCTAGGAGTCAGAAGGACCTGAGTTCTAATCCTGGCTCCACTACTTGTCTGCTTTGTGACCATGGGCAAGTCACTTTCTGTAAAATGGGGATTAAAACATAGGACTTGGACTGTGTCCAACCTGATTAACTTGTGTCTACACCAGAGCTTAGTACAGCATCTGGCACATAGTAAGTACTTAACAAATGCTATTTTAAAAAATGGCACCAATATTATTGAGTGATGAGGGGGAGGTAGAGGAGGGGAGATGGGATTTGGGAACTTCTCGTACAGTGAGAAGAAACAGGAGAATACTTTGCTTATCCAAGGAGCAAAGAGGCCCAAGGCACCTCCTTAAAGGCCCCCAGAGGGGCTGTGGGATCAAGAGGAGTCCAAATCGGATGGGGAGTGAAGGGGCACTTGAAATAACATTGTGGACTCTACGTGGCACTACCTGCTCTGAATTTATTTCAATCAAGCAGTCACCTTTCCTGAGCCAATTGCTCCCAGAGAGCCTGAGGCTGCAGGCCCAAAGAGATGCAGACCTCCTCACTCTTGGAAACAGAAAAATGGATGGCAAGATCAGGGGTGAGTATTCAATTAATAAAATCTGAAAGGGAAGGTGGTAGATTCAACCTGGCAACTGGTCAGATCATAGGAGTCGGGCGAGCTGGTGGAGTCTGGCTGCCTTGGACTGATAAAGGATTTAAATCCTTTCCACTTGTCACTCTGAAACGTTTACATTTGTAACTCTCCTGGAAGAACATTCTCATTAATTTAAGATGGCCTGAAATTAGTTCATAATTTCCCTATTTCCAGGATATTATCTAGTAACAATTCTCCTGCCATCAAATGTAATTACTGTAACATAGGAGGCTACAGATAAGTGAGGATTCTCTTCCACATTTAAACTCTGGAAGAGAATTGATTGTAAGAAGAGCCAGGGCTTAAGTGACGTGACAATTTTTTATTTTCAATGAATTTATATTCATCAGAATGCTTCCCAATCACTGCAGTGACTTTTTTTAACTCAATGCAATGGATCAATTCATAGTTCATATTAAAATGTCACAAAGAAATTTCTAAAACTGCTAGAATTGGATTTCACCCCTTTTTCTGTAAAATCAATCTCAGTAATGTCACATCCAGCATACTTACATGACATTTGGGAGGAGCAGAGAGAATGGAATCTGGAGGAAGAAGTGGAAGAGACTACTAGGATATTACAGGCAGGCTCTCAGATACAACATCCTCCCCTGGGTAATATGAACCAAATGTTTGTTTCTGGGGATTCAGTGAGGAATGACTGATAATTACAAATCTCTTTGGAAAGAAGAATAATAATTATGATATTTGTTAAGCGCTTACTGTGTGCCAAGCACTGGTTTAAGCGTTGGGTATTTATTAAGCGCTCACTATGTGCCAAGTACTGTTTAAAGCACTGGGGTACAAACAAGGTGATCAGGTTGTCCCATGTGGGACATTTCATAATCCCCATTTTACAGATGAGGGAACTGAGACACAGAGAAGTTAAGTGACTTGCCCAAAGTCACATTGCTGACAAACAGCAGAGCTGGGATTAGAAACCACGACTTCTGACTCCCAAGCTCGGACTCTTTCCACTAAGCCACACTGCTAAATGACAGCAGAAACTCTCAAGAGCCTCAGTTTACAAATATGCCAATGACTGAAGATGGACTGTGTCTACCAACCCGATTTTACTCTCTCCCAAGGGCTTAGAACACACAGCGAATGCCAATAAATATCATTGACTGATTAAGTGGTTGGCATGTGGGACCTCTGAGGAAAACTGAAGGAACTAACCCACCTGGACCTGAAGAAAAGGTGGAGAGAAGCTGGATAAGAGCCTTTCCAGCCTAGGAAGCCATAGTAGTAGTAAGAATATTTTTTAAGTACTTAAGTGCAAAGCAATGTTTTGAGCGCTGGGAAAGAAATATCTGGATGACATGATCAATCATATTTTTTGAGTGTTTCTTGGGTGCAAAGCACTGTACTAAGCACTTGGGAGAGTACAGGTATTTACTGAGTGTTTACTGTGTGCAGAGCACTGTACTAAATGTTTGGGAGAGTGCAATGCAACAGGTTGGTAGATATGTTCCTTGCCCACATTTAGACAACGTCTGTACAAAGTATCAGAGGATGATGGACCCGCAGTTCACCACTACTAAGGAGAAAATGGAAGGAAATGAGGTGAAATTGCAACATGACGGATTTACTTTGAATATACAGGAAGATGTCTTAAAAATTTGGGTGGTCAGCCACCGGACAGGCAGCTATGAAGCCTTTAAAGACAGGAGATACATTCCTATGCTGGATCTAGAGGCAGAGGCCTCACCTGTCTGGACTCAGAAGTTTCATTTTAACTTTCAAATATTCTGAACATCTGTCAGTGAACCGCAGTGCTTTCTGCAGAGATGCAGTGCAGCCCCATTTTATTATTTTCTCATCATAAAGAATCCTCTCCTTCAGCCTCATGGGCATGTCTTGAAGTATTCATGCCAGGGAGTTCCCAGTTGGGCTCAACTAGCAATTTCTCATTCTCCTTAGGGGAAATTCACACGCCAATCCTCCTGGGCCTCGGGAGGTCAGGCTATCGCACCCTGGGGCTAACAGAGAGTCAGTCAGGAGCCCTGTGGACCACCTGGAGAAGGGGTGAGCAGAAGTAAAGGTGGCCAGCGTGGATCTGAACCCACTCAGTTTGGCCTGAGCCAGACTGGTTGTGGTCAGAGAGAGGGTCAAATGGCCATTCGGTCCACTACAATCCATCCTCTACCCCATCTTTCTCTCCACTTCGCCCGGTTTCTCAGCCAACAACCGGCTCACACAGCAACAGCAGCAATGTCCCTGCCTCCTCAGCAATTTGAACTCTGAAGTCAAAGACAAATGAAAGTGTATTTTTACCCAACTGAAGCCCTTTTTTTCCCCTGCAGCCTGGAGGGATGGGGGATGGAGTAAGAGCTCTCTGCCTATGCAATTAATCAAAACTGTGGATGGAAACACTTGCTTAATGTAATGTGAAAAGAAAAACCCTGTTTTGAAACTGCTAGGCTGTTTCCTATTAATTTCAAACTACCACCCAACTGAGAAAAGTCCTGCAGGCCCCTTAACAGAGCCTTAAAGAATGGCTTTGGTCTGGGGTGGCTAATTGCTCTGGGATGACCAGTGTATTCACTCCTCAAATTGGGGGAGGGCCAGAGAGGGGAGGGAAGAGGAGAGGGTAGAGCAGCACTGCTCAATTATTTTTGTTCCAGATCTCCCAAAAGCTCCCACACTCCCCATTCCCATCTTATCCCTCTAAAATGAGATGAGATGAGAAGCAGCGTGGCTCAGTGGAAAGAGCACAGGCTTTGGAGTCAGAGGTTCAAATCCCGGCTCCGCCAATTGTCAGCTGTGTGTCTTGGGGCAAGTCACTTAACTTCTCTGTGCCTCAGTTACCTCATCTGTAAAATGGGGATTAAGACTGAGCCCTGTGGGACAGGGGCTGTGTCCAAACTGATTAACCTGCATCTATCCCAGCACTTAGTACAATGCCTGGCACAAAATAGGCGCTTTAGACCATTAAAACAAAGTGGGCATAGTAATGGAGGCAAAAGGATGAAGAAGCAGATTTGGGGACTATGGTTACAGGACACCAGAGGTGACTGTGACGATTCTTGCCCACAAGCCTCACTGTTGCCTAATGACAACTCAAAGCCAATTTCAGTCGCTCTAGTGAAATTCTCCCATGATCATCCACAAGGAATCCTGATTGCATTACAAGAAACACTGAGTTATGTTTTCAAGAGGAAAGCTCCTGACTTGGTTTATTCCAGAGCTTCTTCTCCTCCTTCTTCTCCCCTCCTCATCTATTTTCTCTTAGCAGCTTCGGAGGGCAGAGGTAGGCCATTAAAGGGGAGCACAGGCAAGAAGTGAGCACACAAAAAAGAAAAACAGTGTTCCTACAGCCACTGGAAACTCCACGCTGCTCCCCTGGGAATCCCAGAGGTAGTCTTGTCATTTCCAGGCACAATGACAAGCTAATTCAATCATGTTGATAATGAAGGCTAGGTGAACGTAAGTGATTCACTTCAAAACTTCCTCAGGCTCCACCACAGCACCTAACTTCAAAAGTTATTCTCGTCACTGTCACCCCTGGCTTGATGGAGAGTACAAGAATCCTTTCCCACACACATCCATACCCTCAGCTGTCTTGATCACCATGCATACCCACGGTCACTCCTTTCCAACTAAAGGAAATTTCTTCATTTTAGGCCACAATATATATACCCACTCATTCACCCTCTTATGGCAATTTCACCACTTATTCCAGCCCAATATCTCAATGTAGCAAGTTGCAAACACTGTCAGGGGTGTTCTGTAAACACACACCCAGGGGAGAGTGCTTTTGTTTCATTTACCTCTAGACCATAATCTCACCGTGAGCAGGGAGAGTCTCTGCCAATTCCTCTGTATTGTACTCTTCCAAGCCCTTAGTAGAGTGCTCTTCATATGGTAAGTGCTCAATAAGTGCTCTCTCCTAGACTTTGAAACCCTTGTTGGGTGGGGACCGTCTCTATATGTTGCCGATTTGTACTTCCCAAGCACTTAGTACAGTGCTCTGCACACAGTAAGTGCTCAATAAATACGATTGAATGAATAAATTCCATTGATGAAATATAACATCTGTTCAGAGTTGAAAAGAAATCAGGCCAAGACTAAAGGAAATTAGGCAATAGGTCTAGAACTGATTCACCTCTGCAGCTAATTCCAAAAACCTTTTTAAGAGACTCTGAGGACTGGAAAGGACTTCAAACAGCCATCTGGGTCCTAACCCTGCCTCAGGTAGGGGTCCAAGATGAGAACTTGTTTATTAACTCATTTCAAAGAAATGTGCGGGAGAGGGGAACCCCAAGAATGTTCTCTGAGCTAGAGCCAAGAGCAGCTGGAGGAGGGGATGTTGCAACAAGGAGAATGAATCAATAACTGGTTTATTATTTATATACTTATTAGACTTTTATGATTCTTTTCCTCTGAAGGGTGCTGGTTGCTGAAAAAAACATGTGTGCACCTGTAGATGTTTTGGGGGACCTCTCTGCCTCCTAAATCTTGCAAGAAATATTTCATTATACAGACCCTGTTTTCAAAGACTGGACCGAAGTATGTCTTTGGATCTACCTGGTTCAAAGAAATGATAAAACCCTTGGGATTGCAGAAAGACATCAAGCAGCCGATGGGGAATGTGTTAGGCAGAAAGAGAAAATGCTGCCTTTGGGGAAAGGATACAAAACTTTGTGGTATTTATTCACTGGTACCAGAAGTAGCTCTGGACAACTATTTTTGGAGGTAAAATAATAAATGCCTCTAGTTCTGGAGTAGAGAGGGCCCTTTTGGGTGGGGTCAGATCCACACTGGCCTCTCTTCCTTCGGCTCACTTGAAACCACGTCCTCCCCCTGGCCTGAATGGAACTTCTTCCCCTTCCATGTAAGCCAGACCACAGGTTTCCCCACTTTCAAAGCATTAGTAAGGTCATATCTCCTCCAAGAGGCCTTCCCTGATTAAGCCCTATTTTCCCTGATTCACTCTCCCTTCAGCATCATCTATCTATGCACTTGGGTCTGTGACCTTTGGCCAGTTGATATTCATCACCCCACCCCCAATCCCACAGCACTTACATGCTTATATTTAAATTTCATATTATAAATGCCTTATTTACATTAGTGTCTAGCTCTCCCTCTAGACTGTAAACTTGTTATGGGAAGGGAACTTGTCCACTAATCCTGTTGTATTGTACTTTCCCAAGCCCTTAGTACAGTGGTTTACACATAGTAAGCACTCAAATACTACTGATTGATTATATAACTTGTTCACAAAGTCAGATTTTGGGTTAATCCTTTAACATTCTTATGGCACACTGAAGGGTGTAAATCAGTTTCAATGGGCCAATATTTAAAGGGCTGCCAAGCAGTGTTTCCTAGAAACACTGTGGAAAGAGCATAGGCTTGGGAGCCAGGGACCTGGGTTCTAATTCTGGCTTTACCATTTGTCTGCTGTGACACTTTGGGCAAGCCAGTTAACTTCTCTGAGCATCATTTCCCTCATCTGTCAAATCAATCAATCATTTATTGAGCATTTACTGTGTGCAGAACTAAGTGCTTGGGAGAGTACAGAACAACAGAATTAGCAGACATGTTCTCTGCCCATAACAAATTTACAAGGAGATTAAGACTGAGAGTCCCATGTTGGGCAGGGACTGTGTCCAACCTGATACCTTGTATCTAGCCAGAACTTGGAACAGTGCTTGACACATAGTAAGTGCTTATGAAATACTGTTTTCATTATCATTATTAGGAAACTTTATGAGTCACCTTTTTCTTTCCCTTCTTGAGGGGATGATATATTGATCCTCTAGGACAAGAGAGCCAGGAAATTGGCAAAAAATATACTCAGATGGCGGTTAGAAATGTTCCCATCATTATTTAAGGATGCTGGCTTGCTGCTGTTTTTTCAGAATGGGTATCGTTTGTTCGACGGTCCTGAAATCAAATGGTCTTGAAAAGGCACCTTCTGAATTTCGGCTAGGTGGGCTTCAGCTCATAGGAATACAATTCTATAGGTGTTCTGTAGGATGCTCTTTGGCAACCGTAAGCAGGGGAACTGAAAATGATTCAGGCAATTTGGGGCTCTGCTACAACTAAGAGGAGGCGGAGACGATATTTCCACCACCTCTCCCCCAACACCCACTCCTCCTGGAAGGACCTCTTTCTGTAATTTCTCTCTTTCCTATCTGCCTTTCCCTATTCTTGCTCTTTCTATACCATGTCTACTCAACTTGCCAGTGTTACTCAGGACAAAAGAGGTTACTGAGTCCTGCACTACAAATAAACTGTAATAGAAGAAAAGTTCTCCCCTTTGATGGGAACAGGCTAGGAATAATAATATTTAAGTGCTTACTATCTGCCAGGCATTCATTCATTCATTCAACCATATTTATTGAGCACTTACTGTGTGCAAAGTACTGCTAAGCGACGGGATGGATACAAGCAAATCAGGTTGGACACAGTTCCTGTCCCACATGAGGTTCAAAGTCTTAATCCCCATTTTACAGATGAGGTGACAGGCCCAAGGTCACACAGCAGACAAGTGGAAGAACTGAAATTAGAACCCAGGTCCTTCTGATTCCCAAGCCCATGCTCTATTCACTAGGCCATACTGCCTCCAACAAGCCACAAGATTATTGAGCATCCTCATTAATGTCATTTATTGAGCATCTCCTGTTTGCAGAGCACTGTATTAAGCACTTGGGAGAGTACAATACAATAGAGTTGGTAGACATGTTCCCTTCCCACAACAAGCTTACAGCAGCCTAGGCAGGGACTGTCTGTTATATTATACTCTCCTGAATGCCTAGTACAGTGCTCTGCCCATAATAAGCCCTCCATAAATACAGCTGACTGACTAGAAGGAGCTTAGTCTAGAGGGCACAAGCCATGTGCAGAGTACAATATGGAGAAGCAGCATGGCATAATGGATAGAGCACTGGCCTGGGAGATGGAAGGTCATGAGTTCTAATCCCGGCTCCACCACTTGTCTGTTGTTTGATCTTGGGCAAATCACTTCACTTCTCTGTGTCTCAGTTGCCTTACATGTACAATAGGGATTGAGGCTGTGAGCCCCATGTGGGACAGGGACTCTACCCAACTCGATTTGCTTGTAACCACCCTGACACTTAGAACAGTGCCTGGCCCATAGTAAGCACTTAAATACCATAACTAATAGTATTAATTAATACTACTATTAATATCTTGGAAGAGTACAATTAGAAGAAAACATCCCTGCCATCAGGAGCTTCCAATGTAACAGCAGGGGAATGGACACAAAAAAGTATTTACAGCTAGGAGGAAGAAGGAAAAATGGATATGCAATCCATCTGAAGACAAGCATGTCCCCAGGCTGTCTGATCTAAGGCCACTTTGCCCTGGAATATGGTGATCTTTAACTCATTTTATAAAAATGGACTTTTCCTTCCTCTTCAGAAAAGCCAGAGGCTGGAACGCAGCCAACGTACAAAGGCATCTGTGCCAGAGAAGGAATACAGAATTCCACCTTTAGTGCTGACAACTTCAGCACCCTCTCCCTTAGGTTGCGGACAAATCTTCCAAGCGACATCTCTCTTCCTCTCAGGCAGCCGTGACACACTCGGAGACCGTAAATTCAATTACAAAAATTAAAGGACAAATAGGAGGGGAAAAGGCTATTTGGGCAGGACGGGTGACATTTGCAGAGTCGGCAGAATCGGAAGCATTACCCAAGTTCTGCCCTGATGGTCCTTCTTCTCCCTTCTTCCCCAAGTATTGGGAAGTGAAATAACATCACAATACTATACTACATAATTCACATATTATGAATTAAATTCATAATAGTGAAATAACATTACAATATAAGCACTCATAATTTATATCCCACAGTATCATTATAATAATGCTGCATCTTGAAGTCTTACAGCCTTTGTTTTTCCTAAAACTATTGATTTGAAATAATCTATTTTATCGTTATACTGGTTAGATAGGGTGATGTAGGTGTGATTCGATTTCCTGATAAGGAAACTGAGGCCCAGAGAGGCTAGCCCAGGGTTGCACAGCAGGCCCGAGGGCAGAGCTGGAAATAGCACCCAGGTCTTCTGGCTCCCAAACCCATGCTCTTTCCAGTAGATGAAGGGGTGACTATACCTCATTATAGAATTATGGTTTTATTACATTATTTGCACATTAACGGCCACCTTTTGCACTTTATGTGATTCCTGTACGCTCCTACAATAAAAGGGTCAAGGGAAATCAACATCTAGGTGGCCTTAACTATGGTATGCCCTACTTCAGAAGACTAAGCAAATCATAAGAATGAAATAGCATTCTTATTAAGGGGGCTTGAGAGCCTCAAAGTATTCATGCCAGGGGTAAAACAATTTATCGGTGAATTTACTCAACATTTACATCGCGGCTGAGGAAATAAACTAATACCTGTGGTCTTCTCCTACATGCCACTCAAGGCGTTTTTTTCCCGATATGCTCTGCACATGCTGGGCTGGTGGGATTAAAGTTTCAGTAGAGCATCCTCAACATCTTCCATACCAGTCAGTCAGCCATGCTGCCTCCCCAGCAACCCGCTCACCCTCTCGGCTGAATCGTCAAGGAGAGTCCATCCCCATCCTGCCTTCCTACACCCGGTGGGAAAGAAAAAAGCACTTGCAGCCTGGCACCACTTTTACAAAACCTCAGGGAGGCTGATGGCTGCTGTAGTGATTACTGGGGCTATAGGTTTCCCTTGGACTCTAAGCCATGAGGAGCCTGAAATTCTTCTCTAGCCAAAGCATCCTACAAATTTTTGTTTTTAAGTATGTGTCCCTATCTTTTATATTGTTTTACTGCTTGACTGTTTCATCACTTCTTATGTGTCTGTTTCCAGTCCCCTCTCTTCTCTCGTATACTCTGCGGCTGTAAGCACCTATAGGACCAGGGACCAGGTTTGTGTCTTCTTTCCCAGCACATAGCACAGTGCTCTGTACGAAGCACTTAATACTACTATTCTCATTTATGGAATGATAGAAACATTCAAGGCCCAGGCCCAACAAATGAATATGATTCTAATAATAATAACAATAATAATGGCATTTATTAAGCACTCACTAGGGGCAAAGCACTGTTCTAAGTGCTGGAGCTCAGTGATCTAAGCTAATATTTTTCTGATAACATAAACTGAATTCTCTAATGTCAGAAACACCAGGTGTTACCACCCCAGTAGAATAGATAAGGTACCTTGACATCAGTGAACAAACCAAATATTCTGGAGTGCTGGAAGAAACGAATGCATTCTTCTAGATTTGACTGTAAGATCTCCACGACTGTAAACTCCTTGAGAGCAGGTACTCTTAGTACTTAGAACAATGCTCTGCACAGAGCAGGCACTCAATAAATACTATAAGTTGATTAATTGATTTTTTAAAAATGGTATTTGTTCAGCTCTTACTGTGTCAAACACTGTTCTAAGCATTGGGGTAGGTACACGTAGATTCTAGTCTCTAGAACTTTCTAGGCATCAGGCTTTAACTTGAGGGCACAACCTGAAAATAGTCTGCTCATTTAACCATTTCTTCTCATCTCTGGCATAACAACTGACTTGTCTTTCCAATGGCCACAAAGATGTGGTCTTTTACATTAGTATCAAAACCTGAAATGGGGAATTTCTCTCACAAGGGCAGGCTCCTCAAAGGGCCTGAGGGGCTTCTGGTGCTCTGTCAATTAATACAACAGTCTTGAATTACAATAGAACACAAGCACAATGTTAGGAGCTCAGCTATAGTTAGAGCTAAAACTTGCCTATCCTTGATTCCGCTCTCTCATTCACCCCTCACATCCAACCCGTCACCAAAACCGACTGATCTCACCTCTGCAACATCACCAAGATCCTCCCTTTCCTCTCCATCCAAATTGCTACCTTGCTGGTTCAAACTCTATCCTATCCCGACTGGATAACTGCATCAGCCTCCTCTCTGATCTCCCATCCTCCTGTCTCACCCCACTTCAGTCTATACTTCACTCTGCTGCCCAGATCATCTTTGTGCAGAAACGCTCTGGGCATGTTACTCCCCACTTCAAAAACCTCCAATGGCTCCTTGTCAACCTACGCATCAAGCAAAAACTCCTCACTCTCGGCTTCAAGGCTGTCCATCACCTCACCCCATCCTACCTCACCTCCCTTCTCTCCTTCTACAGCCCAGCCCGCACCCTCCGCTCCTCTGCCGCTAACCTCCTCACTGTACCTCATTCTCGCCTGTTCCACCGTGGACCCCCGGCCCACGTCCTCCCCCTGGCCTGGAATGCCCTCCCTCCGCACACTCGCCGAGCTAGCTCTCTTCCTCCCTTCAAAGCCCTACTGAGAGCTCACCTCCTCCAAGAGGCCTTCCCAGACTGAGCCCCCTTTTTCCTCTCCTCCTCCCCATCCCCCCCGGCCCTACCTCCTTCCCCTCCCCACAGCACCTGTATATATGTTTGCACAGATTTATCACTCTATTTTACTTGTACGTATTTACTATTCTATTTATTTTGTTAATGATGTGCATTTAGCTTTAATTCTATTTGTTCTGATGACTTGACACCTGTCCACATGTTTTGTTTTGTTTTCTGTCTCCCCCTTCTAGACTGTGAGCCCGTTGTTGGGTAGGGACCATCTCCATATGTTGCCAACTTGTACTTCCCAAGCGCTGAGTACAGTGCTCTGCACACAGTAAGCGCTCAATAAATATGATTAAATGAATGAATGATTTAAAGGAGTCAATTTCTAGTATAACCTTCTGAGACGAATAGGGTTTTTCATTCCATTTTTCCCACAGTAGATCTTTCCAACCCTCCACTGGACCCCAGTAACCTGGGTTACTGCTAGATGAAGGAGATTTCACTGTTGTATCATTTTTCTCAGGACTAAATTTCTATACTAAGGTCAAGGCTTTTATTTTTAATCTGAGGTCATTACTCTTCATTACTTAAAGGCTTCAGAGTGGCAAACAGCTTCTGAAAATGGAGCAAAGCAGTATTCTGGCAGAGAGATTATAAAATGACCCAAATGAAACGACTTGATGATGAAATGGCCAAAGCTGAACATCATATCCAAATCAGTCAAACCAAAGGTATTTACTGAGCACTTACTGGGTGCAGGGCACTGTATTAAACAATTGGGAGAGTACATTACAATAGATTTGGTAGATTCAATCCCTGACCACTAGGACCTTACAGAATAGAGGGGGAGTCAGGCACTAATATAAATTACATATGGATATGTACACAAGTACTTTGGGGGTGGCGTGAAAAATCACCATACTTAAGGGGTTCAGACCTAAATGCACAGGAGACACAGAAGAGTGTGCAAATAGAGGAAGTAAGGGTTTAATCTGGGAAGGCCTCTTAGAGGAGATGCAATTTTAGGAGGGCTTTGAAGATGGTGAGAGTGGTACACTGTCAGATATGAAAATGGAAGAACTTCCAGGCCAGAGGGATGATGTGGGTAAGGGTATGGAGGCAAGAAAGGTGAGCTCAAGGTAGTGTGAGTAGGTCAGCATCAGAGCAGCAAAGTGTGTGGATTGGGCTGCAGAAGGAGATCAGTGTGGTAAGGAAGGATGGAGAAAGCTGATTAAGTGCCTTAAAGCTGACGGGAAGAAGTTTCTGTTTGATGTAGACATGTTTGTACAATCACTGGAGGTCCTTGAGGAGAGAGGAATCATGGCCTGAGGTTTTTTTCTTTCCTTTACAAAAATGATCCAGACGGTACAATGAAATATGACCTAGAGAGCAGAGAAAAAGGAGGTAGGGAGGTAACAAGGAGGCCGCTGAAGTACTCAAAGCAGGATATAAGAGCTTGGATTAGTGTAGTTTCAGTTTGGTTGGAGAGGAAAGGATTCTATAGATGTTGTAAAGCAGAACTGACAGAGTTTGGTGTCATACAGGATATGCAGATTGAATGAGAGAGATTAGTCGAGGATAATGCCAAGGTAATGGGTTAGTGAGACAGGGAGGATAGTGGTGTTATCTAAAGTTGTGGAAAAAACAGGGAGGTTGGGATTTGGGTGGGAAAATACGGAGTTCTCTTTTGGATATGTTAAGTTCGTGGTGTTTGTGAGGTGTCCAAGTAAAGAGGCCCTTAAGGCAGGGGAAAATGTGAGACCGCAGAAAAGGTGAGCAATCAGGGCTGGAGAGGTAGATTTGGGAATCATCTGCATAGAGATGGCAGTTGAAGCCATGGGAGTGAAAAAGTAAGGTGCAAATGCACAAGAAAGTAAAATTAAACTCTGGTTACACAGATAAAATTCACGTATAATACAAGCAGGAATGGAATACAGTAGGAATAATAAATAATAATGATGGCATTTGTTAAGTGCTTACAGTGTGCTGAGCACTGTTCTAAGCACTGGGGTAGATACAAGGTAATTAGGCTGACCCACATGGGGCTCACAGTCTTAATCCCCATTTTACAGATGAGGTAACTGAGGCTCAGAGAGGTCAACTGACTTGCCCAAAGTCACACAGCTGATTAGTAGCAGTCGGAATTAGAACCACAACTTCTGACTCTCAAGCCCGTGCTCTTTCCACTATACCACACTGCTTCTCTTAACAAAATCCCTCTTCAGTCCCTCTTGCAGCTCTGAGTGTTATCAAAGATTAAAACTATTTTCAAAATATGGAACCTAAAGTGATCATGATTCCATAAACTCTAATGTGTAACTAAACTATAAATCAGATTTAGTCAAATGACCTCTTTTGGAATTATGATTCCTTTTTTCCCCAGTGTTTTAAGCCATTTCATGCCTGTAACACATATCTGCATGAAATATCAATCCTCCAAATTGTTTTAGGATTCAGTTACAACCTGAAACAAAACCCCAAACAAAACATCGTCACTACAGTTCAGAAAAATCGCTGGGTACGTGTTACAGCATTTTTAAACACTTCATATGGGCTAAGTGTGGGAAAGATTCATGGTTGTGAGACACAGCTCCCATCCCACATGGAGTTCACAACTATCTTACCCCCATTTTACAGATGTGGAATTGAGGCCCAGAAAGCTTAAGTGACATGTCCACAGTCACACAGCAGGCCAGTGGCAGAATTGGAACTCGAGACAAGATCCACTGCCTCTCAGTCCTCTGAGAGGACTGAGGCCAAATTATTTATCCTACAAATCATGTGTATGAAATACAGATGTGAAATTCTGTTGTTTTATGCCATTACCATGACTCTTGGAGAAACATTCAGGCAGAGAAGCAAGCCATCGCAAAGAACAAGGACGAAAGGGAGAAATCCCATCCTACCCGTAGATATCCAGGACGCCAATGAAAGAGTGCTGCTTCAGGGTGGTGTGTAGGGCTTTGTTGATGTGCTCCACAATCCAGTTGAACAGCTGGGCATAGATGTGCTTGGCCAGAGCATTCCTGGCATTGATAACCTGCTGCAAGGACATGGTCTTCACGTAAGTCTCGGAGGTTGTAACCAGTTTGCGGTGGCAAAGCCAGTGTTCCATCTGGCTGTTTTCTACTCCCAACAATCTGCAAAAATTGTTCAGGTGCTCATCGTGGGTCTGGGATTGAGAGATACAAAGACATTCAGTAGGTGCATAGAGGGCCACAGCTGGCCAGACATCCCCCACTCCCTCATGTATAAGCAGTACAGTGCTCAATAAATATGATTGATTGATAAGGACACCTGGCATGCCTACAGGGAAGATAATAAAACAACAATTGAAGGGATTCCTAACTCTCAAGGATTCTATTTCCCTAGCTGCTGCTCCAGTTCAATTCATTTTCATTCATTCTCTCTAATAATTATAACAATAATAATAATACTTGTGGTATTTATTAAGTGCTTTCTATGTGCCAGGTACTGTTCTATGCACTGGGGTGGATACAAGGTAATCGGGTTGGACACAGTCCCTGTCCCACATAGAGCTCACAGTCTTCATCCCCATTTTACAGCAGAGGTAACAGAAGCACAGAAAAGTGAAGCGATCTGTCCAAGGTCACTTAGCAGACAAGTGTCAGAGGTGGGATTAGAAGCCAGGTCTCTGTGAGTTCCAAGCCCATGCTCTATCCACTAGGCCACACTGCTTCTCTCCCTCTCTCTCTCTCCCCCCACATCTCTGAAGAAAGACTATATACAACATAGCCAGTGTCATTGAAATTAGTCATTCCAGCAGCCAGTGACCAAATTACATTAGAGTTTTAAACCATACTAAACTTTTCTGGGGTTGTTAATTTCCGAACCGGGCACTGGCTGCCACTGCTAATTTGAAGGAGTTGGGTCCTTCATCCAAGGTTGCAGAATCCAAATCAATATTCTTAGGTTCAGGGTGTCATTAGATTGACACCAGAGCACAAAGGCAACCAACATTCAGTGAAGTGGACATGTTCAGTGAAGTGGACATGAAGACCAGGGCATTTTATAGCCCTGCCCTCCACATTTCCACATCCAGGATTTGATTCAGGGTTCAAAGGAGAAACTATTTTGGATTCTATTTTAAGACTCTTCATATTGACACCTTCCCTCTCCCCCAAACCAGGCTAAGGAGGGAATTTCAAGCATGACCGCAAAAGGCATGACATCAGGCTAAATCTATTAATTCTTTAGAAGTAGTGAGATATCCTGCAGTGACAAAAACTCAGTAAAAATGCAGCACCTGCTGATGTGAAGTTGGAATATAAAGGCCATGGAATAGACCTTAAGAGTGAAAGGCAGCACAGTATCTGGGAAGATCAACTAGAGTAAATGGCATAGAGGTAGCAGACTCCAATGTCTTTGCATTGTTTTCCTGTCTATTGATCGCAAGAACAGTTAAATGAAAAAAAGCTGATCTCATCCCATTTCACCGAAATCTGTAGATTTTGTTGGAAAATGTGTTAACTTGCATTTTAAGCGCTCCAATAAAATTAGCTCATTCTGAACAATATCTCTTATGGACTCTCCCAATATTCATTTTCATGTGTCTAAATCCCCCTGGGGAAGCTGATAAACCAGCTAAGAGTCTGATACCGAGCTTATTAACAGGGAGCATACAATGAATTCTTTAGAACCAGACGTGCTTCCACATAATAGTCTCAAATAGCTTATGGGACTAGTTTCCAAGAGCATGAGTTGCGGGATTTAAATGAGGGCTGTTCTCCGCAAATGAACACAGGTGACAGTCCTGTCATGTCCTGCTTCAACTTAATCTCCTCCAAATGACCTATTTCTGCAGCCACTTAGCATCAATAAAATTCAGACTTGCAAGCAATTCACAGATGCTGTTTCCCCTTTGCATGTACTCCCCTTTTGTTGCCAGTCACAGCTCGGTGAAGTAGCACATCAAATGTAGTGCCTGAAGGTCTATAGGCCTGGAATGAAGCCCCATAGAAAGAAACTGCCAACCAATGGTGAAGATGACCCAATTCCAAGACTTCCTTAAAGTTTAAATATCATCTTGGAGCCCCTCCCAAGCCCCATTTGTCCCCTCGCTTGTCAAGTCTAATGAGCTGAATGGGTAGTGAGGTTTGGTTGCCAGGGAGGATTCTGGGAACAAAAGCAATCCCATCTTCTCACTTCCTAATAATCCATCGACAGAGCAAAGGGGAGGGACATGCAGCTGTAAAACTGGACCACAAAAGCCCAAATGAAATACACATTTTACTTGAGAAGCAGTGTGATCTAGGAGAGAGAACATGGGTCTGGGATTCGTGGGACTTGGACTGTAATCCCAACCCACCTCGGCTACTTGTCTTTGCTTCTCTGTGCTCTCTTCGCTTCTCGTCTGCAAAATGGGGAGTCAATATTTGTTCTCTGACAGACTGGGAGCCCCATGTGGGACCTGCTTCTTGTACCTACCCCAGTGCTTAATCATCAATCGTATTTATTGAGCGCTTACTATGTGCAGAGCACTGTACTAAGCGCTTAATACAGTGCTTGGCACATAGTAAGCACAGTGCGGCCTAGTGGATAGAGCATGGGCCTAGAAGTCAGAAGGACATGAGTTCTAATCCTGGTTCTGCCACTTATCTATTGTGTGAGCTTGGGCAAGCCACTTCACTTTTCTGTGCCTCGGTTATCTCATCTGTAAAATGGGGATTAAGACTGTTAGCCCTGTGTAGGACATGGACTGTGTCCAACCTGATTACCTTGTATCTACTCCAGTTCTTAGAACAGTGCCTGGCCTATAGTGAGCACTTCAACACCCTATTAAAAAAACTTAAATACCACAATTATTATTATTATTACTAATTCCTCTGGAGCAGGGCTTTCTCAGCTTGTATAGTCCTGTACCGCATTTCAACTGCTGATTAATAGTGATAAGTGAGACAGATTTAGCATCCAACAATTATATTAAAGCTTAATTAATGATGCTAAATTCATTTAATATATTCAGCATTCTGGAAGTAGATTAGTTTTATGGGCTCATATTGCCAAATATGTGTAACAAACTATTCCCAGCATCCAAGTAATTGCACGTCACATCTCCAAGATGACATTGGCAGTCAAGGTGCACAGTTTGATGCTTTAATTCAAAATAAAAGCCACCCAGAATGGGGCATGCTTCTCAGGTCTAGGGCAGTCTCTCCTGCAGCCAGTCCACCATTTTTTACTTTGCTGGAGTAAACCGAAGTGACACCCCCAGAAGGAAGATGCCTCCAGCTCCCGAAATCAGGTATCCAATTTTCAATTAGGGTGGCCTTGCAGGACCAGGCTTAGAATTGACAGATAGGCTTTTCAGTCTGCTCAGAAGACCACAGGTTTGTCAGAAACCCAAGATGACTAAGGCTGGGAAGTCCAGCCCACATAAGCTGAAGAGACAGAAATGATGTCTCTGTCCCCTCAAATGGAAACCCAAGGGGGCTATACGGCAGAGAAAAAGCATGGTCTAGAGGAAAGTGCACAGTCAGGAGAGAGGAGTCAGAGGATCTGGACTCTAATCCTGGCTCCACCACTTGTCTGCTGTATGATCTTGGGCAAGTTACTTCACTTTTCTGTGGTTCAGTTAACTGTAAACTGAGGATTAAGACTGTGATACCCTAGTGAGACATGGACTGTGTCAAATCTAATGTCTACCGCAGCACTTAATACAGTGCTTAGTACAGCACATTGTAAGTGCTTAAATTTCACTAAAAAATATGACCCCACTGCCCTGATAGAGTTGATATCTATGTCCATCAATGTGGTGCTACCACAGAGTGACATTCCAGGATCAGGGTGGAGTTGGTGTTTGTTGACTGAAGCTCATATTCACCTCAATTACCTCATAAAAAGGGAAATCACAGAGTGTCATTTGTTAACTCTTTAGAACCGACAGTTTTGCAGTGAAACGTGTCCATGACCCAACTCTTTTCCAGGCACCCCACAGATTTGTCTTTTCACTCAGAAACAATGCCACTGACTGTGAGGTTGTATCCATGGGTGTGAATATCACCCAAACTCACAGATACCCACCCACCATGTACCCAGAGCTAATCCCAGAGTTCAAAGAAACATCAAATAGTACCAGCTGATTTGTAGCACGCTTTACCATTCTACAATCATTCTGATGGTAGAAAATACTATCCAGTGTAATTTCAATAATGACTACAATCTGTTCCTTCAAGAAAAAAATAAAGAGTCCACCTTGAGAAATACTCCCTCTTCCAGGCTTCAAGCTCTCCTCCTTTACTCTCAACCATTTCCAGCATTTTAATTCTTGAAAATATCCACTGGCATGGTCATCATGAATCTGGCCATCTAAGGCCAGCTAGTATATTGGACACTGATAACATGATATTTACTAAATGCTCCTTAGATGCCAGGTACTGTGATGAGCATTCTGTTGAGATTTCTTTTTCATGGTATTTAAGTGCTTACTATGTGCCAAGCACTGTTCTAAGCGCTGGGGTAGATACAAGGTAATCAGGCTGTCCCACGTGGGATTCACAGTCTTAATCCCCACTTTATGAGGTAACTGAAGAACAGAGAAGTGACTTGCCCAAGGTCACACAGAAGACAAGTGGTGGAGCCCGGACTAGAACCCATGACCTCTGACTCCCAAGCCCGTGCTCCTTCCTCTAAGCCACACTGCTTCTCATCATCTTCAGAGCAAAGAAGACATGGTCCCTGTCAGGTGCTATTTTCCAGCAAAAAAAAAATCTTATGGGGAAGTGAGGCTTTCCAAAATAGTGTGACATCATCTGCAAGACATTGAATTTTTTTAACGGTAAAGCACAGTGTTTCAGGCAGATATAAGATAGTCAGGTTGGACACATTCCACATTCCACATGGAGCTCCCAGTCTCAATTCCATTTTATAGATGAGGTAGCTGAGGCACAGAAAAGTTAAGTGGCTTGTCCAAGGATGTGCAGCAGATCAGTAGAGGAGCCAAGATTAGAACCCAGAGCCTCTGATGCTCTGACCCGTGCTCTTTCATCTAGGTCATGGAGAATGTTTTACCAAGGACCAACTAGGAAATTAGGTTGAAAATGAATGCGTACCTCATTGCATTCTTTACTTGGAAGCCCACCTAAGAAGGCAAACTTAGAAAACCTAGAGTGAATTGTACATAGGGCAACATTGGTGCGGGCTAGGAACTTACTGAAATGCTACACGCCTCCCCATCTCGTTCAGCTTGAATGTCCACATTTCCAAGGTGCAGAATAGAAGCAATTATCTTAAAAATGCTCATCTGATGGGATTCTCTCACTCCTAAAAGGAAAAGGAAAGAATACTAACCAATCTCTACCTCAAGAAAGAGAGCATTTACTTTCTTTAAAACATATTATAGGATCTGATTTCCTTTCTGAACTGGTGATTTCAAAAACACCATCGATGCCCTCAACAAACCATCATCATCATTTAGAGTGACGGTTCAGTTGGCAAAAGGTCTCCTTCAAGTGAACTGTTAAATCTTCACCCTAAACTTTCTGATAAAAGCAATTTTATTGCAGCTGGGTCAGCTAGCACTTAATTTCTTTGGAAGCTAAAGATAAGGAGCAATCATGAAGACTCATCTCGGACTTCATTTCAGCCAGACTTTTTATGGACATTTTACGGCTCTACAAGGAAAGCTAATTTATTTGCCATAATTGTTCTCCAAAAATAATATCTTACAAACATCTGTGTTACCCATAAATATGGAAAAACCAGAGAAAAGGAGTACTTTGAGTGATTTCTATTGGGATCATTTTGCTGGGGTGAACTGCTACAAGCCAGCTGTTAAGTCCTGTTGAGAGTGCTGTCTGCAAGTCTACACAGAGATCTGCAGGGCGTATCTGCCTTTAAATCACTGTGGGGGCTTAATTGACAGTGCAAAATAAGTTAAGGATACATTTGAGCTAAAATGAATATACACAAGACAATGTAGAAGACAACCAAGGTTAGCAGAAAAAGACACACACATGCACGCAAACACACACACACACACCCCACCCCCCGCCCCCAACTGCGGCTGCCTTCTATATCCCAAAATCAAAGCAGCATTATCTGTGACAAATAATTAGTTCTTATGGAAAGAGTTTAGGAGTCAGGAGACCTGAGTTCTAATTCTGCCTCTGCCACTTGCCTGTTGTGAAACCCTGGCTAAGTCATTTATAAATCAATCAATGGTATTTATTGAGTGTTTATTGTGTGCAGAACACTGTACTAAGCAGTACAGTGCTTCAGTACCAAGAATGCAACAGAATTAGTAGGCATGATCCCTGCCCTCGAGAGCTTACAATTTTACATGGACCTCAATTTCCTCATGTAAAATGGGCATTAAACACCTGTTCTTCTTCCCCTCTAGACTGTGGGACAGGGACTGTGTCCAATCTGATGATCTTATATCTTCCCCAGGGCTTATTTAGTACAGTGCTTGGCACACAGGGAGCACTTAAATACTATTGTTATTATCAACATTATCATAATGCTAGGCAAAGATTTGGTGACTCGAGGGCAAGAGATAAGGTCAAACTGCTGTTCTCCAGCAGGGAGTAGACCCTTTCTTCAGAGTTTATTTCTAGGGGAAAATTCATTCTGCCCCTCAGCTGGTCCAGCAAATGTGTCCAAGAACAACCTAAAAGGGCAATGCTATGAACAAAGCTCCTCAGGAACCAGGTCCTTTTTCTCCCACCCCTTATCCATTCTAGGAAAAGTGGGATATCCTTCACTTGGGGCAACTTTCTTTGTTTCCTGAACTCTCTTAAACCTGCCCCATTTCAAAAGGATGATGATATTTGCTTACTATGTGCCAAGTACTGTTCTAAGCACTGGGGTAGATACAAGGTAATCAGGTTGTTAAGTGGCTTGCCAAGGTCACACAGCAGATAAGTTCCAGAGCTGGGATTAGAACCCACGTCCTCTGACCCTCAAACCCATGCTCTTTCCACTAAGCCACATTGGACCATCTGAATGTTTTGCTGGGGCCAGTTCAAGACAGAGAACATTTTAAAAAGAAGCAGGGATTTCACATCAGTTAAAACACGGAGGTTGGAAATGGGGAAAGACCTAGAGGAGAGACTGCAGGGCTGAGTGTTCTCATTAAAGGGGAACTAAAGAAAAATTAAAATGATGGCTAAGTCTGTTAATTCATTCAATCATTCAATTGTATTTATTGGGTGCTTACTATGTGCAGAGTACAGTGGTTAATTCCCACTTGCTCCTGAAAAAAACAATCCCTCCAAGTAGAGCGCCAATAGAGCGCCAATACTGAACGCAACTGAGATGAGGGCTCAGTTCAAGCATATATTCAGTACTGGATTCTCCTTCTCGGGAAATGAGGAAGGGGACACTTCCAATGTAACAGGCAACCTCTGTTCAGTGGAGCAGCAGCAAGACCAGTAGCCAGAAGCTCTTTCTGCCACCTGTCAAGCTGCGGGGGGAAGTCACATATCCTAGCCACATCTACCCAAGGGAATGAGAGGGAAAGAGCACTGGTTTGAGAGGAGAGGAAGGAAAAGGGAAAGAACGAGAGGAAGAATAAGGACAATTAAAATTAACTCTCTCCACCAGCTCTTTCAGGTCCTTAAAAGCACCAATAGATGGAAACTGGCAGAAGTCATGGTTTCCCTTTGCCTTCCTACTGAGCTGCTCCCCAGGCACATCTCCACTTGCTGACATATTATTCTTTCATAATTTCCAACTACCCACCCTAGTTCTCTAGAGATCACTAGGCCGTCTCAGGGAAAGGTGAGGGAGGAAGCAAGCAAAGAAAAACTCCTCGGAGTAATAAAATAGGCAAGTAACAAACAGGGAAAACACGCTCAACAACCTAAGGCCTGGGAAACACTGTCAAGAGGACAGTGCTGTATTTCTTGGGTGGTCTGAGGGCAGACAAGAGGTGTCATGCCAGAAGAAGACAGGGGAAGATGCCGAGATGGTGTGAAGGGAGATAAGGCATGTTCCACAAGACCTAATTGGGAGAAGGAGGTTATGAGGAGCTCACTACTCCTTGGCTCACGGTGGCTCCAGACTGGCCATGAGTGTCTTTGATGTGGCACAACAGGTTCCAGCTGTCTTGCTAAGGTGTGGGTTTTGCCTGTAGTCCGGGGAGCCTGTCAGAGCAGCACAAACCCTCCAGGACCTCTCACCATCACCCTCACTGACATGTGAAAATGAGCCCATTGCTGGGGAGGGACCATCTCTATATGTTGCTGACTTGTACTTCCAAAGCGCTTAGTACAGAGCTCTGCACACAGTAAGCGCTCAATAAATATGACTGAATGAATGAATAACCTATGAAATGGTGGCACCATCTGAACACTGTCCCCTCAAGAGGCTGCCTGCTCAAAGGTCCTCCCAAAAACCCCATACCAAGAAGAGTGAAGGCCTGTCTGGTCTTCTCGAAGTCTTCGGCATCATCCACCCCTTCAATAGCTGCATCACGTCCCTGAGCGGCGTAGAAAAAGTCCTCGGCACATGCTGCAGAGGGGAAATAAGGCAAAATGAGGTCATGGGGTGGAAGGTACCTGGAGACAGGGGTAGGATCCCTGCTTGGGCTCAGCCCAATCACTCAGTCATATTTATTGAGCCCTATGTGCAGCGCACTGTACTAAGTCAGAGGGGAGTCGGAGGTCATGGGTTCTAATCCTAGCTCTGCCACTTGTCAGCTGTGTGACTTTGGGCAAGTCACTTAACTTCTCTGTGCCCCGGTTACCTCATCTCTAAAATAGAGATTAAGACTGTGAGCCCCACGTGGAACAGCCTGATCACCTTGCATCCTCCCCAGCACTTAGAACAGTGCTTTGCACATAGTAAGCTCTTAACAAATGCCATCATTATTACTACTGTTTACTAAGCACTTAAGAGAGTGCAATATAATAAAGTTGGTAGACACATTCCCTGCTCACAACAAGCTTACAGTCTTAAGTGGGGTCTTACAGACACTATTAAAAATGAATAAATTAAAGGTATATACATAAGTACTATAGGACTAAGGGAGGGGTAATAAGGGGAGCAGATCCAAATGCAAGGGTGATGCAGAAGGAAGTGAAAGAAGAAGAAATGAGGGTTTAGCTGGGGAAGGCCTCTTGTATGAGATGTGCTTTTAATAAGGTCCAGCATGTGGGGACTGACCTCTGGGGCCACATCAAACCAGCTCAGAGTCAGACAGGACGGATTGTCTCCTCTTCCTGATCCTGCTGTGGGGGTGAAATTAGATATTCTGGAGCCAAGCAGGGGGGACATTTAAATGTAGGCCGGCTTTCCTAGGCTCTGTTGAGTACTGCCTGAAGCTGCCGACCTGCAACAAGCTGCCCATTCCCCTCAGTAGTCTAAGGCGATCATGGCTTTGAGGCATGCGTTGAGGCAGGCAATTCTTTAAAACTTGTATCTTTTCATGCCTGCTAGGCTCAGACTATCTGAGCTAGAGAAGGCCAGGGATGGGTCAGGTCAGGCCCTAAAGAAGCAGCATGGCTTAGTGGATACAGCATGGGCCTATGAGTCAGAGGGACCTGGTTTCTAATCCCAGCTCTGCCTCATGTCTGCTGTGTGACCTTTGGGCAAGTTACTTCACTTCTCTGGGCCTCAGTTACCTCATATGTAAAATGGGGACTGACAGCATGAGTCTCACATGGGACAGAGACTGTGTCCAACCTGATCAACTCGTATACACCCTAGCACTTAGAACAGTACTTGGCACGTAGTAAGTGCTTAACAAGTAACAGAATTATTATTTATTATGTGGCTTATGAAGAACACTCTTCTAGACTGTAAGATTGCTGTGGGCAGGGAACGTGTCTACCAACTGTGTGGTACTCTCCCAAGTGCATGGTTCAGTGCTCTGCACACGGTAACCGCTAAGTATGACTGATTGCTCCTGTCAGCAGTTTACCCAGGACAACTACTCTGGATTGGGGAGTTATGTCTGCCATCCTTTTTCACAGATTCTGATCTCATACAAGATACAACTGCTGAATCAGGAAGCATCCACAATGAACTCCAGCCTGTTGCCCAGGAGAAGAGACCTTTCAGTCTGGAGGCTTTTGGCAAATTATTGGGTGAAGCCTTGTATAAAGACATTGATTGGGTCACTTGGAGATATGAGGGTAAGAGGAGAAAGACTAATAGTAATATGCTGGTGGTACTTATTGAGTGCTAAGCTCCGGGGTAGATAAAAGATAATCAGTCCAGACAGCAGCCCTGTCCCACACAGTCTAAGAGGGAGGGAGAATAGATATTTTATCACCATTTTACAGATGAGGAAACTGAGTCCCAAGGTCACACACAGCAGCATGCAGGGCAGGCTAGAACCCAGGACTACTGATTCTTAGTCTTGTGCTTGTCTCACTAGGCAGGGAAGGATCACTGGATAAAAACTGAATGGAATCCACCAGGAACTGAATGTGAGATTCCATTCCAGGGTATCTAGTGCACATAGTAAAGTATTAATGTTTCTCCTGTTCTATAACGTTACTAAATTTTCCCCGTATCATACAAAGTTGAATTAGCTAATGGAATGCAGTCTTGGCTGATCTCAAAAGTATACATTGAACTCTTACTAAGTGCAGGGGACTGCAATACGTACTTGTGAGAGAATCGTTAGTAGACATCATCTCCATCCTCAGGGAGTTCACAATCGACCAATCTCATCATCAACAACAATTATATAGTACTTATCTTGTACTGACTTCCATAGGGCATGCAATACCAAGGAGGATCTGGTACACATGTTGATCGATCAATCAATGCTACTTACTGAACACCTACTGTGTACAGTGCACTGTACTAAACACTTGGAAGAGTACAGAACACCCCAATTGGTAGGCATGTTTCTTGCCCACAAGCAGCTTGCAGTCTAGAGGAGAACACACATGATCCCTGCCCACAAATTGCCTACAACCTGAGAGGGGAAGAAAGGCCCAGTCACATATACAGACTTACACTGCAATTACAGTTGGGAATGCATTGGGTAGAGGAGAGGACTGAGGATGAAGTGGGGTAGTAGATGGAGTTAACTAGGGGACGCTTTCTGAAGATTAAACGGGGATGAGGTAGGCCTTGAGTGATGATGTAGAGAGAGGTTATAGAACAGGAAGAATAGGCACAGCAGTTACATGCTTGAGATAGTAAACCCCTTTATAGGAGGGATGGTGTCTTTTATTTCTATCAAATACTGACAATTTCCCTGGGAGAACTGATTCACTCCCCAAGACTTCAACTACCATCTCTATGGGGATGATTTCCAGATCTACATCACCAGCCCCAATCTTTCTGCTTCTCTGCAGTACTATCTCATTCCTCCTCCTTTCCACATGCCTTCAGGACATCTCTACTTGCATGTTTCACTGGCCCCTCAAACTTAACATGGACAAACTCCTCGTCTTTCCACCTAAACCCTATCCTCCCCTTGACTTTCCCATCACTGAGGGCAACACCACCATCCTCCCTATCTCACAAGCCCATAACCTTGGCATTATACTTGACTCACCTCTCTCATTTAATCCACCTATTCAATCTGCCACCAAATCCTGTTGATTCTATCACAAAAATCGTTAAAATCGACATCCAAACTGCTACCACATTAATCTAAGTATTTATCCTATCCTGACTTGACTAATAATAATTACAATAGTAACTATGGTACCTTGTTAAGCACTTATTATTCATTCACTCAATCGTATTTATTGAGCACTTACTGTGTGCAGAGCACTGTACTAAGCACCTGGGAGTGTACAATTCAACAATAAAAAGACACATTCCCTGCCCACAATGAGCTTACAGTGGAGGTAACACAAGCACTGTTTTAAACATTGGGGTAGATACAAGTCATTCAGGTTGGATGCAGTCCCTGTCCTACATGCGGCACACACTCTTAATCCCCATTTTACAGATGAGGTAACTGAGGCCCAGAGACGTTAAGTGACTTGCCCAAGGTCACACAGCAGACATGTGGTGGAGCTGGGATTAGATCCAGGTCTATCTGAGTCCCAGGCCCAAGCTCTATCCACTGGGCCATGCTGCTCCTCTGATACTGATTACATCAGCCTCCTTGGTGACCTTCATGCCTCCTGTCTCTCCCCACTTCACTCTGATGCCCAGATCATTTTTCTAGAGAAATATTCAGCCTATGTTTCTCTACTCTTCAAGAACCTCCAATGTCTGCCCATCCATCTCCGTAACAAACGGAAACTCCTTACCAGTAAAACACTCAATCACTTTGCCCCTTCCTATCTTACCTTGCTGATTTTCTACTACAATCCAATATGCTCACTTCACTCCTCAAATGCCAATCCACTCACTGTATGTTGAACTCTTCTTTCACGACGCCAAACCCTGGTCCACATCTTGCCTGTTGTCCGGAGCTCCCTTCTCCTCTGTATCTGACAGTCACTCTCCCTACCTTCAAGCCTTATGAAATCACATCTCCTCCAAGAGGCCTCGCCCTTCTGCATCACCTATGCACTTTATTCACCCACCCTCAGCCTCCCAGCACTTATGTACATAGCTGTAATTTAGTCTAATGTATGTCTCCCCATCTAGACTGTAAGCTCCTGTGGGCAGGGAACATGTCTACCAAATCTGTTATACTGTATTCTTCCAAGTGCTTAGTATAGTTCTCTGCACACAGCAGGTACTCAAATATGCCTGACTAATGGATCCAAGAACTGTGCTCTAGCAGCAGTAGTTACCCAGTAAATGATGCTATTGCAGCTGATAATGATACAGGAGACCACTTGAGCAAAAGCCTTTTTCAGGTCATTTGATTAATGAGTAAGTAATGGGAGATGAAAATGATTCTAGATTGGAGAGGAAGGGTTTATCCTTTTTGTGCAAAACAAATCCCCTGAAATCTGTGCACTCTATCTTTTAGAGTACAAATTATTGAGGCAGAAAGGACTCAGACCATTTTACTATACCCCTCCCTCGAGACTGTAAGCTCTTTATGGGAAGGGAACATGTCTGTGAATTCTGTTATACTGTACTCTCCCATGTTCTTACTACTGTGCTCTGCACATGATAAGCACACAATAAATACCATTAAGATAGCAGCTCAAAATTCCTGATTCTCCCTGTGAAATCTTCAGGAAAATAATGATAATGATGGCATTTGTTAAGCACTTACTGTGTGCGAAGCACTGTTCTAAGCACTGAGGGGGGATACAAGGTGATCAGGTTATCCCACGTGGGGCTCACAGTCTTAATCCCCATTTTACAGATGAGGTAACTGAGGCCCAGAGAAGTTAAGTGACTTGCCCAAAGTCACACAGCTGACAAGTGGCAGAGCCGGGATTAGAACCCATGACGTCTGGCTCCCAAGCCCGTGCTCTTTCCACTTGAGCCACGCTGCTTCTCGAAAGAGCTTTTCTGACTCCCACAACAACTCGTTCTCCGGTGAAAGACTCCTCCCTCACTTCTAATATCCTGTGTGGACAATAACACCCATCCCTTTCTGATCTGTCCTGGGAAGAGGTGGACAACGGATGGGCAGGGTTCAAGGAAATGACATGAAGCAGCCTAAATAAAAAAAAAAACCCATCAAGGAGCACCTCATTGATAATCCTCAACTGTACCTCAGACTCCTTCCCCTAGGGTAGAGACCCAAGATTGCAAATCTCTACTGAAATCAGTAATCAGTGACATTTGAGTTCTTACTGTGTGCAGAACAGTGTTTAAGTGTTTGAGGGAGTACAGTACAAAAGAGTTGATAGACTCGTTCCCTGCCCACAATGATCTTAGAGTCTAGCAGGGAAAACAGAAGAAGATAAAGGCTTAAACTGTGGCAGCAGAAATTCAATTTCCTCATTAGGCAGAATTCGCAGACAGTGATAAGATTGTTCACCACTGGATTGAGTGACGATGGCACCCTTAAAAAAGGATCAAAACCGACTTGGATGGGATGGTGACCTAGCCAGGGAGAAAATTTAGTTCAAACTCAATCAGTCAATTGTCACCAATCTGGTGGCTCTTCTGAAGTTAAAACATGACATCAAGAAAAATTTCCCTCAATCCATTAATGGTATTTATTGTGCACTTACTGTGTGCAGAGCACTGTACTAATTGCTTGGGAAAGTAGAGTGGGAAGACACAATTCCTGATTTTAACTCCCATCTGGGGTTTACCTCCAGCCTATGTGTGAGACTGTGAGCTCGTTGTGGGCGGGGATTGTCTTTATTTCTGTATTGTACCTTCCCAAGAGCTTAGTACAGTGCTTTGCATACAGTAAGTGCTCAATAAATATGATTGAATGAATGACTCCCACCTCAGACAGTAATTCGGCCTCCAACTAGCATTTCTAAATATATAATTTGGAGTGTGCACAGTAATAAAAAAAAAATGGTGAGCCTTGATAGCAGACAAAAGGAAAATGCCATTTGTGATTTCTTGGACAGTGTGCCTTATGTGGGACAGGGACTATATCTGATCTGTACCCACTGCAGAGCTCTTAGCCCAGGGTATAGCACAATGATGGTGTTTCATAAATACCATTATGATCATGCTTCACTCTGAGGCCCGGATCAATTTTATAAAAAGAAGTCCATGTCTCCTCACTCCTCAAAGACCTTCAGAGGTTGCCCAGCCACCTCCACATCCAACAGAAACTCCTTACCATCAGCTTTAAGGAGATCAGCTCTCTCCATCCTACATTGCCTCACTGATTGATCTACTACAATCCAATCTGCACACTTCACTCTGCTCCAGTAATGCCAGTCCACTCTCTGTACCTCAATCTCATCTATCCCACTGCCGACCCCTTGCCCATGTCCTCTCTCAGGCCTGGACTCCCTCCCCCTTCATATCTGACATTCTCCTCATATTCAAAACCCTCTTAAAATCACATTTCCTCCAAGAGGCCTTTCCGTGCTAAGCCCTCATTTTCCCTATCTGCTCTTCCCTCTGCATCACCTATGTACTTGGCTGTGTACCCCTTAAGCAGCTTGGCTTGGTGGAAATAACATGGGCTTGGGAGTTAGAGGACATGGGCTCTAATCCCATCTCTGCCACTTGTCTTCTGTATGACCTTGGGCAAGTCACTTAAATTCTCTGTGCCTCAGTTAACTCCTCTGTAAAATGGGGGTTCAAAGTGTGAGCCCTACCTGGGACAACTTGATTACCCTGTATCTACCCCAGAGCTTCAAACAGTGCTTGGCACACAGTAAGCACTTAAATACCATAATTACCATCATTATTATCATTATTAACCACTTTGATATTCACCCTAGCTCCCCAGCACTTAGTCACATATGCTATACCCTATTTCCCCTCTCTGTAATTTATTTTGTCTGTCTCCCCCTATAGACTATAAGCTCCTTGTGGGCTGGAATCCCGTGTACCAAGGGCCAGGATCGCGTGTACCAATTTCATGTCACTGTACTTTCCCAAGCGCTTAATACAGTATTGCACACACAGTAAGCATTCACAAAACACCTCTGATTGATATCAGGGAATCTGGACTTCTGAGGCTGAGCCTATGACCTCTCCAGGACTCTTCCAGCCCCAGGAGTCTTTGTTTATATAAATGTATTAGTGAGAATCTGGTTTTACAGAGAGATGAAAAGCAAACTGCGAAAGTCCCAAGATAGAAACAAGTGCAAGGGAGAAGGGGAATCCAAGCTACTTCTAATAGGTCAGGAAAGACTTCCTAGATGAGGTGGGAACTTCTGATCTCTAAAGAGGTGGAAGGGCGTTTGGGAGAGGGAAAGAAAGAAGTGTGAATTCCAGGATCCAGGAGAAGCTCTGATCTTTGGAAGAGCTTGCTCATGGCTGCACTATTAGCTTGTGATTTTTCTGAAGAAAATCCAATCAGGCCTTTATATGCACTATTCCATATTTAGTTTTTAAGAGGAATAAAAACCTCAAGACAGTGAGTTCTTAAACTAAATGATGCTGGCAGGAAGCAGACAGCTCAGACCTGAAAAGACTTTTAATGATGATACCTGTCCATCATTCTGGGGGAACTTAATGAAGAAGTTTTGATCTGAAGAGCTCAAAGTAAATTTCTGGGTGGCTTTAACAATCTTCAAAAAAAAGGAGAGTTGGGAGATTTCTTTCTATTTTCATATGGAAAAGAGGAAGGATGGAGGCAGTTGGATGAAGGCTTTGGGGGTCTAAGGCATGAATGGTGGAGATGCTGTATACAGCTCCAGAACACCAAAACCCAGAGTGAAAACAAGGAGAGAAAGGGAGGAGAGGAAAGAAACCTGAAGAGGGAGAGAAAGGAAACAGGAAATTCACCCTCTGCTGCTGTGCCACTACTAGCAGCCAAGCAGAAATCAGCAAGTCAAACATATTCATTGAGCACTTACTGTGTGCAGAGCACTGTACTAAGTGCTTGAGAGAGTGTAATATAATGATAAACAGACTCATTTCGTGCTTATAGGGATCTTACAGCCTAGAAGAGACAGAGATTAATATAAATAATAATAATAACAATGGCATTTATTAAGCGCTTACTATGTGCAAAGCACTGTTCTAAGTGCTGGGGAGATTACAAGGTGATCAGGTTGTCACATGGGGGGCTCATAGTCTTAATCCCCATTTTATAGATGAGGTAACTGAGGCCCAGATAAGTTAAGTGACTTGCCCAGAGTCACACAGCTGACAATTGGCGGAGCCGGTATTTGAACCCATGACCTTGGATGCCAAAGCCCGGGTTCTTTCCACTGAGCCACACTGCTTCTCAATAAAAAAATTACAAATATGTACATAAGTGCTACGGGTTTCCGTGGGGGGTGAGGGAGGTGAAGAATAAAGGAAGCAAGTCAGGGCAACACAGAAGGGAGTGGGAGAAGAGAAAAGGAGGGCTTAGTCAGGGTAGGTCTCTTGGAGATGCAGCTTGGTAATTGTCTGGCACCAACTCAGACCCTCTCAATCAATACTGTAAGTAGTAAGGCAAAGAGCCTTCTCTCCTTCCCAACCCCTCTCCACCTCAGCCTTGAGAAGTTGACAGTCCTTGAGCAGCATAACTGCCCAGTGTAAATATGCAGAGAAGGGGAGGGAAAGTGTTTTGTGACTGAGCAATCAGAGAAAAGGTCATCACTATTGGAGCTAAGCCTACAAACACAGATTGATGATCCTGTTTACAAAAAACAAAACCTTCTACAAGTGGTAGTAATTTTCAGATTATTTTACAAATAAGAAGTGAGTTAAGCTGTCTGTCACCCTTCTCTGTGGCAGTGATTCTTAAGAAGGGGGTCTGGTCCTTCAGAGAGGGTCTGAAATGGTTCAGTGGGATGGTAGTGTAGGGTGGGTGGCAGGGGAGGACTCAGACTTCAGTGCCATAAGGGAGAGGAGTAGAGTTGCAGCAATCATGACCTTGGTCAAGACTGACTTCAAGCTGGCAATCCTAGCTTTTAAGCCTACAAACACAGATTGATGATCCTGTTTACAAAAAGCAAAACCTTCTACAAATGGTAGTAATTTTCAGATTATTTTACAAATAAGAAGTGAGTTAAGCTGACATGTCTGCCCTAGTATCATCACCCCTGGGGATAAAAGAGCACCATACTTTCTCCCTTCTAATAATAATAATAATAGTGGCATTTGTAAGTCTATACTTTGTGTCAAACTCTGTGCTCCGCACTGTAGTAGATGAAATGCAGGCAAGGAGGTCAGCAAGAAGCCTGATGCAGTAATCAAGGTGGGATAGGATAAGTGCTTGGATTAATATGGTAGCAGTTACAATGAGTGGAAAGAGCAGATTTTAGTGATGTTGTAAAGGTTGAACACACAGAATTCAGTGACAGATTGAATATGAGAGTGGAATGAGAGGGAGTCCACCAACCAAAAATAAAGTTTTCTTAGCATTTATGAAACATTCTTCAACCACAAATTAATTCATAACACTGTACCTCTTTCCATCAGTGTATGATTGGGAAAACTAGAGCATCCATAGGTACAATTTGCCAAAATTCCTGAAAATGTCAGGGGTTGAAATTCCATCTGAACATCGAGCATCTTGAATTTTTCTTCTGGGTCATGCTTTCTAGAACTCTAAAAAGTTTTGTTTTCTTGCAGGAGAAGGAAACATGATACAGAACACATAGCACAGAAGATTTGCTGAATGGAATGATAGGAAGGGATTTTTAAAGCTCATCTTGCCATCCCCATGAATTCAAGCAGGGCTCCACTAAAACCTGGGATGATAATTTAGACTATAAATAACACTCTCCAGGGAGGAAGCCTCCACAATCCCTTTCAAATAACTTTACCACAAATAAGTTCTTCTTATGCTCTGATTTCAATCATTCCTACTAGAACATACAGCCCACTGCTGCTTCTTCTATTGTCAAAAGAGGTGAAATCATCTGTATCATAATCTTTCTTAAATTTGAGAATGATTACTCAATCATATCTCAGAATTCTTTTCTACAGGAAAATAACCTCTATTTCTTTGTCTCTTAGACCCTATTTTCTACACATATAAATGTCTGTGTGGCTCTCTGTAACCTCATGGGTTAAATTCTTTCCTGATCAGTTATCTTTTGCTTTTGACCTTGAATATAAACACCCTGGAGCCTTCTCCCCCAAGAAGCAGGGATAATCACAGTCAGCTACTGAGAATATATCATGCAGATCTGTTTGAACTGGTAAGGAATTTTCAGAAATAAGGGATGAACAAAGGTACTGTAGCATAGTCTCCTTAATCTCTGCTTCGGGAACTATTGTCAAGGACTTTAGCAGACACATTAACTTGTCAAACAGGACTGTAGTTTTTTCATTTGTTCAGACCAACATCAAGCCCTTGCAACAGGCACTCCTTCTTCCTAACAATAGTGAAGACTTGCTTGAAATCATGAGGATGGTAAGATGAATTTTGGAACTCCTTTCCGGTTATTCTCTTCAGCAAATCTTCCGTGCTGTGTGATATGGATCATGACAACAGCCAGGCTAAAAAAAGTCACTCCTTTGAAGATTTTCTGGTGTAAAGATGAAGATTGGGAAAGGATGCTAAGGAATGCCCGGGAATTCTCTCTGGATTCCCTCGTTAAAATCTGAAGCTGTAAGGAGGGTATTTGGCTCCCAGACCTCCTCAATTTTAGGTATCAGGCCTGGCAATTTGCCATACATCCCTGCTACGCAGTCATGAGGCAAATTCAATGTCAGTCAGGACACAAGACCACATTCAAGGCTTTTCATTTAGCTCCCAGTTCTTCAAGATTAAAAACTGAGTGGAGAAGTGCATGGAGTTAATTGAATTAGGTCATTGGTAACAACCCTAGCCTTACACCTGAGAGGCCTGTGTTACTCCCAGGAACACAGCTGGAGGAAAGTCGTTTTTCCACATCAATGCCCCAGGTAAGCGTCCTGGAATTAGAAGGATTTGCTCCTATTACCTCAAAGCCACATTCAGAAAAACGATTCAATTATACCTAGATATACCTATTGGCTATTAGATCAATTTCTACAAGTCACTTGAAAAAAAGGTGTACCTCATCACAAGATAATTCTAAAAGTAAGTCAGTTGTCCACACTGGATGGGAAAGAGACAAGACATCAAGCACATTTTATCTAAGATCCCAGCTCCAGGTTTTTGACAGTGGTAACAAAGAGGAGGGAATGAAAGTCAAAGCCAGAAGCCGATTCTTACAAAGAATGTTTCCATCCTGATACAGGATTCTTTTTTCCTCCTTTAGCTCATATTGCAGGATTTTAGAACCGATAACAGAGCCTTAGATCAGAGTCAAGATTCAATCTGCATGTTTAAAAAACTTGATTTCTATGGCCATTCCGTCCCTCACCTCTGACTCACTGGGTCTTTGCCTCACCCTTAACCCACTGGCTGTTTTCTGGAGCCAAGAGCAGGAAAGAGATTAAAATCATTAAAACCTGTTTCTGGATCACTTTCCCTATCAACTCTAGGAGGGGAAGGATCAGGTAAGCTCAAAGTTCTTTTTTTATGTTACTTGTTAAGCATTTACCATGTGCTAGGCACTGTACTAACCCTCACTGGTAGATACAAGCTAGTCAGGTTGGACACAGTCCCTGTCCCACATGGGGTTCACTGTCTTAATCCCTATTTAACAAATGAGGGAACTGAGGCACAGAGAAGTTAAGTGACTTGTTCAAGGTCACACAGCAGACAAGTGGCAGACCTGGAATTAGAACCCAGACTCTTTGGACTCACAAGCTCATGCTCTATCCACTGGGCCATGCTGCTTCTTGCCTTAGGTTTAAAACAGAACGAGTACTTCCAAGCTCAGACTACTTTGCCTACCTCGCTCTGGCTTTTCAAACCTTAGAAATAAGACCCCAAAAGGAACCTCTGTTTCCTATAATTATCACTGCACCGCACCAGACTCAACAAAGCATGACGCCATCACCACTGGAGTGGGTTTTTATCTGATGTCAATAAAGTGGTGATTCACCCTAGGGCCTGGGGTGAAGAGACCCTTTTCATCAATGCCTCGTTCTCCCTCTGGATGCCTGGGTGTGGGTGTTAAACATACCAGCCTGCTTGGGAAACAACAAATATTCCCAACAGTCTGAAGTTTCACAGCTCTTGGGGCCTCTGCATTTTCATGCCACCACTGGTGCATTAACAATGAATTTCTTATGGTGCATTAAGAAGTATGCTTTCCCCCTTCACAATATATAATAATAACAATAATAATAATAATAATAATAATAGCACTTGTTAAGCGCTTACTATGTGCAAAGCACTGTTCTAAGTGCTGGGGGGGATACAAGGTGATCAGTTTGTCCCACGTGGGGCTCACAGTCTTAATCCCCAATTTACAGATGAGGCAACTGAGGCTCAGAGAAGTTAAGTGACTTGCCCAAGGTCACACAGCTGATATGTGGCGGAGATGGGATTCAAACCCGTGACCTCTGACTCCAAAGCCCGGGCTCTTCCCGCTGAGCCACGCTGCTTCTCAGCGTGTGTGTGTGTGTGTGTGTGTGTGTGTGTGATACACACACACACACACACACACACACACACACAACATCCCTTTCTCTCTCTCCACTTCCCTATTTTCCATCTTCCCATCTCTCTCTTCACACACACTCAGAAGTCTAAAACAAAACTACTAGTTCAGGTATTTTATGTCAAAAGGAGCATGGTCCAGTGGAAAGAGCACCGCTCTGGGAGCTAGAAATACCTGGTTTCTAATCCCAGATCCGCCACTTGTCTGCTGTGTGACCTTGGGCAAGTTACTACACTTTTCTGTGCCTCAGTTACCTCATCTGTAAAATGAAATCTAGACTGTATGAGCTCCATGTGGGGCCTGGACTGTTCCCAACATGATTAATGTGTACCTACTTCAGTGCTTAGTACAGTGCCTGGCTCATAGTAAGCACTTAATGAATGCCATTAAAAAAAGGCCCTTAAAACCTTATGGTTAGTAACCAGTACTCATTACAATTGAATGGGAAACATACTTCAATAAAGTCTTTAGCTGAGCTAAGTAGAGGTAGTATCTATTGCACCCAACCCAGCCGTAATTTTTAACTGCTACAGTCCAAACAGTCTGCACTCTGGCTACTTACTTAGTGCTAGCTCTTTAAACTCCGGAAGACTGGCTGAGGCACAGAGCTGGTAGAAGATGTGATAATTTCTTTCATCATCTGCCTGGAGTACAGAAAAAAAAAGTTAGGTTTATTTTAGAAGTGGCAACTGCCAAGATCACTTTATGGCCCTTTGAGCAGTCCCAAGTACAACTGTCTATAAAACCTTCCCCCAACTCTTTCCTGCTGCTACCTTTACCCTTCTTTGTATAACCCTTTTCAATTCCAGCTCGCTCAGTCTCAGATGCTGAGATGGTCTGGTCACCATTCTGGGCCTGAGGGTGCTCATTATCCCCATCAGCTGTTCTGTACATTTAACTCCCTTCTCAGGCCCCCTGTCCCTCCCCTCACCCCCAACGATCTGGACTCCTACTTCATTAGTAAAATTAATGCCATCAGATCTGAGCTCCCCAAAGTCACCCCTCCCCCTTCTCCATCTTCCCCGCTCTCAACCCTCTCCACTACTCTCCCATCCTTCCCAGCAGTACCTTCAGATGAGATCTTCTCCCTCCTCTCAATTGCTACTCCATCCACCTGTGCTTCAGATGCTTCAGACTCCATTCCCTCTCATTTTATGAAATCTCTTGCCCCTTAAGTTCCATCTTCAACCGCTCACTCTCCACCAGTTTCTTCCCCTCTGCCTTCAAACATGCCCACGTCTCCCCCATCCTAAAAAACCCCTCTCTTGACCCCACCTCCCCTTCTAGTTATCATCCTATCTCCCTCCTACTCTTCCTTTCCAAACTCCTAGAATGAGTCATCTACACCCACTGCCTTGAATTTCTCAATGCCAACTCTCTCCTTGACCCCTTCCAATCTAGCTTCTGTTCCCTACACTCCACCGAAACTTCCCTCTCAAAGGTCACCAATGACCTCCTTCTTGCTAAATCCAACAGCTCCTACTCTATCCTAATCCTCCTTGACCTCTCAGCTGCCTTCGACACTGTGGATCACCCCCTTCTCCTCAATACACTATCCAACCTTGGCTTCACAGACTCCATCCTCTCCTGGTTCTCCTCAACTCTCCAGCCATTCATTCTCAGTCTCCTTTGCAGGCTCCTCCTCCCCCTCCCATCCCCTTACTGTAGGGGTTCCTCAAGGGTCAGTTCTTGGTTCCCTTCTGTTCTCTACCTACACTCACTCCCTTGGTGAACTCATTTGCTCCCACGGCTTCAACTATCATCTCTACGCTGATGACACCCAAATCTACATCTCTGCCACTGCACTCTCTCCCTCCCTCCAGGCTCAAATCTCCTCCTGCCTTCCGGATATTTCCATCTGGATGACTGCCCGCCATCTAAAACTCAATATGTCCAAGACTGAACTCCTTATCTCCCCTCCCAAACCCTGTCTTCTGCCTGACTTTCCCGTCACTGTAGACGACACTACCATCCTTCCCGTCTCACAAGCCCGCAACCTTGGTGTCATCCTCAAATCCACTTTCTCTTTCACCCCGCACATCCATCACCAAAACCTGCCGGGTTCACCTCCACAGCATCGCCAAGATCTGCCCTTTCCTCTCCATCCAAACTGCTACCTTGATGGTTCAATCTCTCATCCTATCCCGACTAGATTACTGCATCAGCCTCCTCTCTGATCTCCCATCCTCCTGTCTCTCCCCACTTCAGTCTATATTTTACTCTGCTGCCCGGATTATCTTTGTACAGAAACCCTCTGGGCATGTTACTCCCCTCCTCAAAAATCTCCAGTGGCTACCTGTCAACCTACAAATCAAGCAAAAACTCCTTACTCTCGGCTTCAAGGCTGTCCATCACCTCGCCCCCTCCTACCTCACCTCCCTTCTCTCCTTCTCCAGCCCAGCCCGCACCCTCCGCTCCTCTGCCGCTAACCTCCTCACCGTGCCTCGTTCTCACCTGTCCCGTCGTCGACCCCAGGCCCACGTCTTCCCCCTGGCCTGGAATGCCCTCCCTCCACACATCTGCCAAGCTAGCTCTCTTCCTCCCTTCAAGCCCTACTGAGAGCTCACCTCCTCCAGGAGGCCTTCCCAGACTGAGCCCCCTTTTTACTCTCCTCCTCCCCATCTCCCCCTCCCTACCTCCTTCCAGTCCCCACAGCACTTGTATAAATTTGTACAGATTAATTACTCTATTTTACTTGTACATATTTACTATTCTACTTATTTTGTTAATGATGTACATATAGCTTTAATTCTATTTGTTCTGACGACTTTGACACCTGTCTACATGTTTTGTTTTGTTGTCTGTCTCCCCTTTCTAGACTGTGAGCCTGTTGCTGGGTAGGGACCGTCTCCATATGTTGCCGACTTGTACTTCCCAAGTGCTTAGTACAGTGCTCTGCACACAGTAAGAACTCAATAAATACAATTGAATGAATAAATCTTTCCTGCTAGTAGGTTCTCAGCTTTTCTGTACAACTTTGCCTCATGAAAATAGTCTATGAGGCCACTAACAAAGGCTGAGTGGAATTCTGTGAACTTCCCAGCTCATCAGATGTTGGATCGGGGACAAAAATCCCTTATAGCTATATACTGGTCTACTAAGAATGCTGGTATTTATTGAGAGCTTACTGTGAGCAGAGCACTCTACTATGTGCTTGGAAGAGTTAAAAAAAACAGAGTTGGTAGGCACAATCTCTGCACTTAGAAGATTTACAAGGAAGAAAAAGGGCAGGGCATCAACGAGGCAACTCATCCAGAAGCCTGCAGTTGGCATCTCATCCAAGAGCCTGGAGTTGGGTATCTCAGGGAACAACACTGAGAAAATGCAACAAAAGCATTAAATTAGCAATTCCAACTGGGTTCTTTAGGTCTGTGTTACCCTGGATGAGTCCCATGAACATGGAGATGATGAGCGGGAAAGCAGTGTCGCCTAATGGCTAGAGCAGGGTCTTGGAGTCAGAAGGACATGGGTTCTAATCCTGGCTCTGCCACTTGTCTGCTGTTTGACCTTGGGCAAGTCAATTCACTTCTCTGTGCCTCAGTTATCTTATTTCTAAAGTGGAGATTAAAACTGTGAGCCCCATGTGGAACAGGAACCATATCAAACCTGATTAGCCTTTAACTCTCTCAGTGCTCTATCCAGTGCCTGGCACATAGTAAGTGCTTAACAAATACCATAGGAATCCTACTTCACCCTGAGTATTCGCTCCCCTGGTCCCAGCATTTCCTCCTTTCAGTGGTCCAGGAGGCTGGGCTAGGAACCAGAACCGTGGAACGCAGCCGAACCCCAAAAAGGAACCCAGAAGTGAGGAGTGGACCCTCAGGTGCTTTCCAATATCAAAGTTGGCCTCATTACTGTGATTCAACTCCTTGGCTATCTGAGAGAAAAGTGAAGGTGAATTCCATTAGGAACAATGGACAAGCTTTGAGGACCAAGAACTTACACAGAGGGGTAAATGACCATGCCAATGATTTCGGCAGCATCACTTACACTCCCCTGCCTTTGCCTTACCAGGGCAGAGAGGGCAATGAGTGAATAAGCAGGCAGAGGTGCAGCACACTGCAAAGTGCATACGCGGTCTTCACCTGCACTCTCTAGCAGCGGGCAGAATCAGTATTAAGACCCAGGTCTCCTGATTCACAGGGAGGTGCTCTCTTTCCTCCATTGGACAATTGCTGGACTGGCCAAGGAGATAAGCAGGGAAGAGGCAACCTATCCCTAAGAACTTTTAATAATAATAATGGCATTTGTGAAGCGCTTACTGTGTTCAGAGCACTGTTCTAAGTGCTGGGGAAGATACAAGGTGATCAGGTTGTCCCACGTGGGGCTCACAGTCTTAATCCCCATTTTACAGATGAGGGGACTGAGGCCCAGAGAAGTTAAGTGACTTGCCCAAAGTCACACAGCTGACAAGTGGTAGTTGGGATTTGAACCCATGACCTCTGACTCCAAAGCCCGGGCTCTTGCCATTGAGCCATGCTGCTTGTCATATTCTTCTCTTTGAATTAGGAATGAGAAAGCATAAGAATATTGGGAAAAAGAACCCTACTCTCTGATATGAGGCATGGCTAAAGCACTTCATGAGCTACCTTCTTAGGCAGAGTTGCTTTGGTAGGCTGAAAACATAAATGTTTTCTTTCTAACCGAACAAGCAATATAGTCGGGACCCAAAAGGGTTAAGAAACAAACAGACATGAAGAATGTGGAGGAACATGCTGTGCTACTAACCTGAAACACAACTCTGGATTTTTCCAACAGATATGTTCGCATGTTGGCACCGATGATGTGATATCTTTTATCAAAGCCAATCTGGATGTATTTTCCAAAACGACTGCTGTTGTCATTCCGAGTAGTCTTAGCATTTCCAATGGCCTATTTGAAACAGAAAAGACTATGAAAACCAAAAACAAAAGTGAAAAAAAAAACCCTCCGCTCCACCCAGCATCACTAAGAGGTGGGGTTGTGTGACATTTTAGAGGCACAGTTGTCAATTTGCAAATAGCAAGTGCTTCAGAGAGGAAGGACTGGGAGGGAAGATTTCTCAGAAGATTTGGTGGCTGCAGTGATCAAAGCATCCAGCATTTTGCTAGGAGCACAAAGGACATGCTGTCTTCGATAACACCCACTTTACCAATCACCCTAGTTTTTTTGTAAATATTGATGGAATGAAATTATAATTATATTTCATAACTTTTCATACTTTATCATTCTGAAGTTTCAAATGTGTTCTTCAAGCAACAACTTGAATAGTAGTCATGGCATTTATTAAGTGCTTACTGTGTGCAGAGCACTGCATTAAGTGTGGGAGAAAAGGTACACAGGGGGGAATTAGACCTTCTGAGAGACTCCCAATCTGTGAATATAGCTTGGGGCGAGGACTGGAACACACACAGTGGGAGCAGCAAAACAATAAGGCACTTAAACACTAGAAAAGTCAGGGACAGATAGTGTACAAAACAAAAACAGAAGTCAGTAGGGTGCTGTGACTAGAGAAGCAGAATTTCAGACGCCTTATGATTGAGTCCAAAGCGCACCCTGGGGCTTGGGACCACAGCAACAGGGACCACAGCTACTATGCCTTCCCAAGATTTTCTGGAGGCCTCATGAAACAGGTGCTATTTTCTTGCCCGCCGGGGTGGTAGAAAGCACCACTGATATCATCCTCCCAATGTGTAGTGGCAGCCAGAGAGAAAAACACAATTTTGGACAGCACAAGGAAGGTCATTGAAAATACAGTAAAGAGCATGGTTTGGCCACTGGTTATAATGAGAAAAGAAAACATATGTCTAAGGGATTTGGCAAGTATGAACTGGTTTTCTCAACAATAGCTTTGATGTTCCTAGGGGTATCAGTCAATCCGTGGATGGTATTTATTGAGCATTTACTATATCAGAGCACTATGTTAAGCATTTGGGAAAGTATTATACAAAGGAGTGGGTGGACATGTTTTCTGCTCACAAGGAGTGTAGAGTCTACGGGGGGAGACAGACATTTAAATAAATTACAAATAGGGGAAAATAGAGTATAAGGAGTTGTGGGGATTTAAGAATCAAAGTGCCTAAGGCGTACATAGTCATATACAGAGTTGCCGCAGGGAGACAGGACAGATAGAGGAAATGAGGATTTAGTCAGAGAATGCCTCTTGGAGGAGATGTGATTTGAGGAGGGTTTTGAAGAGGTACCACTGCCCCAGTTTATAGGTTAGAAAACAGAGGACTTGGAGGGGCAGATGATGCAATGAAGGCCTGAGAAGGGAATTGGGGAAAGGATGCCAAGTCAGGAATTAGCTCTTTCCACTGATGAGAGGCTGTGAGTTTCCAACAGTGCTCCAGAGCTCAGAACAGTGCTTGGCACATAGTAAGAACTTAACAAGTACCATTATTATTATTCCAATCATTCAATCAATCAATCAATCAATTGTATTTATTGAGCGCTTACTGTGTGCAGAGCACTGTACTAAGCACTTGGGAAGTACAAGCTGGCAACATATAGAGACAGTCCCTACCCAACAGTGGGCTCACAGTCTAGAAGGGGGAGACAGAGAACAAAACCAAACATACTAACAAAATAAAATAAATAGAATAGATAGGTACAAGTAAAATAAATGAATAGAGTAATAAATATGTACAAACATATATACATATATACAGGTGCTGTGGGGAAGGGAAGGAGGTAAGATGCGGGGGTATGGAGAGGGGGAGAGGAAGGAAGGGGCTCAGTCTGGGAAGGCCTCCTGGAGGAGGTGAGCTCTCAGTAGGGCCTTGAGAGTCAGAAGCAGCTGCAGCAGTTCCTCTGTTTTGACCCAAACAGGAAGGAAGATTTTGTTTTAAACTCTAGACTGTAAGCTCACTGTGGGCAGGGAATATGTGTGTCATATTGTTGTGTTGTACTCTCCCAAGTGCTTAGTACAGTGCTCGGCACACAGTACGTGCTCAATAAATATGATTGATTCTAATCCCAGCTCTGTCACTTGCCTGCTGCCTGAATTTAGATAAGTCAATTAACTTCTCTGTGCCACAGTTACCCATCTGAAAAATGGGGATTAAAACTGTAAACCCTATGTGGAACATGGACTTTGTCCAACTTGATTATCCTGTATTTATCCCAGTGCTTACTATAGTGCCTGGAACCTAGCAAGTGCTTAACAAATCCTTATTGAAGGCATATCTCCTCCAAGAAGCCTTCCCTGACTTATGCCTCCTTTCCTCTTCTCCCACTCTCTTCTGTGTCACCCTGACTTGCTCCCTTCTTTAAATCCCTACTCCCAGCCCCACAGCACTTATCTGCATATCTATAATTTGTTTATGTTAATGTCTGTCTCCCCCGTTAGACTGTAAACTCGTTGTAGGCAGGGAGTGTGTGTTTACTGTTATTTTATTATTATTATTATTAATAATAATAATAATGATAATGATGGTATTTGTTAAGCGCTTACTATGCCAAGCACCATTCTAAGCTCTGGGGTAGAGACAAGGTAATCAGGTTGTCCTACATGGGGCTCACAGTCTTCATCCTCATTTTACAGATGAGGGAACGGAGGCACAGAGAAGTTAAGTGACTTGCCCAAAGTCACACAGCTGACAAGTGGCATTGCCACAATTAGAACCAACGTCCTCTGACTGCCAAGCCCATGGTTTTTCCACTAAGCCACGCTGCTTCTTCCAAGCATTTAGTACAGTGCTCTGCACACAGTAAGCACTCAAATACGATTGAATGAATTGAATGATATGCCATTACAAACTAGAAAAGGGACACTTTGAGAGTCAGATTCTCCACTCACTGAGCAGAAGTCCTAGCAGCCTCTACTCTGACACAAAGTCCAAGCTTGTAGGCACTCTTTGGACAGCACATTCCCACTGGTCTTTGCTTCTGTTTGTTGCATTTTTTTTTTATTGTATTTGTTAAGTGCTTATTATGTGTCAAACACTGTTCAAAGCATAGGGGTAGATACAAGTCAGTCAGTTTGGACACAGTCCCTGTCCCACATGGGGCTCGCAGTTTAAGTAGGAGGGAGTAGGAATTAGTCCCCATTTTACTGTTGAGGATACTGAGGCGCAGAGAAGTTAAGTGACTTGCCCAAGCTAATGCGGCAAGCAAATGGCAGAGACAGGATTAGAACCCAGCTCCTCTGACTCCCAAGCCCGTGCTTTTTCCACTAGACCACACTGCAGCTTCTTAGTAAACCTTTTTTTTGCAATGTATAGACCAGATTACAAGACACTCAGGGCATTTTTGCCCTTCCTCTAACATTTACTCAATAATCAATGGGTTCTTGAATTAAATCATCCCATTGATGCTGACAAGCTCTTAGTCTGCGCCGGGAGCTATCCTGTAAGCTCTGACAATACTAATTGTAACAGGCAGTTGGTTAATTCCATGCCTCAAACCCCCAAGAAACCTTTCAATCAAAGAACTGTTGGTGAAACTAATCGTGTAGGGAATTCCAGCCACAGCAGACCAAGATCAAAACCGTGTCTGGAGCCGCTCTGGCTCTCCGGCTACAGTGGAAATAATGAAATGATTTCCTGGTCATTTCTGATTGCACTTTCTCAGAGGATTGTGCTTTGTCACAGGACTAAGAGCAAATTATTGGGAACCAGTATGGCCCTTGATCAGCATACCTATCGTTAGGAAGTAGCAAGGCAGGCTAGCTGGTGATTTATGATTTGGGCCTACCCATGGTCTGACACCCATGGGCAGAGTGGCAGATTGTCCGATGCCTGCTAATTAGGGCCCCTAGTCCTCTAGTTCTGTTTCAAGACTGAGTTCTAATCCTGGCTCTGCCACTTGTCTTCTGGGTGACCTTAGGACAGTCACTTAACTAATCTTTGTCTCAGTTACCTCATCTGTAAAATGGGGAATAATACTCTGAGCCCTATGAGAGACAGGGACATATCCAACCTGATTATCCTGTATCTATCCCAACATTTAATATGGTGCCTGGAACATAGCAAGTGCTTAACAAATTCCATTGGAAAAAAACAACTAAGGTCTCTGGGCAGGGAATGAGTCTACTGACTGTGGTATTTTACTCTTCCAAGCTCTTAGTATAGTGCTCTGCACACAGTAAGCACTCAAATGCCATTGATTAGGGATTCTTAACTCTTTCATCCTATTCAGGGCAAAGACCACAGGGTCTTGGAGGACTCGCAAATCTCTCCCAAATCATTTCTGAGATCCCACTCAGTACATGGCATTTTCTGAACACTCAGAGATCACTGTCAACGTGAAATATTTTGGAGACTCTTCATGGGAAGGGAACGTTTCTGTTGCATTGTTCTCTCCCAAGCACTTAGTATGGTACTCTGCACACAATAAGCACTCAATAAATACCAATCAACTGATTGAATGATTGATTGACAAAGTTTAACTGGAAAGAGGGGACAGAATGAATGCCAGACCAGGCTGGTTAGGGTTGCTTTGGGTCAAACAGATTTCCCCTCTCACTTAGCCCAGATTTGATACCTAGAAACTCTATCATATTTCCCCCCAACTCCCATCCCCCTGCCCCCCCAAAAAGAACCAAAGATTCATGCCTACTAGATCTTGCAGCCCCACTTAGAAGGGGAGCAGGGAGGGGAGAGAGTAAAAGCTGCAACACCATTATAACTGTAGAAAGAGCACAACTGAAATTTTTAACTTTGCCCCCATACCAGGGGAAGCATGCTAAAATGCTTTTCTCAATTATTAGAAAAATGTGGTTCCCCACGGCTTGTCAGTTAATAATTTCTATAGGCAGGCTTTTTATCTTGATAAACAGTTCCTGTATGTCTGCAGAGCAGAAAGCAACATAGTTTTCACAAAAATTGCTCCCATGCCTCATATCCCTCACCCACAACCATGTCAGCCAATACTCTACACTCACGCCACCAAATCCAGACTCTTTCACCCGCCTTGGAACCTCCCATCCTTAGATGGAAAAGGACAGATCCTTAACTTTAGCATCACCACCAATCTCAACCCTCACTCCCCCTCCCCACCATCCCAATCATTCGTGCCCCTCCAACCCCCAGCTCCGGATCTAGGCCACATTCTGCTTATATGGCTGAATGTATGCAGCTGGCTAATATCTGGGTTTCCGGCCAACTTCTACCATTACAAATCCACTCTACCTGGCTATAACTCAGCTCTCTTTCCTGCTTAAGTTCACTGTTTTGCCCCCTGACTCCTTGTCCACAATCTCCTCCAACTTTTCCAAACTTCAACTCCTTCCTGAAGTCCCTAGTCCCCCCCACTGCCCACGACTTCCTTCCCTAACCCTGATGACCTTGACAACTTCTTCAGTGGTAAAATTCTGACCATAAAGGTGTGAATTCCCTAAAATCTCCCATCACTCCTCTCTACTGTGGCATATTCATCCTTATCCTGCTACTTGGCTGCTTCTCATGAGATGTTCACCTGGCTGCTTTCAAAATCCACCCCTTCTAACTACACTGCTGACCCTATTCCCCTCTCACCTACTAAAATCACTTGGCTCCCATTCTCCCTGGCCCCAGCCTCACTATTCTTTTCAACCTTGCACTCACTGATTCTTCCTCCCCCTCTGTCGTCAAGCATGCTCAAGTGTCCCCCTGCAACCCCAGCACATTAAAAACATCCTCCCAATCCCACAACTCCCTTCAGCTCTCATCTAGTCTCTCTGCTCCCAATCCTAGGCCTATTCCAGGAATGAACTGCATAGCTGTATTGCCTTCATTTCCTCCAAACCTGAGACATCAAGATGACTATTTTGTTGAGCACAGATCACACAGGTGGGGAAAGTCAGTCAGTCACTCAATTTTATTTATTAAGTGCTTACTATGTGCAGAGTACTATCCAAAGAGCTTGGGAGAGTACAATTTAACAGATACATTTCCTGGAATGGTGTAACCCACTGCCCCTTATTGAATGCAAACAATGAGATCAGCATGGGCTAACGGGAAGAGCATTAGCCTGGCAGTCAGAGGACCTGGGTTCTAATCTCGGTTCTGCCAAATGCTTGCTGTGTGACCTTGGACAAGTCATTTATCTTCTCTGTGCTTCAGTTCTCCTGATACAGAGTAAGCACTTAAAAATACCATTTAAAAAAGCCAGATGTGCTCAAGAGTTGAAATGCTGAATTTGGCGACATGGCTGCAACCAGGCTGATGCAGCATGACCTAGTGGCAAGAGCATGGGTTTGGGAATCAGAGGATGTGAGTTCTAATCCCGGCTTGGCCACTTGTCTACTGTATGATAATAATAATAATAATAATAATAATAATAATAATAATAATAATAATAATAATAATGGCATTTATTAAGCACTTACTATGTGCAAAGCACTGTTCTAAGCGCTGAGGAGGTTACAAGGTGATCAGGTTGTCCCACAGGGGGCTTACAGTCTTAATCCCCATTTTACAGATGAGGGAACTGAGGCCCAGAGAAGTGAAGTGACTTGCCCAAAGTCACACAGCTGACAATTGGCGGAGCCGGGATTTGAACCCATGACCTCTGACTCCAAAGCCTGGGCTCTTTCCACTGAGCCATGCTGCTTCTCCAGCCATGCTGCTTCTCCTACAACCCCCTCCTGAAAGTTCACCTCCTCCAGCAAGTCTTCTGTGATTTAGTTCCCAGCATCCCGAATTTGTACTTTTTGTACAATTTTGTACAATTCTGTACAATTTGTACTTCCCAAGTGCTTAGTACAGTGCTCTGCACATAGTAAGCGCTCAATAAATACGATTGATGATGATGATCCCGAATCACACCAGCCCTGAGCCATCACCAGAGCTTATATTTTCCTGATTCATTCATTTTCTCATTCAATTATAGTTGAGTGCTTACTGTGTGCAAAGCACCATATTAAGTGCTTGGGAGAGTACAATATAACAATAGACACATTCCCTGCCCACAATGAGCTTACAGTCTAGAGTCTGTATACTCCAGACAGTCTACTGTCACCCATCCTCCACAGCACTAACACCCTTCCCATCTCACAAGCCCACAACCTTGGTATCATCCTTGACTCTGCTCTCTCATTCACCCCACACACCCAATCTGTCACCAAAACCCGCTGGTCTCACCTCCACTGCATCGTCATGATCCGCCCTCTCCTCTCCATCTAAACCGCTACCTTGATGGTTCAATCTCTCATCCTACCCTGACTGGATTACTGCATCAGCCTCCTTTCTGATCTCCCATCTTCCTGTCTCTCCCTGCTTCAGTCTATACTTCACTCTGCTGCCTGGATTATCTCTCTACAGAAACGCTCTGGGCATGTCACTCTCCTTCTCAAAAATCTCCAGAGGTTGCCTGTCAACTTTTGAATGAAGTAAAAACTCCTCACTCTTGGCTTCAGAGCTCTCCATCACCTCACCCCCTCCTACCTCACCTCCCTTCTCTCCTTCTATAGCCCAGCCAGCACACTCTGCTCCTCTGCCACTAACCTCTTCACTGTGCCTCGTTCTCGCGTGTCACGCTGTCGACCCCTGGCTCACGTCCTACCTCTGGCCTGGAATGCCCTCCCTCTACACATCCACCAAACTAGCTTTCTTCCTCCCTTCAAAGCCCTACTGAGAACTCACCTCCTCCAGGAGGCCTTCCCAGAGTGAGCTCTCCCCCTTTTCTCTTCTCCTCCTCCCCATCGGCCCCCCAACCCTCCCCCCCCTCCCCTCCCCACAGCACTTGTGTATATTTGTACATATTTATTACTCTATTTTATTGATGATGTGTATATAGCTATAATTCTATTTATTCTGATGGTACTGACACCTGTCTACTTATTTTGTTTTGTCGTTTCTCCCCCTTCTAGACTGTGAGCCTGTTGTTGGGTGGGGACTGTCTCTGTATGTTGCTGATTTGTACTTCCCAAGCGCTTAGTACAGTGCTCTGAACACAGTAAGCACTTAATAAATATGACAATGAATGAATATGCTATTCAATTGCACATAACAATAATAATAATGGTAGCATTTGTTAAGCACTTACTATGTGCCAAGCACTGTTCTAAGTGCTGGGGTAGGTACAATTTAATCAGGTTGTCCCATGTGGGGCTCACAGTCTTATTCCCCATTTTCCAGATGAGGTCACTGAGGCCCAGAGAAGTGAAGTGACTTGCCCAAAGTCACGGAGCAGACAATTGGCAGAGTCGGGATGGAGGCAGAATTAGAACCCACGACCTCTGACTCCCAACCCCAGGCTGTTGCCACTAAGCCATGCTGCTTCTCATTCAATTTCTTACTTGTGCTACTCCATTAGTAAATATTTCTTATTCCTGTCTCACATTAAACTGTAGTCTCCTGGAGGGCAGGGAAAAGGTCACCTCTGTTTAATATCAATCAATCATATTTATTGAGCGCTTACTGTGTGCAGAGCACTGTACTAAGCGCTCGGGAAGTACAAGTCGGCAACACATAGAGACATACTTCCCCCAAACACTTAAGTAGAGTGCCTTGCTCCCAAGGAGTGCTCAGAAACTATTACTTCTATTACTACCTCTCTATTTGGGGGGTCTGGGAACAGTCAGTGGACGAAAGAGAGGAAGTTAAAAGGAGATTTGGCATCATCTGCAGGGTCCATGTCTAGTGGTTTTAGCTAGAGACCCACTCTCTTTCTTTGCTGGCCCCAATCCAATTGGATTTCTTCCTAATGAAACAAAGGGGCCAAAGACTGGCAGAAGGGCAGACTCCTAAACGACTTTGTCACCAAACCACAATTAAATGCCTTAGGTTTACAGACTGGAATCAGAGTTGGCAGTGCAACTCTGCAATCATTTTGTTCTTTTCAGCTTGGAAGAATACCCTATTGAAGAAAGAAGAGAAAAGAGTGGGAACTGCAGTAATTTGGGAGCCCTGACTGAGAAGAATAATCAACCACTGGGTGGATTTTATTTTTTCCAGTTTTCCTCCGTCTTTTTGTGTTGCAGGCCTAGTAATCATATTTTCATTGCTCTCTGACCGATCAATCAGTCAATGGTATTTACTGAGTGCTTACTGTGAGCAGAACACTGTATTAATCTCTAGGGAGAGCACAATACCACAGAATTAGCAGAAATGTTCCCTGCCCACACCGAGCTTACGGAACAAGCCCCAAAGATACCAGAGCTGGGAAATTCCAATGCTGAGTGAGCCCCAGAGCAGTGGTGAATTTTAATCCCAAGAACCTGGCAACGTAAAATTAAAGAAATGAATTTGAACTAAAAACTGATTGCAACATGAAGAGCTACATCAGCAGAAACAACAAAAAAACCCTGCAGGACCAAGATTCGGAAAGAGTGGTGGGGAAAGCCCCTGCTGATTAGCATCAATGTAGTAAAAAAGCCACCAAACCCAGGAATAAATTTTCTTTTTAATGGTAGTGGTTAAGTGCTTACTATGCACCAGGCACTGTACTAAGGTCTGGGGGTAGTTACAAGCCAATCATGGTGGACACAGTCCATGTCCCACATGGGGTTCACAGTCTCAATCCCCATTTTACAGATGAGAACTGAAGTAACTTGCCCAAGGTCACACAGCAAACAAGTGGTCCCATGCTCTTTCCACTAGACCACACCGCTTCTCACTTAAATGCCAATCCATAGGTACCAGTGCCTTGTATAAGTAGCTGTGATGACTCGAAGGTGTCCACAGAGCAATCAGTCCCTTAATGCTGCTCGGTGGCCCATATGAACACTTTGCCATTCATGTGACTGGAAAATGGAGAAGAGGCAAGTGAAGGAACGTTTGCAATTTGTGGGTTTAGCAGCACATTATTACAAAGCCCTGAGCATTCACTGTCTCTACAAAGAGGAATTGTGCATTCATCTCCCTCTCTAGGCCTGATTGCCACAGCGGCGTTCATTCCTACAGAATATCTTCTTGCCCTCCTCCCCAGCCCTCATATACCTACCTTCTCTCTGCTGCAGCGTGGTATACACCACCATAAGTCAATCAGGGGGATAACACAAGAACCGTCCAAACTAGACCTGAGGGACTCTCAGAAATGATTCAAATTACAGTGTAATGTGTGAAATAGAGAGTCCAGAGTAGACAGAATGCTGTCTCTTCTGCTCCAGCGCAAGTTTTCATTTCATGATTTGAAGAGACGGCTATTGAAGAATCAGAGAAAGCTTGTCCCATAATGAGCTTCTACTCTCAGTATTAATTCATTCATATTTTACTGAGTGCTTACTGTGTGCAAAGCATTGTACTAAGCACTGGGGAGAGTACAGTGGAACAACAGACACATTCCCTGCCCACAATGAGCTCACAGTCTAGAGCTCTCAGTAGAACACCATCCACGCTGGTACAAGTAGATTTGTCATTCAAGGTGTGAGTTCTATAGCATGATTTTCCCATAGCACGAGGGTCTCTGGCTCCAAATTAGCACCTGATAATATAAGGGGCTGAAAGTCAGTCCACCTTCAGTGGGGGGAAAAAAAAGTTACCCTATTGATCTACATTTATATTCCCAAGTAAGCTCTTTGGGTTGGTGTCTGATCTCTTTCTTGTTGCTGGGCTGGAATGAGAAACGTCATCTCACCACATCTTCACAGTTCAGGCTTCAAGGCCTGGCCCCCTTGTTGGGTAGGGATTATTTCTATTTGTTCCTGAATTGTACTTTCCAAGCACTAGTACAGCACTCTGAACATAGTAAGTGCTTAATAAATATGACTGAATGAATGAACTAGCTTAGAGCCCATTGTTGGGTAGGGATTATTTCTATTTGTTGTCGAATTATACTTTCCAAGTACTTAGTACAGCGCTCTGCACACAGTAAGTGCTCAATAAATACGATTGAATGAACTAGCTCTCAAAACAGGGGTCCAGCAGCCAGGTCTCAGTCAGAAAACACAGTGGGCTTGGTTTACGTGCTACAAGCCTCAACCCACAGGAGAACAGAAACATGGGCCAACAGTCCAGGGGAGTCAGTCCCCAGGCTTCCTACTGCTGCAACAGGAATGGGGGAGGGAGGGGATAGGAATAGAGAGGGGTGGAGGGACAGGGAATGAGGGAAAGTGAGGAGGAAAGGAAACCGATAAAGGGAAAAAATAGGAAAAGGGTACAAGACTGAAAAGAACAGAAGAGGTAGCTCGCAGAAAAGGGTACAAAATAAAATAGAATAGATATGTACAAGTAAAATAAATAAATAAATAAATAGAGTAATAAATATGTACAACCATATATACATATATACAGGTGCTGTGGTGAAGGGAAGGAGATAAGATGGGGGGATGGAGAGGGGCACGAGGGGGAGAGGAAGGAAGGGGCTCAGTCTGGGAAGGCCTCCTGGAGGAGGTGAGCTCTCAGTAGGAAGAGTGAAAGAGCTGAGCAGTGGATTTAAGGTGGCCAGTGACAATACATGGGGGATAAAGGACACATGTAATGCTAAGATAGGTATTGTGCCAGATACAGAGCACTATCACCTGCATCATTTGATGGCAGTTCAATAATAATAATAATAATGGTATTTAATAATAATGGTATTTATTAAGTGCTTTTATTAAGCGTCAAGCACTGTTCGAAGTGCTGGGGTAGATACAATCAGTCAGATGGGACACAGTCCGGGTTCCACACAGGTTCCACACAGGGCTCATAGTCTTAATCCCCAGGAACAGAAAAGTTAACTGAAGTGACGATGTTAAGGGAAGTGACTTGCCCAAGGTCACAGAGCAGACAAGTAGTGGAGCCAGGACTAGAACTCAGATCCTTCTGACTCCCAGGCCCAAGCTTTATCCACTAGGCCGTGCGGCTTATCAAGCAGTATTTGTTAAACATTTACTGTGTGCCAGGCACTGTACTAATCACTCAGATGGATAGAAGCAAATCGGGCTGGACACAGTCCTTGTCAATCAATCAATCAATCATATTTATTGAGTGCTTACTGTGTGCAGAGCACTGTACTAAGCGCTTGGGAAGTACAAGTTGGCAACATATAGAGACAGTCCCTACCCAACAGTGGGCTCACAGTCTAAAAGGGGGAGACGGAGAACAAAACCAAACATACTAACAAAATAAAATAAATAGAATAGATATGTAGTAAAATAAATAGAGTAATAAATATGTACAAACATATATACATATATACAGGTGCTGTGGGGAAGGGAAGGAGGTAAGATGGGGGGATGGAGAGGGGCACAAGGGGGAGAGGAAGGAAGGGGCTCAGTCTGGGAAGGCCTCCTGGAGGAGGTGAGCTCTCAGTAGGGCCTTGAAGGGAGGAAGAGAGCTAGCTTGGCGGATGGGCTCACACATGGGGCTCACAGACTCAACCCCCATTTTACAGATGAGGTAACTTAGCCACAAAGAAGCGAAGTGACTTGCCCTAGGTCACACAGCAGTCAAGTGGCAGACTGGGATTAGAACCCATGACCTTCAGACTCCCAGGCCTGTGCTCTATCCACCATGCCATGCTACAAACAAAGCTTTTCTCCCAGGGTCCCCAGACTCCCTCCCTCCCTCCCGAGCCAATACAATCATTTCCCAGTTCCCTGTATACTGAAGCCCCACTTCCAAGCCATAAAAGTTAGCATCAGAACTGAGGTGGAGAGTGGCCAAGCACTTGAAATAAAAATTCCAGACATAAAGGACTCTAATGCCATATCTCTGCTGGACAGACCAGGTGAAAATTGGAAGAATGAGAGGAGGATATGAGGAGAGGTACAGAGAGAGGGATTAGAGACTGGAGATAGTGATGAATAAAAAGAAAGGTAAACAGAGCCAGGAAGAAACAGCCAAACAGAAAAATTGACTGGTCTAGAGAAAAGGAGGGGAGAGATGACAGGAGGAAAAGAGGAGAGAAACAGAGAGAGAGAGAGAGAGAGAGAGAGAGACAGAGACAGAGACAGAGACAGAGACAATTATAGAAGAAGAAAGGAAAAGGGAGAAGAAAGGGAGAAGGTAAAATACAGCTTCTTGTCTAATCTAAACAAAAACTTGGTATTTCTCCTAGTGTCCTAGATCACTATAAGATGCATCAGACAATATCCTACAGTCTCGTTTAAAATGACAAAAAATTAGAAAAACATGCCTTCTCCATTTTTCTTTTCTCTTCAAAGCCTGGATATTCTGGCTCCATCTTTTTTGTTGTGCCAAGTTACGAGTTCCTTTTGCCTTTTACCCAGAGTGGTCACTGCCTCTGGACCACTACCTAATAACAGTTTCATTTATAAGGCAACAGTCTAAGTGGCTTGGCTGTGTCCACTGAGACAGTAACATACAGGGACTTTCGAATATGTTTTCCTGAAGAAGTGAATTTTATGGTCCAATCAATACAGAAGGAGGTTGACAGAGTATTTGTCACTCAAAAGATTATAACATAGAGGCATCAATTCCATAAGCTGAAATGCCTATTTGGGACCAGGACTAGTGCTTTGTGCCTGTAAAGCAAAGGCAGTTTCCATATATGACTGGGGGTAGACTATTTCAATAATACTGAGAATAGAACATCCATAAAATGTTCAGAGTGAAGAGAATATGGAAGTGCCGAAAACCTGTAACACTGATGAGCAAGCTAGAGAGACTCATAAAAGGAGTAAGAGAGAGGAGTGAAAGGGGAGAGAAAGAGACAGAAACAGAGTGCATGCATATGAGCAAAAGAGCCTGCGATCAATCTTGTTTGGTTTTGAAGATTCCACTAATATCTGCAATATCCTAACCACGGGTGCAAATATGGCTAAAAAGACCAAGACTTCAATGTACAGTCCTTTTCACCACCTGAACACTTATAGATATTCCTCTGCTCCCTGGTACTTTCAGTATTTGCAGTGCTTAGAATATGCTAGCATTTTAATCCACACTAAAAAGCCAACAATACCTCTGAAGTAAAAAAGCAGCATAAATAGAGAGGGAAAGGGGAGAGAAGATGTGAGTTTGAAACCTGAAGAAAGGATGTGAGGTTGGTGGGGTGGGGAAGAAATCAGTAGCTAGGAAAGAGAAGCAAGAGGACAAACTTAATAATGAGATTGTTTGGATTAAACTTTCCTTATCATCATCATTAAGGACATTATGGTCTCCCTTCCACAGCATCAACAATGAGCCCTTATTGAGTGCTTCACAGGCACACAGAAGACAAATTATATGGACCTAAAGTTGCCAAGTAGATTAACACAGGTGAAACAATTTGAAAATCTGAATGGTTTAAGAATAGATTCCAAGTATTCCGGAGATCAACCACTAAAACTGCACGGATGTGCTTCCTATAAGGGAAAACACAGCAGGACATTGAGGGCAATCTCTACCTCCATGATAGGACTGGATGCGAGGACTTTCTCTTCAATGTTGGTTTCACTGGCAGAGCCTCCAACTGTGGCAAAGTAGCGCATGGCGTATTTGGCTGACACAGTCTTCCCAGCTCCAGACTCCCCACTCACAATGATGGACTGGTTCTTTTCATCTCTGCACAGACAATGACAAATATTCAGATTAGCCACTTGCAGTTAAAGTTCAAGCCCTCAAAGACTTCAGGCATTTCAGGCAACACCCTGTAACTGCAAAACTACTTTGTACTCTTGAACCACCAAAGAAATTTGGGGTTTTCTTTATAAAACCAGCACTAGCTTAGCATTCAACCTAAGATTAGCAGAGGTAAATAGCATCTGACTGCCTCTTACAAGGCAGCACCCAACCAATCCACCTTGGGAAGAATTTGCTGTACAATCTCTTTATTCATCACCTCCACCCCTTCACCCCTCCATCGAAAGTATGAGCTTAGAAGAGTGGAAAATTGGGCCACTGGTTTAAAATTAGATCTCCATGTCAAAGGTAAGAACAATGCTGGGAAGCCTGGGAGACTGTAACAAACACAAAATAATTGGATTATGTAGTGACATATTACATTTGGCCCTGAGAATGCACAAGTAGCAAAAATACACACTTCTCACTTAAAGGATTGGGGACTGGAATCAGCCATTTCTCTGGAAAATGACTTACAAGACAAGGTTTCTCAGTTAACTGCATTTACTGAGTGTCTATTGAGCGCGGAGTGCTTAACTAGGTGCTGGGGGAGTTATAAAGGAAGTAGACATGGTCCCTGTGTTAAATGACCTGAAGTCAAAGGAGCCATTTGTCCTGTACACCAAATGAATAAGGCTGTTTTTAAAAAAGGGATAGGCAGTCCTCCTACTTTAACAATAAAGGAGAGAGGAAAAACCCAAAGAGTCCAATGAGGAAATTCCATTTGCCTTTTCAAAACATAGAAGAGTAAAAGGAATTTGAAATTTAAAAGCCAAAAGCAAAGGTACAAAAATCAAGTAAGGAAAAATAGAACAATGCAGAAATTCAATTGCAGAGATCCCTTTAATAGGATATGGAGATAAACTGAGATTCTTATTGAACGAAATGTAAATGTGACAAGGAATACCATCTGGAATTTCCCAGGCTTAGTCAATCTTGACACTTGGAGCTTAAACTTTTCATCTCCTGGAATCAAGAGTGGGAATATCTTTCCATGATTAAATGCTGCATCCTTTGATGGATTGGGAAGTACTGTACTTAGAAATGCAGCAGCAACTAAGGGAAATGAACAAAAGCAGGATGAGGAGCTAGGGATACTGCCTTTATACTAGACACTTAAAAAGTGTGTCTGAATCTAACATCTGACATTTTATGGTCCTAAAAAGTTGCAGAAGAGGAAAAAAGTTCAAGAGGCAGAGCACTTATCTGTGTCAGGACTGCAAGGGATGAAGGGGTATCCTTGGAAAATAGCCCAGGACCCTTCTGACTAATGAAAATGGCTTGTAGCAAATTCAGAAAAACGGCACACAAGCTAACAGCAAAATGACTTTGAGCCAAGATCTAGCTCTAGATTGTCTAACACTGTTAAAAGACAATAACAACACCAAAAAAAAAAAAACAGGCAACCTTAAGGACCAAACAATGCCAATGAGACAATTCCTTTGACACTAGCATCAGGCCTAGTGGATAGAGCATGGGACTGGGAATCAGGACCTTGGTTCTAATCCCGACTCTGCCACTTCTGTGTGAATTTGGGCAGCTCACAACTTCTCTGGCCTCAGGTCCCTCATCTGTAAAATGGGGATTAAGACTGTGAACCCCATGTGGGACAGGGACTGTGTCCAACCTCATTTGCTTGAATCCATTCCAGCACTTAGTACAGTGCCTGGTTCATTGTAAGCACTTAACAAATTGTAGTATATTCATTATTAGTAAACCCCAGGAAAGTTACTTGTTATATCTATGCCTTGGTTTTCTCATCGGCAATAAAACAGATATGACTGTTCCTATCAGTGGTTCTGAGGTCTTAGTCACTTGCTCTAGGGAAGCCCAGGATCCTTGAAGTACAAGCTGTAGTCACTGCTCTGTTCAGGAAATTATTGCTATTCCTACTTCCATTACCAGACATATCTGGTCTACCATCTCTGTTATACTGTACCTTCCAAAACACTTAGTACATTGCTCTGCACACAGTACACACTCAATACGATTGATGGATCTTTTTCACTAATGTTGCTCCTGGTGTCTGCTGCTGTACCACAATGGATTTTTCAATAAATCAATCGATCATTTATTGAACGACTACTGTGTGCAGAGAACTGTACTAAGCATTTGAGAGAGTACAATATAGAATATATTTCCCCTTCAAAAAGTCCAATTTGAATAGCAAAGTAGCTGCCCATTTCCCTTCCCCCGTCAGCACGCCCCACAGACTCAGTCAGCCTTGCCAACCATCAAGGCTTCAGACTTGATTTGCCTGAACAGCCCCCAGAGGGATGTTTTCCCCTCTCATTTGTGGATGCCTTTTTGAGCTCTGAATGACCAAAAAGAATGAAGAAGCTTTGACTTTGCAGAACTGAAGAGTGGGAGGGTAGGTTGCAGATAAAAGCCTAGGCCCACGCTATCAAATAACAAAGTCATTTCAATTATCTTGAAATGTGGGTGAATTGAGCTGCCTTGAAGGGTTCCTGGGGGAAAAGTCACTCACTCGCTCAACAACATATATTTAGTGCTCGGTGTGTGCACTTGGAGCACTGCACTATGGAAACTGCTCAGGAAGAACAAGGCATTATTTTGGCATTTGAGGGGGAGGTACCGGGGACAAGGGAGAAAGGAAGGTAAGAGTGGAGGAAAAGCTTCATCCTATATATGACACAAAGATAAGTGGCAGGATCAGCGTACTGCCACCTCAGCCAAAGGTTTCAATTCCAGCTCATTTCTGGGACATTCCAGGAAATGCAGTAATAAAGGTTATTCTTGTGCCAAACTCAAAGCTCAGATGCTTTACTTCTTAGGGTACTGCTATATCTACCAGGAGTTTCAGGCAGCCAATATGGATTAATCAGTTAAAAATGGAGCACAAGCCAGAAATGAAGTTCACTTTGCCATCACCTGTCCAACATACTCAACACTTTGCCCTCTCCAGGGTGAGGAAGTGCTAAAAGGTAGAGGTTAGGTGAAGAGAGTGAGGGGGAGTCTTTGGAATTAACGCTCCCCTCCGCGACAGAACTGGTGATGTGTTATCAGCAACTGGCGAGCACCAGGTACATGCATGTTACCGTTTAACATGAATTAGGCTACTTTTGTGTGCCCGGTGATGCTTGCAACACTATGAGAGATATGGGCCATGCCCACAAAAACCTTCCATTTTAAAATACACAAGACAGACGCAAATGTAAAAAGGCACCAGAAAAAAAAAAAACACTTGGCCAAAAACTATTCCATTCCTTTCTCCTGCTCCTTTCTCTTTCCTCAGCCACACTTCTGATTTGGGGAAAGAATACTGGAGTGAGGCAGCAAGTTCAAAACAAGAGAAGGAATCCAGCTCTTGCGTCTGTACAGACCATGCTCCCAGCTACGGTTGGAGACCCTGAAAGAGGACAGGCCTGTAATCAGATATCTTTTCTTGACCTTTCAACCAGTGTGCATATGCAGAGTGCATGGTTACAGACTTTAAAAAATAATAATGATGGCATTTATTAAGTGCTTACTATGTGCACTGTTGAAGTGCTGGGGAGGTTACAAGGTGGTCAGGTTGTCCCATGGGGGGCTCACAGTCTTAAAATAGTCTTAATATTTTACAGATGACGTAACTGAAGCACAGAGAAGTTAAGTGACTCACCCAAAGTCTCACAACTGACAATTGGCAGAGGATGGGGGAAACTTCAGGAATTCTAAATCCCCCAATTCAGTTTCAATGCACTGTTAGAAATGTCAATTGAACAACCAATTTATAAATCTGCAGAGGAAAAGAGGGGATTGACAGGAAACATCAAACTGTGCCATTATCTTCAATTTCTTCCTCTGACAAAGATTAACAACTTGAGCGAATTAAGGGACATGTGAGGAAATGGGTACATTGTGGGACTCTAGAAGGTATTGGATATGGGGATTCATGAGATCCTTAGGGGAAAGATGAGAACAACAGATTAGCAAAAAAAAGATTAGAAAGAAAGCTGAATGACCTTGGGGCTCGTCACTTAAATTCTCTTTGCCTCAGTTACCTCATCTACAAAATGGGGATTTAGACTGTGAGTCCTGTGTGGGATAGAGACTCTGTCCATCCAACCCAATTATTTTGTCTCTACCCCTAGCACTTAGTACAGTTCCTGGCATATAGTAAGCACTTAACAAGTACCATGAAAACAAAACAAAACAAAAAAAATGGACATAAAATGTATGTGCTCTTTCTGCTCTGGTACAGAATCAGGTTGGCAAAGGGAATATTCTGGGGTCAATATCATTCAATATTTCTACCAGCAAATCCATTCTGGCAAGCACTCTTTCTCATGCCTTTTTCCTCTTCAGAAGAATGCGTCAAATGAGCCAGCTGGAGTGTACAACTTGTTATTCTAAACGAAAGTGCTGAGCATGGCTTTTTTTCCCCTTTAGTCTCTCTCATGTCATGGGAAATTAATGCAAATCATTTGCAATACAGTAGTTTAGCTTCTCAGCTACAAAAAATGAAGATCACACTAGTTCAGATTTCCACACCCCAGGGGGACTTCAGGGGTGTACTCTGTTACTCACTGGCTATAGAGTTCAGCCTCCAATAATGTGGGTATGATTATCTAGTCACATCTTCTCTTCCTGACCTTCTCTTCCTCCTGTGGCTTTATCTTTGGGTCATTTCAGGATTTATCAGCTCCTCTTCTGGAAGGAGTACCCCGGAAGGGCAGGAAAAGACTGACACTGTTGGTGCTCCAGCCCTGACTAAAAGTCATGCTGGGAAGGAGGGCCTCCTCTATTGCTTGAAATACGGCTTCTGAATTCTTGGTGGCTTTTAATTATCCAGTCAGTCAGTCAATTGAATGTGCAGAACACTGTATTAAGCACTTGGGACAGTCCATAAAACAATATAACAGACTCTCTTGGTTGCCCCAAACCACAGAGAACCAAGAGTTGACAGAACAATGAACAGAATCCAACATTAGTGAAATAATACCACACACTTGTGCAATTGTAGTGTGAGGAAAACAATATCCAGACATATCCAAGGTACCGCCTTCTCGCAATGCAACCTCCCCAAGAATAAAGTCTGTCTTACTTGCTGTTTTGGCATATCTCTGCCAAACCCTAGCCCTACTCTATCTCTTCCCTCCCCACCTTCCTGTCTCTCTGGCGATACCTTCACCATGTCTTTTATACTCACCAGTGAATTTTTTTCTTTTTTCACACTTTAATTTGAACCTCAGTAGCAACTGCCTTCCCTGCTGCTCTAACTTCCTCTTTATGGGCTCACAGCTTGGCAACCATGCCCCAGCCAAAGCCAGGGGGATGGGGGAGACAGACCTGGGAGGAGACTACCCCACCAAATCTCTCCTGAGTTCAACTCTGTCTCTACAGGCAGGGATGAGGAGCAGACCTGGAAGCTGGGGAAGGAGAAGTGGCAAGAGAATCCAGTGGCTGCCATGAGTTTAAAACTCAAGTTAAAAAATAAAATACTGTGAAGGGCAAAAGCTGTGGATGGGAAGAAGAGCACAAGGGGACCAAGGAAATATGGGGAGGGAGAAAGTTGATTAGATTGGATGAGGTACAACTGTATATCAAAAGGTCAGTTATATAAAACAACGAATCAATAGCATTTCAATCAAGCAATCAATGGTGTTTGAGCATTTACTGTGTGCAGAGAACTATACTAAGCATCTGGGAGAATGCACTACAATAGAGTCGGTAGCCACTTTCTCTGTTCTCAAGGAGCTTAAAATCTAGTCGGGGAGGCAGATGTTAAAGAATTACAGACAGATTTGCATGTCATAACTTGAAAGAATGCCCTTTTTTGGCTAAAGTAGCATGCCTACGCAATAGTTACAGATAGGCTAGTAGGTCTATTCTTTCTTAATACTAGACATTTTGCCACCAAAGACACAATATATCAGTAAGGAAAGTGTTAGTTCCCTGCTCCTCATTCTACCGGGGCTCAAGTTTTTAAAGTTGCCAAATCCCTGGGTGGAATTCAACCTGCCACTGGGGCCCTGGCAGACCAACAACCAATGGTATTTGTTGAATACAGAATGTATGTACAGAACTGCATTAAGTTCATTCATTCATTCATTCAATCAATCATACAGCTTGTATGTACTCTGGTATAGTGCCAGTCACATAATAAGCACTTAAATACTATAAAAATGGAATTTTCAACCTTTTAATGTGTGTAAGAGGGCAAGAGAGCTTTAGAGTGCAGCACTCATAGCTGAAAAGATGGTGGGAGGGTTCAGCAGAGCAAAAATGAAGGATTGGGGCAAGAGGGAGCTCAAAACGCCATAGCAGAAAAGTCACCCTTAAAAAAAGGAAGAGAGGCTTATTAAGGGCAGACACAGAAGCAGCATGGTCAAGTAGAAAGAGCATGGGCCTGAGATCCAGGAGACCTGGGTTCAAATGCCAGCTCTCCCACTTAGCTCTTGTGTGATCTTGGGCAAGTCACTTAACTTCTCTGTGCCTCAGTTCCCTTATCTGCAAAATGGGGATTAAATGTCGGCAAGCCCCATGTGGGACAGGGACTGTTAGTGATCTCATTATCATCTGGCTACCCCAGCGTTTCATACACTGCTTGGCCCATAGTAAGCACTTAAATATTTAAAAGTCCTCAAGGAGAAAACTTTACTGAACAAGAAGCAGCTTGAGATTCAGTGCCAGCACAGGAAATGGAAAGGGTGGCTGAAGAAAGAAACTAAAGAGACTTTCCCAAACCTAAATGCATTGAGCCTAAAAGGGACACCAAGAAACACTGTTTGGATAACAAAGTTTGGAAATTTGAGGGTGCGATCCAATAGGAAGGTGGGAAGCATTGATAAAACATGCCCAGGGGAGGGATGCACAGGAATGGAAACACAAAAACACCTGCTGCCGGAATTTCAGGTGGCAAAGGATTTTTGTAGACCATGGGCAAAGGGACTACAGGATCTGTGATCTATGGAAAATTAATATTTGCCTCACCTTCAACCCCACAGCACTTCTGTGCATATCTTTGAATTACATATGATATAGAAGTTATTTATATTAACATCTCTCTCCTCCTCTAGACTGTAAACTGGTTATGGGCAGGGAATATGTCCGCTAATTCTGTTGCATTCTTCTTTCCCAAACACTCAGTTCAGTCTGCAATTTGCAAGCGCTCAATAAATACCAATGATTGATATTCTCCTAAGCCCTTAGTACAGTACTCTGCATGTAGTAAGCACTTGATAAATGCCACTAATTGATCTGAAATTGGGGTACCTGACATACAAGCAAAAATTTTATGACAATTTTAGAATGTTAATCATCCACTTCACAACAGAAGATTCTGGTGAGTATTCTTTTGTTTGAGGGAGTCAAAACTAGAGGGTTTTCAGAGGGAACCATGGGAGCAGACTTGAGGTCATGGAAAAAGCAATGGAAGGTATCGTGAAAGGATGAAAGAAAGAAGGAATGGTACTGGAATGTTAAAAGCTTTCTAAATGAATGAATTTTATTACAAGCTTGTTTTAAATGGTTGATTTTTGTAATATAAAGAAAGAAAATCTTTCTCCTGAAAAATGGGCACAACATTTTTTTTTCTTTCCCAACTTCACAGGAATGTCTTGAAGATTAATTATCATGTTAGAGTCACCCACCATGAAAGGCAGAGCATAGATGATGAGTATGCTGGGCTCTCCAGAGGAGAGGTGCCATTAAAATCCAGTGAACAATTGCTCCTTGTTTCATTTTTTAATCTCACCCTCCAGGTGAGTCATATGCCTTCCTCCTCATAGACTAAAGATCACTTCTAGCTTATCTCACACTCTCCATAAACCCGACTCTTCAGTCACTTTTCCCAGGCAGAGCACCAAGAAACTTGTCACCCCTTTATTAACAACAAGATGTCTCTCACATTTGTCAAGATGAATAAAAAACAACGGCTCATTATGGAAATCATGTCTTTGTTTTAATGATGATTAGTGGCAACAACTCTTCTGGAAGAGATTTGGGGGCCATGAATCATTTCCATGAGTATGAGTGGAATAATTGGAAGCTACGCAATCATGACAGTGCCATTTACTCTGTTTGGACATTTTTTTAAACACTGGGCTACCCCTAAACAGCCCCCGCTATAGACAACAAAGTTTGATTTTTGGATAAATATTTTTCAAGTCTTCACAGGCACTGAAAAGTCCCAGGATGGCATTTCAAAAATGCAAATTACAGAGGCATAGGTATTTTAAAACCCTGGTAATTCAGGAAAGATCTGGCCGGCTCAAATTAAGATATATACTGATCACCAAATGTACACAGTTGCACCTACTTTTAGAAGGGGAAGAATGATGTGAATTAATGCTTCACTCCAGAGGCCAATCATTCACTTCTATTTGAGCACGGTGACAGCAAGTCAAATAACACAAACAAAAAAAATCCTTCCAGATGTCACAGAATACAACACCAAAACAACTGCTCCATTAAAAATAAAAAGTGAGAAGATATATGAAACTGTCTTTTCTTCAACGATGTGTGTGTGTGTGTGTGTGTGTGTGTGTGTGTGTGAGAGAGAGAGAGAGAGAGAGAGAGAGAGAGAGAGAGAGACAGACAGACAGACAGACAGACAGACAGACAGACAGACAGACAGACACTGGGAGAAAAGAGTGAGAGGCAAAGGCAGTTCCTTTGGGGTGTTACGAAGGAATAGAAAGCATGTACTTTCTCCTCTCTCCCCCTCTAGGACTCCTTCTTCAGACTCTCCCCCTCTAGATGAAGCCCACTGTGGGGCAGGAAATTTATCTGTTTACTGTTGTATTGTATTCTCCCCAGCACTTAATACAGTGCTCTGCACACAGTATGCGCTCAATAAATATGATTGACTGACTGCTCTCAAGGAGTTCATACAGTGAAAGGGAAGACGGGACAGACTTCATTAAAGTGTGACCAGCCTCCCCACTTATCAGTGACCACTGCAGAAGGGAAGCTTGCTTTGCCAACTTGTAGCACAGTGGGCCTTTGTTGCCAGGAGGGGCAAAGAATCTAAAAAATCTCCCCTTCCCTTGCACGCGCACACACACACACACACACACACACACACACACACACACACACACACACACACACACACACACACACACACACACACACCCCTCCCCCCCATACTATCTTAGCTTATTTCAGTGTTCTTCAATTGGAATAATGAATATTTCATACACTCTTATTGCTTGTAATTCACTGTTGCTTGTTCTGTCAGGCTATCCTCCCCCACTTGGATTGTGAGTCCCTCGTTGGACAGGGACCCTGCTTTAATTTATCTTGTATTTACCCCGGAGCTTATAGAGCTCTTGGCACACCAACTTCTCCCCAAATCACTTCTCCAAAAGGCCTTTCCTGACTAAAGCTTCACTTCCCCCATTCACCCTCTCTGTTGCCTATGCACTTGGGTCTGTACAATTTTAAGCACCTTTTCAACCCACCCCCATAGCACTTAGGTCCATATCCATTTGCAATCTATTTTAATGTCGGTCTCCCCATCTAGTCTCTAAAATCCTTGTGGGTAGGGATCATGTCTACATACCCTATTTTATCATACTCTTCCAAGCATTTATTACACTGCTCAGCACACTGTAAGCACCCAAAAGCATACCTCTGTTTGATATCCTCTATAGTAACAAGGTTTGTTTTTAAAAAATTCCAGGTAACTATTTTGATGGTCTTAAAAAACAGAGGTCTTTTCTTTGCCACCTATCATTTTTGCCAAACCAGGCCAATCTCCAGACTCCTCCACAGACTCCTGGAACTCCTTCCAGCCCACATTAAAATCTATTTTTGTCTTATTCAGAGCCTTCTCTATCACCTGCACCTTTTCCCTCAATTTCCCCTTGCCTCATTCCCTCCCACAGACTCAGCTTCCAACTCTTGGTTCATTCTAATCTCACAGTCTCCTCCACTCAAGCATGTCCTTCATCTGTCTCCTCTGCTCCCCATCTCCAGCCTCTGAGGCTTCTTTCCTCAAGGCCTCAATCACGGAACCATGCAACAGACAATTATTCACTTAAGCAGAAACATCCGAGCCCTGTTTCACATTGTCCTGGTGACAACTTTTCCACGGTCACCTTCTCTGTACCAGCTCAATCTACAAAGCAGGCAATGAGATGGCTACTTTGGGTTTTTTTGTTTTGTTTTTTAATGATATTTGTTAAGCACTTACAATGTGCGAGGCTGGGGTGGATATAGGCTAAGCAGGGTTGCCTAGTGGATACAGTATGTGCCCGGTAGTCAGAGGGACCTGAATTCTAATCCCGCTCTGCCACTTGTCTGCTGAGTGACCTTGGGCAAGTCAGTTCACTTCTCTTTACTTCAGGTACTTCATTTGTAAACCCCATATGAGACAGGGACTTTGTCCAACCCAATTTGCTTGTATCCACCCCAGCACTTAGTATAGTACATAATAAGTGCTTAACAAATCCCACAATTATTGTTATTATTATTGAACACAGTTCATGTACCAAATGGGCCTCACAGTCTCAATCCCCATTTCACAGATGGAGTAACTGAGGCACAGAGAAGTTAAGTGACTTGCCCGAGGTTGCACGGCAGACAAGTGGTGGAAGCAGGATTAGAACTGATTCCCAGGCCCATGTTCTATCCCCTAGGCCTCACTGAATTTCAAAATTTGCACCCACACTGGAGTGCAATAAACCATCTTGGATGGACAAACACAGATCTATGAGTGACCATGCCCACAAAAGGCACCCTGCAAAAAGAATGAAGTATATGACATCCAGGATTAATCTTCTGAGTCCTCTTCCACAGTTCGTGCCATTATCCACCATGCATCCCCTGTAATTTTCCTCTGTAGTGCAATTAAAGGCAGAGGTTAACACATTTTTTTGTTATGAGCTTTGGTCATTCACACAGCCACACCTGCTGAGGCTGTGAAAAAGTCCCTCCATATGTAGGTAATGTATTAATTCAAGTCCCACAATGTTCTGCGAAGGCTGCTGGAAATCTATCTTTTAAGGCATGATGAATTCCTGCTCATTGAAACCTTCAAGATACTTATATTTCTTGTTGGAGTAATTATGAGCAATAACCACCTATTCTGGTTCTGAGCCAGGGGAGTTAGGGATACAGCTAGGGAGCCATGGAGGTGATGGAAGCTGTGCAACAGTGGCAAAAACTATTGGGGGAACCATGGGAAGAAAGAGGAGAGGAAACTGTAAGATCCAGGTTGGAAGGGAACAAGTCTAACAACTCTGTTGTATTGCATTTACTCATTCAATCGTATTTATTGAGCACTTACTGTATGCAGAGCACTGTACTCTGTATACTGTACTGCACTGTATACTGTATACCTCTGTACACTGCACTGTACTCTGCACTGTATACGGAGCACTTGGAGCACACAATATAACAATCAACAGACACATTCCCTTCCCACAACAAGTTTACAGCTTAGAGGATGAGCTTACAGTGCTTAGTACAGTGCTCTTTAAATACCACTGCTTCATTTCGTTGGTGAGAAAGGAGCCACAAGGACAATGCTGAGGGCTGGGGTAAGGAAAAGTGGCTCAATCAATCAATCAATCGTATTTATTGAGCACTTACTGTGTGCAGAGCACTGTACTAAGCGCTTGGGAAGTACAAGTTGGCAACATATAGAGACAGTCCCTACCCAACAGTGGGCTCACAGTCTAGAAGGGGGAGACAGAGAACAAAACCAAACATACTAACAAAATAAAATAAATAGAATACATATGTACAAGTAAAATAGAGTAATAAATATGTACAAACATATATACATATACACAGGTGCTGTGGGGAAGGGAAGGAGGTAAGATGGGGGGATGGAGAGGGGGATGAGGGGGAGAGGAAGGAAGGGGGTCAGTCTGGGAAGGCCTCCTGGAGGAGATGAGCTCTCAGTAGGGCCTTGAAGGGAAATCTTCAAGAATTTGGTGGGCTCGAGAATTTGGTGGGTACTGGGGTGGTAGGACAGAAAGAGAAACTGGAGATGGCAGTGGCAGGAGACATGAAGAGAGAGGCAGCTCTCTTGGGTGAGCAAGTTGGGGAAGGAGGAGGAAAGGAAAAGAAGCAAAGGGAAAGGTTAGAGTCTCCCATGGTCAACCCAACTCTTCTGGACACTCCCTAGCTCTCCAACTAAGCCAAGGAAATCTCCAGCTGGGCCATTCCACTTCGGAGTCTATGTGGGGGTGGGGGTTGGGGGAGAGGAAAGAAGGAAACATATGGTTGGATCTCTCTAGCACCTCCTACCCCTCTTTTACCAAAGCTTCTTAGAACCTCTCTCTTTTTTTTAATGGAATTTGTAAGCACTGTCCTAAGTTCTGGGTTAGATACCAGCAAATTAGGGTGGACACAGTCCCTCGCCCACATGGGGCTCACAGTCTCAGTCCCCATTTTCTAGATGGGTAACTGAGGTCCAGAGAAGTAAAGTGACTTGCCCAAGGTCACACAGCAGACCAGTGGCAGAGCTGGGTTTAGAACCCAGGTCCTTCCAACTCCCAGGCCTTTGCTCTATCCACTAGGCAATGCTGCTTCCCCAGGACAGCAGGATGTTGAATGGTGGGTGATAAAATCCTCTAAATGTATAGGGGTTTTTTTTATCATTACTATATCACGGCTGCTAAGATGATGGTGATTATCACACAACCTTACATCAAGACGAGGTAATTAGGAAGAAGTTTAGAAACGGAAGCACAGAAAGGATAAGTAACTTGTTAACGGTCACGCAGAAGAGCTGGAACCAGATTCAAGATTTCTTGACTTCCAGTTCAGGGCTCAATCAACTAGAATATAGAGGTACCTCCAGCAGCAGGGCAAGCCACAATGAAAGGACTTGTCTTACTCTGGCTTTCCTCTGAGCCAGCCACCTGGCTATAGTTGGGTATTATACCCATATTTGCACGGTCCTATAAATTCCTTTTCCAACAAAAATCTTTTCAACAACAACAAAAATACCTCTTATCCCTCCCTCTTTGTGTATGAATTCTACATGGGACAACGACTATGTCTGATTTGATTATCTCCTATCTACCTAGTCCAGTGCTTGGCACATAGTAATTCCATCATTCATTCATTCATTCAATTGTATTTATTGAGTGCTTACTGTGTGCAGAACACTGTACTAAGCGCTTGGGAAGTACCAGTTTGCAACATATAAAGATGGTCCCTACCCAACAGCGGGCTCACAGTCTAGAAGGGGGAAACAGACAACAAAACAAAACATATAAACCAAATAAAATAAATAGTATAAATATGTACAAGTAAAATAAATAGAGTAATAAATATGTACAAACATATATACATATATACAGGTGTTGTGGGGAGGGGAAGGAGGTAAGACGGGGGATGGAGAGGGGGACGAGGGGGAGAGGAAGGAGGGGGCTCTGTCTGGGAAGGCCTTATCATGCATCTGTCAAAGCTGCCTGAACTTATCAGTCGTCTAAGCAAATCAATAATGCTGATACATGAAAGTTTCCAAGGCATTTTGTAACCATTCCAGGACAATAATTTAAGTCTGTCTCCCCCATTATCTTATGAACACCTTCAGGGCAGGAAACTGTTGTCTTGCTTCTGTTGTAGTAATAATAATTATTATGGTATTTGTTAAGCTCTTACTATGTGCCAGGCACTGTTCTAAGTGATGGGGTAGATATAAGATATTCAGGTTGGACACAGTCCCTGTCCTACATTGGGTTCACAGTCTTAATCCCCATTTTACAGATGAGGACACTGGGGCACAGTGAAGTTAAAGTGACTTCCCCAAGGTCACACAGCAGACAAGTGGTGGATCCTGGATTAGAATCCACTACTTTCTGATGTCCAGGTCTGTGCTCTATCCACTAGGCCATGCTGCTCCTCTACTGAACTCTCTCAAGCACAAAATGTGTGACCTTGGGTAAGTCACTTTGCTTCTCTGTGCCTCAATTCCCTCATCTGTAAAATGGGGATTGAGTCTGTGAGCCCCATGTGGGACAGGGACTGTGTTCAACTTGATAAATTTGTATCTAGCCCAGCACTTAGTTCAGTGCCTGGCACATAGTAAGCACTTAAATACCGCAATTATTATTATTATTATTATTATTATTATTATTATTATTATTATGTGGCACCCTTCAAACAGAAGATGCTCAATAAATGACATTGATTAATTTGATCAAATAATGTTTTTTTCTTAATTTAAACAACACCTTTTTTTCCCCCTGCAAGGAAGCTCAATGAGTTTTCCCAATCCTTAACAGTCAGTAATCACCTAGACAATATAGACAGTAGACAAAAAAATCTGCACAGCATGGTAATGATTCATTTCCTCTAGACTGTAAGCTCCTTGTGGGCAAGGAAACATATCTACCAAATCTGTTATACTGTCCTCTCCCAAGTCCCTAGTACAGTGCTCCGCACACAATAAATGCCCAATAAATGCCTGATTCCCCTATTTTTGTAATAAAACAGACCTCTAAGTGTAGTTATTTGCTACAACTCATTATTGTAGGATTTCTCTCTATCTAGTATGACACCTGCCTTCACTTCTTCATTTATTTTGCCTGGGTAACTGTCTCTTCTTCATGCATTCCTTGCGGGCATTAACGTTTTGGGTAAGCGCTCCTGCTCCCACAACTTCACTTGAAGTCGACAGAGCGATCGGCTAAAAAACTTCTCATAGCTAAGATCTGATGGTTTCCACCCCTTTGTTGACTTCACTGCAGGATATGGACATATTTGGAAGGGGAAATGCTGGTCTCAATGCTTTTTCTAATTCACTAATTTCTCACACTACAAGCCTCACAGTCTCTTTAGCTAGGAAATCAATGCCTGTTTAAGTAGAAAACCCAAATGTGCCAACATTTCCTTCCACATTCCCAAGCTCATCCCTTCCCAAGCCACTCTCAATCCAGTGTATAATGACTGAGCTATAAAACTTGGTTAAAATCCTCTCTCCTCTTACCCATCTTAGAGAATGTTGAAATGTGAGTACTGGAGAATGTGGAAGCATTTTTGGCTTTTAATAGCCAACTAGGTTCACCTGTTCCCTCTAGACTGTAGCTCATTGTAGAGAAAGTGTCTACCGACTCTGTTGCAGTGTACAGCAGAGAGGCAGTGCGGCTCAATGGAAAGAGCATGGGCTGTGGAGCCAGAGGTCATGGGTTCAAATCCCAGCTCCACCAATTGTCAGCTGTGTGACTTTGGGCAAGTCACTTAACTTCTCTTTGCCTCCGTTACCTCATCTGTAAAATGGGGATTAAGACTGTGAGCCCCCAGGGGGACAACCTGATCACCTTGTAACCTTCCCAGTGCTTAGAACAGTGCTTTGCACATAGTAAGTGCTTAATAAATGCCATTATTATTACTCTCCCAAGCACTTAGTACAATGCTCTGCACATACTCTGGGTTGGGTAGGGACCGTCTCTATACGTTGCCAATTTGTACTTCCCAAGCGCTTAGTACAGTGCTCTGCACACAGTAAGCACTCAATAAATACGATTGATTGATATTAAGCACTCAATAAGGCCACTGATTCATTCACTCAATCAAGTACAAAGGGGAATGAAACAGATATTATGCAGCAAAGATTAGTAGAACGAGAGCCAGCCTGGGAGCCTGATACTCAAGGTGACTTTATTTCCACTGGTGACACAAAGCTAAAATACCATCATGAATTCTGCTGTCCAATGATCCAATGATACAGACAAGTAAGTAGCAAATGATAAAATGCTTAGCGTATCCACTGGGTGACTGATTGAGCTTGGTGTCAACATGGCATTAAGATTCAGAGCAAAACACCAACTTGTACTTCCCAAGTACTTAGTACAGTGCTCTGCACACAGTAAGCGCTCAATAAATATGATTGAATGAGTGAATGAAAAACACAGGGAGCCTCATGTGGAACAGGGACTGTGTCCCTTTTTTGTGGTATTTGTTAAATGCTTACTATGTGTCAGGCACTGTTCTAAGCGCTGGGGTGGATACAAGCAAATCAAGTTGGACACAGTCCCTGTCCCACATGGGACTCAGTCTCAATCCCCATTTTACAGATGAGGTAACTGAGGCACAGGGAAGTGACTTCCCCAACGTCACAGAGTAGACAAGTGGCAAAGCCTAGATTAGAATCCATGACCTTCTTGCTCCCAGGCCCGCGCTTTACCCACTACGCCATGTAGGCAAGACAAGCCCCTATGATACAAACATAACATTAATGCATACACAAAAATACAAGTAAACATGTGACAACCTCTCTATTTCCTTAAACAAAGGAAAATGATAAAACTTGCTTTCCCCCTTTCCCAGGAATGCTCAAAGAAAAAAAAAAGATACATATGAGAAGTGTGAGTGCCATATTAATAGTATTTATTAGGTTCTTGCTATAAGCTAAGCATTTCACTGATTACTAGAATAGATACAAGACAATCAGAACAGACACAATCTCTGTTCTAATCGGGGGGCTCAAAATTGAAGAAGTAGGGAGATCATATACCCAGTTTATTGATAATGAAACTGAGGCACCAAGAACATAAGTGAATTGCCAACAGTCACATGGGAGGCCTGTGCTGGAGCTGGGATTAGAATACAGGTCATCTCACTCTGAGTCCCATAATCTTTCCACTGGGTCACCTTGGAAGAGATTTCTTTTTAGGGTCATCTCAGTCTGAAAAAGCACTGCAACCTCAGGAAGAGTCCAAAGTGACTTCCTTTCTTCCCCCAGATCTACCAAACCTGTCCAATTTCCAAGGAAGTTAGCCATTCACCTTCCAAATAGTGTCATGGAGGGGCTAGAGTTTCATTTGTCACTTGGTATGATGACTTCCTGGAGACAGGCACTGCCTTTTAAACTGAAATGCTGTTGATTTCCTGGCATTTAAAGACTTGTCCTCATCTTCTCTTGCTAAGGCCTCCCTCCGTGTGGAGGGTTGAGCCATTATTCTTAAATAGAGAGTGTCCAGGATAAGGAGTACATATTTATTACTCTATTATTACTCTATTACTCTATTACTCTATTAAAGTACATATTTATTACTCTATTTATTTATTTATTTATTTTACTTGTACATTTCTATCCTATTTATTTTATTTTGTTGGTATGTTTGGTTCTGTTCTCTGTCTCCCCCTTTTAGACTGTGAGCCCACTGTTGGGTACGGACTGTCTCTATGTGTTGCCAATTTGTACTTCCCAAGCGCTTAGTACAGTGCTCTGCACATAGTAAGCACTCAATAAATACGATTGATTGATTGATTGAGTACATAAGCGTGAAGACACAAGGAGAATTATTTAGGTGGTGTGTTTTTTAATCTCTGAGGGTAGGTATGAGGTTGTAAAAGTTTTCTAAAAAGGACATTCCATGACTCAGAGTTCTTTGGTCCTTGCTATTCCACACTGGTGAACTGCTCCTGATTCTGAAAGCTTTGTATTTTTAAAAGCAGGGGATCAATCAGGGGGGTCTTGTATTCTACAGTTCTGGCTATGGAGAGCACAAAATTAATTCACATCATCCTTCAGTAGTCTTTGAGGAAAGAACCTCATCTCTTCCTCCACTTCACACTCAGGGAACTTCCTGTGCAGGGCTGGGGAGGGAGAGAGGGAGAGAGGAAGAGAGAGGGAGGGAAAAAAGAGAGACGAGAGGAAGGAAGAGAGAGAGAGGACTGAAAGAATGCATAGGGTGTTCTGCTTGATGACGTTAACTTTGCTGACAGCCCAGACAGACAGACTGTGGGAGGATTTTTATTTTAAATTAGCACAACCAGGATGGAATGATAGGGTCTTCCACTATCATGGGTGATGTCTACACTGCAAAAAGCTGATACTTTGGGGTATTTTTAAAAGTTTGTCTTCTTTATTCCCCTCCCTGGCAACCTTAAACTGTAATTTTATAGTGACAGGGACCATATCTAATTCATTCCCTGATGTACTCTCCCAAGTGTTTAGAAGAATGCCCTAAACATAATAAGCACTCAATAAATATGATTGATTGATGGCAGTCATTCAATCAACTGATTCTTGTACTCTATTCCCCCCATAGGCCTTTCAGAAAAAGACATCTCATTTACCCAGGTCCATGTCTTCCTCAAGTGCACGGTACTACCAAGGTAATGAGGAAGGGGATGAATGACACTGGAGGGAGATACTGAATAGAAGCCAAGGACTGAAACTTTGTGTGGACAATTAGAACTCCAGTCCAAGTGGAATGCTGCCATAGAGGGTAGCAACTGATAGACAATTGGATCATGGAGTCAAGACCCTTCCATCCAACTTCCAGCTCTGCCTCTAATTAACTGAGGACACAGGAGGCCTCTTCTCATTATTATTATGATTATTATTGTGGTATTGGTTAAGTACTTACCATGTGTTAAATGTTCTAAATGCTGGGGTAGATACAAGTTAATCAGGCTGGACACAGTCCTTATCCCACATGAGGCTCACAGTCTAAGTAAGAGGGAGAAGAGGTATTAAATCCCCATTTTCAAGATGAGGAAATTGAGGTATCAAGAAGTTAAGTGATCCCAAGGTCACAGAACAGGCAGGTAGTAGAGCCAGAATTAGAACTCGGGTCTTCTGACTTGTAGGCCTCTTTTCACTAGGCCAGGCTACTACTAGGTGGAAATAGATTCAGGAGAATTCTCAAGAAGCTGCTGTTGAAAGGGGATGCACACAGGCAGGAAGGGCAGAACAAATGTTTCAAAAAACAAAGGTCCGAACAGTGGACTAATAGAAGACTACAGCAGGAGACAGTTCAACCTGACAGATCTGAAAGATGGCATTCCAGGCAGCTGAGGTGTAGTGGGACAGTTAGGAGGATAAGAAGGGAGAGAGCTGATTGAGGGCCCCCACAGCAAATGGTCAAGAGTTCCTCCTTATTGCAAAGAGGGCTGGGCAACTACTGGATGTTTGTGAGGAGACTTGTGTAAAACAATACTTAAGAAAAATCGAACCAGGCAGCAGAGTGAAGTATGGACTGCAGAGAGGAAAGTCAAGGAGGGCCCCTACTCAATCTATTTTAATGCCTATCTCCTCCTCTAGCTATCTAACACATCTAACAGCTTTGTTGTGTTGTACTTTCCTAAGCACTTAGTACAGTGCTCTGCATGCAAGTGCTCAATACCCCTGACGGACTGACTGAGGCTGGAACCGTAGAGTCGGAATACATAAAGTTGTAGTGCTTGGACAGCAGGATAGCAGCTTGGATGGAGAGGAAGGGGTGGATCCTGTGAAAGCAGAGATGTTTTGGTGCCAGACTGGTTTCAGGTGACAGGTGAGGTGCCCAGCGTGCAGCACAGCATGAAACTAGCAAGATCCATGAGGAAGGAATCTTGCTGTTCTCTGAATTCTAAATCTGCAACTCCTTGCCTTGGCTTCTACCCATCACAATGCTCACTTTCTGCAACTGAGCTATTAAACCAGGCTTAATCAGTGGACTGTCTTCCTCAGCTAGTGCTTGTTATTTCAACACATCAGGATAAATTGCAGGCAGAATTGAATGGCTAATATGGAATGAAAGCCATTCAAATGCTATGCAAATAAAAATGTCATATTCTCCTTCCAAACTTCACATTGGGTTAGTTTATTCCAGTGGAAACTATTTTGGGCACCTTGATAAATCAGGTTTTACTAGCATGTCACTACCAAAATGGAAAAAATAAAATGTCATTTTTAAAGCTGCCAATCACCACCACAAATAAGCCGCACTGCAACCGTCTACAAAATGGGGAGAGTGAAGAGGGGTCCCTCTACAAGATAAACACAAGAAATACCTCCAAATAAATAACTCACTACACTGAATAATAATGATAATGGTATTTGTTAAGAACTTACCATGGGAGAAGCATTATACTAAGCACTGGGGTGAATATAAAATAATCAGATTGGACACAGTCCCTGTTCTACAGGAGGCTCACAGTCTAAAGAGGAGGGACAATAGGTATTTTACCCCCATTTTGCTGATGAAAAAACTGAGACCTGAGAAATTACTTTATGAGTTACAACCCCAAGATCACCCAAACGTTTGGCTGAGCGGAGATTAGAAGCCAAGTCCCCTGAGTCCAAAACTCTTGCTCTTTCTACTAGGCCATGGTAAACTGGATATATAGTGGATCATAGCTTTCTCACCTCAACTCTTTTTTTTAACAGTATTTATTAACAGCTTACTAAGTGTCAGGCACCGTACTAAGCACTGGGGTAGATACAAGCTAAACAGGTTGAACACAGTGCCTGCCCCACGTGGGGCTCACAGTCTTAATCCCCATTTTACAGATGCGGTAACAAGCATACAGAAGTTAAGTGACAGAGCCAGGATTAGAACCCAGGTCCTTCCCTCTCTCCTTAATCTTCCCTAATCCCTTGCTTTGCCAACTACTCATGCCCAGGGACATGTGGAGATCGTGCCTGGAGTCCCCCCTCCTGAGGCCCAGAATCTGGAGCCAGTTTCAGAGGTGTGTAATGCAATGGCTGACGGATGTTCTGGGCTCTCTCCAGAGCAAGTAGTTAATAATAATAAATAATGATGGCATTTATTAAGCGCTTACTATGTGCAAAGCACTCTTCTAAGAGCTGGGGAGGTTATAAGGTGATCAGGTTGTCCCACAGGGGGCTCACAGTATTGATCCCCATTTTACAGTTGAGGTAACAGGCACAGAGAAGTCAAGTGACTTACCCAAAATCACACAGCTGACAATTGGCAAACGCAGGATTTGAACCCATGACCTCTAACTCCAAATCCCGGGCTCTTTCCACTGGGCCACACTGCTCCCCTTCCCAAGGAGTGGCCCTTGTCACCAGCAGCCCCAGTCCAGACCCAGAAGTGAGATCATGTGCTACAGGGATCTGCCCAGGGACCCCAAATCTCAAGAATCAGCCCCTACCAGAGTCCCCAAGATGAGTTTTTCTGGATACCTGCACAGGGCAATTCACCTTTCCTGCTTGGCCTGCCCACCCCCGAACCCCTGGCACCATTTCTTGCCTGCTGGGAAAGTAGTGCTCCTGCAAGAACAGCGAAAAGCATAATAATAATTGCAGTATTTGCTAAGCACTTACTCTGTGCCAGCCACTATAGGGGAAAATGGGTTGTACACATTCCCTGTCCCACATCAGGCTCACAGCCTTAATCGGCATTTTACAGTTGAGGTAACAGGCACGGAGAAGTCAAGTGACTTGCCCAAGGTCACACGGCAGACAAGTGGCGGAGCCAGGATTAGAACCCTTGATCTTGCTCTGCTCTGTCCACTATACCACACCGCTTCTCCAAGAGAAGTCCTTTTCTTAAAATGAGCAACAGCTGCTCTTCACTGTCTGCCCTAATAATAAACCAACATTCATGTTCTAAAGTGACTTTCCTGCGAGTCAGGAGATTTGCAGAGGAGTCAAGCCTGGGATCTGGAGCGGTGAGCATTCACCCCTTCAAAGCGCTACTGAAGGTTCACCTCTTCCAGGAGGCCTTCCCAGATTAAGCCCCCCTTTTCCTCAGTTCCTCTCCCTTCCCCATTGCCCCAACTCGCTCCCTTAGCTCTACCCTCCCTCCCTGCCCCACAGCACTTGTGTATATGTATATATCTATAATTGTATTTATATTAATTCAGGTTTACTTGTTTTGATGTGTATATATCTATAATTCTATTTATTTATATTGATGCTATTGATGCCTGTTTGTTTTGATGTCTGTCTCCCCCCTTCTTGACTGTGGCCCGCTGTGGGCAGGGATTGTCTCTCTTTGTTGCTGAACTGTACTTTCCAAACGCTTAGTACAAGTGCTCTGCACACAGTAAGCGCCCAGTCAATGAGATTGAAATGAATGAATGAATGAATAAGGGATATCTGCAAAGTTATGGTGGAGAATGGGTTTGAAATCCCATAGCTATGAGCTTGGTAAATTACTGTAAAATTAGTTCAATATTCTACCCACTCAAAAATGCGAAGACTACTTCCTTATTTCACTGGGATGCTAGGATTATTGACACAGTGTCCCAGAGCATTGCTGATGCTTCATGAAAAGCAAATGATAAGAAGAAAGGAAAACATCACTGTGTGTAATGGCAATCATTATTATTATAATCAGCTCTGCTAAGAAGCAGCATGGCCTAGTGAAAAGAGCGTGAGACTAGGAGTTGGGGGACCTGGGTTCTAGTTCTGCTGCCACTTGCCTGAGTGACCTTGGGCAAGTCACTTAACATCTCTGTGCCTCAGTTCTCTTTTCTGCAAAATGGGGATTCAATACCTGTTCTCCCTCCTACATAGAATGTGAGCCCCATACGGGACCTGATTATCTTTTATCTACCATAGTGCTTAGTTTTGTGCTTGGCATATAGTAAGCTTAATTTAACTAATACCACAATTCTTATTATTATTGTGTTTTGCCACCAGTTGGCCAGCAGTGATATTGTCTTCTTGAAGGTAGTTCCCCTAATCACAGACTTTTACTTGTTATATCAATCAATCAATCAATCGTATTTATTGAGCGCTTACTATGTGCAGAGCACTGTACTAAGCGCTTGGGAAGTACAAATTGGCATCACATAGAGACAGTCCCTACCCAACAGTGGGCTCACAGTCTAAAAGGGGGAGACAGAGAACAGAACCAAACATACCAACAAAATAAAATAAGTAGGATAGAAATGTACAAGTAAAATAAATAAATAGAGTAATAAATATGTACAACCATATATACATATATACAGGTGCTGTGGGGAAGGGAAGGAGGTAAGACGGGGGGATGGAGAGGGGGACGAGGGGGAGAGGAAAGAAGGGGCTCAGTCTGGGAAGGCCTCCTGGAGGAGGTGAGCTCTCAGCAGGGCCTTGAAGGGAGGAAGAGAGCTAGCTTGGCGGATGGGCAGAGGGAGGGCATTCCAGGCCCGGGGGATGACGTGGGCCGGGGGTCGATGGCGGGACAGGCGAGAGCGAGGTACAGTGAGGAGATTAGTGGTGGAGGAGCGGAGGGTGCGGGCTGGGCAGTAGAAGGAGAGAAGGGAGGTGAGGTAGGAGGGGGCGAGGGGATGGACAGCCTTGAAGCCCAGGGTGAGGAGTTTCTGCCTGATGCGCAGATTGATCGGTAGCCATTGGAGGTTTTTGAGGAGGGGAGTAATATGTCCAGAGCGTTTCTGGAGCAGCTTCTAGTTTATTATAAGTGCTTCCACTTCTTGAACTTTGCTTTTGCAAAGGTGAGAGCTTTGCTTTTTTTGTGTGTGTTAAGCACTTACCATGTGCCAGACACTATAGTAACCACTGGGGTAGATAGAAGCTAATGAGGTTGATGCAGTTCACTTCCATGTCCCAGAAAGGGCTCAGAGTTTTAATCCCCAATTTACAGATGAAAACCTCAGAGAAAGTTACTTTGTACAGATGAAGTAACTGAGGCATGGGGAAGTGAAGTGACTCATCCAAGGTCACACAACAGACAAGCAGTGGAGCTGGGAGTAGAACCTAGGTCCTCTGACTCCCAGCCCATGCTCTTTCCACAAGGCCAGTCTGTTTCTGGATTATAAACTCAAGGGAAGGGACTATGTCTGTTCCTTTTTAACACTCTATAATCCCTAATAGCATGTTTTCCTCTGTAGAGATGCTTACTGCTTCAAATGGTTTGTAAAGACAAAACAATGGAGTCGCTATATTAATGTCCTTCAACTGTGCATAGCTGCACTCCCTTATTCAAAGAAAAGCAGCATGAGAAAAACCTGACCATGGATCATTTAGTGGCAGGGGAGCTAAGGTGAGAATAGGCACCAGAGCTATGAGTCAAACAGGACCAGTTAATAGACATTTAACTGGCCGGAAGCCAAAGTCTAGACATCTCCATTATCTTATGTAGGAAGGGACATTCATCATGATGCTAAGAGAAAGCCAGACTTGACTGATGAGAAAACTCTAAGTTTAAATAGCCATTTCAATCTGAGCATCACAAAGTAAACCATCTAGTGTTAAGTTGCACAGGATAAATTGGGAGAGTAAAATACAATAATACAACCCTAACCCTACCATCAAGTAATTTGCGATCTAGTGGGAATTTGTACGATTACTAGATTGCAAAGTTTTGAAGGCAGGGATCATGTCCACCAACTCAACTGTACTTAGCATACAATTAGCATACTACTCTGCACACAGTAGACCCTCAATAAATAACACAGACTTACTGGCTTTGCATCAATTAATTGATAGTATTTATTGAGCACCTACTTTCTGGATGCAAACCACTGTATTAAGGACTGAGTAAAGACTGTAACAGGGGAAACACAGAAAATCGTTTAAAGGTAGGTGGAAGGAGAGCCTGGAAAGAGATATCTGGAAAATTAGGTACACAAAGAGTAGAAAAGCTGACATGTATGAAAAGGCTATGGGAGGATGAGGGATTGTAAGTAGTAAGATGCTGAATGAGCTATCCAAAAAAAAAAAATCCAGTCCAAATCTCAGAGTGAAATGTGGATTTAGAAAATCCAAGCACTGTTCTCACTTACTTATCCAAGGGTTCCAGGTAACAGAGAACCCCAAAGCTGACTTGGGCTAGCCATTTTGCCCATTCTCCTGGCTCCCAGAAGACCCAAACCTAAACACTGCCAGACAATTAATCAATCAATGGTATTTATTGAGTGCCTACTGTGTGCAGAACCCTTACTAAGTGCTTGGGAGAGTACAACAGAGTTGGTAAATGTGTTTGTTCCCGGACCACAACAAACTTACAGTCTAGAGCGGAAGACACATCAACATTGATCGCAGTCTTAAAAATCTCCATAGGTACTTTGCACAAATTTCTTGATAATCACTCAGTATCTTTCAGTCTTTGTAGTCAGGAAGTTTTTCCCCTTTATCTAGCCTGATTTGTTCCTGCCATGATTTAAGATCTTTCCCTCCTGTTCTGTTTCTTGTTGAGATGGACAATAGTCACTACCACCAGTACAGTATCCCACAGGCACTTCAAGAATGTTACGACAGCTCCTCCGAGTACTACCTTCTTCAGATGAAATAGTTTTGGTCCCTTTAGCCTTTCTTCTATTTCTCCAAACCTTATTCATTTTTGCAGCTTTCCCCTGGCCTCTCAGAATTCTTCAAAACTGGGCACAAGGTTTTTGTAATGCTTGCAATAATGAATCTGACCATTCTCCTTCCACTGCCCACTAAGAAGCAACTGAATTCCTGCTCTGGCTTTCATGTACAGCTACCTTCAAATATACAACTCTGCTGGGCAGAGTTCTGTTCTTCTCTAAGTCCCTTGTAGCCTTCTTCAGATGTGTCAGGGTCCAACCTGCTCTCTTCATACCATGGAAGCCAGGAGACGACCATAAAATCCCCAGTTAAAGTGGTCCTAATTTCCACTCTCATCTCTCAGCATTCGTCACAGTTTTAGGACACGATTCAGGCAGCTGGAGCACAGAGGCTCTAATTTAATTTGACTTGCCAAGCATTAAAATCTCCCTCACAGCAGCCCTCCCCTCCCCGTCCCCCACCTTACACATACACACACAAAAAATACTGCTGAGGGACAAGCTTGAGAAAAGTGTCAAGTATAGCCGGGCAAAACAGTCTGCCATTTCCTGCTAACCAGGAAAAATCCAAGACAAGGAAGGCCAGGTCTCGGGATCATAGAGCATCTCTAAAACTTTTCACATGACACTGCCCTGGACAGATTTAAACTGGAAAAAAGGGGCCAGAAGTAAGAGTATAGCCAAAGCACTCCTGAAGAACATGTGTCTCTTACTAAGGAGAGTTAATGCTATTTTCTCCTCTTTTGGATTTCATATCTTGAATTTTTCCACTTATTGCCAAATCTACAGGGTTTCCTATATATCCCTTCCAGCAAAACCAATTAATGTGATTAGCCAGGGGAGTTCTTTTGCCACTAATACAGAGAATCATGGAAAAAGAAATTCATTTATGGGAACCTCCACAAAACTGGGTGGAGGGAAAGGTGAGGAGGGCTGGATAAGTGGAAGAAGGGGAATGTTATTTTAACTGAGAATTAATTCCCGGGTTCATTTTTTCCCCCCTCCACCCTACCACCACCTTTTTTTTATGGATGTTCAGTGGTAAAACTGACCTCACAATTTCAGGCCCTTGCTATATCTCAGAGAAGCCAGTAAGACAGTTGGGTGACAGAAATCTTTGCATTTTCCATGTTTTAGTTTAATCCAAATGATTCTACCTAGATCATCAAAAGCCCAGCAAAGAAATACCTTCTGATAGACCTTTGTGTCCCATGGTAACATTAAATCTGGTCCCAAGCCTTGGAATAATAGCTATTATGGAATATATGGATTCCACTTTAAAGTGCCTTAAAATAACGGGTCTAAATAATAATATTGGTATTTACGCACTTACTAGGTGCCAAGCACTGTTCTAAGCACTGGGGTAGATATAGGGTAATCAGGTTGTCCCATGTGGGGCTCGCAGTCTTAATCCCCATTTTATGGATGAGATAACTGAGGCACCGAGAAGTTAAGTGACTTTCCCAAAGTCACACAGCTGACAAGTGGCAGAGCTGGGATTGGAATGATTAGATTAGCTGGGATTACAATGGCCTAAAATGAATGAAGGGAATGAATGAATGCTTAGCAAACAAATCCATGGCTACATAGCAACAAGCCTAAACGCATATAAACATATATACCTAATTGCTCATATTGCATTAATCATCCTCTATCAACTGTTATATTGTACTCTCCCAAGCACTTAGTGCAGCGCTATGCACCCAGTAAAAGCTCAATAAATATGACTGATTATTTTCTATGTTGATGATGATGGTATTTGTTAAGCGCTTACTATGTGCCACTGTTCTTAGCACTGAGCTAGATACAAGATTATCAGGTTGTTCCATGTAGGGCTCACAGCCGCCATCCCCATTTTACAGATGAGGTCACTGAGGCACAGAGAAGTTAAGTGACTTGCCCAAAGTCACACAGCTGACAACTGGCGGAGCCAGAATTAGAACCCGTGACCTCTGACTCCCAAGCTCAGGCTCTTTCCACTAAGCCACACTGCTTCTATGTTGTTTCTGTGTTTTTAGTTTTTCATCTTTCTTCATGTGACTGTTGTCTACTCTCCATGCTTTTTTCTTAGATTGTGGGCCTCAGGAGCTGTGAGACTGTCAAATTTTCACATATTCCCCTCTTCCTTTTCCCTCAGCACTTTGAACACAGTAGGCACTTAGTACTACTATTACTATTACAAATACATTCCCCAAATGAATGATAGGCTGCCATTTAGCTGCCCGGGAATTTTGCATATGTCTGAGTGACTCTAAATTCAGTAACTGACCCACAAGCCTGGCGCTTAAACAGTAGATTTTGAATTTTGGGGATTCTTGGATTTTCAGTGACATGAACAAGAACAACCCTTCTGCTAGATGCAGAAAATATATAAGCATCCAGCACTCCCTGTGTTGCAATTTCAAGTCCACCTTTTGTTTCCTTGAGCTCAAGATGGTAGAAAACCTGATTCTTGGAATCATATGAAAGCATATTCCTAAACAAGATGCTCCTGCCTCCTATGCTTTAACAATGGACAGACAGCTCTCTCCTTTGGCATCATACTTTATCCCCATACTACATACCTCCTTTCAGAGGCAAAAAAATTGATTTAGCTTCAAACAAAAATGAAAGAATCAATATTTATTGAGCACCTACTGTGTGCAGTGCACTGTACTGTTTGGGAGAGTACAATATAACAGAGTTGGTAGACAGGATTCCTGCCCACAGTGAATATTTGCAGAGTCTACAGAAAGCTGAAAAGAAGTCATTCCCAAACTCCAACACCAAGGTCATTTGAGATCCAGTATTGCCAAAGCAGAGTAAACTTCACTCAACATTTCCTTGTCAGTGCTGCTGAATGCTCTCTGTCTGCACTTACAGACCAAATATTTGACTTTTTGCACACCAGAAGCAGAAGTATTCCAAGAACATTTGCAGAAAAGAAAAAAAAAATCAACCTCACAAGGGCCCTGGAGAGGGGGTGCAACATGGTGATGGCAGAACAGCCAGGGAAAGCCATTTTTCTCCATGTCAGGGAGCTCTAATGAGAGAACTGGGGATTCATATTGTTCTGGCCTTCATTCAGAAGGTTCTTTAGGCTACCTCCCGTATTCTTCAAAATTTGAGTCTTAATGTACTTAGCTAACATCCACATTGCTATGATGGGTAAAGACAAGATTCATCTGAGAAATAGTATCCTGGACTTACTCAGATTAAACCCTCACTAAATACTATTAATTGAATTAGAGCCTTTTTTCCAAAGAGTGTAAAGTGATTTACATACAATTACCTCTCTGGTTTTTCTAACCTACTGTGGGATAAGAAGGGAGAGATTCTATCCCCATTTTTGAGATGGAAAAACTAAGGCACTGAGACTAAGATTTCACAGCAAAAATCACAGCTGTGGGGATTGCTGGCCTGGAATTATTCATTTTTAGACAAAACCAAAAAAGTCAATAAGCACATCACAACAATACTATTTTGACCTTCGAATTCTGAGCCATAAATACCAGGGAAACATGCCGCCTGAAGCATTCCGTCATGCCTAACTGGTGTTGTATGCTTTTAATCTACACCACAATAAATCACTCCTTTCCCCAGCATCTAACACATGAATGAAGAATGAAGCTTGCCACTCTGAGGCAGATCTGTTTTCTGGTTCTAGGTAAAACATCCAATAGTACATTAATATAATCATCTATATTACCCCATTGTACATGAAAGGTTACAACTGGGTAGAATCAACCTTCTTACCAAATTTAGCAGGATATATATATATATATATATACACACACACACACACACACACACACACACACATACATATAGGTATATAAATATATCTTGTTTATTGTTCTCCACAACACTACTGATTTTGAATGCAATCACTATTATATTATAATGAAACTGTTCTTATAACCCAATGTACACTGTCAACATTGAAATGCTATAGATCCTCTAGATTGCAAGCCCATTGTGGGCAGGCAACTCTCCCAAGCACTTAGTACAGTGCTCCGCCCACAGTAAGCATTCAAAAACTACAACTGAATTAGTTACAAGGTGTGTAAAATGGTCTTCTCTAGTGAAAGCTATGTCTGCTTTCACTAGACAAACCCATAGACATACCAAAAACAAGGACTTCTGCCAAAAAGCCAATTTAGGCATGATCAACAACGCCACAATTCTCTCATCCCCAGAAGCCCACTACCTTGGTGCTATCTTCAATTCACATTACTTGGGATGTATAAAACAGAAATACAACCCATTTGAGGAGTTTGGACAAGAATGGAAGAGGTAGATAGGTTAACAGCTGGAGTGAGATCCAGAGAAGGCTTTTTGTGTTGGAGAAATATGAATAAGTTTAAAGATAAAGGAATAGGAGCCATCAGACTACTGAAGATAGTGGTGAGGGATTGGATGGGATTAGAAGCACAGGTAGAGGGGCTGGGCTTCATTTTGAAAACAAGTGGGTAATTTCCCTTTAAGAGATGGCTGAAAAGGATAACAGAGTGAATGTAAAGATGGGGAGGGGAGTTGGGAAATGTTGGGGAGATCTTCTGGAGCCTGTCAAGTGGTTTCGATTTTTTCAACAAAGTAGTTGCCAAGTTGGTCGGTCAATCATACTTATTGAGTGCTTACTGTGTGCAGAGCACTGTACTAAGTGCTTGGGAGAGTACAACAAAAACAGACACATTCCCTGCCCACAACAAGCATATCCTTGCTTGCTAATACTCCCCCTGCTCCTCCACCCACAATATTAACATCTCTTCATCAATTCTTATGCCTCTGCCCTCACTGATTATTCCAGACCTGTAACTTCCCTCCTGAAGTTCCAGTGCCCCTATCTCCCCCCTCTCACTCCAGATGCACCGACTGTAGCTCACTGTGGGCAGGATAAATTTGAAATGGTCCAATTTAGCCTGGTGCCAGTACGTTCCCCAACTACATCACAAAGCAGATGCACAGGTTCAGAGAAGACCTATTATGGAAGTGATCCAGAGCTGGGGGTTGCTGGGTGTGAGATCAGCGGATGGATGAACAATGGGGCCAGGGAGTTGAGAGCATGAATTTGAGCATCAAGAGAGATTTGGGAGGGAGTCCAAGTGGGGCATAATGACCAGGGTTCATAAATGGAGAAGGTCTTCTGAGGTGGACTTCAACCTAGTTACTTTCACTGATGAGAAGACCTTGCTAGAAAGTAGTGGGGAGCAGTTGCCAAGTTAAGCTATTTCCACTTCCAAGAAACCCTTAATCCCTTTACTCCCATCCACTTTGGTGCAGCTCGTTGAGTGAAAAATCGCCAAAGAGGGCAATTCTAAGGAATTGAAATAACACTCACCTGGCCATCTGCTTGTAGGCCTCCTCAGCCACGGCAAAAATGTGAGGGTCCATGTCACCCATGTTTTGGCCGCTGTACGCGTAGATGACATCTTGTCCGTAGATTGGCAACTGTTCGTAGGGGTTAATGGCAACAAGCACAATGCCTAAGAACACACAGAAACATCCAGATATAGGCAAAGTGACAGTAAAGGGTCAACTTCTTCTGGTCTCCCTTTTGTAAGTCTGAACCTTAGAACATCACACAGTTTCCTTATTGGGCAGGGATCACTATCAACTCTATCACTTTCTCAAAGCACTTAGTACAGTGTTCTGCACACAGAAAGCACTAAATAAATGCCACTGATTGATTGATTGAGGGGGTCAGACTAAGAGCAGGGGGAGGGGGGGTTGAATCCCCAAAGGAAGAGACTGGAAAATGCACCTTTAGTCAAAATGAAGAAAGAGATTTGATGTTTTTTTCCCCTCCTTCTCACCACAAGTTCTGCTTTGGCTCCACAAGTAGGCCACAGACTGAGCCATCCCTGCAGGTATTTTCTTTCCCAAAACAAAGATAATAATAATAATAAAAATAATGGTATTTGTTAAGTGCTTACTGTGTGCCAAGCACCGTTCCAAGCATTGGGGAAGATACAAGGTAATCAGGTTGTCCCACATGGGACTTACAGTCTTAATCCCCATTTTAATAATAATGATGGCATTTATTAAGTGCTTACTATGTGCAAAGCACTGTTCTAAGCGCTGGGGTAGATACAAGGTAAGCAGGTTGTCCCATGTGGGGCTCACAGTCTTAATCCCTATTTTACAGATGAGGTAACTGAGGCACAGAGAAGTTAAGTGGCTCGCCCAAGGTCACCCAGCAGATAAGTGGTGGAGCCGGGATTAGAACCCACACCCTCTGATTCCCAAGGCTGTGTTGTTTCCATTAAGCCACATTTCTTCTCCTGAACTTCAATCTGCAATGGAGAAAGAATTTTTGCTTGGCTTCCAATAGCCCCGGTGTCAGCACCCACTTCAGCCCCCATCAACTTTCCCTCCCTCGGGGGCAGGGCTAGCAGAGGCAGTATGGCAGACCCAGACAGGCCACGGTTCCAAATCTCAGCAGGGGAGCAACAGGACCAAACCACAACCTAGTAATGTCTGTTTCCCCCTCTAGACTGTAAGTTCATTGTGGGCAGGTGATGTGTCTGTTTATTGCTACATTGTACTCTCCCAAGCTCTTAGTACAGTGCTCTGCACACAGTAAGCACTCAAAACAAACCTCCTTTGATATTTCTGCTCTTCAACTAACCTCCCACTCCTATGACTGAGTCTAGGGGGCCCTGGCTCCAGGACTCTAACCACACCCCAAACTCCGACCAGAGAGGGAGGTTTGCCCAAGTCACTTATATATATATATATATATATACCCAAGTCACTATATATGTAACAGGATATCCCTGTCAAAGTCAGGAAGGGGCCGGGGATAGCCTCTCAGAGCCTCCACTCAATGAATCAACGACTCTGGTTGTGAACACCCTTCTGGCCACCCCTAAAGCCAGCTCCTCACGTGAATGTGAACAAGCTTGGCTTGGCAGCTAATGCACAGGGCTGGACATGACTGTGGCCAGTATAGACTATGTATAAGACACTCAGAAAGGGTTCTCCCTGTGCAGAAATGTCTTTGTTCTCTTTTCCTCCCTTCCTATGATCCCTGGCCTCCAGAGGTGAGAACAGCTGCCCTCCTCATCTACTCTATCTACCCTATCTGCTCTAATCACCCTACTCCTACTTCCATGGCATTTATGCATACACCTATTAGTCTGCTGATAATGATGATTGCTTCCCATTCCTGAAAAGTACTTTAATGCCTGCTTCTCCAGCTAGTTTGCAAGGGCAGAGATCACGTCTGCTGAATTAGGGTAATTGTTAAGCTCCTACTATTTGCCAAGTACTGTTCTAAATGCTGGGGTAAATGTCACCTGTCACATGTCACTCCATGTAGACATGTCACCTATTTACATGTTTTGTTTTGTTGTCTGTCTCCCCCTTCTAGACTGTGAACCCGTTGTTGGGTAGGGACCGTCTCTATATGTTGCCAACTTGTACTTCCCAAGCGCTTAGTACACTGATCTGCACACAATAAGCGCTCAATAAATATGACTGAATGAATGAATGAATGAATGAATGGGGTAGATACAAGACAATTAGATCAGACACAATCCCTGACCCACATGGGATTCATAGTCTAAGTGGTAGGGAGAATGGGTACTGAATTCCCATTTTACAGATTAGGGAACTGAGAAACAGGAAAGTTAAATGATGCACCCAAAGTCACACAGGAGACAAGTGACACAACTGGAATTATTTTCTAAGGTAAGGTATTGGGTCTACCATCCCTATTATACTCAGAGAATAGTGCTCAGCCCACTTTAAGCACTCAAATACAACTGACTCCTTTTCTTTCTCCAACAAAGTCAACCTCATCTTCCTTCAACATCAATAATGTATTTTTTCAGGCACTTTGTACAGTGCTCTGCACACAGTGATTGCTCAGTAAACACCATTGATTGTTTGAGGATTCCAAGTCAAGGACAGAGAAAGAAACCACGAGGGAAATCTGGGTGGCAAACAAGAAGGCACCCTCCACTAGGCTGAGAGAGCTTTCCCTCTAGGCCCGCAGGTTGAGAAAACTCAGGCTAAGGGCTCAAATCAAGCATTCAAAACCATCTTGCTAATGCATGTTCAATTATGTTAGGCCAAGAAGAGATATTTTCAGAAGCTTTCTTTTAAATAATTATACTGTTTTTTAAAAGCAAAGTTTACTGGCAATGGCTTTATAAAAATCCCACTATGATTTTTCACCTGGTCTCAATAGTAATGTTATCAATTGAAATTAAAACTTCCTAGGCCTTTTGTCCACAAAGGAAAAAGAGAATAGGGGGGGACGACAGATTTTCATTTCTCAAAAATTCAATGGAGATTACCATTTATTTTGATTCAAAGTCAATTAAAAAACTCCAGGAAAACCATAATGCTGTTTTTAGACAGGAATCTCCCTGAAATCCATTTTATCTCAGAAGCAGTTTTTTTCATAAGATGGAGCATAAAACACACACACACACACACACACACACACACTTCAAGATCAAATATTACAAGCCAGAACTCATCTTCAATGAAGATTGCTCTTCCACCTTCAAAGCATTTAGTGTGGGAATGTCAGAAATCTGAAAATGTAGCCTGAGTTCACCCACCAAGGAACAGGGCTGCATGTACACTTTTCGTGTCACTAGATATTCTATAGCACTTGTCAGCTTGAATGTGCTACTGCCAAGACTGTGAGCCTGCTGTTGGGTAGGGACCATCTCTATATGTTGCCAACTTGTACTTCCTAAGCCCTTAGTACAGTGCTCTGCACACAGTAAGCGCTCAATAAATACGATTGAATGAATGAATGGTCCTTTGCGCCACACAGAAAGGAAAGAGGAAGGGGTTATCCAAAACTAATGACATAATTTAGGGAGATCAGAAGATAAAGTCTACATTCTGTTGGGAGTGTGATCAATTTAACAATAATAATATTTTTAGGTGCTTACTATGTGCCAGAACTCCTCTAACAAAGAGAGATTCTGGGATATATATAGTCCATGGACTCAGGGCCCGATTTCCTCCTTGATAAGTTAAGCAGGCATAATAACCATGTTCATGTTGCTATGTTTAACTAAAGTAACCCATCGGTTGCAAATTACAAAAGATCCTCTGACAAAAGATACAATAAAATGAAGAAAGTAGTTAGTAGTGGTAGTAGTAATAGTACCTGATTACCTTGTTTCTCCCCCAGCACTTAGAACAGTGCTTGGCATATGGTAAGCACTTAAATACCATCCTTATCCTTATATGTATTGAGCACCTACTGAGTGCACGGTAATAAGCACTTACAAAAGTTCAACAGAAGCAAGAGACATGTTCTCTGCCCACCAGGTACTTACACTCTAAAAGGGATGACATTCAAAACCATTTACAAAGAGGGAGATCAGAATAACTGAGCACACAATTGAATAATCATACACACAAGTGCTGAGTATGGGTATAAATTATTAAGCGCTAGAGGTAGCTGTTGGTTTCATACAATGGAGTTAGTATTATTATAATACTTGGAACTACTATGAGTTTGATGTAAATGCAAAAATAGCAAAAATACTCACCATACATCAGGCCCCTAACCTCACTTACCACAGTAGGTATAGATGTGGTTCGACTCCAAGAAACGGACTTTTAAGTTGTGCAAAACCGCCGGCTCGTGTAGATAGCTAAGAGCTGTCAAGTCATTTTCTCCCACCAAGATATCCGGATTCCGCAAGAAGGGGAACTGGTTGCTTTTGAGATCGAGTGGGTATTCGTAGATCTGAAGTAATGAGAGTGGCAGACATAAAAAATTAAGTTGTGGAGGAAGAAACCAACTATTCTTACCCTATTCACTCAATGCAGTCACTGTCACCAGACAAGTCATGTCATGAGCAGTTAGAGTGAGATCTCACTGTTCAGATTTCAAATGGAAAGGGGCAATTTATTCAAATGAGTGAAAAAGAAAATTCCAAGCACTTTCCCTTCCATAAGCTATCATCCATACTGAGAGTTCACAGAACCAACAGATGTACCCCTTAGGCCTAAAAGTACAAAGCTCAGACCTGATGGATGGATCGTCACATCCCCGGGAACACATCCAGAATCTCTGAGAAAATCACCTCACTCCTTCTTTAATTAGAATCACTTGCTGTGTTCTTAATTTGGATGCCCTCACCTTCTTTCCTCACACTAAGCTGTTCAGAGAAAGAACACACCAAGTGGCTGTAAAATTCAAGGAGGGCCTTGGCCTAAATTTTTTGGCTCTTTTTCAACCCAGGGTCAGATGCATGAGTATGAATGGCCAAACTACTTTTTTTCCTGCTTTTGTGCATTCTCTTTTGACTGCTAGCTAATCTCAAGATGTTCTGAAATCAGAGAGAGAAAAACGCACAGAGTTCCCAGAGAAAGGCAACATGTACCTCACTCAGTACTGTCCAAGGCTTCAAGGGATTGGATAGATTTAAAACTTGTTTTTGGAGGCCAGAAAATGGCTTCCTTTCCATGGTATTGCTCCAACATTAGCAGGTTCCTTCTACTGGGACCAGTTTACAAACTGACCTGCATCCTCACGGGGGCAGACGATGAAGTCACAGATGGTCTGCAATAAGAGCTGAAAGGAAGGGTCAGCCTGCATGCCAAAGAGCATCGGTTTGGTGGTCTATCACCAGCTGAGCAAAAAAGAATCCAACACGTGGATTCCACTCAAATTTCAACCAGATGCAAAGAGGTGTGTTGAGGAAAAGGAAATTCATCAGGGAAAGGTTGAATTCTTCACAAGTGTTTCCCAGTCTTTCAGAGTCAGCTAGGAGTCGTCTCAGACCCTCATTTTTCAGCTGAGAATGCAAATGGAGAGATGCTTTGGAAGCTCAGGAGAGGAAAGCTGTAATCAATAGCAGAATGTTTCCTATCTTGGGTGACAAGAGCTGAGGGTGGGCTGAAGACTCCTCAAGAGCTTTTCCTGACCTGTGATGCTAAGCTAAAAAAACCTAATTTTTTTACCCTATGAATCTTTTCTTCTGTAATCCTCCCCTCTATCTCTTGCCTTACCAATGACGGTGGGTAATTTGCAGTTCATAACAACATCCACTGGACTCTGAAGGGATCACAGCTTTGAATAGTAACTGCGGCATTTGTTAAGTGCTTACTATGTGCCAGGCACTGTAGTAAGCACCGGGGTGAGTATAAGTAAGTCAGGTTGAGCACAGCTTTGAATGTGGATCTGGCTTGGTCAGCCATTCACACCTTAGGAACTAAAGGAATGAACCCAGGAGGAACTATCAAAATATATACCGGTTCAAAAACTCCCTTACCAGAATCCCAAATTCCAAGAGAAACTTGGGTTTCTGTCAGTACGTCAACCCCTTTCCTCATCCTCCTTGCTCAGATGTTTCACTAGACCTGAAGGGCCAAGTAATTACCTGAAGGAGTAACCAGAAACTGTGAAGAACCTAGGAACTTGCCCACGGGCAGAGCTGTCTGGTCACATTGGGATCACAGTGCAGCGTTTTTCTGCAGCTTACTATAATAATAATGGTATTTGTTAAGTGCTTACCATGTGCTGAGTACTGTTGTAATCTCTGGGATAGATACAAGGTTATCAGGTTGTCCCATTTGGGGCTCACAGTCTTAATCCCCATTTTACAGATGAGGTAACAGGCACAGAGAAGTTAAGTTACTTGCCCAAAGTCACAAAGCTGACAAGTGGCAGAGCCAGGATTAGAACCCATGACCTCTGACTCCCAAGCCCAGGCTCTTTCCACTAAGCCACGCTGCTTCCCCAAATATCACTTCCAAAAACATCAAGCTCAGAGCACCAACCTACAATTGGTGAAGCAACATAGCCTAGTGGAATGAGCATAGGTATGGGAATCAGAATGACCTGGGTTCTAATCCCAGCTCCACCACTTGTCTGCTGTGAGACCTGGAGCAAGTCACTTCACTTCTCTGTGACTCAGTTACCTAATCTGTAAAATGGGGATTGAGATTTTGAGCCCTGTATGGAACAGGGACTGTGTCTGACCTCATTAGCTTGAACCTACCTCAGCGCTTACTACAGTGCCTGGCACGTAGTAAGTGTTTAACAAATTCCATTAAAAAAAATGAAGTGGTTGGGTAAAGGGCGAGACTCCAGATGGCTACCGTACCTTCCTCCGCTTCCCCCTTATCTCCTCACATGAATAAAGCAGGCAAGAATGTGCTTGGGACCAAAACCTGGCTCCTTCTCTCTGAAGAGAGTCGTAGCTACTGTCAATCTTTGGCTCTTCCTTCCAGCATGTGGGTTTTCACCTCTGGGAATGGCATGTGGCATTCCTGTTCCTAGTTTTTGAGGCAACCTTTATTTCATTTTCCCTCAGCCTTCTCCATAAGATCAACCCAGAAGGATCCAGCCATTTCAAATGCCCAGTTCCAATCAAATGCCCAGCTCCAATCAGAAAGTGGTTTTCCAGCTCACTTTCCCCAGACCAGAGAAGTCCACAGCCTTATTTGTTAACTACCTGCTCTGAAGGAGAAAACAAATCTGCACTTTCTAACCGCTTGTAAAAATCTGCCTCCTAGCTATGTGGAAACAACTGCTTCATGAGGAGGTAAAAACGGAACACTGGTGATTTAATTAAAGCAAAGAATGGCTGAGGGCATCAATAAGGTTGACAGAGGGGAAATGCCAACCCAAGCAAAGAAAAAAAACCCTATTAAGTTTGCAAAGTCAGCATCTGGAATTATAGATTATCTGGTATACACTGGAAGGGCCAGGAGTGGGGGAAGAAGAGCAGAGCTGACCAAGGGAAGAAAAAAAAAAGACATAAAAGGAAGGATTTTTGCCAAATGGAAAATTGATTTCAAAGCTGCTACTAGTCAAGCCTACTATGGAATTACAGCTACTGTCCCATTTGAAATTTTCATCATGAAAAGTAATGGGGGTTCTGGATTTTAATAAGCAAAGGAAAATGGATTTCATCTTTGCAGGTAATTAGCTACCCTCGAAAGCCAGAGGTAGGTTTCATATTTTCACTTAAAAGAGGTGTATGCTATTCTGCTGTAGTATCTGGGGAAATTTATTTAAGACTTGAAAACAATCATTTGCCCCAATTCCTTGTCCTGATAAGAATTTCTAGCAGAAAAATGATGTAGTAGGTGTTTTCTACCTATGTAGCCAGGGAGGAGGGTGAGTTAATAGAACATCTAGAAGATTGTCGAATGTCGTCAGTGCCCACAGGGCTTTAGATCAGTATTTAGAGAGAGGCCATAATGGGCTGAGAACTTTGCAGAATTCCATGGGCTTTTTTGTTCAGGAAAGATTGGGTGAGATTTCTCTAGTAGCTTTTTTGGTAAGAACATGGAAGAAGCGTGACCTACTGGGTAGAGCACAAACCTGAGAGTCAAAGGACTTAGGTTCTAATCTTGGCTCCACCACTTATATTGACCTTAGGCAAGTCATTTCTCTTCTCTTTGCTTGAGTTACCTCATCCTCAAAATGAGGATTAAGACCATGAGCCCCATAAGAGGCATGGACTGTGTCCATCATGATTAGCTTGTATCTACCCCAGTAGAAGTACAGCACCTGGGACATAATAAGTGCTCAACAAATAATAATAAAAAAACCAACCTTCAAACTCTGGTCACCCCTACTGTCTCATTTAGTCCTTTCAGATGTTTATTCACAAGGCTATTCTAGGGTGTCACCACCTCCCTGTGAAGGCGCAGAAGGTGGGAATGACAGCCCAGGTGACTTACTCACAGTCACTGGCAGAACAAGAAATAAAACCCAGGACACTGAGGTCAAGTGACCTCTCCATCAGACTACACTGACCTCCCCACAAGAAGGAACTGAACAGCTCCTGTCTTCAATAGACACATTTCTTCACATCCTGTCTTCACATTTTGGTCTGTGTTTTCTATTTGTGTTTCACAAACTGGAAGTCAGGAGGCCCAGGGAGGAGGTCTACCTGGCCATTAAGACAGTTCTGCCTTTATTCATTCATTCATTCAATTGTATTTATTGAGCACTTACTGAGTGCAGAGCACTGTACTAAGCACTTGGGAAGTACAAATTGGCAACATATAGAGATGTTCCCTACCCAACAACGGGCTCACAGTCTTTACCTGACAGCTGTCCAGTGGTCATGGCAGCGTACTTTACTGATACAACATCCTTCTTGAACACAATCCTACTGCTTCTTCTCATCATCATCCCCCCATTAATATCTCTTCTTGTGAGCCTCTTACCTCTTTGGAGAAGGGCAAAGGATGCTTCCATTACCCTCCCTTTCGCCACACCTTGGAGAATTTGCCAGTATTTTTGCTTCTTTCATTATTTGTTTTTGGTAGCTTAATAATGGGGCTATTGGAAGGCCTCTAGCGCTCCTGAAAAGGTTCAACCCATTTCTCTGTTACCACCTAATAGCAAAAGCTCAAAGACTCTTCCCTTGAGTAGTCTAATGAATTATTTTCCTCATGAAGGGAATGGTCTGAGAAAATAGTGCCCCATTTGTGGTTTCTAAAACTATCGGACTGACTTGGTGACATACCCAGTTTTCTGAAAAAAGCCAGGCAACTTGCAAAAGTCACCAGAATTAAAAAGGATCTACTTCATATTGCATAGTCTTGTAAACCCCATCTAGTCTGTAAGCTTATTGGGGGCAGGGAATATGTCTGTTGTACTCTCTGAAGTGTTGGTACAGTGTGTTGCACACAATAAGTGCTTAATAAGTACGATGGATTAATTAGCCATAGCTAATGAGAGGATGAGAACAGCAAAAAAAACCAAAACCCCAAAACCTATAGTCATGGTTTGTAATTCAGTGAAGCAGCATGGTGTAGTGGAATAAATACCATTATTATTATACAGCACAGGCCTGCGAGTCAGGAGGTCATAGGTTCTAATCTCAGCTCTGCCACTTGACTGCTATGTGACTTTGGGCAAGTCACTTCACTTCTCTGTGCCTCAGTTACCTCATTTGCAAAATGGGGATTGAGACTGTGAGCTGCATATGGGACAGGGACTGTGTCCAACCTGATTTGCTTGTATCCACCACGGAGCTTAGTACAGTTCCAGGCACATAGGAAGCACTTAAATACCACAAGTATTATTGTTATTTATAAATAACAATCCTGATTTCTTAAAATTAGTCAAGATTGTTCCAAATATTGCCCATCAAAATGATGGGAACCTAGCTTACAACCAGGGACAATTCAACTCAATTCATTTCTTGGACTCAATTTAGCAGAAAGCAGCCTGATTTGAGACAGTAATAGACACTGGGAATTTTAAGTGTCTTCTTCCAGGGAAAGAAAGGGAACTGTGAGCCCTTCTATACTGTGAGCCCGCTGTTGGGTAGGGACCATCTCTATATGTTGCCAACCTGTACTTCCCAAGTGCTTAGTACAGTGCTCTGCACACAGTAAGCGCTCAATAAATACAATTGAATGAATGAATGAACTGTGGAGCAGCTCCACTCACACCTCCAAGGGTCAGAACACAGCAGGACCAGGAGAAAGGAAACTGCTGGGCAATTAACATTAAGTGAGGAGCCTGGGGCATAAGTGAGAGGCTCTGACACTCCTCATTTCCTTTTCTTCATTTCTGAATTGACAATTTGGTATTAAGAATTTAACATCTGGAAATGCTTGTCTTACCTCTGTAAGAGGGAAAGCACCAGGAGGGCAAGGACAATGTCCAATTCTTTCCATTGTGACCACCCCTTCGGTCCCCCTCCACCCAGGCTGCAGAAGAGGGCCCTAACCAAAATAGATTAATCAACCACCAATAAATAACTGATTACAAGACCCTCAATGGCTAGAAAGGGAAAAAGATCAAGGTTATAGTTTTCTGATTATTGTTTCCCTCACTATGCCATGAGAAGCGTCATGGAGTAGAGGATAGAGTCAGAAGGTCCTGGGTTCTAATTCTGACTCTGTCACTTGTCTGCTGTGTGACCTTGGGCAAGTCACTTCAATTTCTCTTGGCCTCAGTTACCTCATCTATAAAATGGAGATTGAGACTGTGAGCCCCATGTGGGACAGGGACTGTGTCTAACCTGATTTGTTTGTATCCACCCCAGCACTTAGTACAGTGCCTGGCACACAGGAAGTGCTTAACACCATAATTATTTTATTATTATTATTATTATTATTATTACTCATAGCAACAGCAGCAGGACCAGTCTCCTGATTAGCAAACCCTTACTTATAGCAACAGTTGCTAGGATCAATCTCCTGATTTGCAAACCATGCAAAAAAGATTCTATTTCCTCCCCATTACCTCTCGTTCACTCCCAAAGGATTAAATTCGGGGGAACTGGGGGGATATTTCTCACACTGCTCCGAGCAGGAACTATGTTTTGCTGATGTATGCTAGGCTTGTTTTATCAGGTGCTTTGTAAGCAAGCTAATTAAAAATTGTTAAGTTCATGAATCCATCTACCTCATCCTATTTTCTCATTAAAAAAGTAGTGAACACTTAAATGGTCTGAAAGGACCATCATTAATGGAGGTTGGAAGTACAGCTATGTTTGGTAACTGCAGAGTGACTCCAGCGTTCACCCACATTCTTCTCTCTCTCCCATGACTTAACCTTGTCTATAGCCAAGGCTAGACCACTGGCCCCCCAGAAGTGGTGATAGGGTGGACAGAGCCTGGCACCATTCCTGATGACCCAACCAGGAATTGGGTCAGCCCTGTCCTGGAGGTCCCCTGAGAGACCAGGTTGGTGATGGTGATGTCTAAATAGTTTAGCTCCTCTCTAGGGGAAGGCTAGTCCATCCCGGACTTGATCTGTCTCAGTAACAACCTCATAAAACAAAAGCCCACTGGGCTTCACCATGGGCAGAAGTTGACTGGACCTCTTAGGATCTTCAGGGCTTAGTCCTCTATAACCATCCCTACCCACACAACACCAAGGCTGCTTTCTACATGAGCAGTGGGAATGAGTAGGGAATGGACATCCTCTGCCTTGTTCGACCAGATGCATTTGCAAAGCCCTCTGGGGATGGCAAAATTGGGAGGGAAAACCTGAAAAGCAAAAAACTTCCAAGCAGAAGGAGGATACCCCATGGGCATAGGGGGAGGAAACAGGGCTTGGAACACAATGGAATATCCCTAGAGATCAGGACCAAGGCTCTTCTCAAGAACATGCATGGGATCTGAGAATTACCACCAGGAATTCAGAGGGGTTGTGCCTCTATTTCCCAACCGCTTTGTCTTTAAGACTGCATGAGTTGGAGGTACAGAGACTGAGGTGAGAACAAACAGCAAGGGACTGAAAGTGGGGAAATTTCTCATTACCAGGCTCTGAGTTCCAAGAAAAAAACATCTCAGCATAATGAGCTAAGGGAGCTAATTGATTCTGTAGGGAGAAATGACTAAGTTGCCAGACCTACTTCATAATTAATAAGAAAATCTAATCACAATCTCTCTGCAGCTGCAGTGCAACCACTCTGCTTGACTTTTTGAGTAAGGAATAAAAGTGGGAGGGACATAGGGGAAGGTTTCAAACAAACTCTCCCCAATCCTTTTCTTCGGCTTCCAATTTGTTGATGATGCAAATATTCTGGCTACCCAATCAGACAGTGTCCACAAATTATTCACATGGCCCTTGGAATGTTTTCATCTGGGAAAAGAGGCATCTGTATTGTTAAGGAACCCAATAGGTGAGCCCCCTTGCATTACCCAACTCCCACCTCATACCATCAAAAAAAAACCCCAATAATTGAAGCAAAAATTGTTAGTAAGAAGCACATTCTCTCACTTGTTGGATGTGTTAGTGATTTTCATACCACCCAAGTCCGGGCTAGAACTATTTAAAGGGAGAAGATAAAAATAGGTTGTCTCTCTACTTTATTGTACTTTCCCCAACACACAGCACAGTGCTCTGCACACAGTAAGCACTCAAATACCATCAATTGATAGATTGATTCTCTTCCCACTCAACAAAGAGCAGAGCTGAAATACAGGGTACCTGAGGTGTCAAAGGTCTTCTACACTGAGTAAGGGGTCAAGTACAAATTCAACCTCTCAGTTTCCAGCTGGCTTAAATAGAAAAATAAAATTAAAGGTATATATTGAGCACCTTTGTGCTGACCACTGTACTAAGTGCTTGGGAACATATACCAGATCTTAAAGATATAATTATTTTATTAAGCGTCAAGTTGTCCTCTCCTTGTAATAATAATGATGGCATTTATTAAGTGCTTACTATGTGCAAAGCACTGTTCCTTGTAATAACCTAAAAAGTTAGGTAGCATCTCTGCATCATGGCTCAACAGAGGCTCTGTTGGAATTCAACAACCAAGAATAAGAATGGAAGTGTTAAAACACTGTAAGAATGTGCTTACAAGATTGTTCCTGATTTGGATTCACCAAATGGATTTCCAAAGGCTAGTAAAGGAATGGGAATTCTCATCCCACTTCCAGACTTTGAAAGACAGCTTTTATGGAGATATCTATCTATATCTAAATATAGATATAGATAGATATGGAGACAGGGCTTGGAATGTAATGGACTTTCCCCAGAGATCAGGACCAAGGCTCTTTTCAAGGACATGCATGGGATCTGGGAATTTCCACCAGGAACTCTGAAGGGTTGTGCATTTTTAAAAATATAACGTATACATATATCTATATTCTAGATCTGCACTGTTTCTTTATAACACAAGCATCCCAAAGGCAGGTGCTGTGGCTGCGGATAAATGGGACATAACATAGCACTGTACCAAGTCGACACCTAATGCTATCTGATGGTGCAGAGAAGAAGCCCTTGAAAGGCTATGAGGAAGGAAATATTCATGGCAAGCTCGCCCTCAAAACCCACTGAGTCATGGCAGGAAGCTGTTCAGTTCGTCCATGGCTTTGGGCCACCAAGGACCTTGATGAGGAACACTCACAGTTTCATCTTCAAGTTTGAGTTGTAGGCTTTTATCTCCCTCTTTGTAGCCTTTGGTAATTTCTGCTGATCGCCACACATCGTCAGGGTCGGGGATCCAGACTCTCGTGAACTGAAATACAAAAGTGCAAATGAGTGAGGCCCGAAATGTACCTCTCTTCTACTTGGGAGGCTGAAGACACAGTGAAGGGTGGTTTATTCCCCCTAAAATGAAAGTAAGCTTTCTGTCACAGAAACAGTGGTACACCCATTGCATAATAATAATAATAATAATAATAATATTGGTATTTGATAAGTGCTTACTATGTGCCAAGCACTGTTCTAAGCACTGGGGTAGATACAATATAATCAGATGGTCCCACGTGGAGCTGAGAGTCTTCATCTCCATTTTACAGATGAGATAACTGAGACCCAAAGAAGTTATTTGCCCAAGGTCACACAACTGACAAGTGGAGGAGCCGGGATTAGAATTCACAACCTCTGACTCCCAAGCCCGGGCTCTTTCCACTAAGCCATGCTGCTTCTCTAAGACACAACAAACCTTTTACATTCCCAGCCCTTCCCAAATCAGTCAGTCATCAGCAGTTCCTGGGAACCACTCAGAATTTAGCGAGAGAGGTATGTAGGCATGTGACAACAGTCAGGAAGTGACAAATCCCAGGCACAGGCACAAAAAGGGGCCAAATTTGGTGACTGTGGGAAAATAATTAAAACTGAAGCATTTGAAGTACATTTTGCATGCCTCGAACTGGTGTAATACCTATGACAAAAATCAAAAATCAACTCAGTTGCTGCTCTAGACTGTGAACCCACTGCTGAGTAGGGACCATCTCTATATGTTGCAACTTGTACTTCCCAAGCACTTAGTACTGAGTACTAAGCACTGAGTACAGTGCTCTGCAAACAGTAAGCGCTCAATAAATATGACTGATTGATTGATTGCAAAGATTATAGGCAGAAAGCTTTCTAAACTGTCATCAAACATCTCACAAAACCTAAGTATCTGTGCTCTGTAAATACCAACCTACACATGGATCCCTCTAACATGATTACAGGAAACAGTTATTTATCCAACTAGGGGTAGCAGGAGGCTGGTTCTCATAAATTTCAAGGACTAGGGTTCAAACATTTCAGGAGGTGCACACAATTTTATCTGAGTACTTGAATTTTTTTTTCATTTTAATCATTCAAAATAACTTCAATTCAGATGCAGTAACTGATATTTCAATAATCAGCTTTTATTTTTTGATTTGTGAGCCCCCATGAGGGACAGGGTCTATGTCTAATTCCTCCCTGTGCATTTTTTCTCAGTGCTTAGTACAGTGCTCTGCACACAGTGAGCATTCAAATACTACTGATTGACTGATTAATAAATACTACTACCTAGTTACTATGTAACTCTCTAGTAAGTTAGGCCTGGGTGTGTAATATGGAGAATACCAGTGGCTCACAACCTCATCTCCCCCTCCAACTCACTCTCAGAGGGGCTTCCTGAATAACTTCAATATGACCATTCATCTTACCTCTGTCCTCAATTGGCATTTCTTTCTATGCCTCAGTAAAATGTTTTCTTTCACATGGCCCTGTGACTTTTCAGAAGTAATCGCTTCCAATACTTTCTATCAATTATGTATCAAATGACACAATTATACAGTACACCATGAATATTAATCTTTGTGACACCAATAAATTTGAATTCTTAGCTGTTCATTAGCATCAAGCAAGACAAAGGTCTTTTTTTCCTGGCATTGTGAAGCAAGCTCATTACTGAGGGGAGAAGCAAGTCCAGCTGGAATAGTTCACACTGAGCCCTGTGACTAGAATAGCCTGCTCTTTCTGAATTAGCAGGACTCTTGATTAGTATAGTGATTTGCACAGTATGGCCAATCACCCCCTCCTAACCTTTCTTGAAGCAGTCTCCTGGGATGAGTGGAGACAGTGGAATACCTTTCTTCTGAACCACGGTCCACTGGACTATAAGCTCCTCCTGTAGACTATAAGCTCTTTGTGGGCATGGAATATGTCTATTTATTGTTTTATTATACTCTTCCAATCACTTAGAATAGTTTTCTGAATACAATAGGTGCTCAGTAAAAACAATTGCCTGACTAGGTTAGAGGGTGGAAACGGGAAGACAAAGAGGGCAGAACTTCTGATCTTTAAAGCCCCACATCTTTCCAAGGATGGAATCTCTCACCCAAATGTGGACACTTCCACGCCTGCATTCACTGTTTTGTGTCTTTTACTGTACAGATAAATCTCTTGGATAATGATGATGATATCCGTTAAACACTTACTTTGTGCCAGGCACTGTACTAAGTGCTGGGATGGATACAAGCAAATTGAGTTGGACACAGTCCCTGTCAATTCAATCGTATTTATTGAGCACTTACTGTGTGCAGAGCACTGTACTAAGCGCTTGGGAAGTACAAGTTGACAACATATAGAGACGGTCCCTACCCAACAGCGGGCGCACAGTCTAGAAGGGGGAGACAGGCAACAAAACAAAACATATTAACAAAACAAAATAAATAGAATAAATATGTACAAGTAAAATAGAGTACTAAATATGTACAAACATATATACCTATATACAGGTGCTGTGGGGAGGGGAAGGAGGTAAGGTGGGGGGGGGTGGGGAGGGGAAGGAGGGGGAGAGGAAGGAGGAGGCTCACTGTTCCCTGTGGGGCTCACAGTCTCAATCCATATTTTACAGATGAGGTAACAGGCACAGAGAAGTGAAGTGACTTATCCACAGTCACACAGCAGACAAGTGACAGAGCTGTGTTATCCACTACACCATGCTGCTGTGATCCCCTTGTAGTGAATTCCACCCTGCCACCCATTTCCTCTAACTTTTTTTCACAGGGTAAAAGGAAAAGTGGCTATGCTTTTCTCTGATCTCTCCACAATTTCCCAGCACCCTTAAGGTTATGCTGCTATAAGTCATGTCACTGTTTTTTCCATCGCCACCAGGCATCAACCCCGAATTGCCTCATCAAGCCAGCCTTACTGAGAATACAGTTTTCGTTAAGTATGACACTGGAATTTGCTGAATCTCACAGGGTGAGGAGAGATCTAGGCCCCTCTCTATGACAGAGTCACCCTGACACCTTGAGCTTGGTAGTCACAACCTCTCTGGGCCTCAGGATCCTCAATTTACTGCCCAAGGACAATGTACAAGAATAAGAAATCATAGATAGAAAAGAGCTATGAAACATGGTCCTTCTGGTTACTCTAAAAGAACTTGGGGTAACTCTAATGCACTGCCAAGATGAACTTTGATTGCCACCTTGGTAACCCTCATAGTCCGTAATTAAATCTTCATATCCTTACTGTGTCAGAAACACTAATGCCAAAAGTACTTGTTTCAGAAATAAACTCCTGTCAAAATGTACTTCAAAATTCATCCTTCCCTCCCAAATCCTCTCCTTGACCTACGTTCCCACCACAGCTGACAATGCTACTATCCTCCCCATACCAGAAGCACATAATTATTATTATGATAGTATTTGTTAAGCACTTAGGTGTCAGGTACTGTTCTAAGCACTAGTGTAGATACAAGTTAATCAAGCCGGACACAGTCCCTGTTGCACATGGGGCTCACAGTCTAAGTAGGAGGGAGAAAAGGTATTTAACCCCATTTTACAGTTGAGAAAACAGGCAGAGAGAAGTTAAGTGACTTGCTCAAGGTTACATAGTAAGCAACTGGTAGAGATGGGATTAGAACCCAGGTCCTCTGACTTCGAGATCCATGATCTTTCCACTAGGCCACGCTGCTTCTTGGCCGATGATATCGGAGTGATTTTGGACAGTAAAAGTTGTGAAACAGTGAGTGCAGGAGCGGAAGCACCTTAGCGGGGTGAGAAGTTCCCCGTCAGCCGTACGTAAGTATTCTCCGCACTATCTTTCAACTCCCACATTCAGTCAGTCACCAAATCCTTTTGGTACCTCTCCTAGCTCCATCCCTTCTCCATCCAAACAGGCACCACAATGGCCCATGAACCTGTCATCATCATCAATGGTATTTACTGAGTACTGTATCATATCCCAGCTTGATTATCATCATCAATCGTATTTATTGAGCGCTTACTGTGTGCAGAGCACTGTACTAAGCGCTTGGGAAGTACAAGTTGGCAACATATAGAGACAGTCCCTACCCAACAGTGGGCTCACAGTCTAAAAAGTGGGCTCACAGTCTAAAAAGATTCTAAGAAGATTATTGCATCTTCTTCCTCGCTAGTCTCCAGTCTCTTTCCTCTCCAGTCCATACTTCACCCTGCTGTGCAGATCACCTTTCTAAAATGTCATTCTGAGAAGCAGCATGGCTCAGTGGAAAGAGCACGGGCTTGGGAGTCAGAGGTCATGAGCTTGAATCCCAGCTCTGCCACTTAGCTGTGTGGCCTTGGGCAAGCCACTTAACTTCTCTGTGCCTCAGTTACCTCATCTGTAAAATGGGGATTAAGACTGTGAGTCCTACGTGGGACAACCTGATCAACTTGTATCCCCCCCAGTGCTTAGAACAATGCTTGACAAATAGTAAGCACGTAAATACCATCATTATTACTCTGACCGAACCTAGCCACTCCTCAAAAACTTCCAATGGTTATTCATGCCTCTCTGCATAAAGCAGAAACTATTCACCACTGGATTTAAGGCATTCAATTGGCAATCTGCTTCCTCTTAGCCAGTCTCCCCACTCGTTCCTCCCAAGATGATCTCCTCACTGTGCCTTGTTCTCTCCTCTCTCTGACATCCCCATGCTTGGAACTCCTTCCTCCTTCAAATCTGACAGACTTCAGATCTTCTCATCTTCACAGGCCTCTTGTAATTACATCTCCTTCCTATATTTTCTACTCTCCTCACATTATATCCCCCACCCGGCTACCTGTTCAGCACTCCTAAATCATCTGAAAGCTGTGAAATAACTTCCCACAGCCCTTCTGTATATACCTTATCAACCTAATTAACTCCTGTACATTATCCCTTTTTCTCTTTCCTCCTCTCTGTAACTTATTTCAGTGTCTGCCTCCCCTACTAGAATGAAAGCTACTTGAAGGCAGGACCATGTCTAATAATGGGACTGTATACCCTCAATCATTTAGCTGAGTGTTCTGCACACAGCAGGCATTCAATAAGTACTACTGATTGTTCCCCTCTAAATTAGAAGGAATAGAAAGCACTGAAAACCCAGCAGTTACTTACGTCTCAATCTTGCAAATTACTGCCTCAAATGGACTAGCCCATTAGTTTTTACAAGTGGCAGACCAGCGAGTCCCTCCCAGGGTGACTGGCCTATTTGCAAGTCTGATTTAGCCTGAGCATGGCACTGATTGCTTGCAGCCCGTACAGTAGGCATAGGAGATTACCAAGAAGATGCCCCCTCCCCACCACATTTCTCTCACGCGAAAGCTGAATAAAATTCATAGATTTACTCTTATCAGTGATGGAACCATGTTTGAACCAATCCCCTCCAAATGAGAGCATCCGGACAAGCTTCCGTGCTGGAGAGGAGATTGGCTATCCGGTGAATAGTATTTTAAGGGAATGTTCTCAAAACTGTTCTTTTCACAAAAAGATGGCAATCACTTTGAAGCATCCTCTCTTAGGATGCCTCATCCCAGGAGAAAGTAGACAGTACAAAGCAAAATTAAATATTGAGCAGAATGCTGTCATTTTAATACATTTTATGAGGAAAAGGGAAACATTCCTTAGTATGGGACTAAGGTTCTGGTTTGGCTGTTGATCTGCCCTCTCCCCAAAGCAATCCATAAAAAAAAGCCATCCCCCTTCCCACTCCCCATAAGGGAATCGATCTGTGGAAACAAGACAAGATCACTCAAGCATAACACGATTACAGCATCACTTAATTTAACACCACCATGTTCTAATGATGTTTAATTCATTCACATGGAAGTAAATAAAATAACAGGCCTGCCCTAATTATGAAATAAATTCTCATGATTCTTCCATTGGAAACAGCCCTGGATGCTAACGGGAGGGTGCAGATGTCAGGATGAACCGTTTTCAGGACAAAAGCCTGGCTGGTTTCTTCCTGGAGATTGAACCACCAAATATCTTTATCTCCTGGCTATGCCAGAGATGTGCTGTAGTCTCAGCATCCAAGGACTAAGAGGACTAACACTCCAAGCCAATAGCCTCCATATTCCATCCTTCTCCAGGCCAACTCCAGGGGAGCAGAGGCAAAATCAAGCTTTGAGGCAAGCCTGCAGTAGACCACAAATCACACCAATGATCCCTGAAGCCGAGCCCTGGCAGAGTTGGCAGGAATCCTTATGCCTGGTGTGTACTGGCACTTCCTGACAACTGTGTCTTCCCACACCACTCCCTGCCACCCGAATCCTCTACCCTGAAAAGACCTGGAAGCCAGTTTGGTCTTACCAACCTCATCCTGGCCCAGAATTCACTAAGAAAGGACACTAATTAACCCCTCACTGAGGATTTGCTATGGGTAAAGTGATTTTTAATCTTTTTCATTACATAAAATTCCAATGATTAGAGCACTCTGAGGTAATAAACCTCCATTTAGAGAGAAAAGAACGTGAAATCACCAAGTCATTTCCTGGTTTCCCCATGGGCAGGCTGAAAGTCCGATTACAACCAAATCTATATCCAGAGGGAGACTGCTTCTGGAAATGGGGCCAGGGAAAGTTTAATTTAAGCCCTTGCAGCTTCACATGTAGCTATTTGACAGTAAGACTTTCATGCTTAAATGTGGGTTTGGGCAGGTTGACAGATTTAGGAGGCACATTCCTTTCTATTTGGACTCTTTTTTAAGTTGGGGCTTAATAAAAGGTGCTGGGGTCCTTTCTCTCTGCAGAGCCCCTCTGGCCGTCTACATTTATATCATTAATCAATACACCTCAAAATATTAGCAAGCATAATTATTTCTGACTCAACTTGCCCACAAGCATGGTCTGAGCAGCTTGGGGGTGGGGGGAAAGAGTGGGAGTTTTGTTCTTTTTTTTAAATGACTATAGTTGCTTTCAGAGCAACTAAGCATTTTGAACAATGACTGAGATATTGATGATGCCAAAGAAGTGCAATATATTTACAAAGCAACTTTGAAAAGCATGGAGACCTAGTAGATAGAGCACATGACTGGGAGTCAGAAGGACCTGGGCTCTAATCCCAGCTTTGCCACTTGTCTGCTTTGAGACCTTGGACAAGTCACTTCACTTCTCTGTGCCTCAGTTACCTCATCTGCAAAATGGGTACTAAGACTGTGAGTCCCATGTGGACAGGGACTGGGTTCAACCTCATTAGCTTGCATCTACCTCAGTGCCTGGCATATAGTAACTGCTTACAAATACCTTAAATAAAAGGCAGCACTTGTGTGGTAAGTGAAAACACATTTCCCTTGCTTTTCAGTAACCTAGAAGGCAGGCACTGTGCCTTTGGAACAAGTATAAGCCTAACACTTCATGGGTGCCCCAGTAAGCATTAAAAAAAGAAAAAAAGTAACAATCACTCCAGATAAATTTATCTCATGCATACATATTTGGAGGACTTCTATCACAACCAAATCATATGAAAATATCTGTCATAAAAATATTTTCACTGAAGACAGAGAAATTCTGCCAAACCATGGGGGACAGAAAGCATACTGAGAGGCAGGAGATATTCTTGGAATGGCTGCAGGATGCATTAGAACACTTAAAAATAGTTTTACACATATTAAGAGGAGCAACAGGGAAGCCATTAAGCTTTACACTGGCATTACACTGATTAGTAACATGGCCTAATAGAAAGGGCACAGGCCTGGAAATCAAAGGACCTGGGCTCTAATCCCAGCTCTGCCACTTATCTGCTATGTGACCTTGGCCAAGTCACAATTTTTCTGTGCCTCAGTTCTCTTGTCTGCAAATTGGGGATTCAATATATGTTCTTTCTCCTACTCAGACTGTAAGCCCCATGTGGGACCTAATCATCTTTTATATACCCGAGTCCTTGGTACAATGCTTGGCACACAATAAGTGCTTAGCAAATCCCACAATTATTATTATTTCAACCCCAAAGTCTGTATCTACGAACTTGGTCTTTGAAAAGGGTGTCAGGCTCAAAGCACCGTGGAAGGTGAGCCAGCTCCAGAACCTGCTCCTCATGCATGGAACCGCTTGGTGCATTTTAGTTTAGCTTTTTTAGTTTTAGTTTTTATTTTGTTAAGTGCTTACTACGTGCCAGACACTGTACTAAGTGCTGGGGCATGGACATATCAGATTGGACATGGTCCCTGTCCCACATAGGGCTCACAGGGAGGCCCAGAGAAGTGAAGTGACTTGACCAAGGTCTCACAACAGAGAAGTGGTGGAGCTGGGAATGGAACCTAGATCCTCTGACTCTTAGGCCTGGGCTCTATCCACTAGGACATTCTGCTTTGAGAGGCAGGGCCAGCAGCCCTGTGGACGATTGACTCAACCACAATAGCTACTGTCAGGTACCCCTGTGGGATGCCTTTTCAACCTGTTCTATAATTATTTAATCAATCAGTGATATTTCTTGAGTGCAGAGCAATGTACTAAGAGCTTGGGAAACTAGAACACAACAGAATTAACAGACATGTTCCCTGCCCATAACCCAAACCAGTCTGGATTCCCTACAGCCACCATCTCCTTCACCTCTCAGAAATGATCTCTAATCCCTCTAGACTGTAAGGTCATTGTGGTCAGAGAACGTGTCTACCAACTCTGTTATATTGGATTCTCCCAAGTGCTTAGTATAGGGTTCTGCACACGGCAAGCACTCAATAAATATAATTGATTCAATTCAATCCCCTATTAGGTGAAAAGATGCAAAAGAGTTGAGACTGAGGACTTCTGAGCTTCCCTGGCCACACAGCATGAGTAATAGTAATAATAATAATAATGATCATAATAAGAATACAAGAAGAAGAAGAAAAAGGAAGGAGGAGGGAGGAGAAGATGATGATGATGGTATTTGTTAAGCACTATGTGTGAAGCACTGTTCTAAGCACTGATATGAAGGGGGGGAGGAGGAGGGAGGAGGAGGGAGGAAAAGGGAGGACGATGGAGAAGGATGGAGGAGAACAAGAAATGAATGTGTTTAGTACTGATTATGTGTCAAACACGGTGGCATGCACTGGAAAAGTTACAATACAGTCAGATCAGAAACAATCCCTGTAACCACATGGGGCTTACAGCTAAAGTAGGAGGGAGGATAGGTATTTAATCCTTATTTCACAGATGAAGAAACTGAGGCACAGAAGTGACTTGCCCATGGATACAGAGCTTATGTGTGGCAGAGCCAGGATTAGAACCCAGCTCTTCAGACTCCCAGTCCTGCTCTCTCTCCACCAAGAGTGGTTTATCGCATGTTCAGAGATGAACTCACCTCCTTTGAGCAACACCACCTTCCTGGATTCTAAGGTTTGCTCAGTAGGCAATTGGGAAACAGATAAATTGCACCCGCTGTTAGAGTCACTTCAGTCCTACTTTCTCCATCAAAGCACCAGCTAACAGGAAAAGCCACATCCACCCAACAATCTTGAAGACACTCCAGTTCTATGATAGCTGAAGAGAACAAATGTGGCTACACACACAAACTGGTGGTAAGTAGAGACGGTACTTCTCTCCATACAGGCAGGGATCCTGCCGAATGGCAGGACTTTAATCAGGAACACCAACCACAAATCCCCTGAGAAACAGCAGTTCTGTTTGCTGGGAGCTGTGTTATCTGAGCATTAATTTACAGCATACCTTGCCCTCACTTTCTTTTCCCGAATACAACTAGCGAATGGAAACAATCCATACTGGGAGAAAAGCCAAAATGGAGTGTGAATTATTAAAGATCAGAAGATTTTTCTAGTGTGGCATATGGTAGGGGTTGAGAAACTAAAGGAATATTCAAAACCCAGCCAACCAACACTGAGCTATTCACCGCCCCCGCCACCCTCAAATGCCAGCCCACACCTCATTGTGATGGGGGGATGAAACCGCAATGGGAAAGTGCCAGCTGAAGCTAGGCCATCAGTGGAGAAAGTTTTTGACTGAAACCCTCCTAGGGGCATCTCACATGTAGGACAGACACAGCAGGAATCTTGAAAATGGCTAGTTAATATGGGCGGTGAAGACTGTAACAATCACTCAGTGGTATTTTTTGAGCACTTACTGTGGGCTGAGTGCTTGAGAAAGTATACACACTGGAGTTGGTAGACAAACTCTACCCACAAGGAGCTTATAGTCTACAGAGACAGACGTTAAAATAGATGATGGATAGGGGAAATTGAAGAGAAAAGGAATATTTACATAAATAATGTGGAGTTGGAGTGAATATCAAAATCCTTAAGGAGCCAAGCAGGTAGCTGAAGCAAAGGGGAGGGCAGATAGGAGAAACGAGAGTTTAGGGAAGGTCTCTTGGAGATGATGTGATTTTAGGAAGGTATTGAAGAAGGGGAGAGTAGTAGACTGTCAGACATGAAGGTGAAGCAGTGGGGCATAGTGGAAGAAGTGGGAGTCGGAAGACCTGGGTTCCAATCCTACTCTGCCATCTGACTTCCGTGTGACCTTGGGCAAATCACTTCTCTTTTCTCAGTTCTCTCATCTGTAAAATCGGGATTCAATACCTGTTCTCCTTTCCACTAAAGCTGTAAGCCCGATGAGGGACTGTGGACAGGCTGATTATCTTGTATCTTCCTTAGTGCTTGACACACTGTAAGCACTTTTATAAATACTATAAATGCCACCACAATAATGAGGGCAGAGAGAATTCCAAGCCTGAGGGAAAATTTGGGCAAGGGATTGGCTGGGGGAGAGTCGAGCAGTTCTACAATAGCTGGACAACTCAAGAGAGTGCAGCACTACACTCTGCTGTGGCCACTTTAACGTTAAATGAATCACTGCCTGTAGAATTCCCACATGCACTTTGTAAAGTGCTGCACTCCTCCTCACCAATTTGCTCATTGCTCTCCATGCCCAGGCAGGAACATGACTGTCAGGAACAAGAGGGCATGAGAGGCCTCAGCGCCCACCTCCAGCACTTGAAGCAATTCCTTTCTGTAGCTCTTGGTCCTGAAAACTTCGGATTAAACCGGGATTGGTCCATCACTTGTCATAGGCAACTCTGACATCCACTTCCAAGAAGTGATAGGTGTTTGAGGGCAGGGACTGTGTCTTAAACCTTGTTGCCTTCTCCCAAGCCCAAAGTACACTGCTCTGCCCACAGTGGGTGTTCAGTGGTAGTACTGAATGAGCAACTGAGGTTACAGCAAGCTTCCGAGGAATGAACACTCACTGTCTTTATTTATTTATTTTACTTGTACATATCTATTCTATTTATTTTATTTTGTTAGTATGTTTGGTTTTGTTCTCTGTCTCCCCCTTTTAGACTGTGAGCCCACTGTTGGGTAGGGACTGTCTCTATATGTTGACAACTTGTACTTCCCAAGCACTTAGTGCAGTGCTCTGCACGCAGTAAGCGCTCAATAAATACGATTGATTGATTTTAAGGAAATCCAAGGGTGGACAGGGGATTCATGCAGGGACATTTTGAGGTGGCTCAGACTCAGGATGGGTGTGTGTGATGAGCTTTTGTAGCTACTCCGACACTTAGTTTCTGCCACATAGTAAGCACCTAGCAAATATCACTTAAAAAAAAATAAAAAAGAAGCAGACTTCCCTTGGTCTCCTAGCACAAGACTGTGCAAGTCTTCTAGACTGTGAGCCCATTGTTGGGTAGGGACCATCTCTATATGTTGCCAACTTGTACTTCCCAAGCGCTTAGTATAGTGCTCTGCACATATTAAGCGCTCAATAAATATGATTGAATGAATGAATGAATAAATGTCTTCACCTCAGTTGCTGGTGGTTGGGTAGGCTTCCAAATCCCTTCCCTGTTCTCCTGCAAAAAATGAACCTCTCGCCCACGGTGCCCCAGCTAGTCTCTTTAGCGTACACCAGCATCCCTTCCCCACCATCCTGATAACTCTTTTTCCATGCCAATAATCCTTACTCCATCACATTCTACTTAGGTAAATTCAAGAGTTTTGATGTGACTCCATGTGGGCCAGGGACTGTGTCTGACCTAATTACCTTTAATCTACCCCAGTGCTTAGTACAATCTTGTCTTGTCTTATGCCGTCGAGTCGCTTCTGACCCATAGCAACACCACGGACACATCTCTCCCAGAACGCCCCACTTTCCATCTGCAATCGTTCTGTTAGTGGACCCATAGAGTTTTCTTGGTAAAAAACAGAATCGGTTTACCACTGCTGCCTTCCACGCAGTAAACTCGAGTCTCTGCCCTCGACTCTCTCCCATGCTGCTGCTGCCCAACATGTGTGAGTGTTTGACTTGTACCAGATGTCCTTTCATTCACTAGACACTCTCCAAGCTAGGAATGGAATGGGTATGCCTCTCCCTGACTCTCCCTCTCATAGCCAAGACTGGTAGAGTACTGGAAACTCTCCGGGTGTGACCCTGAGAGAGCGCTTAGTAATGCATACTAAACACTTAAAAATACCACTATCATTATTATTAACAGCTTCCTCCAAAAGCAATTCTCAGGTGTTTTTTTTCTGGAAATCAACTATCCAGTAGAGAGGAGGTTTGACGGAGGAATGTTAGACAGCACTCAGAGTGATGAGGCAGATGGAAGAGCAGAATCAGACTGGCTGGAGGCAATAATAATAATGATAGCATTTATTAAGCGCTTACTATGTGCAAAGCACTGTTCTATGCACTAGGGAGGTTACACAGTGATCAGGTTGTCCCACGGGGGGCTCACAGTCTTCATCCCATTTTACAGATGAGGTAACTGAGGTCCAGAGAAGTGAAGTGACTTGCCCAAAGTCAAGAGACAAACCATCCAGTGTTTAGAAAATAGTAATCAATAAATGGTATTTATTGAGTGCTTACTGGGTGCAAAGCACTGTACTAAGCATTCAGAGAGTACAACAGAATTGGTAAACACATTCCCTACCCACAGTTATCTTACAGTCTAGAGGAGGAGACAGACATTACTATAAATAATGGTAGAGTAAGGCATGCAAATGATTGTAAAACGGAAGCTAGTGTTAGCCTGTTAGCTGGGCAAATCACCATTACTCAAAGAACTTTAAAACAATGCCTCATATTCCAATATAAGCCCTGAGAAAGACTCTTGGGCAGACAGTGTCAGTAATGAATTCTAAATACTTGGCAATGAATTATTCTCTGGAGAGAGTTTAACCTAATCATATTAGCCAACAAATAGGCTGGTGAGCCATAGGTTCTGAAAGTATCGTGGTAAAGTATCGGGGCTTTTCTGCCCCAGGCCTGAAAGGGTAGGGTATAAGAGTGCTTCACGGATAGCTTTTAATTTTAAAGTCTTTTCCTGCCAATGAGAGAGCTGTCAGCAGTTGGGAGATGAATCTGGCCTGACTTGTTTTTCCTTGGCCTTTATTGTGGCACAGCACAATCCAGAGCAGGGGTCAGCATGACAGGCTTCTAACATCCACCACCATGACAAGTTTCTTAAAAATTCCAGACTGAATGGATGAGTGCAAATTAGAGCCCCTTCAGATAGGAAACACAGAGCCTGTCTCAACCTAATTTAGGATGTGCTCAGCCTGAACTAAGCTAGAATGGGTCACGGCTTCCTTCTGTGTCACCCTAGCACTTGGAACTGTATCCTTCAAGTATCTGATATTCACCCTACCCTCAGTCACAGAGCCCTTATGGACACATCCCCAATTTTACTCATATTAATGTCTGTCTTCCCCTCTAGGCTGTAAGCTCTGGGTGGGCAAGGAGTGTGTCTACTAACCCTGTTGGATTGTGCTCTTCCAAGTGCTTAGTACAGTGCTCTCCACACAGTAAGCTCTCAATAAATACCACTGGTTGACTGATTGGTTAATTTCTAAGGTGCTGTTTGTTCTCATGGTCTGTTGAGAATTGCAGCCCAGGGTCAGCCCTGATAGCAGAATTCCCCTACCTGGCTACCTTGACACAGCTCTGGGATGAGAAAGCTTCAGCAGGATCTGTAAAACCATTTGGTCCCTGCCCTCCCCACCACCCTACCAAGCCCCCTGGGCTCAAGACTTGTGAACACCATAAGCAACGAAGACAATGTTCAGGATTCTTTGCCCTGAAAATGCCTTGCCCACCATTCATTCATCCATTAACAATATTTACTGAGTGCTTAACGTGTGCAGAGCACTGTACCAAGTGCTTGGGAGAGTACAATAACAATATTCAGGAAGCTTCATGGGCTTCCTTTGAAACAATAATTAGACCCATATTATATGATGAGCTCATTTTCCCAGATTTTGTAAAGCATGGAAGCTCAGATACCATATACTGAGGTTGATTGTGGTAAAGATACTGGAAACACAAACACTGTGAAATGTGGGGGCTTACAGTAGCTGCACTACACAATGCCAACTCACTGAATTTACTTGGTCTTCAAAATAGGCAAGGACTGTTGCTTTCATATGATACTGATATTATTGATATAATAATGACAATGATGGAATTTGTTAAGTGCTTACTATGTGTCAAGCACTGCTCTAAGTGCTGAAAAAAAGGCTACACCCTCCTTCATCCCACAACAAGTGGTTTTATTAAATATTTCGGCTAAAATGCAGTTAGGGAAATAGGGAATGTTTACTGAAAATGTACCTCTATCTGATAAGACCACAACAGATGTCAGAATAATGCTACTAATAATAATATTGCTATTATTACTTGGTATTTGTTAAGTGCTTACTATGTTCCAGGCACTGTAGTAAGCGTTAAGGTGGATAAAAGCAAATTGGATTGGACACAATCCACATCCCACAGTCTCAATCCTATTTTACAGATGAGGTAACAAGCACAGGGAAGTGAACTGCCTTGCCCAAGGTCACACAGCAGGCACGTGGCAGAGCCAGGATTAAAATCCATGACTTTTAATCTCTCAGTCCTGTGCTTTATCCACTACACTATACTGAAGGGATGGGGTGAGTTGGAAGATGGTAATGTAGCCTGAGTTTTCCTTAACACAGGGCTCACCACAAACGGGTCCCTAAAATTGGAGGAGAGTTGAGTATACCCAAGTTTTGTATTTTAAAATGGGCTGGTAGTTAGTATTCAAATTCAGCCTGCTGTTGCTTAACATAATTACATCTTATTTTGATAACTGCTTAACTTAAAAGAAAGTCTTTTTATGATGAGCATAATGAATATCATCAAGTTCCTTTAGCAGGAAGGCTGAAGAGCCTCATTTAGCAGAAGCTACTTCACCCACAAGGAAGCCAGTGGAGAGTAAAACAGTGAGCTCCAAAAATGAACTTTCCCAGATCCCTCACTGAGAAATGAAAAGGAGGATGAACACAGAGAAGAGCCTGCAGGCAGTTAGGCCTTGTTCTCAACAGGGCGGCCATTCCACTGGTTTTCAGCCATCTCTTAGGCAATAAAAATATGGCATCGGACACCTCTATGTCTGGCTTTTTTTTCAATCAATCAATGGTATTTATTGAATGCTCACTATGTGCAGAGCACTGTACTAAGTGCTTGACAGAGTACCCTACAACAGAATCAGCAGGCACATTTCCTGCCCACAACAAGCTTTGAGCATCCAGCCCTTTTCTACTTTGGCTCCTGTTGCCAAGTTCCACGGCTCGCTAGCAGTGTCCATGTTTACTGGAAACTGGGAGGGGAATGAAATGCCTCTGGGGCAGGTGAAATTGTCAGGAGTCCTCCTTGACCACCTGGAGAAACGCTCTAGGTTTGGGCAGTGACAGGAAGATTTCCACAAAACAGGATATTTGGAGTCATTAGGTCCCAGTGACTTTCCAATGTAATGCATGTGACATGGCATATGTGAGTCCGGTATCTGCAAGAGATATCTTTGGCCACATTAGTTGTCAATGTAGGTTAAACCCACTCCTTCCAAAGCAGTGCCAGTTCTATTAAGGTTGACATGAAAGGCTGGGGCCTCTTTGCAATTCAGCAGAACTACTCAGTCGCCAAAGGGTGTGGGAGCTTTGTATTTGTGGATTGAGTATGCTTAGGAGAAACTTCTACTACTTCCACTGAAATGGCAAGGACACTTAACATGTTAATTGTCAGTGCCTGGATGGATTATTCCCCTTGACAACTTGGCAGACAACTTTAGCAATTTCATATTAAATATTTCATACAATGCACTTAATATGATAAATCACACTTCATTTCCTTCTTCCATTCATATTACTACTATGTATCCTTCCAAGAATGCAGGGGCGATCCATAAATCCCTTCACCAATAAAACAGTCCCCTGAAAAGATAATTCTCTTTAAGGTTGATTTTTCATTTAAATGATTAACTTAAACAGGGAACTGAGATACGTAGAGGGTTTACACATGAATCGCTTTAGAAAAAAATAGATCAAAAAATGAAAAAAAAAATGCAAAGAACTGATGTCCTGTGGCTGTGTGCATTGTGTGCTTCATCTGAAAAGTAACAAGGGTTGTGAGGGAAATATTATCACTGCATTTACTGAAAAATACTGCTGACCATATCCACCCAGAATCATAGTGTGGCACAGCAAACAAGATTTTTGCAGCATTTCGGATGCAGAAGTACAGGGGATGATGCCAGGACAACAGAATATTCCTAGGCCTTTCCAAAGTATTTGGCACCACCTCTAGATCTGGATTCTGGAAATGACTTGGTAAATCTGGCTGCCCTGAAAAATCAATCAGCTGTATTGAGTGCTTCCTATGTGCAGAGCACTGTACTAAGCACTTGGGAGAGTACACTATAGCAGTATAACAGAGTTGATAGACATGTTCCCTGCCCACAGTGAGTTTACAGTCTAGAGGACTGGAAAAGCCTATTGAGATCCTAAGACTACTTCACGGCTGGCTGTGTCAAGAGTAGCAGGGAGCCTACTCTGATCTTCTCAGTGAATGGGATAAAAGCAGGCATATGTAGTCAGCCCGGGCTGTTCAGTATAAACTAGGCAGCCATGGTGAAGGATACAACAACTTATTGTCTATGCTTCCACTTTTTGGGGAAACTTCCAACTCAACAGGCCACTGTGATCATCCAGTGTCCTTGGGAGCAACAGTTTCTACCTGTAGATGACTTAGGACTTCATCATCATCATCATAAATTGTATTTATTGAGCGCTTACTATGTGCAGAGCACTGTACTAAGCGCTTGGGAAGTACAAATTGGCAACATATAGAGACAGTCCCTACCCAGCAGTGGGCTCACAGTCTAAAAGGGGGAGACAGAGAACAAAACCAAACATAATAACAAAATAAAATAAATAGAATAGATATGTACAAATAAAATACATAAATAGAGTAATAAATATGTACAAACATATATACATATATACAGGTGCTGTGGGGAAACAGCACCTTCAGTGTGGCCTCGTGGAAACAGCACAGGCCCGGGAGTCGGAGGATCTGGGTTCTAATCCCAGCTCTGCTACTTACCTGCTCTGTGACCTTGGGCAAGTCACTTCACTTCTCTGTGCCTCAGTTTTCTCAATTGTGAAATGGAGATAAAATACCTGTCCTCCCTCCTCTCTACCCCTCTAGACTGTGAAGCCCATGTCAGGCAGAGAACGTGCCTGACCTGATTATCGTGTATTTTCCCTTGGTTTAATTCTAGGCTTGGCAGACAGTGCTTATATGCCACAGACAAGCACAACCAAAAAGATATGAAAATGATTGTAAGCCATTTCACTGCATCTGTCAGACACTTTGTACCGATGAGAAGAAGTGTGAAGAAAACTAAAGTAACATATCAGCCTAAACTGGGGAAACCATAAACACAACCAAAATATCTCCATTGGCAACACAGAGCTCAATGCTGTCTCAGAAGTCTGGACAACAGTGATAATAGACAGGGAAGTAGAAAATGTAAAAAAAGGCCAGGGGATCTTGTGAGAGCCTGTTGAACTGACTGTAGTGGCTGCAACATACAGGGCTCCAATCCTAACTAAAGGTCTACAGAGCTGAGGTGTGGGTCAACCCCCTTGCAAAGCTTTGAGACTGGAACTACCCACAGACCCCATATCCTATGCCTGGAGCAGTATCAGTGACACTTTTGAGCAAGCTTATCTTCAAGTCAGTCAGTCAATTGTATTTATTGAGTGCTTACTGTGTGCAGAGCACCATACTAAGCGCTTGGGAGAGTAAAAAAACTGACACATTCCCTGCCCACGACAAGCTCACAGTCTAGAGGGGGAGATAGACATTAACATAAACAAATGAATTGCAGATATGTACATAGTCCTATGGGGTTGGGAGGAGGGATGAATTAAGGGAGCAAGTCAGGCTGATGTAGAAGGGTGTGGGAGAAGAGGAAAGCAGGGCTTAATCAGGAAAGACCTCTTGGTGAAGATATGCCTACAATAAGGCTATGAATGTGGGGAGAGTAATTGTCTGATGTGAGGAGGGAAGGAGTTCCAGTCCAGAGGCAGGATGAGGGGGATAGGTCAGTGGCAAGCTAGCTGAGAACGAGGTACAGTGAGAAGGTTGACATTAGAGGGGTACAGAGTGAGGGCAGGGTTGTAGTAGGAGAGCAGCAAGATGAGGTATGGGGGGCAAGGTGATTGAGTGCTTTAATGACAAGTGACAAGGAAGCATCCCAAACCAAGTCCTGGATCCAATTCAGTCTCCTGGCACTGAAGCTAGGGTCGCCTCAACCAAGCTCCACTGGGAGGGGAGAACAGGTTAGGAAACCTTAACAGCTTCTGGGTGGCAAGCTGAAATTGGGCGACCAAAAACAAGGAGGGCAGAGGTCACATTCTATGAACACACTGAAACAAAACTTCAGGCAATGCTTCAGCTCAGCTGAAAGCCAGGAGATAACTGTGGCCCACAGACCAAAATGATGCACTGCACTCAAGGCAGGAACAGCTCTGTTGGAGTAGAAGCTTTGAGGGATGGGGGAAACAGAGAGGCCAAAGGAAAAACAGCACCTGCAAACTACAGCTAAATAAAAGATGGTCTTCGTGTGTGTGTGTAGGGTGTGTGGACTAAGAGCCTCTTTGGCCTTTTCAACCACAGAGGTGACCCAAGTGAATTGCACTGCAGGGGTATCTTCTTATACTAAAACCAACTATTTTTTTATGGCAATCATTAAAATGCTTACTATGTGCCAGGCACTGCGCTAAGGTCTGGGTTGGATACAAGCAAATTGGGTTGGACACAGTCCCTGTCCCACGTGGGGCTCACAGTCTCAATCCTCATTTTGCAGATGAGGTAACAGGGCCAGAGAAGTGAAGTGACTTGCCCAACGTCACACAGCAGACAAGTGGCAGAGCCAGGATTAGACCCCAGGTCTTTGTAACTATTACTGCATTAATAAAGACAATCATATTTGTAAGTGCTTACTATGTTACCATGTTCTAAATACCATGCTAAATATTAGGATAGATACTGTAAGCTTCTTGTGGGCAGGGAATGTATAAACCAACTCTGTTATACTGTACCCAACATGGCTTAGTGGAAAGAGCATAGGCTTGGGAGTCAGAGGACATAGGTTCTAAATCCCAGCTCCACCACTTGTCTGCTATGTGACCTTGGGCAAGCCACTTAAGTTCTCTGTGCCTCGGTTACCTTATCTGTAAAATGGGGATGAAGAATGTGAGCCTTGTGTGGGACAACCTGATTACCTTGTATCTACCCCAGCACTTAGAACAGTGCTTGGCGCATACTAAGTGCTTAACAAGTACCACAGTTATTATTACTTTTATTATGTGCCGAGTACAGCACTCTGAACACAGTAAGTGTTCAATAAATATGACTGATTGGACACAGGATAATCAAGTTAGACCATCTCTGTTTCATTTATTCATTCAATCATATTTATTGAATGCTTACTTTGTGCAGAGCACTGTACTAAGCGCTTAGGAGAGTACAATACAACAATAAACAGACACATTCTCTGCCCACAATAAGCTTACTGGCTAGAGGATGAGCTTACAATCTACAGGATGAGCTTACAATCTAGAGGACTATTTAAGAGGCAGGGAGAGTGGGTATCTTATTCCCATTTTACAGAAGAGGAACTGAGGTACAGAAAAGTTAAGGGACTCATCCAAGTCTCTCAGCAGGCCACTGGCAGAGCTGGAACCCAGGCCCCTTGACTCCTAGGTACCTGGGGGTGGCAGGCAATGGTAAGATGGGGACTACACATATACACACCTGATTCTCCAACACTAACCTAGCCCTGTGACATCACTGCTCCCAGGAGAAACCAGTGGACAAGTAGCAGCCTGTAACAGGTGCCTCTTGGGAGCAAAGCAATGCAGAAAGCACCCACGGGGGCTGGAATGTTTTTACGCTTATTTCCCCATCATTGCTGCTTTCAAGGCATTTGTGGGAACTGAGCTTCTCAGAATCAGAGTAGCTACCAGATATGAAAGAGACTAAATATTATACAGAATACAGGTCCAAATCTAGATTCTCCATTTCCAGAGAAGAAATGTCCACCTTCCCTCTCTGTTCTACCATCTTCTTGACTGGATGAAGGGCAAATAAGTAGACTTCCCTGTCTGGAATGAAACCTTAACCCACTGGAGAGAATGCTAGAGAAACCCCTGAGGAGAGTGAGGAAGCAGGGACAGGCAATGAAAAAATGGGGAGGGCACCTGAGAAATATAGACAAAAGAGGCAGGATATTACAGCTTATTGGGAGCAAAAGCTATTGCTAAAACTCCTTTAAAAGTCATTCTACCTTGGATTTTCCTAGCATCTTTCTTCATAAGAATGCGAGGTCTCTTCACGCCTATAATTTTAAGTCACAACTGCCATGGGGAAAGAAGGACAGGTAGTAGAAAGACAGCACACACATAATCACGATTAAAATTACTAAACCATAATCCTTCGACCCAAACTAAGTCAAAACAATAGTAGGATCCATCTAGTCTGTAAAAGAGCGATTAGTTTTTCCACTAAAACCTGTGTTCCTAATCATTGCATTTCAAATAATAATAATAATAATACCTGTGGCATTAAGAGCTTACTAAGTGCTAAGCACTGTGCTAAGCTCCAGGGGCTCTCAGGAGGGAGGAGGACATGTACTGACCCTCATTTTACAGATGAGAAAAACTGAGGCTGAGCTGTTACATAACTTGCTGTGGTCCAACAGGAGACAAGTAGCAAAGTTGAGGTTAGAACCCAGGTCCTCTGACACCCAGACCTGTGCTCTTTCCACTAGGTCATGCTGCTTCTCGAGGTTCATGTGCAGCAGAATACCACATGCAGCTGTGACTTTGGGCAAGTCACTTAACTTCTCTGGGCCTCAGTTCCCTCATCTGTAAAATGGGGACTAAGACTGTGAGCCCCATGTGGGAAAACCTGATAACCTTGTATCTTCCCCAGCGCTTAGAACAGTGCTTTGCACATAGTAAGCACTTAACAAATACCATCATTATTATTATTATGCAGCTGGCCTCATATTGCCAGTCAATATGAGGATTGGCCCAATCGATATGGTCAATATCAGGATCCAGAACGCAGGGAATCATTTACCACCACTACTTAAAGATCATTGAGAACATACCTAAATCCATAAAAAGAAAAATACCCAACAGCATTGGGAATTTTTTTTTTAAACTAGGCTGAGATGTGCTTTTGTTACAGAATCATCAGTAAAGGTTCAGCAGGCCCTGGCTGGGAGCCTCAATTAGCCTTCACTGAATTCAGGAAACCCTGAAAGGGCAAATACTTCCTAAAATCTCTAATGTCATTTCAGGGAGTCATCTTGTGACTTCTAAAGCAGCCTCATAATAAAGCCACTTTGTGCATCCAAGGAGAAGGCAAAAAACAATCAACTCTGTTTTTTTGTTTTCTTGTTGCCTTTTTTTGAGGTTTGGATGCCTCGCTAAACAAAAATGCTATTTGTTCTGCAAAGGAGGATTCATCAAGAGATGCCCCAGTGCCTTAACAACCCACAGGCCAATGTGCAGGAATAAAGAGAATGAATCTTTCCACCGACTGTATTCCAACTCGGCTATTGTTTGAGAATGATAGAACAGAAAAATGAAATTATAAGCATCAGAATGGCTCACGGCACAGCAGCTTGAAAACCCAGCAATGGACATTCACGTTCTTTAGTATATTCCTCAGTAAACCTCCAAAAAAAGAAGAAATCTTTAGGAAGACATGAAATTACTTGGAATATTGACTGAAGAGCATGGCAGGAGGGATGGACTGGTAAATGAAGGATGAAGGAAAGGAAAAAAAGTACATAAAAATTTGTCAATATTGCAGGATTGGTTAACAGGCAAGGGAAACTACCCCCTCCCCCCCCACCCACAAAAAATAATAGAAATAAGTGCACTGATCAGTCCACTAGGCTTCCGAGAGTGTCCTTGGAGACTACTCCGGTTTACTCCACTTTGTGGTGCAATGGGCCTGAGTCATGAGGGCCCCCAGTATTTTACTGCTATACTGGAAGTTGGCAACCTTTTTCTGCCAAAGTGAAACCTTTAAATAGCTGGTCCACAGAAAGCCAATCGTAAACTTTATGAGCACTTCTCAGGTGACAAATGAAGTCATTATGTCCCACCGTATTGCATAATGTGATAATGCCATTGCTTCGCCCAGCTGCCTCTTGGCAAGAACTCTTACTACCAGCAGAGGAAGGGCACAGCATGATGGGCTAGCTAACTTTCCACCTGCTCCTCCCTACAGGGATGCAACAGGACTGTGCCTAGGCATGACTGATGCCACAGGCAGTACCAGCCTAATGTGTTTCAGGGTGTTCGGCCGGGGCCCCCACACTTAAGCCAAAGCTCTGTTTGAAAGCCACAATTAAGCCTCAAAAAGAGGCAGCAGTTGCCGACCCCTACACTACAACCATGCCTCTCCAGTCAATGTTCTAATAGGAGTTTTCTGTATTTTCACCAGGTAAAATGGAGGCACTAAGGGCCTCAGTGATTTCCCCATTCTCCCTACTGGAGCAATTATATCGAAAGATTACACTCTCTGGCTTGCAGATGCATCAGTAGAGACTATTAGCAAATCGTCTTCCCTAGGCCCAAAGCTGAAAGGAAGGAAAGAAAGAGAAAATTTGCTTCATGACCCACAGTGGTGCCTGTTTCTCAAGCACTCACAAGGGAGAGGGTTTTATGGCAGAGCCAACTTCCTTCCCGCTAGGGTAGGGCAGCACCAAGCCGGCAGCCTTCCATGTGCTTGGTCACACGGGACATTACCGAGTGCTCCAGATGAAAGGAGTCTTGAGATCAGAAAGGCCTAACTCTTCTGAACCCAGTTGTAGCGACAGATTTCCCAACTTCTATAATAATTAATACCTATGGTACTTGTTAACCACTTACTCTGAGCCAAGCACTGTTCTAAGTGCTGGAGTAGATACAATTTAACCAGGTTGGGCACTATTCCTTTCCCACATTGGGCTCACACTCTTAATCCCCAGTTTTTACAGATGAGGTAATTGAGGCACAGAGAAGTTAAGTAACTTGACCAAGGTCACACAGCAGACAAATGGTGGAGCTGGGATTAGAACCCATGGCTTTCTGACTCCCAGGCCATGCTATATCCTGCCACGCTGCTTCTATCTGCACTGTAATATATTTGCATCGGCTGCATGGTGTAGTGGAAAGACTACGGGCTCGGGAGTCAGAAGATGTGGGTTCTAATTCTGGCTCTGCCACTTATCTGCTGTGACCTTGGGCAAGCCACTTCACTTCTCTGTGCCTCAGTTAGCTCATCTGTAAAATGGGGATTAGGACTGTGAGCCCCACGTGGGACAACCTGATTAGCTTGTATCTACCCCAGCGCTTAGAACAGTGCTTGACACATAGTAAGCACTTTACAAATGCCATCATCATCATTTCATCAACCTCTAACTCTCCTTCATAGCCTGCTCCAGTCCCACACACATGTACAAGGACCTAGGAGGGCGTGGGTTCTAATCCCGGCTCCACCACCTATCTGCTGTGTGACCTTGGGCAAGTCACTTCACTTCCTCTGTGCCTCAGTTATCTCATCTGTTAAATGGGGATTAAGACTATGAGCCCCAAATGGGACAGGAACCGTGTCCAACTTGATTAGCTTGTATCTAGCCCAGTACTCAGTACAGTGTGTGGACATAGTAAGTGCTTAACAAATACCATAAAAAGAGCCATTAGAAAATGAGGCTTAATTTGATTTCTTGAACAACCTTACGGCACAAGGGGTAAGAGGGAAGTGAAAATAGTACAATAATGAGAAATGCCATTCAACTACACAAATCTGCCTGTCCTGGATCTTTTCCTGTCTTTCCACTGACTTGAGTCCAAGAACAATAAAAACAAGTAAGATAATCAACATGAAAAAGAACAGATCTGGATGGTACATAGTCAAGTCAGGTCCAATAGGCTATGTGTTTTAATGAAACAAACACAAACAAATTCACAGCAAAATGAGTGTGGGATGCAGCTGGATGGATTGCTATCTGCAAATTAGTGTGGCAACTGGGTTGCTGTTTGCATTTTAAAAAGTCCTATAATCAAAATCACCCTGGCTTACTCCCAAACCCCAACTCGCAAAAGGAGGGATAAAAATGAAGATACATTCACAAAGTGAAATGAGAAAAATCAGTCTAGTGAAAGGACATGTCCACTTGAGTAGAAGATGAACAAGGAGACTGGTCTGTGATAGCATCCAACTCTAGGAACACCGAAGAGTCTTTTCTATGCGACACCTCTATTCAGATTGGAATATCACCCCTTACAATGCTGGAGCACATAGTTTACCCAGCAAGAGAACCAAACCTGCTTATTTCAGACAGTTAAGCCACAAAGCACCCACTTTCCTTCTTTCCTCCCTAGACACAACCCCTTTTCCCTGGCACAGACACTCACAAACCATCCATCTCTACCATCCCGTCCTTCCTCAGTTTCACATAGCTCAATTAATTGCTTTGGCTCAATTATTTTCTGTGGCTCCAGGTCACATTTTGATACAATTACAATTCTAAAGTCATTAGTGACTGTTGGCCCAAATAGAAGCACACCTCCCATGTGCAGCTAGGTGGTTCCATACTGAGTTAATCCAGATGCACAAATGTTCATTCCCCCATGAAACGGCAAAATTTGACCCATGTAGATTGATGTGTCACACGGTGGCCCAGGCTCAGTTTAATTCTCTGCTGTTCCTTCAAATACAAACTGAATCCAGTGCAAGATTGCATCCAGCCAGATACGCAAGAACATGCTCCTGCCAAGAGATTTTCATGAGAAAATAACCAAACACAGACATCTGCCACTGTCGGGTTTACATCAGCACCAGGGACAGGGGATAGCTAGAAAGAGTCTCCTCGGGAACAGAAAAAAAAAATATTGGTGAAGGGTGAGCTTGGACAGTCTCATGGAAATAAGGACTTGGACAGTACCTAAAAAAATTAGGATTATTTTATAGAAAGTTAGGCACCAAAAGTAAGGCAGTATAATCTGGATTTGTAGCAATTTGGATTTGTAGCTATTATCCTGTTGATGTAGAACTAAGCTGCACAAGTGCTCAGTACATGCTCTGCACACAATAAGCACTCAGTACATATCCCTGATCGATAAGCCTTTCAAGAACACATGAATTTCTAACATGGGTCTTCCTTTTTTTTATATTATCACTACCTGTATTCAGCCAGATTCCATTTACTACAGAGTGATATTGTTACAAAGAACATTTTTGAGGGTCTGTGAAATAAAGAAAATATTCATTTCATCCAGCAGGACAATACAAGATTGTAAACTCGAGTCCAGGTATCATGGCTATTAATTCTACCATACTCTCCCAAGCACTTAATAAGGTGCTCCGGACAAAGTAGGTGCTCAATAAATACTACCAATTACACTGCATGTTCATGAAGACAGTAGAATTATTATATAATAATAATGGTATTTGTTAACTGCTTACTATGTACCAGGCACTGTGCTAAGTGCTAGGGTAGATACAAGCAAATTGGGTTGGACACAGTCCCTGGCCCACATGGGGATCACAGTCGTAATCCCTATTTTACAGATGAGGTAACTGAGGCACAGAGAAGTTAAGTAACTTGCCCAAGGTCACACAGCAGGCAGGTGGTGGAGATTGGATTAGAACCCAGGTCCTCTGATTCCCAGGCCCATGCTCTTTCCACAAGACCCCACTGCTCCTCATAATAATAATAATAATAATGATAGCATTTATTAAGCGCTTACTATGTGCAAAGCACTGTTCTAAGCACTGGGGAGGTTACAAGGTGATCGGGTTGTCCCATGGGGGGCTCACAGTTTTAATCCCCATTTTACAGATAAGGTAACTGAGGCACAGAGAAGTTAAGTGACTTGTCCAAAGTCACACAGCTGGAAATTGGCGGAGCTGGGATTTGAACCCATAACCTCTGACTCCAAAGCCCGTGCTCTTTCCACGAAGCCACACTGCTCATCTACTCACATACTTTTTGCTGTTGACGGGAACCAGATGCCATATACTAATAACGCCTTCGTCTCTCACCTAATACTCAGTAAGTCAATTTAACTATTAAAATCTCGGTATATCAATTCTTTTAAATTGTCGCTGACAAGTTTAGGTTATTTCCTTTCCCTCCTCCCCTAACTCACTTTTTTATGGGATTCTCAGGGGTACAGGAGGGAAGCAAGTAATATTGAGCGTGTCTAATGCTGATAGATGCTTATCCTAGAAACATGAGGAGCAAGAGAAAAGTGGCAAAGAAGGTGAGGAGGAGCAGGGAATGGGACCAGGGAATACTGGCTGCCATAGCTCCTCAATAAGTGTGTGTGAAGATGATAGCGACTGGGCATAAAGCAGCATTCTTTCTACCTTGGACTTAGTGAGGTGGATCATAATAATAATAATTATGGTATTTGTTAAGCACTTACTATGGGCCAGGCACTGGGGGTGGATGGATACAAATCACATTGGACACAGTCCCTGCCCCACGTAGGGCTCACAGTCTAGATCCCCATTTTACTGATGAGGTAACTGAGGCCCAGAGAAATGAAGTGACTTGCCCAAACTCATATAGCCGGGATCAGAATTTATGACCTTCTGATGCCCAGGCCCAAGGCTTTATCCACTATTCCATGCTGCTTCTCATGAATTGTTATTTTGACTCCAAGTTTAGCCAGAGCCACCATCTTCCTGGGTGCTCAACAGAACATAGTCTCTTAACCAACTAAGAGTCATGATAGCAGGAACGAGATATTTTACCATTCTTCATAGTACCAAGAACACTTTGCACACTGATGGGAGGCTAAGCGAGTGGAAAGGAGGGGCAGAGCCTCCTGAGTGAATAGAAATAAAGGAGGTGTCACAGGAAGGAGCTATGAAATCTAAGTGCCAAGCATTTTAAGTGTTGAAAATTCAAAATTCAAGCTGTAGCTTTGCTGTCCCTTGGCTTCTGCCCACCTCACAGCCAGGGCCACTGCCACTAGGAATGGGCAGAATTTGGTGCCCTGACGGTGGCTGCATACATTTCCTGCAGCTCATTTGCCTTCATATAATAATAATGATAATAGTAATTGTGAAAGACATACTATATGCCGAGCTCTGTACTAAGATTGGAGTAAATAAAAGATAGAGAAGCAGCGTAGCTCAATGGAAAGAGCACGGGCTTTGGAGTCAGAGGCCATGGGTTTGAATCCCAGCTCCGCCACTTGTTAGCTGTGTGACTTTGGGCAAGTCATTTAACTTCTCTGTGCCTCAGTTCCCTCATCTGTAAAATGGGGATTAAGACTGTGAGCCCCCTGTGGGACAACCTGATTGCCTTGTAATCTCCCCAGTGCTTAGAACAGTGATTTGCATATAGTAAGCGCTTAATAAATGCTATCATTAAAGAAGATATTCGGGGGGCGGGGGGGGGGGAGTTGCACAGTCCCTGCTCACATGACACTGTCAGTCTAAGTAGGAGGGAGAAAAGGTATGAAATTCCACTTTTACAGATGAGGAAACAGGCACAAAAAAGCAGCTTGCCCAAGATCACATGGATAGTGAGTGGCAGAGCAGGGATGAGAATATATGACTCCCAATTCTGTGCTTTTTCCACTAGGCTTCTCCTTTTTGTGAGGGTTACAAGTTCCTGGGACACATGTTGGGTTCCTGCTAACTAGATAGAACTGGGGAAAGTAGCAAGGCCTAATGAATAGAGCATGGGCCTGGGAGTTAGAAGGACCCGAGTTCTGCTGTGTGACCTTTGTCAAGTCACTTCACATCTCTGGGCCTCGGTTTCCTCATCTGTAAAATGGGGATTAAGACTGTGAGCCCCACGTGGGACAGACTGTGTTTAACCTGATGATCTTGTCTCTACCCCAGTGCTTAGTACAGCGCAAGACACATAGTAAGCCCTTAACAAATGCCACAGATGCCATAAGAAAGCAAAAGAAACCAGCCTCTAGCACTGCCACTTCCATTTTGGGTGTGGCAACCTATACTTAGAAACAGTGGCCTGGAAATGGCTATTCAAAAAAGTTCCCCTCTGGCTCAGGCATTGGTGTCTCAACAGGAGCCAGACACAGGCACACCAGATAGAAAGGGCTTGTGTGCCACCCCCAGGGCAGATTCTGGGGGATGCCAATGTCTCCTCTAAGGATGCAACTCTGCTGTCCTTTTGAGGATAATTTATGCTCCGCTTGGATTTCAATCCTGTCCTTCAGAATCTACAGTATGAAGGGCACAATGTAATTCTTTTAATTCACTATCACAGAAAAAAGGATGTGGAAAATCCAATCCACCTTTTAATGACCATCTGTGCCCTTGTCAAGCATGTCTAGCTTCCAAGACCTGAAACTGTTGGACCTAGACCAGACAACGCTGAGTAAAACAGAACAGGGCAAACCAAAGTGTCAAAAACCTTACACCTCAACTGACTAATGACTTTTTTGGGGCAGGTTTTTTAATGATTTGCTAACTGCTTACTATGTGTCAAGCACTGTTCTAAGTGCTGGGGAGATATACATTAAATTGGATACAGTCCCTGTCCCACATGGGGCTCACACTTTAAATAAAAGGGAGAACACAGGTATTGAATTCCTATTTTCCAAATGAGGAAACTGAGGTACATAAAAGTTAAGTGACTTGCCCAAGGTCCAACAGCAGGTAAGTGTTGGAGACAGGATTAAAACCCCCGTCCTCCAACTTCCAGACCCATGCACTATCCACTAGGCCCCTTGAAATTTGACTTCCACTCCCTCCGCTCCATGGGACGTTCCTTCTCTAAGGTCACCAATGAGTTGCTTCTTACCAATTGCAATGGCCTCTATCTCATCCTAATCCCCTTCGACTTCTCAGATGCCTTGAACATTGTGGACTATCTCCTACTGGAAACACCTGACTTTTGGTTCGCTGACACTGTCTTTGGGCTCTCCTCATATCTCCAGCTGCTCACTCTCAGTCTCTTTCACCAGTTTTTCCTCTGCCTCCCACCCTCCAACTATAGGAGTCCCTCACTTGCCATCTACAACCACTGCTTCAGTGAGAGGTCACTGAGCATCTTGAAAAGCAAAGATTTTTGAGGATGTGGAAAGCTAAGAGGAGGGTGATCAATACAGATCCATTTTAATCCTCCTTAAAGTCTAAGGCTATGTAATTTGGAAGCAGAGGAAGGCATGTGACACTTGATGCCAACTGATCTCACTGTTCATGGCAATCTCTATTTGTTGCCAAATTGTACTTTCCAAGCACTTAGTACAGTGCTCTGCACAAAGTGCTCAATGCTTGAATGAATGAATGAATTCCCTCCCATGATTCAACTACCATCTCTTCCCAGATGATTCCCAAACCTACCCCTTCAGCCGTAATCTCTCTCCTCCTCTGTAATTTCACATTTCCTTCTGCTTCCAGAATAATGCAACTTAATTGTCCCACTGACACCTCAATCTATCAGGACCAAAAGAGAACCCATCCAAACTCTGTCCTCCACTAGACTTTCCCATCACTGTTGACAATGCCATCACCCTTCTTGTCTTAAGTCCATAGCCTCAGCATTATCTTCAACTCATCTCTCATTGAACTAATATATATATTATATATATATTTTGGTGATACCAAATCCTGTGGGTTCTTACCTTCAAAATATCTCTAGAAACTGTCCCTCCTCTCCATCCATATTTCTATCACACTGATCCAAGCGTTTATCATATCCTGCCTGGACTAATTCATCAGCCTCCTCCTGACTCCTGCATCTCCCATCTCCAGTTCATACACACTTCACTCTGCTGAACGGATCATTTTTCTAAACAAACTCTTCAGTCCATGTCTCCCACTCAATCAACCATTCCTCAGAAACCTCCAGTGACTGCCCATCCACCTCTGTGTCAAAGAGAAAACTTAGCAATGACTAAGGCACTCAGCCAGCTCTTTCTTTCTTACCTTTCCACAGACTAAATGAACACCAACAAACATGGTCAATTTTGTTCATCATAATATGAGATCCTAATGATCTTGTGCTACACCACACAAAACAACACCCAGCAAGAGAGTGACAGAGCATTTTGAAGCATTTTATCTGAACGTAAAAAGATTCATTTATATACCCACTATCAGTCAGAGATGATGGGATTTTTAAAATGCTTCCTGAATTTGTGGCAAGGGAAACATTCAAAACATTCTGATGAGTAAGGTACGTACACACACACACACACATACACACACCCCCTTCCTTCTAGACTGTGAGCCCGTTGCTGGGTAGGGACCATCTCTATATGTTGCCAACTTGTACTTCCCAAGCGCTTAGTACAGTGCTCCCTCCTAGCATTCCTTTCCAAACTCCTTGAACGAGTGGTCTACACCCGCTGCCCAGAATTCCTCAACGCCAACTCTCTCCTCAACCCCCTCCAATCTGGCTTCTGTCCCCAACATTCCACGGAAACTGCCTCCTCAAAGGTCACCAATGACCTCCTGCTTGCCAAATCCAAATGCGCCTACTCTATCCTAACCCTCCTCGACCTCTTAGCTGCCTTCGACACTATGGACCACCCCCTTCTCCTCAACACGCTATCCAACCTTGGCTTCACAGACTCTGTCCTCTCCTGGTTCTCCTCTTATCTCTCCGGCCATTCATTCTCAGTCTCTTTTGCGTGCTCCTTCTTCTCCTCCCATCCCCTTACTGTAGGGGTTCCTCAAGGGTCAGTTCTTGGTCCCCTTCTGTTCCCTATCTACACTCACTCCCTTGGTGACCTCTTTCGCTCCCATGGCTTCAACTATCATCACTATGCTGATGATACCCAAATCTACATCTCTGCCCCTGCTCTCTCTCCCTCCCTTCAGGCTCGTATCTCCTCCTGCCTTCAAGACATCTCCATCAGGATGTCTGCCCGCCATCAAAAACTCAATATGTCCAAGACTGAACTCTTTATCTTCCCTCTCAAACCCTGCCATCTCCCTGACTTTCCCATCACTGTTGATGGCACTACCATGCTTCCTGTCTCACAAGCCCGCAAACTTGGTATCATCCTTGACACTGCTCTCTCGTTCACCCCTCACATCCAATCCATCACCAAAATCTGCCGGTCTCACCTCCGCAACATCACCAAGATCCACCCTTTCCTCTCCATCCAAACCGCTACCCGGCTGGTTCAATCTCTCATCTTATCCCAACTGGATTACTGCATCAGCCTCCTCTCTGATCTCCCATCCTCCTGTCTCTCCCCACTTCAATCTATATTTCACACTGCTGCCCGGATCATCATTGTGCAGAAATGCTCTGGGCATGTTACTCCCCTCCTGAAAAGTCTCCAGTGGCTACCAACCTACACATCTAGCAAAAACTCCTCACTCTCAGCTTCAAGGCTGTCCATCACCTCGCCCCCTCCTACCTCACCTCCCTTCTTTCCTTCTACAGCCCAGCCCGCACCCTCCACTCCTCTGCCGCTAACCTCTTCACTGTGCCTCATTCTCGCCTGTCCCACCGTCGACCCCCGGCCCACGTCCTCCCCCTGGCCTGGAATGCCCTCCCTCCGCACATCCGCCAAGCTAGCTCTCTTCCTCCCTTCAAAGCCCTACTGAGAGCTCACCTCCTCCAGGAGGCCTTCCCAGAGTGAACCCCCTTCTTCCTCTCCTCCCCCTCCCCCTACCTGCTTCCCCTACTCACAGCACCTGTACATATGTTTGTACAGATTTATTACTCTATTTATTTTACTTGTACATATTTTCTATTCTATTTATTTTATTTTGTTAATATGTTTTGTTTTGTTGTCTGTCTCCCCCTTCTAGACTGTGAGTCCACTGTTGGGTAGGGACCGTCTCTATATCTTGTCAACTTGTACTTCCCAAGCGCTTAGTACAGTGCTCTGCACATAGTAAGTGCTCAATAAATACAACTGAATGAATGAATGAAATGAATGAATGCTCTGCACACAGTAAGTGCTCAATAAATACGATTGAATGAATGAACACACACACACACACACACACACACACACTCTCTTCTTTTAATCCACTACCATTACCAGCCATTAAAGGAATTTGAATGGAATTATCTTTGTCCTTAAAATAGAACTTAGTCAAGATTTCTATGATCTTAAAATAGCACTAAATAAGAACGGAGTTTTTCAAACCTAAGAAAGCTCAAAGGAGAAAAAAAAATCAATCAATGGACCAGAAGCACTCAAAATCACTGTGTCAAACATTTTCAGAGCAGAGGGATAAATCCTGGGTGAATAATTCTGGGCGGTTACTGAAAGAGTGAGATATTTGGGGGCTCCTTTTTATAAGGACACCCTGAAATCTGAAGCTGTGGTTCCCACATATCTGAAAGAGTATCAGGCACAATATCGCAAACTCCACCTGAATTGCTTGCCCTTGGGTAGGACATTCCAAAAAACTACCAGTGCCCTGGTAAAGAAAAAACAAGTTTAAATATTAAACAGGCAATCTTTCTGCTGGGTAGTCCAACTCAAGTTGGGTCACCCATTCCTGCCCTGTGATTGAAAACAAACCCAATTGAGCCAGAAAATAGAAACACGTGCAAAATATTCCTTGAAGTTGATGTTTTCAACGTCAATCCAAGAAAGAGCACACGGTCCAGTCAAACAGTTGACTCATTATGTCCCTCCCTCTCTCAGGATTTGCAGGATCAAGCCGGTGACCCTCTCTGAATTGGTCATTCTGTCTAAGATGAAGGGGCTTCATCTTCATACATCTGGCAGGCCAATTGCAAGTGTTCTGCAATTGGAATGTGCTTTAATATTCCTGGAAGAAAGAAGCCTTTGAAACAACTCAAAGCAGTCAAAATGAGGCGGAAGTTGAAGCTGCAGGCAAAGTAGCCTCGGTCTGCTGCCTCTGCTCCTGAGGCTCTGGATGCACAGAGGGATAACTCCCTCCCAGGCCTGCGTGAAACAAGCAGACCTGTGGCAACAGTTAGAACTCCGGGAAGGTTGTGACTGATGGACTACAAACTGCCCCACTAAAGCCATGAGGAGCCTGAGAATTTGCTTTTATTAACTGATTTTCATTTCTTTTATCAACTGATTTTCATTTGTTTCGCTTTCTTTCATTATGGGCCTAAGCCATGCTTACAACAGGGCTAACCAGCACTTACTACAGTGCTCTGCAAACAGTAAGCACTCAATAAATACCATTGGTTGATTCCTTGTGAGTCCCTTGCCTGGTTTTTTCTTCACCTCGGAAAGCAGCCTCTAAGCAGGCCAGCTAACCATTAGGGTTTGAAGACAATTCAATTTGATTACCAGTTAAAAATATAGCTTCTTTCTGCCTGTAATCACTGAATTTCTTTCAACTGCTCCCCTAATTAGGTGCCAACTTAAACAATCCCCTTTAGCACTAACTGCAGTATGATCACTCAGAGGGCTTTTAGAGAAACAACTAATTCTAGTATTTGCGCTTCAAATATTGTTTTTAAAAATTGCACTTTAATGGCTCCATCTTAAAAGTTTGTGGAGATGCAGGATTCTTGGACCACCACAAGTAGGGGGAATACCCTGCCCCAGGAACTAGCTTTGCTAGCACATTAAACTGACAGGTAATAGGGGTAGCTGCAAGACATTATAAAAGCAAAGTGCTTTTATGAGCATCATCAATCATCATCATCAATCGTATTTATTGAGCGCTTACTATGTGCAGAGCACTGTACTAAGCGCTTGGGAAGTACAAATTGGCAACATACTGAAATAACTTCAATAATGTAACTCGACAGAAAATTTGAGATACACCTTTCTCTGCTAAAACAAATATGAAAATCCTAGTAAAATATTTACTGAGGAAAAAATGTCTTCACAGCAGGTGAAACTTGAAACGTAGTCAAAGAGATGTGTTTAAAAAAGAAAAAAATCTTGAAAAAGAATACTTTTTTTCTTGAATAGAGACTAAAGGTTTTACCAATTTTCTTAGTATTCCAAATAGGAGTTTCATGGAATTCTTTAGAGAAATCTGGATAAGTACAAAACATCTATAGCTGTTCTGCTTACTTATCCCTCCCACCCTCAAGCACACATACACACAGATATAAAACATTTCCTGTCAGCCCTGAATGTCCTGAATACAGGAAGTGGCTTCCTGAATGGCAATTGTAAATAAATAATGAACCATGTGTGTCTCAGCCCTCCATCCTATCCACGCCACCTGGGTCCATCGAGTGGAGTAAAGCTACAGTTTTACTTCCCCTGAGGCTCAGACATCTTTGAAATACAATCTCTTTACACAGAGCCTGTATCCTAAAACCAACAGGATCCAGTTTAATGTCCCAAGACAGAGTAACCAAACAATCCTTTCGCCTAATTAATCATGCTGGGACAAATTCCACACCCGCTGAAGAGCATGAGAGGAGAGGAAGCCAACCAATTATGCATATATAAATAAGTGTGTATATATGTATACATTAATAAATATATATTAATGGTATTTGTTAAGCATTTACTATGTGTCAAACACTGTTCTAGGTTCTGGTTGTGTATAAGTTAGTCAGGTTGGACACAGTCCCTGTCCCAAGTGGGGTTCACAGTCTAAGAATTTATTAAGTGCTTACTGTTTGCAGAGCACTGCACTAGGCACTTGGGAGAGTACAATAGAACAGAGTTGGTAGACATGTTCTCTGCCCACAAGGAGCTTACCATCTTGAGTGGGAGAATAACATTAATATAAATAAATTAGGAAATATTTTCATTTTATGCTTTGCAAATGGCTAGTATGGATGGCCCAGCCCCAAAACTCCAGAATTGAAGCCCAAGAGGACTTCCTCCTAGAGAGTTAGAGGCAGCAATTCTTCAGGGCAACAATAAAGGGCTCCTCTTTTTGCTTTCAGGGGCTCCCATGGCTTCTGCATCTCAGGGGAAGGACCCCTGACAACGAAATTTAAGCCTTCAACCAACCATAGTGAGAAAGAGATATTTACAGCACTAAGGTAAACAGAGATTTTAGTATTCAAATCACAGAGTTTCTCAGGGTCTGGTGGAGGCCTTGAATTTCAGTGAGATCAGGTTTACTGTCTTCTCAAGGCAAGCAAAAGCTTTCCATGTCTCACCTGTTACTTACTATCCCATTTCAGGAAGTCTAAGCAGTCAGGCTCTAGCCCTAATTCCTCCCTGTTAATTATTTATTTAAAATTGGACTGCATGCTTTTGCTTAATGAGGCATGTCCCCATTCCTGGAGACAGAGAGGTATACGGTGTCAACTCCAACGGAGAGGAGTTTGACAGTACAGAAATGCAGCAGTCGGACACTGGCTGGGTGGAAAAGTGGAAAATTGAGCAATTATCTGGCTCATTTGCCTTGCATCTTCTTGGGCCTAAAAGTGGATTTCTTGGTTTGAATTACCCAGTTAAGCTGATTTGCATGAGGCGAATCATCTGGATAATTCATTCCCCACTTTTCACCTCCACTTCACTTAGCCTTAGTATATACAGGCACTGTACGGTCTGATGTCTCCACGAAAGGCACCTAATAGTACAAGCATGGCCTAATGGATAGAGCACAGGTCCAGGAGTCAGAAGGACCTGAGTTCTAATGCCGGCTCCACCACTTATCTGCTGTGTGACCTTGGGCAAATCACTTCATTTCACCTCAGTTACCTCATCTGTAAATTGGGATTAAAGACTGTAAGCGGCATATTGGACATGGGCTGTATCCAACCTAAAGTGCTTCTTTCTACCCCAGTTTTTAGTACAGTGTCTGGCCTCATTCTCATCTATCCCGCCGTCGACCCCCAGCCCACATCATCCCCCTGGCCTGGAATGCCCTCCCTCCGCACACCCACCAAGCTAGCTCTCTTCCTCCCTTCAAAGCCCTGAGAGCTCACCTCCTCCAAGTGGCCTTCCCAGACTGAGCCCCCTCCTTCGTCTTCCCCATCCCCCCAGCCTTACCTCCTTCCCCTCCCCACAGCACCTGTATATATGTATATATGTTTGTACGTATTTATTACTCTATTTATTTTATTTGTACATATTTATTCTATTTATTTTGTTAATATGTTTTGTTTTGTTGTCTGTCTTCCCCTTCTAGACTGTGAGCCCGCTGTTGGGTAGGGACCATCTCTATATGTTGCCAACTTGTACTTCCCAAGCGCTTAGTACAGTGCTCTGCATACAGCGCTCAATAAATACGATTGAATGAATGAATGAATGGCACATGGTAGGCACTTAAATGCCAAAAAAAGTGACTTGGGAAAGGATTAAATACATCCACTGCCTCCACTTCCCTTCTTGATCTTCTACAATCTGACCTCATCCCCTCCTTTGTATGACTGATTCTCTCCAAGGTCTCCAACGATTTCCTTCTTGCCTAATAGAATAGACTTTCCTCTGTTCTAATCCTACTCACACTCTGCATCACTCCCTTCTCTGGAAACACTATCTCACCTACGTTCTTCTGACAGTACTCTCCTGCTTCTCCTATTGTCTCTGTAGATGAACCTACTCTGTACCTTTCACTGTCTTGCCCCGTTTCCAATTCCATAACTGTGAGTTCTGCTCCACTCTAGGTCCCCTTCTCTTCTCACTTTACACTCACTCCTTGGGGTGCTCATCCATTCCCATGGCTTCAACTAACACCTCTACATGAATAACTCCCAAATGTACTCCAACACTCACCTGCTGTTGTGTCCTTGGGGGAAATCACATAACTTCTCTGTGCCTCAGTTTCCTCAGCTGCAAAATGAGGATTCAATTCCTGTTCTCCCTTCTACATGGACTGTGAGCCCATTATGAGACAAGGACTGTGTCCAACCTGATTTACTTGTATCTACCCCAGAGTTTAGAACAGTGCTTGACACATAGTAAGTGCTAAACAAATGACTTAAAAAACAAACAAAAAACTAGCACTGATTTTCCTTTCCTTCTCTGCCATCACACATGCCTCCTGTCTCCAGGACATTTCTCCATAAGTGTTCCACTGGCACATCAAGCTCATTTTGTCCAAAACTGAACAATGCATCTTCCCTCCCAAATCCTCTCCACCTCATTGTCTCATCACTGTTGACAGCACCACTACCTTACCAGTTTCTCAAATTTGTAACCTTGGCATTATCCTGAACTCCTTCCCCTCCTAGAACCCGCATATTCAGGCCGTTGCCAAACCTTGTCAGTTCTTCCTCCACACCATTTCCAGGATTTCCTGCTTCATCTTTTTTTTTAATGGTATTTGTAAAATACTTGTGTGCTCTAAGTGCTAGGGTAGATACAAGCTAATTAAGTTGGACACAGTCCATGTCCCGCAAGGGGCTTGCAGTCAATCCCCATTATTCAGATGAGCTGAGGCACAGAGAAGTTTAGTGATTTGCCCAAGGTCACAGAGCAGACAAACCACCACCACACTAGTAAATACAGTGGCGATGTTTGGCTGACTACTCCCCTCTCCAAGACATACTGCACTCTGCTGCCAGGATCACTTTTCTAAAATGTTTCTGCCCGTCTTCCTACATGTCAAAAACTTCACGTTGTTGCTCATAATTTTCTGTATCCATCAGGAGCTTCTGACCATCACCTTTAAAGTACTCAATCTACTCTCTCCCTCCTTACACATTCTCTTCTCTAATTTAATCCAGCTCTTCGTTCCTCTCAAATTCTTCATTCCCACCTCTTCTTTTCACCTCTTGCTCATTTCCTCCCCATTGCCTGGAATTCCCTCCTCAATATCAACAGCTCTCCCATCTTCAAATACTTCTGAAATAACATTTCCTCCAAGAGGCCTTCCTGATTCCTCTCCCCATTTTATATTCCCAAACTGCCACTTCAGCCCTTCCACAACACCTAAGCACTTAGTCCTCAACATTCACCACCCCGCTGGAGCACTTGCATACATACCTACTCTATTACTTCTTCCTATCGTTAATTATGTCTCTCCTGTTGCTCCCTATTTCTACTATATTTCCTTTGTACTCTCCCAAGAATAATAATAATGATGGTATTTGTTAAGCACTTACTAGGTGCCAAGCACTGTTCTAAGCACTGGGGTAGATACAGGGTAATCAGACTGTCCCACATGGGGCTCACAGTTTTAATCCCCATTTTACAGATGAGGTAACTGAGGCATAGAGAAGTTAAGTGACTTGCCCAAGGTCACATAGCCGATAAGTGGCAGAGCTGGAATTAGAACTCATGACCTCTGACTCCCAAGCCTGTGCTCTTTCCACTGAGCCACGGTGCACTGCACACAGTAGGTACTTAATAAAGGCTTTAGATCGACTTTGGACTATTGATATTTAGCAGGAACAAGGGATTCTCTTTTCACCAAGCCATCAGAGCCCAACTCAAGTTAAGTTGAGCCCACACACTTCGCTCCACTAATGCCCACCTACTCACTGTACCTCAATCTCATCTATCTCACGGCTGACCTCTCGCTCACATCCTGCCTCTGGCCTGGAATGCTTTCCCTCTTCATAACCAGATGATCACTCTTCCCACCTTCAAAGCCTTATCAAAGGCACATCTTCTCCAAGAGTTCTTCCTCAGTTAAGCCCTCATTCCTCTTTTCCCATTCCTGTCTGTGTTGCCTTTGCACTTGGATTTGGACTGTTTATTCACCCCTCCCTCAGCCCCAGAACACTGCTTAGATACGTAATTTATTTATATTAATGTCTGTTTCCTCCTCTAGACTGTAGGCTTGTTGAGGGCAGGGAACATGTCTAACAACTCTTTTATATTGTATTCGCCAAAGCACTTAGTTCAGTGATTTGCACACAGTAAGCATTCAATAAATATGATTGAGTTTTGATTTTTTTTTACACTGGACCAATAGCATAATTATAAGAATATCTTATATGGCACTTACGCTTCCTAAGCTCCTGTCCAGATATTACATTGGCCCTCCATCATCATCATCATCAATCATATTTATTGAGCGCTTACTGTGTGCAAAGCACTGTACTAAGCGTTTGGGAAGTACAAGTTGGTAACATATAGAGACAGTCCCTACCCAGCAGTGGGCTCACAGTCTAAAAGGGGGAGACAGAGAACAAAACCAAACATACTAACAAAATAAAATAAATAGAATAGATATGTACAAGTAAAATAAATAGAGTAATAAATATGTACAAACATATATACATATATACAGGTGCTGTGGGGAAGGGAAGGACGTGAGATGGGGGGATGGAGGCGGGACGAAGGGGAGAGGAAGGAAAGGGCTCAGTCTGGGAAGGTCTCCATGCTATCCCATGTGAATAATTCAGCCAAAGAAGTATTACCTCCTCAACAGAGTTGGGGAAACTAAGGCTCAGAGAGGTTAAGTGTCTTTCCTACCATCACCCAAGTCTTTGGTAGGACCAGACCAGAACCCAGATCTCCCTGTTTCCTGCCCAAAACAATCTTCTATTGGAATGTGCTGTCTTCCTCCTTTCGTGGATTATTTTCCTTTACATTAATCTTTCCTTTGAGCAATTTGGAAAAACCTGTTCATGGTGTTCCATCGCTCATGTCCCCAAGGTGGGGCAAACACTGGGGATTTTTTTTTTCCTGAGACCTCACCCTACGTGAATCACCCAGTCATCCAATCACACACACCCAATAAAGTCACACAAAATCCTAAAATGTTCTCTATACCAAATCTTCCTGATCACAAACTATAAAAAGATCAGCCAGACTTCAAGCCCATCATAGTAATTAGAATACCACCTGAACTGCACTTGTTATACTTTATTTTGTAATTCTTTTACAGAAGCACTCAAATATGACAATATATAATCGACCAACCCCCATGTATGTTTCATTACACACCTAACCTAGCCAGGTCTCATTGCCACTACTCCAACACAGAAGTCAAGAGTTCTTAACACAATATGAAAAGGAGCCTTGGAGATGGATCCAGTTGATAGGGGGTTTTGTTAGTTTTTTAAAAACTAACTAGCAGGGGTAGATACTAGGAAATCAGGTTGGACACCATTTCTGGTCCATACAGGATTCACAGTCTAAATGGGAGGGAGGAAGATTCAATTTCCATTTTGCAGATAAGGTAACTGAGGCACGGAGAAGTAATGTGACTTGACCATGGTCACACACTCAACAAGTGATGGAGCAGGATTAGAACTCGGGCCCTGTGGTTCCAGGTCCATGCTCTTTCCACGGGTGGCTACCACCTTGGAAAACTAAATGATGCTTATAGCATGGGAGAACAACCAACATCTGATGAACTCCCTCAGAATATACTCATGCTCCCAATTTCTCAAACATTTCTGAAGCTGAGTTCGAATGTGCATAAAAGTCTTTGTTGACTACTTCCTTGAACTATAATTAGGTTCCCCTTAACCCCCTTCCACTGAAAAATTTAACTGCTTTATTTGGAGCCCTAAACCTAAAGGTCAGAAGGGTCAGAATATACTAAGATTTGTTATTGAAGTGATCAGCCAACGGGCACCAGATCAAAAAGACTCTGCTTCCTGAGTTCCTGAACCAGTGACCAGGAACAAATGATGCATCCTCAACTCCTCTCTGGTCCCCTAGGGTATCGTGGGAAGACAGGTTATGCGTCATGCTAGCAGCTCTCTGCCTTTCACTAGAGGCTGTAGTTAACAGCAGGTATTACCAGGCCCTGCTCCCCACCTCCAGATTCAGGTACCGCTTGTATCAGCCTGAGACACACCTTGCAGGTCTTTGCCCACAACCCAATCACACCCTTTTCCCCCTCCCTTGTGAACCTCTGTCTCTGAGATTTTATGGCTACTATGAAGGGAAGAGGCGATGGGGACGGAAGGAATGACAGAAATCCCATCAGGCTTAGAACAGTGCTTTGCACACAGTAAGCGCTTAATAAATGCCATCATTATTAGTATATGGCCTAGAGACAGTGGGACGAAAGAGGAGGATTTCTGGTCACTGTCCCTCTGGCTCCTGCACACTCCTCCATTCCTCTGCAGACGGGCAATGGCGGAAAGTAATTCTCCAGTTCTCAGTAGTGCCTGCTGATGAGGCTGGTTAGATGAGAGCCTCGCTAGAGGGACCGTTCTTTTCCCAGGCGAAACTCAGCTCTGAAAGCCTACAGTGGGGAGATACAAGGCAGAGTGTTTCCCCTTGCTTGAAAAGAAAACCATCCTGTGGTAGAAATTTGTGAGTGGCTTTGAGAACCAGGTGACCAGCCTTTTGAACAGGACAGTAAGTCCAGGCCTGCTTCTGGCCCCTCTGATCCAGCCAGGGTCCCATGTTCCCAGAACTCCAATGAGGCTGGCGTATAAGGCATAATAGGGATTTGGGGCCCATGCAGCCCATTAAGAAAGTTGGAGGATATGATTATTAACATGAAGGTCAGAAAGTCACGGGTTCTAATCCTGACTCTCCCACTTGTCTGCTGTGTAACCCCGGGCAAGTCACTAAACTTCTCTGTGCCTCAGTTCCCTCATCTGTAAAATGAGAATAAAGACTGCAAGCCCTAAGTGGGACAGGGACTGTGTCCAACCTAATTATCTTGTATCTGCCCCAGCACTTAGAACAGTGCCTGACACATAAATGCTTAACAAATAGCATAATTATTATTAACATTATTTCACTCCCTAACAGCAATTACTCACTAAATACTACTAATTGTATAGATTGAAGCTAAAACTTATTAGCCCCTAAGTAAATCCTCTGAATAGCAATACAAGCATTTACGCTCTTCGAAAGTGACATTACCTTTAGCTTGATTAAATGTGGTTAAGAAAAACTTGCGTGTATGGAAATAATCATCTGCAATCATTGTCTGCCTTCCAAAGTCCCTATTTGTTTCAGACCACAGTCTTGGAGTAGCCAGAGAAACTCATGAAAATAAAAGACAGAAATATGGCTATCAGTTCTCCATCTCACACCACACAAGTTAGGCGCTTATGTTAAATCTAGAGGCTCAGCAGGGAATGAAGCAAAATTGCCACAAATACTATATCCAAACTCTTGCAAAGTTTTGGCAGAGCAAAGCTGTAAACTACAATCAGTTTCAGGTCGATGGCAATTCCAATGTGTTAAATGCGTGTTCTACACTTGTTTATATCAATTTTGCACATGTGTTTAAGTTTTGATCCTGAATAAGATAATCAGGTCAGACCAGTGATATTGGAGTCACTATTCAGGTCTCTAAATGCCTGGAAATGCACACGGGGTTAGGTGAGTGGTTCAGCTGCCAGCAAATGTCAAATGGTACATTCCAATCAGTACCAAATGAAAGCAAATTTCAACGATTTGATCAAATAGAAGAAATGGGAGATGGAGCAAGCAAAACCTGGCAGAGGTGTTTTCAGTATTCTAGAAACAGCTTTCCAGGATTTGGAAAGGATGGATGGCCAAAAGAAAAAAAAAAAGCGATAAACCTACTGTAATGCCAAATAATGTCTTTTCCCAATGAGAAAAGTCAGCTTCAACCAGTAAACGTGACTATCCTCTTCAAGAATACAGGCCAGAGTAATGGAGCCCTTTCCAATTAATTGCATAGGTCCTAGGAGCTCATTTCAGGGTTTTCTATCCTGCAGGTGTAAAAGCTGGATGCTCTCAAGAAGTCTGCTGCTCCGGAATGTCAAGGCCAAAACTGGATCAAACATGGACCAGGGACTGCATTCAGCTGTCCACTGCACTCTTTCCAGCCTGCTAAAATTGGCTACGATAAAATCACTATTCATTAGAATACCTGTACCAAGTTTATGACCCTGTTTATAGGAGCTGTTAATTTGTGTGGAGAGGACATGAAATATTCTTTCTAAAATAAATGTCAGAATAATTTTATTGATTAGTATTGTTGAACACTGATGAATTTACTTGGGGAGCCCTCAACAGCTTAATAATAATAATAATAATGGCATTTATTAAACACTTACTATGTGCAAAGCACTGTTCTAAGCGCTGGGCAGGTAACAAAGTGATCAGGTTGGATCAGGTGTCCCACAGGGGGCTCACAGTCTTAATCCCCATTTTACAGATGAGGTAACTGAGGCACAGAGAAGTTAAGTGACTTGCCCAAAGTCACACAGCTGACAATTGGCGGAGCCGGGATTTGAACCCATGACCTCTGACTCCAAAGCCCGGGCTCTTTCCACTGAGCCACGCTACTTCTCTCACTTGTCCAGTAACTTTTTTAGGGTATTTGTTTAGAGCTTACTATGTGCCAGGCACTGTAGTGAGTGCTGGGGTAGATATAAGCTTAGCAGGTTGGACACAGTCCATGTCCCACATGGGGCTCATGGTCTTATTCCCTACTTTACAGATGTGGTAACTGAGGCACAGAGAAGTTAAGTGACTTATCAAAGAGACATAATAATAATAATAGTGTTTTTTAAGCACTCACTGTGTGTCACGCACTGTACTAAGCACTGGGGTGGATACAAGCAAATTGGGTTGGACACAGTCTCTGTCCCACATGGGGCTCACATTCTCAATCCCTATTTTACAAAAGACGTAACTGAGGCCCAAAATAGTCAAGTGATTTACCCAAGGCCATACAGTAGACAAAAGGCAGAGTCAGGATTAGAAGTCAGTTCCTTCTGACTCTCACACCCTTGCTCTATCTACCAGCCCACATTGCTTCTCTTCAGCCCAACAACTGCCAATCCCCAACCTAGGCTTACTTTCATTCATTCATTCAATCAATCGTATTTATTGAGCGCTTACTGTGTGCAGAGCACTGTACTAAGCGCTTGGGAAGTACAAGTTGGCAACATATAGGGACGGTCCCTACTCAACAACGGGCTCACAGTCTAGAAGGGGGAGACAGACAACAAAAAACAAAACATGCGGACAGGTGTCAAGTCATCAGAATAAATAGAAATAAAGCTAGATGCACATGATACTTACGTGGATCATGATTTGGGGGCAAATACACCATCAGTTACCTCAACTCCAGGTAAATTTCTGTGATCAATTTTGGCACAGAATGTGCTTTTTGCCTCAAAGCTTGTCCACAGCACTATAAAACTGAGGATAGAGGTGGTGGTGGGGGTTGGGGGGAGGTAAGGAGGTATTCTGGGAAACGGAGCAAGATTAAAAATTCTGTTTCTGAAATTACAGGTTCCTGGTGTTTCAAATCTTCAAGACACAGCATGAGAAGCAGCATGGCCTACTGGATAGATCTAAGGCCTGGGAGTCAGAAGGACCTGGGTTCTAATCCTGGCTCCGCCACTTGTCTACGTGACCTTGGGCAAGTCATTTCACTTCTCTGTGCCTCAGTTACCTCACCTGTAAAACATAGATTAAGAGTGTGAGCCCCACGTGGAACAGGGACTGTATCCGACTTGATTACCTTGTATCTACCCCAGTGCTTAGGTGACTGGCACAAAGTTGGTGCTTAAGAAGTACGATTGATAAAAAGAAGCACACTTACTAAGCTCACAGGCCAGTCAGCCAATGAAGGGAGAGGAGGCAAGCAGCTCCTCTCACAAGGCTCTCTGCCTAGTCGGTCATTCCAGTTGAATTTGGGAGCCCGGTACTGTCTATTCCAATCTCTGCTAGGTCTGGAATGCATCCTAGTTTCTGAAGACTTAGGCCTGAGGCTCATCTTTTTGCCGAGGGAGATTTTATCATCATTCATTCATTCATTCAATCGTATTTATTGAGTGCTTACTGTGTGCAGAGCACTGTACTAAGCGCTTGGGAAGTCCAAGTTGGCAACATATAGAGACGGTCCCTACCCAACAGCGGGCTCACAGTCTAGAAGGGGGACACAGACAACAAAACAAATTAACAAAATAAAATAAATAGAATAAATACGTAGAAACAAAATAGAGTAATAAATACATACAAATATATATACATATATACAGGTGCTGTGGGGAGGGGAAGGAGGTAAGGGGGGATTCATTCAATCGTATTTACTGAGCGCTTATTGTGTGCAGAGCACTGGACTAAGCGCTTGGGAAGGCCAAGTTGGCAACATATAAAGACGGTCCCCACCCAACAGTGGGCTCACGGTCTAGAAGGGGGAGACAGACAACAAAACCAAACATATTAACAAAATAAAATAAATAGAATAAATATCATCATCATCGTCAATTGTATTTATTGAGCGCTTACTGCTCTACTGTCAGCCTACTGCAGGTCTCCACTGGACCCTTCTTCCTTCAAAGTCTCATCCCTTTCAGGAGAGCAATGGGGCTGCCAACAGAGCCCATCAAGGGCTATAGAGACTAAATGGCTAATGAACGATATTGTGATTTAGGCTCCTCGAGGGCAGGCATCACGTCTACTTATTCTTTTGTACTCTCCCAAGCGCTTAGTGCATTTCTCTGCACATAATATGAGCTTCATAAACCTTTTTTGGTATTTCTTCAGTTCTCACTATATGCCAAGCACTGTATTAAGCGCCAGCGTAGATACAAGATAATCAGTTTGGACACAGACCATGTTCCACATGGGGCTCACACTCAATCTCCATTTTTAAGAAGAAGTGTGGCTTAGTGGAAAAATAATAATAATGACGATGATGGTATGTGCAAAACACCGTTCTAAGCGCTGGGAAGGTTACAAGGTGATCAGGTGTCCCACGGGGGGCTCACAGTTTTAATCCCCATTTTACAGATGAGGTAATTGAGGCACAGAGAAGTTAAGTGACTTGCCCAAAGTCACACGGCTGAGAGTTGGCAGAGCCGGGATTTGAACCCACGACCTCTGACTCCAAAGCCCGTGCTCTTTCCACTGAGCCACGCTGCTTCTCCAAGAACCTGGGCTTGGGAGTCAGAGGTCATGGGTTCTAATCCCAGCTCTGCCACTTATCAGCTGTGTGACTTTGGGCAAGTCACTTAACTTCTCTGTGCCTCATCTGTAAAATGGGGATTAAGACTGTGAGCCCCAGGTGGGACAACCTGATTACTTGGTATCTACCCCAGTGCTTAGAACAGTGCTTGGCACACCGTAAGCACTTAAATACCATCATTATTTTACAGATGAGGTAGCAGGCTCAGAGAAGTAAAGTGACAAGGTCACGTAGCAGACAAGTGGCAGAGTCAGGATTAGAACTCAGGTCCTCTGACTCCCAGGCTCATCCTCTTTCCACTAGGCCATGCTGCTTCTCGAATGATCATTGATTGATTGATTTGAGTTCATCAGCATAGCTTTAAACATGATATAAATATACACTTTAAAACCAGAGTATCTTTTAAAGGAGTTAAAGGCTGCTGAGTCTGCAAAACTGTTGCTTATAAAGTCTTTGGATTGTAAACCCAAGTGCACACTGTATACAGACGTATACAGTCCAGCTGCCAAATTTACTATGAACCTTCAAAGATGGGATATGTGATGCTTCCAAGAGGGTCAACTAAATTAGGAGGCTCTCAATGGGACAGTGATTTGCTCCTGTTCTTCATCCCTCCCTCAGCACTTATGTAAATAACTGTAATTCACTTATATTAATGTCTGTTTCCCTCTCTAGATTAGTTCATTGTGGACAGGGAACACGTCTAGCAACTCTGTCCAACCTGATTAACTCTTCTAAGTGCTTAGTACAGTGCTCTGCACACCTAAAGTGTTGAATAAATGTGACTGACTAGTAGGTTTAGCAGTCCTTTGGAACTAAAAGCAGTAAGACCTCTGGTGATGTTCCTTCTCGATGTATTTTCCTATATGCATTTTAAAGTTCATACTTTCTGTTTGACCCTTCCCAATTTAAATATTTTCCCCATTACTAAATTTTCATTACCAAGCCTCTTAAAATCATAATAAAAACATGTCTTTAGTGTAGCGTTTCATTCAAGGAGCTAAAAGGGCTTGAAATGTATGGAGGGAGAAATTAAAACCAAGAGTCAGAAGGAATTTACCCTTTACATTTGCTAAGCCTAGGAACTTCTGTCCGATCAGAGTTAATAGAGCTGGTGAGTACTGAGCAGCCAGCCGATGTGGTCCTGTCTCTTTACTAGCCTTGTTTTGGGATGAAGTATGCTTCAGACCGAGTCAGAGAACAATAGCTGTTATTTCCATTGGTGTCCCATGGCATCCAGCTGTGGCACTCACCATCAATTCAGCCACGCCTGAAGCTGATATTCATAACCTAGATGGTCTTGGGACTCCAGGCTGGGAACTGAAGGAAAATGTAAAAATGCCCCACACCCACTTGTATCTACCCCAGCACTTAGTACAGTGCCTGACACATAGTAAGCGCTGAACAAATACCATTATCATTATTATTTTTACCACCCACTACAGCAGTGTCTGCAAAAATGAGCAGATTTGCCTTTCCTCGTTGGTATGTCTATTTTGCTATTTGCTAGAGAACCACTAAATAATAAAGTCCCAGCTTCCCTTAGTCATGTTTAAGCCAAGTGTTTTCCGAAGCACCTGCTATGCTAAAATCAAAGACAACGCCTGCCAAAAGTCACATGCTCAACAGAGAAGGTGGCATTAAAGCACCAACAATGCTGGTCAGACCATTGAGCCATCCTGCCCACTGTCTGACAGCAGCACCAAAAATCCCCCTCTCATAGCTTACGAAGGATCTCTCATCCATGAATTTGTTCTTAAATCTGCTCATATTTGTAACCAGTGCACTTTCCTTTGTTGGCGAATTCCATAAATTTACCTCCCGCTATGTGAAGAGGTTTTTCATTTTACTTACTTTAATAATAATGGTATTTGTTAAGTGCTTAATATGTGCCAAGCACTGTTCTAAGTGCTGAAATGAACCGAAAACTTTCAAGCCTCACTATCTTCCTGTTGTGGGATTTCCTGAATAACAATCAATAAATCAATGGTATTTGCTGAGTGCTTACTGTGTGCAGAGCACTGTACTAAGCACTTGGGAGAGTACAATACAAGAAAATTAACAGACACATTCCCTGCCCACAAGGAGCTTGCAGTCTAGGAAGGAGAAAGACATTAAATTACGGTTATGTACTTAAGTGCTGTGGGGCTCAGGGTAGGGTGAAAATCAAGAGCTCAAAGGGAACACATTCAAGCACATAGGTGACAGAAGGGAGAGGAGTTGGGGAAAATGAGGGCTTTAGGGTATACCTCTTGGAGAAGATGAGATTTTTAGAGTGGCTTAAAGGTGGGGAGAGCGGTGGTCTATCTTACATGACGGGGAAGGGGGATTCCAGGCCAGAGGGAGGATGTGGGCAAAGGGTCTGTGGCAAGATAGATAAAATTAGGATATAGTGAATTGGTTGGCATTAGAGGAGCAAAGAGTGCCAACTGGGTTGTAGTAGAAAGTCAGCAAGGCAAGGAAGATGGGGGGCGGGGGGGGGGAGAAGAACTGATTGAGTGCTTTAAAGTTAATGGTAAGGGATTTCTGTTTGATTTGGAGGTAGATGGGCAACCACTGGAGGTTCTTGAGGAGTGGAGAAATAACAGAAGCAGCATGGCTTAGTGGAAAGAGCACGGGCTTGGGAGTCAGAGGACATGGGTTCTAATGCCTGCTCTACCATTTGTCTGCCGTGTGACCTTGGGCAAGCCACTTCATTTCTCCATGCTCAGTTACCTCATCTGTAAGATGGGGATTGAGACTGAGCCCCACGTGGGACAACCTGATTACCCTGTATCTACGCCAGCACTTGGTACATAGTAAGCACTTAACGAATACCATAATTATTGTTATTACAATATCGACTCAATTTTTTTATTTTTACAAAAATGATTGAGAAAGCACAGTGAAGTATGGACTGGAGAGGGTAGAGACAGAAGGCAGGGAGATCAATGAGGAAGATGATGCAGTAGTCAAGGAGGGATAGGATGCTTTCGGGGGTTGGTCATTCCGATTCTTCCTACAGATTCACAGGCCTTCATCCTCAACCTCTGTATTATAACCTCTGCTCCTCTGGAGCAAGGCCACCAGAGGATGGGCATTCTGGCACTGAAAAGCTGTGGGGCAGACACACGACCCTCAGATCATCATTATTATCATCATTATAATTATGGTATCTGTTAAGTGCTTTCTGTTAGCTAAACTCTGCTCTAAATACTGATATAAGTAGATACAAGTTACTCAGGTTGGACACAGACCCTGTCCCACATGGGGCTCACAGCCTAAGTAAGAGAGAGAACAGGTATTGAACTCCATTTTCCAGTTCAGGAAACTGAGGCCCAGAGAAATGAAGTTACCTACCCAAGGGCACATAGCAAACAATTGGCAGAACTGGGATTAGAATCCAGGTCCTCTGACCCCCAGGCCTGTGGTCTTCCCATGTTGCTTTGCAAACATCCTCCTGCCGGACTTGGGTTTCCCAACCTCATCAACATCAGTCAATCATATTTATGGAGTGCTTACTGTGTGCAGAGCACTGTATTAAGCACTCGGGAGAGTTCAGTAGAACAATAAAACTGACATCCCCTGTCCACAATGATTTTACAGTCTACAGTCAAAAGAAAAACACCTTCCAACTGGCTCATGACCAATGTCCCTGAGTTACCTTTGAGATAAGTATTCCCCTTCTAAGGCCTGCCTGTGTGCCATGACACCATACTTTCTTAGGCCTGAAAGTGACAACAAATTGTGCCCCAGCATGAGCAGTTTAACATTTGGGCTAAAATTTTGAATTTCTCCTTGTTGCACTTTAAGTCATTTGAAAATCCATATAATTTGACCCTTTGGACACTTAAAGTCCTGAAAAGTCACTGTCTATGGATCCCTGAGCACCTAGAACTCCTAGAACCAATATCTACAATTCCCTACCGCTGAAATTCAAGGGAGAGCAAACGATGGGTTCCTACACTAAGCCTTGAAGATGATCACACTAGTGAAACAAAGAAACTGTTCTACCAAGAACACCCTCGCCCCCGACCTGATCCCAATTGTTACTGATTAATTTCACCACTACCATAGCTCTCAAAACCCAATGGGAGGACGGAACAGGGTTTGGAGTCTCCGATTGCTCTTCAGGAGGAAACTGTTAATGACAACCATCTTTTTATCTCCAACTGGAGATTAAAGGAGGTGGAGTTTTATACATACATCTTCATACGGCAACGTTCACCCCCAAAACCAAAGCAATATGGCCTAGTGGAAAAATCGTGAACCTGAGAGTTCAAGGATCTGGGTTCTAATACTGGATCCACCACTTGTCTGCTGTGTGACATGAGGCAAGTCTCTTGACTTCTTTGCCTCAGTTATCTCATCTGAAAAATGGGGATAAAGACTGTCAGCTCCAGGTGGAACATGGATTGTATCTAACTTGATTAGTTTGTGTCTACCCCAGTGCTTAGTAAAGTTCTGGCACTAAGTACTTAATAAATATCATTAAAATGGGGAGGGGGGCGGTGGGGAGAGAGAGAAGTTTATTACAATCCTTGTAATTATATAAAGAGAGTAGCAATGGTGGCTCAATTTTACCTGGTTATCTTTCCTGATCAAAGATGATGCTACTGACAATGTTGCTTCCAGTATACAAAGACGACGACAATTTCAACAAGCAGCATGGAGAGTGTCTGGATTGGTTTAGATACCTGAGATTGATGAATTACACAGATGTCTCAGAATGTTAAGTACTGCACAAACCAAAAGTCTACATCCAGAATGAATACAGCAATCTTCTTAGAAAATACAGTCATGCCATTTACTGACAAACCTATGTTAGTAGAAATGGCAATAGCTCGTTCCAGTATATTTATGTTACAAGGTGCATGGTAGGTGCTTTGTGGCTTATGACTAGAAGAATGTTAATAGGGCAAAGTGGAATTAAACATTGAGTTAGCTAGCTGGAATTCTAACGTATCAGATTTATCCATAATTCTTACCCTTCAACTTCAGAAAAAAAATGATGACAATGATATGGACATGAGGAAGCGTGAACTTTGAATGAGATGAAGCCAAAACCAGAAACAGCATCACAGGGTCAGTCAGTGACACTTAGGCCTTTTTATTTGCACTTACTGCTGTGATTAAATTGGTAGAAAATGGAAGATAACTATATCCTAGGCAAATAGCTTTGAGTAGATGGCAAAATCCTTGCGAGCAGCTGATCTGCCTCTTTTTTTCTACTGTAGTCTCCTCATGGCTCAGTACAATGCTTTGGCTTCCAAAGAATCAATCGACGGTATTTATTACGTTTACCCTGTGCAGAGCACTGTTCTAACATATTGGAAGGTGACCTCACAGATTGAAATGATCCCTGCCCTTGAGGATCTTATGATATAGAAGATATGACAGGCGCTAAAACAAATTATAGGCAGGAGGAAGCAACAGAGTTTAAAGTTCAGTAGGCCAGGACGTGAGAAGCAGCATGGCACAGAGGATAGAACACAGTCTGGGAGTCAGAAAGTCATGGGTTCCAATCCTGGCTCTGCAACTTGTCTGCTGTGTGACCTTGGGCAAGCCACTTCACATCTCTGGGCCTCAGTTACCTCATCTGTAAAATGGGGATTGTGAGTGTGAGCTCCAAGTGGGTCAGGGACTGTGTCCAACCCAATTTGCTTGTATCCACCAGTGCTTAGTACAGTGCCTCACAAATAATAAACACCTAACACCATAACTGGGTAGGGACTGTCTCTAAATGTTGCCGACTTGTACTTCCCAAGTGCTTAGTACAGTGTTCTGCACACAGTAAGTGCTCAGTACGAATGAATGAATGAATGAATAATTATTATTATTAGAAATGCACAAGTGGTAGGTAAGAGGAAAAATAGGGTGGGGAGAAGAGAGATTCATCAGGAAAAACCTCCCGGAGATGTGATATTAGAAGAGAGCAGATGTTAGAGGAGAGCAGTGGTCTGTCAGTTTTGCAGGATGAGAGAGTTCCAGGCAAGAGGGAAGGTGTGAGCAAGAGCTCAACAGCAGGAGAAACCAGAGTAGGAGAGTAGGTTGGCAGAAGAGGAGTACAGTGCGTGAGGTGGGGTGTAGCGGGAGAGGGGTGAGGATAACAAGAGGGGAGAAAGATGGTTTGAGTGCCTTAAAGCCAATGGTCAGGATTTCTGCTTGATGAGGAGAAGAATGGGCAACCTATAGAGTTTGTGAGGAGGAGAGAGATGTGCACAGAACAATATGTGAGAAAAATGAACTGGGCAGCAGAGTGAAGAACAGACTAGAGAGGGGAGAGGCTGGAGGTAGGGATATCTAAAAAGAGGCTGATGCAGTAATCAAATGGGGATATGACAAGTGCTTGGGCCAGCCCAGTGGCAGTTTGGATGGAGAGGAAGGGGTGGATTCTGGAAATGCTGTAAAGGAAGAATTGACAAGATTTGGTAACAGGCTGAACTGGGACAAAGCAAGAGGAGATTCAAAGTTATTACCAAGGTTGCAGGCTTTGGAGATGGAGAGGATGGTAGTAGTGCCAACCGTGATCAGTAGTAGCCCATTGAATAAATAAATATATTATGTACATTATTAGGAGGAAGAATATGGGGGAAAGCTGAGAATAATGCTTTTCTGGACTACAAAACGTTATTTAAAATCAATAATGTTCAAGTCGGTGTGCCCAGCACTGCACTAGACACTTGGGAAAGTACAAAGCACAATAATATAACAATAATAATAGTATCTGTTAGGTTCTGTGTGTCAAACACTGTACTCAGCACTGGGGTAGATACAAGATAGGAGATATAACTCTAAGACATGGTCCTCCCTCAAGGAATTTAGCAATCTGAAGAGCAGCTTACATTTCATATCAAAATCTGGTCTCCAGGTCGTTAAATAATAAAAGACCTGCATATCGGAGATGAATATTTCCCCAGTTATTATCATTTAGAATGTCTGCAGGTTTACAAAAATCTTTTTACAATTACTACTCGTGATTGATTCTCCAGACTCCTTCTCACCTCCTTGCAATTTACATAAGCTAACTCCCACCCCAGGCCCTGGATTAATGAAAACACTGCTTGCCAGGTGGAAAAACAAGTCATTCATTCATTCAATCGTATTTATTGAGCACTTACTGTGCGCAGAGCACTGTATTAAGCGCTTGGGGAATACAAGTCAGTGGTTAAGCCAACTTGAGCACATGCAGACCTAGTTTTTACAGTTTTTTGTTTGTTTTTTTCCCATGGCATTATTTTAAGTGCTTACTATGCATCAAGCACTGTTCTAAAGACAAGTTAATGAGGCTGAATACAGTTCCTGTCCCACATGTGGCTCACAGTCTAAGCAAGTACTGAATCCCTATTTTGCAGGTGAGGAAAGAGGCATAGAGAATTTAAGTTACTTGCCAAAGGTCACACAGCAAGAAAGTGGCAGAGCTCTCCTCTGTCTCCCAGGCCCATGCTTTATCCACTCGGCCACGATGCTTTCCAATCCTCACCCCAAAACAGACTGCAGCTTGAAGCTGTTGAAACTGCTACCCCTTTATGTTTTTTCCTTCCATAGTCTCTTCTGGGCTGCCTTGATGAATGCACGGGTGTTTTGTAGCTGTGTGACCAGCTGTTCTACAATCCCAATAATCAAACACAAGGAAACTGGCTGGAATCGAAGCAGGGGAGATTTGGCTGGACAGAAGGAACAACATCTTCACAACCAGAATGAGAAAACCTTGGGACTGGTTGCTAAGGGAGGGTGTGGAGTCTCCATCCTGGAGATCCTTAAGGAAGGAAGAGACAACCAATTGTGTTGGGTGATTTGATTCCTCACCTCCTTAGCAGTATGAAGGCTGGGGCCAAGTGACTTCTCACAAATTCAACACTTCGTATGGAGCCTAGAATGAGGGTAAGCTATTGTGGACAGGGAACTTATAGAAGCAGCATGGCATAGTGGAAAGAACATGGGCTTGCGAGTCAGAGGTCGTGGGTTCTAAACCCAGCTCTGTCACTGATCAGCTGTGTGACTTTGGGAAAGTCACTTGACTTTTCTGGGCCTCGGTTACCTCATCTGTAAAATGGGGATTAAGACTGTGAGCCCCACATGGGACAACCTGAGAACCTTTTATCTACTCCAGCGCTTAGAACAGTGCTCAGCACATAGTAAGAGCTTAACAAATGCCATCATTATTATTATCTACCATCTGTTGTATTGTGCTCTCCCAAGTGCTTAGTACAGTGCCCTGCACACAATAGGCACTCAGCAAATACCACTGACTGATTTATTTGGGGGACTGTAAAGGATGGAGATGATGAGGGCTTGCTTTCAAGAGCTAATAAGAACAAACTGGCCTTAAGTAGTATCACACTTGATGTGGTTGGTTACTTTCTCCAATGTGTCAAGCTTTTTACAATCTACAAACCGTGTCCTTTACTTCAGCAAGACATCTATTGAAGCAACACAATCAACAAAGCATAAACACCAAAACCTACCACCAACATTAGGCTTTTTAAAGACTTTCATCTAATTAAGGCTGCATTGATTCAGGATGACTGCTTATGAATAATGCAAGGTCAGAATGCTCTCCCAGGCACTGAAGGTTAATAGTTGCTTTTGTGGCCAACCCAAAATAAAATAATACAAAGAAGAAATTTGGGAATGAGCCAAGTGGCCCTATCCCTCCCGGACAAACATGTAAATATCTCCCTTGAGCGCCCTTCTGACTGGAGGCTCAAGGGGCTCTCTCATTTCGGGTAGCAATAATTCTTATTCACCTCAGTGTTTACAGATTAGTGTGTCAGGACCCAGAAGCCAGAGATCCAATTTTCCTTGGGAATTATATTGGAGACCCAGCCTCCCTACAAGCTTCACAGCACTGCTCATCACTCGACAGACACAATCCTTTACTACTGACTCAATTATTCAAGCCGGTGAGATGTTAATTTCTTTTCTTTCTGACTGATCAACTGCAGAACTGTAATTACCAAGTTCAGACAATGGGTTACAATTATTTTCCATGCACTAAAGAAACACTACCAAACGTCATTAGAAAACACAATTAGTGAGTGGAACTAGGGATTCCCAATACACAAGGACCTGAGGCTTTGATCCACATCTCGGTTTGGTACACACACAGAAAGGCCTTTGTGAAGAAGCTCACTACACTTCCTCCTAAGAATCACTCAACTATTCCTGGAGCTGCTTAGACAAACTTCTGATCTTGGGCAATCTGCCAGGTATTTCCAATGATTCTGGAGTTTAAAGTGATCAGGAGACTTTCACAGAAAGCCTCAAAAGCCATGGTGCAACCCAAATAGAAACCAGAGGACGGGCCAAAATCCGTGATTAGCACCCTGAGTCGACTGCTTGAGCTTAAACCTCAGGAAGGAATAGCAGACACTGTGAACCCCATGTAGGACAGGAACTGTGTCCAACTTGATTTTCTTGTATCTAACGCAGTGTTGGGCACACAGTAAGCACTTAAGTACCTTGATTTTTATTATTAGATCAGTTTCTCCACAAATGATACCTTCATCCCAGAGCTCCACTTAGAGAATTAGAGCACTGACAAACAGCCCATCCCACCATCACGCCAGACAGACGCTCTCCTCCCAAAGGCTCAATACACTTTCACATCACTCAGCAAATCGGTCCTCCCCCAATTGCAGTGAGGAAGCAATTTTATTATCCCCACTTTAAACATGGGGAAACTGAGGTTCAGAGATGCAGTGTCAAAAGCAAGTAGCGAATTTGGACTTCATGGGCCTCCAACCTGCTCATTAGCTTGCCAAACCCCGCACTTTTTTCGGGTTCTACCTTTGCCATTATCAAGGAAAAAAGCCTAATGTGGCCCTGGGTGCTATAACCAGAGGTTGTGGAAGAGGTGAGGATGAGAACAAGAAGGCACAGTTTCAAGATGAAAAGAGGCGGGGAGGACCTTTCTCCATTTCTATGTTTTCTGACTGGCTTTTCTAACTGCTGAATCCCACCATCAACTGCCACGGTGCCCATTTCCACAGCATCTCGATGGTCACAAAGGTGACCCTACATGAGACCAGAAAATGCTACCCGGCAGACAGAGTGAATGACAACTGCTCTTGTGTATGTCCTCCTGGCATGCTGACTTGGCCTACTTCTGCAAAGGCAGCTGGAGAACAGTCCTGAAGCCAGGGATGATGTGGAAAGCCACCTCCTTTGTCTTAGGCAGTGTAAATGCTTCTTCCTAAAGAAACATGAGGGCCAGAATGAGGAAGGGAGGGGAATGGAGGGTCCCTCCAAATATAAGGTGATTTGGAGAGGCCCCAGACTGAGGCAACCAAGTAACCTGATCTTCTCCATTAGGTTCAGCCTCCTCAAAGCCTAGCCACAATTCTGGATGTGAGATGGGATGGAGAGGCAGGGGGAAAGGATGAGGGCACTTTGGAAGCCCCCAAGATCTCCTGCCCCTGCTTGCTTCAAGAGCTTGAATCTGAGCTCCTCCACCTCTGCATACACAAGTATCCATGGCACCTGATTCCAAACCTACCTGGCTTTCATAGGCTCAGCCAGAACAATTGTCTCTCCTTCATTTGGAAACTCTGTTCTCTATGGAACTGAACAGAGCATATACCTCCAAGGAGAAAGTTGGCGGTTTCTAATTATAATAATAATAATAATAGTGGCATTTGTTAAGTGCATACTACGCACCAGTCACTGTATTAAGTGCTGGGGTGGATTCAATCAAATAAGGTTGGCCAGTCCATGTCCACATGGGGCTCACACTAAATCACCATTTTGCAGATGAGGTAACAGGTACAGAGAAGTAATAATAATAATAATATTTATGGTACTTGTTAAGCACTTAGTATGTGCCAAGCGCTGTTCTAAGCACTGGGGTAGATACAAGGTTATCAGGTTTTCCCACATGGGGCTCACAGTCTTAATCCCCATTTTACAGATTAAGTAACAGGCACAGAGAAGTTAAGTGACTTACACAGAGTCACACAGCTGATCAGTGCCAGAGCCGGCATTAGAACCCTCAACCTCTGACTCCCAAGTCCGTGCTCCTTCACTAAGCCACGCTGCTTCTTAAGTGATTTGCCCAAGGTCACATGGCAGATCATCATCATCATCATCAATCGTATTTATTGAGCGCTTACTATGTGCAGAGCACTGTACTAAGCGCTTGGGAAGTACAAATTGGCAACATATAGAGAGACAGTCCCTACCCAACAGTGGGCTCACAGTCTAAAAGAGGAAGACAGAGAACAAAACCAAACATACTAACAAAATAAAATAGAATAGATATGTACAAGTAAACTAAATAAATAAATAAATAAAATAGATAAATGGTGGAGCTGGGATTAGAACCTAGGTTCTTCTGCCTTTGCTCTATTCAGTAGGGCACGCTGTATCTCTATGGGGGCAGAGGGCCGTGCCACGTTGTTCTCTCCCCTCTTCTAATCCCCAACAGTGAGGAATGCCCACGACCAGCACTGTAGAAGCGGTATATTTTCAATCTCACCAAAGGCTGAGAGGAGGCTTCGGATGTCAGGGATCTAACTCTGATCTCAGGGGTCAGGACCACAGCAGTGAGCGACTTCCCCTAATGTTCTTCCCCTAAAGGTTCAGGGAGATATCTGTTGTCCCACCACCTGGACACCTGGCCCCCCATAAATGATCCAATTACACAAGTCTTTAAAAAGCACCTGCATAAATAGCCAGGCACCAGATTCCTCCTCAACTTCTTGTGAGACTGTTGAGCTCTAATCACCCACGGGATCAGAGCTGGAACGGCACTGAGAGGTTCCCCTATAAAATCTGGGGATACTTGGGAGCTCCAAGAGGGGCAAATAATCAGGATCCTGCCACAAGTAGGGTAACAGCCCTGCCCCAGCCCATCTTTCCATAACTGCAAGAGTGTTCCCCATACTCAACTTTCTGGTTCTTTGCCCAGATGTTTACCCCTGACAAAGTTTTCCAGAATCTGCACAGCCTAATTTTCTCCCTTTCCCTGAGAAGTGGCATCCATCAAAATCAAAGCACTTATGGATAAAAAATGCAAAATGTTCCCTAAGTCAGGTTTTTCCAATTACAAAAACAATGGGCACATTTCTGGGAGGTGGGGGCATGGAATTATGCTGAACTGGGTTCAAAAGCCCATTCATGAAGCTTCTCCAGAGATTCTGCCTGACTTTTTCATGCCAGTGGGAATTCGTGATCGACAATTATTTAACATTTCCAGGCCCCTTTTCCATAGGCAGGTAATATCAATAATGATGACATTTATTAAGCACTTAGAATGCACAGGCACTAAGCTAAGCACTGGGGTAATAATAACAACTGTGGAATTTGTTAAGCACTTAACTGTGTGCTGAATATTGAAGTAGATACAGTCAGACACAGTCCCTGCCCTACATGGGGCTCAGTCTAAGGGAGAGGGAGAACAGGTATTTAATCACCATTTCACAGATGAAGAAACTGAGGCACATAGAGGTTAAGTGACTTGCCTAAGTTCACACAGCAGGAAAGTGACAAAGCTGGGACTAGAACCCAGGTCTCCTAACTCCTAAACCCATGGTTTTTCCTATAGGCTCCCTGCCTCCCAAAGGACAGGGCACTTAAAAGCTGTTTTACTCATCTCCCATACCAGGGCAGGCTGCAGTCAGGGAAGTTTCTTGGGTCACCAAACAAGTCAACAGCAGAAAAGACAGTAGACTTTGGACTCCTCTGAGGTCTCACTGGCTGAATCCATTTTACTGTAGGCTCATTATGGGTAGGGAATGTATCAGCTAATTCTGCCGTACTGTACTCTCCCAAGTGCTTAGTACAGTGCTCTGCGCACAGTCAGTGCTCAAGAGATTGATCGACTTCTCCTTGGGCCCCTCCCATTTCGGCTCATTCCAAGTAATTTTGAGAGCTGCAGATGCGGTTGAAGGCCTTTGTAGGCTCTCTCCCACTCCAGTGCCTTAAACACACGTGTGATTCTGTTCTGGTGAGATGGAGGAGGGTGAGTGGAGCCAGGGGTGGCTCTCTGGGGGAAGTGGGGAGATGAGAGGCAACAGACAGTTCACTGGGAGCCTCTCCTCCCCAGTTAAAGAGCAGTTTCCCGGACAACTGGCGACCTTCGCACTGCTCCCCGCCCTTCGGACACTCGGGCGCTCTCTCTCCCTGGACAGCCCGACAGAGGGGAACTTGGATTTTGGACTGTCTGGGGAAACCCGACAGGTGCATAGCAGGAACAAACGGCAGCACCGGTTTCTCATGCTGTTTAGGCATGAGCAGTTTCTCATGCTGAGATAAGCTGCTGCCTCTACTGAAGGGAAACAATCATATTTATTGAACATTTACTGTGTGCAGAGCACTGAACAAAGCACTTGGGAGAGTAATAATAAAAATAATGATGGTATTTGTTAATCGCTTACTATGTGCCGAGCACTGTTCTAAACACAGGGGTAGATGCAAGGTAATCAGGTTGCCCACGTGGGGCTCACAGTCTTAATCCCTATTTTACAGATGAGGTAACATGCACAGAAAAGTCAAGTGACTTGCCCAAGGTCACACAGCTGATCAGTGGCAGAGCCAGGTTTAGAACCCACGACCTCTGACTCCCAAGCCTCTGCTCTTTCCACTAAGCCACGCTGCTTCTTTTTTAATATAACAGAGTTGGTAGACACATTCCCTGCCCACGATGAGCTCACAGTCTAGAGGGGGAGACAGACATTAATATAAATAAATTATGGATATGTACTTAAGTGCTGTAGGGATGAGGGAGGGATGAATAAAGGGAGTGAATTAGGGTGATGCATAAGGGAGTGGAGAAAGAGGAAATGAGGGCTTAGTCAAGGAAAGCCTCTTGGAGAAGGGGGAGAGAGATAACAGTCTATAGTATATGAGGGAGGAAAACAAATGAAACAGGCATTACCAAAAAGCTTGAGAGACTAAGAGGTGTATCTGTTTGCTGTTGCATTGTACTCTCCCAAGCGCTTAGTGCAGTTGAATGAATGAATGAATGAATATTGAGCACTTACTGTGTGCAGAGCACTGTACTAAGCACTTGGAAAGTACAATTCAGGAACAAAGAGAGACAATCCCTGCCCACAACAGGCTCACAATCTATAAGGGGGGAGACAGACATCAAAACTAGTAAACTGGCATCAACAGCATCAATATAAATAGAATTATAGATATATAAACATCATTAATATAAATAAATAGAATTATAAATGTTTAAATAAATAATATTAATGATTATTAATAATAATATTTAAATAAATATTATATAAATATAATATACACACAAGTGCTTTGGGGGAGCAAGGAGAGTGGAGCAAAGAGAGAGTCAGGGTGATGGGGAGGGGAGCAGAGGAAAAGAGGGACTTATCTGGGAAGGCCTCCTGGAGGAGGTGAGCCTTCAGAAATAATAGTAATAATAATAACAATGGCATTTATTAAGCGCTTACTATGTGCAAAGCACTGTTCTAAGTGCTGGGGAGGTTACAAGGTGATCAGGTTGTCCCATATGGGGCTCACAGTCTTCATCCCCATTTTACAGATGAGGTAACTGAGGCACAGAGAAGTGAAGTGACTTGCCCAAAGTCACACAGCTGACAATTGGTGGAGCCGGGATTTGAACCCATGACCTCTTATTCCAAAACCCGGGCTCTTTCCACTGAGCCAGTAGGGCTTTGAAGGGGGGAAGTATGGAGAAGTGTGGAGAAGGAGGGGTTGAATCAATCATTGGTATTTGAGACCTTACTGTGTGCAGAGCACTGTACTGAGGGCTTGGGGGAGTACAAAATGAAGTTGGTAGGCATGATCCCCGCCCCCAGTTATCTTATTATATGCCAAGCACTGGGGTAGATTCACTATAAACATATGTGACGCAGTTTTGTCCCAAAAGGGGCTCACCGTCTGAGGAGGAGGGAATGGAGATGAGGAGGCTGAGATACAGAAAAGCTAAATCAATAAAAGCTAAATCAATTTCCCTAGTCACCCAGCATGCAAATGGCCCTTGGTCATTCCAGAAAGGTTCACAGTTCTGCCTATGCACTTCCAGGTTGCTATTGTCTGCTTCAGGTAATAAATTGCTAGAGGGGGCTCCATGAGCAGCTGGGCCAAGAATAAATGCTTCTTAATAATGAAGAGGACAATAGCAATTGATCTTACCATTATGTTTAAGTCACAGCAATGGTTGCAAATAGACTGGCCCCTGGGGAAGGAAAGAAACTAGGAAATGGGGCATCTCTCCTTTGGTGACAAGTACCTATGAGTTGTCAACTGTGGCAGGAGCTGGGGACAGGCCTAGGAGTCAGAGGACCTGGCTTCTAATCCTGGCTCTTCTTAAAGTCACCTGATTCCTCTGACTTCATGTCCTTTATTTGGTAAATTGGAATTCAATGCCCATTCTCCCTCCTAGACTGGGAGCCCCATATAGGACAGGGTCTGTGTCCAAACTGATTATCTTGTATCTACCCAAGTGCCGAGTACAGCACCTGGCACATAGTAAAAGGCTTAAATGCCACAGTCACTATTTGATTATTGATAATTACTCCCCCACCCCCAACAAAAACATTCAGTCCATGTCTCCTCATTCCTCAAAAACCTCCAATGGCTGCCCATCTGCCTCCATATCAAGTAGAAACTTCTTACCATTGGCTTTAAAGCACTCAATCAGCTTGCCCCATCCTATCTAACTTCATTGATCTTCTACTACAGCTCAGCCCACACACTCCACTCCTTTAGACCAGTTTATACACAGTACCCTGATCTTGTTTATCTCGCTACCGACTCCTTTCCCACCTCTTCCCCCAGCCTCGAACTCCCTCCCACTCCATATACTCCAGACCACCATTCTCTCCACCTTCAAAGCATTATTATCACATATTTTCCCAATTAAGCCCTCTTCTTCCCAGCTCACTCTCCTTTCTGCGTCATCTATGCACTCGGATCTGTGACCTTTGGACAGCTGATACTTGCCCCACCCCCAAACCGACAGTACTTATGCATATATCTTTAAATTACATATTACAAATTTTTATTTATTCATATTAATGTCTGTCTCCCCTTTTAGTCTTTAAACTCATTATAAGCAGGGAAAGTGTCTTCTAATTCTGTTGTTCTGTACCCTCCCAAGTGCTTAGTATAGTGCTCTGCACAGAGTAAGTGCTCAGTAAATACCACTGATTGATCGTTCATTATTATTATTATCATTATTACTGGCATTTGAAGAAGAGCCGCACTGAGAAGCATACAAATAGACAGGAACATGCTTGCAGCCCAGCAAAGGTTGTCAAAATGCCCAAGCATAGCCTGGAGAGGGTCTGGCTGACACTAGGCACTAAATCCTGTCCCATCCAGCATCAACTCTCTGAATTTACCTCTAACTGCTACCTTATCTGGCTCCGGGAATCAATATTCCAACATGCAGCTGATAGGAACCTATTTTCTCTAATAGCAGCACTGCAGGGGGAACTTATTTTGTAATGGAAGGGATAACTGAAATTGGAGATATGGATTATTCTTGTGGTTTATAATAATAATAATAATTATAATTATGGTATTTGTTAAGCACTTACTATGTGCCAGGCACTGTTCTAAGTAAGGAAAAGGAGTCAGACTAATTGTGGGAATAAAATAAAGCACCCACCTTACCACAAATCTCTGTCCCTGAAGTGTCCCATGCTGAGGGGAAAAGCAGGACTGGGAGAACTCTGTCCTAAGGGGTCTTCCTGACCCCAGGGGTCTTCACTGCCCAGATCCCACCAGAATCTTAATCTGGGCCTAAGGAGAAGTAGTGTGACTTAGTGGATAGAGCACAGGCCTGAGAATTAGAAAGACCTGGGTTCTAATCCTGGCTCCGCCGCTTGTCTGCTGGGTGAACTTGAGCAAGTGAGTCTCCCTGGCCCGGGGGTCACTGCCCGTGACAGCCTTGGGCCAATCTTCCTGTGTTCCAGGGCTGACCTCTCTCTCTCTCTGGTGAGACTGATGGGGTGGCAGTGGCCTACAGTGGACGTAAAGCCAACTCTGGGGACGTGACATCCCTTAAGAATCATTATGGTGTTGCGGCACCATAGGGTCACTTAGGGAGAAGAAGGTGTGGAGAGGGGAGAGTCAGAGGTGTTGGAGGGTCCGTGTTGACAGAGTCACAGATGGCGAGTTTGGAGGGTGTTGGGTACATGCTGTATCACTGTGGGAGAGTCGGGGATGGAGAGGGGAGGGTCAGGGTGTTGGGTGGTCCGTGGTGGGTCACTGGAGGAGGGTCAGGGATGGAGATGGGAAAATCAAGGACGTCGTATGGCCTGTGCCGGGTCACTTGGGTAGAGTTAGGAATGGAGAAGGGAGAGTCAAGGGCGTTGGATGGTCCATCTTGGGTCACTAGGGAAGAATGAATGAATAACAGCTGAGCTGGCCCTTCTGGGGCTACAAACTGGAGCTGCTGCTGCGTGGCTTGATGGGGAAGAATTAGAAATGGAGGGGTTATATTAGTGTCTGTCTCCTTCCCTCTAGACTGTGAGCTCATTGTGGGCAGGAATGTTTGTTGCTGAAAAGAATGGGTTAACGTTGGGGTGGGAGAGAGCTGGGGAGGTGAGATTTGGGGAAGTTCACCCCTGATGGTTTCAGTTTTGTCAACAAAATAGTTGGAAAGATCTTCAGGGGTGAAATAGGGAAGAGGTTGGAGCACTGGAGACTTCGGGAGGGAACAGAGAAGCAGTGTGGCCTGTTGTTGTTATATAATAATGATGGCATTTGTTATGCGCTTACTATGTGCAAAACACTGTTCTAAGAGCTGGGGAGGATATAAGGTGATCAGGTTGTCCCGCATGGGGCTCACAGTCTTAGTTCTTATTTTACAGATGAGATAACTGAGGCACAGAGAAGTAAAGTGCCTTGCCCAAAGTCACACAGCTGACACTTGGCACAGCTGGGATTAGAACCCATGACCTCTGCCTCCCAAGCCCGTGCTCTTTCCACTGGGCCACGCTGCTTCTTTACTCTCCCAAGTGCTTAGTACACTGCTTTGCACACAGTAAGCAGTCAAATACGACAATGAATAATGAAGTCACTTCACTTCCCACTCCCCTGATTCCCTCATCTTCCCCCAACTTCCTCTGGGCAGCAACTCAAAATCAGAGTGCAGAGGGAGGAGACCAGGTTCCAAGCGGGAGGAAGAGTGTGAGCAAGATGCTGGCAGCAAGAGAGGTGAACAGTGCATCTCTTCTCAGAGATGGCTGAAAAGAATGAGTTAATGTTGGGGTGGGAGAGATCTGGGGAAGTTCACCCCTGATGGTTTCAATTTTGTCAACAAAATAGTTGGCAAGATCTTCAGGGGTGAAATAGGGAGGAGGTTGGAGCACTGGAGGCTTTGGGAAGGAGCAGAGAAGTAGTGTGGGCTAGTGGATAGAGCAAAGGCCTGCGAGTCTGAAGGGCCTGTCTTCTAATCTTGTCTCCACCACTTGTCTGCAGCGTGACTTTGGTTAAGTCACTCAACTTCACTGTGCCTCAGTTACCTGTAAAATGGGGATTAATACTGAGTGCCCTATGTGGGACGTAGGCTGTGTCCAACCTGATTAGTACAACGCTTGGCATATAATAAGTGCTTGACAAAAACAATTTAAAAAAATAAATAAAGGTCGGGAATAGTTGGTGCAGTTTATGGGCATGAGATTCAGTAAGAATGGAGAAACAGCATTACTGAGGGGAGGAGTCTGCAGATTTATAATTGGAAAGAAATAATTTGAGATGGTTGAAGTCACCCTGGTGCCTGAACTTCTTGTTAACAGAGTTCTGCTGTGAGAATGCAGGACTGAAGGAAACACACTGTGGAAAAGTGAGGGTTATAAATGGTGGCCTGTGCAGACTGCATTCTTTCAGCTCATTTTGGGAACCAGATACAAGTGAACATCCAAAAGTGTCCTCAAATTTGTACATAAATTATGTGGGGGGCAGCCAAGCTTCAAAATTAATGACATTCCTAATCCATAATTTAATTAATTTGGTATTTGTTAAGCACTCACTAGGTTGCAAGCATCTTATTAAGTGCTGACGTAGGTTGCACACACTCCCTGCCTACAAGGGGTTCACAGCCTAAACAGAAGGAAGAACTGGTATGGAATTCCCATTTTACAGATGAAGGGGCTGAAACATGGAGATATTAAGTAATCTTCCCAAGTTCACTGCAGGATTTGGATCTGGGTGTCTTGACTAAGTGCAACCTCCCACAAAATCAAATGGTATTTGTTAAGCACTTACTATGTGCAAAGCACGGTTCTAAATGCTGGGGGGGATACAAGGTGATCAGGTTGTCCTACGTGGGGCTCACAGTCTTAATCCCCATTTTACAGATGAGGGAACTGAGGCACAGAGAAGTTAAGTGACTTGCCCAAAGTCACACAGCTGACAATTGGCAGAGTCAGGATTTGAAGTGCGTTCAATTATCTCAGGAGAATTCCTATTCTGTGGTAACCCTGATTTCCTCCCTACAGTTTTGCCTGCCTTTTTACATTTCTCAGATCATTAGCACTTCCTTAGCATGTTTAAAGAGGTGGGGCAGCAGACAGAAAAGGAGACGAAACTCCAATGCCATCAGTTTCAGAGCTGGATTTCTAGGGCTTGGGCCAGTCACCTCACCACACTGAACTACCTGGAGGGTTCCTGGATTATTTGACATTGACAGAAAGGGTCAATTCTGCCAGTAATTTCTCCTCATTTACAGAAACTGAGGTGTTTTCCATTTGGATGCACCCTTTATAAATGATACGATTGTTTCTACACATTATATACTTTTTAATACATGCATTAAATGGTAACTGGAATAAGGACTTGAAATTGATGAATAATTTACATAGTCTACTGCCCTCTCTTAGTCTCATGCCCTCTCCTCACAGCATTTGGAATATTACTAAGTCTTTCTCCTATTTCTCTGAATAACTAAGAATTGAAAGCTGAGTGGCATCCCATTATGAGATGGGGTTTGAAGGCCCCCACACCTCAGGTCATTCATAATAGGGGTCACATATATAGCTCACACTGCACTGAATTTAGCACCTGCATAACTGCAGCGATTTCCCTAACAGCCACAAGCAAGAGTTATTTATTGAACATCTACTGAATGCAGAACACAATACTAATTCTCGGAAGAATACTATAGAGTAAGATGACGTGATTCCCACCCTTATGGAGTTTACCACCTAGGCATGTTACTCCCCTTCTCAAAAATCTCCAGTGGCTACCTGTCAACCTACGCATCATGCAAAAACTCCTCACTCTCGGCTTCAAGGCTGTCCATCACCTCGCCCCCTCCTACCTCACCTCCCTTCTCTCCTTCTCCAGCCCAGCCCGCACCCTCCGCTCCTCTGCCGCTAACCTCCTCACTGGGCCTCGTTCTCGCCTGTCATCATCATCAATCGTACTTATTGAGCACTTACTATGTGCAGAGCACTGTACTAAGCGCTTGGGAAGTACAAATTGGCAACATGGCCTGTCCCACCATCGACCCCCGGCCCACGTCCCCCCCCCCCGGCCTGGAATGCCCTCCCTCCGCACATCTGCCAAGCTAGCTCTCTTCCTCCTTTCAAAGCCCTACTGAGAGCTCACCTCCTCCAGGAGGCCTTCCCAAACTGAACCCCCTCTTTCCTCTCCCCTCCCCCTTCCCTACCTCCTTCCCCTCCCCACAGCACCTGTATATGCTTGTACAGATTTATTATTCTATTTTACTTGTACATATTTACTATTCTATTTATTTTGTTAATGATGTGCATCTAGCTTTACTTCTATTTATTCTGGTGACTTGATACCTGTCCACATGTTTTGTTGTCTGTCTTCCCCTTTTAGATTGTGAGCCCATTGTTGGGTAGGGACCGTCTCTATATGTTGCCAACTTGTACTTCCCAAGCGCTTAGTACAGTGCTCTGCACACAGTAAGTGCTCAATAAATATGATTGAATGAATGAATCTAGGTGGGGTGGCCGATAGGAGCAAGTCAGTATGGTAAAGTTGGGTAATCTGTACGTCTTTCTGTACTGCACCTCAAAAAGCTGCCTCATTTGCCTTGCCCCTGGTTACTTCACCAGTTCACACTCTTCCACCTTCCTGGAATTCTTTTCCACCTTCTTTTTCAAACCACACCTTTTCTGAAGCATTCCCGGATTAACCACCCCTGAGTATTCTAATGCAGTTTCCCAACATTGCTTGTTGTCAATTATACTTCTGTTTCTGACTGGCCAAGATTATAAGCGCTTAGTACAGTGCTCCGCACACAGTAAGAGCTCAATAAATACGACTGGATGAATGAATGAATGTGAATGGCTTCCCTTATGTGCAGTGGCAGCAGAGTTCATGAAACTTCCCCTAAGCCAAACATACCCAGGTTCACCACAGGCCTGGGAAATGGCTCAGGGCGGGGGAAGGGACTGGCGGTGGAGGGGACATTGCTAGTAAATCAATCTGGCTAGAGTATGAATCACAGAGGAGAGCAAAAAAGGAAGGCAGGGAAAGGGGAAATGGTAGGTGGAGAGCATGGAAGTCTAGAGCTGGGAATTTTGAAGGATTCTGTTTGGTAACTAGGTGATCAGGCATGAGACTGACAGGATTAAAGTAAGATCCGTAAAATATTCCATTTCACAAATCTTAAAAAAGCAGTACACAGTGCCTTCCTCCAGTAGTCCAGCAAATATCTCTATACTACCCCCAGTTCTAACAACAAAAATGGCCAGTAATGAAGTGTTCTGTCACTAATACCCTTCCTCCAGCCAGACCCAATCCTATAAACCAAGCCACTTTCCACAAGAATATTTCCCCCATGAGAGGCTGAAAGATGATGCCAGCTATGTTAACACCTACTTTAAGAAAAAAATAGCTGATTCCTTAGATCATTCAATTCATCCTAAAGGACATCAGCACATTTGGCCTGTAAATACAGGGCAATGAATAAATACAGGACAATGAATACAGGGCTGGTGTCACAGGATACAATAATTAAAAGAAGCATTGTGGCTCAGTGGAAAGAGCACAGGCTTTGGAGTCAGAGGTCATGGGTTCAAGTCCCGGCGCTGCCAATTGTCAGCTATGTGGCTTTGGGCAAGTCACTTCACTTCTCTGTGCCTCAGTTACCTCATCTGTAAAACGGGGATTAAGACCATGAGCCCCCCGTGGGACAATCTGATCACCTTGTAACCTCCCCAGTGTTTAGAACAGTGCTTTGAACATAGTAAGCATTGAATAAATGCCATCATTTTTATTATTATTAATTGCCCAGGATCCCAGACATTGTCTCATTCTCCACCCCCACCCCCTGCCGCCCATCTAAGGGGGTTGCCGTAATAAGGCACAAACCCCTACAGGACTCCTGGGAATAAAACGTCCTAGATGAGATAGTTTTAGAAGCAGAGCCATTGTGCCAACAAATACTTCTGCTCCTACAAACACTTCCCCCACCTCCCTCATTGCACCCCCTGCCAGAAGCTCCCACTTAATTAACACTTGCTGGCTTTTCCTTCCTAAAAGGTCAAACATACCTGGAGATGAGATTCCTTACCTTTCTAAATCTTGAATGAAAGAGAAACAGACTTCATACCTTACTGGATTAAACCCCTATTTTCTCTTCTCCCACTCTCTTCTGCATCACCCTGATTTGCTCCCTTTATTCACTCCCTCCCGCAGCCCCACAAGCATATATATAATTTAGTTAACATCTATCTCCTCCTCTAGACAATTAACTCACTGTGGGCAGGGAATGTGTCTACCAATTTTGTTGTATTATACTCAGCCAAGTGCTTAGTATAGTGCTCTGCATACAGTAAGCACTCACTAAATATAATCGATTGATATCTGTTGGGACTGGAAGCTAGACTGTAAGGTGGAAAGCACTTAGGAGTTGTAGTCAGGGATCCCCATGCACATATGAGATTTGCAGTTGGCAGGTGCCAGACAAACGCAGCATGCCAGGGATTCAACAACCAAGATTAGAGACTCTCATCAAAACTAGGAGACAAAATATTTAAAGAATGTCTCCAAACACACCACTTAGACGCAGCAAAATTTAACACATCCACAAAGCTATCCTCACACCACTTCTCAAACTGTCCCAGAAGCTCATAACCTGGATGTCATCCTTGACACTTTGCAACTGTTCAATTCTCATTCAGTATATTGCCAAACCCCTCTCGGGGTCACACATGGAGAGTTTCCAGTACTCTACCAGTCTCAACTATGGGAAAGAGAGCCAGGCAGAAGAGACATACCCAGTCCATTCCTAGGTTGGCCAGTGGCTAGCAAGCATAAGGCAATCTCCTGCAAGTCAAAACTCAGCTGTGCTGGGCAGCAGCGGCATGAGAGTCGAGGGTAGAGACACAATAAACAGGTTTATTGTGCAGAAGGAGGCAATGGTAAACCACTTCCATATTTTTACCAAGAAAACTCTAGGGATACACCTCCAGAACGATTGCAGATGGCGGTGGGGCGTTCTGGGAGAGGTGTGTCCATGGTGTCACTATGGTTGGAGACAATTTGACAGCATAAGACAAAATATTGCCAAAATGCCCCTGGTTTACTGTCACATTATAATAATAATAATACTGTTCGTATTTGTTAAGCGCTTATTATGTGCAAAGCACTGTTCTAAGCGCTGGGGAGGATGCAAGGTGATCAGGTTGTCTCACAGGGGGCTCACAGTCTTAATCCCCATTTTACAGATGAGGTAACTGAGGCACAGAGAAGTCAAGTGACTTGCCCAAAGACACATAGCTGATAAGTGGCAGAGCCAGGATTTGAACCCACGACCTCTGATTCCCAAGCCCGTGCTCTTTCCATTGAGCCACATCACCTAATCTCCTAGATTCACCTGACTGACCATCCAAACTACTACCATCTCATACGAGTGCTAGTCTCATTACCAAAAGTTTATTTTGGACAGGGAATTAGTCTACCAACTCTGTTGTACCTTACTCTCCCAGGTGCTTAATATGGTGCTCTGCACACAATAAGAGCTCAATAAATACCATCGATAATGATGATGATCACGAGTAGTCAACTGCCTTAGCCTCCTTGCTGGTCTACCAGCCTCCAATCTCTCCCCACTCTAATTTATACTGTGGGCTGATGCAAAGATCACCTTTCTGAAGTACTGCTCAGTCCACATTTCTCCTAATAATAATCATAATTGTGCTACCGGTTGAGCGCTTTCTATGTGCCAAGCACTGTACTAAGCAATGGGAAAAATACAAGACAATCAGGTTGGATACAGCCTGTCCCACATGGGGCTCACAGCCTACGTACGAGGGAGAAGAGGTATTGAATCCTCATTTTACTAAGGAAACTGAGGCACAGAATAATAATAATGATGGTATTTGCTAAGCACTTACTATGTGCCAAGCACTGTTCTAAGCGCTGGGGGAGACACAAAGTTATCAGGCTGTCCCACCCGGGGCTCACAGTCTTAATCCCCATTTTACAGATGAGGTAACAGTCACAGAGAAGTTGACTGATTTGCCCGAAGTCACATAGCTAAGAAGTGGCGGAGCCAGGATTAGAACCCATGACCTCTGACTCCCAAGCCCGGGCTCTTTCCACTAAGTCACGCTGCTTCAGTCAATGGATTTGCCCAAGGTCACCCAGCAGACACGTGGCAGAGCTGGGATTAGAAACCAGGTTCTCTTACTCCCAGGCCAATTCTCTTTCCATTAGGCCATGCTGCTTCTCTCCTCAAAACTCTCCAATGGTTTGCTGTGTCTCACTGCATCAAACAAAGATTCCTCACAGCCTGTTTCAAGGGTCTCCAACATCTGCCTTACCTACTCTCTTCATGTGCTATTCCCCAATTCAGTGTATTTGTTCCTACCAAGCCAACCTTCTAGTTGTTCCTTGATCACACTGTTTTCCTGCCTTGGAACCCCCCACCCTTTCCAGATCAGCCTGACTACAGCTCTTCCCAAAGCCAAAGCACTCCTAAGATCCCACCCCCTTCAATAAGCTTTCTCTGAATAATTTCCCAGCACCCTGAGCCACTCATTCATTTAATTGATGATGATGATGATGATGATGGCATTTGTTAAGCGCTTACTATGTGCAAAGCACTGTTCTAAGCACTGGGGGGGATACAAGGTGATCAGGTTGTCCCACGGGGGGCTCACAGTCCCACGGGGGGCTCACTTAATTCATTCAGTCATATTTATTGAGCACTTACTGTGTGCAGAGCACTTGGGAGGGCACAATACAACAAAATTAACAGACACGTTTCCTACCCATAATGAGCACTCAGGTACATAGCAGTCCTAGTTACTTCAATGACCCTACTTGTAAATATTCTCGTTTGTCTCCTCCATTAGAGTGTAGGCTCCCTGTGGGCAGGGAACATGTCATTTCCTTATTCTACATTTCTCAAGCAGAGAGTACAGAACTCAATAAATGTTGATGCTAAAGCCAAGATTACAGAACCTCACCGATTACTATCAATTTCTAAAATGGAAATCCATCTACATTGTAGCTTCATCATACCTAAAAGACAAAGCACTCTGTCAGCATACCAGCAATGTTTACAGCAAGGTACGTAAGGATCTGTGAGAATCGGTGTGGCCCAGTGGAAAGAGCACAGGCCTGGGATCTAATCCCAGCTCCGCCACTTGCCTGCTCTGTGACCTTGGGCAAATCTCTTAATTTTTCTGCCTCAGCTTCCTCAATGGCAAAATGGGGATGCAATACCTGTTCTCCCTCCTACTTACCCCGTGAGCCACATGTGGCACAGGGACTGTATTTAGCCTAACTTGTATTATTATTATTACTGTATTTATTGAGTGCTTAGTATATGTCAAGCACAGTTCTAAGCACTTGTATCCCCCTCAAGGTGATCAGGTTGTCCCACATGGGGCTCACAGTCTTAATCCCCATTTTACAGATGAGGTAACTGAGGCACAGAGAAGTCAAGTGACTTGTCACATAGCTGACAAGTGGCAGAGCCGGGGTTTGAACCCATGACCTCTGACCTTAGACCAGTGCTTGGCACATATTAAGTACACAAGCACCACAAAAAAATGAGTGGTGTAAGTGTACACATAGATACATCGTGAATACAACCCTCTCACCTCCATGTGCATAATTTCTTGTAGCAGAAGAGCTTTCACAGAAAGTTAAATCCTGCACCTTCAATATGCATTCCTAAATCCTTACAAACAATATCAACGTTAACTTTGTCATTTAAAATAGGGAACATTTTTGTGGGGGCCTCAAACTGGTTGGCCACAGCCCAAAGAAAGAAAGGGACGGTGATACCAGGACCACAACCCAGAGTATCTTAATGATCAGGCTCAGAATATGAAAGCAAAATTAACTTTATGAATACAGGAACAATAATCAATCTTATTTACTGAGCCCTTACTGTGTGCAGAGCACTGTACTAAGTGCTTGGGGGAACAGAAGTTGGCAGACACGTTCCCTGAATATAGATATTTTTGAATGATATTTTCATGGCTCACTTTGAAAAAATTACCTCCCTGATGCCAAGATCCTTTGGAAATGCTTTTGCAACTTCATTACCCAATCAGCGCTTAGAATAATGCTTGACAGAGTAAGAACTTAACAAATACCATAATTATCATTATTATTATCTTTTAGCACTCTTCCAAATCTACTCTATCACAACCCCCAAATGATCACAAATGAAATTAAAAAATGAAAATAGGTTTTGATTTTTGGTTCCTGAACAGCCCTCAATCCTCACTTTGTCCCCACATATCCTGAAAGTTGTTTCCTGCCTCAGAGGCAAACGAGTATTCTGTAAAATAAGGATTTATGACTTTTTGCTTTTCAGATATTAAAGTTACAGACCAGTGTAACCCCTGTAGAACTCTATAACCGTGTTATTAGTCCTCTCCTACATGGAAATGTAATGCCCAGTGGAGTTAAAAGGAAGTAAATCTGTACAGCATAAATATCCTATGGCATTAGCCTCCAATCATAAATGAAGTTTGCTGCGCTTTCGAAAAGATTTTATAATCAATTCTTTTCCCTATAAAGAGAAGCAGAGTAAGATTCTTAGATTTATATAATAATAAGACCACTTGGCACTTATAAATCCCTTGTACTTTCTAAATGCTTTACAATCAAGTATTGTCATTACTGTACAGTAAGCACTTACTGTACAAAGAATTTAAAAATTAACGGCAGACTGCACACCTCTTTCCCTGGCAGCCGCAGCCAAGTCTGGCTAGGTTGAATAAGAAAAAGAAAGAAATAAAAGGTAATAAATTCAATTCAATGGCAACAATTGCTACACCACAGCTTAATGAAAATGGTCTTTTAATTCCTCTCTAACTTACTCCCCTCTACCAATCAAGAAAATGTCAAACAGTGAGGCTCACGGGATACACATTCCCATCTTCACAGCCCTTGTGAAATCAGACCTCCGCTGGAAGACCATCCCATATTAATTCCTAATCTCCCCAAATTATATCGCCCTCAAGTACCACCACAGTACTTTGGCATCAACTGAGCACCTGGGAACTCAGAACCTCACACTTCTGTACCTATCTTACACACGTGCTAAGTACTAACTCAAGCGCATATCACTATTTTCCTTCTTCCTCCTAATTTATTACAGTGTCTTACCACTGCTATATAAACTACTTGAGGGCAGGATCAGATCTACTACTCCCATTGTACACTCCCAGGTGGTTGGTAAAGTGCTCTGCACACAGTAGTTGCTCAAAAAATACTACTGATTGTCTGGCAGTGTTTTCCAGCCCTTTCAACCCACCAAGTCAAAGCTATGTTTCTCTCCCTTTAATTGTGGTGCTTGTTAAGCACTTACTATGTACCAGGCACCAAGCGCTGGAGTACTTACAAGATAATCTCAGCCTAAATAGGCAGGGAGAACAGGCATTGAATCCCCATTCTGGAGATGAGGGAACTGAGGCACAGAGAAGTTAAGTGACTTGCCCAAGGGCACACAGCAGATTTGTGGCAGAGCTGGGATTAGAACCCAGGTCCTGCGCCCTTTCCACTGAGCCACACTGCTTCTAAGTACCTTTGGGGTACCTAGAAACCTGGGGTACCACTCATCTTAGAAGATGAGTGGCTCTTTGTCCATAGGCCTCACTGCTTTTAGATTTCCATTAAAAAAAAAAAAATCAGCTTCTTCGCTCTCAACCCCAATCACTACAGGCTTTCCCTCTTCCCAAGATCCTCCTTTCTGAAATTTGATCATAATTTAGAGATTTCTTACACTACAAGAAAATAAAACTCCTGATCCCTCAGATGCCTGCACTAAAGTTCCTCCAGATGTCTGTGTCTGAGAGAAAGTAAAGGAATCACAAATGCAGGCTGTTCAAGGTGGGGAGAGGCTAACCACCGGAACAGAGACTACACATGGGCTAGCTTACTGCTGTTCTCACTCGGTTTACCAAGAAAAAACCCATCTAACAGGGGGTGGGGGGCAATGCATGGGGAATACTGCTAATAATAATACTAACGATGGTATTTGTTAAGTGATTACTATGTGCAAAGCACTGTTCTAAGCACTGGGGGAATACAAGGTGATCAGGTTGTCCCACAGTCTTAATCCCCATTTTACAGATGAGGTAACTGAAGCACAGAGAAGTTAAGTGGCTTGCCTAAGGTCACACATAAACTCAAGCCTATTTATCTTCGCTTTATTCTTTTTGAAGTGCTTTTCTTTTTTCCAAAGTCCTTTTGCAGTCTTTATTTACCTCGTTTGGTTCTTATAAAGTCTCTGTGATATAAGGAGAGGTAGGGGCTGCTTTACAGGAAGCTGAGGTGCAGAATGGTTAAATGACATGCCCAAAGTCACCCAGCAGTAGCAGAGCCAAGATTAGAACCCAGATCCTTTAACTCCCAGACCCAGGGTCTTTCTTCTGTTAATATTTTAACTATTTTCTTGGAGCAGTGAGGTACCTGGGAATTGAGCACACCCCCTCCTTCCCCAAATCCTGGTTGGTTGGTATACTTATTACTGTTGGTATTTTAATTATTTTAACTTGCTTCACTGTGTTTCCATGACATTCCTCAGTCATGACCGTCTGTCCTTTGCCAATTAAATTGTGAGCCACAACCCTGTCAGAAGTTGACCTTTTGGAACTAATCCAGTTCTTATTCCTGTGCCTTGTACATAGTATTAGATAAATATTAGTAATCATGATAATAATGATATGAAAGTGGGCTGGTTAATTATGGTTAGATTGATGGACTTGGGAGTTCTGAATTGCTTTTCTCCTTTGTGGGAACTGTATTCAATTTCCGGCCAGGGATGGAGTTCATTACACCGTAAAAATTAAACTACAACAATAACCAACATCCAATGCTTCATAAATCGAATATGCTATACATAAAAGACCAAGGCTTGTCATCAATGAATCAATGTTGCTGTGAAAATATCTTCAACAACTGCTAATTAGCCTTGCAAACATGATATTTGGGGGATGGAAGAGATATATAATTTGTTTAGCAGTTTTATTTTTTTCTTATTTGCTACAAAAAATATCACTCAAACTAATGGTGCCAGACGGGAAATTTCCCTGAGATTTTCCCAGGGGATTTTTCTGAAAACAATTTATTTTTGGGGGGTGGTGGGGGTGGTTTTGGAACACGTCTGCTCCATTCCCTCTGTACTGGTACTGTTCTTGTCTCTGTACTGGCTCTGTGAGTTTTTACTTCTCTGGACCAACATCACTGTCACTAAGACACAAAGGTCTCTCACCTGCATTCAGTCAGCCAAACAAAGGGCACAGACATTCCCAACCATCTCTGCCTCCAATGGACAGCATTCCAGCTCAAGCCAGCAGAACTAAACCTGGAACAATGTTTGTTTGACTGTTGGTTGGGTTTTTTTACTGGTACTTGCTGTGTGCCAGGCAATGTATTAAACACTGGGGTAGATACAAGATAATCGGGCTGGACGTCCTCTCTCTCCTTCATGGAGCTCACAGTTTAAATTATTAGGAAGAGGATTTAAGCCCCATTTTTACAGATGAGGAAACTCAGGCATAGAGGAGTTAAATGACTTGCCCAAAAATCACACAGCAGATAAGTGGCAGAGCCAGAATTAGAAAGCAGGTCCTCTGTCTCCCAAGCCCATGTTCTTTCCACTAGGCCACACTGCTTACTGAGAGTTTACTGTGTTCAGAGCACTTTACTAAGCACTTGGGAGTGTACAATAGCTCATTCATCCATCATTATGAAGGGGAAGGGCTCTGGCTTTCTTGTGCCTCCGTTTCTTTAGAATGGCGGAGGAGGTCAGCAAGAAACCCACTGTAGCTTTCTCTTAGGAAATGGGGGGGGGATTCATGCTGGAGTCGGCTGGAGTCCTTTAAAGACTGCTGGCCCCAAATAAGTTACTACTTTTTTAATCATTAGGCATGTGCACACTGCTTTTCACTTTCATAGAGCTTTACGGACATTAACCCTGGGATCCCTAAAGTCAAACTCAGCTCCCAGAGACAACTGCTGTGATACCTTGGGCAAGTCACTTAACTTCTCTGTGCCACAGTTTCCTCATCTGTAAAATGGAATTAAAATCCTACTCCCTCCTACTTAAAAGGTGAGCTCCATGTGGACAGGGACTCTGCCCAACTTGATGATCTTGTATCTGGTCCAGTACTTAGTGCAGTGTTTGGCACATAGGAAGAATTTAACAAGAACCATAACAAGCAAAATGCAAAAGCAACATTCTCTGCATAAAAGGAATGTTGGCACACAATCTTTCTAGCTTGATACAGGAAAAAAAACCACTATATGTGAAGAAGCATTACATATGTATGTCAGAATACAGAAAATGGACGTTTAATAAACCCAGGCCCCATTTCCATTACATATTGATGGGAGCATTTATTCAGGTACATGAAATTGTTTGGGGAAATGGTATCAATCTGGAATCTCTCCTTGACCCCCTCCAATCTGGCTTCCATCCCCTACACTCCACCGAAACTGCCCTCTCAAAGAGCACCAATGACCTCATTCTTGCCAAATCCAATGGCTTCTACTGTATCTTAATCATACTTGACCTCTCTGCTGCCTTCGACACTGTGGATCACCCCCTTCTCCTCAACACAGTATCCAACCTTGGCTTCACAGACTCCGTCCTCTCCTGGTTCTCCTCATCTCTCCGGCCGTTCATTCTCAGTCTCCTTTGCGGGCTCCTCCTCCCCCTTCCATCCCCTTACTGTAGGGGGTTCCTCAAGAGTCAGTTCTTGGTCCCCTTCTGTTCTCTACACTCACTGCCTTGGTGAACTCATTCGCTCCCACGGCTTCAACTATCATCTCTACGCTGATGACACCCAAATCTACATCTCCGCCCCTGCTCTCTCTCCCTCCCTCCCTCCCTCCAGGCTTGTGTCTCCTCCTGCCTTCAGGACATTTCCATCTGGATGTCTGCCCCCATCTAAAACTCAATATGTCCAAGACTGAACTCCTTATCTTCCCTCCCAAACCCTGTCCTCTCCCAGACTTTCCCATCACTGTAGAGGGCACTACCATCCTTCCTGTCTCACAAGCCTGCAACCTTAGTGTCATCCTCAACTCCACTCTCTCTTTCACCCCACACATCAGTCACCAAAACCTGCCGGTCTCACCTCCACAACATCGCCAAGATCCGCCTTTCCCTCTCCATCGAAACCGCTACCTTGCTGGTTCAATCTCTCATCCTATCCCGACTGGATTACTGCACAAGCCTCCTCTCTGATCTCCCATCCTCCTGTCTCTCCCCACTTCAGTCTATACTTCACTCTGCTGCCCGGATTATCTTTGTACAGAAACACTCTGGGCACGTCACTCCCCTCCTCAAAAATCTCCAGTAGCTGCCTGTTAACGTACAAATCAAGCAAAAACTCATTCTCGGCTTCAAGGCTGTCCATCACCTCGCCCCCTCCTACCTCACCTCCCTTCTCTCCTTCTACAGCCCAGCCCGCACCCTCCGCTCCTCTGCCACTAACCTCCTCACTGTGCCTCGTTTTCACCCGTCCTGCAGTCGACCCCCGGCCCAAGTCCTCCCCCGGCCTGGAATGCCCTCCCTCCACACATCCACCAAGCTAGCTCTCTTCCTCCCTTCAAGCCCTACTGAGAGCTCACCTCCTCCAGGAGGCCTTCCCAAACTGAGCCCCCTTTTTCCTCTCCTCCTCCCCATCCCCCCCACCCTACCTCCTTCCCCTCCCCACAGCACTTGTATATAGTTGTACAGATTAATTACTCTATTTATTTTACTTGCACATATTTACTATTCTATTTATTTTGTTAATGATGTGCATAAAGCCATAATTCTATTTGTTATGAAGATTTTGACAACTACATGTTTTGTCTACATGCTTTGTTTTGTTGTCTTTCTCCCCCTTCTAGACTGTGAGCCCATTGTTGGGTAGGGACCGTCTCTATATGCTGCCGACTTGTACTTCCCAAGCGCCTAGTACAGTGCTCTGCACTAAGTGCTCAATAAATACGACAGTGAACAGAGCAGAGATTTTAATTGACCCACACAGGCATAAATCTCAGCACTAAACCTAAATACCTAAACAAACTGTGGGAGGCCAAGCTCAACACTGCATAAACCAGGTTATTCAAATGATTTTGGGTCCAACCCATCCATTCTAAATTGAGTTGCCTGCCATGTGCCACCTTGGAAACCAGCAAATAGAATAACATGATCACATTTGTTTAGGTGCAATATACCTCTGGAATTTCTAAATTCTATTTCTATTCTACTTCTAAGATGCTTTTAAGACTCAAGAAAACTTGGCTTAAGTAAAATTAATTGCTGAAACATTGAAAGAAGCCGCAACCTCCCACACATGGCACACAGGTATATTTTCCACCAGTTGAACAGTCATTTATTCTCTAAGGAAAGCAAACACATATTTTTCAAACACCATAGCAACATCCTATTTTCTGGTGATGGTATTTTCATCATTGGAAAATGGAGTATATAAAAAAAGTTATGTTTTAAAATGAGCACTGAGAGGAAAAAAAAATCCCAGAGGATGGTGGCTAGATTCTACAATAGGGATTTATTGTCAGGAACCACACACCTCTATCCTTTAAGTTCCAAATTCCATCACTGAATTCCCTCAGAGACTCTTCCTTTCTGCTAGGATTCCAGTTTAAACAACAATCTCTCTCACTGCTGTTTCCAGAACACTCAAGTTCTCCTGAAATGTGGGATTCAATTCTTGCAGGGAAAACTCATACTAAGCCCTGCCTTACTCATACCAATACTATCCCCTGTGCACTGGCTATTTCTTCCAACACCGTAACATGATCTGTACAAGCAGGCTTGCATTAGCAGCTCAGTCAATGGTAATGAACACTTCTTTTGCATAGAGCATAGAGCACTGTACTTGGGAGTGTAGAAACCAACAGCGTGGTTTAGCAGAGGGAGCACAGGCCTGGGATTCAGAGACCTGGGTTCTAATCCCAGCTCCATCACTTGTCTGTGTGACCTTGGGCAAGTCACTTAACTTCTCTGTGCCTCAGTTACCTGATCTGTAAAATGGAGATTAAGATTGTGAATGAACCCCATGTCAGACATGGCCTGTGTACAACCTAATTAGCTTGCATCTACCCCAGGGGTTGGTACAGTGCCTGGCACATAGTAAGTGCTTAAATAGTAATTTAAAAAAAAATAAATGTTCCCAAATTATCTTCCAACATCTTAGCCAAAAATGTATCATAAAGACAGACTTTAAGGCATAGTTGAGTACACTGGGAATATCCCAACACAATTACCATCGTGCAGACCGCTGAGAATTGATCCCTATGTGGCGAAGAGATCAGCATGCATATGACAACAGGACTAAGTCATCAATTTGAACCTACCCCCAGGAACAAGGGATCATCAAAATTTTCCTTAAGGCTATCTGGTGGACCCAAGTGCAATAGATTGGCTTAATATGTGCCACTATTTACCCACTGTGCCAAATTCCCACACAGATCCCAAGAGTCAATCTTCCTAAGTTCAGGAACTGAGTTTTTTCCCCCCACACAGAATTTCTCTCCAAGTGCTTCTAGCCACTGCAGTCTCACAGATATGTTTTGGCTGAAGGGGTGGGGGCAGTCTCTCTCTCTCTCTCTCTCTCTCTCACACACTCACAATCACACACAAGTGTGACTTCCTACCATCGCTCCCTACAAACATACAACAAGGGGGAGTTAAAGGAGGGCAAAATCCAGGTGCCCACTCAATCCAAAGGGCAGCTGGAGGCCCCCACACTGGTTTGAGCCAGACCAGGGCTCTAACAAGACCAGAGCATTTCCAATTGAGTCCAAAAGACCCATAATGGCAGCTTTCTGGTTTAGGAGCTCTAAGAAACCTTTCCCTTCTCAGTCCCCATCTCTGCTAAAAATCCCTGATCCTATATGCAAAATTAAAAGCTGGTAGTTCTGGGGCAATGGCTGCAGAGTAACAGAAGGATTGAAAAATAGAAAGTTCTCAGCTGCTACACCTGAGAGAAGCTCCACCAGGTCAAAGCAGAAGGGTCTGCAGCATGGCTTAGTGGACAGAGCACAGGCCTGGGTTCTCATCCTGGCTCTGCCACTTGTTTGCTGTGCGACCTTGGGCAAATCACTTCACTTCTCTGTGCCTCAGTTACCTCATCTGGAAAAATGGGACTTAAGACCGTGAGCACTATGTGGGACAGGGATTGCGTCCAACCCAATTACCTTTTATCAATCCCAGTGCTTAGTACAATGCCTGACACATAGAAAGTGCTTAACAGATACCACAATCATTATTATAATTGTTTTTATTAAGAGAAGGGAAGGGGCAGAGGTGCCAGGAGCCAACAATGGACAGCTCAGCCCCTCCAAGCACCTAATGAGCCCTCACAGGGGGCAGAGCACTGTACATGTTTTTCCCCCACACAGAATTTCTCTCCAAGTGCTTCTGGCCACTGCAGTCTCACAGATATGTTTTGGCTGAAGGGGTGGGGGCAGTCTCTCTCTCTCACACACACTCACAAACACACACAAGTGTGGCTTCCTATCATCCCTCCCTATAAACATACAACAAGGGGGATTTAAAGGAGGGCAAAATCCAGGTGCCCACTCAATCCAAAGGGCAGCTGGAGGCCCCCACCCTGGTTTGAGCCAGACCAGGGCTCTAACAAGACCAGACAGTCCCTGCTCCCTAGAAGCTTACAAACTAGTAGGTGAGAGAAGTCAGACAAACATTTATGAACACCAATATGCATATGTATATATGCAAATATGCAGGGTTGGAGAATGGGTGGAATTAACCAAAGAAAGCTTCTAGGATGGGGTATGGTGAATGGAGATGGCTATTTTCACCATAAAGTATGTGGCGAAGGAAAAATAGGGATGTTAATCCACGCACAAAGAGGAGTTAGGAAAGGAACCGAAGTCAAAAGCAAGAGTTGGGGGACCAGACGAGGTGGTTTCAAAGCACCATGTGTCTATGGCTGGAATAAAGAGTGTCAGGTAGGGCAGTAGAGAAGTTGGAACTGAGGAGAGGGGCTCTATACTCTATACTCTTCTGCCCAGGTGGACCAAAGCCACATCCAACAGGCCACCCTGCTCCAAGCAGCACAGCCAAACTCCCCAACTCAGTCCTTATTTCCCCTACTCCCTCTCCCTTCTGCATCACCTCTGCAATTGGATCTAATAACACCAGTAATAACTGTGGTATTTGTTAAGCGCTTTCTACGTGCCAGGCACCATACTGACCGGGGTGGATACAAGCCGATTGGGTTGGACACAGTCCCTGTACCACATAGAGTTCGCAGTCTCAATCCCCATTTCACAGATGAGGTAACTGAAGTCCAGAGAAGTGAAGTGAGTTGCCCGAGGTCACACAGCAGACATGTAGCGGAGCCAGAATTAGAACTCAGGACCTTCTGACTCCTGGGCCCATGTTCTATCCACTACACCATGCCGCTTCTGTGTACTCTTTAAGCACTTGATACAAAGAGATGAAGAGACAAAGAAAGCCATAAGCTATAAAACCCAAGACAGGGTGATTTTCCCCTGGATTGGAGTGGCACACTTCTTACATGATGTGTGAAATCTGTAATTGAAGGATCTGGGGCCCAGGGCTCTCTAAGGGATGTCTGTCTGTTACACACACACACACACACACACACACACACACACACACACACACACACACACACACACTCCACCCCCCCCACCCCACATTTAAAGCACTGGCTCTAGCCTAAGCAGGAAGCACAAATAATTAATCCATTACCTCAAGAGGCTCTGCCTGAACTTGCCAGACTTATACCTGAGGTGAATTTAGTCCTTAGCCCTTAATCAATAATGCAATTTGAAAATCTGCTTTTGTTCTTCTGGGGCAGATTGAGGTCCCCGCTGGCAGAGTAATCAGTCTGGGCACAGGCTGGCACACTCATGATATAAAGAGAAGCTGGCCAGGGATGGTGTGAGCCCCACGTGGAACAGGGGACATGCACCCTGAGTGGACAGAATTAGGTTGCTGTATCTGTTGGAAAGTGGGAAAACTGATGTAACATTTGTGTCTACTTTTCCAGAGAACGTAAAGGAAACTGTGTGGCCTAGTAGACTGGGAGTCAGGAAAGCCTGATTCTCGTCACTGCTCCAGAACTTGCCTGCTGTGTGATCTTGGACAAATCACTTAACCTCTGCAGTGCTTATTTTCCTCATCTTCAAAATGGAAATAAAGTGTCTCCTGTCCCTCCCTCTTAGACTGTGAGCTTTATGTGGGACATTACTATGTCCGACCTGATTACCTTGTGTGTGCCTGGCATATAGCAAATGCTTAATAAATGATTGTTATCTAATCTCATTTGTTCCCACTATATACACATGAGTTACAGGAATTATTAGTACCATTTTTTAGATAGGGAACTCTCAGCCCAGAAAGGTTAACTGACTTAAAGACACGCAGCAGGTCAGTGGCAGAGTTGGACCTAAATCTAGGCTTCCTGACTACCAGTCTTGTGACACTCCCTCTGGTTACCATAAGCATACGCAGTGACTTGTGGTTGCTGAGAAAACCCATAAACCAGAACTGGATATCAGGCAAACCAATTTGCCTAATCCCACAGTGCATCATCCAAATTGGGACTCTCCCACCACCTACAGAATTTTGCAAACGAAAATCTGCCACCAAACTGGCTTTGGGAAGAGGAGGAGGAGGAAGAAGTAGGGGCAGGACAATTAGAGAAGTCACTCAGCTCTCAGTGCATGAAATCCCAACATTAAGGGAAGGAGGGCATGGCTCGGCAAGGCAGAGGAAGAGCACTGTGGAGGGATGGCATGGGGGAGAAGCCACATACTTCTGCAGAGAGTGACGGGCGGCCGTACTCTCTAAGTTACTCAGCATTCACGCTTCACAAATACCACAGTTCTGCAATTCCCCGTGCCGTTGCCAAGTTATTTTCTCAAGAAGGAATGCAAGACAAGTTCTTGGACAACACAAAGGGGGCACACTTTGGAATTCAGAGAAGCAGGGGCTCTGTCTCACAAATACACAAAACATACACACACACACACACACACACACACACACACTTCTTTGGGCAACTGGGGAATATTTAAGAAAGTTGGAAAACATGTTTGTTTCTTAAATGCCTTCCTTGTGCCTAGATTTAAGTCTGTTCCTTATAAGACATTTCATTGGAAGTATTCTTTTTTTTTTTTTAGAATTTTTGCTATGTGGAAAAGACAGAGCTGGGAAGGATCTTACCAGGTCATCTGGTCTAGCCCCTGCCTCCAGAAAAGAATAAAATTAAGTGAACTTTTTTTCATTATTCAAGCATCACCCTATGTGACGATGAAAAAGCCAGCTCACTACACCTAATGTAATTTCAGCCAGAGAAAAGACCCAAGAAGACAATCCAAAACCTAATTCCCACCTATGTATTTTCTCCTAGCACTTAGTGTAGTGCTTTGCACACAGTAAGCACTTAATAAATGCTATTACTACTATGTCAATCTTCCCAGCCAGATCCTGTCCTCCCTCTTGTCTTTCCCATCTCTGTAGAAAACATCATTACCCTCCCTATCCTGTTAATTCTACCTTCTCAGCATGGCTAAAATCTGTTCTTTTCTCTCCATCCAAATGCTACCATGCTGATCCAAGCATTTATCCTATCCCGCTTTGACTACCGCATCATCCTCCTTGCTGATCTCCCTGCCTCCTGTCTCTTCTCACTTCAGTCCTTACTTCACTCTGCTGATAGTTTTTCTGAAAAAACACCAGTCCACATCTCTACCAAGGCCTTGCCAATGTTCTACCTTTGACATGAAACTCCCTCCCCTTCTATACACACCACTCTCCCCACCTTCTAAGCCTGATTAAAATCACATCTCCAAGACGCCTTCCCCAATTAAGTCCTCATTTCCCCTTCTCCCTCTCCCTTCTGTATCGCCAGGGTACTTGAATTTATATCCTTTAGACACTTGATGTTCACCCCACCCTCTGCTTCACAGCACCTAAGTACATATTCAACATATTTACTCATTCATATTAATGTCACTCTTCCCTCTAGCCAGTGAGCTCCTTGTGGGCAGGAATTGTATCTACCCACTCTGTTTTACTGTGTTCTTCCAAGCACATGAGTTTGTTCTACACACAATAAGCACTCAATAACTATCATTGATTAACTGATTTAACTAGATGTCTTGCAGGCATTAAATGGAAAAGTGTATAAAGTTCCAAACAAGGATTGCAGAGTGGTCACAATCAATCAATCAATCAATCAATCGTATTTATTGAGCGCTTACTATGTGCAGAGCACTGTACTAAGCGCTTGGGAAGTACAAATTGGCATCACAAAGAAGCAAGAAATAAATACCATTAATGACAAGATTCCAACTGCTTTGAAACCAAGACACACCTTTCCCCCAGTTTAATTCTAGGAAGCAGTGTTGCCTCAAAATTGCTTTCTAAGCAATTGCAGGCCAATTTCAATCTTCTGCCCTTATGAGGGCATGCTACGGTGCTGGTAATCAAAAATCCAAGTTGGCACATCTCTCACTGATGAACTAAATGGTTCTATAAGCCTGTCACAGGGACCTATGTTGATTTTAGAATCACTCAGGCACTAGGAATAAGCAATATGGATTTCCTGGATCCATTCCCCAGAGACACTTCTAGAGTGAATACTGTTCACTCCCTGGAGAAATCCATCCTGTTGTCTGAATGTGACAAAATGAATCAAAATTCAGTTTGAAGCCACCTGTGGAAATCCTTTACTACAAGAGGCAAAGTTTCCTGCTTTTGATGCTGTGGGGTACAGTTGTAAGGTGGGGGGGTGGGGGTCCTGTGCCTATAGGTATTATGTCAGTGTCCCTGGGATTACCCAGATGCTTGGACAAAATGATAGTGATGAAATGACAATCAGTAGCAAGAACATTACTAATGATAACATTTAAATGTTAATATCAAGTTTGAATTTGTTTTGAAAAATCTTAAAATTTGTGAGGGGTTTGTTATGTATGTGTTTTCCATTTTGAACTATCAGATCACCTTCCCACCAAAATCCTGTTTGTCCCCATATTTTCCCCATTACTGCAAGTAATGCCACCCTCCTCCATCTTACACGCCCATAACCTTAGCATTATCATTGCACAAAGTAAGCACTTATTAAACATTACTACTGACCGCTCTCATTTAACCCACATATTCAGTCTACCACCAAATCCTGTCAGTTCTGCCTTCACAATATCTCTAGAATCCGTCCCTTCGTCTCCATCCAAATGTTTGGCCATGCTAATTCAAGGTCTTATCGTATCCTGCCTTGATTACTGTATTAACCTCCTCTCTGACCTCCCTACCTCCTGTCTCTACCCTCTCCAGTCCATATTTCACTCTGTTGCCTGGATCATTTTTCTAAATAATTGTTCAGTCTGTGTTCCCTATCCCTCAAAAACTTCAAGTGGTTGTCAACCCATCTACATATCAAACAGAAACTCCTTACCATCAGCTTTAAGGCATTCCCCCTCTAGACTGTAAGTTTGTTGTGGGTAGGGAATGTGTCTACCAACTGTGTTGTACTCTCCCCAGTGCTTAGTACAGTGCTCTGCATAAGTAAATGCTCAATAAATAATTAACACACATACACACAAACACACAATATGGTCTTATGTTAACTTGCAACAAGAGGAAAGATGTGAAGAAGCCCAGGCCCCTGAAAGCAGTAAATTAATTCAACTTTGGTCAGGTGACTAGAAGGTGAGCATTCCAAAATGGACAGTGCAGAACTTGGCAGTGATTATTCCTCAACACTCTTTTAACTCAGTGTTTATGTGAGGCCCAAGAGGCCCAATCACTAAAAAAAACACAGGAAACCTCACGATAAAGGCCGAGCTTGGAGCAAAATGTTAGAAAAATACCATGATTGGTTTCCCCCACAGGTGTTTATGAAACAGCACACTGTATTTCAAGAGCCTACAAAATTCACTCACCATGTTCGGGTTCACCAAACTCAGACTTTGGTCCCAGACTTTCCATTTTATAGAAAAAGCAGTGGCCAGAGAAGTTCTCGATAGCACCTTGGCCTGAGTGAACAAGTAGTGGGACAAGTAAGCTCATTCAGGAAGCAAACCTCCTTGGCTAAGTGGAATCCTCACTTGTTTTTCCTTAACAGTGTCATCTGAGAGCTTAAACACCCAACCCAAAATGATGTCAGAACCAAACCAATCCTCTATTGTGGCTTCAACACCATAGAAACCCAAACATCCGAGCCATTCGGGAGCAGGCTAAAGGCAGCATTCAATCAAGGTGTTGAGTAGACTTGGGGTAGTCTTTTCACAAGCAGGGGGAGAGGGTTTTGGTCCTTTTAACCATGACAACATCTTGGCACTCAAAGTCTTCCGTGTTGCACTTCAGACACACAGATGGGTAGGACAACCTCTATCTCCTGGCCATCTGTCTAGAGCTCAGAGGAGAGAAATTGCTACAACACAGCTATGGCTCAATCCGTCAATGCCTTAAAGCCTTTCCAACTGAGAAGCCACTGTCTCCACCAACATCTATCATCCCTGCAAATGTCCCTTGCCAAAGTAAAAAGGCTGGCCCATTGTTGCTCAATATGGCCTGGCCAGAGCAAAGGAGGCTAAAGCCCATTTTCCTTGCAGAACAAGCTTGTTAAGGGTAGAGGGGGAGCAAAGAGCAATTCAAGTCCTTTCTCCCATTAACATTTCCCCTCTCCACAATATGAATATCACGCCTTGCCTAAGTAAAATTTAAGCCTAAATGGCTCTTTTGTTTATGGCTGAATTAAATGATCTCTCCAAGATAACTACAGGTTAAAACTGGAAAAGAGTTTCCCACTGTAGCACAAGTGGCAGCAGTGACAGTGAATGTGTATAATTTGTTCAGAAGCTTGTCAAATCAATCAATCAATGGTATTTATCGAGCATTTACGGTATACAGAGCAGTGTACCAAACACTTGGGAGAGTACAATAAAGCTCACAAGGAGCTTTCAGTCTGGAGGGGGAGATGACTGTTAGGGGAAATGGCAGGCTCAGTATGTTGCAGAAGGTACTGTAGGAAATGTCGACGCAATAGCAACAACTCTGAGGCCCAGGAAAGAGGCTTAGAGCAGGGGCTCGAACAACTGCCCCACTATAGCTGTCAGATTCACAAATCTTAGTAAATACTGGAGGTTAATAGTTAAAAAGACAGTCCCATTTAAAAAAAAAAAATGTGTTTCTGCTTTGTCAAACAAAAAATCTCCCGGCAGTTCATTCAGAAGTCATTTGTAGGCACTTGGCAAAATAAAACCTTAGTCCAAAAGACAATTCTTGGTTTCAGTCAGGAAGACCAATGTGACTGTTTGAAGACAAGGTCAAAGAAGATGGTTATTCACACCCAGCTGCTGATATGTGACCACCTTGAAGAGGCATCAAAGTAGGTCTGAAAAACAAACACTCAAAATTCCCTTTTTAAGAAATCATACCTTGACTCGGTGGAGAACTTATTTTCCACAGTACTTTCATACCAACTCTCTCAATTTATCCCCCCAACATCCCAATGAGGAATAATAATTATGGTATTTGGTAAGTGCTTACTATGTGCTGAGCACTGTTCTAAATGCAGGGACAGATCAATCAATCGTATTTATCGAGCGCTTACTGTGTGCAGAGCACTGTACTAAGCGCTTGGGAAGTACAAGTTGGCAACATATAGAGACGGTCCCTACCCAACAGTGGGCTCACAGTCTTGAAGACTGTCCACAAGCTTCTAATCTGGTAGCGGGTGAGGAAGGAGAAGCAAAGGAATTGTTAAATTTGGGAAACTGATTGTGCCTCCTGATTTGTTCTGCCTAGACTCAGTTTGTGATCTTGGCCACCCTCTCTTGCTTCCCTGATCTAACGTTTCTATCTGGAAAATCTGGCCCCAACATACCTCCCCACCTACCGTAGGTTTTTGGAAAACTAGTGAGGAAATGCATAAGGCGGCTGCTGGAAGATCAGTGCTATGTACTATATAGGATGTCTTTCTCTCCAGAATCCAGAATAACTATTTTAGTCTGTTCTACTATAAAGTACACTCACAGACCCACACAAGAGAGCTCTTTCTTGTTCTTTAGGAGTCTAGAGACTACAGTGCCAGATGATAAATGATTGCAATGTACTTTGCCAGCATAACATACTTTATTTAGCACTGATAATAATATTATTACATGTTGGATTGAGTTTCCTTTTGGGCATGACACCAAAAAACTGGATTTCTTCTTGAACCACAGTTTCAAGTGGCAACTAGAGCTCTCTTATGTAGACCATCTGACTACTTTCACTCCCTGCTTCATTCTTCCTCCAAATGTCCCCATGCCACTTATCAGTACCCACCAACATAAAAAGGTAAAAAAAGAATTTGTTTTTTGTACTGTCCTGAGTGCTGGGGAACATATAAGCTAATGAGGTTGGCCACCGTCCATGTTCCATGTGGGGCTCAAAGTCTTAATCCCCACTTTACAGATGAGGAAACTGGCACAGAGAAATTAAATGACTTGCCCAAGGTCACACAGCAGACAAGTGGTGAAGCTAGGATTAGAACCCAGGTCCATCTGACTCCCATCCCAGTGCTCTATCCACTAGACCATGCTGTTTCCTCCACAGGCCTTCTGTCATATCTATCAAGACTTCTGTGATTCAATCAATAAATCAGTGGCATTTATTGAACATCTACTGAGACACAATTAAGTGCCTGGAAGAGTACAACAGAAGAGATGCATATTTCCTGGATTCAAGTTTAGAGTTTAATGGTAGAGATAACCAAAAAATTAGACACAGAAAGCCAAATAGAAGCAGGAAGCAATACAAAGGCATCAAGAAATAAGGAAATGAATGCAGACAAATATTTAAGTAACACCTAGGTGAAAACACACATATGTACACAAGGGATGGGGGGTAGTTAAAGCACTTAAGTGCCAGAGGTGTTGTTGGCCTCAACTGAGGTGCTGTGAATTAATCAGGGAAGGCTTCATGGAGTAGGTGTTTAAGAGGATTTTTAAAATGGGGACATCTGTGGTCTGTCGGATTTGGGGGAGGAGAACCCAGGACGGAAGGACAGCATGCACTAGGGGTTGGAGGTGAGAGATTTGAGCGCAAAGTATAATTGGAAGATAAGTTTAGGAGTAATAGTAAGCGTGAGCTGGGAAGAGTGGGTGAAGAGAGCCAGTCTGTTAAATGAAGAGAGTTGGTTCAGTGCCTTCAAACCATTGATGAAGAGTTTCTGTTTACTGTGACGGGAAATGGGTAACCATTTGAGGTTTTTGGAAGTGGAGAGATGTGTGCTGAGAGTTGATATAAGAGGAGTCATGTAGCAGCATGGACTCAATAGGGATTTCTTATGGAGGTACACACACAAACATATAAATAATAATTACTAATAACAACAACTAGGGAACTTGTTAAGCACTTACTATATGCCAAGCACTGTTCTAAACAATGCAGTAGATACAAGATAAGCAGGTTGGACACTATCCCTGTCCCACATGGAGCTCACAGTCTCAATCCTCAGTTTACACGTAAGATAACAGGCACAGAGAAGTTAAATAACTTGCCCAAGGTCACACAGCAGGCAAGTGGCAGAGCTGTGATTAGAACCCAGGTCCTCTGACTCCCAGGCCTGTGGTCATCAGGTTGGACAGTCAATATCCCACAAGAGGCTCAGAGTCTAAGGAGGCAATAGGATTGAATCCTCATTTAACAGATGAGGTAATTGAGACACAGAGAAGTGCCTTGCCCAAGGTCACACAGCATGCACATGGTAGAGCCGGGATTAGAACCCAGGTCCAGGGTCTTTCCAGTAGGCTATGCTGTTTCTCTTACCAGAAATATCCCACTACTGGTGATGTAGAGAAGCAGCGTGGCTCAGTGGAAAGAGCATGGGCTTTGGAGTCAGAGGTCATGGGTTCAAATCCCGGCTCCACCAATTGTCAGCTGTGTGACTTTGGGCAAGTCACTTCTCTGTGCCTGTTACCTCATCTGTAAAATGGGGATTAAGACTGTGAGCCCCCCGTGGGACAACCTGATCACCTTGTAACCTCCCCAGCGCTTAGAACAGTGCTTTGCACATAGTAAGCGCTTAATAAATGCCATCATTATTATTATGTAGCTCACCTTTGGTGTTCGTGTGGCTGAAAAGGTCAATGCCAGACCCACGAGGCTGTTTCGTAGAAGGAAGAAACCCTAACCACACAGACTTGCACGTAGACTCCCCTCTATTATGCTGTTGGGTACTTTTGTCACCCCATTACTGTTGTACTTTCCCATTTGCTCCCCAATGTAATCCTAATCCCTGTTATTATCTGCTTCACTATCCAGCTGCTGGACACTAGATAAGCCCAGGACTGCAGAAGAGCAAACACGGGCCCATTTCCCTTCTCACTCCTTCTAGGGAAGCAACTCCCATTCCCTTCAGCCAAACAACATGAGAAAAGACACTCCAAATGTCGAGTCTCCCCACCACTAACTGAAAACCCTACCTGAGCACAAGAGATTGGTGAGCACTAAAAGAGAGGCAGAGCATAATGCCTACTCTACAAAACGGAGTCAGAGCAATTCTGGACTTGAGCCTGGCTGCTCGCATCTCTCTGCCAGGCTCAATGCTGGGAGAAGGGGGACAGAATAATTCTGCTTCCATCAGACACAACCTGTATCACTGTTTACTGACAATGCACAGGGCGGGTTACAAAGTTGTGGAAACCACAGCCCTGGCTCTAAGAACACCATAAATCATTTTAGGCAGCACAAAGACGACATAAAAGTAGCAGGAAAGCCCAGGTTTATTTTTCTGTTTCACAGATTAGCTAAGAACTTTTCCTTAACAGCCATCAGCAGCATTTTAAATGAAAAACACAACAGCGCTCAGACCTCAGACCATCACCAAGTTGACAGAGTACTTAATTCTGTGCCTGGCATACCCAGGAGGCTGATTATTGCTATTTGTTGTTAATGATATAGGCAGTACGGTGGTTAACAGGCATTTGTAGCTAGAGTTTAGATGCTGCAGGGCAGCAGACACTGGGGAAGCATTTAGCTAGAGTGTGGCGGGGGAGAAGAGAAAACGGCACAGAAACCTATTTGTCACAGTGTCAGTAGGCGATAATGTGACATTTCAAAAGTTTCAAACAGCAGGAAAAAACCTGTCCCTCTCCATTATTTGGAGCAATTCTGGACTTCAACGCACACTCTCTGTGTGAACTATGAATCAGTAATTATTCAGAAAGATCAGTATAAAGCCAACCTCAATCTGGGGCCAGATTTGCCCTTAATTTTTGAGAAACACATTTTTATGACTTTTGTGCCTGCAGTTTCTCTGATTAGGAATTTCTGCCTCAAAGCATTCCTGGTGAATAAGGCTTCCTCTCCCACACAGGATGAAAGAGTAGGGGAGAGAAGGGAAGAAACAGTCTAGTTTAGGAAGAGGGGAGTGGAAAAGAAGGTGTAGGCCCCTGGCTGGTGCGGTGGTGGGGGTCAGGGACACAATATTTTCTAAGACTAAGCTTTGTCCTTAAAAGGGGGCCCTCAACAGCCCCAGGGCTAGGTCTTTCTGTAGACATACGGCTGGCAGGGGGACCAGCACACAGTAAGCCCTCAATAAATACTACTGACTTCCTGACAGGAGAGCTGATGTGAATGCTGTCTTCCATCCCCTCCAGCCTCTTTAAGCAGGTGCTCTCCACCTATTGGAAATGGAGGGGTGAAGGTGCCTTCAGCAGGAGATGGGTGGGGCAAGATTTGGGGATGCTGACTTAAGAGGACCCCTGCCTTCCCATCTTATACAAAGAAGAATATTTTTACCACCTGAACAATCAGTTGCATTTATTGACCACTTACTGTGAAGCCAAGAGAATGTAAACTGAGCTTTGTGGGTGCAAGGCTTGGATGCATGAAACAGGCAACCTCTCTCTCTTCAGCCTCCCTGCTACCAATTACCCATTCTCTCCTCCTGGAGTCTAAGTACCCAGTTTCCTGTGACTCTCAGGACTCCCTGATATGGTACAATTTTGAGCCTGGTCCTTGAAAACTCATCTTCCCCAACTGCTAGGCACAGGGAAACCTGCCTGGAATCCCATGCAGTAGACTGTAAGCTCCTTAGGGGCAGGAATCGCATCTACCAATTCTACTTGTACAGTTGGTACCCTCCCAAGCACTGAGCACAGGGTTCTGCACACAGTAAGCATTCAAATACCATTGTTTGATTAAATCTAGTTACTGATAAACTGACATTTCTTACACTGCCCATCTCCGCCCATAGACTTTGAACCCCTTGAGGGCCAGAGACTGTGTCTAATTCATTCACGCATTCAGTTATATTTATTGAATGCTTACTGTGTGCAGGGCACTGTACTACGCACTTGGGAAAGTACAATACAGCAATAAACAGTGATATTCCCTGCCCACAATGAGCTCACAGTCTAGATACTTTCCCAGTGCTTAGTAAAAGTGCTCTGCACATATTTTTGGTGTAGTAGCTAGAGCATGGCCCTGGGAGTCAGAAGGACCTAGGTTCAAATCCTAGCTCCATCTCTTGTTTGCTGTGTGACCTTGGGAAAGTCACAACTTCTCTGTTCCTCAGTTACCTCATCTGTAAAATGGGGAATAAGACTGTGAACCCCATGTGGAACAAGGACTGTGTCCAACTTGATTTGCTTGTACCCACTCCTGCACTTAGTACAGTGCCTGGCACACACTAAGAGCTTAGTACATGGCATCATTATTTATCATTATTACTACTAAGCAATTAATTATATTACTATCCCTCTCCCCCTCAACTGAAGCAGTCATACTTGTAATAATAATAACAACACTTACTATGTGCCAAGCAACTGTACTAACTGTTGGAGTAGCTACTCTGTACACAGTCTAAGAGTGGAGAAGGCCCTCTGTTTGAAACATGATAAGGTGAGGGCAGGGCGATTGCTGAGCAAATAAAGGCAGCCCAGAAAGGGATGTTCTGGTTCAAATCAATCTCTGAGCTGAAGGATCTGGGGAAGCAGCATGACCTAGTGGAAAGAGCATGGCCCGGGAATCAGAAGACCTAGGTTCTAATCCTGGCTCTGCCACTTATCTGCTGTGTGGCATTAGGCAAGCCACTTAACTTCTTTGTGCCTCAGGTATCACATCTGTAGAATAGAGACTAAACTCTCCTCCCCCCGACAGACTGATTCATGTGGAACAAAGACTGTGTCCAACCTGCTGATCTTGTATCTACCCCAGTGCTTACTGTGGGGTCTAACACATAGGAAGCATGTAATAAGTACCATTTTAAAAAAAGGAATAGGAGGAGTATAAGAAAAAGCAAGTTACCACGTGAATTGAGGCTGATCAATCCCTAGCAGAAATGCAACATATTAAGGCCGGCCAAGCCCATAGGGAATGATAATTCTAAAACAGATTCCCCAGTCCTCACCTCCAACATCAGAGCAGCCAAACACCATGAACCACCCGCAGGGCTTCTGGCAGGGGAGTCTGAACCCATTTCCCAAAAGGGAAAGCCAAATGATGGACAGCAGATGCAGTTTTTCCAAAAGCCTCTGTTTCAGCAATTTAGAAGTTTCATCTCACACATCTCAACCCATTAAACTGACCCTCTGGAAACAAGTGTGCACCTTGGGAGGCAGTCAAGATGCTTTTTCCTATACCAGAAATTGTTACTTCCCCTTCAGATCTCCTCCCCAAATGGTAGCAATAAGTCACATTTTCCTTCACACTTCATTTTAAATGGTTGTTTCCTGACCCCTTGTACACCTGTGTTCCTAGAGTCTCCCTTTTTCCCGTCTCTCTCTCACATACCCAAGAACAGGGAGAGAAAGAGAGAGAAAGTGAGCGCACTGTACTGACCTGGGAACAAAGGCCCAGAGTTTGCTTCCCTTAAGAGAGAGAGGGGAGTGAAACAACAGGTTGTTACAATGAAAGCCTGATTCATAGGCTAAAATAAGATGAGGAAGTGAAGAACTGGGGAGAGAGAGCAGTCCTGGGCCTCCCTGGAAGTTACCCTGTAAGAGGCTGAGGTTCAGAGAATGCCTCTGTGCCAACACTCAAACGGAGAGAAAGGCACTGACAGGATCAGATGCAGCAACCCAGTGATAAACGCATCTCTGCTCTGCCCTGCAGACTGTCAGAGGAAGGAGACCATGACTTCTGCTAACTTTGCTTGGGCGGCTTAAACATGGGGTGACACAGTAGAAGAGCATCTCAGATTGCAGCTAGACTTGCCTTCCCTCTATTTCCCAGTACTCTAGTCTAGCTCATTTCCACACTCACTTCCCTGTCCTCTTCCCTCCCACTCCCAACTCAAATCAAGGTCAGACTAACCCTTGAAGAGAACACGGAAAAGTCAATGCAGCCAGGAGCTTGAATAGCCACCAGGGCCCCAGTGGGCCTTGACCGCATAGTTTATTTCTCCTTGCCTGATCCCTTAAATCAGTATGTAAGATATCTTAGGCTCTTTTCTTCTTGCTGCCTTACCCTGAGGCCTGATAGGAGAAAGTTTCCCATTCCTTCCGGAGAATATGCCCCAGTCCTATCACTGTGAGCTCTTTCATACCAACCCATACACCTGTAACCACTTCCCGACCTACAATAGCCAGTCATATTTTTATGTGGGACAGTCCTATTTATAGGTAGTCTGTTCCCTGTCCAATACAGAATCAGAACAGGAAAGTGGGGAACAAGGGAGATTGAGAAAGGAAGGGAGTGAATGAGCGAGAAAGGAAGGGAGCAAGCAAGAGAAAAGAGATTATTAATAGAACTAGTCACTCCAAGTGGAATATTAAAACTCACTATTGTGAAATTCTCTTTGGTTGTCACATTCATAGGTATCTTGAATGTTTCCATAATTAGAGCTAAGGAGAAATCACCCAAGCCCTGATTCAGGGATATTAAGCCCTTTGGCCTTCTCATGTTCGATGCCCCTGGGAGGGTGTGCATGGCAGCTTGGCTGAAGCTCTCGGACCGAGGGGACAAAATGTAAACATCTATTTATTTATGAGTGCAAGCTCCCTCTGTGGCTGAGGCACCACACACCTGGTACACTTCAGCAATCTGAACCAGTAACCAGTTGGGCGTTAGAAGATTCTGGAACCCAGGGTTGAGTTGTCCTCAGCTCTAAAAACAGAAGCCAATGGCAAAGAAAAGAAACAAAAGTTTCAGCTACCTCATCCTAACCAAACACCCCCGCCTGAAAAATACTCATTAAATCCTTACATACCAGGTTATGCTATTTCCTCTCCCCAACTCAGTTTTTCTTCAACTGGTTGATTTAGTCACGACAGTGTCATCGGGCTGTCAGCCCGAAGAATTAATGGGATTTCAAATGGCTACCAAACTTCTTACAATTAAAGGAACACGGGAATTAAATGGAATAACTTTTACAAAGTCACCGTTTAAACAAGCTGCTCCACAGCACTAAATTTCTCTGGAAAAATCTTTCCCTGCTGATTTCGGAGAAAGGCATTTCTCACTGCAATTTGAGACACCTCCCGAGGACCCCAGGTTTTAATGAGGTATTGAACTGACCTCAGAATTCTCCTGAGATCCTCATGAACCATTTATAAAGCTACAACATTGTGGTGTGATAATAATAATAATGATGATGGTATTTGTTAAGTGCTTACTATGTGTGAAGCACTGTTCTAAGCGCTGGGGGATACAAGATGATTGGGTTGTCCCACGTGGGGCTCACAGTCTTAATTTTACAGATGAGGCAGCTGAGGCACAGAGAAGCCAAGTGACTTGCCCAAAGTCACACAGTGATCAATACCTAATACCAGTTCATACTTTCACTAACCGCAAAAATAAAAGTTGCACTGACTGTTACCCCGAACTAATCACTAAGATAGTACAATATAGTAGAATACAGTATAGTATGAATATCTTTATGCTTTAATGGAACAAATCCCTCAAGACACATTCACTCATATCTACTGAGCACTTACTGTGTACAGAGCACTGTGCTAGGCACTAAGGAGAGTATAACATAACAGAGTTGGTAGACATGTTCCCTGCCCTTGCAGGGACAAGCTCGCAGTCTAGAGGAGGAGAGAGACATTAATATAAATCCACACATTATAGATATGTACATAAGTGCTGTGGGGCTGAGGGAGGGGTGAATAAAGGTGAAAATCCAAGTGCAAGGGTGACAGAGAAGGGAGTAGGAGGATAGGAAATGAGGCATTAGATGGGGAAGGCCTCTTGAAGGAAATGTGCCTTCAATAAGACTTTGGAGGTGGGAAGAGCTATGATCTGTTGGATATGAAGAGGGTGTAAATTCCAGGCCAGAGGCAGCATGGGGGCAAGAGGTAAGTAGCAAGATAGACAAAGTCAAGTTAGAGTGAGGAGGTTGACGTTAGAGGAACCAAGTGTACAGGCTGGGCCGTAGTAGGAAACCAGTGAGCGAAGGTAGGAGAGGGCAAGGTGATGGAGTGCTTTAAAGCCAATGGCAAGGAGTTTCTGTTTGAGTCGGAAGTGGATGCACAACCACTGGAGGTTCTTGAGGAGTGGGGAAACATGGATTGAATGGCTTTGTTGAAAATGATCCAGGCAGCCGAGTGAAGTATGGACTCGAGTGGGGAGAAGCAGGAGGCAGCGAGGAGGCTGAGGCAGTAATCAAAGCAGGATAAATGCTTGGATTAATGTGGCGGCAGTTCGGATAGAGAGGAAAGGGCGGATTTTAGTGATGTTGTGTAGGTTGAACTGATGAGATTTAGTGACAGATTGAATATGTGGGTTAAATGAGAGAGATGAGTTAAGGACAATGCCAAGGTTAAGGGCTTATGAGATATGGAGGAGGGTGGAAACTCCTCACCCTCGGCTTCAAGGCTCTCCATCACCTCGCCCCTCCTACTCTCCTTCTACAGCCCACCCCGCACCCTCCGCTCCTCCACCGCTAATCTCCTCACCGTGCCTCATTCTCGCCTGTCCCGCCATCAACCCCCAGCCCACGTCATCCCCCGGGCCTGGAATGCCCTCCCTCTACCCATCTGCCAAGCTAGCTCTCTTCCTCCCTTCAAGGCCCTACTGAGAGCTCACCTCCTCCAGGAGGCCTTTCCAGACTGAGCCCCTTCCTTCCTCTCCCCCTCGTACCCCTCTCCATCCCCCCATCTTACCTCCTTCCCTTCCCCACAGCACCTGTATATATGTTTGTACATATTTATTACTCTATTTATTTATCTTACTTGTACATATCTATTCTATTTATTTTATTTTGTTAGTATGTTTGGTTTTGTTCTCTGTCTCCCCCTTCTAGACTGTGAGCCCGCTGTTGGGTAGGGACTGTCTCTATGTGTTGCCGACTTGTACTTCCCAAGCGCTTAGTACAGTGCTCTGCACACAGTAAGTGCTCAATAAATATGATTGATTGATTGATTGGTGCTGTCTACAGTGTTAGGGAAGTCATGGAGAGGACAGGGTTTGGGTGGCAATGTAAGGAGTTTGGTTTCTGGACAGGTTAAATTTGGCAGGAAATCCAAGTAGAGCTTTCCTGAAGGCAGGAGGAAACGGGAGACTGCAGAGGAGAGAGATCAGGGCTGGAGATGTCGATTGGGGAATCATCCACATAGAGATGGTAGTTAAAGCCATGGGACTGAATGAGTTCATCAAGAGTGGCTGTAGGCAGGGAACACATGTGAGCAGGGAATGCGTCTAACAACACTCTTGTATTATACTCTTCCAAGTGCTTAGTACAGTGCTCTGCACACAGTAAGTGTATCAATCCTCTGCCGCTGTGCTAAGACATTAAAAAAGGAAGACCCCTACGGTTGCTGTCCCCATATTCTGAAGGTGTGGGCTTGGTGGGTTATCCATATGTTCACCAGTGAATTCTACGTAGGAGAGAATGGTTTGACATTACAGCAAGACAGAATTTAGAGACAGGAAAAAAGTTTTGATTGATTCTCTGGACCTGGCATCAGGACTGGCTAATATTTTCCCACTGGGATGAAAATGCTGACTTTACAACCACCTTTTATTGCCTCCCTCTCTGCCCCAAGTCAGTCAATTGTATTTATTGAGAGCTTAATATGTGCAGAGCACTGCACTAAGTATTCCCATCTACCTTGGATCCTGGCTTTTCTACGGGTGAGGGAAAGCCTATCCAACCCAGCCTTCATCATCCGTTTTCCTCAGGTTCACCCAGGAGGAGGAGGAGGAGGAGGAGGAGAAGGAGGACGAGGAGGAGGCATGGTCTCCCTGTCCACAGGGCCCCCTGAGAGAACAGCCCGGAATAGGCAAGCTCCTGAGCTGGTGGTAGCCCAGCAGCAGCACTACCACCTACGTGGTAATCTTAAGTGCCCTGCACTGGAATTCTGCTTCTCTAGGGGGTCCCCAGTTTGCCAGCAGAAAGCTGCTCCCAGATACTTTTCCCAAATTCAGAGGCTCAGGATAGGTTCCTTCTTCGTCTCTCCCCCTGTGCTTCTGCTTCTGGAAAAAACCAGGGGGCTGGGAATCCCTTTCTACACCTCCGTTCTCCACCATCCCAGGGCAACCATCTTGTTCTCCTTCCCAGGCCTCTCCCCTGCTGCCACACCTATGCTGACACTGTCAGGGAGATCAAACGTCTGTCTCTGAGGGATTTAACAAAAACATCAAATAGAATACTATATTCATTCATTCAATCATATTGATTGAGCATTTACTGTGTGCAGAGCACTGTACTAAGCGCTTGGGAAGTACAAGTTGGCAACATATAGAGAGGGTCCCTAACCAACAATGGGCTCACAGTCTAGAAGTCTATATATCTATATATTTTGGGTGATTCTGGAATTCTCTTTCCAGGAGGCTGAGGGTAGGACCAGAGGGTCTTCCTTTCTGGGCTGACCCTCTCCCTCCCCGCCCACTATCTCTGGGGTCCCAACCCACCACCTGCAGGGGTGCAGGGCAACAGAAGCTCCTGGACAACTTGTGGACTGCTGGGGCAGTGTGACTGGAGGCAGTCCAGTTCAGCACTGTTCAGAGCAGTCAGTAAATCATATTTATTGAGGGCTTATTGTGTGAAAAGCACTGTAATAAATGCTTAGGAGAGTACAATATAACAAAAGATATTCCCTGTCCACAATGAGTTTACATTCTAGAGCAGGGAGGACTAGGCCCTCCAGGGAAGGACTGAATTAGCATTAGTAATAATAATAATAATTTGTGGAATTTGTTAAGCCCTTACTAGGTGCCAAGCACTGTTCTAAGCACTGGGGTAGATACGAGCTAATTGGGTTGGACACAGTCCCTGTCCCACATAGAGCTGATAGTCTTAATCCTCACTTTACAGATGAGGACATTGAGGCACAGAGAAATGAAGTGACTGCCCAGGGTCACACAGCAGACAAGCAGCAGAGCCAGGATTAGAACCCAGGGTCTTCTGACCCCCAAGCCTGCATAGTCTCACAGGTGTTGTTTTTTATGGAATTGTGTCTCCTTTGTTGAATTTACCCTGTACTCATTCCCTTGGTATATGCAACTCCCTGCCTCCTCCTCCTCTCTACCTCTGGATTATGAGCACCCTGTGACCTGAGAACTGTCTCCAGTTAATGTTACGGGATTTCTCTAATGCTTTGCACATACATGTTTAGTAAATGTCATTACTTACACTTCCAGTTTCTGATGCTGTGAATTCCCTATGCAATCCATAAAGAGTTCAACATGCACGCCCTTCAGAACCCAGGAGGCAGTGACTTCTCCATAGCAATATCACGTTTCACTGGCATAATTTTAAAAATCAATTTATAGATAGTATTTATTGAGCAACTATGAAGTGTGGAACACTGAACTAAGCCCTTGGAAGAATACAATAGAATTAGAAGACATAATCCCCCTTCTCAAAGAGTCTAATGGGGAGAAGGGAGATACAATATATTTTACAGATAGGAGGAGAAAAACAAAATGGGTACAAAAATAAGTATGGGATTAAATAATGTACACAAGTCAATATTACATGTGAGCACATAAATGATTAACTGACATAAGCGTGCTGAGGTCAGGGGTAGTTGGGGGAAGAAGTCATGTGGCATGGCTTAGTGGATGGGCCTGGAATTCAGGAGGATTTGGGTTTTAATCCTGCCTCTCTTGTCTGCTGTGTGACCTTGGGCAAGTCACTTCAATTCTCTGTGCCTCAATTACCTAATCTGTAAAATGGGGATTGATTGTGAGCCCCATGTGGGATATGGACTGTGTCCATCTTAAATAGCTTTTATCTACCCCAACATTTAGGAAAGTGCCTGGCACACAATAAGATCTTTACATTAAAAAAAAAATCAATCAGGAAAGGTTTCTCAGAGGAAATGTGATTTCACAAGGGCTTAGAGGATGAGGAGATCAGTAAAGAGGGAGTGAGTTCCAGGCAGGAGAGAGGGTGTGAACAAAGGTCTAGAAATGGGTGTATTCAGAAATAGGCACAGTGAGAGGAAAGAGTGAGAACTAGAGTGTAGTGGGAGAAGAGATGGGATAGGGAAAAGCAAAGAGAGTTGATGGAGTTCAATTCTCCAAAAATATTTCAAAGGCAGCATTTGATTATTTTCCTTCATTTTTGCAGAGGGAAGACACTTCCACCGCTTCCTGCCTATGAAATATTGATGGAAACAGAACCAGTTAACCATTCAAGACTAAGTGGCAGGTGGAAATGCTTATGTGACAAGGGCTAAATGGATGAGGCCCGAGGAAAATTGAAATGACTCCTCCGTTCACCCAAGAGGACGTTTGGATTGATGAGAGGGGAGTCCCTGCAGCAGGTTATTTGGCCCTTGAGCAGTGAGCAAACAAGCAGTGTGGACTCTGGTGACCTCTGACTGGGGGGGAAGAACTGAAATCTGAGGCTGGCTGATCCTCCCGCTCTGTGTGGAATTTCCAGTAGAATTCCAGGAGCCTCCCTGAACTGGCAAAGGGGCTTCTGGATTTATCCTGTTTGATAGAGGGAACAAGTCCAGGCTGTACGATCCTGTGGGAAGGAGATTGTTGTGGAACAGATGGGCTAAGTGATTAACCCAGGACTACAGACAGCCAGTCAGGGAGTCAGAAGAGAAATTCCATATACAGCCAGGAAGGGTGTAAGGGGACAAAGGGTGTAAGGGGACAAAGCCTTTGGCTCTCAGGCCCCCAAATCCCACATTCAAACCAGTAGGTTGAGCAGTGAGTTGTAGTGGTCAGTGCATGGGCCACTCCTCCGTTGACTGCTGTATCACCTTAGGCAAGAAACAACTTCTCTGTGCCTCAGTTATCTCATACGTAAAATAGGGAATAAGACAGAGAGCCCCATGTGGGACATGGACAGTGTCCAAACTCATTATGTCGTATCTACCCCTATGCTTAGTAGAATGCTTAGCACGTAGTAAGTGCTTAGATACCATAAAAAGAGGGTACCTACACAGTTCCCTGGCTGCCCAAAAGGTTCTCCCAAAGTGTCGTTTCCTATCTTGAGCAGGCTGGGAGTCTGCATCTCCCCTTGAGGCCAGCCCCCAACCAGGATGGAGGAATCCATTCATAGGGAATTACAGCTAGGCAACAAATGGGATCCATCTATCTTTTTTTTAATGACATTTGTTAAGTGTGGCAGGGAATGCCACTGTTTATTGTTGTATTGTACTTTCCCAAGTGCTTAATACAGTGCTCTGCACACAGTAAATACGAATGAATAAATGAATGAATAAATCCCGGGGTACAAAGCCCTTGTCTCAAAGGGGCTCACTGTCTTAATCCCCATTTTTCATTGGCAGTTATTGAACACTTACTGTGTGCAGAGCACTGTATGAAGCATTTGGTACAGTACAACAGAATTAGCAGACAAGTTCCCTGCCCATAATGAGCATACAGACTAGAGGGGATGAGGGAATCAGATGGTAAATCAATCAATCAATCAATCAATCGTATTTATTGAGCGCTTACTATGTGCAGAGCACTGTACTAAGCGCTTGGGAAGTACAAATTGGCATCACATAGAGACAGTCCCTACCCAACAGTGGGCTCACAGTCTAAAATGGGCTCACAGTCTAAAAATCAATCAATCATGTTTACTGAGCACTTACTGGGTGCAGAACACTGTACTAAACCCATGTGAGAGCAACATATACGGTAAGGAAGGGACAAACTTTCAGGATCAATTTTTCAGACCTTCCTTTATCCTCCTTTCAGGAAATTAAGATGGAGGACTAAGAGCACTGGAGCAAAGGAAGGAGATTCTCCCATCCCCTACTGTCACTTCAGCACTTCCACATCCCATGGGCACTAGGGTACTCACCTCCTAAGCATATGGGCACACCCCCTGGTACCATTTATGGACATATCTTTAAACACTGTTGCTTCCCCCATCTATAATTTCATCTTCCCTGCTAAACTGTATGCCCCTTGAGGGCAGGGATTATGTTGATTAATTCTACTGTACTCTCCCAACACTTAGTATGGTGCTCTACATTGAGGAGGGACTCAAATACGATTGATGGAGAAGCCGGGGAGGGGGTTATAAATTTGAAAGAGAAGTGGAGGGTGATCCTCAGCATGAAGTCTCATTTTATGACAATGCACGTTAGACACAACACTACATTGCAATCCTCATACGTACCGCTCCCTCTCACCTTTCGACCATGTAAGCCCTGCTCCTCCATCCCCATATCCAGCCACTCTGCCCTCTCCACGGCTCATAACGCTCCTTTTCCATAGCTCCCCTTCCTCTGTTTTTCCATTGCTAGGAACCCCTAAGCCATCCCTACCTTGCACACAAAAAACAATCCAACGTATTTACTAAGTACTTGTTCCCTTTATTCAACCCCCAAACCCACAGCACTTATGTACATATCTGTAAATTTATGTATATTATTGCCTCTAGACTGTGAGCTCTTTGTAGGCAAGGAATGTGTCTGTGTATTGTTATATTATACTCTCCCAAGCGCTTAATACAGTGCTCTGCATACAGTAAGCGCTCAATAAATAAGATTGACTGATTGGCTTACTGTGGACAAAGCACGGTAGGTACCAAGTGCTTGACTTGGAAAACACGTTCCCTGCCCATAAAGAACTAGACAATAATAATAATGGCACATGTTGCCAACTTATACTTCCCAAGCGCTTAGTACAGTGCTCTGCACACAGTAACTGCTCAATAAATACGATTGAATAAATGAATGAATGAATTTGTTAAACACTAAGTACTGGGGTAAATATGATACAATTGGTTCAGACACAGTCCCTGCCCACATGGGGCACACAATCTAAACAGGAAGTAGAATGTGTATTTAATCTCCATTTTATAGATGAGGAAATGAAGGACAGAGAAGTGGCTTGATAATAGTAATAATAATAATGGCATTTATTAAGCGCTTACTATGTGCAAAGCACTGTTCTAAGCGCTGGGGAAGTTACAAGGTAATCAGGTTGTCCCACGGGGGGCTCACAGTCTTCATCCCCATTTTACAGATGAGGTAACAACTGAGGCACAGAGAAGTGAAGTGACTTGCCCAAAGCCACACAGCTGACAATTGGCGGAGCCAGGGTTTGAACACTCTGACTCCAAAGCCCGTGCTCTTTCCACTGAACCACGCTGCTGATCAAGGTCAGGCAACAGCTAAGTGGCAGAGCTGGAATTAGAAGACATGTCTCCTAATTCCCTGGCCTGTGTTCTTTCCACAATGTCTTTTTCCTTTGTCCCACTACAGCTGTGTCTGCCCTTCCCTGTGGTGCGGTTCCCTGGCAGGGATGGGGGCAGACTAGGATGGAAGAGGGAAGGGTGGCGATGGCCTCGCCCAGGCCTCCTTCTCCACCCAATCCCATCCCGTCTTCACTTCCTCACATCTTCATTTGAGAAGCAGTGTGGCCTAATGGATAGAGCCCGGGCTGAGTCAGAAGACCTGGGTTCTGATCCCGGCTCTGCCACTTGTCTGCTGTTTGACTCTGGGAAAGTCATTTCGCTTCTCTGTGCCTCGGTTGCACACATCTGTAAAATAAGGATTAAGACTCCGAGCCCCACATGGGATATGTATGGAGTCCAACCTCATTCGCTTCTGTTTACTCTAGTGCTTAGCACAGGGCCTGCCACATAGTAAGTGCTTAACAAATGCAATTAAAAAGAAGAAAAAAAGAAACTTCTTTGAGGATTCTGGGCATGAAAGGACAATATCCATAGGGCTGGATGAGACCCTTCCCTCTCACATAAGATTCCTTACACCATATATGCCACCTGGGACTCCCCTCCCATCCCTAGCAAACAAGGTCCCTGAGGGAGAGGACCATCCCTGCTTACACCTCCTCTCCCCGATTCACGCCATCCCAGATGGCACACAGCAGGGAAAGGGCAGAGATGCCAGGGAGATGAAGAAAAAAAGGCACAGGCGGAGGGCATGTTTATGAGCACAGGGCAGTCCTGGGAGGACATCACACCTTTCAGAGTTTAGGGGATTGAAGAGTCAGGGAATAACAGGGGTTTTTAGAAGCCGTGTGGAAGGCTGGGCTTACCTGGTCAACAGAAAGACTGAGGGATGGATGGCCGTCTGGGGCAGCAGATAAAATAAAAGCCTGACGGACTTTGTCCGAAAGTAAAAGTCTCCGTACCGTCACGGAAGAAAAATCCACACACAGCCCAGCTCGCTCGCTAGAACATGAGGATTTTTCCTTATGAATTCCTGTTTTCCTCCAAGGGATCTACAATTTTAAACCAAATACCTCATAATGTTCTCAACTCCCAGAAATTCCAATGCTCTAATCTGGGTCAAACGCAATTTGAGGGTTTGCTCAGCAACACTGAGAAGCAGCATTGCCGAATGGGTACAGCACAAGCCTGGGAGTCAAAAGGACCTGAATTCTAAAATTCTAATCCCAGCTCTGCCACATGTCTTCTGTGTGACCTTGAATAAGTCACTTAATTTCTCTGTGCCTCAGTTACCTCATCTGTACAGTGGGGAATAAGACTGTGAACCCCATGTGAGATATGGACTGAGTTCAACCTGACTAGCTTGTATCTACCCCAGAGCTTAGTACAGTGTCTGGCACATTGTAAGCGCTCCATAAATACGATTGATGATGATAGTAAGCATTCAACAGATACCATTAAAAAAAAAAAAATACTGTTTCTGAGCTTTCCCCTTCCACCTGATTTTGCAGTGAATCTGCCAGTTGAACTCCAGGGTTTAAGGTCTCAATCATCAGTACTGCTAACCCCTTCCACTGGCCACAACACACCTCCTCTTGAGAAATCATTACCACACATTAACTTCAGCACCATCACATTAGCTGTGACTGGCCTTTGATAACAGAGTCCAAGATGAACTTCAGTGATATCACTTGACCTCAGCCCTTCTGGCCCAAGGCAATACCTAGAATCAAAGCTGTTCAACCTGGAATCGCAGCAGTTTTATGAGAATCCTAAGACAACCACATCACAGCCTTTGTGTGCAGGGTGGGGCTGCGTGAGGGGGAGAGACAGGAAGCAATAGAAAATGTCTAATGAAACAAGGCCCAAAGCAAAGTCCAGAAACCACAGAGTGGAGGGGGTGGTCCCCTGAGACAAGGAGAGATTGATAACTGTAAACTGTAAACTCGTTGTGGGCAAGAAACGAATCTCCCAACTCTGTTCCCAACAGAGTAAGCACTCAATAAATAATAATAATAATAATGTTAATAAGTGCTTACTATGTGTCAAGCACCATTCTAAGCGCTGGGGTAGATACAATCAATCAATCGTATTTATTGAGAGCTTACTGTGTGCAGAGCACTGTACTAAAGCGCTTGGGAAGTACAAGTTGGCAACATATAGAGACAGTCCCTACCCAACAGTGGGCTCACAGTCTAAAAGGTAATCAGGTTGGCCCACTGTCTTCTACAGATGAGGTAACTGAGGCCAAGAGAAGCAGTGGCTTGCCCAAGGTCACACAGCAGACAAGTGGTCGAGCCGGGATTAGAACTCACGTCCTCTGACTCCTAAGCCCGTGCTCTTTCCACTAAGCCACACAGCTTCACTTTTAGACTGTGAGCCCACTGTTGGGTAGGGACTGTCTCTATGTGTTGCCAATTTGTACTTCCCAAGCGCTTAGTACAGTGCTCTGCACACAGTAAGCGCTCAATAAATACGATTGATGATGATGATGATGATGATTGATAGGGTTCACTGTAGAGAGGTTTAGCATCATCAGTGATATTTGAGTGCTTACTGGATACAGAGCCCTGTATTAAATGCTTGAGAGAGTACAGCACAACAGATGTTTAAGAAGCAGCGTGGCTCAGTGGAAAGAGCACGGGCTTTGGAGTCAGAGGTCATGGGTTCAAACCCCAGCTCCGCCAATTGTCAGCTGTGTGACTTTGGGCAAGTCACTTCACTTCTCTGTGCCTCAGTTACCTCATCTGTAAAATGGGGATTAAGACTGTGAGCCCCACGAGGGACAACCTGATCACCTTGTAACCTCCCCAGCACTTAGAACAGTGCTTTGCACATAGTAAGTGCTTAATAAATGCCATTATTATTATCATTATTATTATTATTATTAATGGAAATCAAAATGCTAAATGAGACTCAGGCCTGAGACTTTGGAATTGACACCTAGCACAAAGGAATAAATTCTAGCCATCCATCTCACCATCCACCCCTTATCTATATCCTCTCCCTGGCATGGAACTCCCTCCCCCTTCATATCTGAAAGACCACCAATCCCCCACCCTTCAGAGCCATCCTAAAGATCTCATCTCCTCCAAGAGACCTTCCCCAACTCCCTCTCCCTTGTGTGTCACCTGTGCACTTGGAACGGTACATTTTATGGATTTAATATTCACCCCACCCTCAGTCCCATAGCATATATGTAGATTTTGGTAATTGATTTTAAAGGTTTGTTTCCCCCTTTAGACTGTAAGCTCCTTGTGGGCAAGGAATGTGCCTACCAACCCTTTTGCACTGTACTCTCCCAAGCACTTAGCACAGTGTACTCCACACAGAATAAGTGCTCAGTAAATACCACTCATATTGACTGGAGAAGTCCACTTTGGTCTGCTTTTTTACTTGTTACATATAAACACTCTAAGAGGGCTTGGCGATTGGCACATAGGAACAGGATCTAGCTGTGGTAGCATCATGAGAAGCAGCATGGCTCAGTGAAAAGAGCAAGGGCTTTGGAGTCAGAGGTCATGGGTTCTAATCCTGGCTCCACCACTTATCAGCTGTGTGACTTTGGGCAAGTCACTTAACTTCTCTGTGCCTCAATTAGCTCATCTGTAAAATGGGGATTAAGACTGTGAGCCCCCCGGGGACAATCTGATCACCTTGTAACCTCCCCAGCGTTTAGAACAGTGCTTTGCACATAGTAAGTACTTAATAAATGCCATCATCATTATTATTATCATCATCTTCAATAGGGAAACAACGTGGCCTAGAGGATTCTCAGTTATGTGAAAGGGAAGGTATAACAGAGCACTGTACTAAGAGCTTGGGAGAGCACAACAATGGACACATTCCCAGCCCACAGTGAGCTAGCACAGGCCTGGGAGCCAGAGGTTCTGAGTTCTAACCCCAGCTCCACTACTTGCCTTCTGTGTGACCTTGGGCAAGTCAATTCACTTTTCTGTACCTCAGTTTCCTCGACTGCAAAATGGGGATTCAATACTTGTTCTTCCTCCTAGACTGTGAGCCACATGTGGACAGGGACTGTGTCCACCCTGATTAACTTGTATCTACCCCAACCCTTAGAACAGTACCTAACACACAATAAGTGCTTAACAAATACATGAAAATTTAAAAATAAAAAAATACGAAGGATGGCACCACTACTCTAACAGCTTAATCTCTCTGTAAGAGAACTGGGTGGTCCTGGTCCCTGTTAGATTTGATTAGGAAGGCAGGGGAAATAGAACCCAGCTACATACAAACCCATCAGTAACACAAAGTTGAATACAGTCCTGGAGTTCTGCTAATAAAAATAATTGTGGTATATGGAAAGCATTTACTATGTCTCAAGCACTATATTAAATGCTGGGGTAGATACAAGACAATCAGGTCCCGCAAGACTATACGTTTGTTGTGGGCAAGGAACGTGTCTGTTATACTGTTGTACTGTACTCTCCCAAGTGCTTATTACAGTGCTCTGCACACAGTAAATGCTCAATAATGCTTGACTGCCTGACTGAAAAGGGCCTCACAGTCTAAGTAGGAAGAAGAAAACTACTGCATCCCCATTTTGCAGATGGAGGCACTGAGGCACAGAGAAGTTGAGTGACTTGCCCCAGGCCACAAAGCAGACAAGTGGTGGAGTCAGGATTAGAACTCAGGTCCTCTGATTCCCAGGCCAATGCTCTTTCCACTAGGCCATTCTGTTTCTGGTGTAATCACCAGCATAATAGCCAGGATATTGCCCAAAGACACGTTTTTCTTCGATCAATTATATTTATTGAGAGCTTACCGTGTGCAGAGCACTGTACAATATAACAGACACTCCCTGCCCACAATGAGCTTACAGTCCATTTTCTGGGTTTGTTTGTTTTTTTTACAACCTAAAATTGCAGGGAAGGAATATACAAATTACTAAAGTATTTTCCTGGATTAAGTGGTCAAAAAGACTTAATAGTAAAAGCAAATGTGGATTATTTGAATTGTCTCCCTCCAAGGAGTGACCAGCTGTCCTTGAGAAGTTTGCCCTCTCAAAAGTTATTTTTTAAAAATAGAAACATTTACCTATATCGCTAAATACCATATATGCTCTAGCATTTACGGTGGTTTCAATCAAGCAAGTACAAGCCACAAACAAAATGCTTAGCCAGGTTTTTTGCCTTCCGGTAAATAAAAAAATTCAGCCAAATTGAAGCTGAAGCTTCTAAATTCCTCACTCTGCGTGATTGAATTGTGTGCTGTACAATTTATGGCATGAGCAGGTATTACAGTGATGACCTCTTTGCAAACACGGAGGTGCAACTTTCCAACCAAAAAGCCAGTAACATCAATTTCAGCCTCTCTGCCCTAGAATTCTAAACGGGAAAACAAGGTCCATTAATCCATCCTCCTGCTCCCCATCTTCCTATAGATCTCTTCTGTTTTAAACATTCTGAAGGGAAAAAGATTCTCTGACCTCCACCACTACATCTGTCCAGGGTTTAACATGCCACAGTCAGGAAATTCCAACTCGGTGGGGACAGGGAACAGCTCTTCAACACCATCCCTAAGGCTGATCCTCACAGCACTGCCTGGAACAAGGTGAGGGGGAATGGAATCGAAAAGATACACCACATGAATCTCCCTCCTGAAGATCTAGGTTTTATTCTTTCACACCACTTTGATCAACCATTGAAGCATCTTCCTCTGCCAACTTGATCACCACCTTAAAGAAAGTCTAGACTTCCTGGGACATTTTTTTAAATGTTGCACTGCTTCCTCAACCCATTTTGCCCATTAAGCCCCTTTCGAAGACAATCAAACCAACATATCTGACCTCCTACAAGGCCTCACATCAATTAATGGGATTCATTGAGCATTTTAGTGCAGAGAAATGTACTAAGCATTTGGGAGAGAATGAGGGGAGGGAGTATGTCTAATGTTTTGTACCCTTCTAAGTGCTTAGTACAGTGCTCTGCCCACAGTAAGAACTCCAAAAATGCCATTTTCTGAGGGAATGAGAGAAGAAAAAGAAACACAGCCGGGCTCTCAAGTATCTTATAGAAGGCAGATAGGCATATATCCATCTATGGTATTTATGGAGTGTTCACTGAGGGCATAATACTGTCCTAAGCGCTTGGGAGAGTGCAATACAACAAAGTTGGGAGGCATGTTCCCTGCCCACAGTGAGCTTACGGTCTAGAGATGACATAGAAATGAGAGCATCTCTTACAGGATAGAGCATGGCCTAGGAGTCAGAAGGATCTGGGTTGTAATCCCGACAGCATGACCCAGTGGACAGAGCACAGGCCTGGGAGTTAACAGGACCTAGGTTCTAATCCCAGCTCCACTACTTCTCTGCTGTGACCTTGGGCAAGTCACTTCACTATGCCTCAGTTACCGTATCTGTAAAATGGGGAGCTTCAGTTACTCTACCTGTAAAATTGCCAGCCCCATCTGGGACGGGGACTATGTCCAACCTGATACTTTGTATCTATCCCAGCACTCAGTACAGTACCTGGCACATAGCAAAAGTTTAAATACCATAAAAAAGTGGACTGTGCCTATCCTAATTAGCTCAGTGCTTGGCACATAGTAAGTGCTTAACAAATACCATAAAAAAAAGGCTAGACGGACTGACCAGGAAACAGATAACACACCAGTAAGAGCCCAGTTGGAGACCTAGATCCCTGCCTTCCAATAAACCAACTGGTGGTTGGGGGATAGGAGTAATTGAGGCAAAGAGTTATGTAAACTGAAAATACTGCAGAGCAATCAGAGCTGTGATTCCCCCTGGCCCAGGATCCACCCAGAGAAGGCCAGTACATTATGCTGAAGCTCAATTTAGGACTTTGGATGGAGCTCAGACTGCAGATTCTGCCTCCTCTCCAAAAGCCAGAACCTAACCACACTGCCTGCTGAGGTGGCATGTGATTAATTAAGCCTCCCTGCCCAACTGGGCAGCACAGATGGTAGCTTTCCCAACATCCTAGACTTTCCAGGTCCATGTTATTTTCAAATGTTTGTTCCACTATGGCATCAACAGTCCTGAGTCAGAGGGCTAAGAATCACTTACACATTCTAGCTTCATGAGCCAGTTTGGTTTTTAAAATGGAAATATAATATAGCATTCATTCAATCGTATTTATTGAGTGCTTACTGTGTGCGGAGCACTGTACTAAGTGCTTGGGAAGTTCAATTCAGTAACAGAGACAATCCCTGACCAGAAATAACTTCACTGGCAATAGGTGGCATTGGGGAGGGGGCAATGCTTTCAAACTTTCAGGCCACCACTGACGTCACCTGCTCCAACCCTCTGTTTCCAGGAAAGACACCTTTTGGGAGTCTTTGGCATATACTGAAAAAAAACAAACCACTTGGTAGTCAAAGTAGTGAATGCTTGTTTGCCAAGATAACTGTAACAAATACTACCTCTCAAAAATGTAATTTAAATAAACATTCAACTTTTAATCCTAAATTTGCTCTGTTCAAGACCCAATTTGCTGTTTGCCCTTATAGTAGGAGGCAAGGAGGAAAAGTCTTCTGCTTTTCTTTCTGTCACCAATGGCTAATTTCTGGCCTTTACGCTCATTCTTAATCACTTTGAAGGGAAAGGTTAGGGGCATTTGGGATGTCTAGCCCTAAACATGAAGACTGATCACAAGGAAAGCTTTATTTTTCCATTACAGCATTTCTTAAGCACTTACCATGTGGTAAGCACTATATTAAATACTGGGGGTAGCTACAGGTTAGGTCAGACACAGTCCCTGTCTCACTGAGCTCACAGTCTAGAGAAGAGGGAGAACAGGTACTGGATCCCTGTTTTACAGGTGAGGAAACTGAGGCTCAGAGAAGTTAAATGACTTGCCCAAGGTACACAGCAGGCAAGTGGCAGATCTGGGATTAGAAGCAAGGTCCTCTGACTCTCGGACCCATTCTCTTTCCACTAGGCCAAGCTGCTTCTCCTCCTCACGCGGGCTCCACATAGCCAACCAAAAAGTTCCTCCAAAGACCCTGTTGCCACTGTCAGAGAGAATCTGGACTGGAAGAACTGTTGGTTAGGCCCAAGAATGGCACTGCTTTTGTCATTCATACAGCTATTCCGGAAAGACTGTCAGTAAAGCAACCTTTTTATTTCTTCTGGGGTCATCACAACTGTGTAATCCATGTTAAAACTGGGACTCTTAGCATGGCTTAGTGGATACAGCATGAAAGTCATGGGTACTAAACCTGGCTCTGCCACTAGTCTGCTGTGTGACCTTGGGCAAGTCACTTCACTTCTCTGTGCCTCAGGTACCTGATCTCTAAACTGGAGATTGAGACTGTGAGCCCCTTGTGGGACAGGGGCGGTGCCCAATCCAATTTGCTTGCATCCACTCCGGTGCTGAGTGCAGTGCCTGGCACACAGTAAGCACTTAACAAATACCATAATTATTTTTATTATTACTATCCATTAGGCTAACCCAAGGGGATGAGTGGCCTGAGGAACAGAAGCCTACTCTGCTCCCACTGGAGGATGGGAATGGTTCTGTCACCCACCGGGGGACATCATGAGGGATGGGAAGACGGAGGAGATGGCTCCCAAGTAGGCGTCCTCTACTGCCTGGGCACAGAGGATCCTGACCCAGACAGCACTGGTGGGGATTACACCCAAAAGTGTTGAGTCCCCCTCTAGACTGCAAACTCATTGTGGGCAGGGAATGTGTCTGTTTACTGTTCTACTGTACTCTCCCAAGTGCTTAGTAGACTGTTCTGCACACAATAAGTGCTCAATAAATACAACTGAATGAATGCAGCATGTTGCAGTGGCTAGAGCATGGGCCCGGGAGTCAAGTCACAAGTTCCACTAACTCTGCCACTTGTCTGCTGTATGAGCTTGGGCAAGTCATTTCACTTCTCTGCACCTCAGTTACCTGCTCTGTAAAATGGGGACAGACTGTGAGCCTCACGTGGGACAGGGACTGTGTCCAACCTGATTTACTGGTATCCATCCCGGGACTTAGTGTCTGGCACGTAGTAAATGCTTAACAAATACCACAATTACACAGAAGACAGGGCCAGGAGCCAAGAAATCTGGGTTTCTGACTTCACCACAGCATCAACCTCGGAAGACGTTATAGACTTGGGCTTCTCTTCCTCCTAACAACCCACACAGGTGGCTCTACCCTGGGCGGCTACAGTTACGGAAATGGAAGCTTCCTTACAAAGAGCAGAGGAGTAGAAATGAGATCATGTTTGAAAAGAGCTTTGAGATCCCCATGATAAATGCTAGTCAAATAAGCAGTACATGATAATTACAGACACACCGCTCTGCTCCATAAACAAAGTTGATTCCACAGCTGGAATTGTGAGTTAGGATGACTACTGCCCTCCACGCCCTGCTAAAGCAAGACAAGAAAAAAAGGCTTGTACTCACTGCCCTTGGCTGAGCTTGAAAGAAGCCAGACTGGTTTGTCAACAGTCACTTCTACCGAAAATAAAAAGGCATTTGCTTTTCTCTGACCATCCAGAAACAGCCTCGGGTGGAGGCAGCTGGGCCGAATGGAAAAAGCATGGAACTGGGAGTCCATAACCTATCTGCTATGTGTCCTAGAGACCTGTCTAGGCCTCAGTTTCCTCATCCACACAATGGAGATAAGATAGATTGTGAGCCCTGGATGGGATAGGGATTGCGTCTTCCCCAGGACTTAGCACATAGCGATTCCTTAATATGCCATAATAAATTAAAAACTAAGAGGACCGGCTCCCTCCCTTTGAGAAAGGACTTTAAAAAGACGCAAGTCCAAAGTTTTGTGGCAAAGGCTCAGCAGTGGTTTGACAGCGGGTCCTATCCTGTAGAGAAAAGTGTTTTGCTCTGGTTTGAGTAACAGACAAGACTGCCTTTCACCCTTTTCGGCTATATATGCAAGTCACTTTTTTAAAGTAACGGAGGAACATACACTCTCAAAGGTGGTGCCCCCCACATATTTACAGTTTCACTGTAATAATAAGTTATATTTCTGGAGCACTTTTTTCTCCAAAGACCCTTTGTTCGTGACTGGCAAAGCCCAATTACACCTGAGGGAAAGATGGCTCATGTCTCATCCTGTCCATTTTACAGAAAGTGAAGCTAAGGCACCAAAGAAATGAGTAAGACAAAGTTGGCAACACATGACTCAACAATGGCTGCTGATGAGTTTGCTCAGTTCCCTCAGCAACAGAGACATAGAATTAGAAGATGTTTGTATTCCCACACTGGGTCTAAAGGAGTCACTGCTGAAGCAAACCGGGTCTTGCAGAACTGTTAAATCCAGTTGATTGTGGCCTTTCAACCACCACAACAAAATTTTACAGAGCATTTTCAGGGAGAGTCCAACACTAAGTCTAAGGGCATCTAGTATAACACTGAAATTAGACATAGTCCCTACATTTAAGGATCTTACCCAGCCCACAGAACCCCATCTATTTTTCTCATTCCCCAGGATTCAGACAAGCAGGGCTTCCAGAGAAAACACATCTGCAGCACCCAGCAACCCTATGGTACACAGAAATCCGTGAGAGTGAATGGCAGGGAGACTTTTGGGAAAGACACCTACAGAACAGACTCAAGGCAAAAGACTGATGAGGACGAGGGTTCCTTGGACATTAAAAAAAAGGTATCATGGGGGCAGGCTGGATCCTGTTGAGTTTGAGACACAGACTTGGGAGACTTACTCTGGTATCTCTCCGGGGAGGCTTTTAAAGACTGAAAATAAGGCAGAGGGCCACACCAACTAGAGGATGACTAAACTGGTTTGGCATCCCCTTTTCATTTGGGGGAAATGGGTGGCATGAAATGCTCAGGCATATCCTAGCTGTTGTTCTTAACTGCATGTTGTTTTCCAAGTAAAAAGAGAACCTACGCAGTCTGCCCATCTGATTTGTTTCTCAAATTCATCTGTACATCCAAAATCACCCCTTGGCATGCTTTCCACAACTCGGACTCCAAGACTAATCCAAAAATTCACTTCAGGTATTAGCATATTCCAGACATTAAGTTTGAGAGAAAAATGGGTGCCCTCCAGCAAAGTTCAATTGATCAGCTAAATGGTATTAACACTCAAAATAGTGGCCTAACAAGTCTCTCATTCCAGGGTCTCTCATTCCCAAACCAAGCTTCTGGCTCTACAAGGATGAAAAGTGGAAGAGGTTGTTAGGAGAGGGTTTTGCCTTGGGGTTTTCCTTTACCAAATACAGTACTTCATGTCAAAATGCCATATTTCCTCCAGGTTCTCTCAGTCAGAGGAGCCACAGTTAACAAGTGGGAGGCGTGCAAGGAGCAGTGGTTAATCAATCGGTCATATTTATTGAGTGCTTATTGTGGGCAGAGCATCATACTAAGTGCTTGGGAGAGTGCAACATAGTAGGTAGACAAGTTCCCTGCCCACAACAAATGAAACCAGAAACTCCTAAACACCATCCTGTATATATCACCCCGCCACACACCTGCCCTACTGTGCTAACTCTTCAGCTTAGCAGAAAGTAAGGCAGAATGGGCCAGAACTTGGCTCCAGGATGTGGAAAAGCACTCTGTGCACAGTGAGCACTCAATAAACACGATTGAATGAAAAGTCCAGCAACCACGTTCTGGGCACAAAAAATGTTCTACTTCACCCCTGGTCCTGACTGCCCCTTGGTCTTCAACAGCCAGAGTCCAGGGAGGACCTCGGGGAAGAGGGATTAGCCATACAGCCCCTCTCAGGGTCACACCTGGAGAGTTTCTAGTACTCTATCAGTCTCAACTACAGGAGGGAGAGTCAAGCAGAGGTATATCCATTCCATTCTTAGCTTGGGCAGTGGCTAGCGAGTGGAAGGCAATCTGCTACAAGGCAAAACTCACCTGTGCTGGGCAGCAGCGGCCCAGGAGAGAGTCGAGGGTGGAGACTCAAGTTTACTGCGTGGAGGGAGGCAATGGTAAACCACTGCCATATTTTTACCAAGGAAACTCTACGGATACATTATCAGAACGATTGCAGATGGTGGTGGGGCATTCTGGGAGAGAATGGCGTCCATGGCGTCGCTACAGGTTGGAGATGACTCGACAGCGTAAGACAAGATAAGGACATATAGAGGGGACCCTTTCCTCGCTCACCTTAAAGACTCACAGGGAGTAAGCACTACTGGGGAGAGGTGGTAGGAGGTATTGTTGCTAAAACTATGGAACCACTCAGTGCCAACGAGCTGGCTCAGCCCTTTGACATTGCCTCCCTATCCACGAGGTGCTCAGTAATTGTCCCTACCACCCACATCTCCTGGTGAATGGAGGCTCACCAAATCAGCTCCTTCCTCTCCCTCTTACCCCCATGCTGCTGGGGAGGACAACGGAAAAAGCTATTAACCACTTGCTTGAGACGCAGCGTGGCTTAGTAGCTAGAGCACAGGCCTGGGAGTCAGAAGGACCTGGGTCCTAATCTTGGCTCTGCCACATGTCTGCTGTGTGGTCTTGGGCAAGTCACTTAACTTCTCTGGGCCTCAGTTTCCTCATCTGGAAAATGGAGATTAAGACTACAGGCCCCATGTGGGACAGGGACTGTGTCCAACCTCATTTGCTTGTATCCACCCCAGCACATAGTACAGTGCCCGGCACCCAGTAAGCTCTTTACAAATACCATAATTACATCACCATTATTATTGCTACTACCACTTTCTGAGATATGAGGTGAGGGGGAGTTTGTCCCCTGCTTGACTGGAAGAAGCAGGACATGGAGGCAAGGATAAAACAGAGGCTGAGGTTTTTGACCTACAGCCCATCATCATCATCAATCGTATTTATTGAGCGCTTACTATGTGCAGAGCACTGTACTAAGCGCTTGGGAAGTACAAATTGGCAACATATAGAGACAGTCCCTACCCAACAGTGGGCTCACAGTCTAAAAGCCCAGTTCATGGCATCACCATGGGCCGACTATAATGTGTGTAACATCATGGGCATTTAAGCTAGAACATTTTTTTAGTCGGACCCATGCCTTTCAGAGAACTCCTCTCCAGGTTAGTTTTCTGAGTTTCAAAAGTCTCTTGAACAACAACTAGGGATTAAACTCTGGACCCTTTCAGAAGGGCAACAATTCAGCGTTCAGTCTCTGAGAAGAGTGGATTTACCCTTAATTCATTACCTGACTGTTCTACCCGTCTGACTGGCACTGTTTATGAAGGCAGGAACTACACAGTCAGCAGCAGGGGTTAGGCAGTAGAGAGTCCTCGGCCCGGATCTTCCACAGCCAAGAGTTGGGGGTAGTAACATTCCCCAATGCGGTAAATTCCGCTTCACGGATTACAGCAGTGATTCTGGAGCCAGAAGCAGTTGGAGGGCAGCACCACTTAAAGTCTCCCCCTCCTCTGGAGCTCAGCCCTCACCTTGGCTCTTCAAGGTCACCTCTAGAGATTGAGATTGCTCCAGCCTCCGTCTTGGGGGCAGCGGGCACTCCACTTCACACTGTTGCAGGCTCCTGGATTAGTGGCCCTCCCCCAACCGCCCCCACACACACTTTCTCCAGGCTTGGGTTGACTTCACCACTTACAGCCCATCCCCCACGGGAATGCTTTCCCACCATGAGTGAGTAATTAAAGGCTCCACATAAACATGCTATTAAAATACGCTCAGGTTTAAGATCTTTTCCGAGAGAGAAAGAGAAACGGCTATTCCCTCTCACTGCCTTGCAGGTGAGTTTCGTTTACTTAGACCTGGCACAAAGGAAAGCAGGAAACCCTTGGCAGTAACTCCTTCTCGAAAGAGCACATTTCCCCTGAGAATCTGTCATCTGGGTTTCTTTCACCCGCTCACATTTCAGGATCACCAGGAGATGGGGAAGAGAATCTACTGACATCCTGGGGCACTTTCGGTTGGATGTCACCAGCTCAACTATGGAAATGTGTTTCTTTCCAGAATCATAAACAGAGTAAACAGAGAGAGAGAGACAGGCAAAAAACAGTCATCGCACACCCAGCCCTGGGCTAAGGAGCTCTCCCCCTCAGGCTTCAAGGAAGATAGAAACAGATGGGGAACTTCATATGATATTGACAGGAAATGTCAAACAAACTGTGGCTCCAGGCATTTCTCTTTCTCTGCTTCTTCCCCTAACTCCCTTCCTTTCTGCAGAGGAATCTTTCAACTATATCCTCAACATTTTCAAAATCTGAAAACTTTTGCCTCCGATCAAAAAGCAGCATGGCCTAATGGGAGGGCTACAGGATTGGGAGTTAGGAAGTCCAGGATCAAATCCCAGCTCCACCACTTGCCTACTGTATGGCATTGGGCAAGTAAGTCACTTTACTTTTCTGGGCCTCAGCTTTGTCATCTGTAAAATGGAACACCTGTTCTTCACCCTAAATCTGTGAGCCCCATATAGGACAGGGACTGTGCCCTACCTGATAATTTTGCATCTTGCATGGCACAGTGGATAGAGCACAGGCCTGGGATTCAGGAGGTCATGGATTCTAATCCTGGCTCCACCACTTATCTGTTATGTGACCTTGAGCAAGTCACTTCACTTCTCTGGGCCTCAGTTAACTCATCTGTAAAATGGGGATTGGGAGTGTGAACCCAGCCTGGGACAAGGACTGTGTCCAACCCAATTTTCTTGTATCCACCCTTAACAAATACTACTATTATTATTAGGATTACTTTAAAAAAAAACCCACATGAAACATTCAGTTAATATTTAGGTGGATACGTTTGAATGACTTACTAAAACAAAGTCTCATTCTAAATTTCAAAGCTCTCACTCCTGTCTCTCAGTGCTATTTACAGTTAAATTTCCCATTCTTTTTTTAAGTGCTTTTAAATCAAGAGTTTATTAAGCACTTCTTGTGTACAGAGCATTGTACTAAGCGCTTGGGAGACTACAATATTACAGAACAGGTTCTGTATTATTACAGAATTCTGTAATATTACAGAATATGTTCTCTGCCCAAGAGGAGCTTTCAGTCTAGAGGCAAGTGGGGAAGTAGCATGGCCTAGTGGAGGGAGTAAGGGTATAGGAGCTAGAAAGATGACAACAAGGCACAGTAGAAAGACCATGGGTCTGGGAGCCAGAGGACCTGGGTTCTAATCCTGGCTCAGCCACATGTCTGCTGTGTGACTTCGGGCAAGTCGCTCAACTTCTCTGTATCTCAGTCTCCTCATCTGCAAAATAGGGATTAAGTCCTACTACCTCCTACTTAGACTGTGAGCCCCAAATGGGACAGGGACTGTATCCAACCGGATTAGCCTCCCCCGGCACTTAGTACAGTGCTTGGCACATAGTAAGCACTTAATAATAATAATGCAACAGAGTTAGTAGACATGTTCCTTACCCACAAAACATTTATAGTCTAGAAGGGGAGACAGACAAAATAAATTACAGATATCTACTTAATTGATGTTGGGCTGAGGGTGGGGTGAATATCAAGTGTTAATGGGTGCAGTTCCAAGTGCATAGGCCATTCACAAGGGAGAGGTAGAAGGGGAAAGGAGGATAGGGAAGGCTTTGAAGGTGGAGAGAATAGTCGTCTGTCAGGTATGGAGGAGGAGGAAGCTCTGGGCCAGAGGGAAGACATGGGGTGAGACATAAGAGACTGAGGTACACTAAGTTGGCATTAGAGAAGGAAAGCGTATGGGCTAGGCTGTAGAAGGAAATGGGTAAGGTAGGAGATGACAAGCTCTTCAAATGCTTTAAAAGTCAATGGTAAGGAGATTCTGTTTTATGTGGAGATGGACGGGCAACCTCAGGAGATTCTTGAGAGGAAGGGAGATGTGGACTGAACTATTTTTAGAAAAATGATCCAGACAGCAGACTAAAGAATGCAACTTAAGGTAATGCAGGTAAAAAGGTAGCTTGGATTAATTAAGACCCAATATATGGTTTTTACGTATGACAATGCACACACACATTGGATGAAGTTTTCCTCCACTAGTTTTTCCAATGATTAGCATTTATTTGCCAATCATTAATGAACAATCCCAATTTCCAAGTTTGGGGCTGCTATGGCATTGTACTAATGGCCTTGAAAGAGTGATTTCACATCGCTGGATACTTCATCTATTTCTGGGATGAGATTTGGACTTCCAGAGACTCAAGCAGCCTCTGGAGGATCAGTATTAGGTTAGTGCAGTATAAGGTTAGACAAATGGACTGCAAGGGTTGTGGATCAGCAGGTTCTTGAAGGAAGCTGTGAAATTTTCCTTGAGGACCAGGAAAGGTAGGGGAGAAGCAGAACAAACATCCCTGTGTCTGGAGTGGCTTAGGCAAGGCCGGGCTAGAAGCAGAGGCCCCTTCTCAATGAAGAGTGACTTGCTTTTCCCCAGGAAGCTGTGGAGGGAATGGTGGGAACACCCTGGGGAAGAGCTACCAAGGAGGAAACTTGTTATGGGGAGAGAATGTGCTAACTGTTGTACTCTCCCAGGTGCTTAGTACTATGTTCTGCACATATTAAGCACTCAATAAATACCACTGAGTGAAAGTAACATGGTTAGAAGGGGTAGGTCGGGCCCTGTCTGCAAGGGACAACCACTCACAAACAGAAAAGTAGATGTTTCAAATCACAGCCTCTCCATCTTAGATTTCAGAAGAGAGCCTGCCAAAAAGCTCGATCAGCTCACCTTCTCCTACCTTACCTTGCTCACTTCCTTCTACAGCCTAGCCCACATACTTTCCTTCTCTAATGCCATCTTATTCAGTGTACCTCAATCTCACCACTGACCCTTTGCCAATGTCCTCCCTCTGGCCTGGAACTTTCTCCTCCTCCATAACCAACAGACCACTGTTGCACTCTGGAGAGTACAACAGAATTAGCAGACATGTTCCCTGCCCATAACGAGCTTACAGTCTAGAGGACTGTGAATGTACTCAGCCGCTCTCTCAATAGTCTGGAAGTTGACAAAAGTGAACTTTTTGACTCTCTGGGTCAAAGTTGACCAAAGTGACCTCTCCAGCCCCCAATGTAAGGTCATTGCTCACCCCAGGCCAGCATGCCCACACACTGCAGAGGTTTGGACCAGGCGGGCAGCCTATGGCTGAGAGCGGAGGACCCAAAAGATGGATTCCACTGTCTGCTCCAGCCCTAACTTCTCAGGTCAATCAACTGTTCTCTTGGGCCTCTGTTCACTCCAAGTCTTCAAGGGATCAGCTTCTAAAAATCTCCTCTCCTGTCAGGTGGTATAGAGTGCTTACATTTTCCCAGAGGGTCCATAAAAGATTGTCTGTCTCCAATCAGGCAAACACACTTCTATCTCCTTACTCTCCCTTCCTTCAGACTGGGTGGGGTACGGAAGGAAGGGAAAGTCTACCAGAAAGGCTCTACGAACCCCAAAGAGAGGACTCCCCAGGCTGAAGAAATGTCCACCCCACCCCCCCGACCTCACAAAGAGATTAGGGTACAAAGCAAATAACACCCTACACCGTGGAGGCTAGTGAGAGAGCAAAGAACCAGGTCTTCTTCCCACCTTTCTCTTACTCCATCACCCACACAACCATCTCTTCTTAGCCTGAACCACCACTACAACAAATGAAAAAACGAGGGAAAATTTGGCAGGGGAGGCTCTGAGCATCTGCCTACCTCACCAAGGTTCAAAGCCACATCAAAGGTGAAATTACAAAACAAATTTCCAAATCCCACATATCATTAAACTCACAAATTCCTACCCTTAGCTGGCAGGAACTGGTTGTGAGGCAGGCAAGGGCACTGCTATTTGTAGAGTACCTAAAATGCAGACATTGCCCAGAGGGGTTAGTTTACAATCAAGTCCCAGAACTTGAGAATAAAATACACTACTAGAAAAAGCTGTTAGGTCCCAATGGGGGCAAAGGTGTAAGGTTTTAAGATATTTATTTTTGTACTTACGTGAAAGTGCCCTATTTTTCGGTCACTTTACATTATTCAGTGTTGGAGTGGCAGATTACTAATTAAAAATCCTCACCTCTACAGCATAAGCAAAGCTGAGTATGAGTCTTTTGTTCCCATTACTCCCCCAATATTGTAGTAAATGTGTTCCTTTATCTACTTCCTTTCCCATCCCCAAACCAAAAACATCTGAAGCAAAATCAATCAAATTTGAGTACTCTCTGTATAAACAGCACTGTACTAAGCACTTGGGAAAGTACGATATAACAGAGTTGGTAAACATGTTCCCTGAAAGTAAACCCAGAGGCCTTCTGATGCCTTATTATGCAGCTAGGAAGGCAAGTGAAAATTTCATGACAGAGATGCAGTGATGTTCCTTGCAAGGGAAAAGGCAGCAGAGATCCAGAAAATCAAGTGCACAAGTCTTTTGATGCCTGCGAGCTGTCTGTTGTGGATGTCTTCATTTGAGTGTGGACTTTCCTGATTGTAAATTCTGATTCTGCCATTAACACACAATTCCGTTTTAATGCTTCAAAGCAAGCAGAAACAAATGAGCCAGCTATTAATGGCAAGGGGAGACAGGTAAGAGGGAAAAAATTCCCACGGAGGAAGAAGGAATTCCACTTCTGCTTCCCCTCCACCTCCCCATTCCCAACCCCCATTCCCCTTTGATGGAATGTGTCTTATTTATATCGTAAGTTTCTCCCCAAATGAGATGTAAACCACTTGGAACACTGCACTCGGCACACAGTAGGTGCTCGACAAATACTACTTGATTGATTGGGGAGATGGGGAAGGAGGAGAAAAGCATCTTCCTGTAAGCTGGAATGGGGTTCATTAGCCAAGATTCTGCCAGTCTTTTGGGCACTAAACACCATTCAGACTGAGATCTTACATCTTGACTAGGAAATAGATCCCAACTGTCTCCTCCAGCCAAAAGCTGTTCTGAATTCTGAACCCTCCGTCTCCTTATTAAAATGGCAAAACCCCAAATTGTACTTGGATCCCCGCATCCCCTGCTCCTGCTTACTAACAAGCACATCTTCCCGCTGAATATGAATTTCCATAGGTTTCATCCCAGCTGAGGGTGGAGAAGGGCAAAGGGAGTCAACAGAACAGAATCAAGAGGTATCTCATCTGTCAGTGGCAAATCTCGCCTTTGTGCAAGACCAAAAAGGGCCTGCATTATCACTGGCCGTGTAATTGGATCACCAGGCTCACAGGAGCATGTCTCCTTCATGGAGAGAATGGAAGTTTCCTTGTATGCCTACGTTTGATTTTAGGAGGGGACACTGAAACAAGGAACTGTACCCTTCAGACAGGATCGGAAGGAAAGCCTAATAATGCATGGATCAAACCACCACTCATATTTATTGAGCACTGTGTGCAGAGCACTGCACTTAGCACTTGGGAGAGTACACTATAACAGACTTGGTAGATATATTCCCTGCCCACAAAGAACTTACATTCTAACATCTGTTTGCTTCATACCCAGGCTGTACCCTTCATGCAAATCACCAATGGGAATTGGAAAAACGTTGAGGATGACAACACGGAGGATGTTAAGATCCAAAGAGGCTACAAAGCAGCCTCAAAAGCAAGCAGTGAATTTGAAGAAACGGGTAATGTACTTTTTTGTTGTTGTTATGTGCTTACTACGTTTCAAGCACTGTTCTAAGAGCTGGGGTAAATATTAGATAAACAGGTTGGATGCAGTTCTCTGTAATCTAATCAAAGCAAATGCACAAAGGATGAAGAAGCTCAGGTGCCCACTCAGGTAAATACTATCGAAATGCATGAGATAATAAAGATGATTCACTCAGTAATAGTTATTGAGTACATATTGTGGGCAATGCGTTGTACTAAATGCTTGGAAGAGTACAAAAGAATGAAAAAGCTTACCGTCTAATGGGAGACAGCCAAGCAAAATTGAACACAGTACATAAAAGTGAAAACAGTAAGAAACAAGGGTACAACTGGAAAAAGCAAGAGCAGTAAATTTAAGTAAATAAAATTGAACGTAGTAAAAGCATAAACATAATAACAAATATACACCTTTCAGGGAGATGGATTCTCAATAGGATGACCAGTAGAGTAACCATCCCCTTCTCCTAGAAATACTAACCTGGACTCCCTGAAACACATTCAGGTTTACCACTGTACTCCTCAAAGCCAGGTTCGGCAAAATGGCCAATAGCATAACACTCTTAGAAATCAGAGTGCAGAGCTGCAAATATCCCCTGCATGTGTGCCAGGAACCAAGTCAATGGGTAACTACCACAAGATGACAGGTTTCATTGTACTTGATGGATTACCATCTCTTAGGGGCATCCACTTTGCCTAGTAACGAAACAAGGAAGAAATACAATTCACATAAACAGTCTGACGTGATTTCCCCCACTCACAACCTATGTTATGAGGCCTGCAAACTATCCCAGTCAAAGGACAATATTTAAAATTCCATTCAAAGAAGGGGGGGATAAGGTGTTACTGAAAATGAAATCAACTTTTCCCAGGATTTTGAGGCATCTATTTACAGCCCAAATGATAATATCACTTCACTTATATCCAAACTTTTGATTTTCTTAGTTTGCTGTCTTGGCACCTCAGGTGTAGATCAGAATAAGGTCTACATACAGAAAGTGCTCAATAAATATGATTGATTGAATGAATGACTAAGGTCCTTAGGTCCAATCCCTGAGAGTTTTTTTTTAAACCACATTTAAGCACTTATGTACCACGCACTATACTAAGCACTGGGGTTAGATGCAAGTTAATCAGGTTGGACATAGTCTCCGTCCTATATAGAGCTCTCGGTCTAGAGGAGAGGGAGAACAGACACTGAATCCCCATTTTACAGGTGAGAAAACTGAGGCACAGAGAAGCCAAATGACTCGCCCCAGCTTACACAACAGACAAGTGGCAGAGCTGGGATTAGAAGCCAGGTCCTTAAGATCGAGCTCTTTCCATTAGGCCATGCTGCTTCTCTTCAGTTCTCCCCATGACTTAAATTTTAATCCCCACACCCAGGAAGTCATGCTGTAGTGTGTGAAATGAATCCATTGTTGCTCTTGCTTTTATGCCTGGGAAAGTTCGTAATTTCTCTGTTCTTCCTCCACCACTCTCAGCATAAATAAAGTCAAGTCGACATTCCTTTCTTCAAGGAAGAATAAATGAGGTGTTTGGGCATTTCTGGCTTGTTAAATCAGGTTAAAAATTATAGAATAGTTAAAGGACTGGATAGATTGGTAAAAAGAATGGAGGAAAGTACCAACTCCAAAGAACAGCGAGGTGATCTTGGGCAATTATTTCTTCTGATGTTTAAATGCTTACCTTGTGTCAAGCACTGTACAAACGCTGGGGGTAGATACAAGATAATTATGTTGAACACAGTCCCCACATCCTGTGGGGCTCACAGTCTAAGTAGGAATTTGCTTAACTCCCCTATGCCTCAATTTTTCCATCAGTAAGTCACACCTCCTGACTTCACAAAGATGTAGGGAGAATAAAATGAGATCAGATGGGGGTAGTGCTTGTGACAAGGAGGCACACAGGATATTATCATGAAATATTGCCTTGAATCAGGGAGGACAAAACAAGGCCGGCAGATCAGTCGTTTCACCCTGGTTGGCCATGGCGTGTCACTCCTCTGGGGGCCTCAGCACAGGAAAGGTGCTATCTCTATAGCAGTCGGTCGATCACATTAATTGAGCGTTTATTGTGTGTAGAGCACTGTATTAAGCCCTTGAGAGAGTACAATATAACAATTAACAGTCACATTCCCTGCCCACAACCAGCTTGTCTAGAGAAAAAGCAGGGCTCCGTGGAAAGAGCACAGGCTTTGGAGTCAGAGGTCATGGGTACAAATCCAGGCTCCGACAATAGTCAGCTGTGTGACTTTGGGCAAGTCACTTAACTTCTCTGTGCCTCAGTTACCTCATTTGTAAAATGGGGATTAAGACTGTGAGTCCCCCATGGGACAACTTGATCACCTTGTAACCTCCACAGCACTTAGAACAGTGCTTTGCACATAGTAAGTGCTTAATAAATGTCATCATTATTATTATTAGAGGGGAAATGGAGCTGTCCACAAGTTGGGAGCCAGCTAGACGCTGCACTAAGTGCTTTCTGTCTATTAACCTTTTTCTCTCAACCCCACTCCTGGGCACAGCAGCCAAGAGAAGCTCATGCTGCCTTCAGCAGGTTAGAAGAACTCAAGTAGTGACCCTCCAGGCCAAATAATTGCCAGTCCTGCTTGAGACTATAAAAAGCAGGTGGAGCATTAGTGCCCACCCCAAAGGGTGATGGGGTTTCCAACTGTGAAACATGGCCATTGCTTTTGACCCAGGTTTTTAAGTAAACACAACTTCATTTGGAGAAGCAGCGTGACTCAGTGGAAAGAACTCGGGCTTTGGAGTCAGAGGTCATGGGTTCAAATTCCAGCTCTGCCACCTGTGTGACTTTGGGTAAGTCACTTCACTTCTCTTTGCCTCAGTTCCCTCATCTGTAAAATGGGGATTAAGACTGTGAGCCCCACATGGGACAATCTGATTTCCTTGTAACCTCCCCAGCACTTAGAACAGTGCTTTGCACATAGTAAGCGCTTAATAAATGCCATCATTATCATTATTATTATTTACCCCACGACTCAAATAACACCTAAAACCTCTGAGCAGGCCTGAAAAGACCCTCAAAATCAGGTCTTTTTGACCCATTAGCACATCAAGGTTGTATTGTCACTCTCAAACCCCACGCCATTTACTCTTCCCCACCTCAGCCCTCAAGAGGAAAAGCTGACAGAGCTAGGGATGAAGAAAATATTGATGGATGAGGCCTGCAAAATATCCTGGCCACAGGGCAAGATTTGAAATTCCATCCAAAGGGAGGTGTAAAAGGTGCTTCTGAAAACGGAACGCAGAATCTATAACAATAATAATAATGATGGCATTTGTTAAGTGCTTACTATGTGCAAAGCACTGTTCTAAGCGCTAGTATATAGTGCATTTGGTTAACTCCTTGGGAGACCCTGAGAAAATGGTTCTGCCTTCTGCTGAAAAACAGGCATGCTACCTGTTCCCTCCTTACCTCATGAGGATACTGAGAGTTTTGAACATATTCTGTAAAGTTCTTGGAGCCCATTAGAGAAAGATACTTCAATTAATAGAGCAGGCTTACACATACCAACATTCATCTTGAGGAGAAAACTGTGTAGGTTAGATCAGGACATGACCAAAACCATGGGCAGTTGGAAAAAATGGAAGATTATTTGCAAGATTATTTGCATAGTTCTCAGGCAAACCTATATCAACTTGGAGAAGCAGCAAGGCCTAGTGGATAAAACACAGGTCTGGGACTCAGAAGGTTCTGGATTCTAATCCCGGTGCTGCCACTTGTCTGTGGTGCGACTTTGGGCAAGTCGTTTCACTTCTCTGTGCTTCTGTTTCCTCATCTGTATAATGGGGATGAATACTGTGAACCCCATGTGGGACACAGGCTGTGTCCAACCTGATTAGCTTGTATCTACCCCAATGATTAATACAGAGGCTGGCACATAGTAACAGCTTAACAAATACCACTTAATTAAAAAAAAAAACTTCACAACTGCATCATCCAAACCTGTTACCCCACTGTTTTTCAAAAAAGATTCATATTGTAGAAAGTCAGTATGTGAACAAAATTTCCTGGGCTCTTGAAAGGGTTTCAACAGTCTACTGACAACAAATACCAGCATAAACGGATGGACTTTCTGCTGGACATCTTGAAGACTTTACTAGCACGAGAATAATTCATGTCAGGGTCCTAAATAGCACATGCTTCCAGCAACCCAGCTTTCTAATTAAAAGACAGTAGGGAAAAAAAAAACCCAGCTGATTTCTATTCCCAGGAATATAGGGCAGACCTGAAAATTCACCACTCTTAATTATCCACTAGTAAGTTCCCTGCATTAAGAGCTGTAACCATCATATACACTTCAAATCTTGCTACCTGGTACAATGGCCCTCTCCTGGCTTGCAGTAGCCTTCCCTACTGTCCACAGGGACCTAAGCCACTTTGAATTTTCTGATGTTTCGAAGCAGTATGGCAAAGTGGATAGAGCACAAGATGGGGAGTCAGAAGATTGTGGGTTCTAATCCTATCTCTAACACTTTGCTGTGTGAACTTGTGCAAGTCACTTCACTTCTCTGTGCCTCAGTTTCCTCATCTCTAAAATGGGGATTAAGACTGTGAGCCTTATGTGGGGCAGGGACTGTGTCCAACCCAATTAGCTTGTATCCACCCCAGCACTTAATACAGTGCCTGGCAAACACTAAGCGTTTAACATATACCAGGATTAATAATAGTAATAATATCCATGCCATCACTTCCTTCCATTATTGCAGAAAAGGGGATGATCATTATTCTAACCCACAACATACTTAGCCCAGGACTTTTTTTTTTAAATGATTTTTTTAAGTGCTCACTATGTGCCAGGCACTGTACTAAGCACTGGGGTAGATACAAGTTAATCAGGTGGGACACAGACCATGTCACACTTGGGGCTCACGGTCTCAATCCCCATTTTACAGATGAGGTAACTGAAGTACAGAGAAGTGAAGTGACTTGGCCAAAGTCAAACAGCAGACAAGTGGCAAAGTCAGGAACAGAACCAGGTCCTTTTGACTTCCAGACCTGTGCTCTAACCACTAAGCCATGCTGCACCCCCGGAAAACATAACCCAGGACAGTCTTCCCACTTGCCAAAAATCACATTTTTAATTGCTTTGGGTGAGTGGTGATTGGCAAGGCTGTTTGCAGGGAGAACTGAGCTTTAAGCCAATGAACTAGGGTTTCTCCAGGCCAGCCACAATCCAAACCAATTAGGGCTTCAGAGAAAAGAGTCAACCCCCTGAATTACATGCAGCAACAGACCAGGGTACATAAGCGCTTGTTAAGATGCCAGTTCATCGGTGAATGTGGTTTGAAATGCTGGAAGCTTACTAGGAAAAAAAATCTTTAAGTATCTTTTTTACGATACGCCTGATCACTCCACCACACATCTCGGCAACAGGAGAAGATGTAGCTGGGGTCAGTGTGAAAGTTGGCATCTTTCAAGAGGGTAATAATAGTTTATGAGCCAATGAATACATTTTAAGAAGGGCATTATAAACCCATTGACTCGAGTTCAGAAGTTTGAGTTTGATCGTTCTTCTTGGGGCTTAAAGCCCCACTGACCTGGGCAAATTAAAGAGGGCAGCATTAACATTCAGCAGGACAAGGACATCTTAGAAAGCTGAGTTTCGGTCCCAGTGAAATGTAGGAGAGAGGCACTGATCATTCTTCATGTTTGACCTCATCTCAGTATACTTCTTTTGGAGTCAATTCTCAAGAACTCATAATGGTGGTGGGCGTCACTTCAGTGAGGGCCAGTCCAGATAATTGAAATCACAAATACTGCAAAACCCTGAATTGCTTCCGACTTTACAACCTTTTCTCTGAGCTCCTAGTATGTAGTAGAAATTGTTGGCTTGAATTTCACCTTCTTTCTCTGCTTCATGCACACCCAGCAGGTGAAGATGCTCACCTGCAGTGAGAAGCCGAGTGGCCTGCTGAAAAGAGCACAGCCTGGGAGTGTTTCACTCCTAGCTCTGCCACTTGCCTGCTGGGGATTCAAATCTGCTCTACCTCCCCATTAGACTGTGGACTCCATGTGGGACAAGAACTGGGTCCAACATAATTATCTTGTATCTAGTCCAATGAGCACCCTGTAAGCACTTAAAAATTATTATTATTTTTAAAGAGTCTATCTACTTCCTAGAGGAGAAAAGCAGCATGGCCTAGTGGATAGAGTATGGTCTTAGAAGCCAGAAGGACCTGGATTGTAATCCTGGCTCTGCCACTTGTCTGCTGTGTGACCTTGGGCAAATCACTTCTCTGTGCCTCAGTTACCTCATCTGTAAAATGGGGATTAAGACTGTGAGGCCCACGTGGGACAGGGTCTGTGTACAAGCTGACTTGCTTGTGACCACTCCAGTGTTTAGTAAAATGCCTGGCACATAGCAAGCACTTAAATACCACAATTATTATTAAAGCAAGGAGCCTGGGTAAACAGCAAACTCTTAATCCTGCATAATGGACACGCAAAAATATCGGAGAATATTTCCTTTTAGAAAATGAAAGTGATGGCATTTACTGACCACTCCCCGGGTACAATACACTGTACTAAGCACTTGGAAAGTACACATCAAGCAAGTGACCCACATCTTGCCCAAGGGGAACTTATACACTAATGGGGGGGGGAGGGAGATAGAAACATAAAAGCATTTATGAACAGATAAAACAAACAGTGGAAAATACAAACAAAAAACTGTGTGTACACTAAGTGCTGCAGATGGGTATAGCTAAGTAGAAAAGTAGTTTATATAACTTGAGATGCTGGGGATGAACTGGAAGGATGTATTAGAAGAAATAGTTAATCTTACACTCTGATGTATCAATGATGACCTATTTGTGGGGAGCCAAAGTAGAAACACATTTGGATACTTAGCTTGGGGGAAGATCCTCTGACAATCTACTTACCCACAGTGTACGGTTAGTTTCAAGCTCGTATCAGGGGTTTATATAGCATGTTATTTTGATGATGTACAAATAAAGACAATATGGCACTGTTTTACTATTTTTGACTTTCTGCATTATAGCTGGGACTGTTTGCCATTAGCGGCAACCATGCATCATCCAGACATATGGAAGCCACGTTATCAATAAACCCAAAAGTCTTCTGATGCAAGAGATATTTCCTTAAGTGAAAGCAATTTGTTCAAGGGTAACAGAGGTTGTTTGGATCCTACGCCATAGAAGGTGAGGTATAAGCTTTTGTCTTAAGGAATACAAAGTCACCTTACCTGCTACACTTCAACTCGACCTTCTAAGGAAGTGAGGTGGTGACAAACTTATAGAGGGCATTTAAGGCAAGTGACAGCTAGTCTTCCTAACTGGGGGGCGGAGGGGACAGGCAGAAGAGCAGAGATCTGATTTTTGAGATATCAATACGTTCTAATTTCACCTTACTTTTATCCACCCCAAAATTGGTCACCTTTTCAATCAATCAATGGTTTTTAACAAAGGCTTACTTTGTGTAGGGTACTACACTAAGCACTTGGGAGAGTAGAATGAAGTAGGTAGACAGGATCCCTGCCCTCACAAAGCTTATAACCTGCTGGGGGAGACAGACAATAAAATATATTACAACAGAGTATATGCACATAAGTGCTGTGGGACTGAGGGTGGGAAGAGTAGTAAAGTACATAGATGGTTTGATACCCCACTTTTCATTTAAATTGAACACTTTCCCAACTCATCCTTCAACTCAACTGAGACCGGGAAGCAACGTGGTGTAGTGGTTACAGCATGGGCCTGATAGAAGGTCATGGGTTCTAATCCTGACTCTGCACTTGTCCGCTGTGTGGCCTTGGGCAAGTCACTTAACTGAGGCACAGAGAAGTTGCCTCATCTGTAAAATGGGGATTAAGACTGTGAGTCCCATGAGGGACAGGGACTGTTCACTCCAATTTGCTCGTATCCACCCCAGTGATTAGCACAATGCCTGGCATATAGTAAGCACTTAGATACCATAATTTTTTTTTATTTATTTTTCTACCAGTAGCCACTTCCAAAGACAAGTTTAGGTCAATTGTGTTCTAAAATCTCTCAGGGGATAAAGAGAATTTCAGAGCCTAGGCACAATAAACTGCTCTTCTCCCACAGACTCCACACCCCCAGAAACAATTCCTTGTGGATCAGAGGGAGAACAATCAAATTTATTGAGAGCGTACTGTGTGCAGGGCATTGTACTAAGCACTTGGAAGAGTGGAATATAATGGAATTGGTAGACATATTCCCTGCTCACGGAACAGAGAGGGAAATGTAGGAAGTGCTCAGTCCTGAAAAGGTGTACATAACTTTTTCCACAGACATCTCCACCTCCCTCTTCAAAACACACCCACTGTGTGCCCAGCACAATACTTGGCACTTGCACACCAAGGTCACAACAAATGATGGCATTAAGAGCTCACTGGGTGCCAAGGACTCCTCTAAGTGCTGGGGTGGACACAAAAAAGTGAGATCACACTCAGTGTCTGTCCCATATGGGACTTACAGTCTAAAGAGTGAGGACAGCAGGTTTCCCATTTCCATTTTAGCAGTGAGGAAACTGAGGCCTCAAAGGTGTTAAAATAACTTGTCAAAGGTCATTCAGCAGGCAGTGGCAAAACTGGGATGAAAACCTCTAGACTGTAAACTTGTTGTGGGCAGGAAATATGTCTAACAACTCTGTTGTAGTGTACTCTCCCAAGAGATTAGTACAGTGTTCTGCACACAATAAGCACTCAAATATCACAGATGCTAAGTAAGACTCTCATCTCCATGTGAGCCCCATGCAGGACAGGGACTGTGTGCAACCTGACTTCTGAGTGTCTAGAACAGTGTCTGGCACACCAGAAGTGCTTAAATACCATAAAAAACTCAGTCCCTGAAAATAAACTCACGTCCCCTGCACTCATACAACCTAATAAATCAATAGCATTTACTGAGCACTTGTTCTATGTTAGACTGTTTGGAAGTGCCAAAGCAGCAATAACGGTGGGGAAGTGGGGGAAAGAGGATAGTGAGATGAGAGATTAATCAGGGAAGGCCCCCTGAAGGACAGGTGACTCAGAAGGGCAGAACAATGATGGGGTAGATGAGAGGAGAGAGGGAATTCCACGCAGGAGGAAGGTCATGAGCAAGAGGTCGGCAGCAACGGGGATGCGAATGAAGCACAGTGAGTAAATTGGCTTGTGAGAATCAATGTGTGCAGTCTGGGGTGAAGTGAGAGAGGAGCGAGAATAAGCAGGATGGAAAGAGTTGATTGAGTGCTTTAAACTCAATGGCCCAGAGTTTCTCCTTGACGAGGGAAGGATGGGCAACCACTGGAAGATTTTGAGGAGCTCAAAGCCATGGTTCTGTCAGTCATTGTAATGTGCTAAAAAAAAAAAATGCACCTTACTTATGTCTAGGCCCATCTAGCCATGTCTCTGGAACAGCTGCCATCATAAAAGCTGCTTTCAACACTTCCCCCACAGACTTTTCCAAAGTCTATACACAGCTTCACTTAGATTGTCTCTGAAATTCATGTACTGAATAACTGTTTCCGTCATCCATAATGCATTAATGTTTATGTCATGAAGCTGTGTTTACTACATTGGGGATTTAAATAAATACAAGTTAGTTTAATAGTACACTGCAATGAAAAGCAAACTTCTTCCACAGGAAACTACAAAGTACATAAATATTACCAAGTGCCAGGCATGTGTTTAGAAACACAAATGTATTCCCAATCTCGACGCTTTACTAGCAAGGGAGATGCCACCTCCAATTTTCATACGACACAAGTTTAGCCTTGAGCATTCACAAAGCACAGTTTTGCTTCAGATTGTAAGTAGCACATCCTGTCCAGAACTCACTAAAACTTTTAATTCAGCTTTTTTGTTGCGTGACTCCTTAGCCAGTCCTCATCAGAGAAACAGAAAAAAAGTTACTCCACAACCACGTCCCCGGGTACATTCTCTGCTCTATTAACCTGGGGCAACTACATCAGAAACACAAAAGTGCAAATCAATCAATCATATTTATTGAGCGCTTACTGTGTGCAGAGCACTGTACTAAGCACTTGGGAAGTACAAGTTGGCAAAAGGGAAATTCCTAAACTTGATTGAGACCCTTTAAGGTCTGGGAGCTCTGCAGTCAACAACAAGCAGGCAAATGCTACAATCCATCAATCGTATTAATCCATCAAGCACTTACTGTGCAAACCACTGCACTAAGCATTCAGAAGAGTGCAATGTAGTAGACACAAGTCACAATAACTGTTTTGTTACCATTTCAACTGAATAAAGGGTGCTGGTGGAGGAAGAGGGGAGAAGTGCTTATAGTTAATAAAACACCTGTACTAGGCTGTGATTGTTTTAATCTAAACCCTTACCATATTAGAAGATGTGAAATTTTAATTGGGGGCTTCTCTGAAACACCCTGGTTTAGGCGGATTCTTCAAATTCCTAAAAAGTGTCAGCAAAGTCTCCAAAGGATGGGATGCTCCCGTTAAAAAATAATAATTCCTGTTTACCACCCTGGCACTGGCTTTCCCAGGGAGACAGCAGGGGTCAGCGAAACAGGCATGAGGAAGTACTTCTCCAGGGACCCCATTTTGGGGGCTGGGTGTGAGGAATCCTAAGAGTATTTTCCTGGAAATCTAGGCAGAACCCCAAGCCACCCCCAACTGCAACCGCCCCCTCTTCCCCCAAGAGTTTGCACCAGCTCAAAGGGAACTCTTCTTGGTTTTTCCTCGCTTCCCACCGGGAACCACCAGGAGATGCAGTCTCCCCCTTTCTTTCCCTCCCAAGCCAGTTTCCTGAAAAGGAGGTGGAGGAGCAGGAGCAGCAGCAGCAGCACGGGTCGCACAGGGTGGAGATCGCCAGCTAGCCAACTGGGATCCCGAAAAGGGGTGAACCCGGACCCGCCTCCTCGGCAGGGACTGGCCACTCCTTGTGTCCCCTGCCCCCAAACCCATAATAATAATAATGGCATTTGTTAAGCGCTTACTATGTGCAAAGCACTGTTCTAAGCGCTGGGGAGGTTACAAGGTGATCAGGTTGTCCCACAGGGGGCTCACAGTTTTAATCCCCATTTTACAGATGAGGTAACTGAGGCACAGAAAAGTTAAATGACTAGCACAAAGTCACACAGCCAACAGTTGGCGGACTCTGGATTTGAACGCATGACCTCTGACTCCAAAGCCCGTGCTCTTTCCACTGAGCCACAATGCTTCTCCAACCCATCACACACAAACACTCCCCTTCTCCTCCCCCAAACCCCCCCAAACACTTGGAATTCCAAAACACCGGTGAAAAACCAAATCAGACTCCCCTCTCCGCACCGGCCCAGCTTGCTCTCTTTCCATTTTTCTGAAGCTAAACTCCCCAAAACACACACACACACGTGTCACTTTCTCTTCCCACCTCTATTATCTGCCCCTCCCTTTTAATATCTCGTTCGCCCTCTGCTCTCTACCCTACAGGGAAGCCCTCTGTTCCCTCTCCAGGGAAGCAGCCTGGCCTAATAACTAGAGCCCAAAAGGTCATGGGTTCTAATCCCGCCTCTGCCACTTGCCTGCTGTGTGACCTTGGCCAAGTCACTTGTCTATGCCTCAGTTCCCTCACCTGTAAAATGAGGATTAGGAGTGTGAGCCACATGGGGGACAGGGACTGCGACCAACCTGATTTGCTTGGATCCACCCCAGCGCTTGGTACAATGCCTGCCACAAAGTAAGCGCTTAACAAATACCACACTTATTATTATTACACTGGCCTGCCTGCAAGGTGGGGGAAGACGGAGGGGCGGGGGAACCCAGGAGGGCCCAGTCCTGTCTTTTCATTCATTCAATCGCATTTATTGAGCGCTTACTGTGTGCAGAGCACTGTACTAAGCGCTTGGGAAGTACAAGTTGGCAACATAGAGAGACGGTCCCTACCCAACAGTGGGCTCACTGTCTTCAGCAGCTGCAGTGCACCAGGGGAGGGGAGAAGCAGGAAAGAGAACTGGGCCTCAACAGCGGGGTGAGGGGCGGTCAGTCCTGTCCCCCGTGGAACAGTCCAGTGCTCTGCACACAGTAAGCGCTCAATAAGTACGACTGAATGAATGAGATCGCCAAGGAGGGCGTGCAGGAGGAGGAGGAGGATGATGGCCAGTGCTTAGAACAGAGCTTTGCACCTAGTCGGTGCTTAATAAATGCCATCATTATAAGAGGGGGATGGCCAGTGTTTAGAACAGTGCTTTACACTTAGTAAATGCCATCATTATAAGAGGGGGATAATAATAATGATGACATTTATTAAGCGTTTACAATGTGCAAAGCACTGGGGATGGCAGGAGGGGGGGGAGGGAAAGCTGCAGGGGCAGAGAGGGAGAAGGGGGTCACCAGATAGGAACCCCAGGGGGCACTTGGCGGATTTTGGGGGGGTCCGAAGGGAGAGGCCGGGGACGAGGACCGGACAACAAAACTTTCTCCCGCAGGCCAAAGTTGGGGAGTGGAGGAGCCTCAATCAATCAATCAATCGTATTTGAGCGCTTACTATGTGCAGAGCACTGTACTAAGCGCTTGGGAAGTACAAATTGGCAACACATAGAGACAGTCCCTACCCAACAGTGGGCTCACAGTCTGAAAGGGGGAGACAGAGAACAGAACCAAACATACCAACAAAATAAAATAAAGAGGATAGAAATGTACAAGTAAAATAAATAAATCCCCGCCGACCCCCCGCAACCTCGTCCTCCTTCTCGGGGGGGGGGGGGGGGGGGGGTCAGAGGCCAGTGGCAGCCCTGCCAGGCCTCCCAAAGCGCTGGACCGGGGGATGGGGGAGACGCTCTCCCACCCCCTACGGGGGATGGGGGAGCCGCCCCACGGGTCTCACCTGACTGTAGAGCTCTCCCAACGACATGATCCCGGCGTCCACGCAGGTGTCCCCGCCTTTAGTCCTGCCCTGGGCGTCCTGCCCGCTCACACCACCGCCCGCGCCATCTTCCAGCGTTGGCAAAGAGTTTTCTTCTTGGGGGTTGGGGTTTTCTCCCCTTCTCCCCTGCCCCTCGCCAACCGGCTCCGGCCCAGACGGCCGCTCCTGCGGCTCGACCTTTAGTCCGGCCGTGGAGTTGGAGAGCTGGCAGGGGGAGGAGGAGGAGGAGGAGGAAGAAGAGGAGGAGGAAGAGGAGGAGGGGCAGGAGGCGGGCACAGGCTGGAGCCGCTCCCCGCTCAGGTATGGGGAGGTGCGGGAGGAGGCGTCCAGTCCACTCCCCCGCAGCTGCCAGCTCTTTCCCACTCCTGCTGGGGCTGGACTCCTTCCTTCACTCACTCAATCGCATTTATTGAGCGCTTACTGTGTGCAGAGCACTGGACTAAGCGCTTGGGAAGTACAATCAATCAATCAATCGTAGTTATTGAGCGCTTACTGTGTGCAGAGCACTGGACTAAGAGATTGGGAAGTCTAATCAATCAATCGTATTGAGCGCTTACTGTGCGCAGAGCACTGTCCTCAGCGCTTGGGAAGGACAAGTCGGCAACAATCAATCAATCAGTCGTAGTTATTGAGCGCTTACTGTGTGCAGAGCACTGTACTAAGAGCTTGGGAAGTACAATCAATCAATCAATCGTAGTTATTGAGTGCTTACTGTGTTCAGAGCACTGTCCTAAGCGCTTGGGAAGTACAATCAATCAATCGTATTTATTGAGCGCTTACTGTGTGCAGAGCACTGTCCTAAGCGCTTGGGAAGGGCAAGTCGGCAACAATCAATCAATCAATCGTAGTTATTGAGCGCTTACTGTGTGTAGAGCACTGGACTAAGCGCTTGGGAAGTACAATCAATCAATCAATCGTATTTATTGAGCGCTTACTGTGTGCAGAGCACTGTACTAAGAGCTTGGGAAGTACAATCAATCAATCGTATTTATTGAGCGCTTACTGTGTGCAGAGCACTGTACTAAGCGCTTGGGAAGTACAGGTTGGCAACCTATAGAGACGGTCCCTCCCCAACAGCGGGCTCACAGTCTAGAAGGGGGAGACAGAGAACAAAACCAAACATACTAACAAAATAAAATAAATAGAATAGATATGTACAAGTAAAATAGAGTAATAAATATGTACAAACATCTATACATATATACAGGTGCTGTGGGGAAGGGAAGGAGGTAAGACGGGGGGGTGGAGAGGGGGACGAGGGTCCCTACCCAATAACGGGCTCACAGTCTAGAATTTATTGAGCGCTGACTGTGTGCAGAGCACTGGACTAAGCGCTGGGGAAGGAAGTCTTTTAGACTGTGAGCCCACTGTTGGGTAGGGACTGTGTACACGTTGCCAACTTGTACTTCCCAAGCGCTTAGTACAGTGCTCTGCACACAGTAAGCGCTCAATAAATACGATTGATTGATTGATTGACAATCGGCAACAGAGGGAGACGGCCCCTACCCAACAACGGGCTCACAGTCTAGAAGGGGGAGACAGACAACAAAACGTGTAGACAGGTGTCAATACCGTCAGAATAAATAGAATTATAGCTCTATACACCATCATCATCATCATCAATCGTATTTATTGAGCGCTTACTGTGTGCAGAGCACTGTACTAAGCGCTTGGGAAGTACAAATTGGCAACCTGTAGAGACAGTCCCTACCCAACAGTGGGCTCACAGTCTAACAGGGGGAGACAGAGAACAAAACCAAACATACCAACAAAATAAAATAAATAGAATAGATATGTACAAGTAAAATAAATAGAGTAATAAATATGTATATACATATATACAGGTGCTGTGGGGAAGGGAAGGACAAGTGCTGTAGGAAGGGGGTAGGGCAGAGGGAGGCGATGGGGAGGAGAGGAGAAGGGGGAGCTCAGCCTGGGAAGGCCTCCTGGAGGAGGTGAGCTCTCAGCAGGGCTTTGAAGGGAGGAAGAGAGCTAGCTTGGCGGATGGGCAGAGGGAGGGCATTAATGTGGCTCAGTGGAAAGAGGCCGGGCTTTGGAGGCAGAGGTCGTGGGTTCAAATCCCGCTCCGCTACTTAATAATAATGATGGCATTTGTTAAGCGCTTACTAGGTGCAAAGCACTGTTCTAAGCGCTGGGGGAGATATAAGGTGATCAGGTTGTCCCACGAAGGTCTTACAGTCTTAATCCCCCTTTTACAGATGAGGGAACTGAGGTCCAGAGAAGTGAAGTGACTTGCCCAAAGTCACACAGCTGACAAGTGGCGGAGGCGGGATTAGAACCCATGACCTCTGGCTCCCAAGCCTGTGCTCTTTCCACCGAGCCACGCTACTTGTCAGCTGTGTGACTTTGATGATGATGATGATGAAGTGACTCGCCCAATCGTATTTATTGAGCACTTACTGTGTGGAGAGCACTGTACTAAGCGCTTGGGAAGTACAAGTTGGCAACATATAGAGACAGTCCCTACCCAACAGTGGGCTCACAGTCTAAAAGGGGGAGACAGAGAACAAAACCAAACATACTAACAAAATAAAATAAATAGAATAGATATGTACAAGTAAAATAAATAGAGTAATAAATATGTACAAACATATATACATATCTACAGGTGCTGTGGGGAAGGGAAGGAGGTAAAATGGGGGGGGGGATGGAGAGGGGACTTCACTTCTCTGTGCCTCAGTTACCTCATCTGTAAAACGGGGATGAAGACTGTGAGCCCCACGTGGAACCACGTGATTACCTTGTAGCCCCCCCCGGCGCTTAGAACAGTACTTGGCACATAGTAAGCGCTTAACAAATACCACCATTATTATTATTATTTTTAAAATGGGGATGAAGACTGTGAGCCCCACGTGGGACCACCTGATTACCTTGTATCGACCCCAGCGCTTAGAACAGTGCTTGGCACATAGTAAGCGCTTAACAAAATACCACCATTATTATTGTTATTAAAATGGGGATGAAGACTGTGAGCCCCACGTGGGACCACCTAATGACCTTGTATCTACCCCAGCTCTTAGATCAGTGCTTGGCACATAGTAAGCGCTTAACAAATACCACCATTATTATTATTATTATTATTATTATTATTATTATTAAAATGGGGATGAAGACTGTGAGCCCCACGTGTTACCACCTGATTACCTTGTATCGACCCCAGCGCTTAGAACAGTGCTTGGCACATAGTAAGCACTTAACAAATACCACCATTATTATTATTATTATTAAAATGGGGACGAAGACTGTGAGCCCCACGTGGGACCACCTAATGACCTTGTATCTACCCCAGCGCTTACAGCAGTGCTTGGCACATAGTAAGTACTTAACAAATACCCCCATTATTAGTGTTATTAAAATGGGGATGAAGACTGTGAGCCCCACGTGTTACCACCTGATTACCTTGTATCTACCCCAGTGCTTGGCACATAGTAAGTGCTTAACAAATACCACCATTATTATTATTATTGTTATTAAAATGGGGACGAAGACTGTGAGCCCCACGTGGGACCACCTAATGACCTTGTATCTACCCCAGCGCTTAGAACGGTGCTTGGCACATAGTAAGCGCTTAACAAATACCACCATTATAATTGTTATTAAAATGGGGATGAAGATTGTGAGCCCCACGTGTTACCACCTGCTTACCTTGTATCGACCGCAATGCTTGGCACACAGTAAGCGCTTAACAAATTCCCAAACGCTTAGTCCAGTGCTCTGCACACAGTAAGCGCTCAATAAATACGATTGAGTGAATGAACAAATACCAACATTAGTATGCGCTTAGTCCAGTGCTCTGCACACAGTAAGCGCTCAATAAATACGATGGAGTGAATAAACAAATACCAACATTATTAAGCGCTTAGTCCAGTGCTCTGCACACAGTAAGCGCTCAATAAATACGATGGAGTGAATGAACAAATACCAACATTAGTAAGCGCTTAGTCCAGTGCTCTGCACACAGTAAGCGCTCAATAAATACGATGGAATGAATGAATTCCAGGCCAGGGGAAGGCCAGGGGAGAACGAGGTACAGTGAGGAGGTTGGGGGCAGAGGAGGGGAGTGGCCCTCGTCGCCCCCAGCCCGTGCCCACCTTTCCCTCCGGATTGGTCCTCGTGCCACCCTTGGTAGCCAGACTGGTCCTCGTGCCCACCTTGGTAGCCACGTGGCATGACAGGCTCCCCATTTTACAGGTGAGGTAACTGAGGCACAGAGAAGTGAAGTGACTGGCCCAATGTCACACAGCTGACAAGTAACGGAGCCGGGATTAGAGATCTTACCTCCTTCCCTTCCCCACAGCACCTGTATAGATGTATATATGTTTGTACATATTTATTACTCTATTTTACTTATACATATCTATTCTATTTATTTTATTTTGTTAGTATGTTTGGTTTTGTTCTCCGTCTCCCCCTTCCAGACTGTGAGCCCACTGTTGGGTAGGGGCTGTCTCTCTATGTTGCCAACTTGTACTTCCCAAGCGCTTAGTCCAGTGCTCTGCACACAGTAAGCGCTCAATAAATATGATTGATTGATTGATTGGTCCTCGTGCCCACCTTGGAAGCAGCCACGTGGCATGACAGGCTCCCCATTTTACAGGTGAGGTAACTGAGGCACAGAGAAGTGAAGTGACTGGCCCAACGTCACACAGCTGACAAGTAACGGAGCCGGGATTAGAACCCAGGTCCTCTGACTCTTCCCCGTCTTACCTCCTTCCCTTCCCCACATAACCTGTATATATGTTTGTACATATTTATTACTCCATTTATTTATTTATTTTACTTGTACATATCTATTCTATTTATTTTATTTTGTTACTATGTTTGGTTTTGTTCTATGTCTCCCCCTTCTAGACTGTGAGCCCGCTGTTGGGTAGGGACTGTCTCTATGTGTTGCCAACTTGTACTTCCCAAGCGCTTAGTACAGTGCTCTGCACACAGTAAGCGCTCAATAAATAGGATTGATTGATTGTACTTCCCAAGCGCTTAGTACAGTGCTCTGCACACAGTAAGCGCTCAATAAATACGATTGATTGATTGATTGTGCGGTGGCGGGCAGAGACACGGGCCTGAAGCTTCCACCCAGGTGCGGGTAATAATCACCACGGTGCTTGTTCAATCCACTGACGATCGAGCTGGACGGGGAAAAAAGCAGGATTCATTCATTCAGTCGTATTTATTGAGCGCCTACTGTGTGCAGAGCACTGGACTAAGCGCTTGGGAAGTCCACGTTGGCAGCAGATAGAGACGGTCCCTACCCAACAGCAGGCTCACAGTCTAGAAGGGGGAGACACACAACACAGCAAAACATATTAACAAAATAAAATAAATAGAATAAATATGCACAAACAAAATGAATAGAGTAATAAATTCATACAAAGGATAGAACATCAGCTCTTTTTATTGATGGCATTTTATTAAGTGCTTACTATGTGCAAAGCCCTGTTCTAAGCGCTGGGGAGGTTACAATAATAACAATAATAATAATGACATTTTATTAAGCGCTTACTATGTGCAAAGCACTGTTCTAAACGCTGGGTAGATTTCGATAATAATAATGGCATTTTATTAAGCGCTTACTATGTGCAAAGCACTGTTCTAAGCGCTGGGGAGGTTACAATGATGATAATAATGGCATTTTATTAAGCCCTTACTATGTGCAAAGCACTGTTCTAAGCCTTGGGGAGGTTACAATAATAATAATAATGGCATTTTATTAAGCCCTTACTATGTGCAAAATACTGTTCTAAGCGCTGGGGAGGTTACAATAATAATAATAATGATAATGGCATTTTATTAAGCGATTACTATGTGCAAAGCACTGTTCTAAGCGCTGGGGAGGTTTCGATAATAATAATAATGGCATTTTATTAAGCGCTTACTATGTGCAAAGCACTGTTCTAAGCGCTGGGGAGGTTACAATGATAATAATAATGGCATTTTATTAAGCCCTTACTATGTGCAAAGCACTGTTCTAAGCGCTGGGGAGGTTACAATAATAATAATGATAATGGCATTTTATTAAGCGCTTACTATGCGCAAAGCACTGTTCTGAGCGCTGGGGAGGTTACAATAATAATAATAATAATAATGACATTTTATTAAGCGCTTACTATGTGCAAAGCACTTTTCTAAGCGCTGGGGAGGTTTCAATAATAATAATAATGGCATTTTATTAAGCGCTTACTATGTGCAAACCACTGTTCTAAGCGCTGGGGAGGTTACAATAATAATAATAATGGCATTTTATTAAGCCCTTGCTATGTGCAAAGCACTGTTCTAAGCGCTGGGGAGGTTACAATAATAATAATAATGGCATTTTATTAAGCCCTTACTATGTGCAAAGCACTGTTCTGAGCACGGGGGAGGTTACAATAATAATAATAATAATGGTATTTTATTAAGCCCTTACTATGTGCAAAGCACTGTTCTAAGCGCTGGGGAGGTTTCAATAATAATAATGGCATTTTATTAAGCGCTTACTATGTGCAAAGCACTGTTCTAAGCGCTGGGGAGGTTACAATAATAATAATAATGATGGCATTTTATTAAGCGCTTACTATGTGCAAAGCACTGTTCTGAGCGTTGGGGAGGTTACAATAATAATAATAATGGCATTTTATTAAGCGTTTACTATGTGCAAAGCACTGTTCTGAGCGCTGGGGAGGTTACAATAATAATAATAATAATGGTATTTTATTAAGCGCTTACTATGTGCAAAGCACTGTTCTAAGCGCTGGGGAGGTTACAATAATAATAATAATGGCATTTTATTAAGCCCTTACTATGTGCATAGCACTGTTCTAAGCGCTGGGGAGGTTACAATAATAATAATAATGGCATTTTATTAAGCCCTTACTATGTGCAAAGCACTGTTCTAAGCGTTGGGGAGGTTACAATAATAATAATGGCATTTTATTAAGCCCTTACTATGTGCAAAACACTGTTCTAAGAGCTGGGGAGGTTACAATAATAATAATAATGGCATTTTATTAAGCGATTACTATGTGCAAAGCACTGTTCTAAGCGCTGGGGAGGTTACAATAATAATAATAATGGCATTTTATTAAGTTCTTACTATGTGCAAAGCACTGTTCTAAGCGCTGGGGAGGTTTCAATAATAATAATAATGGCATTTTATTAAGCGCTTACTATGTGCAAAGCACTGTTCTAAGCGCTGGGGAGGTTACAATAATAATAATAATGGCATTCTATTAAGCCCTTGCTATGTGCAGAGCACTGTTCTAAGAGCTGGGGAGGTTACAATAATAATAATAATTGCATTTTATTAGGCACTTACTATGTGCAAAGCACTGTTCTAAGTGCTGGGGAGCTTACAATAATAATAATAATGGCATTTTATTAAGTGCTTACTATATGCAAAGCACTGTTCTAAGCGCTGGGGAGGTTACAAGGTGATCAGGTTGTCCCACGTGGGGCTCACAGTCTTAATCCTCATTTTACAGATGAGGTAATTGAGGCACAGAGATGTTAAGTGACATGCCCATAGTCACACAGCTGACAAAAGGCGGAGCAGGGATTTGAACCCATTATCTCCAACTCCAAAGCCTATGCTCTTTCCTTTCCACTGAGCCACGCTGCTTCCCCTAAGGTGATCAAGTTGTCCCACGGTGGGTTCCCAGTCTTAATCCCCATTTTTACAGATGAGGTAACTGAGGCACAGAGAAGTTAAGTGACTTGACCAAAGTCACACAGCTGACAATTGGCAGAGCCGGGATTTGAACCCATGACCTCTGGCTCCAAAGCCCATGTTGTTTCCACTGAGCCACGCTGCTTCTTTTTGAAATGCGGTGTTGGAGGGGGCTTTGGCGAAGAGCAATGGACTACCCGAAAAACACACAAATGGGTTTGGGAGCAAATTAAGCCAAAGTGGTCTTTGGAAGGCCAAATGACTCAGCTTGGATTCAGCCAAGATTTGAACCCATGACCTCTGACTCCAAAGCCCATTCTCTTTCCACTGAGCATGTGCCAAACACTGTTCTAATCTCTGGAGTAGATACAAGGTGATCAGGTTGTTCCATGTGGGGCTCACAGTCTTAACGTGCATTTTACAGATGAGGCAACTGAGGCTTAGAGAAGTTAAGTGACTTGCTCAAGGTCACACAGCAGACATGTGGTGGAGCTGGAATTAGAACCCATGACCTCTGGCTCCCAAACCCATGCTCTTGCCGCTGAGCCATGCTGCTTCTCATAGATTGAAGGAGGTCAAGGGGAAAAGTGAAGGCAGCAGGTGTAGACAACTCGCTCAAGGAGTTTGGAGAGGAATGATAGAAAGGAGATGGAGCAATAACTGGAGGGAGCCATGGGGTCAAGAGAGGGACTTTGACTTTTTAGGATGGGGAGACAGGAGCAAGTTGGAAAGGAGTTGGGGAAAAGACATTGGAGAATGAACAATTGATGGCGGAAAGGGAGGGGGCAAGTGCTTTGATAAATTGGGAATGGATGGGGTCAGAGGTGCAGGTAGAGGGGGTGGATTTTGAAAAAAGGGAGATCTCCTCTTGAGATACAGCTGGAAAAGATGGGAGAGAGTGGAAGGAAGAGGGACTGGCGAGGAGCAGAGGGGATTGACTGATTGCAGGAAGACAGGCTGGTTTATCTGTGGCAATTGTGTTCAGCTGGGATTTCCAAGTGTCCAAGGCTTTTTTCATTATATTCTTGCCCGTTCCTCCTTGCTATTCATTTCCTAATTCCCTTCACAGCAACGATTTGCATTCATTCATTCAGTCATATTTATTGAGTGCTTACTGTGTCTCCTCACATGCCTCACCTACCACAACTCTGTTGAGTCTGGCTTCAGCACCAGGAGATTGACTTAATAACAGGATCTTGTCTTAACATTTGATATTCTAATGTAGCCCGTGACGCTGTTGGAACTGCTTAAGGAATCAGACGTGGCAGCTTCAGGGATCCTGTGTTTTACAGCTCTAGAGAAGGTTGGAAAACACTATGAGTCTGTAAACCTTTCATTTGATCGGGAACTTTATTCTACCCTTTTTAATGTAAATTGTGCTGGCCTTCTTGATGCTATTTTTAACTTCTTGCCTATTGAGTGGTTGGTCAGTGTACTGCTTAAGTAGCAAAATTTTCCAGTGTTTGTTAGTGTTGTCACTGCAGATTTGGGGCTGCATGGGCAGTTTCCCTGGTGCAGGCTGATACATTACCTTAATTTTCTTTAGACTTATCATCAGTCTGTAATCCCTGATTGATTGGTAGAAGTTTACAAAAACTTGCTTGTCTTCTTGGGTGCCTTTTTGGCCTGGCATTTGCAAGCAGCAATTCCTGAAAGATTTCTTCTAGGCCTGGAGATGATCCTCCAAGTCGCTCGAGTTGGAAGAGTTTCCCGTGTTAATCAATATTACTATGGTATTTAAGTGCTTACTATGTGTCTGGCACTGTTCTGAACACACGGGTAGTTGATGAGGCTGATGCTGTAGTCCAGTTAGACCTGGGACCACTGTGATAAAGGTCTGGCTGGAGAGAAAGAGGTGGATTCTGGAGGTGTTGTGAAGAAAGAGCAAATTGGATTTGATAACTGACCAAATATGCGGGTTGAAAGAGAGAGGAATAAAGGATAATGCCACAGTTGTGGGCTTGAAAAACAGGGAGGATGGTGGTGTGAGCAGGATCTCTGTTTTACCCCATTGCTGTTGGAGAATGGATTGAATAGGGCACTACCAGTTCTGCTCTGAAGGTCTGGAAAAACTCTTCATAAGTCATTTTTTAGCTTGTTTTTAAAAATTTTACTATGGGCCAGGCACGGTACTAAGTGCTGTTATGGAAGCAAAATAATTGGGTTGGGCCTAGTGTCTGTCCCTCCGAGGGCTCACAGTCTTAATCCCCATTTTATAGATGAGGTAACTGAGGCACAAAGAAGTTAATAATGATGGCATTTGTTGAGCACTTACTATGTGCAAAACACTGTTCTAAGTGCTGGATTTAAATCAATCAATCGTATTTATTGAGTTCTTCCTGTGGGGGGGAGCCGGATTTAGAACCCAGGTCCTTCTGACTCTCAGGCCTGTGCTCTATCCACTAGGCCATATCGCTTCCACCACTTTTTCTTTATCTGACACCCTGCAAAGATCACATCCACTCTGACATACTGCGATGTAATGATCCATTGTGATTCTGGAAATGTTCAGTCAGCAATATTCTTCAGCAGTCGATCCAGGAGTACTCCGGCTAGGTCATTGCTGGCAATGGAGAATAGTGAAGTGTCATGATAATTTCCACAGTCTTGCTTTTTGTCTTTTTGCCTGACTGTGGTAATGAGCTCTTTGAAATTGTGAGGTATTTACTCAGTCTTCCAAAGGTGAGGAAGAGTTAGTGTAGGTTTTTAAGCATGAGTTTTTCCTCCTGCTTCTGGAACTCAGCACATATACTTTCTGGCGAGAAGTAGTGTGGTCTAGTGGAGAGACCGTGGGCTTGGAAATCGGAGGATTTGGGTTCTAATCCCAGCTCTACCGCTCCTCTGCTGTATGACCTTGTGTAGGTCACTTAACTTCTCTGTGCCTGTTTCCCCACTTTAATCCCTACTTCACAGATGAGGTAACTGAGACACAGTTACCTGCCCAAAGTTACTTGCCCAAGGTCACGCAGCAAGGAATTGGCAGGATTAGAACTCAAGTCCTCTGACTCTTAGGCCTGGGCTCTTTCCACTAGACCACCCTGCTTCTCTGTTTTCATAACTCTGATTGCTCTCAGGCCACTATTAAGGGTGCCTCCACACCTTGGCATTTTGGAAGGTTTTCTGTGATTTGAAGGGTGTCATCTTCAATAACAGGAGCCGTGTTGAGGTAGTAAGTGCTTAAAAAAGACCATAATTATAAAGGACTGGCAGCTGCGCTGGTCTCTGGCTGCAGCAAAGATGAAGTCAGGCTAAAAGGAATCCTGGAAGAAGTGCTCCTCTCCAACCTGGCCACAAATTCTAAGGGTGACTCTGAAAATAGCTCCCCTCTCTGTGAAGTGAAAATGTAGGAACATTTCCAGTAATCCATAACAATGATATAGCAGTAGTCCGAGGGATGAACTTTTCTTCATCAGGGAAGCAGCATGACTTTCCCAAATCTATGGGAATCCATAGAGAGGGAAGGCATGGGGACCCAGTTCTCTGGGTTTCTGGAAGGTTAAGGGCCTACAGTTTTGGAGAAAAGCCCTTTGCCTTCTCCTTCCCTAGGAGAGGAGCCAGGTCTAGGAGTAGCAGCAGTTGGCAACTGAGCCCTGGACCACTTTTAATTGTCAATAATGTATACATGGGTTGTCCCAGGCCCCCTCAACAACAGTGGCAAATGAGGTCCAAGTGTCAGAAGGGCAGAAAGCAGGTAAGCCATTTCTCATTTTCATTGTGGGCAGGGAACCTGCCTACCAACTCTGTTGTACTCTCCCAAGTGTTTAGTACCATGCTGTGCACACAGCTCTAAATAAATACACATGATTTGATTTTTTTATGCTTCCTTCCCCTGACGACCCAGGAAAGGGGTTTCTCCTGCTCCTGGCTTCCTGGCTGGTGTGGGGCACAGAGTGTGTGCTTTCATTTTAATAATTTTCCCTTTTTCTATTCCATTCCTCCACTAGCTACTGTCACTTCCAGAGGGTACCCTTTTTGATCAGGGCCCTGGGTGAGAATAAGAATGGTTATTATGCAGAAAGGACAACACAACAGCTAGCCAGATGTGGAGCTGACAACACAGCTGCAGGCAAGGCTGGGCAGGTCCTGAAGAGGGATGGCTGTTGTTCCTGTGGCGGCACCTTGTTTTAGAGCGGTGTCTCCTCATGAAGAGGACACTAATGGGGAATGCTTTCTCAGCCAAGAAATTGCCAGAAACACCCCTTTCAGATCTGCCTCAGAGTAGAAAGTGATCGTTTGGTTTTGTGCCTCTGCCTTCACCTGCATCCTCTATACTTTAAGCTCACTGTGGTCAGGGAATGTGACTGCCAACTCTGTTGTATTGTGCTCTCCCAAGCACTTAGTGTAGTGCACTGCACACACTAAGTGCCCAGTAAATGTAACTGATGATGATTTCCCCTGCCCTGGTGCTACTGATGCTCCTGCCACTTTCCAGCAAGTGTTCTGTCCATCAATCAGTGAGTGTTTATTGTGTGCAGAGCATTGTGCTAAGTGATTGAGAGAGTACCGTACAACAGAGTTGGTAGACACATTCCGTGCCCACAAGCCTAGAGGAGGAGATAGACATTAATATAAATTACAAATATTTTGTCATAAGGCTAACTGTAGGCTAATTACAGTTTTGATGTTCTTTTGTATTTCATTTCTTGTTTATGCTTTTAAGGGTGGTATTTGTTAAGCACTCAGTGTGCCAATCACTGGGGTAGAGACAAAGTAATCAGGTCAGACCCAATCTCTGTTCAACATAGGACTCACAGTCTAAGTGTGAAGGAGAGTGACTACTTAATCCCCATTTTCTAGATGAGGAAACTGAGCTGTGGAGAAGTTAAGTGACTTGGCCAGAGACACACAGCAGGCAAGTGGTGGAGCAGGGATTAGAACACAGCTCCTCTGGCTCCAAGACCGGTGCTCTTTCCACTAGGCCTTGCTGCTTCTCTTTTCCACTTTTCACAAGAAAGAGGGAAAGACTCCCCCAATTTTCGCTTCGACACGCCGAATACCACGTTCAACAATGGCTCAGCAAATGGGTGAAGGCAGAGCGGTGTGTTCTGGGACCAGTGACTGTACCAGTTCTCTTGACCCAGCTTGGTATCTTGTCATGCACATCACCTGGCACAAGGAGCCTGCATCCGGGACTACATTGCCCCCACTCAGTCCTAACATTATATCTGCTTTCCATCTGCCCCCTTCTCTCTCTCTCTCTCTCTCTCTCTCTCTCTCTCTCTCTCTCACACACACACACACACACACACACACACACACACACACACACACACACACACACACACACACACACACACACACACACACACACACACACACCCCACCACCACCACCACCCCCCCCGTGAATTCTCCCAGGCCCCACTCTTACCCAGGATTGCTTCTCATTCATTCCTTAACAGGCAGGTTTCTTCCCTTCTTCCCTCCTGTCCTCCAAGTCTCTCTTTCAGACTCCATTCTTATTTTGAAGTAACTTAGGATTTCTGCAAAATGACTCCCTTTTCTTGAGGTGGATTGAAATCAACTCCAAACCTCAGATATTAAGGGAATTGGAAAATGTTATAATGTCTCCCCCTACTCCCCCTTCCCACCCCCCCCACCTTACCTCCTTCCCCTCCCCACAGCACCTGTATATATGTTTATATGTTTGTACATATTTATTACTCTATTTATTTTACTTGTACATATTTATTCTATTTATTTTATTTGGTGTATATGTTTTGTTTTGTTGTCTGTCTCCCCCTTCTAAACTGTGAGCCCACTGTTGGGTAGGGACCGTCTCTATATGTTGCAAACTTGTACTTCCCAAGCGCTTAGTACAGTGCTCTGCACACAGTAAGCGCTCAATAAATACGATTGAATGAATGAATGAATAAGGAAGCAGCGTGGCTCAGTGGAAAGAGCCCGGGCGTCAGAGGTCATGGGTTTTCATCCGGACTCTACCACTTCTCAGCTGTGTGACTTTGGGCAAGTCACTTCACTTCTCTGTGCCTCAGTTCCCTCATTTGGAAAATGGGGATTAAGATTGTTAGACGACCTTGATTACCTTGTATCCCCTCAGTGTTTAGAACAGTGCTTGGCACATAGTAAGCACTTAACAAATACCAACATTATTATTATTATTATTATCTCCAGGAATAGCTAAAGGAATTGAGATCATTTAGCATGGAGACTCAATCAGTGCTATTTATTTAGCACTTACTACATGCAAAGTACTGAACTAAGTGCTTGGGAGAGAACAATAGAATGGATGGACTCTAAGAGAAGCAGTGTGGCTTCGTGGAAAGCATACGGGCTTGGGAGTCAGAGGTCATGGGTTCTAATTCCGGCTCCGCCACTTGTCTGCTGTGTGACTTTGGGCAAGTCACTTAACTTCTCTGTGCCTCAGTTACCTCATCTGTAAAATGGGGATTGAGACTGTGAGCCCCACGTGGGACAACATAATCACCTTGTATCCCCCCAGCACTTGGAACAGTGCTTCACACATAGTAAGCACTTAACAAATTCCATCAGTATTATTATTATTATCGTTAGCCTCGACTCTGGCAAAATAGAGGTGGGGAGAACTGTTGGGGTGGGGGCAATCAGGATAAATGAGGAGAAATCACCCTCAAGGCTCCCAACCCAAACACGGGGCCCAGTTTAAATTCAAAGTTTGCCAGCTCTCTCATCAATTGCTGAAGCAGCCAGCCTACTTTGAATATGAGATAACTTTCTGTCCCTTGGAGTTTCTGTCAGTGGCACCTGCTCTCAGAGCTTGTGATACCAAAATTCTGCATTTCCCCCAACAAGACCCAACCTGAGCCTGCTCTCTCTCCATGACATCTCGTGCCCTCTTCTAGCCAGCGGCCAATGGCCGCCACTGCTGCACTGGGGTTTTCATCCTCAGACGGAGTGGGGTAATGTTAAATCCGTTCCATCCATCACTTCATTCATTTAATTGTATCTATTGAGCGCTTACTGTGTGCAGATCACTATACTAAGCACTTAGGAAAGTACTATACAGCAACAAACAGTGACATTCCTTGCTCACAACGAGCTTACAGTCTGGGTGGGGGAGACAGACATCACTACAAAAAAATAAAATGACCAATATGTTCATATGTGCTGGGGGGATGGGAGGGGGGAAGAGCAAAGGGAGCAAGTTAGGATGACTTCCAGAAGGAGTGGGAGATGAGTAAAAGTGGGGCTTAGTCAGAGAAGACTCTTGAAGGAGACGTGCCTTCAATAAGGCTTTGAATGGAGGGCGAGTGATTGTCTGGCGGACTTGAGGAGGGAAGACATTCCAAGCCAGAGGCAGGAATTTAGGCTAGGGGTTGGCGGCAAGACAGGCAAGATCCATCACTTGTATGTTTGGCAATCAATCGATGATATTTATAGAGCACTGACTATGTGCAGAGCATTGTACTAAGAGCTTGGAAAAGTACAATATCACCAAATTAGTGGGCACATTCCCTGTAAGCTCATTGTGGGCAGGGAATGTGTCTGTTTATTGTTATATTGTAGTCTCCCAAGCTCTTAATACAGTGCTTTGCACACTGTAAGTGCTCAGTAAATATGATTGAATGAATGAATGAACATGCTTACTGTCTAGAGACAAACTAAGTAACCAGGTAATCATGTAGGGGGTGGCAGAAACCCTCGCACCAGCTCTAGAAGAGGTGGCAAAGGTCCCCAGCCAATCCTAGATTGTGTTAGACTCCCTGTTGTGCTCTTTCCCCTCGGCCAGAGAAAGGAGACATGGCCTTCTAGGAAGGGAATAGATTTGCAGGGTTCACAAGCATTTTCTTTAACTTCTTAGACTTCACTGACCGCTTTCCTCATCCTCTCTTTCCACATCTCTCAATTTGACCTGAGTGTGAACTCCAAGTGGGCATGTCTTTTACCTTTAGTGTCCTCTCCCAAATGTGTAGCACAAGCTGCTTTTGACTGATTGATTCACCCTTTTGCTTTGGGATAAATCAAGAGAGAAGAGCACAGACATCTCTTTGTTGCCACCAGACACAAACGCTTTTCCAGGCTCCAGACCAAACCGCATCTTTTGGTGAAGCCCCGTTGACAAGTGAGAGGTGAACGGGACCGCTTGGTAAGGAGGATCACACAAAGTCGTACCCATGGAAACTTAACTACCCAGTCGAGACCAGACTATACATCAATGAAAATAGCATATGAAATACACTTCCAGTCAGGGCTGCCTAGCAATCACTTGCATCTCAATCAAAGGAGATGTCGCTCCTAAGGAAGATACAGTAGTAATCAGGGTTATATTTACATTTATGCCCAAAGTCCTAGCATTGTCAGTGTCTAGGGTCCAGCCCCAGCTGGGAGCATAAGTGTGATTTAGTTTCCTCAGTAATGCTGAAACCTTGAGTTGAGTTCTGTTGAACACCTGTTTGGTGGGGGCTGGAACAGGGTGACTCTAAAAAATACCCTCCCTCTCACCTTCCAGTGACTGTTAATAAGTGTGGTATTTAAGTGCTTACAAGGTGCTAAGCAATGAGGTAGATACAATACAATGGGGCTCACAGTCTAATGGAAAATGAGAATAGGTATTAATCCCCATTTTATGGATGAGTAAACTGAGGCACAGAAAAGGTAATCACTTCACCCAATGCTCCTGGGACAGGAGGACAGGGATCTATTGATTGGAGGGAGGGGATTTAGAGAACTTGGTGGGGTCAGAGAAGTTTAAGGGTTGTAGGAGAGGTCGTCAGTAGCAATAACAACTTAATCCAGTGGTTCTGTGAGTAAATTGCTGAAATGCATGCAGATCCTTCGGGACTGGAGAGTGAATAGGCTAATGTTTAGGAGTAAAAGGAGAACTGGGTTGATGTATAGGCAGGCAGCTAATGATCTGGAAAAATCTGGGTCGTTATCACCAAGGTGTCAGAAAGCCACATCAATTCGGTGTTCTCCACTGTGGGTTCAGGCTGGGCCACAGGGAGAGGGAAGATGAAAGAAAGGCCGCTTCTCAGCCCCAGCAGTTTGGGAGAGAAATCTACATGCCTGGTGGGTGGACAGTAGACAGTGGTTCTCATGTTCGATGCTCTTGGCTGACCGAGGTAACTCAACAGAGAAGGGATCTGTATGTCCGTTGGCAACTCTCCATCCTGGGCGATGTTAGATGATCTGTGCCTCTAAATGCAACCTTGGTGTTCTGGCAGGTAAATTTGAAAAAGAAAATCTAGTGAATTGAGATGAAACTTTCATACATCATTTGGACGATAATGTTTTACAAGTCTCTCAATCAGGATAACACACTGAGGAAAGAGATAAGTGTAATTTAATTGAGACATAGTCTCAGAGAGAACTCCATTACCCACTAGTCATGGATGAGATTAAATATGTTGGGTGCTTTTCACTGGTAACTGGATAAATCAATCAGTAGTGTTAATGAACATAGGAAGAGTACAATAAAGTTAGCAATAATAATAATAATAATTGGGGTATCTAAGTGCTTATTATGTGCCATGCACATATGCCATGCACTAATCGCTGGGGTGGATACAGGCGAATCAGGTTGGACGCAGTCCCTGTCCCACATGGGACTCACAATCTTAGTCTCCATTTTACAGATGAGGTAACTGAACCATAGAGAAGTGAAATGACTTGTCCAAGGTCATGCCATAGTCAAGTGGCAGAGCTGGGGTTTAGAACCCAGGTCCTTCTGACTCCTAAGTCCATGCTTTATTCATTAGGCCACACTGCTTCTCTGATAGTCCCTACCCCAAGACGTTTACAGTCTAGTAAGGAAGACAAACATTTTATTTTACCTGTACATATCTATTCTATTTATTTTATTTTGTTAATATGTTTGGTTTTGTTCTCTGTATCCCCCTTCTAGACTGTGAGCCAACTGTAGGGTAGGGATCATCTTTATATGTTACCAACTTGTACTTCCCAAGCGCTTAGTACAGTGCTCTGCACACAGTAAGTGCTCAATAAATATGATTGATTGATTGAAACATCAGTTACAAAAAGGAGGAAGCAATTGAGTTTGTCGGAAGAGCATTCTGTAATTTCCCTTTAATATTTTATCCAAAACCTATAGTGAAAATAGGTTTTATGGAAGACCTGAGAGAATAGTTAAGCTCTGTTTCCATGTGTTAGGGTGAAATAAATGTTCAGAGGGCTATTAATTAACCTTGGGTCCCAGAGTCAACAATTGGAGAGAGAGGGCTCCTGGTTTTCAGGAACCTTAGGTGTAGTAGACATGGCTGCTGAAATCTGTGTGGCTTTAGTGGCCTCATTTTGTCACCTATTAAATAAGGTTCACCACCGTGGTTTCTCTGTAGGAATCTGTGAGAAAGTTGTTCTGGCACCTCTGCTGTCCAGGTCGGTGGATCATTTGCTTAGTAGATGCTCAACAGAGAGACAGCCAATGAGTCTGGCCCAGGAGAAGCAGCATGGCCTAGAGGATATAGGACGGGCATGGGAGTCAGAAGGACCTGTATTCTAATTCTGGCTCTGCAATTTGTCTGCTGGGTGACCAGGGGCAACTCACTTCACTTCTTTGTACCTCAGCTACCTCATCTGTAAGATAGGGATTAAGACTCTGAGCCCCAAGTGGGACAGGATTTGTGTCCAACCTGGTTAACTTCTATCTACCCCAGAGCTTAGTACAGTACTAAGTACATAGCAAGTGCTTAACAAATACCATTAAAAGAGGAGAAGATCCTCATTGGCTGGAAAAAGATCAAAAGAGGGAGGGAGGGACCCTAGCTGCCTCCACCCAGCAGAAAAGAGCTCCCTTAGGCTCTCTCGCCACCCCTCACACAGCTCCAGGGAATCCAGGTGGTCAGGTGTGCCAGGGCTGCTTCTGAAGAAAAGAGGAACAGGATCTATGAATGAAAACAACTTTAGTAGTTAAGCATTTGTAGGTGTGAACCCGAACAATCAAGTTGCTGCAAGGTTTTGCCAATGGTTGTCTGGACTCCCCCACTACCTTCAGGGATGGAGAAAGGCTCCATGTAGAGAAATTTCCAGTGTTCAACCTTCCGGCTTCTGGGCATTCTTGGTCCCAGCAAACAGAACATATGGGTCGGAATGTTTTGTAACTCAAGGAAAGAACAATATATAAACAGGATTGTAATGAGAAGCAGTGTGGCTTAGTGGGATAAACACAGGCCTGGAATCCAGAATACTTGAGTTCTAATTCTGGGTCTGCCAGTTGCCTGCAAGTAACATAACTTCTCTGTGCCTCAGTTTTCTTATCTATAAAATGGGTATTCAGTACCTGTTCCCCCTCCTGCTTAGACTGTGAACCCCACTTGGGAAAGGGACTGCGTCTAGCATATCTACCCCAGGGCTCAGAACAGTGCTTGACACCTGGTAAGGGCTTAACAAATGCTCCTCCTTCTCCCCCTCCTTCTCTTCTGCCTCTTCATCCTTCATCCTTCCTTCTCTTCCTTCTTCTTTCTTTCTGAATAATCAGATTGAGTTCAGTAGGTGTCGTCCTAATGAAAGTTGAATCAACCAATTAATTGTATTTATTGAGCTTGTACTCTGTGCTCTGCACACAGTAAGCACTCAATAAATACGATTGAATGAATGTGCAGAACACTGGACTAAGCACTTGGAAGGGTAGAGTATAACAGTTGGTGGGCACGGTCCCTGCCCACAGTAAGCTTACAGAATGACAGGAGGGCTAGGAGTTCTCATAAAACATAATTTCAGTGTTAGAAGTCAAGTACAGTGCTTGGCATTTAGTAAGTGCTTAACAAATACCACTGAAAAACAAAGTCTTCAAGACAGCTCAGATCAAGGTTCCAAGCCACAAAACTACAATTGGCATCTAGGTGACACTGAGAAAGTTAGTCTACCAGAATTAGAGGTTCCATCTATGAAAAATGCAGGTAGCTTTAGGTATTTCTCAAATGCTCAGCATTCCATCACACAAATTTAGGGGAAAGAATTAGGATAGAAACGGAGAAAACTAAATGAGATCCAAATACTTACATACCACTAGTTGTATGGACTTGCTTGGAAAAACAATGTAATGGTTCCTCTTGATATAAAAATTGTGGTATTTGTTAAGTATAGAACCTGTTCCGTGCACTGTATTAAATGCTGGGGTAGGTACAAGATAATCGGGATGGACACAGTCCTTGTCCTATGTCCATCCTCATTGTGCGGTCTTTCCTTCCAACCTCCCTAAATTTCCTTCTAATTCCCCATTTAGCTATGGAAACTCCCCCCGAGTTTTGTAACTTCTCTAACTTGTCCCTCTAATACATTTGTCTTTTTCCTGTAATAACATTTCAGGGATCCTGAATTTGTCATACATGAATTTATCCAAACTTTTCTTGACTTGATGTAATCTACCTCTGCACCATCCTAGGATAACCCATTCTACATCCTCACTTTTTGGAATAATCATAGTGAGCAGCACTATAAATTGAGAGGTAATTTATACTCTTTGAGCCTCTTTCCCATTGACTCTCGCAGGAAACCTAAACAAAGAATAGCCTTTGGCTGTGTGTAGACCAAGAATCGTAAAATACTTTTTTGCCGAGATCTCTAAGGCTTTGCTGTCTAAAAAGCTATTATTTTATTGGATGAAATTCTCATCTAAATTCTGAGCTGCTGTTTGCCCGGTTTGTGTAACGTAATCAAAATATCAGAAGGCTGTTTTATGGAAAGAAAAATACTAATGTACATGTATAATTTATGGATTGTGTAGGCAAAAGTGGGCTTGCTGGTTTTGCCCCAAGAAGCCCTGCTAGGAAATGCTAAGGCTCTGGCACACATCAACAAAAATGACAAAGAAAACTGTGGTATTTGTTAAGAGTCCACTATATGCCGAGCACTGTACTAAGCACTGGGATAGATAAAAGATCATCAGGTCCCACAAGGGGTTCACAATCTAAGTAGAAGGAAGAATAGGTATTGAATCCTCGGTTTACAGATGAAGTAACTGAGGCACAGAGAAGTTAAGTGACTTTCCCAAGGTCACACAGCACACAGGTTGGAGAACCAGGATTAAAAACCCAGTTCCCCTGACTCCCAGGTTGCTCTTTCAACTAAGGTATCATCTGAGTCATTCAGCCCCCACTCTAGATTGTAAGCTCCTTATGGGCAGGGAATGTATCTACTAACTCTGTTTTATTGTGTTCTCCCACGCACTTAACATTCTCCCAAACTAAACATTCAATAAGTACAATTAATTGACTGTTTGGTTGATATGAGACATTAGCATGAGAGGTTTGTAACTTCACTTACCTGCTGCGTGATCTTGGGCAAGCCACTTAACTTCTCAGTGCCTCAGTTCCCTCATCTGCAAAATAGGGGTTCAATATGCATTCTCCTCCTACTTAGACTGTAAGCCCCCTATGGGACCTGGCTATCTTGGATCTACCCTCATGCCTATTACAGTGCTTGGCACATAAGTGCTTAACTAATGCTAACTTTCTCACTGTACCTTGATCTCGTCTATCTCACTGCCGACTTCTTGCTGACATCCTACCCCTGTCCTGAAATGCCCTTCCTCCTCATATCAGACAGATAATTGCTCTCCCCCACTTCAAAACCTTACTGAAGGGACATCTCCTCCAAGATACCTTCCCTGACTCAGCCTTCCTCTCCTCTTCTCCCACTCCCTTCTACACCGCTCTTACTTGATCTTATTCATTCTCCCTCCCATCCCCACAACACATATGTATATATCTGTAATTTGTTTATTTACATATTGTAAACATTTTGTAAATATATTTATATTAATGTTTGTCTCCCCCTCTAGACTGTGAGCTCGTTGTGGGCAGGAATGTGTCTGTTGTTATATTGTACTCGCTCAAGAGTTCAGTACAGTGGTTTGCAAACATTAAGTTCTCAATAAATACAATTGAATGAAAGAATGAATTGAACAAATAACACAATTATTAGATAGAGAGAGCCATCTGGAGGGAGTGGAAACTCTGGCACCGTGGAAGATTTCCAGCATGGCCTAGATCTGAGAGCATCTTCTGCCTCTGAAATTCAACCAAATTCCTCCCAGAAACTTTTTTTTTTTTTAATTCCAAGGAGAAAGAAGCTACCAGATATTTCCTAAGGCATCATCATGTAAGGGCAAGTTGTTGGGGAGATTTTTTTTTTAAAAGCCAAAGATGTGGCATTCAGAGCCCCTCTGGGTATGGGTTCTGCAGAGAATTACAATCCAGGTCAGAGCTACAGTTAGGCCAGAGTCCCGTGCTTGCCCAGGATATAAAGAGGAAAGTCTTCCCACTTTCCCTTCAAGTGTAAGGAGCCTTTCAACTCAAGTGGCCAGCTGCATGGTGGGTTTCGTGCCACACAGGGAGACCCAGCCAGGATGAAAAGATGCCAGAGTCCTTGTCCTCTGATTTCAGACAGGGAAGAGTCCTTGCTGCAAGGGATCAAAACGAAATCCTTCGGTGGCAAAGGAATGTTCGCCCTTATTAACACTTTCTGAAAATAAGTGTTGTGATGCCTTTAAGCGAAGGATGACCGCAAATTTTCTTTTTATCTAAAGCAAGTTCATTCCACTAGCACACCGTAATATAAAAGCTGTATTAGGCCTCAAATCTGATCTACACCGTTACGTTTCTACTTTTCATAAAGGCAGCATTGGCCAGAAAGGCAAAAAAAGATGACCTTTCGTAATTACTTTTGCTGAGTCTTAATTGGATTATGTGCATGTGCTGAGTCAGTGTTCCTGTGGCAAAGTTAAAAACTTAGAAAAACTACTTTGTAGCCAAATCAGTGATCAGGTGATAAGTTCAGTCCTCTTGACTATGCCCCTTAAATTTCTGATAAATGGCAAAAAGTGTGATTCAGATGACTTTTTAAATTCCTGCCTGTGGCCACCCCACCCTAGAATTCTGTCTGGGAGCTGTTTTGGGTACCATTGTGTCAGACTGGCACAAGCAATACAATTTCTGGGTCAGACTAATGGTCCAACAGCCCAGTGCTCTCATCTCTGGTGGTGGCGAACAGGAGGCTTGAAGGACCAGTGATCTCCCTCCTTGCTATCCATCCTCATGGCTGTAAATGAGCTGCCATCCCTAAATAGCCTATTCTCCATCCTTTGATCAAATGCCTCCCCAGCTGAGTGAGGCTGCATCCCGAAGGCCTGGGGTGCCGATAGGCTGACTGTGCTCGAGAACCACAGTTGAATACATCACTTAAAAGTAAACCATAACTCAGTGGAAAATGCCAAGAACTGGGAGTCCAGATTCCAGATTAAATACGATTGAATTCCTGGGTTCCAAACTAAGTCCTGCTATGGACCCCCTTTGGGACTTTGGGCTTAAGCTGTCTGGGCCTCAGTTTCCTCCTCTGTGAAATGGGGATAAAATAAAATGTGTGCCCCATTTGGGAGAGGGACTGTGTCTGATTTCAAAACCTTGTATCTATCCCAGTACTTAGCACATAATAAATGTTTAATAAGTTTCATGATTAATCTACTAGTAAAGCAGTACCTCATTAACTTGATCTCCACTTATGTACATGTCTGTAATTTATTTATATTAATGTCTGCCTCTCCCTTTAGACTGTAAGCTCATTGTGGACAGGGAATGTATCTGTTATATTGTACTCTCCCATGTGGTTAGTACAGTGCTCTGCACACAGTGTGAGATCTGTAAATGCAGTTGACTGACTGACTGATTAATGCTACCATCGGCATTCCAATTGTCAGTAAGAGCAAATGTTCACTTCCGCTGTTGCAGCTTGCCTTTTTTTATGTAATTTAAATGCTTACGCTGTGTCAGATGCTGTACTAAGTGCTGGGGTAGATACAAGCTAATCAGGGTGGGCACAGTTCCTGATTTGTGGGGCTCACAGTCTTAATCCCCTTTTTACAGATGAGGTAACTGAGGCACAGTGAAGTGACTTGTCCAAAGTCACACAGCAGACAAGTGAGAGCTGTGATTAGAACCCAGGTCCTTCTGACTCCCAGTCCCATGGTCTATCCACTAGGCGCCATTGCATTTCTCTCACTTTTCCAACGAATCTACCTGACTTTACCCTTGACTTCAAACAATCAGTCAAACGCATTTGTTGAACACTTATTGGGTACAGAGCACTGTAGTAAGCACGTAGGGCAGTACAATATAACAGAGTTGATAGACACATGCCCTGCCCATGATGAGCTTACAGTCTAGAGGGGAGTTTATTGTCAAGATCAAACCTGCTAGGGATTTTCTGACACTTGCTCCCATGAATCCCTCCTCATGCCAACCATTCCCTCCATCCCAAAGGACTTTCTCCTTGCCCGACTCCTTGGGCAATTTTCAGGCTGCAGCTATTTGAGTTAGCAGCAGAGATGGGATTCAAGATCAGCCCATGGATTTTCAATCTGTTATTTTGCCCTTGAGCCACAGTAGAGGCTTTAGGTCTTTAATAGTGTTGTGAAATGCAATCCCAGCTCCGCAGGAACTTCTGTAAACTGCACACTCTGCCTTTTTTAGGGCCGATTGGAGAAAAAGGAAAGGAAGGAAAATAATGATGAAGGAAAAATTGCATTGTGGTACCCCATATCTGACAGTGTATGTATACACATTAGAGAAGAAGCGTGGCTCAGTGGAAAGAGCACGGGCTTTGGAGTCAGAGGTCATGGGTTCAAATCCCAGCTCTGCCAATTGTCAGCCGTGTGACTTTGGGCAAGTCGCTTCACTTCTCTGTGCCGCAGTTACCTCATTTGTAAAATGAGGATTAAGACTGTGAGCCCACTTTGGGACAACCTGATCACCTTGTAACCTCTCCAGCACTTAGAACAGTGCTTTGCACATAGTAATTGCTTAATAAGTGTCATTGTTATTATTATTATTATTATAACTGCTTTTCTAACACCACATCATGCTGTGTCCAGAAAGATGCACGTAATTGGCAGAATGTTCCCCATATTCTAGTTGAAACACATGGTATAAACACACATTTTGGAAGAATTGACCCTATTCGTCAAGATTACCACCCTCAGATAAGGGCGCCCAGCCCTCCAAATGTAAATTAACTGGACTTTCATTTCTCTGAAAAGTCCCTTTAAAGCAGACAGGCTTTGGTTCCCAAGTCATTCTGAATTAACAGGATTTACCTATATTATATATTTAATCAATTTAAAACAATATGAGTTCTCACCTTTGGGGGAAATAGGCTGCTTCTCCTCAAGTTGTCTGGAGCAATTAAAAGTTATAAGGTGCTGCACGGAGGTAACATTGAAGATGGACTTTTATGTTCTCTGTGGAACTATTCAAGGAAACCAGCTCATTGATTTAGATGCAGCTTCTAATGACCAAAATGGTTAACTTCACTAGTTGTATCCCTTATGATTTAGCCAGTGTGTCTGAATTCAGAAGCTTGGCATGTGCCTCTTCTCACTCCCCCAATTCTTTGTCCTCCAGCTTCAGGTTACAATGTCCCCAAGTATCAGTTTTTCATTTTTCTCTTTGGGTACATACCTAATAATAATGTCCAGGATGGGAACACCTTGTTCTCCCATTAATTCAGTTTGATTTTTAGAGAATGAAAAGAACCAAGTAGTTTACGGGTTTGAAAATGATCAATAGTGGTTTAGGTCTCAAGGACCTGTCCCAAAACAACATGGTCTGTTGTAAGGAGCACGGGTCTGAGAGCCACAAGACCTAGATTCTAATCCCGGCTATGCCACGTGTCTGCTGTGACCTTGGGCAAGTCACTTAACTTCTCTGTGCCTCAGTTACCTCTTCTGTAAAATGGGGATTAAGACTGGGAACCTTAACTGGGACATAGAGTCCCAGTTAGAGAAGCAGCGTGGCACAGTGGAAAGAGCCCATGGCTTTGGAGTCAGAGGTCATGGGTTCAAATCCCAGCTCCGGTCAGCTGTGTGACTTTGGGCAAGTCACTTCACTTCTCTGGGCCTCAGTTACCTCATCTGTAAAATGGGGATGAAGACTGTGAGCCCCCCGTGGGACAACCTGATCACCTTGTAACCTCCCCAGTGCTTCAAACAGTGCTTTGCACATAGTAAACACTTAATAAATACCATCATTATTATTATTATAGAGTGACTCCAACCCGATCAATTTGTATCTTCCCCAGCACTTAGTACAGTGCTGCCTAGCACACAGTAAGTGCTTAACTCTACTGAAAGCTCATTATGAGCAGGGAACGTCTCTACTAATTCTGTTGAATTGTACTCTACTCTCCCAAGTACTTAAGGACAGTGTCCTACACAATGTAAATGCTCAATAAATACAATTGATTGATTGATTAACAAGTACCATTTAAAAAAAAATTGGTGGGCTTAGGTCAGTAAGCTACTTGTAATGATCACAAGGTTCAGGAATCACAAACCCTCAAGCGTGAGGAATCATAACAACTTGAATACATTGCCCATTAGATGAGGTCTTTTAGTCTATCTGTAGAATAAACCACATACAGAATGTGCCTTGGTTTGAAGACACATTGCTAATGGTGAGTTTATACTCAGGGATCTGAGCATCACACTAAGAATCACTTGCATTGTTTGCCCATAAAAATACCTTGAGGAGGAAGGCTACTGAGACCAGGGGTTAGGAGGAGAAATGTATATAGCCACCAATAGGACATGGGCTTGTGCTGTTTTTCCAGTCATGGTGATGGTTTATGCTGAGTAATCTGCACTCCCTTACCTGATCCCTCTGTGTCCAATGTCACGCAATGTAAGACAACTGGCAGAGTGAACGGGTGTAATCTGTTGTCACAAAACAAAATATCTTTGAGATTTCAATGGCAACAGACACCACTGAGCCCTCACCCTTTTAATAAATCATTAAATTTGATACTCGGTGACTTAGTGAGGGTTGGGGGAGACTTTGTAAAACAAAGCCAAGAGAAAAAGCAGAAGCAAGAGCAACAAAAAGATATTGTTGGTACTCCACTCAGCTAGATAGACCAGAGGCAGAGTACAACAGGAGCCTAGGCAGGTGGGGGAGAATGCATCGGGCCAGTGCAGCATCGCCAGGCAGTCATTGATGTCTATGGGAAAATCTGTAAGGACTGTTCCCAGCAATTGTCTGACTGAAAAACCACCCCCGTGCAGTAACTGGTCTGGTGAAGAAAGAACTCTATGAAACAAAATGCATGCTGCACCCATGTTCACTATCCTTCCTCCTTTGTCATCCAGAGCCATGAAATAGCCTCCAGGATGAGCCAGCTCATGGGCTACAGTGACACTGTTCTTCCTGAGAGATGACTGTTCCTATCATCGCCTATTGCCCCAGAAGGGGTAGATGTGGAAGTGACATTGGTAGAGAGCGAAGGACTGTGAGAGAAAAGATGATCAGTCTAAACAAGGTAAAGGCCCATCCTCTTCACCACACTCCACCAGCCTGGAAGAGCAGAGAAGACCTCTTCCTCAGAAGCCCCCCGTTTCTGGATCAGGCCAGTGGAAAACAAATTAAAAAGAAGACTGGTCTATCTTGCTTACTGCCTTCCTGTGGCATGAATCCAGTTTGTGCTCTATTGTCAAGAAAGATACTCACTACCAAATGCATAAAGTATTGGCAAGTAGATTGGGTTTGACGATGTCCTCCGTTACAAAAGGCATTCCTCATTTCCAACCCACAGAGGTGGTCATCTCCCGTTTCCCATTCAACTGACCAATTTCTGTGTATCCATATATCCCTAAAGGTTAAATCTCACTATATCCTCTACTTCATCACAAGCATTAATATATAAATGATAATTACTACACCACTAATTACAATCATCAGTTATGTGCCCAACATGTCACCCTAGAGGGAGTCTTCATTTTCAGTTCCCTATTAATCTTGTGAGTGATTTAGTCTTTCTTATGGACCATTGGAGTCTTGCAAGCTTTCTTGATCTTGTTTGAATAATGAAAAAGGACCATTCACCTGGGGAATAGAGGCATTTGTGTGTGTGTGTGTGTGTGTGTGTGTGAGAGAGAGAGAGAGAAAGAGATTGAGATTGAGATTTCTGGAAGTAATCAAAGATCTCTCAGTTTCTCCTTGTGTAGTCTGATCTATATTGAGAAGCTTTGTTCTCGAGGACCTGTCTCAAAATAATGTGGCCTAGCATGTGCCTGGGAGTCAGAAGGACGGGAGTTCTAATCCCGGCTCCACCACCTGTGTGCTCTGTGACCTTGGGCAAATCACTTAACTTCTCTGTGCCTCAGTTACCTCATTTGTAAAATGGGGATTAAGACTGTGAGTCCCATGTGAGACAGGGACTGTGTCCAACCTGATTAGTTTGTAACTACTCCAGCGCTTAGTACGGTGCTTGGCACATAGCAAATGCTTACCTCATACCATAAAAATGGCTATGGATATAATAGTGGCTTTGTAGAATCCCTCTGATTCTATAATTTGAAGTGTAATTCTCAAACTGATCTGGCCATCTAACGTCAGTTCCAAGATATTGAGGACCCAGTTATATGAAGTTTCATTTCTCTCATTGATTCTGAGTTTCTTATATCCTCCTGAATGTCTCATTTTCACTGATGCAAACTAATCTCTTAATGACTAGTCACTTAGAATGAGTTTCTCTTCCCATTACTAGCTCTGCTGGAAACCACCCAATTACCAGGAGGTGAGAAGCCAATAAGATAATAATCCTTTATACAAGTTTTTCATCTGACTTTTTACCATCAGTAGCAAAATGCAAGCAGTGTGGCCTACTTGAAATAGCATGGACCCGGGGGTCAATGGATGTGGGTTCTTATCCTGGTTCTGCAGCCTGTCTACTGTGTGACCTTGGGCAAGCCACTTAACTTTTTTGTGCCTCAGTTTCCTCATCTATAAAATGGGGACAAGATACCTGTTCTCCCTCCCTCTGAGACTGTGAGACCCACATTGTTGGATAGGAAAAATACCTGACCTGCTTATCTTGTATCTAGTCCTGTGCTTAGTACAGTGCTTGGCACATAGTAACCACTTAACAAGTAACACACACACACACACACACACACACACACACACACAATATTTCACCAGTTTATTAGATTGTGGGTAATTTGATTTGCTGTGACAAAAGTGTCATTCTCTCACAAAGTGTTTATATTCTGATCTGGAAAACTGGGAGCAATAATCACTGATGAATTTGTGGGGGCAAGGGGAAATTCCTTACTGTACAAATATCACTTTCACTGACTTGCTGTCCGCACTGGACAAATAGAGAATGATAATGCAGTGCAACAAAACGTATCTTTCAGATGATGATGGTGATAATGGTATTTGTTAAGCGCTTACTATGTGCAAAGCACTGTTCTAAGCGCTGGGAGGGATACAAGGTGATCAGATTGTCCCACGGGGGGCTCACAGTCTTAATCCCCATTTTACAGATGAGGTAACTGAGGCCAGAGAAGTAAAATGACTTGCCCAAGGTCACACAGCTAAGTGGCTGAGCCAGGATTCGAACCCATGACCTCTGACTCCCAAGCCCCCACTCTTTCCACTGAGCCATGCTGCTTCTCTAAGTGAATAGGTCACTGTTTGCTTTCACATACTTTCTGGTCACACCTGGGTAAGGTTTAAAAGGCTTGCTAAAGACATTGAAACTTCTAGCAGGTTATCGATATTATCATTTTTTGCATTGCTCAGTTTGTAGCTATCATTCATAGTGTGCATTTCATTTTGGATGTTCCAGAGGATTATGATATCCTTTCTTTTGAAAAGTATTCCTTCTGTTACGAGAGTTCAACCTGACCTAGTGAAAAAAGCTAGGAATTTGAAGTCGGGAGATACAGGTTCTAGTCCTGGCTCCACCATTTGCCTACTGGGAGGCTGGGTTAGTCACTTGACTTCTCTGTTCCTTAATTATCTCGTCTGTTAAAGGAGGATAAGATGCCTATTTACCCCCTTCTCAGATTGTGAGTCCAATGTGGGCAGGGACTGTGTCCAATCTGATTATCTTGTATCTAACTATCAACCAATCAGTAGTATTTACTGAATGCCTACTCCGTGAAGAGCACTGTTCTAAGCATTTAGGACAATTGAATAAAGATAGCGGACCCAGTCTTTGCCCTCAGAGAGCTTAGTAGGAGCTCAGTAAACACCATCTTTATAATTATAACTCGAAGTTATAATCTTCTCATACTGTGAAGGCTTTTTTTCTTCCAGCCCACCTTAATTTATAAAACCTTTCAGGAAGTATAACTATTGCTCCTTTCACTATTTCTGCATTTATTTCTTGCAACTTTCTGTCAACTCCTTGGAGGACCCAGTTTTAAAATTTAGGTAAGTATGCCCCACAACCTGTTTTATGTTCAACTCTGTAGAACTATATTCTATGTAGTATGATCCATGAAGATATTACTGTACATATTATATCTGCTGCTTGCATGAACTTCCTTGATGGCTGATCACAACCCCATCATACTTTCGAAGCTTTATAATCGTTTCACGGTTTTCTAACACTAGCAGGGGTCTGTTTTCATATGCATTCTGGCTAAATAAAGTATACTGATTGACTCTGCCCCAGGTAAGCATATTCTCAGTAGCCTCTTGTAGATCCAGGCTTATCTGATTTCTGTCTCTTTCATAGGCCACAGCTTGTCAAAGACCCTGATTCTGTAGAAATATTATATCCAAGTTTGGCATGATGCACTTGCAGAAAGTTTTGTCATCTTACTGAGATCATGAAAGTTAGCTCTAAACCCTTGAAGTAGCTTTTCCTTTAATGTTTGCCCGGGGATTTACTGTTGCCCCACAGAACACCATTTAGTGATTTGATCAATCAGTCAATAACATTTATTGAGTTCTTACTGTGTGCAGAGCACTGTACTAAGCACTTGGAAGAGTACCATATACCAAAGTTCGTTGGCATGTTCCCTGCCCACAATGAACTTACAGTCTAGAGGGGGAGACAGACATTAACATGAATAAATAAATTATGTATATGTACATAAGTGCTGTGGGGCTGAGGGAGGGCTGAATAAAGGGAGCAAATTCAAGTGCAAGGATGTCACCGAAGGGAATGGGAGAAGAGGAAATGAGAGCTTAGTCAGGGAAGGCCTCTTGGAGGAGATGAGCCTTCATTCTTCTTCTCCAGGAAGATCCTCAAAAGTGTATCTTTCATGGTCAGGAGATTTATGCTACCAAATTATTACCATCCACAAAAACTGTTTCACTCTGATTGGGTCAAGGCATAGAACATCAATATACTGAACTATCTTCTCATCAGGTTTCACTGAAAAAACTGTCTAAAGCTAAAGATTTTACATTTTTAGATTGTGAGCCCCACAAGGGACAGAGACCGTGACTAATTCCCACCAGTGTATTTTTTCCCAGAGCTTAGCGCAGTGCCCACACACAGTAGGCACTTACTAAATACCATTACTACTAAAGATCAGTTTTGTACCCCTAAAACACCCACTGCTCTCTAATTTCCAGTTTACTGTTCTGGTTGATTCTAAAACTTCTCACAGCCCTTGATCCTGCTCTGCTTTTCCCAAATGGTGAAATCATCCACGGAGGTGTCCATCCTGGTCTGTGCTCACAGGTCGATCATGTGGGACTTTATGATAGACTCCAGGAACTTCTGCAGTGCCAAAAGGTAACTTTAGAAAGCCTTTCCTCCCAATCAGGGTATTAAACAAACATAATTTAGAGCTTTCCTCAATCAGCTTGATCTGCCAAAATCCTGAAGAGGCGTCTCATTTGCTGAAAAATTTTGCATTTGCAAATTAGGCTATATTCTCTATTCTAGTTGGCAATTTGAAATGTTCCCTTTTTACTGCCCTGTTGCAGTCTCTAGGATCCAAACATAGACACAGCTGGCCCTTGGGGGTTTCCATAATGGCCAGGAAGCACAGCCATCCCATTTCATTGGCTCCTGAATCTTTGAGTAATGTGCCTTTTCCCCTCCCTTGCTAAGCTCTGCTTTAACTTTAACATGAAAATAAAGCACTTCTAAAATCCCACCTCCTCCAGGAATCACTCCCAATTAGTTTTCTAAGTCCCAAATCCTATCAATGTGACAGATTCTTGTATTTATTCTCCTGTTAGCACGTATCTATTTATGGATATTTAGTTGTGCCTTCAGTGATCAATTCTGATTGGTTCTGATATTTTACCTTGGCATATAATAATTGTGGTATTTGTTAAGTGTTTACTATGTACCAGGCATTGTACTAAGTGCTGGGGTGGATACAAGTAAATTGGATTGGACACAGTCCCTATCCCACATGGGGCTCACAGTCTTAATCCCCCAGATGAGATAACTGAGGCACAGAGGAGTGAAATGAATTGCCCAAGGTCACACAGCAGATAAGTGGTAGAACTGGGATTAAAATTAATGTCCTCTGCCTCCGAGGCCCTTGTTCTTTCCATTAGAACATACTGCTTCTATGACTTATGTTCATATCTATGAATTATATATTATCAATTATTTATTGATATTAATATGTCTCCCCCACTGGACTGTAAGGTCATGGTGGGCAGAGAATGTGTCTACCAATTCTGTTGTATTCATCCAGGTATATTTAGTATAGTACTCTGAACGCAGTAAGAACTTAATGCCATTGATGATGATGATGCTGCTGACTACATTGCTTTCTGGGTGTGCAAATATTTCAGAAAAAACTTATCTAGTATTGTTTCTAAATTGATTAAATAGAAAAGCAGTGTGGCCTAGTGGAAAAATCACTGACCTGAGAGCCAAAAGACCTGGGTTCTAATTCTAACCACCACTTGTCTGCTATGTGACCTTGGGCTGGACATTTAATTTATCTGGGCCTCAGTTACCTCATCTGTAAAATAGGGATTATGACTTTGAGTCCCTTGTGGATCATGGACTGTGTCCAACTTGATTAGCTTGTATCTATCCTAGCACTTAACATAGTGCCTGGCACATTGTAAGCACTTCGCAAATACCACAAAAAGAAAAAAATGCATGCATTTTCTCTCTAATAAGAATTTTATGTTAGAAAATACAGATTAGTGAAGGTATTTGGGGCCTGCATATGAAAAAGGTGTGTACATTGTCTTGACAGCTCAAGACGGTAACTGAAAACAAATCCCACTATACTATGTTTCTGTGATGGAAACAAAATCCACTGAATGATACTATATAAACCACTGGATATTCTTCAAAGCAAATCACCCACACATGTTTCTAGACTGTGAGCCTGTTCTTGGGCCCACATTGTCTGTATTTGTTGCTGAATTGTACTTTCCAAGCGCTTAGTAAAGTGCTCTGCACACAGCACACAGTAAGCATTCAATAAATATGATTGAATCAATGTCCTTCTTTCCATCATCACCATTTTTTTCCCTTGGAAATAGAACCAAAGTTTATTTTATGAATTTAAGTACAATCTTGGAAGACACAAGTATTAAATAATCCTCAGAAAGGCACAGGATGGCAAATGTGAGCAAGTTTATATTCTGATTAACTTTATTTCCTTGGGCTTAGTTATAAATCTTAAAAAACTGACAACATTCAGTTTCCATTTTTTCTCATCAGTTGTGTATTCTTGGTTGGGCAAAATATGTCATAATATTTAATTAAATAATATTTCCATCATCCTCGATCAGAATTCAATGTCTTTTAAAATTTGATTTTTCAAATTAATACCCTCTCCAACTTGCACAAATGAGAAAAGACTCATTTAACGAAAAAGAAAACAATTTCTGGGATTTGTTATTTAAAAAGAACTTCATGGAAGAGCTGGAAGAAAAGAAAGTTCATCCATGAAGTAGGAGGAAGTTATAAATCAACTACAGGATCTTTAGATATATTGGAACAGTGAACTAAAAATCAATCATTAATATTGATTTCAAGACAATGTTGGAGATTCAGCAAAAGTTGTTCTTCGCATGGGGTGGATGTTTTTAGGACTAATATCCTGGCTCAAAATAACTTGTTTAATTTTCTCATCATAAGCCTTTTCTGCCTCTAGTCCCTCTTCATATTCTCTCCACTCCTCTTCTTTGGCTGTGGTCCGGGCCTGCTCTTGGTGGGCTATTTGAGCTTTCAGATGCTCCCGGTACTCCATGGCCAGGTGGGCTCGTCTAGAAATAATAGAAATGTCAGGATGCAAAATCTGAAAGTGGAGCATTCAGATTCCCTTTGCATACCGCTCTCCGATCCTCTTCTGCAAAGTCAAATGATTCTTCCTGCCATTAAAGCTGATTAGCAAGTAAGTCCAAAAAAAACCCCTTAAAATAATCAATTATATATAATGCCAATTTTACAGGAAACATTGCACTTCAGAAAGTTCCCGGATCCATTTTTATCATGCTTGACATTCCCAAACACAACTGGCCGGAGGTTGGGGGAGATGAGAAAGGAGGGGACAGAAGGAAAAAACAGAAGGATGAATACATAATCCATGAAGAATCCATAGGTTCAAGCCTAGACTGGGAGAAGAGTGTAAAAGACCCTCCCTTCTTAGAAGTAATGAAGATGTCTTTCTGAGGTCAAATGATCTGCTCAGGTAACTCCATGGTCTAGACTGTAAGCTCATTGTGGGCAGGGAATGTGACTGTTAATTTTGTGGTATTGTGCTTTCTCAATTGCTTAATACAGTGCTCTGCACTTAGTAAGCACTCAATAAATACAATAGATGGATTGATTGGGGCCACCGTTTAAAATTTCTTCTACCTTCTTCACAGGGGTATAGGAATGACTGCTATGAGTTAAGTAGAAAGACTTTCTGAGGGCCTTAGCTGTATATATATATATACTACATATATATATGTAGTATTTGTGGAGCGCTATGTGCCAGCTGGGTAAATACACACTATGCCAGGCACTGTACTAAATGCTGGGTAAATACACACTACTCAAGTTGGACACGGACCATATCCCACAGCCTTTTCTCTATTTTACTGAAGAGGTAACTGTGGCACAGAGAAATTCAGTGATTGACTGCATTATGATCTGTTAGAAATGACATTTGGTATATCCTTATGAGAGTTACACTTATTTTTATGTGTGGATTCTCTCTTGTTTTCAGTAGAAAATAAGACAGGTGGAAGCTTGGCTTGGGACAACATGAAGGGCTGAGACGCGCCCGATGTACATCCCAATGGGGAGAGAGTGAAGTTTGACTTGAAAACTTGTATTTACCCCAGTGTTTAGAATAGTGCTCAACTCATAGTAAGTGCTTAATGAATGCCATAAATAGAGAGAGAGAAAAGGGACATAAGATCAGGCACGAATTGGTAGGCAGAAACACAGACATGACCCAAGGAAAAGGGTCTTGCTCTAACATTGCTGGAGTCCACGATCTGCCAGTTTTGTCAGCACTTGTTTGTAAAGAGAGAAAAGAAAGATGAGGGGAAGGTAGGAGGAAGAGGGCCTTAGCTGTCAGAGTTAGTGCTCTTTAAAGGCAGCCCTTGTTTTTCAGTTCTAAATAGGGACAAAACCACCTCATCTTGATTTGGGAGAAGAGTACTATGAATAATCATCTGTGCCAAATTCATAATGAGCTGAGTGGATAATAAATAGCATTCTTTTCACTATAAGAAAGCAGAGAAAGAGTGTTATTGTACCTCGCATTATGTTCCATTTCTTCCTGGTTAAGTTTTTTAAGACTTTCTTCAATTTGTTCTTGCTCCTGAGCTAGTTCTTCTTGCTGTTTTGCATTTATTTCCACTGAAAAAGATAAAAGTAAATTCATTTCCAACCTTCAGGATATCAATGGTCCGAAACACAAGTTTTACAAGCAAAATAATGGCTTGCCATTATTTGAGGGATGGCTTAGGTAAGGTCCTGTCTGGCTGCGGGACAATTGGCCTGAAGATCTTTCGAGACTGTATAAGCCTCCTCGCTGGTTTTCCTATCTCCAGCCTCTCCTCTCTTCAGTTCACACTCCTCTCTGCTTGGACGGATCATCTTGAAACACCACTCAGCTGATGCCTCTCCACTCATTAGAAACCCCCATTGGCTACTCACCTCCCTCTGCATCAAGCAGACACTCCTTTACATTGGCTTCAAGGCTCATCATAGTTCTGTCCATGTTTCATACTGGCTCTCTTTAATCACTACTCCTCAGCTTGGACACTGTTGCTTCCTAGGTCATTTACCTCCCTCTTGATCCTACTACCTCTGACCTTTGCTCATACTCTCCCCCAGCCTGCAGCTTCCTCTCCATTCCCAATTTGTCATCTCCACATCTTCAAAGCTTTCCTAAAATCATCATCATCAATGGTACTTATTGAGCACTGTCCATGTGCAGAACGCTGTACTAAGTGGGTGGGAGAGTACATATTCCTTGCCCAAAGTAATTTTACAATCTAAAATCCCACCTTTCAGGAAGACTTCCCTGTTTAATTCGTAGTACCCTAAATGTGTCAACCCAGTAGCCACCCTTAATGCTTAGGAATGTCTTAGTGCTATGCCTAGCCTTAATAATTACATACAATGAATGATACATGCTATTGTTAATTCGGCTATTTCATTCTGACATATACTTCAATCCATCAATCCATGGTATTTACTGAGAGCCTACTGTGTGTGCAGAGCACTGTACTAAGCACTTGGGAGAGTACAGTACAAAAGAGTAATTGTAGATGATTCATGCCCATAAGGAGTTTACAGACAGTTCTTTCTCCTGCTCCTACTATTTTAAAAAACTATATGTCTATCTGTCTGTCTCTCCATTATATTGTCAGGTCACTAAGGGCAGGAAACATGGGCCTTGTTTCTGTTGTATCCTCCCAAGCACTTACTACAGTGCTTCATGCTCAATAAACCTAGCATTCAGAAAGTGTTCAATAGTACCACAAATTGGTTGATTAGGACCTCTTCCACTCCTAGAATCTATGGATATAAAAATTCTAGGTTTTTTTTCTATTCTATTTAAGTGCTTTCTAGGTGCCAGGCACTGTACTAAGTGGTGGGGTAGATAAGATAATTAGTTTGGACACAGTCAGTGTCCCATATGGACTTCACAGTCTTAATGCCCATTTACAGATGAGGTAACAGAGGCACAGAGAAGTTAAGTGACTTGCCCAAGATCATACAGCAAAAAAGAAGCATGGCCTAGTGGACAGAGCACCAGCCTGGAAGACAGGAGGACCCCTCGTCCCCCTCTCCATCCCCACATCTTACCTCCTTCCCTTCCCCACAGCACCTGTTTATATGTATATATGTTTGTACATATTTATTACTCTGTTTATTCATTTATTTTACTTGTACATATCTATTCTATTTTATTTTGTTAGTATGTTTGGTTTTGTTCTCCGTCTCCCCCTTTTAGACTGTGAGCCCACTGTTGGGTAGGGACTGTATATGTGGCCAATTTGTACTTTCCAAGTGCTTAGTACAGTGCTCTGCACATAGTAAGTGCTCAATAAATACGATTGATGATGATGATGATGATCTCAGCTCCACCACTTGTGGATCTTGGACAAGTCATTTAACTTCTTTGTGCCTCAGTTACCTCATCTGTAAAATGACGATTATGACTGTGAGCCTAACAAGGACAGGGACTGTGTCCAACGTGATTAGCTTGTATCTACCCCATCACTTAGTACAGTGTCTGGCACATAGTAAGCAATAAAAAAAACCATTAAAAAAATAGTGACAGAGCGGAGATTAGAACCCAGGTCCTTCTGACTCTCAGGCCCATGCTCTATCCACTAGGACACACTGCTTCTCTATTGTTATTCTCTATGATTTTTTTCCATGAATAATTGCAGTCAGAGATTGATATTTTCATCTGTCAGCTTGATGTTTACTAGGCGGGGTGGGCATAGTGGAGTTAGAGCCCGTGCTCTATCCACTAGGACGTACTGCTTCTCTATAGTTATTCTCTATGATTTATTTCCATGAATAATTTCAGTCAGAGATTGATATTTTCATCTGTCAGCTTGATGTTTACTAGGCGGGGTGGGCATAGTGGAGTTAGACAGGGCAGCTGATAAAAAGCTTGTGGGGAAAACTCCAAGGTTGTTGGTTTGGGAACGCTCCTCGAACCAGTACGAAACTGAAGCTTTTCCCTGATATATGGTAGCCAGCTGGAAAATCAACACATCTACCAGATGACTGGGATTTTGGCAGAATTTGAGCTTGACTGGTTCTCCATCTACTCTGCACTAAGAACCAGTACTTATCTGGAACCAGAGAGGGTATCCTTCACATCTGAAAGATGTCACCTCTCCCTCTCCCCCTTGTCCCCCTCTCCATCCCCCCCATCTTACCTCCTTCCCTTCCCCACAGCAGCTGTATATATGTATATATGTTTGTACATATTTTTTACTCTATTTATTTATTTATTTATTTTGTTTGTACATATCTATTCTATTTATTTTATTCTGTTAGTATGTTTGGTTTTGTTCTCTGTCTCCCCCTTTTAGACTGTGAGCCCACTGTTTGGTAGGGACTGTCTCTATATGTTGCCAATTTGTACTTCCCAAGCGCTTAGTACAGTGCTCTGCACATAGTAAGCGCTCAATAAATACGATTGATGATGATGATGATGATCTGGCTTTGGTGTCAACCTGAAGACTGACTCACAGGCTATTGGGAGTGACGTTTTCTGTGGTATCTGTTAAACACTTATTAAGTACCAGGCACTGTACTAATCACTGAGGGTAGATACAAGATAGTCAGGTCAGGCACGGTCCCTGTCCCACATGGGGCTCATGGTCTTAATCCCCATTTTACAGATGAGGTAACTGAGGAACAGAGACATGAAGTGACCTGCCCAAGGTCACAAAGTAGACAAGTCACAGAGGTGGGATTAGAACCCATGTCCCTCAGACTTCCAGTCCCATCCACTAAACTACACTGCTTCCATCCTTTGGGTTCTGGTATCCTTTGGGGTCTAGGCATTTGTCAACCCAATGGCTTTGCCTATAGGCTAGGCTTCAGGTTGGCACATGCCTGGAACCCAGAGGATACCAGAGTCAGTAAATGCTGGCTGTAGCTGACGATTGGCATATGGAAAACTCCTTAGCTTTAACATCAGGTCTTAGCCCAAATGTCCATAATGACTAGGAACAGGAATTATTTTCTAAAACTAGGATCTTGAGATTAGATCAAGTGCAATAGGGCTCCCAATTTTGAGAATTGATCTTGGAATTTGCCCCAAGGATATATCCCTGCATAAGAGATGCATTTCCTAGCTGACCCAATATTCGTATAGTTCAGGCATGCTCAGTGAAATTTGAAGATAGTCAAAAAAGGGCTATGTAGCTAAAATGCCTCTTCAGGCTCCCTGTAAAGGAATTTTTGTGTGAAAGAGGTATCAGCCGTTTGTAAACCCATTTGTTCTAGGAAAGAACAGAATCATAGGCTCAGCCACCTCAATAGGGCAGGTTCATACTTAAACTACATCCAGGTGAGTATTCTTTCTAGTTAATCACCATTCTAGTTTTTGACAATCACTGCAGTTAGAAGTCTGCCTGTGTCAAATTCTTTGTATTACAATTTAAATCCATCTCTTGTGATTATAGCACTAGAGAAACAGCGATGCCAATAGAAAGAGACTGAGCCTGGGAATCTGGAGGCCTGGGTTCTAATCTCAGATCCACCACTTGCCTGTGGTGTGATCTTGGACAAGTCACTTAATTTCTCTGTGCCTAAGTTTCTTCGTCTGGAAAATGTGGATTAAATGCATGTTCTCCCTTCCCCTTAGATTGTGAACTTTATGTAGGGCAGAGGGTATAATTGAGCACTTAAAAATTACTATTAATGATAATAGAGGAACAGGAGAACAACCACTCTTTTGCAGTCACTTCCAATTTCTTTTAAGATTTCTCCCAATATTGTCAAGAGACTTTCTAAGCCTCCTGGCATTTTTCCCACGGAGATATTTGAGTGCTTTAAACAACATGCTCTCCATCAATCAGTCATATTTACTGAGCACTTACTGTGTGCAGAGTGTACTGTTCTAAGCACTTGGGAGAGTACAGTGTAACAGTTGGTAGACACATTCCCTGCCATAATCTAGAGAAAAACCTTGTTGGTTAATTAGAACAAAGAGAAGAAAAAGCATAATCATGATATAGTATGGTTTTATAAAGTTGCTGCGATTAAGAGATTGGAATTATATCCATACATATTACGGTACTTAAGTTTCTTACACTTTTTTTGAATTTGTAGCTGCCGGGTATCCATAATGTCTTTCATTAGTTGTTTTCTTGCTTCCTTTGCCAGTCTTAATTGCTCAGCCTTCTTTGCCCATGATCTCTCCATCTCTGCCTTCACTATTTGTTCCAATTCTTTCTCCTGAAGTTTCTCCTCTTCCAGCAGCTGGGCTTTGTATTCCAGATAGAGCTTCTGTTCCTTAAGCAGAACTTCCTGCAGAACACAAGGGAGGTGATTCAGATATTTTGATAATGAAGCCTCAGTCCCCCAAATAAGAAGTATAAAGGGATTTTAGTTTGATTTCATTCACATTAATTTAGTTAAAATAATCCTGTTTAACATTATAATAACGTTGGAAAAGATTGATTTTGGACTAATGTTGTTTCAGAGCATTAGATTACAGTTCATATTGTTTTTCAAGATGCAAAGATGCTTTATGAAATAGGATAATATTTTAATACTTCATTTAAATTGTGTATATAGAAGATTTCTTTGTGAAACCCAACTATTGACCATATTTGTATCCTGAGTTAAGAGATCACTGCTGTGACGATGGATGGAATTTGCCTATGTCTTTCAATAGGGATGCTTGGTGGTTAGAGCACTTAAATAAGTCAGAGTTTTAGGTTCTGTTTCAGAAATTCATTACGGAGCCTAAAAAGTAGTGATTTAAGACTGAATTCCATCCTTCTTCATAAACTCACAGGGGATTAGAGTTGGAAGACACTCTGTCAGAACATCTACTCTGACCTCATGCTTCCAATGTAAATGGTCAAATGCCAAGACCATTAAAGATTTCCAGGGATGGAGCTTCCACCACCCTTCTTCTAGTATTTGATCCCTTTGAGGGCCAAAACGTTTTTCCAAATAACCAACCAAAATCCCACAAGCTTTAATTTAAGCTCATTTTCTCTTGTCCATAGAGGACATGGAGAACAACTGGTGAGCCCTATCTTGACTTAGCCAGGATTTTTTATGGCATTTGTTAAGCTCTTATACTATCATCAGCCAGGCACTGTATTACACACTGGGGTAGATACAAGATAACCAGGATGGACATAGTCTCTTTCCTATATAAGGCTCACAGACCCCATTTTACAGATGAGGTAACTGAGGCACAGAGAAGTAAAGTGACTTGTTCAATGTCACACAGCTGGTATGTGGAGGAGCTGGGATTAGAACCCAGGTCCTCTAACTCCCAGGCCCATCCTCTTTCCACTAGACCATCTAGCTTCTCAGAATTTAATGAGGATAAATTAATCAATCAATTGATCAATCAGTGGCATTTATTGAGCATTTACTGTGTGCAGAGATGGAGATGTCTTGAAGGCAGGAGGAGACATGAGCCTGAAGGGAGGGAGAGAGAGCAGGGGCAGAGATGTAGATTTGGGTGTCATCAGCATAGAGATTATAGTTGAAGCCGTGGAAGTGAATGAATTCACCAAGGGACTGAGTGTAGATAGGGAACAGAAGGGGGCCAAGAACTGACCCTTGAGGAACCCCTACAGTAAGGGGATGGGAGGGGGAGGAGGAGCCCACAAAGGAGACTGAGAATGAATGGCTGGAGAGGAGAACCAGGAGAGGACAGAGTCTGTGAAGCCAAAGTTGGATAGCATGTTGAGGAGAAGGGGATGGTCCACAGTGTTGAAGGCAGCAGAGAGGTCAAGGAGGATTAGGATAGAGTAGGAGCCATTGGATTTGGAAAGAAGGAGGTCATTGGTGACATCTGAGAGGGCAGTTTTGCTGGAGTGTCGGGGATGGAAGCCAGATTGGAGGGGGTCTAGGAGAGAGTTGGAGTTGAGGAATTCAAGTAAGTGAGTGTAGATGACTCATTCTAGGAGTTTGGAAAGCAAGGGTAGGAGGGAGATAGGGCAATAACTAGAAGGGGCAGTGGGGTCAAGAGAGGGTTTTTCTAAGATGAGGGAGATGTGGGTATGTTTGAAGGCAGAAGGGAAGGAACCAGTGGAGAGTGAGCGGTTGAAGATGGAAGTTAAGGAGAGGAAGAGGAAAGGGTTGAGAGTTTTAATAAGATGAGAGGGAATGGGGTCTGAAGCACAGGTGGATGAAGTAGTGCTTGAGAGGAGCGAGGAGATCTCATCTGAAGATACTGCTGGGAAGGATAGGAGAGTAGCAGAAGGGGTTGAGAGCAGGGGGGATGGAGAACGGGGAGGGGTGACTTTGGGGAGCTCAGACCTGATGGAACTAATTTTACCAATGAAGTAGGAGGCCAGATCATTGGGGGTGAGGGATGAAGGAGGGGGAGGAACAGGGGACCTGAGGAGGGAGTTAAATGTACGGAACAGCTGATGGGGATGATGGGCATGGGTGTCAATAAGGGAGGAAAAATAGTTTTGCCTGGCAGAAGAGAGGGCAGAGTTAAGGCAGGAAAGGATAGACTTAAAGTGAACAAGGTTGGCTTGGTGTTCAGACTTTCACCAGCAGCGTTCAGCAGCTCGAGCATAAGAGTGAAGGAAGCGGACAGTGGCAGTGATCCAAGGCTGTGGGTTAGTGGTGCAAGAGCAGAGAAGGGAAAGGGGAGCAAGCGAGTTGAGTTGAGTAGAGAGGATGGAGTTGAGAGCAGTAATTTGGTCATCAAGAATGGGTAGAGTGGATAGGGAGGCGAGCTGGGGTGTGAGGCGCTGAGAGAGATGGATGGGGTAGTGAGAGCAGAGATCTCTGTGGGGTAGTAATATAGATTTTCAGGGAGGGGAGTGTGAGTGAGGAGGCAGGCGAGAAGGTTATGGTCAGAGAGAGGGATTTCAGAGTTGGTGAGGGTGGAGATAATACAGCAGTAGGAGCTGATGAGGTCGAGGGTGTGACCAAGTTAGTTAGTGGGCGAGGTGGGGTGGAGCAGGAGGTTGGCAGCATCAAGGAGAGATAGAAGGTGGGCAGCAGAGGAATCACCAGGGACATCCATGTGGATGTTGAAGTCTCTGAGGATTAGAGTGGGCATGGAAAAGGAGAGAAGGAAGGTGAGAAAGGGGTCAAAATCATTTTAAAAAGTTGGAGGTGGGGCCAGGGGTGGCTGTAGATGACGGCCTTACTCTTTTTAGTCTTTTTTCCTTAGCTTCTGACTCTAATCCTTGGAGAGCCTGTCCTATGAGCTCCATATCTAAATTAAGCTCATCTTGCTGTTCCCGCTGAACCCGTTCCATCTTCTCTCGGACTGATTTCTCGAACATGTCTCTGATTTCCTGCTGTTTCCGCACCTTCTCCTTCTGAGCTTTCTCGTCCTCTAGTTTCATCAGTGTTTTTTCCTGTTCCTAAAAGCAACAGACATACTCTGCTAGCAGGTTCACTCAGTGGTTGGGGAAAGTTAAGTTAAATGTTAATTTAAGAAGTGAAACATGATGGATTGTAATGGACCTTTTAGAAAAGAAGCTCAAATCTCCACATCTATATTGGACAGATAAACAGAACATACACAAGGGCTATTTAAATCGACAGGAAATAATTACATCTCTCATAATGATGTATCGGTATGGTGCTCAGACTCTGAAAATGGAAACAGAAACTACTCGAGTATCCAAAAACAATAACCAAAAAAATTTCTTGGAAATAGGTTATTGCATTTTGCTCCTCTTTCTTTGCTTCTTGAATCTTCCTTCCCTCATTTCCCACTTTGCCTGTCCCCACTGCAGATGATCCAGTCAAGCATCAAGAACAAAAAAATTATTGGGTGGAAGCGCTTGAGAGTAGTTGAGGGTGGGGTGAGCCTTTAAAGATGGGAGTGGGCACCAAACGTTTGCATTAGCTACCAAATCCAATTTTGGGGGTAGAAGGAGGCTAGGGGTCACAAAAGTGGGCTGGCAAAGAGGGCTCTGCAGTGACTTCCTAATTTGCAATTCACATTTTGGCTGGAGAAGACTCGTAGTCATTGCTGGCCCTGGAAGCCCTGTCGGGAAGCCAAATTTCTAGGACCTTATTCAAGAACAGTCTTTTCTCTATATGTCAGTTATGTTTTTGAAGGACCTCATATTACAGGAAAATCACATTATAGTAACCACTGACTCAAAAGTAATGAGTAGAGGAGTAGAAGGGTTGAAGAAACCACCATGACTGACATTTTTCTATTCAAATTCTAATCTTAATGTCCACTATTCTTACAGTGCTTCATGGCCTTGGCACTCACTGCTATTTTATGGCATTAAAAACTATAAAGTTGTTAAAACACAATGAAGCCATATGGTGAAGCAGCATAGCTGAGTGGAAAGAGCACAGGCTTGGAAGTCAGAGGTCATGGGTTCTAATCCCAGCTCCTCCACTTGTCAGCTGTGTGACTTTGGGCAGGTCACTTAACTTCTCTGTGCCTCAGTTACCTCATCTGTAAAATGGGGATTAAGACTGTGAGCCCCATGTGGGATAATCTGATTACTTTGTATCCCCTCAGTGCTCAGAACAGTGCTTGGCACACAGTAAGTGCTTAACAAATGCCATCGTTATTATTATTACTATTACAATAAAACCAAGCCAGAGGCTGGAAAGCATAATAGTATCACACCTTGGCTGATTTAAACTTTAGTTCTTCCTACACTGAAATCTTCGTGTGCCTTCAGTAATTATAGCTCATGCTATGCCAGAACGGACTCATGTTGACAGAAGAACCTTCTGTAATTCTTCCATTGTGTTATGTGGAAATTGTGCAATCAAAGCACATGGTAGGGCCTAACTAACTGTGTTTGTGGGTCTGGGGGATTCCAGGGCTGGACTTTGGTTCATTTCATTCTTGGAATCATCAGGTGAAAGAAAGCATCAGGTTACCCTCCAGAAACCTCAGCAATGTCTTTTTAGCTAGTCTACCCTGGTTATGATCTGAGGTGGCTTTTTTCCCTGCTCTGAGTACAGCAGAAACCATAATGAAAAGGCGACCAAACAATAGCTTTGTATTCATTCATTCAGTCAATTGTATTTACAGAGCACTTTCTGTGTGCAGAGTACTGTACTGAGCACTATGGAAGTTGCACATCATATTTAATAGCAAGTGCCGGGCCAGGCAGGATATGGAGCACGATTGCCAATGATTCACTGTAAACTGAATCCCCACTAAATCCCTCAATCCCTCCTTGAATTGTGTTACTGTTTATTTTTGTTTGTGTGTGCTTATATCATGTAACTAAGCCCTGCAATTTGTAACTCAATAAGTCAACTTTATTGCCAACAGTTGCCTATTAATCCACAATGAAGCCAGTATATGAGTGCTGCAGGGATCCCACTCATGTTGGAGGAAAATGAAATGTGCTGAGGAAATCCCATTCTAGTGTGTCTTTCACTTGCCTAGGTGGCCATTCTCTTTCATTTCACCAACTTCTGAATAAAGAAGTTGAGGCAGTTTTTCCGGGGGGGTCTCCACCTTATCCACCTGCAACCACCCTCTCCTGTCTCAGCAGATGTGAAGGTAGCACCAGGGATCAGAGCTCTGAGAAATAAGTATGTACATCTGACTTGCCTAGGGGACTCGGGAAAGAAATGACTGCCTTGAAGCCATGGGGATATTATTATTATTACTATTACCATTACTAACTGTGCTTACTATGGGCCAGACACTGTACTAAGCACATGGGTAGATATGAGATAATCAGGTTGGACACAGAGGGCTCACAAGCTTAATCCCCATTTTGCAGATGAGGTAACTGAAGCACAGAGAAGGTAACTGACTTGCCCAAGGTCATAGAGCAGAAAAGTGGTGGAGCTGGGATTAGAACACAGGTTCACCTGACTCCCGGGACCATGCTCTATCAACTAAACCGGTTGCTTCTCTATTAACTGTGAGCCCCAGAAGAAAAACTCCCTTCTGCAGATACTTGCAATTGTCTTCTACAGTGGGTTGAGAGGGCTGGGTGATATTTTGGACTTCATCAAGCCCTGGAGACTTTTTAGAAATCTAGGACTAATGATTTCAGAATGAATTCTCAAATCTGGAAAGGGCAAATTGAGAAAAGTTTTGAACTGCAAAACCTTTTAAGTCCTCAAAGTCCTTAATCCCCCAAGTCGATATTTTAGAAATCATGACGATACATAGTGATGCAAGCATGAGGGTAATGCGTGTGTATAGCTCTGTAAAATATCCTCTCAGGAAAGGGAGAAATCAAAATAAAAAGCTACCAGTAATTGGCCCTCTTCTTCCTTCAGGCGCTGGGCTTCTCTTTTTTGAGCTTCATGTTCGGCTATTTGGGCATTCAAACCAAGAATGCTTTTTTCCCCTTTTCTTGCTCGTTTCTCAGCCTCTTCAGCTTCTCGCCTGTCCTTGGCTAATCTGTCCTCTTCCCAGAGCTCTCTGAATAGCTCTTCTTCTCTCTGCTTTTGTTTCTTTAGTTCCTCTTTAAGTGCCAGCTGGACCTTGCGATCTGCATCCACCTCCTTAGCATGAGTCTGCTTCAAAATTTCACGCAGCGTCTCACATTCTTCTCTAAAGGACGATAAGGAAAAAAGAAACAAAAAATGAACAAACTTGTCTGGAGAGCATCCTTAGAACAAATTTGATAGCAATATGTGTCTCCTGAGTCTAGTATAATAATTTTGAGTTTCAACCATGTGAAATTTAGAATACATATAGTTTTTAGCTAGAGCATGATAATAATAATGATGAAAAATTGTGTTATTTGTTAAATGCTTACTCTGTGATAAACACTGTCCTAAGCGCTGGGGTAGATAGAAGTTAATCAGATTGGACACAGTCCCTGGCCTATATGGAGCTCACAGTCTAAGTGGGAGGGAGAACAGGTATTAAATTCCCATTATGCAGATGAGGAGATTGAGGCACAGAGAAGTTAAGCGGCTTGCTCAGGATCACATAGCAGGTAAGTGGCAAAGCCGTCACTAGAACCCAGGTCCTCTGATTTAAAGGCCTGTGCTCCTTCCACTAGGCCATGTTATTTCTAAAAGGATAGGCTCCTTGTGGGCAGGTAATGTGTCACTTCCTTGTTTTGGGCTTCCTAAGCATTTTTGTAGAGTGCACCACACTCCATAGGTGCTCAACAGAGGCTACAATTAGTACAACTACTACCAATAATAATAATTATGGCATTTTTAATCACTGTGCTAAGCGCTGGGGCAGATACAAAGTTATCAGATGGCACACTGTCCTTGTCCCACATAGGGCTCCCAATCTATTTTTTCACCATTTTACAGATGAGGAAACTGAGGCCCAGAGTGGCCAGTGACTTGTCCATGGTCCCGCAGCAGGCCAATGGCAGGTAACTGGGACTGTATCCTAGGTCTTCTGGTTCCTAGCCCTGTGTTCCTTCCACTTCCTCCTCCTCCGCCTCCCCCTCAGACTTTATTACACTAGGCTAGTTTTTTTTTTTTAATTGAAAGTGTTCCTGTTAAATTACATAGACGTTTTAAACTCCTATTTTGTTTTTGTTTTTTTACCTGATATAGTGCTTAAAGAAGGTTATTTTGGTTTTAACATAAAGTAGCAGCAGGTTGGAGGGAGAGAGGTTCGTTAGTGGGAGTTTGCGATAGTCCAAGGGAGAGCAGCATGGCTTAGTGGAAAGAGCACAGGCTTGGGAGTCAGAGGCTGTGGGCTCTAATCCCGACTGCCACTTGTCAGCTGTGTGACTTTGGGCAAGTCACTTAACTTCTCTGTGCCTCAGTTACCTCATCTGTAAAATAGGGATTGAGACTGTGAGCCCCAACGTGGGACAACCTGATTACCTTGTATCTACCCCAGTGCTTAGAACAGTGCTTGGCACATAGTAAGCACTTAACAAATGCCATTATTATTATTATTGTTATTATTATAAGATGAAGGGGTTTGAGTGTGAGAAAGAAGAACTCCACTAGATGAGTGGGAGGGAAAAACAATATTTTTCCAACATCTGGATGTAGGAACAATAGAAACACCTGGAAGATGACACTAAAATTGTGAGCCTGAGAATCTGGAATAAAAATAATAATAATAACAATTATGGTATTTGTTAAGTGCTTATTATGTGTCAAGCACTCTTCTAAGTGCTGGGGTAGATAGAAGGTAATCGGGTTAGACATAGTCCCTGTCCCACATGAGGCTCACATACTTAATCCTCATTTTACAGATGAGGTAACTGAAGCACAGAGAAGTGAAGTGACTTGTCCAAGTTCACACAGCAGACAAATGGTGGATCTGGGATTAGAACACATGACCTTTTGACTCCCAAACCCATGTTCTTGCCATTAGGCCATGCTGCCTTCCAATAGAATGAAAGGATAGGGTAGGGAATAAGGGGTTTTTAGGATTATTTAAAAAGGAAAATAAAGGTCTGTGTCTTTGTCTTATGAAGATGAAGTGAAGGTGGGCAGGGAACATGTCAGCCAACTCTTGCGGTATACTCTCCCCTGCACTTAGTATAGAGCTCTGCACATAGTAAGCACTCAAACACTACCGATTGATTGATCACACTTGTATGCATATCCCTTATATGCTCAACTCCTTCCCCTATCTGTAACTGATTTTAGCGTCTGCCTCCCCATCCGGTAGGGCACGAATTTCATCTTCCAACTCCATGGTATTATACACTTCCCAAGCGTGTAGTTCAGCCCTCTGCTTGTAATAAGCACTTAATAAATACTAATGATTGATTGATTGATTGAAATTGAGTTCTCACCTAGGCAGAGAGATATGACATAGAGGGAGAGAGAAGTGATGCATTTGAGAGCTAAGTACCCATATGAATTAGCTAGAACCATGTGAATTAATATGATCTAAGAGACAGAGAGAAGATGCAGCTCTAGAGGAATAAGAGCTGGGGGAACATCCATACCAGCAAATGGTAGGTGAGATCACCAGAAGAAATGTTCGAAGAGGGGACAGAGAGGGAAAAGGAATACCAAGATCCGAGGAGATTCTTTTAAAACTTAAATTCATAAGGCAACTTGTGACCAAGGCCTCAAGATAAAAACACTGGTTAACAGCAGATGATTAATCCATCAATCAGTGGCATTTACTGAGAACTTACTATGTCCAGAACACTAGGCGCTTGGGAGAGTACAATTTAACAGAATTAGCCAACATATTCCCTGCCCATAATGAGTTTACAGTCTAGAGGGGCAGAGTGGGATAGTCATGAATCAGCATGGCCTCGTGGATAGAGCACAGGCCTGGGAATCAGAAGGACCTGGGTTCTATTCCCCTTTCTGCCACTTGAATACTGGATGACCTTGGGCAAGTCACTTTATCTTTTCTGTCCCTCAGTTACCCCAACTGAGAAGTGGGGATTAAGACTGTGAGTCCCATGTGGAACATGGACTGTGTCCAACCTGATTAGCTTGCTTCTACCCCAGTGCTCAGTACAGTGCCTGGCATGTAGTATGTGCTTAACAAATACCATTTAAAAAATTAGAAATGACACTATCATCACTGACTCCACTCTTTGGGCATATCCAATTTACAAATTAGAAAACACAGATCTAGAAGACAGATCTAGATTAGAAAACAGATCTAGAAGTCTTTTCCAAGTCATCACAGATGTCTACATCAGATGAGTTAAAATTCAGTTTTTGTGAGTGCAAGCATGAAAATGGACCCATTTTTTAAATATAGACATTATTTAGCCATCTTCTCATTTTCATTCTGTAGTCCTCAGTCTTTGAAATGGCTGAAGGTCACTCATAGCTTGAATCTTTAGGTCTGATGGCTGGAAACCAATTGGAAACTCATTGGGCACACCACTTGAGAATGCCGTCAAGGAAAGGAGCCAGAGTTGGTGTTTGCACTGGTCCTTTGTTTGAAGAATCCAAAGTAGAGGCTGAACTTCCCATCTCTGACTGACCATTTTGATGCTAGTGATGCCTGTCTACTTGCTTTGTTTTGTTGTCTGTCTCCCCCTTCTAGACTGTGAGCCCGTTGTTGGGTAGGGATCGTCTCTATCTGTTGCTGAATTGTACTTTCCAAGGGCTTAGTACAGTGCTCTGCACACAGTGCTCAATAAATGCGATTGAATGAATGAATGAATACCATTTGCCCAAATCCTGTAACAGTGGGATTGGCAAGATCTTTGATTTAGCTATAACCAAACTATTAAAAGTATTCAAGCACCACAAATCCCAGGTAATCAAAACTATGGGGAATCCTCCAGGAAAATAGGAAATAAATACTTAAAAGTTTTCAAGAGTTTAATATAAAAGCACTGTAATGGCTTAATTCCATCAAAATAATTCCTGTAAAGCAGCTTTTACAGCAACTCTAAACATCTGTTCCCCCAGATGGTAGTTTAACTTCTTCATTTTACTGTCCTAAGCTTCTTAACATTAAAATTGCAGTCTGTATATAGTAATTTTACAGAAAGCAGAAACTAAATGTACTCCCCTTATCAGCATTAAAATGAACAGGATTGCTAGGATAACTGCTTCCTCCCATTTGTATTCAATGTTGTCATGAAATGGGCTATTGGGATAGTTTCTATGTAAATACTGGGGCATTGAAATTCTTTTTTGAAGAAGCAAATGACCCCCCAGGCTACAGCAGATAGGTTGTAACTTTAACTAGGATTGTGAAAATGAATTCCTGTTCTGTATTGTCAATAACAGAGAAGAAGCAAAGGTAATAAAACAGAAGGATCCATAAAAGTGGCTGGTGATTTATTTATAATAGCCTAAAACACCTCAGTCAATGAATATTCCTGGGCCCAGTTCCATGGAAAAATGCATCAAAATAATTACCAATACTAAAATAAAAATACTTTGCATTTATATAGCATTTCAATTTTCCAAAGAACCTTCACTGCTTTATTTTATTTGCCTGCACAAAATTTTTGAAGTAGGGAGAGACAGGAATTATTATTTCCATTTTCAAAATAAGGAAACTAAGGCAGACAGAGATAAATGACTTGGCCAATGCTTGGCACGTAGTAAATGTTTAACAAATACCACAGTTATTATTATTATTGTTATTATTAGCCAACTGGGGTCTATGATTTCCTTGGAGTCTCAAAGGATAGAGACACCACAACTTACTTTGCTATTAGTCAATGAGTTCTTATGTCCAACCAAGTTATCTCTTGCTTCAGTTATACAGAAAACCAGGAGCACGAGGATCCAATGTAACTCCTCACAATTAGGTGGAACAAGTACCATTCTTACACTAAAAGATAGTCAGATTGGATATAATCCCTGACCCACAAGGGGCTCATAGTCTAAGTAGGAGAGCATAGCACTGAATCCCCATTTTACAGATGAGGTAACTGAGGCACAGAGAAGTGAAAGGACTTGCCCAAGGTCACGCAGCAGACATGTAGTGGAGATGAGATTAGAACACAGGTCCTCAGACTCACAGGCATGTGCTCTTTCCACGAGGCCATGCTGCTTCCTTGGGAAATTCTGCTCTAGGGAAATTCTCTTTCATGTGCCATTGTCCTAGGCAACTAAGGTAAACAATTCATTCATACAATTGTATTTACTGAATACTTACTGTGTGCAGAGCACTGTACTTCTTCATCCGGAAAGTTGAGGTGCTCAGTGATTCTCTATTGGATATTTGGGTATCCAGTACATAGAACCTGTTGTCATTCTTTTTTTTTCCAAATTGACAATGACAACAGTTTCCTATTGAATATGCATTCTAAATCTTAACTGACTTACCTGAATTGTTGATCCCGTTTCTCGGCAACTAGTTTTTGTCTCTCTTTCTCTTTTTTCTCTAATAAAAATGTAGCTCGTTCTCTCATTTTCTGTTTTCTGTCCTCAAGAGTTTCTTCTTTTGATTCTAGTTCCATAAAGAGCTCCTTTTCTTCAGCTTCCAGGAGTTCTCGAAGCCTAAAATGGAGAAGAAAAAAAAAACAGAAGCAAAACTGTTCTCTATTGCGCAGAGTATTTCATTAATTTATATGAGAAAAAAATGTTTTAATCAGAGACAAATATCTATCTAATAGCCAGATACACACATAGTGACAAAAGTCTTTCTTTACCTGATGTGAGCTCACGATTTAAGAAGTGAAAGTTCACAAACTGACCAGTATTTCTCAATTAGCGAAGAGGAGGTAAAATATTGTTTGCAAAAGGAAGATGGAGAAACCCTTAATTTTAAAATACTTGGTTATTTGCTTAAACCTTCCATTTGAACTAACTCCACCTAGCAGACGGGACGGTTTCCTAGGACACCAGGCCTTAAAATGGATTTCTGGGTATTAAGGTGGTTTGGCACAATGACATCATTAGGAGATCCTACCCCTTCTACAGAAATCATGCAAAAGGAAGGGTTTCTAGGTGACTAGGAAAATGCCTGAATGCAGTGCCAGATAACCTGGTAGGAAAACTGTGGGAGCCAGCATGCAACCCACTTCTCCTAATGCCAACCTACTCACTCTACCTCAACTCAGCTATCTCACTGTCCTGCCTCTGGCTTGGAACACCCTCCCTCTTCATATTCTTTCAATCGTCTTTCTTGAGGACTTTCTGTGTGCAGAGCACTGTCCTAAGCACTTGGGAGAGTACAATACAACAGTAAGTAGATGTATTCCCTGCCCACAACTAGCTTACATTCTTTTTCCCTACCTTCAAAACCTTATTAAAAGCTCATCTCCTCCAAGAGGCTTCCCTGACTAAGTTTTCATCTATTCTTCTCCCACTTCCTTCTGTATTGCCCTTGCACTTGGATTTGCACCCTTTATTTACCCCTCCCTCAGTCCCACAGCAATCAGTCCATCAATCATATTTATTTAGTACTTACTGTGTGAAGGGCACTGTACTAAGCGCTTGGGAGAGTACAACACAACATTATAACAGAAACATTCCCTGCCTTGCGATCTAGAGGTGGAGACAGACATCAATATATAAAAATAAATTATGGCTATGTACATAAGTGCTATGGGGCTGGGAGGGGCAGTGAATAAAGGGAGGGAGTCAAGGCAACACAGAAGGGAGTGGGAAAAGAGGAAATGAGGGCTTAGGGAGATCTCTTGAAGGAGAAGGTTTTAAAGGTGGGGAGAGTAATCTATCGGATATATAAATGGAGGGTGTTCCAGGCCAGAAGCAGGACATGGAACAGAGGTCAGCATCGAGCTAGATGAGATTGAGGTACAGTGAGTAGGTTGGCATTAGAGGAATGAAGTGTGAGGGCTAGGTTATTGTAGAAAAGTAATGAGGTGAGGTAGAGGGGGCAAGGTGATTCAGTGCTTTAAAGCCAATACTAAGGAGTTTCTGTTTGATGCAGAGGTAAATGGGCAATCTCTGGTGGTTCTTGAGAAGTGGGGAAACAGAGGTTGAACGTTTTTGTAGAAAAATTATCCAGATGGCTGAGTGAAGTATGGACTGGACTGGGGAGAGAGAGAACGCTGGAAAGTCAACAAAGAGGCTGATCCAGTAATCAAGAAGGGATTGGATTCATGTGGTAGCTGTTTGGATGGAAAGGAAAAGGCAGATTTTAGCAATGTGAAGGTTGAACTGACAGGATTTGGTGATAGATTGAATATGTGGGTTGAATGAGAGAGAGAGAAGTCAAGGATAATGCTAGGGTTACAGGCTTGTGAAACAGGAAGGATGTTGGGAAAGTGATGGGAAAGTCAAGAAGAGGCCAGGGTGTGGGTGGGATGATAAGGAGTTTTGTTTTGCACAAGTTAAGTTTGAGGTAATGGCAGGACATCCAAGAAGAGATGTCTTGAAGGCAGGAGGAAATGCAAGACTGCAGAGTAGGAGAAAGCTCAGGGTTGGAGATGTAAATTTGGGAATCATCTGCATAGAGGAGATAATTGAAGCCATGGGAGCAAATGAGTTCTCCAAGGGAATGGGTGTAGATGGAGAATAGAAGGGGACCCAGAACTGAATCTTGAGGGACCCCCACAGTTAGGGGGTGGGAGGAGAGGAGGAGCCCACAAAAGAGGCTAAGAATGAACGGTCGGAAAGATAAGAAGAAAATCAGGAGAGGACAGTGTCAGTGAACACGAGGTCGGATGTTGTTTCCAGGAGAAGGGGGTGGTCGATAGTGTCGAAGGCAACTGAGAGGTTGTGGAGGATTCAGATGGAGCACATATGTAGATACCTGAAATATATTTATTTATATTAATATAATATAATTTATTACACTATAATTGCACTGATACAATTAATATTAATATATTATATTAATATAGCAGTGTGTCTTAGTGGAAAGAGCCCAGGCTTGGGAGTCAGAGGACGTGGGTTCTAATCCCGGCTCTGCCACTTGTCTGCTGTGTGACCTTGGGCAAGTCACTTAACTTCTCTGTGCCTCAGTTACCACATCTGTAGAATAGGGATTAAGACTGTGAGCCCAACATGCGACAACCTGAATACCTTGTATCTACCCCAGTGCTTAGAACAGTGTACATAGTGCACTGTAAATAGTTGTAATAGTTATAATAGTTACTATTTACATAGTAAATAGTACACATTTACTATTCTATTTATTTTATTTTGTTACTATGTTTTGTTTTGTTGTCTGTCTCCCCTTCCTAGACTGTGAACCCGTTGTTGGGTAGGGACCATCTCTATATCAATCAATCAATCAATCGTATTTATTGAGCGCTTACTATGTGCAGAGCACTGTACTAAGCGCTTGGGAAGTACAAATTGGCAACACATAGAGACAGTCCCTACCCAACAGTGGGCTCACAGTCTAAAAGGGGGAGACAGAGAACAGAACCAAACATACCAACAAAATAAAATGAGTAGGATAGAAATGTACAAGTAAAATAAATAAATAAATAAATAAATAAATAGAGTAATAAATATGTACAACCATATATACATATATACAGGTGCTATGGGGAAGGGAAGGAGGTAAGATGGGGGGATGGAGAGGGGGACGAGGGGGAGAGGAAGGAAGGGGCTCAGTCTGGGAAGGCCTCCTGGAGGAGGTGAGCTCTCAGCAGGGCCTTGAAGGGAGGAAGAGAGCTAGCTTGGCGGAGGGGCAGAGGGAGGGCATTCCAGGCCCGGGGGATGACGTGGGCCGGGGGTCGACGGCGGGACAGGCGAGAACGAGGTACGGTGAGGAGATCAGCGGTGGAGGAGCGGAGGGTGCGGGCTGGGCAGTAGAAGGAGAGAAGGGAGGTGAGGTAGGAGGGGGCGAGGTGATGGAGAGCCAACTATATGTTGCCAACTTGTACTTCCCAGGCGCTTAGTACAGTGCTCTGCACACAGTAAGCACTCAATAAATACGATTGAATGAATGAATGAATGAACAGTGCTTGGCACATAGTAAGAGCTTAACAAATACCATTATTATTATTATTATTATTATTATGGTTTAATTGTTGATAATTATAGTGTATTACAATTAACATGAATTAATATGAATATATCTCCACCTAGTCTGAAAGCTTTCTGTGGGCAAGGAGCATGTCTACCAACTCTGTTATACTGTATCCCTCCCAAGCACTTAGTACAGTGCTCCACAAATACTAAGTGCTAAATAAATACAATTGATTGACTGATTGATTGGAGAGACCTTAGGTAATTATGGGTGAAATTGTTAACAATGGTGATGGATTTTGTGAGAGCATAAATCCTCATCAGTTTTCAACTGGTGAAGCAGTGTGGCTTAGTGGTAAGAGCACACGCTTGGGAGTCAGAGGCTGTGGGTTCTAATCCTGACTCCGCCACTTGTTTTCAGTGTGACCCTGGGCAAGTCTCCTGTGTCTCATGTTACCTCACCTGTTAAATGGAAATTAAGACTGTGAGTCCCACGTGGGACAACCTGATAACCTTGTATCTACCCCAGTGCTTAGAACAGTGCTTGGCACATAGTAAGCACTTAACAAATACCATTATTATTATTATTAACTATCCTTATCATATATATCAACCTGCATGCTCCACTAATCTATTCTTTTTTCCTTTAACATGCTAACACCAGGTATATCATTCTGTCCTCCTGCTCTCACTATAATTTGTATGTAATTTGTGTCTTCCTATCTTCCCATCAAATTCTAGACTCCTTAAGGACAGGGACAATGCCTTTTATTCCCATTATAAACCATAAACTTCCTCTAGATTGTAACCTCCCTGTCTGAACATCTACTAAATCTGTTATACTGTACTTACTTTCCCAAGGGCTTAGTTCAGTGCTCCACACACAGTAAGCGCTCAAAAGATGTTAAGTCCGGTGTGGGCAGGGACTGTCTCTATTGCTGAATTGTACTTTCCAAGAGCTTAGTACAGTGCTCTGCACACAGCAAGTGCTCAATAAATACAATTGAATGAATGAATGAGTGAATGAATAGATACCCCATTGTACTTTCCAAGCACCTAGTACAGTGTTCTAGCTAAAATACGTGCTCAGTAAATGCTGTCGATGATATATCAAGGGACTTAATGTAAAGTATGAATTACATATAATTTATTTAAAAAGCTCAAGCTATATTTAATTTTTAGATTTTTCCAGAGTAGCGAGGTTTTTAACTCTCACAACAATTCTAGCATATGTGAAATACCTCTTTCTCCTGTCTTCAGTACCCAACAAAATCCCCTGCATTGCTTCATCCACCTTCATCCGCAAAGACTTTTTAAAAATTCTGCGGTTGCTGTGATGTTGCCATTCATTCTTCAGACACTGTTGTTCAGTCTTCTTCAAAGAGGCCAAATTGGCTGCAGTGATCTGCTCTTCATGTCTGGTATTCAAGACGTCACACTCTCTACTTTTGGTTAAAGGACGCTTGGCCTTCTGCAAAGAAAAAATCCATTTTTGCATTAAAGCAGAACTAAAGGCAATCTTTTAATTATAATGAATTGCAAAGGGCATTGCCAAGCTAAAAATTGCTCGGGGTTCTTATTTGTTCATTGTCTGGGTAACCACTCCTAATCCCAACTAAAGTTTATCTTGAACATTTTATTAGGACCGCCTTTGTGGTGAGAGTTCCAAATCTGAAGAAGTACGAGAGTCTCTTGTGGATTAAGCAGCCTTTCAAATTTGAAAATCTTACTTGCCCACCTCCTAATTTTTTCTCAGGGTTCAGGGAGATCCCATTTTCAGGGCACAGAACAACATGCACATTGCCTAAGGTGGGCTATGGTGGTATGGATTCCAACCAGGTTGCTGCCTATATCTAGTGACCTGGAGCCTGGGAAAATCCCTCGACAGTGCAGAATCTGCTCTCTCACCACCATCACTCCAAGGTCACTGATGACCCCTAATGAACTCTATCCACCGTAATCCTCTTTGACCTCTCATCAGCTTTTGATAAAGTGTCTACCCACTTCTCCTGGAAACACCATCTAATCTTGGTTTCTCTGACATTATCCTTACCTGATTACCTACCTTCTACCTCTTTCATTGGGTCTTCTTCAGGCAATCAATCAGTGGTATTTATTGACTGCTTACTATGTGCAGAGCACTGTACTAAGCCCTTGGGAGAGTACGATAAAACAGAGTTAGCAGACATGTTCCCTGCCCATAACGAGCTCACAGTCCAGTGGAGGAGGAAGACATTAATTTGAATGATTAAGTAATTTAAAATATATAATTGAAAGATATGTATATAAGTGCTGTGGGTTGAATATCAAATGTCCAAAATTCACAGATCCAAGTGCATAGACGATGAAGAAGTGAGAGTGAGCTGGGAATATGAGGTTTTAATCAGGGAAGGGGTCTTGGGGGAGATGTCCAACCTGATTAGTTTGGACTTACCCCAGTGCTTAAAACTGCTTTTCACATAGTAAGTGCTTAACTAATACCATTATTATTAACAAATAAATACCATTATTATTAAGAAATACCATTATTATATGTGACCTTAATAATGCTTTGAAGGTGGAGAGAATGGTGGTCTGTTTGCTCTTCAACAGCTTCTTCCCCACTGCTTTCAAACATGCTCATGTCTCTCTTATCCTATAGAAATCCCTCCCTTAACTACATGGCTCCCTCCAGTTATCACCTCATCTCCCTCCTACCATTCCTCTCCAAATTCCTTGAGCGAGTTGTCTACACCCGCTGTCTCAAGTTCCTCTCCTCCACGTCTCTCCTTGACCCCCTCCAATCTAGCTTCTTCTCTCTTAACTCCAGAGAAATTGTCCTATAAAAGGTCACAAATGATCTCCTTGCCAAACCCAGTGGCCTCTACTCCATCCTAATCCTCCTCAACTTCTCAGCTGCCTTTACACTGTGGACCACCTCCTTCTCCTGGAAACATCATCCAAACTTAGCTTCACTGAAACTGTCTTCTTCTGGTTCTCCTCCTTTGTCTCTGGCTGCTCATTCTCTTTCTCTTTTGCAGGCTCCTCCTCTGCCTCCCACCCCTAACTGTGAGGGTCCCTCAAGGTTCAGTTCTGGGTCCCCTTCTATTTTCCATCTACACCCACTCCCTCGGAGAATTCATTCACTCCTGTGGCTTCAAAAACCACCTCTAAGCAGATGATCCCCAATTCTGTATCTCCAGCCGTGACCTCTCTCCCTCTCTTCCGTCCCACATTTCCTCCTGCCTTCAAGACATCTCGACTTGTACTTCCCAAGCGCTTAGTACAGTGCTCTGCACACAGTAAGCGCTCAATAAATACGATTGAATGAATGAATGAATTGGTACCTCAAACTCAACATATCCAAAACAGAGCTCTTATTCTTCCCATCCAATCCCTGTCCTTCCCTTGATTTTCCCATCACTACAGACAGTCAGACACACTGTCTCCATAACCTTGGCATTATCCTTCTTGACTTATCTCTCTCATTCAACCCACCTAGTCAATCTATCACTAAATCCTGTTGGTTCAACATTGCTAAAATCTGCCCTTTCCTCTCTATCCAAACTGCTACTACGTTTATCCAAGCACTTATCCTATCCCACCTTGATTACTCATCAGCCTTATTGCAGACCTCCCTGCCTCCTGCTTCTCCCCACTCTGGTCTATACTTCACTATGCTGCCTGGATCATTTTGTACAAAAACACTCAGTCCATGTTTCCTCATTCCTCAAGAACCTCCTGTCAACTTTAAATCATTCAGTCAGCCTGCCCCTTACCTCTCAGATGTCCTACTGTAACCCAGCCCGTACACTTCACTCCTGTAACCCGCTCACTGTACTTCGAGCTCATTTATCTTGCTGCTGACCTCTCACCCACATCCTGCATCTGGCCTAGAATACCCTCCTTTTCAGATACAACAGACAATAACTCTCCCCACCTTTATAGACTTATTGAAGGCACATCCTCTCCAAGAGGTCTTACCTGAGTACGTCCTCATCCCACATCCTACCTCTGTCCTGGAATGCCCTCCCTCCTCACATCCGCCAAACTAGCACACTTTCCCCCTTCAAAGCCCTACTGAAAGCTCACCTCCTCCAGGAGGTCTTCCCAGACTGAGCCCCCCTTTTCCTCTGCTCCTCCTTCTCTCCCCACCGCCCCGACTCCCTCCCTCTGCTCTACCCACCTCCCCACCCCGCAGCACTTGTGTATATGTGTACATATTTATTATTCTATTTTATTAATGATGTGTTTATATCTATAATTCTTTTTACTGATTGATGCTATTGATGCCAGTCTACTTGTTTTGTTTTGTTGTCTGTCTCCCTGCTACTAGACTGTGAGTCCATTGTTGGGTGGGGATTGTCTCTATTTGTTGCCGAATTGTACTTCCCAAGTGCTTAGTACAGTGCTCTGCACACAGTAAGTGCTCAATAAATACAATTGAGTGAATGAATGAATTTCCTTTACTCCCATTCCCTTCTATGTTACCCTGATTTGTTCCCTTTTTTCACCCTTTCCTCAACTCCACAGCACTTATGCACATATCTGTCATTTACTAATTTATATTAATGTATATCTCCCTCTCCCGCCAATCAGTTAATTAATCATTTTTATTGAGCACTCGTGTGCAGAGCACCAAACTATGTGCTTGGGAGAGTACAAAGTAATCGTATAACAGACACATCCCCTGCCTACGGTGAGTTTAAAATCTAGACTGTGGGCAGGGAATATGTCTACCAATATGTTGCATCATCCCAAGTTCTTAGTGCAGTGCTCTGCACACAGTCAGCATTCAGTAAATACCATTGATTGATTGATTGATTGATGATTCTCAAATCTATCTGTCCAGCCTCAACCTCTCCACTCTGCAGTCTCACTTTTCCTCCTGGCTTTGGGACATCTCTACTTGGATGTCCTGCCAACACCTCAAGCTCATTATGTCTAAAACTAAACTCAATATGTCCTTCCCAAACCCTGTCCTCTCCTGGACTTTTCCATCACCAATGACAAAACGCCCCATCCTATCCATCTCACAATTCCACCATTCCAACATTATCCTTAACTTCTCCTGGGCTTCCAACCAGAATATTTTGTCAGTCATCAAATCTTGGCAGCTCTTCCTTTATGTCTCCAGAGTCCACCCATTTTTCTCTATCCAAATTGCCACTACTCTGTTCATGCACTTGTTATATCTCAACAAGACTATTTCATCAATCTTCTCCCTGACCTCCCTACCTTCAGCTTCTCCCCTTTCCAATCCATGCTTCACTGTGCTGCCCATATTTTTCTAAAACCTAGTTTTGTTTATGTCTCCCCACCCCTCAAAAACCTTCATTGGTTGCCTATTATTCTCCGCATCAAGCAGAAACTTCTGACCGTAAGATATAAGACACTCGACTAGCCCTCTCCCCGACAACCATTCAGCCCATGTACTTCACTTCTCTTACTGTCAGCCTTCTATGCCTCTTGTTCATCTCTCTTGCCATCAACCCTTTGTTCATGTTTCCTCTCCTGCCTGAAACTTCTTCCCAATTCATGTCCAGTAAACCATTTCTCTACTCATCTTCAAAGATTTACTAAAATAATATTCCCTCTAGGAAATTTTCCCTGACAAATTCCTCATCTCCCCATCTTATTCCCCCCACTACTGTATCACCCTTACATTTGAATCCCTACTCCCTAAACATTTAGGTACTCACCTCACCCTTGGACCCCTATAGCACTTATGCACATACCTTCAACTATATTATTCCCTCCCCCTCCCCGCACTTGAAATCCCCTGCTACACTGTAAGCTCCTAGAGGGCAGAACTATGTGTCTACTTTATTGTATTCTCACTGGCACTTAGTAGAACATTCTCCACAGAGAAAGCTCTCAATAAATATTATTGATCGGTTGAGAAGCAGAGTGGAGTGGAAAGAAGGCTGGGAGTCAGGAGACCAGTGTTCCTATGCCAGCTGTGCCACACGGTTCGGCAAGACACTTAACTTCTCTGTGCCTCAGTTTCCCCCTTGGCAAAAATGAGGATATAATAACTGTTCTCCCTTCCCGTTAGACTGGGAACCCCATATGGAATAGTGAATGTATTCATTTGCGATCGTACTTATTGAGCGCTTACTGTGTGCAAAGCAGCTGATAATCTTGTGGCTAAACCAGCGCTTCGTACAGCGTTTGGATCTGATTATATTGTATCTACAGAGCTTAGTACAGTTGTTGGCATATAGTAAGCTCTTGCTTAACACACACGACAATCATGATTATTGATTAATCGATTGATCAGCTGTGACGATGGGGATTTGGAGGGAGGGGGCACTTCGGCTTTAATGTTCAGAAATGGGGGGCTTGGGCTGAGACTCATCCCTGTCCCCCTACTCTTACCAGCGCCACGGAGTGTGGAGTGGGACCCTTCACCTCCCGGATTCCGCTGTGGTACATCATCTTTTCCCGTCCCTGCGGCCTCCGCCGCCCGCCGCCTTTTCTCAGCGTCGGGTTGCAGAGCCGGTTGCTATGGCGACGGGGCAGGGCATCATCCGGACGTATACCTCGGTCGCCATGGCAACGGAGCGCAGCCAATCAGGGGGCGGGAGCTGGAGCCGAAGGACGTGACGGCGGGCTGGGCCTCTCTCTCGAGGCCTTGGTCACAAGTTGCCTTATGAATTTAAGTTTTAAAACAATCTGCTCCTTCGCCGCTGACCTCTTCACTGTACCTCGTTCTCTAATCAATCAATCAATCAATCAATCGTATTTATTGAGCGCTTACTATGTGCAGAGCACTGTACTAAGCGCTTGGGAAGTACAAATTGGCAACACATAGAGACAGTCCCTACCCAACAGTGGGCTCACAGTCTAAAAGGGGGAGACAGGGAACAGAACCAAACATACCAACAAAATAAAATAAATAGGATAGAAATGTATAAATAGGATAGAAATGTACTCTACTGTCCCGCCGTCGACCCCCGGCCCACGTCCTTCATCATCATCATCATCATCATCATCATCAATCGTATTTATTGAGCACTTACTATGTGCAGAGCACTGTACTAAGCGCTTGGGAAGTACAAATTGGCAACACATAGAGACAGTCCCTACCCAACAGTGGGCTCACAGTCTAAAAGGGGGAGACAGAGAACAGAACCAAACATACCAACAAAATAAAATTAATAGGATAGAAATGTATAAATAGGATAGAAATGTACTCTACTGTCCCGCCGTCGACCCCCGGCCCACGTCCTTCATCATCATCATCATCATCATCATCAATCGTATTTATTGAGCGCTTACTATGTGCAGAGCACTGTGCCAAGCGCTTGGGAAGTACAAATTGGCAACACATAGAGACAGTCCCTACCCAGCAGTGGGCTCACAGTCTAAAAGGGGGAGACAGAGAACAAAACCAAACATACCAACAAAATAAAATAAATAGGATAGATATGTACAAGTAAAATAAATAAATAAATAAATAGAGTAATAAATATGTACAACCATATATACATATATACAGGTGCTGTGGGGAAGGGAAGGAGGTAAGATGAGGGGATGGAGGGGGGAGAGGAAGGAAGGGGCTCAGCCTGGGAAGGCCTCCTGGAGGAGGTGAGCTCTCAGCAGGGCCTTGAAGGGAGGAAGAGAGTTAGCTTGGCGGATGGGCAGAGGGAGGGCATTCCAGGCCCGGGGGATGACGTGGGCCCGGGGGATGACGTCCTTCCCCTGGCCCGGGATGCCCTCCCTCCACACATCCGCCAAACTAGCTCTCTTCCTCCCTTCAAATCCCTTCTGAGAGCTCACCTCCTCCAGGAGGCCTTCCCAGGGCCCCCCCTTTTACCTCTGCTCCTCCCCTTCGCCCCATCCCTCCCTCTGCCCTACCCCCTACTCCTCCCCACAGCACTTGTGCATATTTGTACATATGCATTACTCTATTAATGATGTGTATATAGCTATAATCTATTTATTCTGATGGTATTGACACCTGTCTACTTGTTTTGTTTTGTTGTCTGTCTCCCCCTTCTAGACTGTGAGCCCGTTGTTGGGTAGGGACCGTCTCCATACGTTGCTGATTTGTACTTCCCAAGCTCTTAGTACAGTGCTCTGCACACAGTAAGTGCTCAATAAATACGATTGAATGAGTGAATGAATACAACGGGGTCCGGACCCATGTGACCCACGCCTTGTTCTCCTTCAGGACCGAAGCAGCCGGGCGAGGAAGTCGTGTTAAAGAAGCATCCAGGCTCTAGCTGCGGGCTGTGCCCGAAGATTTATTCCCACCTTATGATGATGGCATTTGGTAAGCGCTTACTATGGGCCAAGCACTGTACTAAGCGCTGGGGTGGATACAAGCAAATCAAATTGGACACCATCCCTGTCCCACGTGGGGCTCACAATTTTAATCCCCATTTTACAGATGAGGTAACTGAGGCCCAGAGAAGTGAAATGACTTGCCCAAGGCCACCCAGCAGACAAGTGGCAGAGTCGGGATTAATGATGGCATTTGTTAAGCGCTTTCTATGTGCCAAGCACTGTTCTAAGCACTGGGGTGGATACAAGGTAATCAGGTTGTCCCACGTGGGACTCACAGTCTTCATCCCCATTTTACAGATGAGGTAACTGAGGCACAGAGAAGTGAAGTGACTTGCCCAAAATCACACAGAACCTATGACCTCTGACTCCCAAACTCGGGCTCTTTCCACTGAGCCACGCTTGAACCCATGACCTTATCCTTGGTCACTTCTGCAGACGCCCCCCCCCAGCCTTTGGCAGCGGCTGCATTGGGGGCTGGGACGCGTCAATCAATCAACCGTAATTGTTGAGCACTTACTATGTGCAGAGCACTGTATTAAGCGCTTGGGGGAGTGCAATACAACTGAGTACTCCCCTAAGATTTGTGTTTATATTAATGTCTGCCCCCCTCCAGACTATAAGCTCATTGTGAGCCGGGAATGTGTCAGTTTATTGTAACAGTGTACTCACCCAAGTGCTTAGTACAATGTTTTGCACACAATAAGCACTCAATAAATGCGATTGATTGAATGGATGAATGAACAGAGTTGGTAGGCCTGTTCCCTGCCCAAATCAAGCTTACAGTCTAGAAGGATGGTTAACCTGCACAGGAGTCCAGTTGAAGCCAACTGCAAATGGGTTTGGGGGACAAATTTTTCTTAATAGGAGAGAGAAAATTTACCTTCGTTACCAACTCGATTTTTACCAGGGTATAGCTGAAATCTTTGTGACAAATCAAAATCATCTTTTGTCTTTCGGCAGAACACAAAAAGGCACTTGTCTGTGCTCCTAGGTGTATTCTGATGCTCACTGGCAGACAGTCGAGGAGCAACAATTGCCCTAAGGATGATCTCTTGATCCTTGTTGATAATGAACCTGTCTATGGCAGGAACTACCACTTAGAATGGGATAAAGCATAAAGCATAAATGGGATAAAGTCCATAAAGCATTTTAGGTGTTGCACATGTTCTCATTTGAAAATATCATTTCCTTTAAAAATCCCATAAAAACTAACAAAGTTGACATTTGTAATGAGAAGTAAGCACAAAGAATGAAAATAATTCCTCTCATTCTGTCACCTTTAATGAAGACAGAATTTTTTTTAAGAGAAACCATTGAGGTGATGAATTATAATTAACTTGAGTTTTTCAAGAGACTTTCGAAGTGTATACAAGAACTCTTGCTCTCCATAGACACAGTTCATTTGTTCACAAAGATTCAGAGATTATAGTTAGCAAAACCTCTTGCCTAGAATCGAAGCACAGATCTCTTTCCCTAGAGCTCCCATTAGGTGAGAGCTCATTGTGGACAGGGAACATGCTTAGCAACTCCCTTGTATTGTGCTCTCCCAAGTGCTTAGAACAGTGCTCTGCACACAGTAACAGCTCAATGAGTACCACTGATTGATTTATTCAGTGGACATTTTTGTCCTGTAATAATATCTCTTGCAAGATTAAGGTTTGGTCTTATTTTAGGACAGAAACATGTCCCAGGCTCCTTGTGGGTCCATATCACATCCACAAAAGCTACTCTACTTTCTCAAGTGCTTAGTACAATGCTCTGCACACAGTAAGCACTCAATAAATACCACTGATTGATTGATTGACTCATAGGCCCATTTTCACCACTGGACTGCTGTGTTACCTTTGGCAAATCACTTTACCTCTCTGTGTCTCAGTTTCATCATCTTTAAATGGGGATGGCAATACCTGCTGTCTCAATCAATCATATTCATTGAACGCTTACTGTGTGCAAACACTGTACTAAGCATTTGGAAGAGTACAGTACATAAACATCTCTTCCTCCCGCCCCCCCCCCCCCACCCCGGGATATTATGAGGATAAAATAAGTTAATTGATATGAAAAAACTTAAGAAAAATGAAAGCACTTTTCAAGAAATGAGATATTTACATTATTGAGTCAGTGATCATTCATTCATTCAATCGTATTTATTGAGCGCTTACTGTGTGCAGAGCACTGTACTAAGCGCTTGGGAAGTACAAGTTGGAAACATATAGAGACGGTCCCTACCCAACAGCGGGCTCACAGTCTAGAAGGGGGAGACAGAAAACAAAACAAAACATATTAACAAAATAAAATAAATAGAATAAATATGTACAAGTAAAATAAATGAATAGAATAATAAATACATACAAACATATAAACATATATCCAGGTGCTGTGGGGAGGGAAAGGAGGTAAGGTGGGGTGATGGGGCGGGGGAGGAGGGGGAGAGGAAGGAGGGGGCTCAGTCTGGGAAGGCCTCCTGGAGGAGGTGAGCTCTCAGTAGGGCTTTGAAGGGAGGAAGAGAGCTAGCTTGGCATCGGATGTGTGGAGGGAGGGCATTCCAGGCCAGGGGGAGAATGTGGGCCGGGGGTCAATGGCGGGAGAGGTGAGAATGAGGCTCAGTGAAGAGATTAGTGGCAGAGGAGTGAAGGATGCAGGCTGGGCTGGAGAAGGAAAGAAGGGAAGTGAGGTAGGAGGGGGTGAGGTGATGGAGAGTCTTGAAGCCCAGGGTGAGGAGTTTTTGCCTGATGCGTAGGTTGATTGGTAGCCACTGGAGATTTTTGAGAAGGGGAGTAACATGCCCAGAGCGTTTCTGCCCAAAGGCGATCCAGGCAGCGGCATGAAGTATGGATTGAAGTGGGGAGAGACACGAGGATGGGAGATCAGAGAGGAGGCTGATGCAGTAGTCCAGTCAGGATAGGATGAGAGATTGAATGAGCAGGGTAGCAGTTTGGATGGAGAGGAAAGGGCGGATCTTGGTGATGTTGCGGAGGTGAGACCAGCAGGTTTTGCTGACGGCTTGGATGTGAGGGGTGAATGAGAGAGCGGAGTTGAGGATGACACCAAGGTTGCGGGCTTGTGAGACGGGAAGGATGGTAGTGCTGTCAACAGTGAAGGGAAAGTCAGGGAGAGGGTAGGGTTTGGGAGAGAAGATAAGGAGTTCAGTCTTGGACATGTGGAGTTTTAGATGGTGGGCAGACATCCAGATGGAGATGTCCTGAAGACAGGAGGAGATACGAGCCTGGAGGGAGGCAGAGAGAGCAGGGGCAGAGATGTAGATTTGGGTGTCATCAGCGTAGAGATGATAGTTGAAGCCGTGGGAGCGAATGAGCTCACCAAGGGAGTGAGTGTAGATAGAGAACAGAAGGGGACCAAGAACTGACCCTTGAGGAACCCCTACAGTAAGGGGATGGGAGGGGGAGGAGGAGCCCGCAAAAGAGACTGAGAATTAATGGCCTGAGAGATAAGAGGAGAACCGGGAGAGGACAGAGTCTGTGAAGCCAAGGTTGGAGAGCGTGTTGAGAAGAAGGGGGTGGTCCACAGTGTTGAAGGCAGCTGAGAGGTTGAGGAGGACTAGGATAGAGTAGGAGCTGTTGGATTTGGCAACAGGACATCAAAGTGTCCCACAAGACTAAAGGTATCTGTGATTTACAGCTTTGCAGTTTTTTGAAGTCTACCCAACACATCTCTACAAACTCCAGAAATGGCAAATTGAAAAGCCATATCATTGAAATCAGAATTTTTTTATGCTTTTTGTTAGGTCCTTACTATATTCCAGGCAGTGTATTAAGCGCTATGATAGATACAAGCTAATCAGGTAGGACACAGTCCATAACCCACAGGGGCCTCATTGTCTAAATCCCCATTTTACAGATGAGGAAACTGAAGCACAGAGAAGTGAAGTGACTTATCCAAGGTCACACAGCAGGCTCGTGGCAGAACTGGGATTAGATCCCAGGTCCTTTTGACTCCCAGGCCCTATGCTTAAGCCACTAGACAACACTGCTTCTCAAAGTTCCCTATCTTTTGATGGGAAACAATAATAATTATTATTATGGTATTTGTTAAGTGCTTACTATGTACCAAGCCCTGTTCTAAGCACTGGGGTAGATACAGGGTAATCAGTTTGTCCCACGTGGGACTCACATTTTTAATCACCATTTTACAGATGAGGTAACTGAGGCACAGAGAAGTTAAGTGGCTTGCCCAAGGTCACAAAGCAGATAAGTGGCAGAGCCGGAATTAGAACCCGCATCCTCTGACTCCCAAGCCCGTGCTCTTTACAAACTGTATCCTCAATGGCACCTGGGAGAGGGAGTGTGGTGCCTTAAAAAAAATCAAACAAAACTATTGAAATTCTAGTTCTTAAAATTTCTGAGCAGACAAGAAAGACATGTTTCAAGTTTTATTGGAGTTGTAGAAGAGTAATGTTATTCCACCATCTAGTGGTTTCATAAGTATTTTGCTCTTTCCACTAGGCCACACATTAAGTGTGCCAAGCACACTTAATTTATCTATGATTATTGATCTATGTGCCAAGCACTGAGATCAATGCCAAATGATTAGATTGGATGCAGTGCTTGTTTTACCACTGATCACAATTTAAGAGGAAGAGAATATTTAAATACCAGGGCAGATGGTTACTAAACTGACTATAGAACATGAAGAAGTCTTCTTTTTAAGGTTTTGTTTTTGTTCCGGTTATCCCTACCTATAAAATGGGATATCCCCATCTTATCCAACAGACCTATGCTCTCCTCACCTTTAAAGCCTTATTAAATCACATCTGCTCCAAGAGGGCTTCCCTGATTAAGTCCTCCTTTCCTGATTTCCTTCTCCCTTCTGTGTTGCCTATACACTTGGATCTGTACTCTTTAAGCACTTGGTATTTACCCCACCCTCAGTCTCACAGCACTTATGTACATATCTATAATTTATTTATTTATTTTAACATCTAGGCTATGAGCTCCTTCTGTGCCAGGATCATGTCTATCAACTCTGTGCATTGCACTTTCCCAAGCACAGTAAGTGCTCAATAAATACCACTGATTGAGTCACTGATTGATAGTGTTTTTCCAAAAACTAAATTAGAAAAATGAACGTGATGAATTAAAATTTTTTTGAGATTTTTAAAAGAAAAATACTGTATTTTTTATAGTTGCCCTTTGCAGTTGAATGTGTGGTTTAGTTTACCTTGGGAGAGGTGTGTGGTTGAAAAGTTAGATATGGGACTGATATGGGAATATGGGAATAGGGAGTGTTGTCTGAATTGTTCTGACTTTACAACGGTTGTTCCTGCTGTGCCAACATGTTTACTCTTTGTAGCATCTGGTGCTGAAGTCTAAATTCACATATTATTTACTTAAAATACTGGCATTAAAAAACTTGACAATAAACTTTATGAAAAACTTCACTCAGAGTCAGAATACAGTCAATATAAGGAATTGATATTAAGGCAAAATCCAAATACATTAAGTGTTTTTATCCTTTGCCTCAGGCAACCAAAAGGGAACTACAAAATCTTCCAGCCAATCTAACAACAATCTACATCGCAGTTTTGCCTTACATGCTATACCACAGGATCTCTGAATCATTTCTAGATAGGCTGACCATGCATCCCAGTTGAGCAGAAACAGTCCTTGATTTTTGTAGCTTCTCCTGCACACTTTGTAGGAAAAAACAAATACAAATGTTTTGAAGAGGGACCATCCTGGCAGAGCTGGTTAGGTTACCCTGCATCATCTCCTGAACTCACTGATCATGCTAGTCCTGGGACAGCCACATCTGGACTGGTTCATCCTCCCAGACTGAGCCCACTTTTTTCCTCTCCTTTTCCCCATCCGTCCCGCCCTACCTCCTTCCCCTCCCCACAGCACCTTATATATCTTTGTACAGATTTATTACTCTATTTTAATTGCACATATTTACTATTCTATTTATTTTGTTAATGACGTGCATCTAGCTTTATTTCTATTTATTCTGATGACTTGACACCTGTCCACATGTTTTGTTGTTTCTCTCCCCCTTCTGGACTGTGAGCCTGTTGTTGGGTAGGGACCGTCTCTATATGTTGCCCACTTGTACTTCCCAAGCGCTTAGTACAGTGCTCTGCACACAGTAAGTGCTCAATAAATACGATTGAATGAATGAATCCTCTATATCTACTCAATTTAAGCCCATAGAATTCTGGACTCAAGTTAGGACAGACACAGAACATTGGGTGATTCTAACCCCACCAACACCATCACCACACTTCCTCCCCTCCCTCCCCACCCTATTTCTATGTTGCAGCCTCCGGGAAAGAAGAGAAAGCTTATGATGTCCTTGTTTTCAATAAAAATAAAGCAAGCAGGGCAATAATAATAGTAGTGATTGTGGTTTTAGTTAAGTGCTTACTGTGTGCCAGGCACTATACTAAGCACTGGGGTGGTTACAAGCAAATTGGGTTGGACACAGTCCCAGTCCCACAGTGGGCTCCCAGTCTTAATCCCCATTTTACAGAGAGGTAACTGGGGCACAGAGAAGTGAAGTGATTTACTCAAGATCAAACAGCAGACAAGTGGCAGAGCTGGGATTAGAACCCCCAACGTGCTGACTCCTAGACGTGTGTTCTATCCACTATGCCAAATTGCGTGATAGAAAATTTTTGTTCAGTAAATTGTTCCTGTTATCTATAGTGGGCTCTCCTCATCTCTAAACAGATTTTTGTCATTAGAATGTAGAACTTTAAGTGTAAACCAGAACTTTCATGAACACTAGCATTCCAGACTGGATAAAGACTCACCAACGCTCACAACACGCCCTTTGTGGACAAAAGGGAATAGGGAGTGTTGTACTAGTTGATATGCAAGTTTTGGCGTATGCAAAAATCTTTAGGAGAAAATAATAAGAGATGAGTAGGAAGGATGAGGTGGGGCAGATGCTGGTAGTAGCAAGGGAGCAAGAGAGAATTAACTTCAAGATAGTGATCCAATCATCTTCAAGACAATGGAGCCAAAAGCTGATTAACTTTGAAAAATGGAATAGTAACAGTGAGGAACAAAAGGACAAGAAGACCCTTTCCCTCCCTGAATGGTCAGACAAGAAGATTCTCCGAGTACAGAGGTCAATCAATCAATCAAGCACCATGGCCCAGTGGAAAGAACACAGGCCTGGGAATCAGAGGACCTGGGTTCTAATCCTGGCTCTGCAAATGCTTGCTGGGTGACTTTGGGCAAGTAACTTAAATATTCTGTGCTTCAGTTCTCCCGTTCTCCCTCCTATTTAGACTGTGCGCCCCATGCAGGACAGGGACTGTGCCCAACATAATTAACTTTCTCTACCCCCAGCTCTTAGAACAGTGTTCGATGCATAGTAAGTGCCTAACACACACCTTAAAAAGAATCAGTGGTATTTCAGGCCACCCTAACAGCGACCATTTGAAAGAACTGCACAAAATCTACCTGGAAAGGGTGGGAGAAAGTGACATCATCAGCCAGAACAACCCCAGACTATTCAGACACAGCCTAGAATATGCAGAAGCACCCCAGCCACTCAAACAGCGATGCTAGAGATGGGAAAACTCAGATTTGGGCAGAACTGGGGAAGAGTGTGGAATATTGGAAGGAGTTAAAGAGAAGTCTAGGAAACAGCCCAGGATCCCCTCCTCCCCCCATCCCAATCCCCAGGCCGAGGGGACAACTAGCTGGCTCACCAGTGTGGGCTAAACATTCTCCAGTACATACCAATGTAATAGCATCATTTAGGATACCTGATGTGCCAGCTCTGGTGGATCATGGCTTTTGGGGGGTTCTCTTACTGGGAACCCCAAACATTCATTCATTCATTCATATTTATTGAACACTTACTGTGTACAGAGCACTGTACTAAGTGCTTGGGAAGTACAAGTTGGCGACATATAGAGATGGTCCCTACCCAACAACGGGCTCACAGTCTAGAAGGGGGATGATGGATGATGGAAGGTTGTCATTGGCAACAGGGAATTCAGGCATTGGCTTTTTTCCTGTAAAAGTCACTTAGACCTATGAATCATTTTGGGGAAAGTGGAGCTCACCTCATCCAGGAGACCTTCCCAGATTGAGCCCCCCTTTTTTCCTCTCCTCCTCTTCCTCCTCTCCTCATCGCCCCCCTCCCTCCCTCTGCCCTACCCCCTACTCGTCCCCATGGCACTTGTGTATATTTGTACATATTTATTACTCTATTTTATTAATTATGTGTATATAGCTATAATTCTGTTTATTCTGATGGTACTGACACCTGTCTACTTTTTTTGTGTTGTTGTCTGTCTCCCTCTTCTAGACTGTGAGCCCGTTGTTGGGTAGGGACCATCTCTACATGTTGCTGATTTGTACTTCCCAAGTGTTTAATACAGTGCTCTGCACACAGTAAGTGCTCAATAAATACGACAATGAATGAACTTTATGTAAGTGAGCCAATCAATTGTTAAGGGTAATTCACACCTGCTAATGAGATGAAGAAGATATTTCCTGGAAGATGAAATTGCTGTGAATTTGCAACAGAAAAATGTCTGGTGTTGGATCATATTCAACTCTGCTAAGTGATAAATCCTGAGCTGCACTGAAAAGAACCAGTGAATTAGCATGTGGGGGAAAATGCCAGTGAGCTGGTGAGGGAAAAAAGGGTGAAATCATCAGGAAGCCATGTATGAATAATGAGACACTTCAAACATGGCTCAGCATCCTCCTGACTGCCCTGCCCGAGAATGAGATGAGTGTCGGGCAGTTTCGAAATCCAAAAAAGGAGTTTCATCAAGTAAATTAGTCATTGGTCTGAAGCTAAACTAAGAAAAGAGAAATGATAAAGGTCATCTTTGAAAAAACAGTTGAGTAACAAGAAATTTAAATTCACAAAAGAAGTAGTGTTCTGGCCCAAAGTTTCAGATGAGAATGAAGCATTTGTGTGCTGAGCTTTGCTGAATGCGAAACTATGCTTTGTCAACTGACTTGGAATGTGGAATTAGGTTGAGAGAACCACATGCCTTCTGTGGAAATAAGCTCTCTCATTTTAACGTCTCTTTTATGATTTTCTTTAATTTCACAAAAATACCTTTTCCACCCTTAAGGCTGTACTTTATAGCATTCGAACTATGGCCTGGAGACCTGTTCCTAAATAACAAAACTCTTTACTTTACTGATCTTTACAGTCCACAGTGCGCTACTTGCATCTTCAGGAAACAGAAAGGAACAGCTGATGATAGAATCTCCCAGATAAGAATGCCAGTTATCTCCAGTGGGACTGGCATTCATTTGTGTAATAGTAATAATAATAATCATGGTATTTGTTAAGTGCTTAATATGTGTCAAGCACTGTCCTAAGCACTGAGGGAGATACAAGGTCATCAGGTTGTCCCATGTGAGACTCACAGTCTTAATCCCAGACTCCCAGACTGAGCCCCCTCCTTCCTCTCGCCCTCGCCCCCCTCTCCATCCCCCCGTCTTACCTCCTTCCCTTCCCCACAGCACCTGTATATATGTATATATGTTTGTACATATTTATTACTCTATTTATTTTACTTGTACATATCTATTCTGTTCATTTTATTTTGTTAATATGTTTGGTTTTGTTCTCTGTCTCCCCCTTCTAGACTGTAAGCCCACTGTTGGGTAGGGACTGTCTCTATATGTTGCCAACTTGTACTTCCCAAGCACTTAGTACAGTGCTCTGCACACAGTAAGCGCTCAATAAATGCGATTGACTGATTGATTGATTAATCCCCATTGTACAGCCGAGGTAACTGAGGCTCAGAGAAGCTAAGCAGCTCGCCCGAGGTCACACAGCAGACAAGTGGCAGAGTTGGGGTGAGAACCCACGTCCTCTGATTATCCAACCCGTGCTCTTTCCATTAAGCCAGGCTGCTTCCCTGTGTTGACAGTTACTTGGTGAAAGTCCCAGAGTGAGTTTGAGTTTACAGTAACCAATGATCAGGAGTCAAAAATCCCCCTCCACGCCCTGACCCCCCATACAAACACACACCCCTAAAGAGAAATCAAGCTCCACCCAGATCACTACTACAATAATGTTTTGTTTGGTCCTGGACATTACAGGGCATGTGACCAGGCTGGATGATACGTGAGTCATGTGATGGGTGACCTCAATCTCAGCCAAGAAGCTGAGAAGCGTGGGAGTCCAGAAACCCGACACACCACCGCACACTACCTCGAGTACGAAGGCGTACAGCACGGACTGACTCTACCATTGGCTCTAGGAACCTTTCTGATGGCGAGGCTGGATTGTGGGATGATAACCTCCAAGTCGGTACTTCTGCTGCTCAGTCTGATCTTTTTGGTAAGTGGGGGACGTGCTGGTTTTCATAGTTCTCCCTCCCATTCTTCTTGCTTCCTCCTTTTGGGGCCGAGCACAGACGGCTAGCTCAAAAACATTGTTTTTACTAGATGACAGGAAGAGAAATGGCGCCGTCAGTTGATCTGTGCTGAAGGAGAACTGAAAGCAATTATGAGAAGTTAGGAGATGCTGCTGTAAGAACGAGCACTTTTATGTTCTGTTATTTTCATCCCCTGAAATTGAGAAAAACTGGTAATCTCATCTAGGGTACATTCATTTTTGAACTCAGTTTATAGAGTAGTTTTGTTACTGAAAAATAAAAAAACTAATAGACAATGCTTTTAAAGGATGCATTTATTTATTCAGGGGATTTATTTATGAGAAATTTTCAGGGGTCTCAAGTTTAAACTGGAGATTCAGGAATTTGCATGACTGTATCAATGTAATCAATCAATCAATCACTGTGAGCCCACTGTTGGGTAGGGACTGTCTCTATATGTTGCCAATTTGTACTTCCCAAGCGCTTAGTACAGTGCTCTGCACACAGTAAGCGCTCAATAAATACGATTGATGATGATGATGATTTGTTGAGCACTTACTTTGTTCTCTGTCTCCCCCTTCTAGACTGTGAGCCCACTGTTGGGTAGGGACCGTCTCTATATGTTGACAACTTGTACTTCCCAAGCGCTTGGTACAGTGCTCTGCACACAGTAAGCGCTCAATAAATACGATTGAAGGAATGAATGAATGAATACAGTATAACAACATAACATTCAATCATTCATTCAGTCGTATTTATTGAGCTCTTACTGTGTGCAAACACTGTACTAAGCACTTGGGAGAGTACAGACACAATCCCTGCCCATTTATCCCTCACTTCTAGAAATGTTTGGTACCATTTCAGTTCCCAGAGCACAAAAGCTCTGAGATTTGAGGTCCAGTGGAGATAGAGGTAATCCTACAAAGCCCAAACAAAATTTTTTTTTTGCATTGCTGAAAAATGGTGGAATATCTTGCTTCAATTCTGAATGAATATCTAGATAACTTACTGGGGCTTTTGTCTGAGACCAAAAGAGAATCAGAGCTCAATATTACCAATATTAGGAATTCAGAGCTGAAGTACCTTCCCAGCAGACTGGTGGTAAAGGCAGTTCATCACTATCATCATCACTATATTAACTGTATTGTTAAATAGGTTGACATTTCCTAAATTCTCACTTTACATGCGCTCATAAAAATTTAGAACTTCATTTTTAACGAGTATACTTGCCTTCGTTTACCAGCATTCTGGAATTTGTTTTCATTATTTAAATAACCAAATATTTTTGTGGAAAAGTAAACTCAGTCTGTGTAGAATATTAGTGATGATATACTTATGCCTTGCTCTTTATTAAGACACAATCATTTATATGATGCAAAACTGCTGAGCACATGAGTCTTCAGTTTTTTTATCAGCATTCTTCTCTTTACACTAGAAAATAAGACTTAAGGAAATACCATTCTTGGGTCAGACTAAGGATCTATCCAGCCCAGTATCTGGTCTCCCAAAGTGGCAATAAAATGCACGAAGGAAACTTATTCTTACCTTCCTCTGTGTGAGAAAGTTGCTTTTTTGAACTTCCAACCATCAAGCTTTGATGGGTGCTTCTTGTCTTGGGTTTTAGGATTTGGTCTTACTGCTTTTCTACCATAACACTGCTGCTTATTAAAAACAACAACAAAAAGCCAAAACCAACAGTTAAGACATATCAGGAGCACTAGTTCTTTTCAAAGTGCCTTGATTCTTGACCTGTAAAACAGAGGCAATAAAATGGACTCAGTTTTCTAGTCTTATTTAATTCAATTAATGTTTTGCTCCCTGCAGTAGTGTAATTCTTTCAATAATTCGATATACTTTCTTTGGCAAGTGTTTGTCTCTTTCCTTCTTGATGTGCTCATTTACTTTTGAAAACCATTTAATTTTCATGGGAGTTTTTGAAGAATAGGTTGAATGTTTACCTGTGTTCATGCAAAACTGTACCGGAAATCTGGATTTCATTAATTTGGCTGTGGTTTTGCATTGAATTAATCTTTGCATAAAATCATCATCATCATCAGTGGTAGATTCATTCATTCATTCAATCGTATTTATGGAGCGCTTACTGTGTGCAGAGCACTGTACTAAGTGCTTGGGAAGTACAAGGTGGAAACATATAGAGATGGTCCCAACAGTGGGCCCATGCTGGGAATGTCTGACTCCCGCTCTATTCTGTTATGGGCAGGGAGCATATCCACCAGTTCTGTTGTATTGAATTCTCCCAAGTGCTTAGTACAGTGCTCTGCACACAATAAGCACTCAGTAAATACAATTGATTGAGACAGGAGGCAAGGAGGTCAGCAAGGAGGCTGAAACAGCCATCAAGGAGGGATAGGATAAGTAGCGTGGCTCAGTGGAAAGAGCACGGGCTTTGGAGTCAGAGGTCATGGGTTCAAATCCCGGCTCTGCTGATTGTCCGCTATGTGCTTCGGACAAGTCACTTAACTTCTCTGTACCTCAATTACCTCATCTGTAAAATGGGGATTAAGACTGTGAGCCCCCTGTGGGACAACCTGATCACCTTGTAACCTCCCCAGCTCTTAGAACAGTGTTTTGCACATAGTAAGCACTTAATAAATGCCATTATTTTTATTATTATTATAAGTGCTTGGATTAACGCAGTAGCAGTTTGGATGGAAAGGACAGTGTGGATTTTAATAATGTTGGTTGAACCAACAGGATTTAGTGATGGATTGAATACGTGGGTTGAACGAGAGAGACGATTCAAGGACGACACCCAGGTTACGGGCTTGTGGGACAGGAAGGATGGTGGTTCTGTATACAGTGAAGGAAGAGAATAAAGAAGTTGAGCATGTTTGTGATTGAAAAAGAGACTTTGAAGGAAATAACTCTGAAAATAACTTAGCAGAAATTTCCAAAGCATCTTACCTTTGCCCAGACCTAAAGGAAATATATTTATTAATTAATCATTGCAATATTGCAAAATTACAACATATGGGAAGCAGCATGGCCTAGTGGATAATGCACAAGCCTGGAAGTCAGAGGATGTGGGTTCTAATCGCAGCTCCGCCACTTGCCCTGACCTTGGGCAAGGCACTTCACTTCTCTGTGACTCAGTTTCCTATCTGTAAAATGGGAATTCAATTCCGGTTCTCATGCCTACTTAGAATGTGAGCCCCATGAGGGACAGGGTCATGTCTGACCCGATTAACTTATATCAACCCCAGCGCTTAGAACAGTGCTCGAAACATAGTAAAGTGCTTAACAAATATCATTAAAAAAAAATTAGAAATATTGGTCATGGCTCTTCCTTGTCATCCTTATTCAAACGAGGCTAGGATTGCCATATGATTATACAGAATGTGAAACAGTCCCCCTGATTACAGCTGATTATCAGGAAGTGATTTTTTTCAGCGACTTCATTAGGAGTAAGATACTAATTCTCTACACACTGATTTTATATAGTTACTGCAAATGGAATTGATCTTGTGGCATTACCTTTTACGACCGTGATTTCTAATTGAGCATAATTGATAGTAACTGCAAAGCTAACCTTTAAATATGGAGTTCAAAATGTTTTAAAGGAAATAGTACCTGGAGTCAGTTACAGAGTACCATTTAAATGACCAAGAATGTAATCATAAAAATGCATTTGGATAATTATTAACATTAAAGGATAGATGAAGTCTCCACGAATCAAGGAAAGTTCATTCTACCAGTGCCAGCTTGAAAGAAAGTATAGTTCTTTAGTTTTGATTATGCATGAATTTCTTATACTTATATACTTATGAATTACTTATATTTCCTGCTCCAAGAAAATCTCACAATAATTACAGAAATAAAGATGTAGATTATTCCAGTAGCTAATAATAATAATAATAACAGTGGCATTTATTAAGTACTTACTATGTGCCAAGCACTGTTCTAAGCACTGGGGAGGTTACAAGGTGATCAGGTTGTCCCACGTGGGGCTCATAGTCTTAATCCCCATTTTGCAGATGAGGTAAGTGAAGTGACTTGCCCAAAGTCACACAGCGGACAAGTGGCAGAGCCAGGATTTGAACCCATGACCTCTGACTCCAAAGCCCATGCTCTTTCCACTGAACCAAGCTGCTTCTCATGATGCTTACATGTGAGCTCATTATAGCTCACATGATGCTGTAATTCTCAACTGTGTAATCCCAATTTACAAAAGTCACTTTCATCGGGTGAAGTACTCCGTTCTAATGCATTTCCTCCAAACTAGATACAGTATAGTACTGTACAAAAAAAATGTATAGCCTCACCAGTTCAAAATCTGTTGTTTTACAATTATTGTCCTGAGGAAGAGTCTAAAAAATAACAAGTTTGTCCCTAAAGCTTGAGATTCTTGTCTCTAACAGATTTGCCCTCCATTTGCCACAATTCAATTTACTTTTCAGTGATATTCTTGGAAATCTAAGGAAACTGTTGTAGGTAGGCCCCAAATTGATGAAGTCCAGGACTTCCCAATGGCCTGCAGCATTACTTAAATTCTTCCTCCACCATTTAGAGGTATCTTACATGAGATAAATGAAATAAATGGAAGACCAAACTTGCTTTTTTCTTAATGGAGGAAAACAACACTTATTTAAACTTCTGTTTGGGGAGACTATGTAGTAGTAAGAATTTGTTTCACTTCCACATTTTCAGCAGTACTAGAAATATCTGTTTGTTAGTATTTCCGAGGGATTCCAAATTTATCTTTGCAGTTTGGGCTCACCTTCCTCTCTTGAAAATGAATCAAAATTACATTGACACCTCAGTGGTCTGCTAAATTACAAATATATATGAGAATGTTTGTTTTTATGTTTTCTCATTTGGAGGCTTCAGTCTAATTGTAGAACATCTATTTGATGGTTTTATAGTTAGTAATAATCATGGTTTGTGTTAACCGCTTACTGTGTGCCAAGCACTGTACTAAGTCCTGGGGTAGAATCAAGATAATCAATCAGTCCATCAATCAATTGTATTTATTGAGCACTTTCTGTGTGTGGAGCACTGTACTAAGTGATTGGGAGAGTACAACACAATATAACAGACATATTCCCTGCCCACAATGAGCTTACAGTCTGGAGAGGGAGACAAACATTAATATAAATAAATTATAGATACGTACCTAAGTGCTGTGGGGCTGGGGAGGTTCTGATGAATAAAGGGAGCAAGTCAGGGTGACACAGAAGGGAATGGGAAAAGAGGAAATGAGGACTCTTGGAGGAGATGTGCCTTGAATAGGGCTTTGAAGGTGGGGAGAGTAATTGTCTGTTGGATATGAAAAGGGAGGGCATTCCAGGCCAGAAGTGGGACGTGGCCAAGGGGTTGGTGGCGAGACAGATGAGATCCAGATGCAGTTAGTAGGTTGGCATTAGAACAGCAAAGTGTAGTAGGAAAGCAGTGAGGAGGGGCAAGGTGATTGAATGCTTTAAAACCAATGTTAAGGAGTTTCTGTTTGAAGCAGAGGTGGATGGGCAACCACTGGAGATACTTGAGGAGTGGGGAAAAATAGACAGAATGTTTTTAAGAAAAATGAGTCGGGTAGCAGGGTGAAGGATGGACTAGAATAGGGAAAGACAGGAGGCAGCAAGGTCAACAAGGAGGCTGATACGATAATCAAGGTGGGATAGGATAAGTGCTTGGATTAACAAGGTAACAGTTTGGATGGAGAGGAAAGGACCGACTGTGAGCCCGTTGTTGGGTAGGGATTGTCTCTGTTGCCGAATTGTACTTTCCAAGCGCTTAGTACAGTGCTCTGCACACATTAAGTGCTCAATAAATACAATTGAATGAATGAATGACCGATTTTAGCATTCTTGTGGAGGTTAATCTGACAAGATTTAGTGATAGATTGAATAGGTGGGTTGAATGAGAGAAGAGATCAAGGATAAAGCCAAGGTTATGGGCTTGTGAGACAGGAAGGATCCCATGTGGGGCTCACAGTCCATGTAGGAGGGAGGACAGGTACTGAATCCCCATTTTACAGATGGCAGAACTGAAGCACAGGGAAGTTAAGTGACTTGCCCCAGTTCAACAGCAGGTAGTTGGCAGAGCTGGGATTAGAACCAGGCCTGTGCTCTCTCCACTAGGCCAAGCTGCTTCCAATGTCTGGTTACAGTGCCGGAAAGATAACAATTACATCTCATTTATCTGGATCAAGGAGTTGGCATTGGAATGGGGTTGCAGTGATAATTTGGGTTTCTGCGGACATGAAATTCACCACCCTGTTGTGGCCCCACTGAAGTCCAATGTCAAAGTTCAATTTAACTTCAGTAAGGGACAGTGGAACACTCACACATAGCTTTCTCTGTTTTAGTTGGGAAAACCTACTTACCCTCCACCCGACACGCTTTATCTTGGCCTACCATCACAAACAGCCACCCTCAACCCCAATTTAGAATGTCTTCTCCACTTCTCTGTGCACAATCATGTGTTTTGTTATGTGTATGCTCCCAAATGCTTAGTACAGGGCTAGGCACACAGTAAGTGCTCAATAAATACAATTGAATGACTAAATGAATGAATTTTGCTTTCAAGATTCTGTCCAACTTCTTTCCACCATGAGCCATTTCTTGAGTAGCTCTATATGATCCCCTTGCTCTAATAACCTTGAATTTCCCCATGAACTTTATAACTTAGTGTTCTCTATTATGCCCCATGTGGAACAACCTCATCACCTCATCACCTTTTACCCCACCAGCACTTAGAACAGTGCTTTGCCTATAGTAAGCACTTAACAAATGCCACTATTATTATTATTATTATTTGTTAAGTGCTTTACTATGTGCCAAGCACTGTACTAAGTGTTAGGGTAGATGCAAGCTGGTCAGGTTGGACAGAGTCTATGTCCCACATGGGGCTCACAGTTTTAATCTCCATTGTTCAGATGAGGTACTGAGGCTCAGAGAAGTTAGGTGCATTGCCCAAGGTCACACAGAAGACAAGTGGCAGAGCTGGGATTAGAACTCAGTCCTCTGATTCCCAGGCTGGTGCTAGTTCCACTATGCCACCTAATTTACCCCCTCCACATTCTGGTGGGACAGACTGAGTGGGGAAGCAGAAAAGAGCTAAGGATTGGGGAGTACAAAGGAGAGGAAGAGCTGGCTTCAGACTTTCAGCAGAGATGGGAAAAAATGCGAAGGTATAGAGGTGGGAAAAATGCACTGCCCCCTCCCATTTCATGATATCATCTTGTGTCTGTCTTGGAGAACTCCAGACCCTGTATCTAACCTTTTCCCTGGAGCAACTGAGTTCCCCTCTAGGGTGCTTTTCATACAAGCCCCATTTCTAGTTTAGGTGGAAGGAGGGAGGTTGCCACTGCCACCTCTGCTGCTCCCCTCTAAACTGTAAGCTCGCTGTGGACATGGGATGTCTATTATATTGTTATATTGTACTCTCCCAAGTGCTTAGTACTAGTGCTCTGCACACAGTAAGCGCTCAGTAAATATGGTTGACTGCCGCTTCTCTGCTGACAGTTTACCCTGAGGCGCCTCCCTCACTCACGGCCTGAAGCCAGACATAAGGGGAGAGGGGAGAGGGGTGGCTTGTGTGAGAAGGAGGGAAGGAAAGGGAAAGTTCAGAGCAACGGATGGAGCAGAAAGCAAGCAGATCCCTGAGAGGGAGGAAGATTTATAGGGACACACCAAAACAGAGGAGAGCATTGAGTTGCCGAGGAAAAAAAGGAATAAACAGGGCAATTGATGAGAGGCACCAGAAGGGAAAGAAAGAGAACGAGAGAGAAAAGGGATGGTGAAAGAGAAAGCAATGATGAGGGTCAAAGACAATAAGCTGAGGCAGATAAATGGAGAGAGAAACTCACAGGCAGCAAGACCAGTGGAGGAAATCTCTGAGAATTCACGACAGAAACAATGAAAAGGAAAGCTTTATAGCATCTATTAAACCCAGGCAAAAACCAGATATTTCCACTTGTGAAATCTAAATTTCTCATTCCCATTCCACCACTCCAAACCATCTGAATCCTTTTCAGTGCTCTCTGAAGAGATATGTTTTATCTTTTCTCACTTCCACATTCTCTACCCTGCATCTCACGAAGAAAAAGTCATTACTGGGTTTAATTAGGCTGGAGGAGGAAAGGCGAAAGGGGACTTAGTAATTCGCTCCAATCTATGCAAAGAATGAGGATGATAATAGTATCTTTCACTGGGAATGAAAGGTGAGGCTTGGTCCTGAGATTGTAGAATCAAGAGCTTGCAAGAAGAAATTGATTTTAGTGCAAGTGGCTTACACAGCGTCACTCACACTCTCTCTCGTACCAGTTATGTTCCAGCTGGGGGAGAGTGCACAGTGAGTGAACAGGCAAGCCAGAGTGCCGCACAATGCGACATGCATGCAGAGGCTTTTGAACGCATGTAGCATTTTAAACCAAATGACCATAGCGTAGTGCCGATGTTGTCCTGTAGCGACATGATTCAGAAGGCTGTTGCTTTGGTAGCTGCCGTGCCTTTTGACACCTACATTGGCCAATTATTTTTTCTGATTACTGCAGGGCCTGTCCACCTCAAGGAATGCTTTAGGTGGTTCTTGGGTCAGTTGGGTAATGGAAGGCATGTCCTCCCAACGGGTAGAACAGGGACTAGGGATTAAAACAGGGACCATCTCCTCATCAAACAGAAATTCCTTACTATTGGCTTTAAAGCACTCCATCACCTTGCCCCTTCCTCGCCTCACTGTTCTTCTACTCTGATCCAGCCCACATACTTTGCTCCTCTGATGCCAACCTACTCCCTGTACTTTGATCTCGTCTATTTTGCCACCGACCTCTCGCCCACATCCTGCCTCTGGCCTGGAAACCCCTCCCTCTTCATATCCTATGGAAAATTACTCTCCCCACCTTCAAAGACTTATTGAAGGCACATCTCCTCCAAGAGACCTTCCCTGACTAAGCCCTCATGTCCCTCTTCTCCCATTCCTTTCTGGGTCACTCTTGCACTTGAATTTGCTCCTGTTATTCAGCCCCACAGCACTTATGTACATATCTTTAATTTATTTATGTTAATGTCTGTCTCTCCTTCTAGACTGCAAGCTCAGTGTGGGTAAGGAATGTGTCTGCCAACTGCGTTATATTGTTATTTTGTACTCTACCAAGAGCTTAGTATTCATTCATTCATTCAGTTGTATTTATTGAGCGCTTACTGTGTGCAGAGCACTGTTCTAAGAACTTGGAAAGTACAATTTGGTAACAGATAGAGACAGTCCCTAGGCAACAACAGGCTCACAGTCTAGAAGGGGGAGACAGACAGCAAAACAAAACAAGTAGACTAGTGCCAATACCATCAAAGTACCCTGTTCTCTACACATAGTAAGTGCTTAATAAATATGATTGATTGATTGATCGATTGTTAGAAACCGGGTCTCTTGATTTACAAACCAGTGTTATTTCAATTTGATGAACAGCAGGGCTGATACAAAGAAATAGCACATAAGTGATTAACATTTATTTTCTTTTTCTCTTGAGTATACTGCTTATATTGAATCAGTTTAAATTGAAATTGCTTTGGTGTCAATACAATCCTCTTTTTTGTTGATTTTTATTATAAGAAATGTTTGGACAATTGTATTTCTGATATGATCTGAGTGCAGTTCTGCTTTACATGGAACTTGTTTCTGGCTCGTGGGCAGGGAGCATGGCTACTAACTCTGCTATGTTATATTGTACACTCCCAAGCACTTAGTACAGTGCTCTGCACACGAGCACTCAGTAAATACTATTGATTGACTGACTGTGCTTTGAGCATTCGTTACATTTGTTATAAAACCACATTTGGGGATTTTTCCGTTGAAACATCCATTTATTTAATCCACAGAAATCAAACCAGAGGCAAAGTTAACCTCTTGTCCGTTTCATGAAATCTTTAGTTCAGGAAGGCATTTATTATGTGGAAAAATAACTTTTGATTATTTTAGACTGCAGGGGCAGCCCTTGGGTATGTCGGAGGGCACTTCATCACAGCCTATGAGGACTATGATGCCTTCTTCAAGGATGAACACATCTTGCTGCCTGCTATCATCATCACAGTTGTTGCTATCGTGATGGTTTTTGTTGGGATTATTGGCTGTTTGGTCACAATCAAAGAGTCCTCTGTTGGACTCCGGCTTGTAAGTATTACTTTTCCTGCCTCCCTCTGAATGCCTTGTTTGGAATGAATCTCAGAGATGTGGCCAGCTTACTCGGGTGTACACAAAGTCATTTTACCTCCTCACTAATTCTAATATCAGGGTTTCAGCTGATTACTGGCCAATCGGTAATTACCGGCCATGCATGTGATCAATCAATCAATCAATCAATTGTATTTATTGAGCGCTTACTGTGTGCAAAGCACTGTACTAAGCGCTTGATCAGTACAATTCCTTACCCAGGATTGGAAGGCAGCACAATATCTATCAGAATCAGGGCTAATTTGTGTCAGAGTTCACTAAGGCTCCACTCCCTCAATTTGGGTAAAAACACTGGCATCTGTAATCCCAGGTTTACAGACACTGGAAGAATCACTGCCCCAGTACAAGTGGGTTGTCCTTTAGTTTTTTTATTTTTTAAGTGTGATTTGTTAAGTGCTTACTATTTGCTGAGTACCGTTCTAAGCACTAGGGTCGACATAAGTTTATCTGGTTGAACACAGACTCTGCCCCGCATGGTGCTCACAGCCTAGGTAGGAGGGAGTAGGATTTCATTCTCCTTTTTACAGATGAGGAAATTGAGGTGCAGAGAAGTAAAGTGATTTTCCCAAAGGTCTCACAGCAGTCAAGTGGCAGAGATGGGATTAGAACCCAGGTCCTCTGAGTCCCAGGCCTATGGTCTTGCCACTAGGTAACTCTGCTTTATCTGAAAGACAGAGAGATGTATTTTTACATCACTTGAAACATACACTCTAAAAGATATAGAAGTGTTCTGTGACCATAAATCTCCCCATTTTCAAACCCTGCTGAAACCCTACCTCCTCCAGGTGGTTTTCCCAAATAAGTCTTCTTCTCCCCAAATCTCCACCGCTCTACTGTCATCTCAGCATTTTTGCACCACTTCTCACTGTACCTCTGTATATATTGTTTTACATACTTCTTCCTCCAATTTATAAATTCCTTTATGTCTGGCTCCCCAGTGAGAATGTACGCTCCCTGTGGGCAGGTATCGTGTCCACAATGTCTACTGTGCTCTCCCAAGTGCTTAATACAGTGTTCTGCATTCAGTAGGCACTAAATAAATACTATTGATCAGTACGCTCTACAAAGATGAATTAATCTTTTTGTATTACTGGCCAACATATTTTTAGAGAAGGGTAGTAGTCCTTGGACCTCACACCCATTTCACTACAGGTTTTTCTCTGTATTGCTTACTGATAACTAATACTGCTACCAATCAACCTATGCATCAGGCAGAAACTCCTCACCCTGGGCTTCAAGGCTGTCCATCCCCTTGCCCCCTCCTACCTCACCTCCCTTCTCTCCTTCTCCAGCCCAGCCTGCACCCTCCTCTCCTCTGCCACTAATCTCCTCACTGTGCCTCGTTCTCGCCTGTCCCGCCGTCGACCCCCGGCCCACGTCATCCCCCGGCCTGGAATGCCCTCCCTCCGCACATCCGCCAAGCTAGCTCTCTTCCTCCCTTCAGGGCCCTACTGAGAGCTCACCTCCTCCAGGAGGCCTTCCCAGACTGAGCCCCCTCCTTCCTCTCCCCCTCCTCCCCCTCTTCATCCCCTCTGCCTTACCTCCTTCCCTTCCCTTCAGCACCTGTACATATGTATATATGTTTGTACGTATTTATTACTCTATTTATTTCTTTTACTTGTACATATCTATTCTATTTATTTTATTTTGTTAATATGTTTTGTTTTGTTCTCTGTCTCCCCCTTCTAGACTGTGAGCCCACTGTTGGGTAGGGACCGTCTCTATATGTTGCCAACTTGTACTTCCCAAGTGCTTAGTACAGTGCTCTGCACACAGTAAGCGCTCAATAAATACGATTGATATTGATTGATTGATTGGTTTTTTCTTAGTTTGATCTTTCAAACTGCTGGGATTGCTACTGATTGCCAGGAAGGCGGCTGACCAACTTTTTCAGTTTTAAAATCTTCCTTTGAAAAGCGATATTGGCCTAGAGAAATAGTCTTGTGTGTTCATTTGAATGTCATGGGCTTTGTGTGGTATGGTATTCTTCACAAATATATTTCATTGTTAAATGCCTCTGTGGGCAGGGATTGTCTGTCTTTATTGCTATATTGTACTTTCCAAATGCTTAGTACAGTGCTCTGCACATAGTAAGTACTCAGTAAATATAACTGAATGAATATATAGTCTGTGCTTCATTTGGGACACCGATATGCACTGTGAAGAGAAGCAAGGACAAGCTGGGGTGGAACCTACCTCTTCGTTTTGTGAAAATACATATATTTTCTTTCCAAAACATTAAACCGTTGTCACCTCCTCTTTTCACTTTAGTTCCTGGTCATTCTCTTGCTGATGTTTATTACAGAAGTAACAGCTTTCATCTTGGGATTTATGTACAGGCAGAAGGTAAGTGGAATACCCAAAAGAGTGCCCCTAACCTACAATAATTAAATTACTATTACCACAGCAAAAAAGTGCCCCATCCTGCAGGCATAAATGACTATTACCATAGCAAAAGAGTGTCCATATGCTATAGGTATTAAATTACTATTACCACAGTAAAAGAGTGTCCATACCCTACAAGTATTAAATAATTATTACCATAGTAAAAGAGTGCCCTTATTCAACAGGTATTAAATCACTATTACCACATTAAATAATGACAATGATAATAATAATAATTGTGGTATTTCTTAAGCACTTTCTATATGTCAAGCACCATTCTAAGCACTGGGTTAGATACAAGGTAATTAGGTTGAACATAGTCCCTGCCCAACATGGGGCTCACAGTCTTAATCCCCATTTTACAAATGAGGTAATTGAGGCACAGAGAAGTTAAGTGACTTGCCCAAGGGCACACAGCAGACTTGACAGAGCCAAGATTAAAACCCATGACCTCTGACTCCGAGGCCATGCTCTTCCCTCTAGGCCACACTGGCTCTAACAAAAGAGCACCCTTTAGCCTGCAGGTATTAATAGAATTATTATTACACCAAAAAAGTGCCCTTACCCCGAAGGTATTAAATTACTATTACCATAGGAAAAGGTACAGGACCTAGGGTATAGCAGAGAAACAATTAAATCAGTGTATAGGGTGAGAGTGGATGGATTATATGAATCTTTCAGGGATAACATTCTAAAAGCCAGTGATTCTCTCAAGGAGTTCTTAATTTGGTGTTCTCCCAATGAAGTTATTAAAATAATTAAATTGCTAAAAATTAATCAATTGTATTTTTGAAAAAGTATTTTCCATTCATTTTATTTAATATTTAAATGTCTCATGCCTTTCACTTGAAACCCATGCTCATTATTAGTTTAATGTGTAAACAGTGTGACCCCAAATATTTATATGGCTGCAGTAGCAACTGTAGTAGGCTTTTTTTAGATCCACGGCTCTAGCTCCATGTGATAATTAGGAAAAAGGAACTTATTCTGAGAGTAAATGAAGAAACTTAGTTGCTCAGCAAAGTTTATAGAGCTCTTTAGGTTACTCTAAAATGGCTGGTAGTAAAGGCACTGGTCTGATGGATTTTCTGGCAGCAACAGAATGAAGAGGATTGTGTAATAGATCAAATCGTATGCAGTCTATGCTTAATGAATGCAACAGAGGACGCCTGATCTGGGGTTAAACTTTAATTCTGATTTCCTGGGAAACCCTTCTAGGTGAACTTGTTAGGAGGAGTATCTTAAGTCCCTGAAACATTCATCCAGGGGCTGCTCTAAATTGATGATCAATGATAAGTCTGAAGGTGACTGAGGTCACATTCCAAGCTGCACCAAGAAAATCGTTCTTCTATATAAAGGTTTTTATTGTCAATTCTGAAATCAAGGCTCGTATCAAATTCTGTTATCGGGGAAGCACTATGTCCAAACTATGCTTTTGTAGCAAGCAGTAAGCAGGGCTAAATTTCAGGATCCTGGTGGCCAACAGTGAGCCCAGACAGGAAACCGCTTGAAACTGATCTGGAAAGTACCAGTTAAATAGAGGTTGGGAAGAGTGGCTGAGGAGTGGAATATCCTTTACTTCTGCTAGCCTTCTTGATTCCAAGGAGGTTCTTTACTCAAGATAAGGTGCACTGAAAGTAAAATAGTTTTTTGTGACTACTCAGCCCAGCATGGCCTACATGACTCATCCAGGCAGAGCTGAGGGGCCTGGATCAACAGCTCCACTGAACCAGCATTACCAGGCCCTTAATCAATCGTATTTCTTGAGAATTTACTGTGTACAAAACCCTGTACTAAGCTCTTTGGACAGTACGATGTATCAGACACATTCCCTGCCCACGAGTTTACAGCCTTAATCAGGAAGTGGCGAAGCTGAGGGTGGAGAGCTGAGAGGATCCAGGGACGGGGGTTTGGCTCGGGATTGTGGCAAGCTACCTTTAACCGAAATACATTTTCACAGGTGGTGACAGAGGTACAAAGCACCATGCGTACTATCTTCCAGACATATGATGGAAAGAATCCGGAGACAGAGATGGTGGATTTCTGGCAGAATCAGGTATATTATTGGTAGACAATTTCTGATTGCTTTTGAAAGACCTGTTAGCATTTATAGATCTTAGTGATATAAAAAAAACAACCCTGTAGTATCCAAGTGGAGTTTCTTCCAATTCACCATTGTTTCTATTCCTTTAACCATTACTGAAAATTTATGTTCCTTTGTTGATGTGTTCCAAGTATTTATTTAGTATTAGATTGCCCTGCACAGAAAATATTTCAATATATAAGCCTCATGAAGCCAATATGAAGGTCAACTAAAGAACACTTATGGACAACCAGCAGATTTGAATTTCCATTTGTACGTCTTTGTCTTTACAACTCTGACTCAACTGCCATTCTTAAAACATGCATCTTATTCCTAGCCTCAGCCCTTTTGTACATATTTATAATAGATTTTTGTTTATATATTCAATTATGCATTTGTTTTTTCACCATAATATAGTTGAAATTCTTCCTGTTATATACTGCTACTCATACTTTTGTAAAATCATTTTTGTCTTCCTGTCTCTCCCTTTTGATTGTATATTCCTTGAAGGCAGGAAATGTGTCTTGCTTCTATATGCTTTCCCAGGGGCTTAATACAGAGTTTCCCACTCAATGTGTGCTCCAGAAATAACACAAATGAACCGACTGTGACCCAGTATTCTACAAAGATCTGATGGTGACTGACTATGTTAGTGTAGGGTTTCTCAAACTGTAGGTCACAACCCCTGGTAGGCTAGGAATGGTATTTTTAATGGTATTTATTAAGTGCTTACTAATATGCTAGGCACTGCATTAAGCACTGGGGCAGATACAAGACGATCAGGTTGGAACACTGTCCACATGGGGCTCAGAGTCTTAATCCCCACTTTACAGATGAGGTAACTGAGGCACAGAGAAGTAAATTGGCTTGCCCAGGGTCACACCGCAGACAAACAGAGGAGCTGGGATTAGAATACTAGTCCTCTGTTTCCCAGGCTCATGTTTTGGGTTGCAGAGATTGAAGTCCCCAATTTTTTTTTTCTATGGTATTTGTTAAGTTCTTACTATGTGCTAGGCACTGTACTAAACACTAGGGTAGATACAAGATAATTATGTTGGCCATAGCCCCTGTCCCCCATGGAGCTCACGGTCTTAATCCCCATTATACAGATGAGGTAACTGAGGCACAGAAAAGTAAAGTGACTTGCCCAACGTCACCTAGCAGTTAAGTAGCAGAGCCAGAATTAGAAAACTAGGTCCTTCTGATTCCCAGGCCTGTGTTCTAGCCACTAGACCACACTACTTCCAAGGTGTTTCCTCCACAACATTTCCCAGAACCACCCTTTGTTTTCCATTCAAAGGCCACCAATCTGGCTCAGACACTTAAACCCAATGTGGGCCAGAGATTGTGTCCAATCTGTTCACCTTGTATCTATCCCAGCATGGGACACCCTTAATAAATACCATTATTATATGCACTAGAATATAGTTCTCTATCTACTAGTCAATCCTGCTTCTCCTTACTTATTTGTAATAATGATAATAATATTTGTTAAGCACTTACTATGTGCCTAGCACTGGTCTAAGTGCTGGGGTAGGTACAAGGTAGACAGGTTGGACACAGTCCCTATCCTACATAGAGCTCACAGTCTTAATCCCCATTTTACAAATGAGGCACAGAGAAGTGAAGTGACTTGTCCAAGGTCACAGAGCAGACACGTGGTAGAGCTGGGATAAGAACCCATGACCTTCAGACTCCCAGCCCTGTGCTCTATCCACTAAGCCATGCTGCTTCTCTGTCCAAAATAACTGTTGGCTGAGGTGCCAGTGAAACTTGTTGACACAACCTTTTCTTTCCCACTCTATCATCACTGCTCTGCTTTTCATCTAGTTCACTCCTATGCTCCACCTCCTCCACCCCCGCACACCTTTACCTTGTCACTTCCCATTAGCACCTTTTCTTTTTGTCAAACTCTCCCAGGAACCCTGCCTCCTGGGTAAAGGGAAGATGTTACCATTCCGCATCTTTCCAAATAGGCAGAGAAGTCTTGGTTCATTTTTGAATGTTTGGTGGAGAGTTGACATGGCAGGGAGAGGAATGAGAACCATCAGGAGCATCGTGGGACAAAAAAGTTTGAGAAGCTCTTCCTTAGTGCAGAGCTGTATTGCCTTTCTGAAATTTCCCACCCCGCAAACTGAGGGAAAATTCAGATGTAAAGTCCACGGTTTTTACTGATTAGAGTGAATACTAGACTGGAAAATTAATATTTCATTCTGTTTCATAGTTTCAGTGTTGCGGTGTAAAGAATTATACTGACTGGACTGTTACTCAGTGGTTCAATACCACCGGAGGCAACCGTGTCCCTCAGAGTTGTTGCAAACAGGGATTTAAGAACTGCACAGGACTTCTCAGTGAACCTCAGGAACTCAATACAATGGTAAGAATCCCCTTCAGGTCCTCTAATTCACACTGATTTTTTTAATGGTATTTGTTAAGGGCTTACTAAGTGCCAGGCACTGTACTAAGCACTGGGGTAGATTCAAGCTAATTAGGTTGCGCAGAGTCCATGTCCCACATGGGGCTTGCAGTCTTAATCCTCATTTTAAAGATGAGGTAACTGAGGCAGAGACATGTTAAGTGACTTGCCCAAGGTCATAGAGCAGACAAATGGTGGATCCAGAATTAGAATCCAGGTACTTCTGACTCCTGGGCCTGTGATCAATCTGTTTAGGATAAGCTGCTTCTCTGCTTCATTGATGCTATCTGATTTCCTACAATACAGGATCCACTTTGGCCTCTCTGGGAATTATTAAAGAAAAAGTCAAATTCAGCATAAAGGAAGACATACTTTGAGGTTTTTTTATGGTATTAATCGATTACTATGTGCAAAGCACTGTTCTAAGATCTGGGGGGGATACAAGGCGATCAGGTTATCCCACATGGGGCTCACAGTCTTATTCCCCATTTTACAGATGAGGTAACTGAGGCACAGAGAAGTTAAGTGGCTTGCCCAAGGTCACACAGCTGACAAGTGGCAGAGCTGGGATTCAAACCCATGACCTCTGACTCCCAAGCCCGTGCTCTTTCCACTGGGCCATGCTGCTTCGGTGTACTTAACTTCTAGAGAATCCAGTTATTTCCCCAAACCAAAGGGAAATGTCAAATCCTATATTTGAGACCTCTGACAGTAATGTGACATCTCCAAAATGTCTACAGCAAGTTTCAATGTAAATCCCACACTTTGTTCTCATAACATTTTCTATTCCTTTATTTTGATGAACTCACTAATTATTGTTTCTGGAATGATTAGAGTTAGTGGATGTTAGCCTTCAAAGCAGGTCTCTGCCTTCAAACAAAATCACGGAAAAATAATGTAAATCAGACCTGTGTCCAGATTTGCCAGTGATGCCATAAAAATAGATGAAGTACAGAAAGGAGCTTGATATCCTTAAAAGAAAGGATACACAGGTGACTTTCTTCACTTCAGTGCTTGGAAATGTATTATTACTGAAGTTCACATTTTCTGAATGGTGGCCTCATAGTCTGAATAAGTTAATGTAGCCTGTTGGAATTGTCTTACAACCTTCCGAGGACAGGGGGATGATTTAGATATTGTGAAGTAAAGAACCCACTGAATTTTTACAAAGTTTAAATATAGTATCTAACTTAAGCACTGTGGACTGTCATGAAGATGTAACTCACTAGAGATCTGCTATGTTCCCCATATAGCAGTTGGTAATATGTTACAAAAATGGGCTTCTTATTTAAGGGAATGGGATTATGTGCTCCTTTGTGGATGGTGTGGAAATCTGTCTCCCTGTTTGCAATTTTGCATTTCCCTTTGTTTCCAAGTATTTAGGGTATCTTCCCTCCAGCACTTCTAGTTCAGCATGTCAAAAAATGATCTCTCCAACTTCTTTCCCAAACCCTCTCCTCCACCTAATTTTCCCACCACAGTTAACACTACCATCATCCCTGTCTACCAAGCCTGGAACCATTATTCTTAGCTTCTTATTCTCATTCAACTCTGCCATTCAGTCTATTAAATCCAGTGGTTTGGGGTTTTTTAAAGGTATTTGTTAAGCACTTACTATGTGTCAGGCACTGTGCTAAGAGTTGGGGTACATTATAAACTAAAAATCAGCTTGGACACTGCCCCTGTCCCAGATGGGACTCATAGTCTTAATCACCATTTTACAGGTGAGGAAATTTAGTGGCAGGTAAGTGGCAGAACCAGGAATAATAATAATAATAATAATGGTATTTGTTAAGCGCTTACAATGTGCAAAGCACTGTTCTAAGCACTGGGGAGGTTACAAGGTGATCAGATTGTCCTACGGGGGCCTCACAGTTTTAATCCCTATTTTACAGATGAGGTACTGAGGCACAGAGAAGTTAAGTGACTTGCCTAAAGTCACACAGCAGATAGTTGGCAGAGCTGGGATTTGAACCCATGACCTCTGACTCCAAAGCCCGTGCTCTTTCCACTGAGCCACGCTGCTTCTCCAAGGACAAGAACCCAGGTCCTTCTGAGTCCCAGGCCTGTGCTCTATCCATTTGGCCATCCTGCTGCAAAGATGTTCCCTCCACAACATTTCCCAGAGCACCCTTTCTTCTCCATTTGAACGGCCACCAAACTGGCTCAGACACTCAAACCCAATATGGGCCAGAGACTATGTCTAATCTGTTTACCTTGTATCTACCCCATTGTGCATGGCCTCGTGGCAAGAGCACGGGCTTGGGAGTTAGAGGACCTGGGTTCTAATCCCAGCTCTGCCACTTGTCTGCTGTGTGACTTTGGGAAGTTACTTGACTTCTCTGTGCCTCAGTTCCCTCATCTGTAAAATGGGGTTTAGACTGTGAGCCCCATGTGGAACAGCTTGATTACCTTCTATCTACCAGGGCTTAGAACAGTGGTTGGCACATAGTAACACACACTATTATTATTATTAATAAAATAATATAATATATAATAATAAATACCATTATTATAGCACATCTTTATAATGTAATATAATCTTTATAATATAGTATGTTTACATTTATCTGTATAATATAATCTTTATAATGCAATATATTTATAATATATAATAATAAATACCATTATTATAGCACAAGTTTATTACTATAACAGGTACCTCATTGGTCTTGCTGCCTCCAGGACTTGAGTCCATATTTCATGATCCTGCCCTTAGATCACCTGTCTAAAATGTCATTCTGCACATGTTTCATCCCAGAATATATTTCAGCACTCGTAGTAATTGCAGCTATCCATTTCTCTCTTCCTCAGATAGAAGCTCCTGACCATTGCTTTTAAGGCTTTCCATCATCTCACACCCCTTTACCTATCCACTTTCTTCTCCTACTACACCCCAACTCACATTCTCCATTTCTTTCCTACTTACCTTTTCACTGTGCCCATTTCTAACCCAGACCCCTGGCTAATGCCCTTCTTCCTGTGTGGAGCTCCCTCTTCAAATTCACAAGACCTCATGCGCACTGAATTTACTATACTTTTCCTTAAATATGTAATCAGGCGATGACATTTTTTCTTCCTGACAGGGCTGTGCAGGAATAATGGAATCTCATATAAAGGACCTTATCAATTACACTATGATTGTCGTCTTAGGATTTGCCATTGTGAAGGTATTTACCGATAGATTTACTGCTTACTTGACAAACAAGTACATGCTTACCTGTTTATTTTGAACACCAATTGACCTCTGACTCACAAGCCCCTGCTTGTGAGCTATGAGGTTAACAATCTTAATCCCTATTTTACAGATGAGGTAACTGAGGCACAGAGAATGCAAGTAACTTGCCCAAGGTCACATAGCAGACATGTGAGACAGCCTAGATTAGAACCCAGGTCCTTCTACTCCAAGGTCCATGCTCTATCCACTGGACCTTGTTGCTTCTCACAATTCCTGTCAATTTTTACAACTCCTGTTGGGTTTGCCCACTTCACAGTACACGCTAGATCAGAAGGTTCGATCAGAAGGTTTCAACACTAATAGTTTAGCTCAAGTAGGCGAAGCAGATGTTAGAAGTCAGGCCTCCAGATTCCCAGAGCTGTGTTCTTTCCACTGAAAACCAGGGACCAGAGAAACTGCCAATTCCAGCACATGCTTACCTTAGTGCTCTGCACACAGTAAGCGCTCAAGAAATACGATTGATTGATTGATTGATTTTCCTCCAGCTCCACTTTGTACGCTGGACAAAAAGCATGGATGACAGTGAAACTGTTGTGGGCAGGAAACGTGCCTTTCACCTCTGATGTAGTGTACTCTCCCAAGGCACTCAATAAATACCATTGATTGATTGATTAATTAAGTGGTGGATAGCATTTCACAGGAGGAGATGAGACATCAAACAAAGCTGCTATGAAGACCTCTGTCAGCATTTGTCTGGATTATGTGAATTTGCTCGGAAACAGTGATATAGATTAGGATGCCATTTTGAGATAAATAACTTCTTTCCAAGTCTGTTTTCTCAGAGTATGCTTTTACCTTTCAGTTTTTTGGAATGCTGAGTATCTTGGTAATCGCGTGTAAGAAGATTGACAATGGATACCAGCCCCTGTACTCAGGAGTGTTTGCTTGAACAGACAAGATGGGAGAATGATTCTTCATCGGATCCTAGGGCAAATAAGGCTTTTAGAGATTATTCCCAAATAAATTGTGCTGATTCCTATTATTAAATATTTAATTAACACTTGGACAAAGATACTTATTGCTTTGGAAGGTTTGGGGGGCACTACATAGTGAGAAATGGAATACGACTTGCAGTTGAAAAGTTTTCATATACTGCTCCTCAGATTTCTTACTCTTAAAATATTTGAACCCAAGTGCTTTAATTTCAGATTATTCTAAGACTGAGGTAAAGATTTTCCAGTCTACCACTCTTTCAGTGTATAAACTGGTCCTCTTGCAATTTTAAAAATTCTTCTGGTATCTCCTCTATAATTAACATTCATTTTGAAGAGTTTAGTTTTCTTTAAAAGACTAAAATTATTATAGTCATTAAATTTGCTTGAAAATACTGTGATTGACAGGGGGGGGGGGACCTTCCAGATAAGTTCTTATGACTGACTTAATTCTCTGTTCCATGAGAATGTGAATTTAAAATACAGTATTATGGATTTTTTCTAGCACTGATTTTTTAAATCATTTAGTGGTTTATTAGATCGAATTTTGCTTTTAACCTGAATAATACCTTGAACAGACAAGATGGGAAGATGATTCTTCATTGGATCCTAGGGCAAATAAGGCTTTTAGAGATTTTTTTTAGGCTTTTTGCTAACAAACTGCACTGTAAACATTTTCTACATCATAATTTTTGGTTCATCATTGTTCTTGCCATTTTAAATTTTGAAGTGTTAAATCTGGAAATATTTCTGGCACAGATTGAGATAAACTACTACATATTGACAGCACATCAGACTAAAGACTGTATTTATCCTTTGCAGCAAATGAACTCCCATATACATTTTTTATGAAAAATAACACCATGCCCTAACTTCCCCCTGATTAGTAACTTCTTCCCCTCCAATTTCTGAAGATTTTGAGTATCCTTTGGAATAAGGACAATTTCAAAAGACATCTTTGTGATTGTTAAAGGTCAAGCTTTGAAATTATTCAACAGTTTTTAAAGCATGAGAGGACTGGAAGAATTATTATGTACTAAATTGAAAATTTAAGGAAACAGAAAAAAAAATGAGCCAAATAAAAGAGACAACTATCTTAAATAGAAAGTATGTACATTATTTTCAAGAAGTGCTGTATTGAAAGAATTATTTAGTTAATGTTACTTACATCCTATGTTGGCTTTTCATGACTAGCTATGGAAGTTAATGATAAATTAAATGTGCTTATTTTTATTCTAATATTGCACTGTCGAAATGTATTTTAATTATAACTTTCACATATGGAGGGTTATGTCACCTATTAATCATCTCTTGTCTATCTATTGTCAGCTGGTAGTGTTCAGGAAGCCCTTGGTATTCATTTTAGCGAATAATAAAATACAACTGATTACTTAAATATCAATTAGCTCTTTGTTCCCTGCTAATCCCCATTCCCCCCATTTTCATGGTAAAAAAAATAAACCAAAAGCTTGCAAATTGAATAATATTGCCATTAATATAGTGGCTCTGTCTGTCATATCTGTCTCTTTCACCTATTTCAATCAATCAATCGATCAATAGTATTTCCTGAGCATCTACTAAGTGTAAAGTAGATTACTTGGTAAAGTACAATGTAATTAGAAGGCACGATCCCTGCCCTTATAGGATTTTACAATTTTTTTTTGCATTATTTTGAGTTTTATTCATAGTGTATTACTTGGATCTTATTTTAGCTCTATGATGAAGGGCATAATAACATTTTTCTAGCATTTTTCTAAATGAACAAATGCTATCAAAAAAATCACATAACCGGAAAAAAAATTGAGAAAAATATAATTCCGTTCAGGTAGGTAATAATTTCACCTCCAGAACAGATGGTTATCAATTCTTTCTTAAAAGAAAGAGATTCAATAACTTTATAAAGTTACAGTCTATAGACTCTTGCAGAATTTTAATTTTTTAAACAGTTTTATGATAAAAATTCCTAATTTGCTGACAACTGAAAAAGACTGAAACCTTCAGTTGTTGAGGATTTTTTCACATTCTTTGTCACAAGTGCTCTGTCTCTCCAACTCTAAACCTTTACTTCAGCTAATAGGGGTGAAAATCTGGAAGAATATCCAGTCCTCTGAGCCCTGCCTAACAGGGCTTCAGCCTTAGCACTTGTACTTCCCAAGCGCTTAGAACAGTGCTCTGCACACAGTAAGCGCTCAATAAACACGATTGATTGATTGATTGATTAGCATTCAGACAGGCTCCCTCCCTGCCATCAGCTCCTTTTTGGTCATTTGGGGTAAAGGGAATACAGAGGCAGCTTAGCTTATAACATCTCTATCTCTCCTTCCCTTCCCTTGCTCTTTTCCATAAATAAATAATAATGATGGCATTTGTTAAGGGCTTACTATGTGCAAAGCACTCTTCTAAGTGCTGAAAAAATATGGAACGCTTCACGAATTTGCGTGTCATCCTTGTGCAGGGGCCATGCTAATCTTCTCTGTGTCATTCCAATTTTAGTCCATGTGCTGTCAAAGATATACAGGAAGCTCTAATATCTGTAATTTACTGATTTATATTAATGTCTGTCTCCCCTGCTTCCAGACTGTAAGCTCATTGTGGGCAGGGAATGTGTCTGTTTTATTGTTACATTGTTTTCCTGAGCACTTAGTACAGTGCTCTGCACACTGTAAGTACTCAGCTTGTAACCTCCCAAGTGCTTAGAACAGTGCTTTGCACATAGTAAGCGCTTAATAAATGCCATCATTATTATTATTATTATTACTCAGTGAATATGATCGACTTCAATCGATCAATGGTATTTATTGTTTGCTTACTTTGTGCAGAGCACTGTATTAAGCTCTCGGGAGAGTTCAGTCCAACAGAGTTAGAAGACGCATTCCCTGCCCTCAGCGAGCTTATAGTCTAGAGAGGGAGACAGACATTAATATATAAATAAGTAATTTATTATATATAACTTGAAGATATGTACACAAATTTAAAGGTATGTATGTAATCAATTTGAGCTCTAAGCTTTGTCCTCTCCCCATTACAATAATAGTACTTAGTACAGTGCTCTGCACACAGTAAGCGCTCAATGAATTCGATTGAATGACTAATAACAATTGTAGTATTTGCGTGCTTACTAGTGCCAAGAACTGTACTAGACACCAGGGTAGATGCAAGATAATTAGGTCAGACACAGGCCCTGTCCCGCCTAGGGCTCCCACTATAAGTAGGAGGGAGAACAGGTATTTAAGTCCCCGTTTTACCGATGAGGTAATTTAGTGTGGCTCAGTGGAAAAGAGCATGGGCTTTGGAGTCAGAGGTCATGGGTTCAAATCCCTGCTCCACCAATTGTCAGCTGTGTGACTTTGGGCAAGTCACTTAACTTCTCTGTGCCTCAGTTCCCTCATCTGTAAAATGGGGGTTAAGACTGTGAGCCCCCAATGGGACAACCTGATCACCTTGTATGCTCCCCAGCGCTTAGAACAGTGCTTTGCACATAGTAAGCGCTTAATAAATGCCATTATTATTATTATTAGGAACAAAAAAGTGACATGCCCAAGGCCACACACCGGGCAAGTGGCAGAGCTAAGCCATGCTGCTTCTCCATTTTATCCCTTGGGATAAAATGAAGAAGAATGAGGAGAAGAGAAGAACTGCTACTTACCTTTCTCCAGCTTATCTCTGTACGTTGGACAAGGGACATGGAGGACAGTAGGTTCGCTGTGGGCAGGGAACGTGTTTACCAACTCAAACTGTACTCTCCCAAGTGCTTAGTACAGTGCTCTGCACACAGTAAGAGCTCAGCAAATACCACTGAACCCAGGATAGTACTATTACTCATCCTTCTGAATTAAAGGCCTCTCGGCAGGCTTGCACCAAAACGATTACGAAACGGAGGTAGAGCTCAAGGCGTGGTAACTGTAGCAGATGCAACAAGGGGCAATTTGTGGATGACACAATCATGACATTTCTAACCTCACACCTGCAAGGAGGTAGAAGTGGGGAGTATGGGAAATGGATGAATATAAGTCTCCTCTGCCATTATACGTCAACCCACTCTCTGCCCCAGCTGGGTGGGAATCTGATGAAAGAGGAAGGTGGGAGGCACAGGGAGAAGTGTCATCCTAGTTTCTGTGCCCAGATGGATGAGGGCTACAGTGAGAAGCAGTGTGGCTTAGTGCACAGAGCACGGGCCTTGGAGTAAGAATGTCATGGGTTCTAATCCCTGCTCTGCCACGTCTGCTGTGAGAACTTGGGCAAATCACTTCACTTCTCTGTGCCTCAGTTGCTTCATTGGTAAAATGGGGATTAAGAGTCTGAGCCCTATGTGGGACAGGGACTGTGTCCAACCTGACTACTTTCTATCTACTCCAGCACTTAAAACGGTGCTTAGCATATTGTAAGCACTTAACAAGTACCATTATTATTATTATTATTATTATTATTATTATTATTATTATTATTATTATTATTATTATTATTATTTTATTACAGCAGTGAAGAAAAGTAGCAGGAGAAGGATGAGCAGAAGGTAGGTTACAGTCTGCAAGGCTCTGTTAGAACATTTGAATGGCGATCTTCATTAGTACCTATTCCTTTATTAAACAGCCTATTTGATGCAGCGCTGTGTTGGGAGGGAATGTGTTTACCAACTCTGTTGTACTCTCCCAAGTGCTTAATACAGTACTCTGCACAACATAAGCACTCACTAAATACCACTGATTGATTGATTCAACCTGAGTTTCCAATTTGTACCTGGCAACAATAAATGGCAGAGGATGACAGCTAGTCTTCTGAATAACCTGCTCTGTACTTTTTCCTTTCCATGCCATTTCTATTTCTACTGCCGAAGGCTCTTCGAGCACCAGAGCAATTTCTTTGCCAGATAAGCAGTGGGGGTTACACAGGGGCTGAGTTGTATAAGATGAACACTGATGTAAATTGGGCCATTGCCTCGGTCTGTCATCTGTGCAGTCAAGGATTGATAGCTTGGGTTTTTTTTTTTCAGCCTTCCACCTACTCCCCTTATTCTTCTCATTCTCATGCTTAGAGAAGCAGCGTGGCTCAGTGGAAAGAGCATGAGCTTGGGAGTCAGAGGTCATGGGTTCTAATTCCAGCTCCACCACATGTCTGCTGTGTGGCCTTGGGAAACTCATTTAACTTCTTTGAGCCTCAATTACCTCATCTGTAAAATGGGGATTAAGACTGTGAGCCCCACATGAGACAACCTGATCACCCCAGCGCTTAAAACAGTGCTATTATTATACTATTATTATTATATTATTATATATAATATATAATGTATAATATATTATTATATTATTATAATTAGTGCCAGCACCTGGAACAGTGCTTTGCACATAGTAAGTGCTTAACAAATGCCATCATTATTATTATTATTATTACTATTATTATAAAACAGTATTATTATTATCCTTGAGTCCCAAAGAGGCCAAATTTAGGTTTGTTCAGCCTGTACTAAAACTTGAACAACAACCACCAAATGAGAGTAGAATGTAGGGGTTAGACCAGCCCAGGGTTAGGTTGATCAGAATTTGGTCCTAAAGGCAGTATGTCACTGGGTGACCCGAATATAATACACACCTCAGCACTATTTTTGAAAGCTCCCTGCAGCCTGATGGACAGCAACAGTTGGGAAAAACTAGGTTTGCAGGCAAGTGTGTTAGGCAGATAGTGAATGGGGCTGGATAATAGCAGAAATCACCTAGAAAGCACCTAAAGTGGAGAGGAGCCGTCAAATAAATAGTTGTTATTAATATCAGCATAACTATTCTGGCTCTTGATTATTTCATCCTGTGACCAATCTATCAATGAGAGCCCAAACCACCATCATCATCATCATCATCAATCGTATTTATTGAGCGCTTACTATGTGCAGAGCACTGTACTAAGCGCTTGGGAAGTACAAGTTGACAACATATAGAGACAGTCCCTACCCAACAGTGGGCTCACCGTCTAAAAGGGGGAGACAGAGAACAAAACCAAACATACTAACAAAATAAAATAAATACAATAGATATGTACAAATAAAATAAATAAATAAATAAATAGAGTAATAAATGCAGCACCACCAATGCAGACTCCAGAGACATGTTATGGATCAATTGCTGATATAGTCCAGGATCCGTGAGTCCCACCGGAGGCTATGTCCGATCACCTCATGGAATTCAATTCCCTCTCCGGCCCTTCTCCCCTCGCCCCAACTCCTCCCCTTCTCTCCAGGACGTTGACTTGGAGGCCACCTTCCCTTATTTTGGCCAGGGTCTTGAAGGGAGTTGGAAAAATGGTGCCGGATCGATTCTCCCTATTCTCCCTTTGGCCAAGGTGGCAAAACCCCACTCCGACACTTTCCTTCTTAAGAAGCAGCATGGTCTAATGAATAGAGCACGAGTCTGGGAGTCGGAGGATCTGGGTTCTAATCCTGGCTCTGACACTTGTCTGTTGGTGACCTTGGGCGAATCACTTAGCTTCTCCATGCCTCAGTTACCTCATCTGTAAAATGGGATTAAGATTGTGAGCCCCATGTGATACAGGGACCGTGTCCAACCTGTTTACCTTGTATCTACCCCAGTACTTAATACAGTGCTTGGCACATGGTAAGTGCTTAACAAATATCACAATTATTATTATTATCCTCGCCCGTCCCATCCCTCCTTGTCATTTTTCATTCTGCCTCCACCCACTCTGGTCAATCTACACTTGGCTCTTGTCTTCTCAGGTCACTGCAGCCTTGTCCCCCAACCCCTCAAATCACCACCACCACCTCCAATCTAGCTAGCTGAAAGTTGACTGCAAGCGCAACTGGATCAAGTTGCTGAGAAGCAGCGTGGCTCAGTGGAAAGAGCCCGGGCTTTGGAGTCAGAGGTCATGGGTTCAAATCCCGGCTCCGCTAATTGTCAGCTGTGTGACTTTGGGAAGTCACTTAACTTCTCTGTGCCTCAGTTCCCTCATCTGGAAAATGGGGATTAAGACTGAGCCCCCCGTGGGACAACCTGATCGCCTTGTAACCTCCCCAGCGCTTAGAACAGTGCTTTGCACATAGTAAGTGCTTAATAAATGCCATTATTATTATCATTATTATTATTATTAAGTAGGACCTGGGCTCAGAAGGACCTGAGTTCTAATCCTGGCTCCGCCACTTGTCTGGTGTGTGATTCTGGGCAAGTCACTTCTCAGTTCCCTCTTTTATATAATGGAAATTAAGATTGCGAGCCCTATGTGGGACATAGAATGAGTCCATCCTGAATCTTGTATCTATTATAGAATTTAGTACAGTGCCTAGTGCATAGTAAGGGCTTAACAAATACCATTGGAAAAAGAAAGTGTAGTCCTGTGCCAGCCCCATGGCATAGTTGGATAGAACATAGGCTTGGGAGTCAAAAGGTTCTCTGCCACATGTCTGCTGTGTGACCTTGGGCAAGTCACTTCACTTCTCTGTTCCTCAGTTACCTCAGTTGTTAAATGAGGATTGAGACTGTGAGCCCCATGTGGGACAGGGTCTGTGTCCAACCCCATTTGCTTGTAATAATAATGATGGCATTTATTAAGCGCTGACTATGTGCCAAGCACCGTTCTAAGCGCTGGGGAGGATACAAGGTGATCAGGTTGTCCCACGTGGGGCTCACAGTCTTAATCCCCATTTTACAGATGAGGTAACTGAGGCCCAGAGAAGTTAAGTGACTTGCCCAAAGTCACCCAGCTGACAAGTGGTGGAGCCGGGATTTGAACCCATGACCTCTGACTCCAAAGCCCGTGCTCTTTCCAACGAGCCATGCTGCTTCTCTAGCCACGCTGCTTCTCTGTATCCACCCCAGCGCTTAGTACAATGTCTGGCCCTTGGTAAGCGCTTAACAAATACCATCATTATTATAATTACAATTGACTGAGTGATCGCGTGACTAGGGCGAGACAGTGAGGCGTTTCCTCACTGCGGAGGAGCGCTCCGTCATGAACAATCCCGGCTTTCACACTTCCCTCAGGCCCCTGCGGGACCGCCATGGGTGACTGGGGGGGCCGAAGTCCCTCCTTTCTGGTTATTGCTAGGGCAACAGGGAGGGCTGGGGTAAGCTCTCTGTGGGCAGGGATTGTCTCTCTTTATTGCTGAATCGTACTTCCAAGTGCTTAGTGTTGTTCCGCCAGCGGACTTGGCATCACTGACTCCATTTTGTGCCAACCGACAGCAACCCTCCATTTTGTGCAGGCCGAGAGCAACTCCTTTTTGTATTTTACGCCAGGCTCAACAACAGAACGTCTTCAAGGCCAGTAACAAGTCACACCTGTCTATGCAAGGTTGAAGGGCCGATGCCAAGTAACTCCCGTCTGTACGGCGAGGTTGTGAGGCCTATAACAAGTAGCTCTTGTCCGTACAAGGCTGTGAGAACAGAAACTAATGAAAATTCACAACCTTCCTGTCGGTCCTCATTGGTTTCCCAGAAGTTCCCATGGCTCGCTCGTGCGTTGTTGTAACTCAATAAAAGACACAGTGGGAATGGGATCGGGGCTGCTTGCCACTCGTACCTCTCTCGGGACGTGAACCGGCAGGTAGTCAACCTTCCTACCTTTCCTGCTCTATCTCTCTCCCTCCCTTCAAAGCCCTACTGAGAACTCACCTCCTCCAAGTGGCCTTCCCAGACTGAGCCCCCTTTTTTCTCTCCTCCTCCCCATCCCCACATCCCTACCTCCTTCCCCTCCCCACAGCACCTGGATATATATTTGTACAGATTTATTACTCTCTTTATTTTACTTGTACATATTTACTATTCTATTTATTTTGTTAATGATGTGCATTTATCTTTAATTCTGTGAGCCCACTGTTGGGTAGGGACCATCTCTATATGTTGCAAACTTGTACTTCCCAAGCGCTTAGTACAGTGCTCTGCACACAGTAAGCACGCAATAAATACAATCGAATGAATGAACTCACTTCCTCCAAGAGGCCTTCCCAGACTGAGCCCCCTTTTATCTCTCCTCCTCCCCATCCCCACATCCCTACCTCCTTCCCCTCCCCACAGCACCTGGATATATATTTGTACAGATTTATTACTCTATTTTACTTGTACATATTTACTGTTCTATTTATTTTGTTAATGATGTGCATTTATCTTTAATTCTATTTGTTCTGACGATTTGACACCCGTCCACATGTTTTGTTTTGTTCTCTGTCTTCCCCTTCTAGACTGTGAGCCCACTGTTGGGTAGGGACCGTCTCTATATGTTGCCAACTTGTACTTCCCAAGCGCTTAGTACAGTGCTCTGCACACAGTAAGCGCTCAGTAAATACGATTGAATGAATGAACTCACTTCCTCCAACAGGCCTTCCCAGACTGAGCCCCCTTTTATCTCTCCTCCTCCCCATCCCCACATCCCTACCTCCTTCCCCTCCCCACAGCACCTGTATATATATATTTCTACAGATATAGAAATGTAGAAATATATCTCTTTATTTTACTTGTACATATTTACTATTCTATTTATTTTGTTAATGATGTGCATTTATCTTTAATTCTATTTGTTCTGACGACTTGACACCCGTCCACTTGTTTTGTTTTGTTTTCTGTCTTCCCCTTCTAGACTGTGAGCCCACTGTTGCGTAGGGACCATCTCTATACGTTGCCAACTTGTACTTCCCAAGCGCTTAGTACAGTGCTCTGCACACAGTAAGCGCTCAATAATACGATTGAATGGATGAATGAATCTGAACTCATGTCTCCAAGTCATTTTTCCTATTTGCGTCACCACCTTGGGTTCTCGAACCCTGCGGCCAATTTACACCGGTTAACCTATTGTGCACCCTACCTTTCGATAACAATTAGTACAGAACACTGCGCACAGCAGCAGCATGGCTCAGTGGAAAGAGCCCGGGGTTTGGAGTCAGAGGTCATGGGTTCAAATCCCGGCTCCGCCACTTGTCAGCTGTGTAACTTTGAGCAAGTCACTTAACTTCTCTGGGCCTTAATTACTTCATCTGTAAAATGGGGATTAAGACTTTGAGCCCCCCGTGGGACAACCTGATCACCTTGTAACCTCCCCAGCGCTTAGAACATTCATTCAATCGTATTTATTGAGTGCTTACTGTGTATAGAGCACTGTACTAAGCGCTTGGGAAGTCCAAGTTGGCAACATATAGAGACGGTCCCTGCCCAACATTCATTCATTCATTCAATCGTATTTATTGAGCGCTTACTGTGTGCAGAACACTGCACTAAGCGCTTGGGAAGTACAAGTTGTCAACATAGAGAGACGGTCGCTACCCAACAGCGGGCTCACAGTCTAGTAGGGGGAGACGGACAACAAAAGAAAACATATTAACAAAAGAAAACATGTAGAATAAATATGTACAAGTAAAATAAATAATGATAGTGATGATAGTGATGATAATGATGGATTTATTAAGCGCTTACTCTGTGCAAAGCAGTGTTCTAAGCGCTGAATGATAATAATAATGATGGCATTTATTAAGCCCTTACTCTGTGCAAAGCGGTGTTCTAAGCGCTGAATGATAATGATAATGATGGCGTTTATTAAGCGCTTACTATGTGCAAAGCACTGTTCTAAGCGCTTAATGATAATGATGGCATTTATTAAGCACTTACTATGTGCAAAGCACTGTTCTAAGCGCTGAATGATAATAATGATGGCATTTATTAAGTGCTTACTATGTGCAAAGCACTGTTCTAAGCGCTGAATGATCATGATAATGATGGCATTTATTAAGCGCTTACTATGTGCAAAGCAGTGTTCTAAGCGCTGAATGATAATGATAATGATGGCATTTATTAAGCGCTTACTATGTGCAAAGCAGTGTTCTAAGCGCTGAATGATAATGATAATGATGGCATTTATTAAGCGCTTACTATGTGCAAAGCACTGTTCTAAGCGCTGAATGATAATGATGGCATTTATTAATCAATCAACCAATCGTATTTACTGAGCACTTACTGTGTGCAGAGCACTGTACTAAGCGCTTGGGAAGTCCAAGCTGGCAACATCTAGAGACGGTCCCTATTTATTACTCTATTTTACTTGTACATATTTATTCTATTTATTTTACAAGTTGGCAACATCTAGAGACGGTCCCTATTCATTACTCTATTTTTTACTTGTACATATTTATTCTATTTATTTTACAAGTTGGCAACATCCAGGGACGGTCCCTATTTATTACTCTATTTGTTTTACTTGTGCATATTTATTCTATTAATTTTACAAGTTGGCAACATCTAGAGACGGTCCCTATTTCTTACTCTATTTGTTTTACTTGTGCATATTTATTCTATTTATTTTACAAGTTGGCAACATCTACCCAACAGTGGGCTCCCATTGGCATTTATTGACAAAATAAAATAAATAGAATAAATATGTACAAGTAAAATAAATAGGGACCGTCTCTAGATGTTGCCAATTTGGACTTCCCAAGCGCTTAGTACAGCGCTCTGCACACAGTAAGCGCTCAATCAATACGATGCAATTGAATGAGTGAGGGCAGGCCCGACGTCAAAATGGCGCCCCCGCCCTCCGCCGAGCCGCCGTCACCAGGGCGACGAGGAGGAAGATCTCGCGAGAGTTGAGCCGACGCATGCGCAAAGCGCGGGGAGGTTGGGCGGGCGATTCAAACTGATGGGCCTGCTAAGCGGTGTCGGCCTTTCGCAACGTGAGTCCGCTTGTCTGGGCTTTTAGTCATATTTATTATTATTAATAATAATAACAATGATGATAATAATAATAACAATAATAATAATAATAACAATGATGATAATGGCATTTATTAAGCGCTTACCACATGCAAAACACTGTTCCAAGCGCTGAATCATAAGGATAATGATGGCATTTGTTAAGCGCTTACTATGTGCAAAGCACTGTTCTAAGCGCTGAATAATACTGACAATGATGGCATTTAGGAAGCACTCAAATAATTGTTATTAGTCATTCAATCGAATTTATGGAGCGCTTACTGTGTGCAAAGCACTAAGTGTTATTATTGCAATGGGGAGAGGACAAAGCTTGATTACATACATACCTTTAAGTTTGTGTACATATCTTTAAGTTATATAGAATCAATTACTTATTTCTATATTAATGTCTGTCTCCCCCTCTAGACTGTAAGCTCGCTGAGGGCAGGGAATCATCATCATCATCAGTCGTATTTATTGAGCGCTTACTGTGTGCGGAGCACTGTACTAAGCGCTTGGGAAGTACAAATTGGAACATATAGAGACAGTCCCTACCCAACAGTGGGCTCACAGTCTAAAAGGGGGAGACAAAACCAAACATACTAACAAAATAAAATACATAGAATAGATATGTACAAGTAAAATAAATAAATAGAGTAGTCTTCTAACTCTGTTGGACTGAACTCTCCCGAGAGCTTAATACAGTGCTCTGCACAAAGTAAGCAAACAGTAAATACCATTGATCGCTTGAAGTCGATCATATTCACTGAGTAATAATAATAATAATGATAATAATCATGGCATTTATTAAGCGCTTACTATGTGCAAAGCACTGTTCTAAGCGCTGAATGATAATGATGGCATTGATTAAGGGCTTCCTATGTGCAAAGCACTGTTCTCAGCGCTGAATGATAATGATAATGACGGTATTTATTAAGCGCTTACTATGTGCAAAGCACTGAATGATCATGATAATGATGGCATTTATTAAGCGCTTACTATGTGCAAAGCACTGTTCTAAGCGCTGAATAATACTGATAATGATGGCATTTAGTAAGCACTCAAATAATTGTTATTAGTCATTCAATCGAATTTATGGAGCGCTTACTGTGTGCAGAGCACTGTACTAAGTATTATTATTGTAATGGGGAGAGGACAAAGCTTAGAGCTCAAATTGATTACATACATACCTTTAAATTTGTGTACATATCTTTAAGTTATATAGAATAAATTACTTATTTCTATATTAATGTCTGTCTCCCCCTCTAGACTATAAGCTCGCTGAGGGCAAGGAGTCATCATCATCATCAGTCGTATTTATTGAGCGCTTGCTGTGTGCGGAGCACTGTACTAAGCGCTTGGGAAGTACAAATTGGCAACATATAGAGACAGTCCCTACCCAACAGTGAGCTCACAGTCTAAAAGGGGGAGACAAAACCAAACATACTAACAAAATAAAATACATAGAATAGATATGTACAAGTAAAATAAATAAATAAATAGAGTAGTCTTCTAACTCTGTTGGACTGAACTCTCCTGAGAGCTTAATGCAGTGCTCTGCACAAAATAAGCAAACAATAAATACCATTAATCGCTTGAAGTCAATCATATTCACTGAGTAATAATAATAATGGTGGCATTTATTAAGCGCTTACTATGTGCAAAGCACTGTTCTAAGCGCTGAATGATAATGATGGCATTTATTAAGCGCTTCCTATGTGCAAAGCACTGTTCTCAGCGCTGAATGATAATGATAATGATGGCATTTATTAAGCGCTTACTGTGTGCAAAGCACTGAATGATCATGATGATGATGGCATTTATTAAGCGCTTACTATGTGCAAAGCACTGTTCTAAGCTCTGAATAATACTGATAATGATGGCATTTAGTAAGCACTCAAATACTACAATTGCTATTAGTCATTCAATCGAATTTATGGGTCGCTTACTGTGTGCAGAGCACTGTACTAAGTATTATTATTGTAATGGGGAGAGGACAAAGCTTGATTACATACATACCTTTAAATGTGTGTATATATCTTTGTTATATAGAATAAATTATTTATATATTAATGTCTGTCTCCCCCTCTAGACTATAAGCTTGCTGAGGGAAGGGAATGTGTCTTCTAACTCTGTTGGACTGAACTCTCCCGAGAGCTTAATACAGTGTTCTGCACAAAGTAAGCAAACAATAAATACCACTGATCGCTTGAAGTTGATCATATTCACTGAGTAATAATAATAATAACGATGGCATTTATTAAGCGCTTACTATGTGCAAAGCACTGTTCTAAGCGCTTCCTATGTGCAAAGCACTGTTCTCAGCGCTGAATGATAATGATAATGACGGCATTTATTAAGGGCTTACTATGTGCAAAGCACTGAATGATCATGATAATGATGGCATTTATTAAGCACTTACTATGTGCAAAGCACTGAATGATAATGATAATGATGGCATTTATTAAGCGCTTACTATAAAGCACTGTTCTAAGCGCTGAATAATACTAATGATGGCATTTCTTAAGCACTTCCTATGTGCAAAGCACTGTTCCAAGTGCTGAATCATAATGATAGTGATGGCATTTATTAATCGCTTGCTATGTGCAAAGCACTGAATGATAATGATAATGATGGCATTTATTGAGCGCTTACTATGGGCAAAGCACTGTTCCAAGTGCTGAATCATAATGATAATGATGGCATTTATTAAGCGCTTACTATGTGCAAAGCACTGAATGATAATGATAATGATGGCATTTATTAAGCGCTTACTATGTGCAAAGCACTATTCTAAGCGCTGAATAATACCAATAATGATGGCATTTATTAAGCGCTTACTATGTGCAAAGCACTGTTCTAAGTGCTGAATACTAATGATAATGATGGCATTAAGTGCTTACTATGTGCAAAGCACTGAATGATAATGATAGTGATGGCATTTATTAAGCGCTTACTATGTGCAAAGCACGGTTCCAAGCGCTGAATAATAATGATAATGATGACATTTATTAAGCGCTTACTATGTGCAAAGCACTGAATGATAATGATGGCATTTATTAAGCGCTTACTATGTGCAAAGCACTGTTCTAAGCGCTGAATGATAATGATGGCATTAAGTGCTTACTATGTGCAAAGCACTGAATGATAATGATAGTGATGGCATTTATTAAGCGCTTACTATGTGCACAGCACTGTTCTAAGCGCTGAATGATGATGGCATTTATTAAGCGCTATGTGCAAAGCACTGAATGATAATGATAATGATGGCATTTATTAAGCACTTACCATGTGCAAAGCACTGTTCTAAGCGCTGAATAATAATGATAATGATGGCATTTATTAAGCGCTTACTATGTGCAAAGCACTGTTCTAAGCGCTGAATAATAATAATAATAATGATGGCATTGGTTAAGCACTTACTATGTGCAGAGCACTGTTCTAAGCACTGGGGGGGATACAAGGTGATCAAGTTGTCCCACTTGGGCTCACAGTCTTAATCCCCATTTTACAGATGAGGGAACTGAGGCTCAGAGAAGTTAAGTGACTTGCCCAAGGTCAGACAGCAGACATGTGGTGGAGCGGGGATTCGAACCCATGACCACTGACTCCAAAGTCCGGGCTCTTTCCACTGAGCCATGCTGCTTCTCTAATAATGATAATGATGACATTTATTAAGTGCGTACTATGTGCAAAGCACTGTTCTAAGCGCTGAATAATAATGATAATGATGGCATTTATTAAGCGTTTACTATGTGCAAAGCACTGTTCTAAGCGCTGGGGAGGTTACAAGGTGATCAGGTTGTCCCACGCGGGGCTCACAGTCTTCATCCCCATTTTACAGATGAGGGAACTGAGGCCCAGAGAAGCAGCGTGGCTCAGTGGAAAGAGCCCGGGCTTTGGAGTCAGAGGTCATGGGTTCAAATCCCGGCTCCACCACTTGTCAGCTGTGTGACTTTGGGCAAGTCACTTCACTTCTTTGCCTCAGTTACCTCATCTGTAAAATGTGGATGAAGACTGTGAGCCCCCGGTGGGACAACCTGATCACCTTGTAACCTCCCTAGCGCTTAGAACAGTGCTTTGCACATAGTAAGTGCTTAATAAATGCTATCATTATTATTATTATTAAGCGACTTGCCCAAAGTCACACAACTGACAATTGGCGGAGCCGGGATTTGAACCCATGACCTCTGACTCCAAAGCTCGTGCTCTTTCCACCGAGCCACATTTACTGAGTGCCTACTGTGTGCAGAGCACTGTGCTGAGCACTCGGGAAGGTGCCGTTTGGCAGCCATCCAGCCCCTTCCTGGACTTGGGCGGGCAGGGGAGGGAAGGGGGATTGAGGAGGATGATCATTCATTCATTCATTCATTCAGTCGTATTGATTGAGTGCTTACTATGTGCAGAGCACTGTGCTAAGCGCTTGGGAAGTACAAGTCGGCAACATATAGAGACGGTCCCTACCCTACAACGGGCTCCCAGTCTAGAAGGGGGAGACAGACGAGAAAACATGTAGACAGGTGTCAAAATCGTCAGAACAAATAGAATTAAAGCTATATGCGCATCATTAACAAAATAAATAGAATAGTAAATATGTACAAGTAAAATAAATAGAGTAATAAATCTGTACAAATATACATACAGGTGCTTCCTTTCCCTTCCCTTCCCTTCCCTTCCCTTCCCTTCCCTTCCCGGGAAGCAGCGTGGCTCAGTGGAAAGAGCCCGGGCTTTGGAGTCAGAGGCCATGGGTTCAAATCCCGGCTCCGCCACTTGTCAGCTGTGTGACTTTGGGCAAGTCACTTCACTTCTCTGAGCCTCAGTTCCCTCATCTATAAAATGGGGATGAAGACTGTGAGCCCCTCATGGGACAACCTGATTACCTTGTATCTACCCCGGCTCTTAGAACAGTGCTTTGCACATAGTAAGTGCTTAACAAATACCAATATTAACTATAGCATCGGTCTTCTCACTGACCTCCCTGCCCCCTTGTCTCTTCCTACTTCAGTCCACAGTTCCCTCTTCTGCCCAGATTATTTTTCTCGCAGTTGCAGCCGATGGGTTTCTTGCGCTCCTCACAGGCGTTGACAGCGCCCAATAAATACGATTATTATTATTACAGTACAAAACAGACCCATTCCCTGCTCACAAAGCGCTTACAGTCTAGAGAGGAAAAAGGTCAATTGGTGGTATTTATTGAGTGTCTACTGGGTGCTGAGAACTGTTGTGTTAAGCGCTTGGGTGAATACAATTCATTTAATCGTATTTATTGAGTGCTTACGGGGTACGGAGCACTGTACTAGGCTCTTGGGAGAGTACAATACAACAGTAAACAGACACATTCCCTGCCCACAACGAGCTTGCACTGTAAGGAGAAGCAGCATGGCTCAGTGGAAAGAGCACGGGCTTTGGAGTCAGAGGTCATGGGTTCGAATCCCGGCTCCACCACATGTCTGCTGTGTGACCTTGGGCAAGTCACTTAACTTCTCTAAGCCTCAGTTACCTCATCTGTAAAATGGGGATTGACTGTGAGCCGCACGTGGGACAATCTGATCACGTTGTATCACCCCCAGCACTTAGAACAGTGCTTTGCATATAGTAAGTGCTTAACAAATGCCATTATTATTATTATTAAGGAAGAGTGGGACGAAAAATAAATTTTTAAGGTATCTGTTAAGCACTTCTATAGACATTTATATAAAGCACTGGGGGAGATAAAAGCCAATCAGGTTGGACACAGTCCATGTTCCACGTGGGGTTCACAGTCTCAATCCACATTCTACAGATGGGGTAACTGAGGCACAGAGAAGAGAAATGCAGCCCCACAAGGTCCCACAGCAATCAACCAACGGTCTTTATTGAGTGCTCACTATGTGCAGAGCACTGCTCTAAGCGCGGGGAGAGTACAACAGCCGAATTAGAAAGCGTGTTCCCTGCCCATAGTGAGCTGGGTCCTTCCGTCTCCCAAGCTGGTGATCTATCCGCTAGGCCACACTGCTTCTTGTGACTCATTTCAGCGATCCGTTTGAAAAATTGAGAGAAGTGTGTGACTTTTCCCGACCTCCCAACTTGTCAGATGTCGGCTGCTGCCCTTGCCCTTTGTCTTACAACCTTAGAAAGCCCATAGAAACGGGACTCAGTCTTCATTCCATGTGCGTTGTTTCTCCAATTAGGGTATGGACTCTTCAGATCTAGAAGACTTATGTTCTCACATCAATGGAAAAATTTCGAATATAAAAAAAACTCTCCAGTTGAGGAACATTGGTAAGCCACTTCGTCATTTAATTTTTTTTTTTTTTTTGGATGCTTTAATCCAGGGTATTGGGAATCCCTCCCAGATGAACCAGGCCATATTGAGTTTGAAGGTTCTAATCAGTGCTTTGAATAATTAATAAGGCAGCAAGTGCCTACTATAAATGCAGCATGAGTTTAGATAAAACAGGCAAATCATCATAGACGTAATCCTTGTCGCTATGAGTTTCCTAAGTAATTGAACAAATTTACTATCATTTCTGCCTGTCAGGCTTTAGAAACGGGAGAGGAGTGAGAATCAGAAGTAGTTCTATTGGATCAATCAGTAAATAATTACAAGTCCAAATTGAATTAGCCAAACTATTACGTTTAGGAAGTAGCATCCTGCATGGTCAGATTGGATGGGTTTGTTTTGGCGTGGCCCTGTTATATCACTCCATTCTTCCTCAGGATAGGGTGTGCTGAATTAATCTGTGGTATTTGAGTGTCTACTCTGTGCTGGGCACTGTACTAACATGCTTGGGAGGGTACAATAGGCTCAGTAGACAGGATCCCTGCCCTCAAAGAGCTTTCAGTTTAGCAGGGAAGAAAGACAGAAACTTAAGTAAATGATAGGTGGGGGAAACACAACAGAGTTTAAAGTCAGTAAATGATGTTGGGGTGAGATGAGTACTACAGTACTCAAAGGATGATTACTCAAGTGCCTAGGTTATATGCAGTAAGGTGGGGGAAATGAGAGATGAGTCAGGGAAGGTTTTTGGAGGAGATGTGATTTTTTTAAATAGAGCTTTGATGATGGGGAGAGTGGTGGCCTGCCATATCTGAAAGGGGAGAGAGTTTCAGGCAAGAAGGAAGAGCCAAAACCATGTCTGAATATTGCAGTACAGGTGAAGAAGGCGGGACTGGATTCTTCATAGCATCTGGCTGGTAAAAATCGAATTGTATAACCACTACAATATTTACTTGGTGCTCAAGAGTCCAGGATTAAATTTCTTCTCTGCCTGTATCATGCTCTCCCAAGCACTTGGTACTGTGTTCTATACACAGTAAGCGCTGAATACATACCTACGATGATGGTGAAGGTGTGAGCAAAAAAGGTCAGCAGTGTGAAAGAGGAGAGCGAGGCACTGAATAGTGGGAGAGGAGTGAGGATAAATATTGGGGAGAGAGAGATGAGAGGGATCAATCAATCATATTTATTGAGAGCTTAATGTGTGCAGAGCACTGTACTAAGCGCTTAGGAGAATACAATATAGTAGAGTTGGTTGGCCCATTCTCTGCCCACAAGGAACTTACAGTGTATTGGGGATGGGCAGTCATCGGAGGTTTTTGAGGAGTGGCAAACCATTCATTCATTCTTTCAATCGTATTTATTGAGCGCTTATTGTGTGCAGAGCACTGGACTAAGTGCTTAGGAGAGTACAATATAGTAGAGTTGGTTGGCCCATTCTCTGCCCGCAAGGAACTTACAGTGTATTGGGGATGGGCAGTCATCGGAGGTTTTTGAGGAGTGGAGAGCTGTGTGCAAACCATTCATTCATTCTTTCAATCATATTTATTGAGCGCTTACTGTGTGCAGAGCACTGGACTAAGCGCTTGGGAAGTACACGTTGGCAACATATAGAGACGGTTCCTACCCAACAGCGGGCTCACGGTCTAGAAGGGGGAGACAGACAACAAACGACGTTTTAGAAATATCCGGACAGCAGAGGGGAGCACCAATTTGAAAGGGGACAGACTCAAGTCTGGGAGGCCAGCAAGGAGGTCGATGCGGTAGTTGAGATGGGGTAGGATAAGTGCTTAGACCATCATGGGGTCAGTTTTGGATCATCATCAATCGTATTTATTGAGCGCTTACTATGTGCAGAGCACTGTACTAAGCGCTTGGGAAGTACAAATTGGCAACATATAGAGACAGTCCCTACGCAACAGTGGGCTCACAGTCTAAAAGGATGGAGAGGAAGAGACGGATTCTAGAATATGTTATTAAGAGAATCGACTGGATCCCCCAGATAGGCCAACGGGTCGATGGCGTGTAAGCAGCTGCACTTCCGTCTGCTAGAAATTAAAGTTAGGCCCAGCTGGATATTGTCTTTGCATTTTTGTTTGCATCATCGGGTGTATAGTTGCCTGTGTGACACGGGCAACCTCCCTGAGTGTGGCTACCTCTCTGTCTTGTCTTATGCTGTGCGTAGTCTCCGACCCATAGTGACGCCATGGACACATCTCTCTCAGAATGCCCCACCTCCATGTGCGATCATTCTGGTAGTGTATCCATAGAGTTTTCTTGGTAAAAATACGGCAGTGGTTTACCATTGCCTTCTTCCACGCAGTAAACTTGAGTTTCCGTCCTCGACTCTCTCCCACACCGCTGCTGCCCTGCATGGGGGAGTTTTGACTTGTAGCAGATTGCCTTCCACTCACTAGCCACTGCCCAAGCTAGGAAATCATCCAGGTGTGGTACTGAGAGGGGAAACTCGCAGTACAGTTGATCTCAAGACGTATTCAGCCATTATCTTTTGCTTTAATAGGGCAGGAGCCATCCTTGAAGACAGTGCTGAGTAAAATAGGATATGAAATGTCTCTTCTAAATGAATTTTTAAATAAATTGGAGCTGGAAGTTCAACGCCAAGAACATCTGAGGAATTCCCTGAAGGTAAACAAAGATGTTTGTCTTTTAGAAATAATGCAAGCCTAAATTTTCCTTTATAGAGCAAGCCAAGAAAAATTACCTAGGTTGCAAATGGAGCAGGACTTAGCTTTGTGTAAATACTTTTTAAGAAAATAGGTAGAAAGTGAGTCCCCTTGAGAGACAGGGACTGTGTCTAATTTTCACCTGCGTATTTTCTTCCAGTGCTTAGCACAGTGTGCTGCAGACAGTAAGCCCTTAGCAAATGCTATTACTACTAGAAAAGTCAAAGAATATTCGAGATTGACATTTAAAACAAGATTAGACAAGTAATTTGCCTGGATAGGAAAGAGTCAAAGTGGGCAAGTTTCAGGAAGGTAGGAATCGAGGCATTGTGAATAACAACAACCATAGTACAGTAATGGGACATACTTAGGTGACACATTTCCAGGCACTTCCACCATCACTAGAATCAATTTTGAATATGAAGGACGGCTGTCCTTTGATTCTCACCTCAGCCCTGTAAGACTGATGTAAATATTCTTATATTTTACTATTTCCCTCATCCCTTATCTATTTTAATGTCTGTCTGCCCTGGAAGACTGTCAGCTGCTTGTGGACAGGGATCAGGTCTATCAACTCTAGTATTGTACTTTCCCAATCACTTGCTTCAGTGTTCTGCACACGGTAAGTGTTCACGAAATACCATTGGTTGATTGACTGATTATAGGTAAACTGCTGTCTACTGGCCATATAATTGTTGATGATAAGGTTGTGATCTGATTTTAGAGCAGGATTTGGATTAGGGCAGTCCATCCTTGTGTTTACTCCAGCTTCTGTAACGGTACTTGACACATAGTAAGCGCTTATCAAACAAATACCAAAATAATAATGGAGAATAGATTTCAGGCCCCTTATACTGTCGTTGGGTGAATCATCCCTCTGATATTGTCAAATGGGCAGGGAGAAGGAGACATTTTTTTAATAATAATACTTTGTAGAGAGCTTAATTTTTCCAAAGAGCTTTCACTTGAGGGCTTTCATACCCTCTAGACTAAGCTTGTTGTGGGCAGGGAATGTGCTTACTGTTGTATTCTCCCAAGTGCTTAGTACAGTGCTTTGCACACAGTAAGCGCTCAATAAATGATTGGATGAATGAATCAATCAATCAATTATCACAGTTTATTCTCATGATACGCTAGTGAGAAAGAGAGAAGGCATTATTACCCCTATTTCATGGATGAGGAAACTGAGGATCAAAGTGTCTGAGGTTACGGAGCAGGCCGGTCTTTTTTTTTTTAAATGGTATTTATTAGGCACTATACTAAGCACTGGGGTAGAGACAAGCTAATCAGGTTGGACACAGTCCGTGGGGGTCACAGTTATAACCCCTATTTTGCAGGTGAGGTAAACGAGGCACAGAGAAGCTAAGTGACTTGAGGTGTCACATATTTTCTTAATCTAAGCAAACAAAAGTTTTGTTTGCCTGGACCCGGCTTCTAATCCTAGCTCCGCCACCTGTCTGCTCTGTGACCTTGGGCAAATCACTTAGCTTCTCTGTGCCTCATTTTGGAATTGCTTGAACCACCACTGAATATTGAAATCTGACTATATCGTTTGTGCCCTGAAAATTTGAGTGAGGGAAAATGATTGGCAGTCCCCAAAGCTTCAGAATATCAAGTCATTCTTCTTAAACCCCTACATTAATTCTGTAAACTATTCAAGTCTACCAGCTTCTTAGAGATTTATCATTTCCTACTTTTTGTTACCTAGCTGTTCCATGACACTTCTTTAGCTGTGTCTGGACACACTTTTAGAATCTTTCAAGCTGTTCTATTTTAAATCGACCATAAGGAGGACTAAACTTTTAATTTTAGGAGCTCCAAGAATCTATTGAAGGAGACTATAAAGAAGTAGAGCACCTCAAGGAAAATGTTCCTCCTCATCTTCCCCAAGTAAATCCAGCCTGGTAAGTGTATTCCTGCTGATGGTGAAATTTCTGATCAATGGCTTTTACACAGTTAAAATGGAAACATAACATGCTGCATGGAGACGTAGTTGCGTCCTTCAGTTTTACTGGTGGTTAATGACTTGGCAGTGTGCAAGGGGAGACCATCAGAAACCTAGAAAGATCAGCTACGCATACCTGTATAAGAAGGTTTAACAGACTGTAATCATTCTTTTGGGTCTCAATATCTTGTGTCTATCAGCAAAGACTTTTAAGACCCTTGACAACTAAGTAAGGCTTTTGGGAAGCAGTCTGTTTTTTTTATTTAGAAAGGCAAGTTGGAGTTCTCTTTAAAATGCCTGGAGTAAAGAGCTGAATGATTTGTAATAGGAGATTTCCAACTTTTAGGGCCACCTGCTTAGTCAATTTCTTGATTTAGCAAGTGTTTATTTCTGGGCACAAGGGCTCGAATTTTAGGGCCCTGTATGTACTAGGTGCTGTTTAGAACTTAAAAAAAAATCTTGGTACTTAATTGCAGAGAACTTGTAGTCCAAATGGCCACAGTTTATGCATGTACTACGGGTACAAATAGGGGAAAGAAAAAGAATTCAGGAAAGACAGATCTCTGTGTAAATACGTAAAATATTGAAATTTTATCGTAATCTTCCTGCATGTAGTTTATTTTTAAAAATATGAATTTTTACTTGGACCATTCACTTGATAGACCACCCTGCTTTCAGGCTGGCAAGTGGGTATGGCTGGATGGAGCAAGAGGTTTTGGTAGTGAGAAGCCAGGGAGTCATCAGGAACAATCACATCATTAGCGAAGTTCTGAGGAGCCGGGAAGGAGAGACGGAAGGGGAGAGAGGCTTCAAAATGACTCCAAGGAGTGGAGATGGAACCAGAGCTAACTGTGTGCAGAGCACTGAACTAAGCGCTTAGGAGGGTACAGTTCATTTGAGTTGGTAGCCACCACCCTTGCCCTTGAGGAGCTTACAGTCTAGCGGGAATTCAGGGAGACTGATATCGTCACACAGAGGCACTTTTTCCCTTCCTTTCGCCTCACTGGTTTACCATCCAAATCTTTGCACACATGCAAACTCAGGCACTTTGTGCACACTTTTGGGACACACCTTGCCCCGCCGTTCTTCCGTCCTCACTCAAAAATAACGATGAGCTTACCCATCCAAACGTCTTTAGCTAAAGCAGCCAGAGCTCCAGCAGCGCCAGTAGGCAAAGGGAAGTGTCAGAGCAGCTGTGGCACCTTCTATTGCTTTTCCAGTTCGCTCCTCCCTGTAGACACCTAGATGAGTAAGTCTTTTGGGCTCTGTCAGCATGGATGAATGTTTCTGGGGATTGGAGTTCGAGAGGAAATTGGCCCACTCAAGCGTATTTTTCTGGCAGTCTTCATCTGGGAAACAGTGCTGCAGGGAGTTCATTCTTTCATATTTATTGAGTGCTTACGGTGTGCAAACCACTGTAGTAAGTGTTTGGGAGTGGGAAGGAGCTGTGTAGGGAAAGCCGGGCAAGCGCATGAGCATAATAATAACAGTAATAATAATGATGGTATTTGTTAAGCGCTTACTATGTGCCAAGCAAATCAAGTTGGACACAGTCCCTGTCCCACATGGGGCTCACAGTCTCAATCCCCATTTTACAGATGAGGTAACTAAGGCACAGAGAAGTGAAATGACTTGCCCAAGATCACACAGCAGACAAGTGGCGGAGCCAGGATTAGAACTCATGGCCTTCTGACTCCCAAGCCCGTGGTCTATCCACTATGCCATGCTGCTCGTATGGGCTGGTGGATAGAGCAAATTTAGCAAATGGTTGAGTATAACAATCTTGAATAGCTCTTTTCCAAGCTGGATACTTCTGTTATCAGGATGTGACATATTGATAGAGAAGCAGCGTGGCTTAGTGGAAAGAGCGTGGGCCGCGGAAAGGACGTGGGCTTGGGAGTCGTGGGTTCTAGTCCCAGCTCCGCCACTTATCAACTGTGTGACTTTGGGCAAGTCACCTAACTTCTCTGTGCCTCATTTACCTCATCTGGAAAATGGGGATGAAGACTGTGAGCCCCATGTGGGACAACCTGATCACCTTGTATCTCCCCCAGTGCTTAGAACATTGCTTGGCACATAGTAAGCGCTTAACAAATACCAAAATTATTATCATATTGATCTATCATCAATCGTATTTATCATCAATCGTATTTATTGAGCGCTTACTATGTGCAGAGCACTGTACTAAGCGCTTGGGAAGTACAAATTGGCAACAATGATCTAGATAATCTAGACACCCTCTTTACTTATCCTGCAGCAGTGCAGGACCCATGGTGAAAACTGAAGAACAAGACCAAGTTGCAGAACCTGGGCAAACAAAGAAATCGTTAAAACAGCCAAAAATGATTAAAGAAGCCTTATTAATAACTGCAGCTGAATTCAATACTGTTCCTGCGTAAGTATGCTTATATTTCTTTAATATCAGGCATGCATGGTTACAGCTAGTTTTAGTCATAAGACTTGCTCATATTGATTACCTCCTCCAGGAGGCCTTCCCAGACTGAGCCCCTTCCTTCCTCTCCCCCTCGTCCCCCTCTCCATCCCCCCTATCTTACCTCCTTCCCTTCCCCACAGCACCTGTATATATGTATATATGTTTGTACATATTGATTACTCTATTTTACTTGTACATATCGATTCTATTTATTTTATTTCGTTAGTATGTTTGGTTTTGTTCTCTATCTCCCCCTTTTAGACTGTGAGCCCACTGTTGGGTAGGGACTGTCTCTATATGCTGCCAACTTGTACTTCCCAAGCGCTTAGTACAGTGCTGTGCACACAGTAAGCGCTCAATAAATACAATTGATGATGATGCTGATGACAAATTTCTTGCAAAGTAACACAGCTGCTGTATTGTTTAAGATAGTAGGGCCATTTTATCAGTATACCTTTGAAATATAATGGGAAGCAGCATGGCATAGTGGAAGGAGCACAGGCTTGGGAGTCAGAGGACACGGGTTCTAATCCCGGCTCCGCCACTTGTCTGCTGTGTGACCTTGGGCAAGTCACCTCACTTCTTTGTGCCTCAGTGACCTCATCTGTAAAATGGGGATGAAGACTGTGAGCCCCACGTGGGACAACCTGACTACCTTGTATCTACCCTAGCGCTTAGAACAGTGCTCGGCACATAGTAAGCGCTTAACAAATACCATCATCATCATCAAGACTACACTCATCATAGAATTTTATTTGCTTAAATTCAAATAAGGAAAACATCATCATCAGTGGTGTTTATTAACTGCCAACTGTGTGCAGAGCAGTAAATTAACTGCTTGATAGAAGCAAAAGACAGGTCCCTCGCTTTAGGGATTTAAAAAGTAATTTTCCACCAGCATGTCTATTGCCAATTTTCTTTCAAAAGTATTCTTTTGTTTTGTTAGGAGTGATTTTTATTTTGCTCTACTCTTTCCTGGGATACTTAAGGTGGATATTCGTTTTAGGGTGGGAATGGAGTTTATTTTGTGTTGGGAGGTCATGGGATTGACTGCTTTTCTGACCACTCCACCTCTTTTCTACTATTCACCCATTCTCTCTCCTCTGCCTTATTGCTATCATTGGGGACAATTTGTGGGGGAACTAGGTCTGACCTGTTATGGCATTGCTTTCCCCCACCCTACCTCCTTCCCCTCCCCACAGCACCTGTATATATGTTAGTACAGATTTATTACTCTATTTATTTTACTTGTACATATTTACTATTCTATTTATTTTGTTAATGATGTGCATCTAGCTTTATTTGTGTTTATTCTGATGACAACACCTGTCCACATGTTTTGTTTTGTTGTCTGTCTCCCCCCTCTAGACTGTGAGCCCATTTTTGGGTAGGGACCGTCTCTATATGTTGCTAACTTGTACTTCCCAAGCGCTTAGGACAGTGCTCTGCACACAGTAAGCACCCAATAAATACGATTGAATGAATGAATGAATTGCTTATCCTATCAAAATGATAGGAAAGCACTTTCGATTAAGAATGGCAGAGACCTGGCCAAGTAGAACACCTTTATCACTAGGGTAAGCATTTGTTGATATGCTGCCGTTTCTATTTATTTGAACATAGCTTTAAGTTTATGCTTCATTGGTTGCTAATCTGTAATTATTCCTTGGTGGGCAAACTATCAGTATTTAAATGAGAAAATGGTCCTAGCCTATTCTGATAACTACCAAATCCAATGGGATGAAGTTATTTGTCATAGAAATTGAAATGTATTATAAATGCCACTATATGACTTTTTCAATCTGGGGCTTTTTTTAAGGTATATGAAATCTCGTTTGACATACTGTCAAATTAATGATGTTGTTCAAGAAATCAACAGGGCAGTGACTAGTAAATATAAGATTCTCCAACAACCAAAAAAATCTATGAGCTCTGCAGTCAGAAATCTCTATCACAGATTCCTTGAAGAAGAAACCAAGGATACTAAAGGTAAGTAATATGACTTACTTGGAAATATGGCAAGTTAAAACATTAAGCTAAACCAGGGAAGGTAAACCATTCCACAGGTAATTGGCATTCAAAGAAATTTTTCCACATCTAGATCCTGTACACTAGAAAATACTGCCTAGTTTCAATTGCCATTATGGGGCAGTCTAGAAATATAGCTCTAAATACAGATCAATGGAGATCTACTCCCTCTGTATTTCCCATTATCAAAATATATCCCTATATAGTGATATCTATATATTAAATCTCTCTTCCAGCACACCATCTATGAGTTAATCGATCATATTTATTGAGGGTTAAGGAGGGTTAAACTATTTAGAAGTAGTGAATTCCTTAGTTTATTATTCAGAGTAAATCAGTAGCTGGTACAGATTGTGGAAAGAGCGTCAAGAGGGGGATTGAATCTCTTTTATTGATTAAATTCATTTAATTAATGCTGCTAACTGGACTCCAGCTGGCGAGGTGGTCTCTAGCCAGTTGACCATCTTGATGGAGAAATGGTGGTTGGGAGTCGGGGAAGGGAACTTAGCATCATCATGGCATGTGTTTCAATGTGCTCCATGCTATGTAAATGTGATCTGATTAATGTTGTTGAATATTACTGCAAGAGTACTTTGTGCCTCTCGATGGCGAGTCCTTATGCATTAATGAATAGAGTAAGAACTGAAGCCTTGTCTTCGGAAGGCAAATGTTTGGTCATAGTTAATCTTTCAGTTGATAACATTGCTTTTGGGTAAATGGAATGCTTAGTGAGAAAGCACTCAGTTACGCCTGGTACCTCTGCGTTTCCTGTCTTTGTGTGTCAAGCTTTTCCAAGGCGCAGGGCCTCTGGTTATAGCCAATCAATCAATTAATCGTCTTAATTGAGTGCTTACTGTCTGCAGAATACTGTAGTAAGCATTTGAGAGGATACAGTATAACAGATTGAGCATACTCGTTCCCTGTCCACACTGAGCATACAGTCTAGAGTCTAGAAGGGGGAGACAAACAATAATATAAATGAATTACAGATATGTGCATAATAATGATATTGATGATGATGATGGTATTTGTTAAGCGCTTACTCTGTGTCACGACTCTTCTAAATGCTGAGGTTGTGTCAACCCAATCAGGCTGGACACAGTCCCTGCCCCACCTGGGGCTCACGGTCTTAATCCCCATTTTACAGATGAGGTAACTGAGGCACAGACAAGTTAAGCGACTTGTCCAAGGGCACACAGCAGATAATTAGAGAGTCAGGATTAAATCCCAGGTCCTTCTGACTTCCAGGCCTGCGCTCTGACAATTAGGCCGTGGTGCTTCCTAAGTACTGTGGGTCTGAGGGAGGGGTAAATAAAGGGAGCAAATCCAAGGGTGAGGTTGACGCAGAGGGAGTGGGAGAAAAGGAAATTAGGATTTAGGGAAGGGCTCTTGGACATGTGCCTTCAATAAGGCTTTGAAGGTGGGGAGAGTAACTATCTGTTACATGTCTAAAGGTGAATGGCCAATAAATTTTCTAATGTTCTGCTGTTGAAAGTCCAGTCATCAATAAAACAAATCAATACTATAGTTCCCCAAACCAACTGTAACCTCAGAAATTGAAGTTGTGTTGATTTTAAATTTTTGAGATACAAATTAGAATTAGTTGATGATTGACTTTTAAGTATCTGGTTTTAGGCTATTTGCCACTCCCCCTATCCTTTCCCCAAATCTGCCTCAAAATGATGTCAGCATACCTACCTAGCTGACAAAAAGCCATGGGTTTACTATTCTCGCTGTGGGCAAGGAACATGTTTACATAGTCTGTTACGTTGTACTCTCCAAGCGCTTAGTACAGTGCCCTGTACACCATAAGCACTCAATAAATATAACTGATTGACTCTTCACTCGTATTGCCAGCCTTGTTTGCCCATCAATCAATCAATCAATCGTATTTATTGAGCGCTTACTGTGTGCAGAGCACTGTACTAAGCGCTTGGGAAGTACAAGTTGGCAACATATAGAGATGGTCCCTACCCAACAGTGGGCTCACAGTCTAGAAGGGGGAGACAGAGAACAAAACCGAACATATTAACAAAATAAAATAAATAGAAATGGAGAGAGAGAAACAGAGGGGGCAGAGAGACAGAGAAAGAGAGGAAGAAATAGAGAAATGGAGAGAGAGAGAGAGAGAAACAGAGAGGGGGCAGAGAAACAGAGACAGAGGAAGAAATAGAGAAATGGAGAGAGAGGGCAGAGAAGCAGACAGAGACAGAGAGAGAGACAAACAGGCAGAGACAGAAAGAGAAACAGAGACAAACAAGGAAACAGAGACAGAGAAACAGAGAGAGGCAGAGAGAGAGAGAGTTAATACAAGTTAATCAGGTTGGACACAGTCCCATAATCCCCATTTTACAGATGAGGTAACCGGGTCACGGAGAAGTTAAGGGACTTACCCAAGGTCACATAACAGAGACAGGATCTGTTCAGGCTCAGATCTTTCTGATTTCCAGGCCCATGTATCCTGTCCTGCTTCAGAGGTAGAGAGGGTGAGGAATGGTGCAGATGAGATGGCGCAAAAGCATTACGAAGTGGGGTAGGAGCAGATTGATTCCTCTCTGAATCCGATGGAATGGCAGAATGTGAGTCCCCCTTGGGAGAGAGTGGGGAAGGCGGAGTTGCCTAGAATGAACCAGTGGTCATTCAGTGGTGGCAAAGAACAGTGCTTTGCACATAGAAAGTGCTCAATAAATGCGATTAAAAAAAAAAGGAGGAGCAGGGGATGGGAAGTTTGCCCATGATGGAATAGGGAAACGGAACGGGAATGTGTTGAATGGGGAGTGGGATGGGTAAGTCATGGCGAAGTCCTGACCCTCAAGGACCGTGGCTTCCAATTCCTAGTTTTGAGGGCTTGCAGCTTACAGTCCCTGGTCCTGAAAGCATGCAGAAGTCAAAGGGAGGGATGGCACGGTTTCTTGGGCTGACGGGCCGTAGTCCAGAGTTGAGGGAGAAAGCATGATGAGGGGAGGAAGCAACCCCACCCGAGACTATGGAGACAAGGTGGCGAGTGCCGTCGATCCTTGGAATTGGAGAAAATGCTGGGTGAGAGCCTCCTTACTAGGCACGTTACTAGGACCTGGTGTTGTCATTTGAAATGTTTAGCGGTCTCTTGTTCAGGATACACTGAAGGCATCTCATTGAATAACTGGCACTACGTAGCATTAAATCATATCAGTAAATGGATAACTTCAGTGATACAAAAATGATTTTTCTTGCAAATGTGAAAGTTGCATCCTGTCAGAAAACGTTGCTATACTAATGTCGAAGTCCACGCATTAATGCCGATTGTCGGAACAGTTTATTGGTAACACTAATGTATACCTGTCTATTTTCAGGTCAGTTCTTTATAGTGGAGGCCGATATAAAGGAGTTCACTAATCTGAAGCTCGACAAGCGGTTCCACGTGATACTGAACATTTTGCGTCACTGTAGGCGATTGTCAGAAGTGCGAGGTGCAGGACTTGTCCGTTACGTTATCACCTAACGTGTCCCCGTGATTTTCCTCATCATCTTTGACCATAATGTTTATATTGGCATTTTCCCTACTTTTTTACTTTAAAATAAAAGAAATACTTGCTGGAATACCTTTTAATTTAAAAATAGTTGAGGAATTTAAACTTTGATTTTACTTAGTAAGGAGGAAGTTTTGAATAATAAACATGATATTTATTAAGTGCCTACTAAGATTCGAAGCCCTGTTATATTGTATTCTCCCAAGCACTTAGTACAGCGCTCTGCATAGTGAGCTCAATAAATATGATCGATTGATTCTACACTCGTATTGATGGCATTGTTTGCCCATGTATCTTGTCCTGCTTCAGAGGTAGAGAAGGTGAGGGATGGTCCAGATGAGATGGCTCAAAAGCATTAAGCATAATAGGAGCAGGCTAATTCCTCTCTGTGAGTCCAAGAAAGTGGCAGAATGTGAGTCCCCCTTGGGAGAGAATGGCAGAGACTGGACTTAAACTTTGACTCAGCCTTGCTGATTCATCAGGACAGTAAAAATTTTAGCATTTACCTAACAAAGCATTAAATTTGGGTGGAATTTTTTCATGAACAATATTTTCTGATAACCGAGGAAGAAAACGAAGTACAATGATCCGTTCCTTGCTTGACTCGTTACTGTGAGTTAATCTTCTTCTCTTGGGTAACTAGTGCAATTATTGGTGAATATTTTAAATGTGAGATCAGGACAGCATTACAGAAACCTAAATAATGCAATTTCCTTTCCTTCTAATAGGCTCAGTAGTTGTCGAAGGGACTGCTTTGTAAATATGAAATGTTCTAATTAAAAAGATTTGTTGGCATAGTTGTACACCATTTGCTTAGTAGATACCGCTGGTTTAATCACTAGTAGCTTAGCTGAGATGCATTGAATTGGATTAATCTCTGGAAATAATATTGACTTTCCATTTCAAGTAAAAACTGTGGGAAAAAATTTAATAGTGAGAAATTCAAACCTGTTGAATAGTAAGTGACTATAGTTCCTAGCTCTGTAATTGTTGGTGAAGACTTTTAGAACAAACCAATGGCAAATAGTTTAGTCTCAATAAGGATGAGTCCAAACTGATTGGAAAATAAGTTTGCAAGATTCAAAAAGTGTTTAAGAAACAAGCATGAGAAGAGATTCTGCACATTTACAGTAGTGCAAAGAAATAAGGGACGGAATATGAACTGTACCCCTAACTTGAGGAAAACAGTTTCCAAAAATGTGACTTCTGTGGTTTTTGATTTGTATGAATTGTCATTTTGAAGAGCTGTGTTGCTTGCCTTTTTATGTGTTTTATTTGAAAGACTCTGATCTTTAGAAAGAGAAATTCTTAAAATTGGCCATGTTTCAGATTGGATCTAGCCTTTCTAATCTGGCTTCATGTATCATAAAAAGTATTAATCCTGTTATATGAACCTGGCTGGTTGGATTGTAAGTACTGTTTACCATTTTAATATTTTCTCTGTGGGAAGCTAATAATATTAATAGATTTTTAATTAAATCACATGCCCACTTTCTGTTTGGAACAGAAAAAGTATTTTGGCTCCATTTCCTCCACTTTCACATTTCTTTTCCTGGGTTTCCAATTTTCCTTGCCTTACTCAACCATAAGCCCCCTGCCTCCCTGTAGTTGAATGTAACTTTTTAGACCTGAGACTTTCTGGCTAAACTGCCAAATTCCAGACTTATTGAAATACTTAAGTTTGGCAACAAGTCTTTAAAACCCAAATGTATTGCCTTGCTACACCGGTTGATTAACATCCACCTGATTTTTGGCTTTATCAAGCTCTTGAAAGGTAAGTAGTGTTTTTGTTCAATTAGTAGCATTAGAAGCACATCTTTGTTGAAAATACTGAGAAGTTTCTTCTATTGGAAGCATCAGAAATTAAAGACTGTGTCTATTAAAGCACATTACCTTGAGTGGCTCCCCACCATGATCATTTACAGTTATTGAGAGTCTTCGGTGTGCAGGTGTTCAGAGAATTTCTAGAAGGCTACCATGCTCCTGCCTTCAAGGAGTGAACAGTGTAGTGAACTAATTTCCCCTTTCTCAATTTCCATCTCCATCTAAAGTGCCCATTCTTCCCTTCCAGAAGCAGCACCCCCTTATGCCTTCTGACCGTCTAATCTTCCTGTCTTTTTCTTCTCCCTTATGGGTTAATCTTCATTTTTCATTCATTCAATCATGCTTATTGAGCACCTACTGTGTGCAGAGCCACTGTACTAAGCACTTGGAAAGTACAGTTCAGCAATAGAGATGATCCCTGCCCATATGGGGCTTATAGTCTAGAAGGGGAATCTGTACAATTTACTCAGTCAGTCAATTGTATTTATTGAGTCCTTACTGTGTGCAGAGCACTGTAAGCACTAGGGAGAGTGCAGTATAATAGCAAATAGTCACATTCCCTGCCCCCAACAAGCTTATTCATTCATTCGATCGTAAGCGCTTAGTACAGTGCTCTGCACACAGTAAGCGCTCAATAAATACGATTGAATGAATTAATTTATTAAGCACTTACTGTGTGCAGAGCACTGCACTAAGCACTTGGGAGAGTACACTACAGCTTGCTATCTAGAGAGGGAAAGGCAAAACCACAAAGGGCCGGCTTATCGGTTGGCAGGGTGCAGTACACTGGTTGTTGATATAGTACATAATTTAGTCTTTGCCTTCCCCAAACTGCTTTGGATTGTAATTCTGTAGTTTTTTAAATCTACTTTTCTAAAAAGCATGCTCATATTGCCCTCTAGTGATTACAGAGATTAAAAAGCAGGAAAGCTAGGGGTAGATAAGAGCCCTGTACAGAACAGAACTCTGCAGGCATACTCACAATAATGATAATGATAGTATTTGTTAAGTGCTTGCTATATGCTAAGCACTGGGCTAGATCCAAGGTAATCAAGTTAGTCCCTGTCTCACATGGGGTTCGAAGTCTAAGTAGAAGGGAGAACAGATGAGTAAACTGAGGCACAGAGAAGTTAAGGGATTTGTCCAAAACCACTCAGCAGGTAAGTGGTAGAGTCAGGATGAGAACCCTCGTCCTCTGATTCCCAAGCCTGGGAACTTTCCACTGGGTCAAGCTGCTTCGCTATGATGCTACTGGTTTATTCATTCATTCAATTGTATTTATTGAGTGCTTATTGTGTGCAGAGCACTGTACTAAGCGCTTGGGAAGTACAAGTTGGCAGCATACAGAGACGGTCCCTATCCAACAATGGGCTCACAGCCTAGAAGGGGGAGACAGACAACAAAACAAAACATGTGGACAGATGTCAAGTCATCAGAATCAATAGAAGTAAAGCTAGATGCACATCATTAACAAAACAAATAGAATAGCAAATATGTACAAGTAAAATAGAGTAATAAATCTGTACAAACATATACAGGTGCTGTGGGCAGGGGAAGGAGGTAGGGCAGGGGGAGGGGGAGGGGGAGAAGGAGGAGAGGAAGGAGGGGACTCAGTCTGGGAAGGCCTCCTGGAGGAGGTGAGCTCTCAGTAGGGCCTTGAAGGGAGGAAGGGAGCTAGCTTGGCGGATGGGCAGAGGGAGGGCATTCCAGGCCAGGGGAAGGACATGGGCCGGGGGTCGACAGCAGGATGGGCGAGAATGAGGCACAGTGAGGAGGTTAGCGGCAGAGGAGCGGAGGGTGCGGGGTGGGCTGGAGAAGGAGAGAAGGGAGGTGAGGTAGGAGGGGGCGAGGGGATGGACAGCCTTGAAGCCGAGAGTGAGGAGTTTTCGCCTGATGCATAGGTTGATTGGTAGCCACTGGAGATTTTTGAGGAGGGGAGTAACATGCCCAGAGCGTTTCTGCACAAAGATGATCCGGGCAGCAGCGTGAAGTGGGGAGAGACATGAGGATGGGAGATCAGAGAGGAGGCTGATGCAGTAGTCCAGTTGGGATAGGATGAGAGATTGAACCAGCAAGGTAGTGGTTTGGATGGAGAGAAAATGGTGGATATTGGCGATGTTGCGGAGGTGAGACCGGCAGGTTTTGGTGACGGATTGGACGTGAGGGCAGAGTCGATGATAACACCAAGGTTGCAGGCTTGTGAGACGGGAAGGATGGTAGTGCCGTCTACAGTGACGGGAAAGTCAAGGAGAGGGCAGGGTTTGGGAGGGAAGATAAGGAGTTCAGTCATGGACATATTGAGTTTTAGATGGTGGGCAGACATCAGATGGAGATGTCCTGAAGACAGTAGGAGACACGAGCCTGAAGGGAGGGGGAGAGAGCAGGGGCAGAGATGTAGATTTGGGTGTCATCAGCGTAGAGATGATAGTTGAAGCCGTGGGAGCGAATGAGTTCACCAAGGGAGTGAGTGTAGATAGAGAACAGAAGGGGACCAAGAACTGACCCTTGAGGAACCGCTACAATAAGGGGATGGCAGGGGGAGGAGGAGCCCACAAAGGAGACTGAGAATGAATGGCCAGAGAGATAAGAGGAGAACCAGGAGAGGACGGAGTCTGGGAAGCCAAAGTTGGATAGCGTTTTGAGGAGAAGGGGGTGATCCACAGTGTTGAAGGCAGCTGATAGGTTGAGTATGGCTATGTTCCTTGAAATTGTGGTTGCATCGTTAAGTTGATGTATCATAACGTGTATTTTATGAATTAGGATCCATTTCAGAAATGATACATTTTTAGAAAAGTTTCAGCAGATGTATCTGGTTTCACATTAACTGCGGTTTGTGCCAGTTTGCCCCATGACTTTTCTCAATCTCAGTTCTCCCACCCTCTCCTGATGTAAGTTTTTTTCCACTTTCCACCCTAATCTCTCATCCTTCTTCTGATTATTTAAAATAACGTTTTGGTGATTGTCAAATTGAAGGTCTCTAGTATCAGGTGGTCCTAATGAATAGGGAAGTGGGGGAGATGGCAAGGGATTGAGGGGTGCCCACCCCCCGAAAGTTGGGCACTATGGATTTCCCTAGGCAAGCTGAAATTTTCACTCAGAAGAATGAGAGGCCTTCTTCTTTTTCCCAATCCTGAGGTTAAACCACAACTGAGATGGTGAGAAAGAGGAGGGGAAGAGGGATAGCGGGACACCAGAATAGTAGGTGTCAGCAGGCAGGTGATAGTTTCCCATTTCCTTGATTTTGGGCTAGGGCTGCAAAGGTTGAGGGCTAGAGTACTCTTCTAGGAGCCTTGGCCCATGTAAATTTGAAGAAGAAATTTTTGTGAATATATTCTGGGACCATGTTGGCTCCTTTTAATGATACAATACTCCATTGCTGACTAGAATTCATCTTGGAGCCCTCTGGGATTCTCAGCACTCTTTCTCTGCTGTATTGATACCTAGCTAGTCATTTCTCAGCCTGAATTTGGGTTGTGCAGTGCTTGATTACTTATTGGATTTCATCCTGATCTTTGCAGTATTGATAATAATAATTATGGTACTTGTTAAGCACTTACTACATGCCAAGCACTGTTCTAAGCACTGGGGTAGATAAAAGTTAATCATGTTGGACCTAGTCCCTGTCCCACATTGGGCTTACATTCTTAATCCCCATTTATTACAGGTGAGGTAACTGAGGCACAGAAAAGGTCACACACCAGACTTGTGGCAGAGCTGGGATTAGAACCCAGGTCCTTCTGACCTCTAGGCCCGTGCTGTATCCACTACACCACCCATTCCACATTATCAAAACCACTTTTAATTTTATTCTTGACTTCCAAGTTACATGGTAGCCTTTTGCATCCCTAGAAGACACGACGGTCAGTGGAATCACTCGCGAGAGGGGTGGTGACTGAATAACAGAGAAGCAGCATGGTCTAATGGCAAGGCTTGGGAGTCAGAGGATGTGGGTTCTAATCCCGGCTCCGCCATTTGTCTGCTGTGTGACCTTGGGCAAGTCACTTCTCTGTGCTTCAGTTACCTCATCTGTAGAATGGGGATCCCACTTTTGACAGTTATTCTTGAAGAAGCAGCGTGGCTCAGTGGAAAGAGCACGGGCTTGGGAGTCGGAGGTCATGGGTTCAAATTCCGGCTCCGCCACTTGTCAGCTGTGTGATTTTGGGCAAGTCACTTAACTTCTCTGGGCCTCAGTTACCTCATCTGTAAAATGGAGATGAAGACTGTGAGCCCCCGTGGGACAACCTCATCACCTTGTAACCTCCCCAGCGCTTAGAACAGTGCTTTGCACATAGTAAGCGCTTAATAAATGCTATTATTATTATTATTATTATTAAGACTGTAAACCCGATGTGGAACAACTTGATAACCTTGTTTCTACCCCAGCACTTAGTGCTAAGCACATTGTAAGCTCTTAGCAAATACTACCATTTCTGTTATTATTATTGTTAATAGGCCAATTGGGTGATCTGTCATCTTGGCCTTGTTATGCACACAAAAAGGGAGTCTCTTGTTAAGAGGAGGAGTTCTGTTCTTGGGAACTTGACCGATATTTAGAGCAGCATCCGGGACTGCTCTGGGAGGCATTTTGTTTCCTCTGCCACCTTGGTTGGAGCAGGCCCTCTCCACTCACATGGAACTCTGGACCTGGTGAAGAGGTCATTATTTTTGTGAGTCAGAGCAATTCTCCCAAGGGTATCAGAGAAGGGCAGAGCCAAGGAAGGGTTCACAAAGCGTAGGATCCCTAGCTGCAACACCGTAACCTGGACGTGATCCGATGTGGCTCAGAGCAACGCAGCCGTGTATTAGTTTTTATCACAGTGCTTTCCCTTCGGGACTCTCAACAGAGTGATCTGAATTCTCAAATCTCAATGTAGCTTCATTTTTGTTTGCACTTCTCAAGTTCTCATTCACTTTCTCTGGGTGACAAATGTCACCGGTGAATAAAGCTTTTTATTCTCTCAAAAATAAGGTGTTTGCAGTGCCTAGCACCTTTTGTCTCCTTGTCTTGTTCATTATAAAGTTTTTGCTCCAAAAGTGCCACTCCTTCCTTGACAGCAATACTCCTCTCTGGTCTATCTGCAATTAACACCCAATTTTCAGTTGGAATGCAGCACTCTCTGGAGTTTACATAAAATATTTCCTCCTTCATACTTGCTTTTGGTTTCCAAATTTCAGTTTCCCATATAGCAGGTGTTTGGGTATCCTGCTGTTGTTCATTTTCCTAACGTGTCCCACCCAGTGTAGCTGTGTCACGGTGAACATAGCTTTGATGCTAAGAGACTGGCTATGCTCTGGAACCTCATCGTTCGTGATCTTGTCTTGCCATTTAATATCGAGTATGTCGCTTGTCAGTGACGCTGGTGGAACTGCTCAAGGAGCCAGATGTGGTCCCTTTGTGTGGTCTTGTTCTCTCAGCTATGCAGAAGACGGGACAACACTACAGTTCTGTAGTCGTAAGGTGTGACAATCCTCCAAAGGATGTGGTGGCTTTATTTCGTTTGTACTTGTCAGTCATTTCAGTGTTTGTCAGTGTGCTGCTACCTGGGTAACAGGATTCTGTTAGCCAGATCTTCAGTTAATTCTCCCATTAATTCTAATTGATTCTTCTGCTTTCTGCACTAGGAAAATGACCCCAAAGCAATCCTAAGCCCCAAGAGATCCTCAGTGGCCTATTGGATAATTTTGTACTTCACCATCATCATCATCTTCATAGACATTAAATATTAAGCACTTGTAAGTGCCTTGGACTGAATTTTCCCATCTTCTGAGGACACGGTTTCTCCTCACTTATCACAACCCCCTCTTACTTTGATGAAGAAATGCTTTAAAGAGCTTTAAACGTGTCCAGTTTTGTAGTGTTCGGGGAATTTGCAATCAGAGCAGAATGGATGAGTGCCGCATTAAAAGAAAAAAAAAATGCCCAGAAGCATTCATGTTGACTGAGCTTTAGCTGAATCCTTTGATTAGCGGTCTAATTAGGGAGAGTTATGTGAAAGATGGTTTGTTCAGAGCTACCCAGGCAGTAGAAACCTAAAATCTATCCCACCTGCATTCCCCATGTAAACAACCAGTAATTTGGACCACAGCTATTTAATGTTTCTGGTCTCCAAATTTTAACTGAAAAACAAAGGAAACCATCGCAGACGTTTTCAAAGGAACAGTTCCACATTTCATAACGCCAGAGGAGTAAGTGAATGAATATCACTTATTCATTAAAATTGTATGAATGAAATAAACCCTCCCATGAATCCTTTGATTCAGTACTCTTAACTGGCGGTTTTGTTCGGTTCTGTTGAGGGTGAATAATAGAGTAGTAAGTGCTCTGTACCTGATCTGACATTTAGCAAGCTTGCCAAAAGAAGCATAATCACTAAAAGAACAATTATATTCAGAGGGGAGTTCTATTATTGAAAAAGAACCATGGCAACATCTCAGTGAATTGGGAAGGTTTATACGATGGTGCATGTAGTCATGTGTTTCATCTGTGTGGGTTTACACATGATCCTTCTGTCATATCCATCCAGAGCTTATGCAACTGAATATTTAAATTGTATTTGGACTAAGAACGAACAGCACACAAGGACAAGAGCATCAGTAAGGGACAGGAGAAGCCTAAAAGAAGCCTGTATTATATCAGAGTAAGTCATAAGCACACAAAAATACTCTTATCCCAGAGGGATCTACCGTAGTTTGACCAGGAGTGGAATGTTTAATAGTATTTGAGTGCTTACTCTGTGCAGAGCACTGTACTAAGCATTTGGGAGAGAATAAGAGAGTTACTAGACATGATCCTGCTTTTAAGCAGCTCAAAATCTATCAGGTAAGACAGACCCTAGAAGGAATTACAGGTAAGGGGAAGCAACAGAATTTAAAGCACTGTTCATAAGGGCTGAGGGGGGAAAGGTGTGGGATGTCTAAGTGGGTGAGGACTCAATTCACAGGTGATAGAGTAAAGGGGGAGATGAGATTAATGTAATGTATTCCAACACAATAGTAGGACTTTGGAACAAGATCTGTTGCTTTCATCAGGTGGAATAACCTCTAAAAATTTTTGTTTTTCATTTAACAAGTGAACAATCGTACTTTGGTTATGGAAGAATGTTAAGTAACTACAGGAAGTACTGGTCAGTATCTTGTTGAGCTTCTGTTGTTTTAAAAAGTTATGTCTACAGTTGTGTGTACATATAAAATTTGACTAATGAAGTACTGTTGCTCAAAATTTCATCCTATGAGTTCCCTAAGGGCGCGTGGCTCAGTGGAAAGAGCACGGGCTTGGGAGTCAGAGGTCATGGGTTCAAATCCCGGCTCCGCCAATTGTTAGCTGTGTGACCTTGGGCAAGTCACTTCACTTCTCTGTGCCTCAGTTACCTCATCTGTAAAATGGGGATTAAGACTGTGAACCCCACGTGGGACAACCTGATCACCTTGTATCCTCCCTGGCACTTAGGACAGTGCTGTGCACATAGTAAGCACTTAAAAAAATGCCATTATTATTATTATTATTATTACATCACCTCACCGCCTACACCACAAAAATGGAGTGGTGCAAAAAGAGGATAACCAGTATCATCTTTTCTTTGTTTATCCTGGGAAAGGAAAGCCAACCATGAGAGATAAATGTAGAAAGTGACAGAATGAACAGAATCCTCAGAGAATGTTGTTTTCTGACCATTGACAAGGAACAGGGCTGACAGAGGGAGAAAAGAAAAGAGCATTGGTTCTAAAGTGGCTAGTGGAGAAGGAGCTTTTGCAGGGAGCCAACTCAAAAATGTTTCCTTGGAGCTTTCTTCTCCATCTTAGAATTTCTCCATGGCCTTTCATGGATTCTTGACTCCTACTTTGGGAAATACTGACACTGAAGCCAGTGGCCAGGATCAAGAGGAAAGATAACTAACTTTTTAGCCCTTTATCTCCACAGTTTCCCTTCCCCTCCTTCCTTCATATGGTGCGTCCCACTCTGCCCTCCTGGCAGTAAGTGGGTGAATAGGAGTAAACCAGAAGAGGAGAGAGAATGGGAAGTGAGCCAATTTGTACTTCCCAAGCGCTTAGTACAGTGCTCTGCACATAGTAAGCGCTCAATAAATACGATTGATAATGATGATGAAGTGAGCAGGTGCAGGAATCAGAAAGGTAGAGACATTGGATAATAATAATAATAATAATAATTGCACTTAAGTGCTTATGATGTGCTAGGCACTATATTAAGCACTGGGGTAGATATAAGATCATCCGGTTGGACGCAGTCCCTGTCCCAAATGGAGTTCACAGTCTTAATCCCCATTTTGCAGATAAGGTAAACTGAAGCACAGAGAAGTGAAGTGACTTGTGCTTGGAACAGTGCTTGGCACATAGTAAGCGCTCAACAAATACCATCATCATCACTTGCCCAAGGTCACACAGCAGACAATACTGTGAGCCCGTTGAGGGCAGGAATTGTCTCTCCTTATTGCTGTGCTGTACTTTCTAAGTGCATAGAACAGTGCATTGCACACAGCAACTACTCAATAAATATGACTGAAAGAATGAATGAAGAGGAGAATCCAGGTCCTCTTGACTCCGAGGTCCGGTCTCAATCACTAGGCCATTCTGCTTCTCACACAGTCATTCAGATTCTCATTCTCTTTCTCTCTTACTCATTTTCTCTCTTTCTCTTTCATACCTTCAGGGCCCTGCCTTTCACAGAGTAGAAGAGAGCCCTATATGCCAAAAATTATATTTTAAATGATTATCTCCAAAAAGAACACCATCAAAAGACAAACCACCGAGTGCAATGATAATAAAAGCCACATTTTGACTTCTGAAGGAGAGGAACTATTACAGGAGTTGACAAAGCACTGCTACCCCTGAAGGGGAATAGGTTTGCTCATCTGATTCATCCAATTCCACTACAATGAGGACAATAGCATAAAGGGACTTCTTTCAAAGGAGCTTCTTCCATGGCAGAGTCTGACTTATTCATGCTCTCCAAACAGAGACAGTCATTCGGGCCCCCAAAGCCCCGCAGGTGGGTGTTTAAAAGACAACCCTTCAATTAAAAGCAGAGCGGCTCCTTTTGGCACCCGGATCCTGAAAGCAGCTGCTTGCGTGGGGAGAACTTCTAGGAAGAAGCAGTGGTGGAGCTAAATGCCAGCTGGTCTGTTCAGGAAAGCATCGCCCTGAGCTAGCGTGGCAAAGCTTCAAGCTTTCAGCTGGCTTGGCCCCTGCCAATATGAATAGGGCACCGGTGGTCTTTATGTCCGATATTTTAAGTGTCCAGTCTCCTACCCACTGAATTCCACAGTTCAGGCAAGGCACCCGTGTTTGCAGGCACTTGGGAGTCAATCACATTTATTGAGCACTTACTGTGTGCAGAGCACTGTACTAAATGCTTGGGAGAGTACAATATGACAGTATAACAGTTGGTAGATACATTCCCTGCCTACAGCGAGCTTATGGTCTAGAGGGGGAGACAGACAATATGAATGAACTACTGATGAGCACCTAACTCGTGGGGCTGAGGGAGGGGTGAATGAAGGGAGCTGATCAGGGTGGCACAGAAGGCGGCGGGAGAAGAGGAAATGAGGGCTCAGGCAGGGAAGGCCTCTTGGAAAAGATGTGCCTTCTGTAAGGTTTTGTAGGCAGGGAGGATAATTGTCAGATAAGAAAAGCGAGAGTGTTCCAGGCTAGAGGTAGGACATGGCAAGAGGTCAGTGGAGAGACAGACAAAATTGAGGTACAATGAATAGGTTGTCATTAGGGGAGCAAAGTGTGTGGGCTGGGGAGCAGTAGGAGAGCAGTAAGGTGAGGTAGGAGGGGGCAAGATGAGTGCTTTGAGTGAGAAGAGAGTGCAATGACTCTAAAGCAAGTGGGAGGCCTGGGGGACCACTGGGGAAATGATCTATATGTGAGTGAATTTGGCACACTTGCCTTAAATGGCACATTTTGATGCCATCACATTACCCTGAGTCCCTGGCATACTGTATGTGACACCACATGTCTGGGTGCGAGGGTTGTAAGCAACCAGCTTCGTCTGGACTGACCAAGTGCTTCGGACTTTTGCCTCCTGAACATGGGGGAAGCAAGTTTAGTCACTTCTAGCGCTTTCCTAATTTGTATCATCAAACCACTAGGGCATGATACTGTTAAAGTAATGAAGGACATAATTCCAAATACCCCTATTTAACCTTTATCCCGGTAACCAGGAAGAGCTTGGAGTAAATGCAATGTCACAGTGAAACAGAAGAGGGGGTAAGGAAAAAGGAAAGTTGGTATATCGAACTACGGGATTTTCATGCCCAATGTGGGCAAGAGGTACTCAGGGTTGCAGTTTCACTGCTGGGAACATCATCTTCAACCTGGAGAAAAACTACTACTGAGTATTTCTTAATTGATAAAAAATTTGCAAATCTGGGTTTGTCAAGCAGGATGTTAATCAGATTTTGGGCAGACCCTGATTGTTAAAATTTTGAAGCCCCTATCAGAACTGAGGACAGTGGATTAAAGAGAATCTAGAGAACTTTATTCTGTAGCACCTGCCATCTGTGAACCACATTCCCAGAAGCATACACTTCTCAGATTCATCCAGGTATGAGAGCCAATCAGCAAGCCTCTGGAATTCAGGAAAAGCAATCCTGGCAAGCTTTCTCTTCTTTCCTGCTGGGACATAATGATTGTAGTGTTTGTTAAGCACTGGAATTGGGTAAGAGATAGTCCTTGTTCCACACAGGGCTCATAGTCTAATGGGGGAGGGAGAACGTGTATTGAATCCTCATTTTACAGAAGAGGAACTGAGGCACAGAGAAATTAAGTGACTTGCCAAGATCACACAGTAAGCATTGGAGTAGACTCTGCTAGTCTTGCCGGATGTCCTGACCCATGTGCTGGTTTGTGTGGGTGCATGTATTCAGAACTAACTTTGCATGTCTAAGAAAGTTTGCTACAATAGTTTTGAGGGGGGAGGAGGTGATGGTAATTGTAATAGTATTTTAAGTCTCTATGGTATGCAAAGCATGGCACAGAGATAGGAAAAAACACCACCACACCTAAGGGGTTCACAATAAGTAGGGGTAGGGGTGGTAGACATAATGTCTGATGAAAGATAAAGATGAAACCTTATAAGCATGAGACAAACATAATTGTTCATATGGCAAGAGCAATAGGGATTGTGGACAGTGGAGCAGGGTTTCAGGCTTTTTGGGCATCCATTCAACAGTCATAAAAATCACAGCCCTGGCCTTTCCCATATTCTGAAAGTTGAGGGCCTGTCACCGCTCTCGGTGTTTGAGTCCTTTCTGGCCTGGAGCAAGATATGATGGGAATTTCACTGGTATGTGTGGGTGGGGTGGGGTAACTTCTCTCCCATACAGTAGCTCTGGCAATCTGAGGCAAGAGGACTGGTTTTTTGTTATGTTTTATGGTATTTATTAAGCGCTTACTATCTGCCAGGCACTGTAGTTAGTGCTGGGGCAGATACAATCAGATTAGACACAGTCCTTGTACCACGTGGGACTCACAATCTAAATCCCCATTTTACAGGTGAGGGAACTGAGGCCCAAAGAAGTGAAGGGGCTCACACAGCAGACAAGTGATGGAGCTGGGATTAGAACCCAGGTCCTTCTGTCTCTCAGGTTTGTGCTTTATCCATTAGGCCCCAGCACTTAGAACAGTGCCCAGCACTTAGAACAGTGCTTGGCACATAGTAAGGGCATAAGAAATAGCATTATTATTATTATTATTATGTCCTACCTCTGACCTGGAACACCCTCCCTCTTCATATCCGGCAAACAACTGTTCTTCCCACCTTCAAAGCCTTATAGAAGGCACATCTCCTCCAAGAGGCCTTCCCTGACTAAGCCCTCATGAGCCCCCTTCTAGACTGTGAGCCCGTTGTTGGGTAGGAACCGTCTCTATATGTTCCCGACTTGCACTTCCCAAGCACTTAGTACAGGGCTCTGCACACAGTAAGCGCTCAATAAATGCAATTGAATGAATGAACAAATGAATTTCCTCTTCTCCCACTCTCTTCTGTGCTGCCCTGATTTGCTTCTTTTATTCACTACCCCTCAGCCCCACAGCACTTATGTAAAATTTCCGTAATTTATGTATTAATATATTAATGTGAATAATGTGAACAATGTATTAATGTATATTAATAATAATATTAATGTATATTAATAATATTAATGTATATTATTCATATATTAATGTTCTCCCCTGTCAACTGTAACTTCATCATGGGCAGGGAATTTGTCTACTAACTCTGTTGTTATGGTGTACCTCCTAAGTGCGTAGCATAGTGCTCTGCATACAGTTAGCGCTCAATAAATAGTATTGTTATTTATTGAGGCACTCAGTAAATAGTATTGTTATTTATTGAGAGCTTATGGTATTCAGAGCACTGTACTAAGCACTTAGGAAAGCATAATGCAATAGAGTTGGTAGAGACGGTCCCTGTTCACAAGGAGGTTACAGTCTACAGGAGGAGACAGACAAGGAAATAAATTGTAGATAGGGCCTACAGTAGAGCATAAGGATTATTTGTATGGTATTTGTTAAGTGCTTACTAAGTGCCAGACACCGTACTGAGCTCTGGGGTAGATATAAGCCAATCAGGTTGGACACGGTCCATGTTCCAAATGGGACTCACAGTCTTAATTCCTATTTTACAGTTGAGGTAACTGAAGCACAGGGGAGTGACTTGCTCAAGGTCACACAGAGGATAAGTGGTGGAGCCGGGATTTGAACCCAGGTCCTCTGACTCTCACGCCCGTGCTCTGTCCACTAGAACAAGTGTGGTGGATCTGGAGTCAGTAACAGAGTTTTTAAGGGGTACTCAGCCAAGTGCATAGTCCAAGCACTTGGGAGGGCAGATAGGGGAAATGAGAGCTAGTTTCTGTTCCTATTTTCTGAGCATTTGAAAAATGACAAGAGGGGTCATGAACTTCTCTCAGATTCCTGCCCCAATAACCCTGATAGACCACCTCTCACTAAATGTCCCATGGATAGGAGTTCTATCTTGTGACCAATCAATCAATAGTATTTACTGAATGCTTAGTGTGCAGAGGACCATACTAAGCATTTGGGAGAGTACAATATCACACTATAACAGAATTGGTAGAATTGTGAGTTGGAATTGTGAGCCGGGAAATCTTACAGAACATGAAATCCTACAAGTATACCTACTGAGATTTACTTCCCAGGGATCCTAAGTACAGAGGAAGCGAAGGATCAGACTAAATCATTTCTTCATTTCCCTTCCATTGCTCTGAAGTTATAACATCTCTGCGAGGGAATCGGAATCACTAGCCCTGTGTTTACAGATGAGGCAGGAAGGTGAAACCATTTACAAATGAGTCGGTGGAGGAGTTGGAGAACTTTCAATCTCTCTCTTCCTAATCTGCTGCAGGCTTGGGAGCAACACGATCTATCATTTGGAGAATTTCACCGCAGAATGCTTTGCTCTTCCATTCATCACTACTTGCCTTGCCAAACCTGACTGTTTCTCTTTGGTTGTAATTAAGTTGATGGTGCTTGCTGACAGCACTTAATAAACCGTGAAATGTTGATGCTTAATAAAAAGCAAAATAGTATAATGATAATAATTGTGGTTTTTGTTAAACACTTACTATGTGCCCAGCAGTGTACTATGCACTTAGCTGTGCTTGGCACATAGTAAGCACTTAACAGATGCTATCATTATTATTATTACTATGCGCTGGGATAGATACAAGATCTTCGGGCCCCACATGGGGCTCACAGTCTAAGTAGGAGGGAACAGGAGTTGAATCCCCATTTTGCAGATGAGAGAACTGAAGCACAAAGAAGCAGTATTTCTGGTTGTATTGGAATACTGAAATGATATTTCTGGCTGCTTATGATTGAGAAGCAGCTTGGCCTAGTGGCAAGAGCACAGATTTGAGAATCAGAGGTCATGGGTTCTAATCCCACCTCCCCCACTTGTCAGCTGTGTGACCTTGGGCAAGTCACTTAACTTCTCTGTGCCTCAGTTACCTCATTTGTAAAATGGGGATTAAGACTGTGAGCCCCTCTTGGGACAACCTGATCACCTTGTATCTACTCCAGAGATTAGAACAGTGTTTGGCACATGCTCAGTGGAAAGAGCACGGGCTTTGGAGTCAGAGGTCATGGGTTCAAATCCTGGCTTCACCAATTGTCAGCTGTGTGACTTTGGGCAAGCCACTTATCTTCTCTGTGCCTCAGTTACCTCATCTGTAAAGATGGGGATTAAGACTGAGCCCCCTGTGGGACAACCTGATCACCTTGTAACCTCCCCAGTGCTTAGAACAGTGCTTTGCACATAATAAGCACTTAATAAATATCATCATTATTATTAGTAGTTGTAAGCCCTTAACAAATACCGTAATTATTATTATTAATTATTAAAGAAGCAAAGTGATCTGCCTGAGGCCACACAGCAGACTAATGGAGAAACTGGGATTAGAACCCAGGTCCTTTGATTCCCAAGCTCTTTCCACTTGGCCATGCTGCTTCTCAATCATAAACAGCCAGAAATGTTGTTTCAAAACAGAAACGCTATTAAGGGGCAGGTAATCAAAATTTGGGGTCGGGGCTCTGAGTCACTGTAGAGGGGTGAACCAGGGGGTGACTAGTCATGATGATGATGATGATGGCATTTGTTAAGCACTTACTATGTGCAAGGTGCTGTTCTAAGCGCTGGGGGGGGATACAAGGTGATCGGGTTGTCCCACGTGGGGCTCACAGTCATCATCCCCATTTTGCAGATGAGGTAACTGAGGCTCCGAGAAGTTAAGTGACTTGACCAAGGTCACACAGCAGACACGTGGCAGAGGCAAGATTTGAACCCATGACCTCTGATTCCAAAGCCCGTGCTCTTTCCACTGAGCCACGCTGATTCTCTGGTGCTGGTGTGCTACTGCCACACCAGTACCCAAAGCTCTGATACAGCTGCCCTGTCTTGGAGAATAGAATGAAATTAGTCTGGAAGGGAAATTCAAATTGGAGACAAATAATGCCCTTCCAAGGTAGCAGAGAGAGGAGATGATCTAAAGAGTTTTAATGGTCCAGGGGACCTGAAGGGAGAGTCAACTCAGAGGGATTTCTACTGATAACTGAAGCAGGGAAGCAGCCCAGAGGGAGAGGACTTCTAATTTCAGATAGTCTTCAGAGAACATTAGACTTACACAGCTCCTTTTACCCCTGCAGGATACCAGAGATTTGTGAAATAATTCATGTTGTCAAGCCTGGCAACAACCCCATTACAGTAAATGGGGACTGATAAACCAGCTTCACAGATTAGGGGACATTGTTAGGATCAATTAATTGACTGATGCTCTGGTGATTAAACCCGTCAGTGCAGATTGTATGAACAACAAAGGCCACCTTTCCATGTATTCATAGCTAAATATGGGTAACGTTTTGCCCCTTCCTTCTCTTTGATCCATAGCTCTCTTCCAGCACTTCCTACCTGCCTGCCTTTTTTGAAGAGTGTGCCCTATTCTCCTTAACATTGCCCACTAAGGAGCCTACTTGCAATTCACCCAGATTAGGGATAGTTCCTTAGGCAGAGCAGCAACAGGGCCATGAGATAAAGAAGAACTGAATGAGAGTGCGTGTTGTGTTCTGTCCTGCCTCCACCTCAGATGTCAGCTTGAGATGTCAGCCTGGGTTCAAATCCCGGCTCTGCCATTGTCAGCTGTGTGGCTTTGGGCAAGTCACTTCGCTTCTCTGGGTCTCAATTCCCTCATCTGTTAAATGGGGATGAAGACTGTGAGGCCCACGTGGGACATCCTGATCACCTTGTAACCTTCCCAGTGCTTAGAACGGTGCTTTGCATATAGTAAGCACTCAATAAATGCAATTGAATGAATGAGTAGGCAGATTTTGATTGAGTTCAGGCCTGGAGGATTTGAGGCAGGTACAAGGGACATACCTGGAGAATTTCCAGTATTCTACCAGTCTCGACTATGGGACGGAGAGTTCAAGCAGAGGCATACCCATTCCATTCCATAGAGAAGCAGCGTGGCTCAGTGGAAAGAACACGGGCTTTGGAGTCAGAGGTCAGGGGTTCAAATCCCGGCTCCATCACTTGTCAGCTGGGTGGCTTTGGGCAAATCACTTCACTTCTCTGTGCCTCAGTTACCTCATCTGGAAAATGGGGATTAAGACTATGAGCCCCCGTGGGACAACCTGATCACCTTGTAACCTCCCCAGCGCTTAGAACAGTGCTTTGCACATAGTAAGCACTTAATAAATGCCATTATTATTATTATTATTATTATTATTCCTAGCTTGGACAGTGGCTAGCAAATGGAAGGCAATCTGCTACACGTCAAAACTCACCTGTGCTGGGCAGCAGCATCATGGAAGAGAGTTGAGGGCAGAGACTCAAGTTTACTGCACAGAAGGAGGCAATGATAAACCATTTCTATATTTTTACCACTTTTATATTTTTATTTGATCCACTCCCGGAAGGATTGCAGATGGAGGTGGGGCATTCTGCTTTGCACATAGTAAGCGCTTAAAAAATGCTTTCATTATTATTCTGGGAGAGATGTGTCCACGGCATCTCTATGAGTCAGAGACGACTGGACAGCATAAGACAAGACAGGGGACTCAAGAGTTTTGAGCAAGTGCAGATCTTTTCCAGTCTGAAGTAGAGGAATATCATATTTTGCACTTTTGCCAACATATTTATGCTCCATTATTTCCTCATACCTGTCATGTAGTTTAGTGCCTGCTTCCCCTGCTAGATTGTATGTTTCTTGAAAACAGGGTTATGTCTACTAAAGAAGCAGCATGGCCTAGTAAAGAAGCAGTGAGGCCTAATGGATGGAGCACAGGACTGGGAATCAGAAGATTCTAGGATCTAAACTTTGGGCAAATCCCTCTCCCCAGCCTTGCTTCAGGGCTAGGGAGAATCAGGAAGACCCAAGCCTCAGCCACTGGGTCACGTTGGTGAGGAGCTGTTTAGAAAGTGAAGAGAGGCACCAATTGGGGAGGATCAAATTCCAGCTTATGAAACGGGCAAGGGTACAGCCGTGCCTGCTGCTGGAAGAGATCCACGGAGACATCCTATGGGCACACACTGGACCCACTTCAAATGCATGCTGTTCTCTCCGTGGTGACTGGGTGAGAAAGCAGGGATCGTTCAGAGCAACTCATCACCGCTTTTACTTGTCTTATGCTGACAACTTGTCTCCAAACCTTAGCGTCTCCATGGACACACTCCCAGAACGCTTCACCTCCATCTGCAATCGTTCTGATAGTGTATCCGTAGAGCTTCCTTAGTAAAAAATGCAGAAGTGGTTTACCATTGCCCTCTTTCTCGCAGTCAATTTGAGTGCCCTCCCTCGACTCTCTCCCATGCCGCTGCTACCCAGCACAGGTGAGTTTTGACTTTAAGCAGAGTGCCTTCCACTTGCTAGCCACTGCCCAAGTTAGGAATGGAATGGGTAGGCCTCTGCTTGACTCTTCCTCCCATGGCCGAGACTGGTAGGGTACTGGAAACTCTCCAGGTGTGTTCCTGTGAGAGGGAGCACTTCTGCTAACAACCCATGTTTCTATACACATTGTGAGGCAGAGATCTTCATGCATGTGGACGAAAACCTACCGTCATCCAGTGTCTTTGAATATGAAGAGGGCATAGGAAGCCCACATGAGGAAGTACATATAAAGTACCTGTAAGGAATATGAAGCAGTGTGGTTTAGCAGAAAGAGCATGGGCTTGGAAGGGAGGTCGTGGGTTCTAATCCCAGCTCTGCTGCTAGTCAGCTGTGTGACTTTAGGCAAGTCACTTCATCATCATCATCATCATCATCAATCGTATTTATTGAGCTCTTACTATGTGCAGAGCACTGTACTAAGCGCTTGGGAAGTACAAATTGGCAACATATAGAGACAGTCCCTACCCAACAGTGGGCTCACAGTCTAAAAGGGGGAGACAGAGAACAAAACCAAACATACTAACAAAATAAAATAAATAGGATAGATATGTACAAGTAAAATAAATAAATAAATAGAGTAATAAATATGTACAAACATATATACATATATACAGGTGCTGTGGGGAAGGGAAGGAGGTAAGATGGGGGGGGTGGAGAGGGGGACGAGGGGGGAGAGGAAGGAAGGGGCTCAGTCTGGGGCTTCACTTCTCTGTGCCTCAGTTCCCTCATCTGTAAAATGGGGATTAAGACTGTGAGCTCCACATGGAACAACCTGTGTATCTTGTATCTTCCCCAGCGCTTAGAACAGTGCTTGGCACATAGTAAATGCTTTGTTACTATTATTATGAAAAATATGTGTGGATGCATCACTGATTTTGCAGGCTGGAAGCTTTAAGCTAGTCCTTTACTTCATTTTTTCTTGATTTGGGGAGGAATTTTTTTAGGGGCTTTGAACATTTAATGTTCTTACTATTTTTTTACGAGATGCTCCTGAAATAAAAGTTTGGTCAAACTGTCTTTCTTCATGGTATGTAATTACACCCTGTTTGCCCTGAGCCGAAAGCAGTGAAAGCTGATTTTTATCTATAATGTTCTGGGCAGGAATTGATCTCTAACAAAGCAAAATCATTTAGATCCACTGTCTTCATTAGCAAGAGCAGCTTCTTTAGCTCAGCTGGGACAACACAGTTATCTTTCTTAGTTGCTCCCGCTCCTATTTCTAGATTTATTAACTGACTGAGGTTGAGTAGATTGTGTTGCAGAACAAAGTGGGAAATTAATATTTTTCCCCTTAATACATTATGCCAAACTCAGGGTCATCTTTCATCTGAAAACCAATTACCTTAGTAACAGAATTTTTCTTCCATTGCTAAGATTGTCAGAAATTATGCTGAAAAAGCATCTTTATGGATCACATATCAACGAAGACAAATTTTAGCAGGAAAATGAGATTGGGTAATCACTACTTGAAGCAGATTATATATTTTGGGGCTAAGTGGCTCTGTTCCTTCTTTACTGTTAAATTATTAATAACTATTAATGATATTAATAGCAATAACAATGTTTTGCATTCTTTAGCAATTGTTTCTAAGAATTCTAAATGCTTCCAGATAGCTTCCAAGGAGTACTTCTACAGAAGGCAGGTGAAAAGTACCATTTCCATTTTCCAATTGGAGAAATTGAGGTACAAGGAAACTGAATATTTCGCCTCAAGTCAGGGGTCACAAGAGAATTCTCCTGTCATTGAGAGTCCACCACATTAGCGGGTCAGTACAGAGACATTTAGTGTAACTTTTCTAGGTTCATATTCTGGTGCAGTTATATTATTCCTTTATTCATTCATTCATTCAATCATATTTATTGAGCACTTACTGTGTGCAGAGCACTGTACTGAGCACTTAATCATGGGGCACAGGTGTAAAGGACATCCCATAATAATAATAATAATAATAATAGTAATAACTGTGGTATTTGTTAAATGTTTACTGTGTGCCAGGCACTGTACTAAGTGCTGGGATGGATACAAGCAAATCAGGTTGGACACAGTCCATGTCTTAATCCCCATTTTACAGATGAGAAAACTGAGGTACAGAGAAGTGAGGTGATTTGCCCAAAGTCACACAGCAGACAAGAGGCCTTCCAGACTAAGCCTCACTTTTCCTCAGCTCCCACTCCCTTCCGCATCACCCTGACTCATTCCCTTTGCTCTTCCCTCCTCTCCTCGCCCCTCAGCACTTATTTATATATGTATATACCTATAATTCTATTTATACTAATGCCTGGTTACTTGTATTGATGTCAGTTCCCCCCCTCTAGACTGTGAGCCCACTGTGGGCAGGAATTGTCTCTCTCTATTGCTGTGTCGTACTTTCCAAGCGCTTAGTACACTGCTCTGCAGAAAGTAGGCACTCAATCAATATGATTGAATGAATGAATGGTGGAGCCTGGATTAGAACCCAAGACCTTGTGACACCCAGCCCATGCTCTATCCACGCTGCAGGGTGGCCATTGTCTGGTTTGCTTTTGGTCTGTCCCACCCTGATATTGTATGTGAGGAGGAAGTTGGCAAAGGGGTGTCAGCTATTCTTGAGTCCATCAGGTTCCTAGCAAAATCCAGGAGAGGAGAGAGAAGGAGCCAGGAAAAGTGCCAGAAAAGGGGAGGGGAAAAAGATTTGTGACCCCCAAGTTGGACGGGGACCAGGTCTGATTTGATTACCTTGCATCTACCTCAATGCTTAGCACAGTGCTTGGCACATAACACTTTTTTCAATGACATTTGTTAAGTGCTTACTATGAGTCAAGTACTGTACTAAGTGCTGGGGTAGATATGAGCTACTTTGGTTGGGAAACAGTCCCTGTTCCACCTGGGGCTCACAATAAATCCCCATTTTACAGATGAAGTAACTGAGGCCCAGTGAAGTGACTTGCCCAAGGTCACACAGCAGATAAGTGGCGGGGCCAGGATTAGGACCCAGGGCCTCTTGACACCCAGGCTCGTGCTCTATCCACTATGCTATGTTGCTTCTGCTGCTAGAACCAAAACACCCGAAGAGAGATGTTGCCCCATTCAGGATAGGAACTTCAACATGTTGTTGGGGAGAGGACCGGCCCATAAGTTGGTCCAACCGATCCAGAGGCAGTCTAGCAACCCAAATAGGTCTAGATGGCCTACCTACATTGGGTTTCCCTTCAGTCTTCCCCACCCCCATTTGTGCAGCCTAGTATAATCTTAGAAAATCATTCAAATGGTGGGATTAGCGCTCAGTACAGTGCCAAGTGCTTAATACAGTGCTCTGCACACAGTAAGCACTCAATAAATAGGATTTTTTGATAAGGCTCCTTTGTCCACTGGGTGAACTGGGCAGGGTTCTTCTGCCAGGAGGCCCATGTCAATTGATTCTACATTCCCTCTGTCACTCTTCTCTCTGCTATGCTGCTGCTCTGGTATTAACATAGCCCTGGTTAGGCTGACGGAGGAAGGGTGCAGATAGCAGCATGGCTTAGTGGATAGAGCACGGGCCCGGGAGCCAGAAGGTTTCTAATCCTGGCTCCGTCTGCTGTGTTATCTTGGGCAAGTTGCTTGACTTCTCTGGGCCTCAGTTATCTGTAAAATGAGGATTTGAGACTGAGCCCCACATGGGACAGGGTCTGTGTCCAACTTCATTTGCTTGTCTCCACCCCGGCGCTTAGAACAGTGCCTAGCATATAGTAAGGGCTTAACAAATACCACTAATATTATTATTATAGCAAAAAAGACCCAGCTAAGGGGATCATTCATCCAGATTCATACCGGCCTGTCCAGTTTTCAGCCATCCTGTTTTTTGTCCAGATGATCCAGAACCAAATACTTTTATGTCCATTTTTAGTTTTGGTGCTGGGCCCCCCTCCATGGATCCCACCAATCAATTATTTGTATCGATAGAGCACTGTGCTAAGCTCTTGAGACAGTACCATATAACAGTTGATAGGCATTCATTCATTCAATCATATTTATTGAGCGCTTACTGTGTGCCGAGCACTGTACTAAGCGCTTGGGAAGTACAAGTTGGCAACATATAGAGATGGGGAGATGAGAGGGGGGAGGGGAGGGAAAGGGGGGAGGAGGGGAAAGGGGAGGGGAAGGAGGCATGTTCCCTGCCCACAAGGAACTTACATTTGAGAAACAGTGTGGCCTAAATTGACAGAGCACAGGCTTGGGAGTCAGGAGGAGCTGGGTTCTAATCCCAACTCCTCCACCTGTCTGCTGTGTGACCTCGGACAGGTCACTTAACTTCTCTATGCCTCTGTTTCCTTATCTGTAAAATGGTGATTAAAACTGTGAGCCCCAGTTGGGACAAGGACTGTGTCCATATCGATTATCTTGTATCAACTCCAGCGCTTTAGTACAGTGCTTGGCACATAGCACGTGCTTAACAAATACTTTCATCTCTCCCTCTAGACTGTAAACTCATTATGGGCAGGGAATGTGTCTGTTAATTTTGTTGTATTGTACTCTCGCAAGTGCTTAGTACATTGCTCTTCACATAGTAAACCCTCAGTAAATACCATTGATTGATTGATCAGAAGAGCATACAGTCTAGAGGAAGCCGCCCATCAAGCTCGGGCTCAGGCAAGGTGGTAAAGTCCATAAGGACCTGTCAGATTTGGTGGGTCAGTAGCTCTGGAGCCACTAGAGAGTCAAAGTCCCCTGGAGAAACACTCTAGTTTCAGGACGATTCTGGTGGAATCGAGAAGATTTCTGTAAATTTGTGTCTGTATGACGTCTTCACATCATGCTACATGCTGGAGTACCGTGCATGATGTTACATGGTTCTCGGGGTCTAGTATTTGTGTCTGTGGCAATCCCAGACCCAGGTCTAGGGACTGTGGTGGTGAAGGGTTTGAACTGGGGCCCATGGACCCCCCTAGCTTTCCCTGCTCAAATCTTTGTTTTAGGTTTAAATTGGCTCTGAGGGCAGAGTGCCATTTCCTTTTCAAAGTTCCAGTCCAGCCCTTGTGGGCTTGGACTGTGTCTGATACTGTGACTAGACTCCATCTCCCTGAACACCTAGTGCAGTGTTCTGGACATAGTGTGTGCTCAGTGAATGAATGAATTGATTAATCAATCAGTGGCTTTTGCTGAGCACTTATTTACTGTGTGCAGAAAACTGTATTAAGCACTTGGGAGAGTATAATACAACAGAGTTGGTAGACACACTCTCTGCCCACAACTTATGGTCTAGAGAAGCAGCATGGCTCAGTGGAAAGAGCCCGGGCTTTGAAGTCAGAGGTCATGGGTTCAAATCCCAGCTCCGCCAACTGTCAGCTGTGTGACTTTGGGCAAGTCACTTAACTTCTCTGTGCCTCAGTTACCTCACATGTAAAATGGGGATTAAAACTGTGAGTCCCCGGTGGGACAACCTGATCACCTTGTAACCTCCCCAGCGCTTAGAACAGTGCTTTGCACATAGTAAGTGCTTAACAAATACCATTATTATTATTATTATTATTATTATTAGAGTGTTAATATTAATACTAAAATGAATGAATATTAACTGCTATTGAATAAATGAATACTGATGAATGAAGCACCTTTCATGCTGTGGCCTAACGCAGAAGATAGTTCTAATATCCCAGGCCTCTTTGGGTCTTCAGTCCTGCCAGACAGGACTCTCCCATTCTAGTACAGTGCTCTGCACACAGTAAGCTCTCAATAAAAATGATTGACTGAATATACATCTGTAAGGGCTGAGAAGGTAAATGTGATCCATGAAGTAGAGCTATAAAGGGAGTGGAAAGGAGAAAAGGATAGAAAGGCAAGGAGAGAGAGAGGGGAAGGAACAAGGGAAACAAAAATGAGAGTGGTGATAATAATAATATTCATTAAGTGTTTACTATGTGCCAAACACTGTATTAAGTGCTGGGGTGGATTCAAGGTAATCAGGTCCCACATTCTGTAAATGGGAGAGAGAACAAGTATTGAATCTTCATTTTGTAGAGGGACAGTGAAGTTTTATTTTGTTAGTATGTTTGGTTTTGTTCTCTGTCTCCCCCTTCTAGACTGTGAGCCCACTGTTGGGTAGGGACTGTCTCTATATGTTGCCAGCTTGTACTTCCCGAGCGCTTAGTACAGTGCTCTGCACACAGTAAGCGCTCAATAAATGCGATTAATTGATTGAAATGCCCAAGGTCACACAGCAGCCAAGTGGTGGAGCCAGGAATAGATTCCAGGTCCTCTCACGCCCAGTTCTGTGCTCTATCCACTAGTCCACCCTCTTTCAGGGAACAGGGAAAGAAGAAAAGAGAGGTGGGAGGAAACCAGTGGGGAGGGATGATTCATTTAACTGCTCTGCCTCCTCTGAACCCAGAACTGTGCTGCCTACCTCCCTTGTCTTCCTCCCCCGGCCCCCAAATCCTTCTGCCCTCAGGTTTCTCCTCTCTGCATCATAGTTTCCTTATCTGCAAAATGTGGGTAATAATCCAGGGACTGTGTGAGGAACAGCTAATTGCAGGGGGCTTTAGAACTAGGAAATGCCATGTGGAAGCTTTGATCATTATCCTAACTCACAGCAGAAAACAAAAACAGGTTTCTTCGGTAGAGACCTAGGGAGATTCAGATCTCCCCGTCCTCCCAGATGTTTCATAACAGAGTGGTGGACATGCCTCTGGTACTGAATGTTCATATATTATTGATGCCCCAGCAGAGAGGCGGAAGGAGCACACGCTGATATCAGATGAGACAATTAAAGTAGCCTTTTCTGAAAGGAAGTGGGGCAGGTTCCTCCTGCTTCTTGGCATGCGGAAAGAAAATCAGTCACAGTGTAAGTAAAGGAGCTTCAGAGCACATGACCACTGCTTCCTTTACGGGGTGAGAGGCTGTGTCTGCCAGATCCTAGGACTCCTGCAAGAGTGACTTTTGTTTTCCACATAGTTTGTTATCTTGTGCATTTAGCTCCGAGATACGATTTTACTTGCTCAGCAAGTGCCAGAGGCAGGTATTAATGACTGCCCAGCATCTTAGAGGTAGTTGGTGTGGGTTGAGAAAACGTGGGAATGTGCAGTGTGGGGAAAACAGAGGAAGACAAGGAAGGTTTTTTTTGCAAATACAATTGAAATATTTTGCACAAAAATAAAAGCTAGTGATCCTGCTCCCCTCACCCCTGTTCCTCTGAAAGGTTTTTAAGATTCTAATCAGATTATAAAATTCTTGGGGATAGGTAACAGTGCCTGCTAATTCTATTGTACTTTTCCAAGAATTTAGTAGAGTGCTCTGCACACAATAGGCAGGTAATAAATACCCGAATACTTGTTTCCCAGGTGGCCAGGACAATACCCTGTGCATTCAGTCGATATTGTTCGTGATAAAATGAACAATGCTGTTGGCAATCCTGATTATTCTGATCCAAATACTCCTACAAACTTCCCTGCTTTATCCTCCTCAATTGACTACCTTCTCTTCAAATTGCCCCACACTTGAACATGTAACTTTTCCCTTTTAGTCCATTTGTATTTACTGAGCACTTATTGCATTCGAAGCACTGTACCAAGTGCTTGGGAGAATATACCATAACAATAAATAGATGTTCATTCATTGTCAGTCATAATGATTGAGCACTTACTGTGTGCAGAGCACTGTACTAAGCATTTGGAAGAATACAATACACCAATAGGCAGTGACATTCCCTACCCACAATGGGCTTACAGTCTAGAATGGGGGAGACAGACATCAGTATAAATAAATAAAATGACAGGTATGTACATAAGTGCTGGTGGGCTGGGAGGAGGGAAGAACAAAGGGAGCAGGTCAGGGTGAAGCAGAAGGGAGTGGGAGATGAGGACACATTCCCTGCCAACAACGAGCTCACAGTCTAGAGGTGGAGACAGGCATTAATATAAACAAATAAATAAATACATAAATCGCAGCTGCACTCTGAATCCCAGGCACAATCCATCAACCAATCAATAGCCATTTTATGCCTTTACTATGTGCAAAGCACTTTGGTGTCCCATAGCCCACTGTTAGCCAAATTCATTCGGGCTGGGGGTGGAGGGGGGTTGGTGCTAGCTGATGGAATAGAGGCAACACACGTCTAGATTCAGAATGGATAGGGCCGCTCCTTTTCCTCTGCATTTGCCCCATGTAGGCTAGCAGCAGAAACAGCAGTGAGTTGGCCTCATGGAATATGAAAAGTGGCCCAGCTTGGCCTATTGCTGCTTCTTCAGCATGATCTTTCACCCCCTGGTGTATGTAGAAGCTGTTGAGAGATGCCTGAGGGAAGGCAGAGGATTAGAAGGGTTGCCTTGTAGAGCGCTGAACAGACCTGGGAAGAAGGGAACATGGCTGAGGAGCTCAAAGGGACTGCACCCTTGCAAAGCATCCCGAATAATAATAATAATAATGTTGGTATTTGTTAAGTGCTTACTATATGCCAAGCGCTGTTCTAAGTGCTGTGGTAGATATAATGTCATCAGGTTGTCCCACGTGGGGCTTACAGTCTTAATCCCCATTTTACAGATGAGGTAACTGAGGCTCAGAGAAGTTAAGTGAGTTGCCCAAAGTCACACAGCTGACAAGTGGCGGAGCCAGGATTAGAACCCATGACTGTGAGCCCACTGTTGGGTAGAGACCATCTCTATATGTTGTCAACTTGTACTTCCCAAGCACTTAGTACAGTGTTCTGCACACAGTAAGCACTCAATAAATATGATTGATTGATTGATTGATTGATTGACCTCTGACTCCCAAGCCTGAGCTCTTTCCACTGAGCCATGCTGCTGCCTTCCCTGGAGGACCTCCCCAGTTTCCACATCAGCCAGAAATCACTTCTTCTGAAAGGGATGGAGGATAGTGGCTCTACCTTTGTGAATTTTATAGTCGCACCCCTTGTCTCTCTAGCCAGCCACCCCGGGTCCTGTTCCTGTAGATTGGCCACCTCCTCTTCCCAAACCTGAATTTACTTCCCTGCTGCCCCCCCAGTCCTTATGCATCCCCCTCCATTCTACACCTAGACTTGTAATCATTATTAATCTTCCCACAGCTCCAATATGACGGAGCTCAAGGCTGCCGCCGCTGCTTCTGTCCCAGCCCTTTCCACGCCCTGCTGTTCCACCACTAATCAGTCATCTTTGAGGGCTTACTATGTGCAGCACACTATACTAAGTGCTTGGGAGAGTACAATATAAGGTAGGGGGACGGGAGCAAAATGTGCATCGGATTGGTGTGGAGCCGGTGGTGACAGGGGAGGAAGAGGAAGAGAGCAGAGAAGTCCCAAGACTCTGAGAGTTAGAACAGCTGAAATGAGGCTTATCAGCTTATAGGACTGTGAAAATTTTTTGTAAAAGACAAGATGAATGTAGAGGTCATAGGGAAACTGGGAGACAGGAGACTCTCAATGCCGGGGGGAAAGACGCAGTACTTCAGGGAAGGGGAGGAAAGAAGGGAGGTACCTCATGGGGGTGAGAGGGCTAGCTTTTTTTCTATCACTTGGCAGAAGATAGGTTCTTAAATAGAGTAGCCTTAGAGTAACTCACTGATGGTATTTGTTAAGCATGTGCCATGTGCCAAACACTATTCTCAGTCCTGGGGTAGATACGAGGTTTTCAGGTTGGACACAGTCCCTGTCCCACATTGGGCTCACAGTCTTACACTGTGATTTAATGGAAAGAGCACGGGCTTGGGAGTCAGAGGTCATGAGCTCTAATCCCGGCTCCACCACTTGTCAGCTGTGTGACTTTGGGCATGTCACTAACTTCTCTGTGCCTCAGTTACCTCATCTGTAAAAGGGGGATTATGACTGTGAGCTCCACGTGGGACAACCTGATAGCCTTGTATCTATTCCAGTGCGTAGAACAGTACTTGGCACACAGTAAGCACTTAAATACCATTATTGTTATTATTAATCCCCATTTTACAGATGAGGTAACTCCAGCCTAAGGACTGGAATGTTCTAAGGCTCTCAAGAACTTGGCTCAGGGCTCCAAGACCAGGCATGCTGGTTCTGCTAAGAAGCCTGGGCTCAGAGAACTCCACCTGTGATAGGATCAACGAATCCTTAAGGCTGCAAGCTCCAGGCTCTCAGCGGACCTGGAAATGTCCCAGAGGACCTGGGACCTGGGGTCAGCCAACCTAGCACGTACCAACATGGTCCGCACTTGAGCCATGCTGCCCTGGCACCAGAAGCTCGTTGTGGGCTGGGAATGTGTCCGGTATATCATTATATTGTACTCTCTTAAGTGCTTAGTGCCGTGCTCTGCACACAGTAAGCGCTCAATGAATACGATTGACTGACCAAATGACCGAGGCTAGCAGCAGGTCAGTGGCAACGAGTTCAGATGGTGGCACAGCATTATCTCACCAGTACCAAATAATTATTATTATTATTATTATGGTACTTGTTGAGCACTTACTATGTGCCAAGCAATGTTCTAGTTGCTGGGGTAGATACAAGGTCATCAGGTTGGACACAGTCCCTGTCCCACATAGTGCTCACAGTCTTAATCCCCATTTTACAGATAAAGTAACTGAGACCCAGAGAAGTGAAGTGACATGCCCAAGGTCATCCAGCAGACAAAACAGCTTGGCTCAGTGGAAAGAGCCCGGGCTTGGGAGTCAGAGGTTGTAGGTTCAAATCCTGGCTCCACCATTTGTCTGCTGTGTGACCTTGGGCAAGTCACTTCACTTCTCTGGGCCTCAGTTCCCTACTCTGTAAAATGGGGATTAAGACTGTGAGCCCCATGTGGGACAAACTGATTACTTTGTATCTACCCCAGTGCTTAGAACAGTGCTTAACACATAGTAAGCACTTAGCAAATACCATCACGTGACAGTCTGGATTAGAACCCAGGTGCTACTCACTCTTAGGCCTGTGATTTATCCACTAAGGCAAGCTGCTTCCCACCTAGGAGATAAACTACAATTGCATGAGACAAACTACAAATACCGGATGGAATCCCTTCCCTGCAGATTGTCAGTTCTCTTACCAAGTTCCCCAGACTCCAGGGAAGCACCAGTCATTTAGGCTGGGCCAAATGGCCCCTAGGTTCATTTCGGGAAATGAAGGCCATTGGAAACTTTTCTCTCCGCAGCATCAGCCTCCAGCATTGATGACCCTCCTCTGCCCATTCTCTGAGCTAGTTGTTATTCGGTTGCCCTAAAGTTCTCTGACCATTCTTTGAGTTAGTTGTTATTCCGTTGACCTGAAGCCACTGATCTGCTGGTCTCTGCCCTGGAGGCATTTCCCCACCAAACTGGAAAACACTTTTTGAGAAATGGATCGGGGTGTGGGGCTTCAGGGGGTCTACAAGGCTAGTCTCCAGAAAAATTAAAATGTGGGCTTTTAGGAGCAGTCATCTCCCAGCTATTACTGGTAATAGGTAAATGTAGACAGTTTTAGTATCTGTTAAATTTCTGTAGTAGTAATAAGGATAATGATGATATTTATTAAGAATTTACTATGTGCGAAGCACAGAGTAATCAGATTGGACCCAGTCCCTGCCCCTTATGGGGCTTACAGACTGAGGGAGAGGAAGAACAAGTATTTTAACCCCATTGTATATAGGAGAAAACAGAGGGAATGAAAAGTTGAGTGACTTGGCCAAGGTCACACAGCAAGCAAATGGCAGGGCTGGAACTAGAACCTGGGTCCCTTTTTTTTTGAATGGTATTTAAGTGCTTATTTTGTGCCAGAAACTGTACTAAGCTCTGAGGTAGATTCAAGACAATCAACTGGACACAGTCCATGTCCCACATGGGGCTCACAGTCTAAATTCCCATTTTATAGCTGAGTTAACTGAGGCAACAGAGAAGTTAAGTGTCTTGCCCAAGGTCAAAGAGCAGACGTGTGGTGGAGCCAGGATTAGAACCCAGGTCCTTCTGACTCTCAAGCCCATGCTCTTTCCATTAGGCCCCACTGCTTTCCCTGCCTTCTGGTCCCAGGCTCTATCTACAAGGCCATCCTGCCTTCCAAGGAAATAATATTTATTAAGCACTCACTATGTACTAAGCAATGGGGTAGATATAAGATAATTAGATCAGACTTGGACCTTACCCAAACCAGAGCCCACAGTCTAAGCTGGGGTGAACAGACCCATAGAACCCTTAGAGTGGAGGTAAGAGTGAGAGGAAGTTACAGATTGAACAATCAAGATAGCAGTGTCACAAGAAGTGAATAAGTAGTCCTTGGGGGCAGTGATACTCCAACTCTTTATCAGAATGACTACAGTCTTTCAGCCTTTAAAAAGATTTAAAAGGAATTGTAGCTGCAGCCTGTGGGCTGGACTGGGCCTAGGGGTGTCTAAGGAGGCACATTCCAGCCAGCTAGTATCACATGGGTTCACGTGGGTTTCACTGTTTAGCACCCCACCTTTAAAAATGGTAGAACACTCAGGTGTGTTACCTCAGGATGGTTCTTCGAAACAACTTAAATGCCATTGTTCTGCTAGTCATGGGTTATAACCAACATTTCTTTCAGATACCACCTCACAAGTCCTTTTCGTGGCTCTGTACTGTAAACTCAAACTCTAGACTTCAAGTTCATCCTCTACACTGTAAGCTGATTGTGGGGTGGAATGTGTCTGTTGTATTGTTTGTCATACTCTCCCAAGAGCTTAGGACAGAGCCATGCACACAGTAAGTGCTCAATAAATGATAATAATAATTATGGCATTTGTTAAGCACTTACTATGTACTGAGCACTGGAGTAGATGCAAGGTAATCAGGTTGCCCCACGTGGGGCTCACAGTCTTCATCCCCATTTTACAGATGAGGTAACTGAGGCACAGAGAAGTTAAGTGGCTTGCCCGAGGTCACACAGCTGATAAGAGGCAGAGCCAGGATTAGAACCCATGTCCTCTGACTCCCAAGTGCTCTTTCCATCAAACCAAGCTGCTGCTGTTATCAATCAATCTCTTCTCAATCAATCAATGAATATGATTGATTGATTGATTGATGGCTCTGAAAGGCAGCCATGTTAGGGAGCTTTGGACTAGATGTTTGTGTCAGAGGATCATGAATTGAAGTGCCTTGTGTTTAGGTCCCGTCAGAGTACGGGACTGGGAGTCAGAAGGAACTGGGTTCTAGTCCCGGCTCCACCACTTTTCTGCTGTTTGACCTTGAGCAAGTCACTTAACTTTTATGTGCCTCAGTTACCTCATCAGTAAAATGAGGATCAAGACTGTTGAACCTCATGTGGGACAGGGACTGTGTCCAACTCGATTACCTTGTATCTACCCTAGTGCTTAGCACAGTGCCTGGCACATACTAAGCACTCAACGAATGCCACATTTATTATTACTGTTATTAGTCCTTTTAGGGGATAGATTCAGGCAGAGTCTAATCCAAGCCCTGGTTTTATCCGTGTCCAATTAGAGAATTCAGCTCACCACTTGTGCTTTTTAGGAGCCAGTGATAATTTTTGGTGGGCCCTTAGTTATTCTGCTTACTTTTCTGTTTGTGTTGTACAGTGAGGGTAGTTTGTAGGAGGGACAGGCTATAAAAACATTTTTGGTGGGCTGGTGCATTATGGAGACTTATTTTCAAGGGCATACTAAAAAAGTGGTTGAAACAGGCATGGGAACTTGAAGAGGTATATGGTTTGCACTTGTTTTGCACCTGCCTGTCTCCCTAGTTGGGCTGTGAATTCCTGGAGGTCAGAGAGTGTGTCTTGTCTTCACTGGACTCCCTCATGTGCTTAATACAGTGCTCAGCATCCAATACTTAATAATAATTCTGATGCTTGTTAAGTGCTAATAAGTTCCAAGCATTGTTCAAAGAACTAGTGTTGATGCAAGGTAATCAGGTCAGACACAGGCCCTGTCCCACTTGTGGCTCACAGTCTTAGTAGGTGGGAATAGGGACCATCTCTATATGTTGCCAATTTGTACTTCCCAAGCACTTAGCACAGTGCTGTGCACACAGTAAGCGCTCAATAAATACGATTGAATGAATGAATGAATGAATCCCCAGTTGATAGATGAGGAAACTGAGGCTCAGAGATTAAGTGACTTGCCCAAGGTCACACAGCAGGCAAGTGGCTGAGCCAGGATTACAACCGAGGTCCTCTGTTCCCAGGCCTGGGCTACTGAGAGACAGCGTGTCTTAGTGGAAAGAGCACGGACTTGGGAGTCAGAGGTTGTGGGTTCTAATCACGGCTCTACCACTTATCAGCTATGTGACTTTGGGCAAATTACTAAACTTCTCTGTGCCTCAGTTACCTCATCTGTAAAATGGGGATGAAGACTGTGAGCCCCACATGGGACAACCTGATTACATTGTATCTACCCCAGTGCTTAGAACAGTGCTTGCAACATAGTAAACGCTTAACAAATACCATTATTATTATTATTTCCACTAGGCTCTGCTCCTTCTCATTGTAATAGCACCTGAAAAATACTACTGAATGAATAAAGGAACAAATGAGTTGGAAATTATGAGGCACAGCTTACTTAAACTGACTCATTCAGAAGAAGTCGGTGGAACTGAGTTAGGAGTCAGGCCACCAAGGCTTTGACTTTGCCATGGCCTTTGGGAGGAGAGAAGTTTTAATTCTAAATGTAGCTCCGGCCTAGTGGGCGGATTTGCTTCCCATCATGGGACTACAGGTCTTCACCTGCGGCTTCCCAAAGCATCCTGTTTCAGTTCTGCCTCTGCCGCACAATTGCACAAAATTATGACTTTATTTAACAGTTCCTAAATCCTTGGAGCGTGCCAGACATTCTACAGAAGGTGCGCAGAGAGTGATTTTGTCGGCATGGAACAAATCCAACAGCAGGTTGAAAGGATTTTACAGCTTCCACCTCTTTCTTTAGATTTCCTACACATCTACCAGCTGCCATTGGATGCTTTTTGTCTCAGTTCAGCAAGATTAAACTCACAAGTGCTAAGCGAGGGACATGAAGGTAGAATATATTGTTTTTCCATGAGGTTGCCTCATTTGACTTAGCAATTAATGATAATAACAATCATAATAATAATGGTGCTTGTTAAGTACTTACTTTGTGCCAAGCACTGTTCTCAGAGCTAGGATAGATGCAAGTTAGGTTGGACACAGTCCCTGTCCCACACGGGGCTCACTGTCTTAATCTCCATTTTACAGATGAGGTCACTGAGGCACCGTGAAATGAAGTGACTTACCCAAGGTCACCCAGCAGATATGTGGCAGAGCCGGGATTAGAACCCAGGGTCTTTGACTTCCAAGCCTGTGCTCTGTCCATTAAACCACACTGCTTCCTCCAGTTTATCCAGTTCCCAGCTGCTGACAAAGGGCTCTGACCCCTTCTTTTCACTGCCAGCTTGGAAGTGCCCAGTGCCCTATGGTCTCTTGAGTGGTAGTGGGTATGAGGGAGTGGGGTTGCACAGGCCTAAGGGCTGGAAAACCTGAAATTCTCTTTGTCAAACTGGCAGTCGCGTTGTCTACAGGGGCATCCGCGTGGGTTCGAAGATTAGACTAGGGGATACATTTGCCTCAGAAGTTTTAGATCAGTCCCCACTGTACAGTCCCTGACTGTGCTAGATTGTTGACTACCTTCAGGCTTACCCAGTGCATGCCAGAATCTGCTTGAGGAAGCAATCAATCAATCAATTAGTGGTATTTATTGAGTGCTTACTATATGCAGAACACCGTACTAAGTGCTTTGGCAAGTAGTTGATAGACATGACCCCTGCCCACAAGGAGCTTAAGTCTAGAGGGGGAGACAACCTAAAATAAATGTAAGTGGGGAAATGGCAGGGTATAAGGATATATATATAATGTTGTTGGCGTGCTTAAAGGGCACAGATCCAAGAGAAGCACATGGCCTAGTTGATTGAGCATAAACCTGGGAGTCAGAAGGACCTGGGTTCTAATTCTGGCTCTGCCATTTGTCTGCTTTGTGACCAAGTCACTTAACTCCTCTGTGTCTCAGTTACCTCACCTGTAAAATGGGGATTAAGACTGCGAGCCCCATGTGGGACAGGAACTGTGTCCAACCTGATTAGCTTCTGGAGAGGCAGCGTGGCTCAGTGGAAAGAGCACGGGCTTTGGAGTCAGTGGTCATGGGTTCAAATCCCGGCTCCACCAACTGTCAGCTGTGTGACTTTGGGCAAGTCACTTAACTTCTCTGTGCCTCAGTTACCTCATCTGTAAAATGGGGATTAAGATTGTGAGCCCCCCATGGGACAGCCTGATCACCTTGTAACCTCCCCAGCACTTAGAACAGTGCTTTGCACATAGTAAGCACTTAATAAATGCCATCATTATTATTATTATCTACCCCACTGCTTAGTACAGTGTCTGGCACATAATAAATGCTCAACAAAGCCCATAAAAAATGGTGTACAGGCAACACAGAAGGGAGAGTAGGAGAAATGAGATCTTGAGGAAGGCCTCTTGGAGGAGATGTGATTTTAGTAAGCTTTTGAGGTGGAGGGAGTGGTGGTCTGCTGTATTTGAAGGGGGAAGGAATTCCTGGCCGGAGAGAGGATCTAGTGATATAGACAAAATTGAGGTACAGAAAATAGGTTAGAGTTAGTGGAACTAAGTACACAGGCTGGGTTGTAGTAGGAGATCAGCAACAAGGTAAGGTAGGAGAGGTTCAGCTGATTGCCTTAAAGTCGATGTTAATGTGCTTTTGTTTGATGTGGAGGCGGGTGGGCAACCAATGGAGGTTTCTGAGTGGGTAGGAAGATATGGGCTGAATCTATTTTCGGGCCCAGGCATCTGCTCACAAAACTAGATTAGTACAGGAATCCCATTGTTCACAATTACTGATCTGACAGTGTCTGCCTTATATAGGTATCCTGGCATGGGTGGATTTACTAATTTCATCTTTCATTTGGGTCAAACTGGCTGGTACCCACAAAATGAGCACCAGTGATTTCAAAACTTTGTCTGCCCCATATCTTTCTGGTCACGTCTTAACTTCCATGGAACTGACATCTATAGCAGGGATATTTAGCCGTAGGGGTTGGGGAGTGGACAGAGCTTTTCCTGGTGGATTTTGCAGGGGGTAAAAATGTAAATAAGAGGACTTCTGATTGCAAAGTTGCACTGAACATCCTCGTTGGTCAATTGCCTCCTTGTTGATCCTCAAATATATGTCACTGTGTAAGTGTGAAGTCTTAATATTTACTTTCCTGTAATCCACGTGAAAACAAGGCCTCAGGCTATGATTCCCTAAAGCCTTCCCTGAAGGAGAGAACAGAATCCATAGAGCAGGAAATTTCCTGTTTGCTGAGGTTTCTGATGATCCTTATCCAAGAAAGGGATTGAAGACTGGTACTTCACAGCTGCTCTCCAGAAATCTGGTGGTGATAGTGGATTCCACTGGTTCCTTAGGTCCTGGGGTGAATGGGTGGAGCCCAGTAAAGGTCACAACATCTTGATTCCAGTCAGCCTAGAGGGAGGAGTTCAGCAGCAGAATTGCATTATGCCCTTGCCACAGTTCATTCATTCATTTATTCATTCAATTGCATTTATTATTATTGTTAATAATAAATTAATAATAATAATGGCATTTGTCAAGCGCTTACCATGTGCCAGGCACTGTACTAAATGCTGAGGCATTGTACTAAGTGCTGGATAATAATTATGGTACTACTTAAGTTCTTACTGTGTGCCAAGCACTCTTCTAAGCACTGGAGAAGATACAAGGTGATCAGGTTGGACACAGTCCCTGTCCTGCATAGGGCTCACACTCTTAATCCCCATTTTACAGGTGAGGTAACTGAGGCCCAGAGAAGTAAAGTGACTTGCCCAAAGTCACATAGCAGACACGTGGTAGAGCCAGGATTAGAATCCATGACCTTCTACTAGGCCCATGCTCTATCCTCCAAGCCATGAGCACTTACTGTGTGTGCAGAGCACTGTACTAGGTGTTTGTACAATGCGACAATAAACAGATCCATTCCCACCCACAATGAGCTTACAGTCTAGAAGGGGGGGAAGACAGGTACTGTGTTACCTACCTCCCAGACTGGTAAAAGTAATGAAAAGGTACTCTGTCTCATTGTCTTTGGACCCTACCCTACCCACCTAATGAGACCTTGGGTCTAAGGGTTAATCTGTGCCTACAGACAGCCTCTGAAATACATCACAGCTCCTCCTCCTATTTTCTGCAGTCACCAGGGTCCCCTAGGCTTAAAACATTTTTTTGAAAAACTCTGCCTGACCTCAAACCTGAGAGTGCATTTGAGAAATGAAGACACATGATGATTTGTCTCCAGAGCATCCCACCATGCTGTTCTGGCCAGAATATCTGGGGCATGGGCATGGCCCATGCCTCTGTGGCCTGGGGATGGAAAATGAACTCGGAGACTGGAGTTCCATTTTTCTTAATGGCATTTGTTAAGTGCTTACCATGTGCCAAGCACTGTTCTAAGTACTGGGGTAGATGCAAGGTGATCAGGTTGTCCCACATGGGGCTTACAGTCTTAATCCCCATTTTACAGATGAGGTAACTGAGGCACGGAGAAGTGAAGTTGCTTGCCCGAGGTTACACAGATGACAAGTGGCGGAGCTGGGATTAGAACTCATGATCTCTGACTCAGGCTCTCTCCACTAAAACATGCTGCTTCTCATTCTATTCTTAGTGTTGCCTCCGATTAATTTGGGTATCTGGGACAAGCTATTGATTCTCTCAGGGCCTCTTTCCCATTTGAAAAAAGGAGAGGGAAATTTCTTCCCTCTACCTCCCAGAGTGAGGAGAAGCTGCATAAGATTCTCTAGACTCTAAGCTCATTATGGGCAGGGAACTTGTCTGCTTATTCTCTTGTACTCTTCTAAGTGCTTAGGACAGTGCTCTGCACATAATAAGCACCCAATATATACCATTGATGGATTAACTGATTGAAAGATATTGACTATGCCAGGAAGGGCGTGACTAACATTCGTTTCATTTTTTAAAAATTCCAAACTCATTTTTCTTCTTTACAGCACAGCCTTGTCTTGAGGTCAGCCAAAGGGGGATTTGCGATTAGTACATTTTGAATAAAGATACTTTCAGAATATCTTTATCTCAAAAGTCATTAAGTTCTCGTTGCCTCGGTTTCCTAATCTGTAAAATGGGGAGTCAATGCCTGTTCTCCCTCCCCCTTAGACTGTGAGTCCTATAGAGGACAGGGACTGTGTCTGACCGGATTGTCTGTGAGTGCTTAGTGTTAAGGTTGGACACATAGTCAACACTTGACAAATACCACAGTTGTTATTATTTTCATTAAGTGCTTAGTATGGTGTCCTGCATACAATAAGTATTCATGACTGATAGTAATAAGATTCTGGCTTTAATTGTCAGCAGAAAGAGAGAGAGAGAAAGAGAGAACAAAAGAGACACTGCTTCATGGGAGTGAGAATCTTGTTTAACACCCGTTCTGGCTACATGCTACACTAAATGTTCTCTGGTACCAACATCAGAGCTGCTGCTTTTGATTTTGAGAACTTCTGAACTGGAAAAAGAGTCACCAATAGCTTCTGCTTTTACAAGGGCCTTAATTAGCAGTTATTAATTTGTCAGTAATGTGCACTCATCTCTATGAAGTTCTATAAAGGTTTTCATCTTTTTGTAAAAACTGTTCCTCTGCAGTCTCAAGGTTTCACCTGAAGTGCTCCCACGATATTCAAGATGTCCTTTCCCCTCCTGCAGTCTCTGCCTCTGACTGTTCCCCACGTGATGTGATAGGGTCTCCCAAATCTGACCGTTCTCCCCACCTGAGTTAGAATGAGCAGCATCCAATAACATCCTGGTTGGCCAGGTTGAGCGTGAGGGTGGCAGTCTTGGTGGTGACCAAGACAGGAAATAATTAATTAATTAATTCATTCATTCATTCAATCGTATTTATTGAGTGCTTACTGTGTGCAGAGCACTGTACTAAGCGCTTGGGAAGTACAAGTTGGTGACATATAGAGACGGTCCCTACCCAACAGTGGGCTCACAGTCTAGAAGGGGGAGACAGACAGCAAAACAAAACATATAAACCAAATAAAGTAAATAGAATAAACATGTACAAGTAAAACAAATAAATACATAGAGTAATAAATATGTACAAACATATATACATATATACAGGTGCTGTGGGGAGGGGAAGGAGGTAAGGCAGTGGGGGATGGGGAGGAGGGGGAGAGGAAGGAGGGGGTTCAATCTGGGAAGGCCTCCTGGAGGAGGTGAGCTCTCCAATAGTATTTATTAAGCACTTATTGTTTGCAGAGCACTGTACCAAATGCTTGGGAGAGTACAAGGGAATAGCTAATAGCCAAAGGTAGAAGAAGTCACTGGGCAGTAGACACCTTTCCCACCACTTTTTTGTCCCTACCTGTTTCCTGTCGGCTGACCACCCTGACTTTCTGTCACAGTCTCTAAGGAGCTGTCTGTGGTCATTATTACCACTATTACTGGTCATAATAATCCTGCCTTCAGGACATCTCATCTGGATGTCTGCCCGACACCTAAAACTCAACATGTCCAAGACTGAACTCCTTGTCTTCCCTCCCAAACCCTGCCCTCTCCCTGACTTTCCCATCACTGTTGACAGCACTACCATCCTTCCCGTCTCACAAGCCCGCAACCTTGGTGTCATCCTCGACTCCGCTCTCTCATTCACCCCTCACATCCAAGCCGTCACCAAAACCTGCCGGTCTCAGCTCCGCAACATTGCCAAGAACTGCCCTTTCCTCTCCTTCCAAACTGCTACCCTGCTCGTTCAAGCTCTCATCCTATCCTGTCTGGACTACTGCATCAGCCTTCTCTCTGATCTCCCATCCTCCTGTCTCTCCCCACTTCAATCCATACTTCATGCTGCTGCCTGGATTATCTTTGTCCAGAAACGCTCTGGGCATGTTACTCCCCTCCTCAAAAATCTCCAGTGGCTACCAATCAATCTGCGCTTCAGGCAGAAACTCCTCACCCTGGGCTTCAAGGCTGTCCATCACCTCGCCCCCTCCTACCTTACCTCCCTTCTCTCCTTCTACAGCCCAGCCCGCACCCTCCGCTCCTCTGCCACTAACCTCCTCACCGTGCCTCATTCTCGCCTGTCCCGCCATCGACCCCGGGCCCACGTCCTCTCCCTGGCCTGGAATGCCCTCCCTCTGCCCATCTGCCAAGCTAGCTCTCTTCCTCCCTTCGAGGCCCTACTGAGAGCTCACCTCCTCCAGGAGGCCTCCCAGACTGAGCCCCCTCCTTCCTCTCCCCCTCATCTCCCCTCTCCATCCCCCGTCTTACCTCCTTCCCTTCCCCACAGCACCTGTATATATGTATATATGTTTGTACATATTTATTACTCTATTTATTTATTTTACTTGTACATATCTATTCTATTTTGTTAATCTGTTTTGTTTTGTTCTCTGTCTCCCCCTTCTAGACTGTGAGCTCACTGTTGGGTAGGGACTGTCTCTATATGTTGCCAACTTGTACTTCCCAAGCGCTTAGTACAGTGCTCTGCACACAGTAAGCACTCAATAAATATGATTGATTGATAATAATAATGATGATAATAATGATGGCATTTGTTAAGCACTTACTATGTGCAAAGCACTGTTCTAAGCACTGGGGAGGATACAAGGTGATCAGGTTGTCCCACGTGGGGCTCACAGTCTTAATCCCCATTTTACAGATGAGGTAACTGAGGCACAGAGAAGTTGTGACTTGCCCAAGGTAATGATAATGGCATTTGTTAAGTGCTTCTTGTGTGCCAAGCTCTGCGCAAAACACTTGGGTAGCTGTGTGGAAATCAAGTTGGACACAGCCCCTGTGCTAAATGGGGTTCACGGTTGTGGTAGACATGACCTCAGAAGTCAAGGTCGGACTCCAGGGGCATGGCGGCAGCAAGGACCAGCGGGATAGCAGTTGGGACAGCAGTGGGGAAGGCCGTTCCATGGCTGAAGCCCGCTGCTGCTGCTGTTGCTATCCACCTGAAATGGCCTGAGTAGCAGCCAGAACGAACAGTGGGAGAGAGGGAGTTTCCTTTTCTTTTCCACCTACCACTGACAGGTGGCTCTACCCCCCCAGCCCAGCAAGTCTTGTCCTGGGATTTGGTGCTGCTTCTTTTTTTTTGTTTTGTTTTGTTTTTTCATGGTATTTGTTAAGCACTTACCATGTGTCAGGATTCTGGGATTTCCAGCTTGGAATCTCCTCACCGGCTCTCCCCACCCCAGTCCCAGAAAACCCCTGTAGACTACAGCCTAGCAGCAGCAGCGACTGTGGAACAATGACAGCAACAATAGGACCTCTCCTGAAGTGGGAGAGGAGCTGGGACCCCGGGCTGGGGGCTGGGCTGGGGGCTGCCTGCCCTGGGGGAAGGAAGCAGTGCGGTGAGATGATCTCTGCTGCATCATTTGGCTGTCCTAAGTGAACACTTCTTTTCTGAGTCCCAGGAGGTGTGGGAGGGATGCTATCTGTTTCAGGGGAAGAGACGTGGACGTGACAGAGAGACAGTGTGGCCTATTGGAAAGAGCAAAGGCCTGAGAGACAGAGGACCTGGCTTCTAATCCCGGCTCTGCCACTTCTTTGCTGTGCGACCTTGGGCAAATCTCTACACTTGTCTGGGCTTCAGTTATCTCAACTGTAAAATGGGGATTAATACTGTGAGCCCCATATGGGACATGGACAGTGTCCAACCTGATTAGCTTGCATCTGCCCCAGCATTTAGTACAGTGCCTTGTACACAATAAGTGTTTAACAAATACCATTTAAAAAAATGAAGAAAGGAGACTCTCTGTATGGTTCCCTGTTACTTGCCTCTCTCTCTGTCTCTCTCTCCCTCCGCTTTCCCTCTCTCCCTCTCTCCATTTCTGTCTTTGTTCTCCCTCTTGAACTTGGACAACTAGCCTCCTTCCCATTGAAGCCTCGCCTTGGTCCCATTTCACACTTTGTAAAATATCACTTTATATTCAGGCTCCTCTCCCACTCAACAATCTCCACCCCCTCATTCCTTTCCACATGCACAAATCCACTTACACACACACACACACACACACACACACACACACACACACACACACCACACACACACCCCAGGGAAGCGGAGAGTGGTAGCAATAGCAGCAGCAGCCAGATCCAGTGACAAAATCACACAGCCTTCCATGCCTCCAAGAGGAATTTGGACGATCTGTCGCTATCATCTGCCATAACAGTGTTCCCTCTCCAGTGCTCTGAGTTCCTGTAGAGATTTGTGAACCCCCAGTGCATTATCTCTTCCATAAAGTGACAGATTTGTTGGTAAACACAATGAATATCTGAACTCTCAAGTCCCTGTGTCTTTGGTAGAGGCTAAACAAGACCTCTACCTAGGAGCAAGCCATTGCATCCCCTCCAATAGACTTTCCACAACTAAGTCCCCATTTCCTCTTATTCCACTTCTTGTGTCTTCCTTGCACTTTATTCACCCCTCCCTCAGCGCCACAGCACATATGTACATATCCAAAATTCACTTATTTATATTAATGTCTGTCTCCCCATCTAGACTGAAGATCACTGGAGGCAGGGAATGTGCAAACCAACTCTGCTATATTATACCCTTTCAAGTGCTCTGCATCACCATCATCATCATCATCATCAATCGTATTTATTGAGCGCTTACTGTGCGCAGAGCACTGTACTAAGCGCTTGGGAAGTACAAGTTGGCAACATATAGAGACAGTCCCTACCCAACAGTGGGCTCACAGTCTAAAAAGTACAAAGTAAGTGCTCAATAAATGCAATTGATTGAGTGATTACATCCAATACATTAGAATATTAGGATCATCACCCTGGAGGTCATAAATGAATTTTTTTATATGGTATTTGTTAAGCTCTTACTCTGTGGCAGACACTGTATTAAGCACTGGGGTAGATACAAGCTAATCAGGTTGGATACAGTCCCTTATGGGGCTCACAGTCAATCCCCACTTTACAGAAGAGGAAACTGAGGCACAGAAAAGTGAAGTGACTTGCCCAAGATCACACAGCAGACAAGTGGTGGAGCTGGAATTTGAACCCAGGTCCTTCTGATTTTGAGGCCCGTGCTCTATCCACTAAGCCATGCTGGAAGTAGCTGAGAATGATGGTGTACTGCTGCCTTTGATGCTGCAAATAGTTTGCTGTCTCTGACTCTGACTCCCTTCCCTCTCAGAGGGGGCCCAAGAAGAAGGTGTACAAAATGGAATACATCACAGCCAGGAATCCACTAAAGGTTACACTATACAACCGAGCCTCATCTTCAATTATCTGGAGAGATAGAAGGGGTCCCCCTACCCCTCAATTTATGTGAACCCTCTTGCCCTCCTATTTCCTTCACCTCTCTCATGCCTTCTCCAGCCTATGGTCTTACAATAATTAAATATTCCATCCAAGATATCAGTAGAACAAGGGTTCAGTATTTCAGAATTACAGTGTTACTATTACAGTATCTGAGAACTAATATGGGGAATGCTAACAAGTTAACTGAGATGAATTTTTAGTGAATGAAATGGATATCTGGAAGCTGTCCTAAAACCCGGGCACTCAACATTCCTTCTAGTCATCCAATGATATATTGCCAGACTGATGTGCTTCCACACAAGAAAGCTGCTTGGCAAATGGCCCTGTGGGCATAGATGCCAACTCCAAGGGGGCCAGAGGGGAATCGCCTCCACAACGGCCTGAACTGGCCCCTCCAGCCTCTCTCAGCCCAGGGCTCTGCCAAGACCCAAGAGTTTATAATCAGTAGTAGTGGTAGTGATCATCTTATTTATTGAGCACTCACTGCATGCAGAGCACTATACTAAGTGCTAAGAGAGAATACACAGGTGGAAATTAGACAGGGTCCCCGAACCTTGAAGGAGATCACCATCTAAAGAGTTAAAGGGGGGAGAATGAATTTGAAGACACATCAGGAGTGATGAAACATTAAAACACAACACGAATACACAAAAGACTGAAAAGGCCCCACACTGTGGCTTTCTGGCCTGTTAGTTCTCTTAAACCTGTCCCCTCCTAGAACCCCTTCTCCCATCACTCCAAAAGCCCTCTCCTCCCCTCCCCTTTATGCCCACACTCAAAATGAGAAGTTGGTACTTCTATCCAGAGACTGCCTTTAGGAAGGGCCACAATTCTCTCCTGAAGCCTTTTGTAATCTGAAAGTCTATTTGTGTTTTCCGTGCCCCAAGGTCTTCGGCAGAGCTCGCCCACTTGATCACACCCCAAAGGGGTAGAAGGAAAAGCTGAAATCCTCAAGAAAAAAACATTTGTTACATCTGCTTTCGTGACAAACATATTTGTATATTCTTTCCGGAAATTTTCAGGAAACGGGATCTCAATACCTTCAACTATCATCTGCTTTGGACACTTGCTTTCTCCCCAAAGTCATCATGCTCTAGTTTGGACCCAGTGAATCTTTCTCCACACACCAATCATCACATCATTAGTAGGAGATGAGGAGCTTGAGATGACACAGAAAAGGGAAATCTGTTTTCAGGAAAATGGGGTTATTATATTCATTTTTTCAAAAGTCAACCTCTGTGATGCAATAAGCACACAGGCACAGATCAGAATGCAGCAAATAGAGCCGGGCTTCTGTGTGGAAGAATATCAGTAAGGGGTTGTAAAAAAACTTGTTCTTTAAAAGATTACCAGCTGTTCTGCCTAACTTAACCAAACAGCTTGCTAGTTTGCTGTCAAAGTATGAGTACATTCTATATTTAGCCAAGACCTGAAATGAATGAAGGTTATTTTTTTTCAATACACTTTTAAAATGCTTTTCACTGCAAACAGGCCCCTCAGCTAAGAAGAATTAAGAAGGGTGAAATAAATTCAAGGTAAAATGAGCCATCCCATGCTTCCTGGGGAATTTACAGCAGACAGGTTGAAGTGCTCTGATTTTCTAATTGGACAGATAGCAAGAATCTGCCGCATTAATTTGATTCAGTGCCATGTAGGAAAACTATAATAAAGGTAGTAGGTCAAACGTATCTGAAAATCAACCTACTCAGGGTGTCTTATTCTACCTCTCCAGCCATTGACTTCTTGCTCATGGTAATAATAATAATGATAATAATAATAATAATAATAATAATAATAATAATAGCATTTGTTAAGTGCTTACTATGTGCAAAGCACCGTTCTAAGCTCTGGAGGGGGATACAAGGTGATCAGGTTGTCCCATGTGGGGTTTACAGTCTTCATCCCCATTTTACAGATGAGATAACAGGCACAGAGAAGTTAAGTGACTTACCTAAGGTCACACAGCTGACAACTGGTGGAGCTGGGTTTTGAACCCATGACCTCTGACTCCCAAACCCGTGCTCTTTCCATTGAGCCACGCTGCTTCTATGCATGGTCTCCCTTCTGCCTGGAACTCCCTCCCTTTTCACATTCTCCAGATCACTGCTCTCCCACCTTCAAACTGTATCCTCCTGAGCAGTCATTTTAGCACTTCTGTCTCTGGGTTCTCATCTCTCCCTTCCTCCCACCATCTGCTTCTCACTGCTTACCTTCTTGTTGTACCTCAGTCCTGTCTATCTCACTGCCAACCTCTCGCCCATGTCCTGCCTCTGGCCTGGAACACCTTTGCTCCTCAAATCCGACAGACAATTACTCTCCTACCCTTCAAAGTCTTATTGAAGGCACTGGTCCTCTAATAGGCGTTCCCTGACTAAACCCTCCGTTCCTCTTCTCCTACTCCCCTCTGCATCATCCTGACTTGCTCGTTTCATTCATCCCCCCTCCCAGTCCCACAGCACTTATGTACATATCTGTAATAATAATAATAATAATAATAATGGCATTTATTAAGCACTTATTATGTGCAAAGCACTGTTCTAAGTGCTGGGGAGGTTACAAGGTGATTAGGTTGTCCCACGTGGGGCTCACAGTATTCATCCCCATTTTACAGTGAGGTAACTGAGGCCCAGAGAAGTTAGGTGACTTGCCCAAAGTCACACAACTGACAACTGGCGGAGCCGAGATTTGAACCCATGAACTCTGACTCCAAAGCCTGTGCTCTTTCCACTGAGCCATGCTGCTTCTCTGTAATTTGTTTATATTCGTGTCTACCTCCCCCTTTAGACTGTAAGCTCATTGTCGGCAAGAAATGTACCTGTTGTACTGTACTCTCACAAGGGCTTAGTACCAGGCTTTGCACATAGTAAGCGCTCAATAAATACAACTGAATGACTGGCTCTACCCACTTTCCCCTGGTCTCCATCCCTGGAGGACTTGTGTTCATATCTTTATAATCTACTGATCTCTCTTACCTGTAATTTATTTTAGCACCGGTCTTTACTATTAAATTGTAAACTCCTTGAGGGCAAGGATCAGGTCTTCTAATCCTTTTGTACTCCCGAACACTTAGTACAGTGCTTTCCACACAAAAGATGCTCAATAGTAATTGTGGTATTTGTTAAGTGCTTATACTAAGCACTGAGATAGACACCAGATAACTTGGTCAGACACAGTCCCTGGCCCATATAGGATGCACAGTTGAAGGAGGAGGGAGAACAGGTATAGAATCTCCATTTTACCAATGAGGAAGCTGAGGCACTGAGGAGTTATTCATTCATTCATTCAATTGTATTTATTGAGCGTCCTGCCATTGACCCCGGCCCACGTCCTTCCCTTGACCTGGAATGTCTTCCCTCCAAAGATCCGCCGCTGTCTTCCTCCCTTCAAAGCCCTACTGAGAGCTCACCTCCTCCAGGAGGCCTTCCCAGACTGAGCCCCCTTTTTCCTCTCCTCCTCTCCATCCCCTTGCCCTACCTCCTTCCCTGCCCCACAGCACTTGTATATATATTTGTACAGATTTGTTACTCAATTTATTTTACTTGTACATATTTACTGTTCTATTTATTTTGTTAATGATGTGCGTATAGCTTTAATTCTATTTGTTCTGACGATTTTGACACCTTCCTACATGTTTTGTTTTGTTGTCTGCCTCCCCCTTCTAGACTGTTATTGGGTAGGGACCATCTTTGTATGTTGCCAACTTGTACTTCCCAAGCACTTAGTACAGTGCTCTGCACACAGTAAGCACTCAATAAATACAATTGAATGAATGAATGAATGCAGAGCACTGTACTAAGCGCTTGGGAAGTACAAGTCGGCAACCTACAGAGACGGTCCCAACAACAGGCTCACAGTCTTCTAGAAGGTGCGACTTACCTGAGGTCTCACAGCAAGCAAGTGGTGGAGCAGGGATTAGAAGCCAAATCCTTTGACTCCCAGTCTTTTCCACTAGGTCAAGTTGCTTCTCAGTAAATAGTATTGATTGATTAATTGATTAACTTTTGGAAATTTGTTAAATTTGTTTGATAAATAGCATGACGAAAGACTAGTAAATGGAATTCACTGTTGTCTCAGGGTATTATTCTCTTCCACAAAGTTCAATATTTAAAGTGATCACAAGGCACACTATTCTTAGTCCTTCCATTTGCAACTCTCCCTATTAGATTTATTGTTTTTGAAAATTTTATTTTTTATTTAAAAAATCCTCCCCTGTGGAATTGTTTGAAGTACAGAATCACAGCAACAAACTACAGACACACAAAGTAGATAGTCATCAACAGCATCCCAAATTTCACAGCCTGAAATTTCTGTTTTGGCCCCTTTGGGGGAAAGCAGGAAGGCTCATTGTTCATTTATTTCTCACTGTAAATCTGTGGCAGGTAAGATTCACCCACTTCAGGGGAGGGAATTCTTCCTCGTCCACAAATTTCTGTGACGGATACTCTAGGGAGCTGGTTGGAACAAGGGCATTTCAGATTAGGATTAGCACTGCTCTGAGGAGTACTTTTATGGCCACAGCTTCAGATCTCAATTCCAGTTTACTGTGGAATGTGTCTTCTTGTGATAACTGGGCAACTTTTACGAGCTCCATCCAAGGAGCTCATTTAAGATGTCTGGCATAAACTGCCTCCAATTGTCACTGTCACTGTAAAATGGGGATGAAATATCTGTTTTCCCTCCTATTTAGACTGAGCTCCAAATAGGACAGGGACTGAGCCTGACCTGATAATCTTTTATCTATCCCCAGCACTTAGTACCATGCTTAGCACATAATAAGCAGTCAATCAATCATATTTGTTGAGTCTTTGCTGTGTACAGAGCACAGTACTAAGCTTTTGTGAGAGAGTACAATTCAACATATTTGGTAGATGTACTCACAAGGTAGCACTTAACAAATGGCATGATTTAATAATACTACTGAGTTTACCTAGTGTTGGTAAAATTAAACTGTGACCGTATTAAATTTCCTGGCCGAGAAAATCCTGCCAGGGCATAAAATCCCACTGACCCAATTTTCTGGGGACTCTACAGGGTCTGTCCTGCAGTTGTAGGCTGTCCCTGCATTTCTAAATAATCCCATCTAGTCTCCCAGCCTCTTTAATAGTTGGGCAAATAGTACGTTCCTTGGGGCCACTAGCCCCCGATCTCTCCCTCTCAGGATCACACTTGGAGAGTTTCCAGCACTCTACCAGTCTCTACTATGGGAGGGAGAGTCAAGCAATCGCATACCCATTCCATTCTTAGCTTGGCCAGTGGCTAGCGAGTAGAAGGCCATCTGCTACAAGTCAAAACTCACCTGTGCTGGGCAGCAGTGGCTTGGGAGAGAGTAGAGGGCAGAGACTCGAGTTTTCTGCACGGAAGAAGACAATGGTAAACTACTTCCATATTTTTACCAAGAAAACTCTATGGCTACTCTACTGGAACAGTTGCCGATGGAGGTGGGACATTCTGGGAGAGAATGGATTCGCTATGGGTTGGAAATGACTTGACAGCAAAGACAAGACAAGGCCCTGATCTTGCTTGCTCCAGGCTAACAATAGCTCTGGTGATGCCATGGAGAGAAGTGGGAACAATGCATGAGCCACTGGGGGATGCATTTGGGGATGGTAGACAGAGGAATGAACTTTGGCCTGAGCATGAGGCAGAGGAAGAGTCCACCAAAGCCCTAGACTGATTCTACCTGTCTTGTTTTCAAATTTCCCAGAACTGACATTCCACTCAAACCTTCTCTTTCATTCAATCTTATTTATTGAGCGCTTACTGTGTGCAGAGCACTGTACTAAGCACTTGGGAAGTACAAATTGGCAACATATGGAGACGGTCCCCAGGGTGTCCAGTCATTCATTCAATCCTATTTATTGAGCGCTTACTGTGTGCAGAGCACTGTACTAAGCACTTGGGAAGTACAAGTCGGCAACATATAGAGATGGTCCCTACCCCACAATGGGCTCACAGTCTCAATCCTACCACCGTTCACCCCAAATTCTATCCCCAAAGAGATAAACACCCAACACCAATATCTTACAAATAGAGTGTCACGGGATCTCATAGGGTGAAGTAAACAGGAATGGGAGCAGCGTGGCCTAGTGGATAAAGCATGGGCCTGGTTCAGACTGTGAGCCCACTGTTGGGTAGGGATTGTCTCTATGTGATGCCAATTTGTACTTCCCAAGCGCTTAGTACAGTGCTCTGCACATAGTAAGCGCTCAATAAATACGATTGATTGATTGATTGATTGATTGATTCTAATCCAGTTTTGCTGCTTGCCTGCTGTGTGACCTTCGGCAAGTCACTTAACTTCTCTGTGCCTCAACTACCTCATCTGTAAAATGGGGATCAAAATTCTGAGCATCACTTGGGACATGGACTGTGCCCAACCTGATTAGTTTGTATCTACCCCAACATTTAGTCCAGTGCCTGGCACTTAGTAAGTGCTTAACAAATACCATAAAAAATAAAAAAATGAAAAAAGAGAAAAGATTGGAGGTAATAAACTGGGTGGTGGTGCATTTGATGGGAAGTGCTTCAGCAAGGTTAGATTCTTCAAACCTTCTTCAAATTCATACCAAAACTAAAACAGTGAGAGATGGGCCCTTTTAATAATAATAATGACATTTGTTAAGTGCTTACTACGTGCCAAGCACTGTTCTAAGCACTGGGGGGATACAAGGTGATCAGGTTGTCCCACATGGGGCTCACAGTCTTAATCCCCATTTTACAGATGAGGTAACCGAGGCACAGAGAAGTTAAGTGACTTGCCCAAAGGCACACAGCTGACAAGTGGCGGAGCTGGGATTAGAACAGTGCTTTGCACATAGTAAGTGCTTAACAAATGCCTTTATTATTATTATTATTATTATTAGAACCCACGACTTCTGGCTCCCAAAGCCGTGCTCTTTCCACTGAGCCGCACTGCTGCTCTTTTGCTCTGCTGGCCAATGGGAGGAGCTCTACTGAACTGAGTGAAAAATGTTCACTTTACCAAAATCTCCAGCATGGTGGAATTGGAAGCTGAATTATAATTGGGTCAGGTTGCTGGGAGGTACAGGTGAGCTGAGCCAGTTGAGGAAGTTTATCTAGCCCTGGCATTCTTGTTTCTAAGGACAAATAGAGTGTATTCAGGTTGAAAAGTGGTATGCATTTTGCCTTCTTCCCTGAAAAGTGATGTCAATCGGTCAATCATTAGTATTTAATGTACTAATTTACTAAGTACTCACTGTGCGTAGAGCAATGTAATAAGAACTTGGGAGAGTACAGCAAGGGGCTTACAGTCTAGAGAGGGAGATGGACATTAAAATAAATTATAGATGGCTATGTAATAATAATAATAATAACAATAATAATAATAATAATAATAATAGTGCTATGTGTTAAGACCTTACTATGTACCAGACACTGTTCTAAGCCCTGGGTACACAAGTGCTATGGGGTTGAATACCAAGGGCTTAAAAGGTACAGAGGCAATGTAGAAGAGAAAGGGAATAGGGGAAATGAGGACTCAATTAGGGAAGGCCTCTTGGAAGAGGTATGATTTGGATTTTTTTTTAATGGTATCTGTCAGTGACAATAATAATAATAATGGCATTTACCTCCTTCTCCTCTCCACAGCACCTGTATATATATACATATATATGTTTGTACATATTTATTACTCTATTTATTTATTTACTTGTACATATTCATTCTATTTATTTTGTTTTGTTAATATGTTTTGTTTTGTTGTCTCCCCCTTCTAGACTGTGAGCCCGCTGTTGGGTAGGGACCGTCTCTATATGTTGCCAACTTGTACTTCCCAAGCGCTTAGTACAGTGCTCTGCACACAGTAAGTGCTCAATAAATACGATTGAATTTATTAAGCACTTACTATGTGCAAAGCATTGTTCTAAGTGCTGGGGAGGTTACAAGGTGATCAGGTTGTCCCACGGTGGGCTCACAGTCTTAATCCCCATTTTACAGGTGAGGTAACTGAGGCATAGAGAAGTTAAGTGACTTGCCCAAAGTCACACAGCTGACAGTTGGTGGAGCCAGGATTTGAACCCCTGACCTCTGACTCCAAAGCCCGTTTTTTTTTCCACTGAGCCATGCTGCTTCTCCACACTTACTATGTGCCAAGCACTGTACTAAGGACTGTGGTAGATACAATCAGGTTGGACACAGTCTATGTTCCAAATGGAGCTCACAGTCCCCTCCTTCCTCTCCCCATCTTCCCCCTCCCCATCCCCCCACCTTACCTCCTTCCCCTCCCCACAGCAGCTGTATATATGTTTGTACATATTTATTACTCTATTTATTTCACTTGTACATATTTACTATTCTATTTATTTTATTTTGTTAATATATTTTGTTTTGTTGTCTTCTCCCCCTTCTAGACTGTGAGCCCGTTGTCGGGTAGGGACTCTCTCTATATCAATCAATCAATCAATCAATCATATTTATTGAGCACTTACTATGTGCAGAGCACTGTACTAAGCGCTTGGGAAGTACAAATTGGCAACGTATAGAGACAGTCCCTACCCAACATTGGGCTCACAGTCTAAAAGGGGGAGACAGAGGAAAAAAAAAAACCAAACATACTAACAAAATAAAATAAATAGAATAGATATGTACAAGTAAAATAAATAAATAAATAGAGTAATAAATATGTACAAACATATATACATATATACAGGTGCTGTGGGGAAGGGAAGGAGGTAAGATGGGGGGATGGAGACGGGGACGAGGGGGAGAGGAAGGAAGGGGCTATATGTTGCCAACTTGTACTTCCCAAGCGCTTAGTACAGTGCTGTGCACACAGTAAGCGCTCAATAAATACGATAGAATGAATAATCCCCATTTTACATATGAGGGAACTGAAGCATAGAGAAGTGACGTGACTTACCCAAGGTCATGCAGCCAACACGAGGCAGCGTTGGGATTAGAAGCCAGGTCCTTCTGACTTTCAGGCCTGTGCTTCATCCAGTAGGCCATGATGATTCCCATTTGGATGTGATGTGATTTGCCAGTAAATGCATGCAAGATTGGATGCTAAAGTAAATTTAAGGATAAGTGAAGTGCAAACATTTCTGCTTCCTTGGAGATCTTTAAATGTAGGATATTAACAACCAACTGATCTGACTCTTTTAGGTGAAATCCTCCTTCAACCAGGAGAATAAGCCAATTCGAGTAGTCTCTGGACTCTTTAAATCTTTAACTAATTCAGAATTGTTCATTCATTCATTCAATTGTATTATTGAGTGCTTACTGTATGCAAAGCACTGTGCTAAGCGCTTGGGAGAGTACCATATAGCAATAAACAGACATATTCCCTGCCCACAACAAGCTTACAATCTAGAGGGGATTGTGAAGAACAATCAAGTGGGACTTCTAACTTTTCATTCAGGACACTTAGTTCCTTATTATCGCTGAAATTAGAAATGATTCGAGACTCCCTAACAAGTTATTTAGAGAGATAGTTTTTTCTAACCTCTTTCATAAATTTCAGGATCAATAATATATTCCCTCTCCTACACTCTTAGTATCTCTCTGGCTGTCTTCTTCCTGTCTCTGTCTTTTGCTCTCTTCTCTCCCTTTCCTCCTGGCTTTTCTTCTCCGTGAAACACATGGGGTTTTATTTTAATCACAAAACTATTTATAAGCCTGTTAGTTTGATGCAAACAAAGTTGGACAGAATTTTGGTTCTGAGTGAATCAGAATCACTCTCCTTCAGTAGAAAAAACAATCCAGTCTCCTAAAACTGGTCTTTTTCAAAGGAGTTTCTTGGCCTCTAAATTTAAAAAAACAGTTATTTCCTGGCAGAGTTAATTATTGCCTCTCCCTATGACAGGAACAGACCAAAAATGAGTCTTTGGAGGAGTTTGCAAACTTAGAACTGCTCATGAAGAAATCAGCCCAGCCTTTTCCACCCATGTTGTTCTATGACATCAATCAACTTACAGTCAGGAATTAGCCAGCAGAGTGAAATGTACCTGTTTCCAGAATTCCTAGTGCACCCAGCATGTTTTAGAAATAAAATGGTCAGCATTCCAGTCATCATTATCACAGCAAAATGAGATTGGTAACACTGAGCCAAACTACTGAAAGCTTCTGACTTGCTGATGAGAACAAGGGAGGGATAAAGCGTATTAGGGATGAGAGCCTTTCTCTGAAGAGTGACATCACTTCACAAACCGAGCTGAAGCTGTGTGCATGCATTAAAAGGAAAATGAGCACAGGGGTATCTAGCTTATACACTTCCTTTCAAGTACTGGAATCAAGTGTGACACTCCAAGTGGGCTCCCTATGTTTAAGAAAACACCCTCAACTGTGTTATGTTAGTAAAGATTTCAATAAACAAGAAGCTGCCACTAACTAGGTAGAATCTGCCATGTTTTTCATAGGGCTAAAATTTGCTGGTCAAAGTGGAGAAAGTGAACTGAAGCATTTGATTCCCATTTTAACATATACTTATTCAGACTTTCAAATGTCACATATAATGGCCTACTTGGTCTGTGCTCATGAAATTTAAATTTTTTTTCAAACTTCTACTTGAATTGTGCTCAATTTAATGTTTCCAATTGCAATGTATTCCTCTAGATTCCTGTCTAGATAAAATAGAGAAGCAGCATGGTTCAGTGGAAAGCGCACAGGCTTTGGAGTCAGAGGTCATGGGTTCAAACCCCGACTCCACCACTTGTCAGCTGTGTGACAGCTGTGTGGGCAAGTCACTTAACTTCTCTGGGCCTTAGTTACCTCATCTGTAAAATGGGGATTAAGACTGTGATCCCCCGCCATGGGACAACCTGATCACATTGTAACCTCTACAGTGCTTTGCACATAGTAAGCACTTAACAAATGCCATCATTATTATTTTTTCCTCACTCATATTTCCATACAGTCAGCTAACCTTTAAATAACCAGCTCCAATAAAAATGAAAATTACACGAAAATTAATTGGCAGAACTAAAAGAAGTATTTTGCATAAACCTGAACACAAAAATCCCAGATCAGAAGTAAGAATGAAGCACCCAAATTAGACAGCTCCAATTCTTTTTCCTCAATTTTCTTAATTTCCAGTGAGGATTTAAAAACCTCAGTGGTATGTTAAACTGCATTTCATTGATTGTGGCCTGTTTTTAAATGTTGCTTTTGCAGACCTTCTGAGCTTTGCCTCCATCTTTAAATTTGCCTCATTGACCTTTGGGAAAAAATTACCGATGACTACAGGCAACGTGTCCTTGCCTCTCACTGAGTAAGGCTGATTAGATTTTTAATTAGCAATGAGCAATTCTTTTCATCATAATTATTATTAATAATAATAACAAAAAACCAAGAATAATGACAAAGATAGTGTCATTTGCTAAGGGTTTACTGTGTGCTAAGCTCTGTGCCCCTGTTCCATATTGGGCTCACTCCAACCAAACTGCTACTACGTTAATCCAGCCTTCTTGCTGACCTCCCTGCCTCCTATTTCCCTCCACTCCAGTCTATACTTCACTCTGCTGCCTGGATCATTTTTCTACAAAAATGTTTAGGACATATTTCCCCACTCCTCAAGAAACTCCAATGGTTGACCATCCAGCTCTGCATCAAACAGAAACTCCTTACCGTCAGCTTTAAAGCACTCAATCACCTTGCCCCCTCCTACCTCACCTCGCTATTCTCCTACTTACAACCCAGTTCATACACTTCGCTGCTCTAATGCTAATCTTCTCACTGTACCTCGATCTCCTCTATCTCACAGCGAACATCTCACCCACATCCTCCCTCTCGCCTGGAACATCCTCCCTCCTTAAATCTGACAGACAATTACTCTCCCCCACTTCAAAGCCTTATTGAAGGTATTTCTCCTCCATGAGGCCTTTCCTGACTAAGCCCCCCTTTCCTCTTCACCCACTCCCTTTATTCATCCCCCTCCCAGCCCCACATCACTTATGTACGTCTGTAATTTATTTATTTATATTAATGTCAGTCTCCCCCTCTAGATTGTAGGCTCATTGTGGGTGGAGAATATGTCTGTTTATTCTGCTCTGTTTAGAGAAGCAGCGTGGCTCAGTGGAAAGAGCCCGGGCTTTGGAGTCAGAGGTCATGGGTTCAAATCCTGGCTCCACCACCTGTCAGCTGTGTGACTTTGGGCATGTCACTTAACTTCTCTATGCTTCAGTTCCCTCATCTTTAAAATGAGGATTGACAGTGAGCCCCCCATGGAACAACCTGATCACCTTGTAACCTTCCCAGGGCTTAGAACAGTGCTTTGCACATAGTAAGCACTTAATAAATGCTATCATTATTATTAGTTATTGTTATATTATATTGTCCCAGTCAGTACAGTGCTCTGCACACAGTAAGCACCAATAAATATGATTGACTGACTGAATGGCAGTCTTCCACTCTCCAGGCCAATCCATGATAACACGAACTTCCAAGCCTTTCTTCTTCAGCTAAGATGACAGTGAGCCGGGCGATAGCTCTAATGAGAGGGTGCAAGGATTGGGGAATAATAATTCTAATAATAATAATTGCAGTATTTGCCAGGCATTGTACTAAGCACTGGGCTAGATACAAGCAAATTGGGTTGGACACAGTCCCTGTCCCACATGGGGTCAAAGTCTTAAACCACAGATTACAGGTGAGGTAACTGAGGCACAGAGAAGTGAAGTTACTTGTCCAAGATCACACAGCAGAGAAGTAGTGGATCTGGGTTTGGAGCCCAGTCCTCTGGCTCCCAGGTGGTCTGTGCTCTTTCTTCTAGGCCACACTGAGTGTGTGCTGCAGGAACTCTGGGAACAGACCAGGATACTTCAACCTCACAGAACTCTTCCCAAGACAAAAATATCATTCGGTTCAAGGAGGAATTGGATCAATCCTTGGATATCTTGCTGGGTTTTTTAGAAGCAAAGATAAAAGTTATGGGGGTGAGAATGCACATCCACAAGGATGAGGATAGGTGTCACAGGGACGAGGTTGCCTAGTCAGAAATAATATTGGCACCATGGATGCACTATGAGATGAATCCAGGATGACGTTGCATATGGTGTTCTGGTCTAATCTCCAGGGGCACCCTAGCTCTGGCAGGGAAGGGGGAGCATAGGGGGTTTACACACACACCTCCCGCAGTGTCTGGCATCAGTGCCAACCTGTAAGAAATCATCATCAGACGCTGATGGAGAACAAGCGTGGTTTTGCAGAAAGAACATGAGCCTGAGTCAGAGGGAATCCAGATTCACCACTTGTCTGCTGTGTAACTTTGGGCAAGTCACTTAACTTTTCTGTGCTTAGTTGCCTTAAATGTAAATAATAATGATGATGATGTATTTGTTAAGTGCTTACTATATGAAAAGCACTGTTCTAATGGTTGGGGAGGTTACAAGGTGTCCCGCGGGGGGTTCACAGTCTTAATCCCCATTTTACAGATGAGGTAACTGAGGCACAGGAAAGTTAAGTGACTTGCCCAAAGTCACACAGCTGACAGTTGGCGGAGCTGGGATTTGAACCCATGACCTCTGACTCCAAAGCCCGTGCTCTTTCCACTGAGCCACACTGCTTCTCAGACTGTGAACCCTTATGGGGGATGAGGACTGTGACCAACTTGATTATCTTGTGTCTACCCCAGCACTTAGTACAGTGCCCAGTACATAGTAAGCAATTAACAAATACCTCTACAAATACCACTGCATTATCATTGCCATCATCAGTGGTATTTATTGAGAGTGCTCTGTGTGCAGAGCATTCTCCTGCACTTCCCACAACCCTTTCCTTTACTGCTGTCCACTAAGGTGGTCAGACACAGGAGGCTAGTGGGGGTTTATTGAACTGGATAGGGATAAGAATAGTTAGGACTCCCTCGGCCCCTCTTCTGATTTCTTTCTGGGTCAACAGAGCCACTGGGAATCCCAGAGACCAGTCCTCCGAGGGCAGCAGGTGAGTTACAAAATGCAAAATACATTTTGCATTTACAAATACAAAATACAAGAAGTAGTGTGGCTCAGTGGAAAGAGCACAGGCTTTGGAATCAGAGGTCATGGGTTCAAATCCCAGCTCCGCCAACTGTCAGCTGTGTGACTTTGGGCAAGTCACTTAACTTCTCTATGCCTCAGTTATCTGTAAAATGGGGATTAAAACTGTGAGCCCCCTGTGGGACAACCTGATCACCTTGTAACCTCTCCAGTGCTTAGACCAGTGCTTTGCACATAGTAAGTGCTTAACAAATACCATTATTATTATTATTACAACACCCTTTAGTGAACACCTGGCCCTGCCCTTGGCTCTCCATCCTGCTGCTTCACTCAGCACCCTGTACCCCATCCCAGAGAAGAGCCAGCAGTTTAGTACTGCTGCAGGATTAGCAGCTCAGTTGAATGCTGAAAGAAAGCCTACGTTATACTCAATTAGATATGGTGTCGTCAGGACGGTAATGCTTCTACTGGACCTTTGCCCAGCTCTGACTCCTCTAAGCCCTTTTATTTGTTCACAGTCCTCATTTGCTACTTATTACAGTGAGATCAACTGACACTTTGGATTCTTCACCTCCTCCATCATTTTGTCATTTCATTCGTCTGTGAAAGTCCTCCCAAGGTGCTAGGGTTTAGAAATGCCACATTTCCCTGTTAAAAATAAGGAAAATTAGTGGTCTCTTCCCCCATTTCCTTAGTGAATGACTGAGGGTTTTGCCAGCCACTTTCCCTCTCTGCCCCAATCATCTTTTTCCTCTCCTTTTCCTCACCTCTTCCCCCCAGTTTGTCCCACTTTCTCCCCATCCTCTCCATTTGGGTCATCCTTTCCTCAACCACACCTGGGCATGTTTTCCTCATGTGTGAAGTAAATGTACAAATAACTAACAAGGAAGCAGCCAGTGCTACCTTGGCTCCTGTTGGAGTGTCTCACTGTGAAACACAGACAATGATTGCACCTTCAGAAGTGAAAAGATTTCAGAAAAGAAATACTCCTCAGTTGTAACTGCAGTAACCTTTATATTGCAGCTACGTGTTATTTCCATTATGCTCATCTCCAAGGGGCTGGAAGCTCTAATTCGCCTATTGTTACATTAACTCTTCTATCAGAACATTCTTGGGAGATCAATAGGGAGCATAGTTCACCCCTATTTTCCCATTGAAAAGCAAAGACATAATGAGAGAAGGCATTTAACTAACTTGTGCAAGTATCCAGGAAGAGGCTCAGGTCTCCCCAGTCTTCCCCCGCATCTCCCCAGAGCATTTCTAGGGACCCCTCTAGACTGTCAGCTTGTTATGAGCAGGGAATGTGTCTGTTTAATGTTGTATTGCACTCTCCCAAGCACTTAGTACAGTGGTACACACACAGTAAATGCTCAATAAAGATGGTTGATTGAATGAATGGGTTTACTAGCTCTATTATATTGTACTCACCCAAGCACTTAGGACAGCGTGCTGCACACAGTAAGTACTCAATGAATACAATTGATTGATTGACTTCTGCTATTATAAAAAAGGCTTCCTGCATAAATGTCACTTGGGAAGACCATCTCACAAATGATCTCATTGGAGAAGCAGCGTGGCTCAGTGGAAAAAGCCCAGGCTTTGGAGTCAGAGGTCAGGGGTTCAAATCCCGGCTCCGCCAATTGTCAGCTGTGTGACTTTGGGCAAGTCACTTCACTTCTCTGTGCCTCAGTTCCCTCATCTGGAAAATGGGGATTAAAACTGTGAGCCCCCTGTGGGACAACCTTGTAACCTCCCCAGCGCTTAGAACAGTGCTTTGCACATAGTAAGCGCTTAATAAATACCATTATTATTATTATTATTATTATAACACACCTTGGGCCTGAAAAATTCTCCTTCACAGTCCATTTGACAAAGAACCTGATTTTCAAAACTGTGAGCTATTCCATAGCAGGTGAACCTTCTCTTTTTTCAAAATCCACAGAGCAACAAGAAATACTCTGAATGGAATCTGGGATTTGGGGGTTGTAGAACTGAGAACTGAATAGGAAGCTTTGTATACACTGAATTCCAGCTAGTAATGGAAGAACAAGTACCTAAGGCAATTATCCTATCAAAGGAGAACACTGAGAAATTCTGCTTCATTGTGTCTGAGTGTTTCTAGATAAGGTTTATGACCTCATAAAACTGAGTGTATCATTGTTTTTAGGGGAGAATCAGCATCGTCAAAAATTATCATTAATCAGAATGATACCTTGAAGAATAACTTGACTGGTCAAGTTGGAACTCTGCTCCAGGAAAATGGACTGTCCTCGAGTAAGTTAAACACCTTTTTTTTCCCCTCTGACAGTTTTGGACCAGTTTAATCAGAAAAAATAGAAATATCTTATCAAGATGAAAACTGTAACAAAGGTGTTGACAGGCTCTGGGAACTGGAGCCATGATAAGGTGATTTTCCCTTAATTAATTTTTACCTCAAATGAAGTACAGTGAGGCAAAAGCCAAACAATATTAATGATAAAGCAAAGCCAAAAGTCCAAGGTTTGAACCCACTCTCTCCTGGTCTCATGAGTTACCATGACAATTCACTTGATGGTTTCCTCATCAGCTTTAGATCTAACTTAGTTCCTGATTAATTTGCGGGACAGGGGCATGTAGATGACCAAATTGACACCCTCAACACCACCCTCTCTACATAACTCAACTAACTTAATCACTTCCTTATCCTTTCATCAAACTCGTTCCACTAACGCTTGGCCCTGGATCACCTCCACAGTTCCCCTCTTTCACTCCTGTGCATGAACTGCAGAGCGTGGCTGTCAGAAATCTAGATAATGGGCTGACCACATTCACCTCAAGTTAATCCTTGCGTGCTTTAACAGCCCTTTCCTCTGTCCAGCAAAATTATGTCTCCATCCTTATTGACACCCATGGCCATTGCCCTCGCCAGTTCCAGATGTTTAACTCCCTCCTCAACCCCCCCATCCCCCGCCTCTCCCATCTCTTGATCCTAATGACCTGGCCACCTACTTTATTGAGAAAATTGAAACTATTAGGCGTGATCTCCCTAAAATCTCCTTTGTTCTTCTCCAGTCCCTCCCTCCTCCTGTCCCTTCTTCAATTCTCCCATCTTTCTCAGCATTATCTCAAGAGGAGATCTCCTGCCTTCCCTAAGTCCACACCCTCCACCTGTGCATCCAACCCCATCCCTTCACACCTTATCACTTTCTCCCTCCCTTCTTCCCTCCTGGATTGCCATCTTCCACTGTCAGCTCTCCAGTGACTTCTTCCTCAATGCTTTCAAACATGCTCTTAGCTCCTCTATCCTAAAAAAACCTTCCCTTTACCCCATGACTCCCTCCAGTTATTGACCCAACTTCCTTCTATTATTTCTCTCTGAACTCCTTGAACAAGTTGTCCACACTCGCTGTCTCAAGTTCTTCTCCTTTAATCCTCTTCTCAAGCCCCTTCAATCTGGCTTCTGTCCCATTCACTCCACAGAAACCTCCCACTCAAAGGTCACAGTGATTTCTTTCTGCTAAATCCAATAGTTTCTATCTAATCCTAATCCTTCTCTACCCCTCAGCTGTCTGTCACCCCTTCTCCTGGAAACATTATCCTACCTCAGCTTCACTGACACATTTCTCTCCCATTTTTCCTCCTATCTCATTGGCTTCTCATTATCAGTCTCTTTTGTGGGCTCCTCCTCTGCTCCTGGCCCCTAACTATTGGAGTCCTTCAGGGTTCAGGTCTGGGACCCCATCTTTTCTCCATCTACACCCACTTCTTTGGAGAACGCATTCGCTCCCATGGCTTCAACTACTACCTCTATGCAGATGATTCCTAAATCTACGTCTCCAGTCCTAATCTCTCTTCCTCTGTGCAGTCTCACATTTCTTCCTGCCTTCAAGACATCTCTTCTTAGATGTCCTGCCAAAACCTCAAACTGAATATGTTCTAAACAGAACTCCTTATCTTCCCACCCAAACCCTGTCCTCCCACTAATTTTCCCATCACTGTAGACAGCACCACCATCCTTCCTGTCTCACAGGTCTGTAAACTTGGTGTTATCCTTGACTCATCTCACTCATTTAAACCTCATATTCAATCTATCACTAAATCCTGTCAGTTATGCCTTCATGACATCGCTAAAATCAACCCGTTCCTCTCCATCCAAACAGTTTCCATGGTAATCCAACCACTTATCCTATCCCACTTTGATTACTTTACCAGCCTCCTTGTTGACCTCCCTGCCTCTTATCTTTCCCCACTGCAGTCTATATTTCACTCTGCTGCCTGGATCATTTTTCTACAGAAATGTTCTGTTCATGTTTCCCCACACCTCAAGAACCTCCAGTAGTTACTCACCCACCTCTTCATCAGACAGAAACTCCTTACCATTGGCTTTAAAGCATTCAGTCATCTTGCCCCCTCCAACCTCACCGTGTTGCTCTCCTACTACAACTCAGTAGGTACACTTCATTCCTCTAATGTCAATGTACTCACTGTACCTCAGTGTTGCCTATTTCATGACTGACCACTCACCCATCTCCTGCTTCTGACTTGTAATGCCGTCCCTCTTCATATCCAACAGCCAATTACTCTCCCCTGCTTCAAAGCCTTATTGAAGGCACGTCTCCTCCAAGAGGCTTCCCTAAGACTTCGTTTCCTTTTTTCCCACTCCCATCTGCATTGCCCAGATTTCCTCCCTTTATTCACCCGTCCCTCAGCCCCACAGCACTTATGTACATATCCACACTTTATTTATTTATTTTAATGTCTGTTTCCCCATCTAGACTGTGAGCTTGTTGTGGGCAGGGAATATGTCTACCAACTCTGTGATATTGTTACATTATACTCTCCCAAGCACTTAGTACAGTGCTCTGCACATAATAAGCACTCAATAAATACAACAGATTGATTGATAGGGAGGGCATTCCAGGCCAGAGACAGAATGTGGGTGAGAGGTTGTTGGCAAGATAAATGAAATCGAGGAACAGTGAGTAGTTTGGCTTTCGAGGAGCAAAGTGTGTGGGCTGGGTTGTAGCAGGGAAACGGGGAGACAAGGTAGGGATTAAATATCTGTTCTCCCTCCCACTTAGACTGTAAGTCTCATGTGGAAAAGGAACTATGTCATTCATTCATTCATTCAATCGTAGATATTGATCACTTACTATGCACAGCGCACTGTTCTAAGCATTTGGGAGAGTACAGTACCACAGAAAATGGACACATTCCCTGCCCAAAATGAGCTTACAGTCTAGAGGGTCCGACTTGATTAGCTCGTATCTGCCCCAACAATTAGTACAGTGCTTGGCACATAGTAAACATTTAACAAATACTACAAATATTTTTCCTTACCTGACTACTTAGACATTCATTGTCCCTGTCCTTCAGTCATACCCAATGCTTAATTGCCTGGCAATAATTGTTTTTTTATAGACAGGAAATGTACACGTGCTTTCACTCATGGCATAGTAATAATAAAACATGAGAGACTCTCAAGAATTAACCTCAGGTGAACTTCCTTGTATCTAGGGCAATCTTAGCCCAAACCTCTTTTAGGCTTCATTATTTCAACCTTCAATATTACCATTATCAAGAGAACACGGTACTACAGGAACTTCTCCAACTCTGCTCTCTGAGCAGAAAATAATTTGTTTCCAACTTGATTTTCTTTCTAGCTTTCACTAACATTTGACTTCCTTTTTTAAGATAAAGTAAGTGTAAAACTCAGATTAGGTAGCACATTTCTCATTCATGTGCATTATTAAACAGCCATTTTTTTTAATCTGACAACCTAATACATTTTCTGAGCTGAGGCTGCACTGAAGAGAAAAATGAAAGTGTTCAGAGGCAAATGGAATTCGACAGGAAAAGGGAAGTGGAAGGAATTTTCTTGGATAGCTAGTAATTAGCTCCAGGAGTCCCAAAACACATGATCCATTGAAAAGCATCAGGAAACAAAGATGACCTGTGAACATTATATATATACATATATTTCTCTTTCTTGAATTAGGTATCCAATTGCTTGGTTAACTGAAGCTGAATGAGGGGTTTGGCTGCAATGATTAGGGTTGATGATGATGATGGCATTTGTTAAGCACTTACTTGTGCCAGGCAGTATACTAAACACTGGGGTGGATATAAACAAATCAAGTTGGACACAGTCCCTGCCCCTTGTGGGGCTTACAATCTTAATCCCCATTTCACAGATGAGGTAACTGAGGCACAGAGAAGTGAATTAACTTGCCCAGAGTCACAGCAGACAAGTGACAGTGCCCAGATTAAAACCTATGGCCTAACTCCCAGGCCTAGGCTCTATCCACTATACTCTGCTGCTTCCCCAGGTTGATACAGGACATCTTGAGGACTTAGTGCAAACTATCTTGATGGGCACCAAGAGCCCCAATGAAACTTTCATCTTGTGTCCTACCTTCAGAGATGATGGTGCCAAATGCACGAACGCAGATCTATGCTAAATTTCATGGCCACCATCTCCTAGGCTCACCTCTCTGAACAGGGAAACATGGCCTAGAGGATAAAACACAGGCCTGAGGACCTGGGTTCCAATCCCAACTTCATCACTTGCCTGCTGGGTGACCTTGGCCAAGTCACTTCACTTCTCTGTGCCTCAGTTTCCCCAACTGCAAAATGGGGATTCAATACCTGCTCTCCTTCCTACTCAGATTGTGAACCCCTCGTGGGACAGGGACTGTATCTGGCTGCTTAAGTTTTATGTACTCAACTCTTTGAATCAATCAATCAATCAATCAATCGTATTTATTGAGCGCTTACTATGTGCAGAGCACTGTACTAAGCGCTTGGGAAGTACAAATTGGCATCACATAGAGACAGTCCCTACCCAACAGTGGGCTCACAGTCTAGAAGGGCTCACAGTCTAGTCTTGAACAGTGCTTGACGCATAGTAAGCTGTTAACAGATATTTAAAAATTGCCAAATTGTTACATCTCTCTTGGCTGGGATGCTTATTTCACTGGGAGATATCACATAGGATCATACAAGTCGTTGATTACATTTTAGAAGTGAGCTTGTTATGGGCAGGGAGCGTATCCACTAACTCTGTAGTATTGTACTCTTCCAGACACTTAGTACAGTAGTCAGCACACAGTAAACATTCAATAAATCCCATTGATGAGGAGGAGGAGGAAGAGAAGGAGGAGGATATAGGATAAAAGAGTATTCCTACATGTCTATAAAAAGTTGTATGGGTCAGATTTTTCAGTTAATTTTAAAGTATAGGTATCAAGCTGTCAAAGCCCAATTTGTACTTAGATTCCAGTTGCCTTGTGTTGAAAAGCTCCATTCTTAAATCTCTAAACTGAGTAGATGTCAACATTATTTACAAATGCATCGTTGTAGAAGGTGGCTTCTTCATTGAAGCCGTTTGCCAGTATTTGATTTCCATTGAGGGTCTTAAATGGAAAATCTCAAACCCAGGGCATGAGAAATCATTGGAAAAAGATGTAACTTCAATCCAACAGTCTCAGTGGAAGAAGCCTTTCTGTTCAATAGTTATTGATCCCAATCATCCAATTATACTGTTATTTTGCAGGCTAAGGGGAGCCAATATACATTCTTCACTCATGAAGTACTGAAGGGAAAATAAAGGGAAATAATTCACTGAATTTAGCTTTAAGGGAGAAATTAGACACTTGACAATATATTTATGCTTTATGCACCACAATTATGGATGACACTATTGCAGGGGGACTCAGATCTGGGGAGCGGTGAAAATAAAAATCAACAATTGTGGCGTGGATTGACAACAAAGCTATTTAATAGTGGACCTGATTCTCCTCTTGGGGCTAGCTAAGAACCTGAGTAGGACATTTTCCTATGCAATTCTCCTCTCTCGCCCCGCCTGTGGTAATCGAAATATCTGTTATTAGAGAAGCAGCGTGGCCTAGTGGATATAACACAGGCCTAGGAGTCAGAAGGACCGGGGTTCTAATCCCTGCTCGGCCATTTGTCTGCCTTGTGACTTGGGCAGGGGACTTCACTTTTCTGTGCCTCAGCATCCTTACCTGTAAAATGGGGATTCAATTTCTGTACTTCCTCGCATTTAGACTTTGAGCCCCATGTGGTACAGGGACTGTGTTCAACATGATTAAGCACTTAACACTATCACAATAATGATACTATTGTTATCATTAGTAGTAGTATTGTTATTGTCATTGAAACAATAGTAAGATTAGTAGCGTGTCCCCTTGCGATTTACCAGCCTCCTGATGAAAATATTTGGCAGTCATTGGATGAACTTGTAAGGTAAAATTGATTCCCTTTGAACTGTATGAGGAAGTGACACTAAGTGGGAAGTCCATAATTCTTCAGAACATTAGGAGTATAAGAAATGCCTTTACTGGTTAGACTAGTGTCCTAGTGCAACAGGATGATAGAAGAAAAACATGATCACTGCCACCTACTTGACATCATTCTGAACCTTTTAGCTGTAGTAGCAAATTCAATATGGTTATCATGGGCTGGGTGGAAAAGAGTTTCCGTAGTCTTTGAACCCACCCTATTCAAGGTTTAATGGCTGCCTCACTTTTTTTTTCTTTTTTAATGGTATTTGTTAAGCACTCACTATGTGTCAGGCCCTGAACTGAGTGCTGGGGTAGAAACAAGATAATCAGTTTGAACTCAGTCCATATCCCACATGGGGCTTACAATCTTAATCCCCATGTTACAGATGAGGTAACTGAGGCACAAAGAAGTTAAGTAACTTGCCTGAGGTCTCACAGAAGACAAGTGGTGGAGTCAGAATTAGAACCAGGATCTTCAGACTCCCATTTCTCTATTCCCATTCCTTTTGACTTTCTTCCCCTAGTCCATCTGGAAATCAAATGTGAAGTCAAAATCACGTCTCCTCCAAAGGACCTTCCATGATTAAGCCCTCATTTCCCCTCCCCACTCATCCTTCTGTGTCTATGCACTTGGATGTGTGCCTCTTAAGAACTTGGATACCCCAGACCAACAGCCCTTTTTTGTTTTTAATGGCATTTGTTAAGTATTTACTACATACCAGGCACTGTACTATGTGCTGGGGTAGATACAAATGAATTAGACTGGACACAGTCCATGTCCCACAGGGGGCTCATAGCTTTAAATCCCCATTTTACAGATGAGGTAACTGAGGCACAGAGAAGTTAAGTGTGTCCAAGATCACCCAGCAGATAAGGGGTGAAGTCTCTTCAACTAGGAATCAATGGGACTCAAAGAACAATTCCATTCCCTTCTGTCATAATGAACATCCGATGAAAATATCTCTTGTTGTGAAAGACATCGCTTTATCAGATCAGGTTGCACACCCTGACTCAGATGCCTGCATTCAGAAGCAACGCCCCTGACCCGATTCGCACGCGTGTATGCCTCCTTCATAAATTGTTTCAGTGGCAAAGCGAGCAGGTTCCCAGAACCCACATTCAAGCCTGGAGAGAAATAGGCCTTTGTTTGCATTCCACTTATGCAACGTCACTGGCAGTCACCAGAAAGGCTGGGGTGGTGGTATGTCTGGAGGCCTGGAAGGAAGAATTGTTCTAGTAACTATATTAAATATTCTGCCGCCGCAGAACCCGGTGTCTGGTCCACCCCTTGTTACTGCATCCTGTTTTCTGTTTGTAGCCAGAGGGCGTGAAAACTCCCGACGTAGGCCGGACTGCCGCGAGGAGTCAATGGGGTTCGGTAAGACATGCCTAAGTGCTTTCATTAGCTTTGGCTGGAGGTGGTACCCATCAGTTTGGCTGGCAGCTAATATCCTGCTTCTCCCGCCAACTCTTGACTATTCAGGGTCATGGGGGAACTCCTTGGCCCGGCTTGCACAAACCGCAGATCATTGACAGAATTTGCACAAAGAGTGCCAACTCCTAGCATTGATTTACCATTCCCAGGTAAACTCCAAGATGAGTCATATGCCCTTGTAGAAAACAAATCAACATTGTTTCACCTTGAAGAAAACACTGTGATCACCCTGGAGTAGAATCACCATGGACAGACTGACAGAATAACAAAAGGGCGTGAGAGGTCCAGATTGATGAATCCACACATAAAATGGATGCATTTTTCCTCCCTTTCCCTTCCTGCCTTCAGATGAAGGCGATGTTTGAGCATAGCTCAGTGGAAAGAGCCCGGGGTTGGGAGTCAGAGGTCATGGATTCTAATCCCGGCCCGCCACATGTCTGCTCTGTGATCTTGGGCAAGTCACTTAACTTCTGCTCTGTGATCTTGGGCAAGTCACTTAACTTCTCTGAGCCTCAGTTATCTCACCTGTAAAGTGGGGATTAAGACTGTGAGCCCCACATGGGACAACGTGATCACCTTATATCCCCCCCACCCCCCCAGCACTTAGAACAGTGCTTTACACATAGTAAGTGCTTAACAAATGCCATTATTATTATTATTATTATTGAGCAATGAAAAGACCACAAAGACAGAGGATAAGGTGATTAGCAGAGCAGAATGATTCACAAAATAGAGTTGACTGTATTTCACAAAAAAGAAAAAAAAAAGCATCTCGCCCTGGGTTTCATTGTTTTTTTTTTCAGAGAAGCTGAAAACAGTAAGGCAAGAAAAAACAGTTTGCTGTATCCAGCTTCAACTCAGCACTTGATCATTTCCAAACCTGCTCAAACTGCTGAGATTGCAGATACAGGACCAGTCTTTGAGTGTTCAGGTTATTCTGAGCTGACTGTATTTATTTGAGTCGCAAAGATTTGGGCTTTCTCCAGCTTCTGTCACCTGAGGCGATTTTCATAAGTGATGTCACCATAGCTGCCAGCTTCATGAGGTTTAGGTGTGGGATGGGGTGAGGAGGGGGCTCACCACCCCCTCAGAGCTTTAGACAGGGTGGGCAGTCATAGGTAGCCCCCTTCTCTCTTTTCTGGGATCCAGAAAGGGTCCTGATGGACCAGAGAGGGAGCCAAGATTTTGGCAGCAGGAGTGGCAGTTGTTGCTGATGCTGAAGAAGAGGAGGAGAGGTCGACGGTTCTGTCCCACCATTCTGGCCCCAAATGAGAACCTTAACAGGTCTCGCATTTGGCTTTTCAAGTGACAGAATGAAACCTTGAAAGCGGGACAGGGTCACCTAAAATGGGTCGTTTGATCACCTCACTTTTTACCAATGAGATGGGCAGGGGCAGAGAAGATGAGCTTCCAACTACTGTGTCTCCTTTCCAGTCTCGGCGATCTTGATTTTCCTTTCCTGGACCTCTAAGAGCTCGTTAAGACCTCTCCTTTTCAGACTTAGGCATATCACTTGCTACAGTTCTGGCTACCCATCCTGTTACACAAAATTCCCTGTCTTCCCTCCTCCTGATGGCCAAAGGACACTGAGGCTGAAAACTCTGGCATTTGCAGTTCCACTTCTCTGATGGCGGTGGCAACCGACTCATCACAGATTGTTGGTGAACTACAAGAGGAGCGTGGTTTATGGCGGTGTTACTCAGGTCCCATTCCTGAGAGGAGAAAGCAAGCTCTTGGTAAAAGTAGACCGAGGGATATTTATAACCAGTCACATTTTTCCGTGCAAAGAAGCAGCCTTGTAACTTTTGAAAGCAATCATCTTTCCTTTTTCAAAACATATAGCTCAGGTTCAAGCAAATTATTTTACTGAGGCAAATGTGCTTCTTGAAAGATCTAAAGCTGGATGTATTCTGAAGTCATCCTAGCAAAAAACATTTTTTTGATATTTGATAGTTGGGTAATTTGTCTTAGTGGAGTACACTGGAGCCCTGTATATTTTGTTAAAAGGAAGTAATGTAAGCACATGTGTGCTTGATAGATGACACCATAAATTATATTTTTTTCTGTGGAAATTACCCAGACAAATTGAGTTGCCACCCCCACCCTCAAATTCCATTAAGTGATACTCCTGGTGCCTGGTATTTTTTTTTTTTTACAGGAATGGTGCTGGCAGTTGAGTTAAATAAACAACTATTTTCCAAGATGAGGATTGTCGGAGTAGCCAGATGAACATTGTGAGATGAAAAAAATAATTATTTCCAGGCTGAAATAAACTTAACCTCAAAGTTTCATTGGACCACCTGGAGATTATAGCAGGGGAATTCATACCTAAGTGGGATTGTGTAAGTTTATGGAGCCATTGGACTTGAATGTTTTTGCAATTTTTTGAGAAGTCTGGCTGTGCAGGAAATCCATTCCCTGTCACAGAGGCATGTAAAGTGGGACAAGTTTAAAATGTGAAGAATCTGGGGGTGGGGGGAGGGAGCGGAGGCTTTGCTCCCTATGAATGAGCCAGAGGGACAATAGCCCATCCTGGAGGGTTGAGAGGAGTGAACACCACAGAGTGTGCCATTTAGCGCGGAAGTAAGGCTATGCCAACAGTGGTGAAAGTTTCTGACCAGAGAACTCTGGAAGGTGTTTTCTAAGGTGGACAGGCCCAGTAGGATAGGTCCAGATGGAGGACTCCCTAATCAGTGCCCTGTGAATGGTTAAAGGAAGAGGATTACAGCTCCTCTAAGAAGCAGTGTGGTTTAGTGGACAGAGGATGGGCTTGGGAGTCAGATGGAGCTGGGTGCTAATCCAGGCTCCACCAATGTCTGCTGTGTGATCATGGGCAAGTTATTTCACTTCTGTGGGCCTCAGTTACCTCATCTGCAAAATGGGGACTAAAAGCATGAGCCCTATGTGGGACAGGGACTGAATCCAACCTGACAAACTTGTATCTACCCCAGGATTTAGAACAGTGCTTGGCACACAGTAAAAGTTTAACAGGTACCATAATTACTATTATTATAGTTAAGTGCTCAATCTGACCCACAAGTAGTTCCTCTCTGTAAACCTCTCACCTCCTTCTCACCTCCCCACCAGACCACTAGTGGAAGGAAGCACCCTGCAGTGGCTGGTTTGGTCTGAGCTGATCCTGGAGGTAGTCCTGGAGCTGTGAAAGGTTGAGGAAAAGGTCGTAGGTGGCCAGGTTGGGAATGAAGTCCATCCAAGGAGGAACAGGGCAGTAAAGGGAGTTGGTTAAGCGGTTGGGTATCTGGTCCAGAGAGGAATGATCCAGCTGAGACCCCTGTGGCAACATTTCATCTTGGGGCTCCTCTCCTGGGGTTGAAATGGCATGTGTAACTTCACCACGATGTTAGAGTGTTGCTGTCAACAAGAAAACGAAGTTGGGGAGAGTGGAAGAAACAGCCCTAGAGACTATTTGGGCATTTGGTCCCCGAATTTAGGGCACGTGCCATGCTCCAACCTCCAAATCTGGGTGTTTTGGATGCTGCTTTCTGTGTGGAGAGGCTCCAGAAATATACAAATGCCTATGAATTTCCCACACAGAACTGCTAGGGCTTAAGAGGCCCCTAAAGCCCTCAAATGAGCCCAATAAATCCTGAGGCTCTAGGACCAGCTACCTAACTGCTCCAGTAGTAATTCTGCTCCTGATTTGCCCTGAGTTTAATTTGGGTATTTTCTCTGCTGTGTGTTCTGCAAATCTTTAGGCCATCAATTCACCTATGTGCATAGCTCTGTACTCTACCGCAGCCTTCTACCTGAAATGTCTTCCCCTGCTAGGTGATTCACTCCTTGAGAACAGAGATTATGCCTAATAATTATCTTATACTCTCCCAACTGCTTAGTGCAGTGCTTTGCACACTGGTGCTCAACAAATCTATCAGTTGGTTGATTTATCTGCTGGGAGAGAGTGTAGTGGAATCTACAATTCTATGCAGGTGAGAGATAGGTGCTAACATTTCTTAAACAACCCCCTTTCCCACATTAACCTTTGGCTGTGGATTTATGTGACTAATAAACATCATGCCTAAAGCCCTGAGTGAATCTTAGCAGCTGGGGTTTAGTCTATGTGCATGAATTCGTGCATGTTCAGTGCATGAACAGCTCCATGAAATCTCCTAGGTCACAGACACAAATGGAAGACAACTGCACTGGGTCTTCCCTTCTGATGGAAAAACTATATGTCAGATTTTCCTCTTACACTTCTTAAACTGACAAGAGGCTGGAAGTGGGGAGTAAAGTAAGGCAGTGTGGGATGGGACAGTTATGGAGGGAGTTTCAGGAAAGGAACTTGATGAGACTTGATTGGTGGTATTTATTGAGCAGTCAAAGGGAGCTTAAGGGAAGAGAGACAGGCTTGTGGAGCCAAGCCATGTCAGGCAGGGGGGATCTAACCCTGCCAGATCTTTTCCAACCCACCACTAGGAATGATGAAACACTTCAAGCTGAATTAAGGGAAAGGATTTCTCCGGAGGCTTCTGCTGTTTCTCTTAAGTGTCGGTTCTCTCCCTGGCCATTCTGCTCCGTTTGGGGAAGTGGCAGGGTGGATGTTGATTAATGGGAAACACCTGATGCACCCACAGGAGTTTCTGAAACAGCAAGGATGTTGATTGGTTGTTAACACATTAGATAGGGCATAGGTGGTGCAGAACAACAAGGAGTCTCTTGAGTCTTCAGCTCTAGGAGGTGTTCTCTTCTGACTTCCTCGTATCCTTTCCCCAGTTAGCAATTACTCCAGGAGACTTCTCTAAGGTGTAGTGATTGGGAACAACCTGTCTCCTGCTAAAAGAACTCAGAGGAGAGCCAAGCCAGGAGGCACGAAGGTAATGAAGCATGCATAAATACATGCCCTGCTTTCACCTTCATTTTTACTCCCAGTAGTTTGTAATGGGCTCTGATTGCAAAGGCATATTTCAAAGTATATCCTGCAATTTAGCGGAGGGCCATTCCCTGTCTTGGGAAAACATATTTACCATGTGAGGAAAATTACCTCTTCCAGAATGCTCTTTGAAAGAGATAAGCAGTGTGACCTAGTAAATAATGTATGGGCCTAGGAGTCAAATGACTTGGATTCTAATTCTGGCTCCATCACTTTTTTGCTGTTGGACCTTGGGCAAATCATTTAACTTTTCTGCACCTCAGTTACTTCATCTGTCAATAGGGATTAAGATTGTGAGCCCTATGTGGGATACGGACCGTTTCCAACCTACCTACCCCAGTGCTTAATACAGTGCCTGACACAGAGTAAGTGCTTACCAAATACTACAATAAAATATAAATGGCCTCAAGAAAATTACTCTCAACCTGCCTATCTAACCTAAAAAAAAATCCACTAAGTGCTCAATAAATGATTGAGTTGTTGATATAGAAGAGGATTATTTTGGCCCAATCCTGAACACGATTCAGGGAAACTGTTTTTTTTTTTTCCCATATGGAGTGTCTTGTGTAAACAGCATTAAACCAAGAATCCCTTATATCTGGTTTCAATTTTGTTTTGCCACAGATGTATCTGTCATAATAATAATAAGGGCATTTATTAAGTGCTTACTATGTGCAAAGCACTGCTCTAAGTGCTGGGGGGATACAAGGTGATCAGGTTGTCTCACGGGGGGCTCACAGTCTTAATCCCCATTTGACAGATGAGGGAACTGAGGCACAGAGAAATTAAGTGACTTGCCCAAAGTCACACAGGTGACAATTGGCAGAGTGGGGATTTGAACCCATGACCTCTGACTCCAAAGCCCATGCTTTTTCCATTGAGCCATGCTGCTTCATGCCACTTAGGCTCTCAGGATCTTTGGTCATCTGTAAAATGGGTCTAGCAATTTATGCTCCTCCCTGTTGAATGTGGTGGTGAGTTGATGCTCAATGAGTTAATAGAACAAATGTGAGCCCTGAATAAATACAATATCCTTTATTTTTGTTGTTGCTATGACTCCCGAGGAATTGGATTCACTTTTAGATCATGAATCGTTCCACCCTCCCCATGCCCCTGGGGCAGGGACCATGTCTCACGTGTGTATAATGGATAGAGCACAGGCCTAAGAATCAGAGATCATGGGTTCTAATTCTGCTTCACCACTTGTCTGCTGTGTAACCTTGGGGAGGTCACTTCACTTCTCTGTGTCTCAGTTACCTCATCTGTAAAAGACGGGGATTAAGAGTGTGAGCCCAATGTGGGACAGGGACTGTATCCAACCTGATGAATTTGTGCCTATTTCAGATCTTAGAACTGTGCTTGGCTCATGGTAAGCACTTAACTACCTTTATTACTATATTATTAATTCCCCCTTGTATATTCTTTCCCTGCACTAAGTACAGTGCTCTGCTCAAAGCAAGCGCTTAATAAATACTATTAGTATTGTACTACTACTAATTCTTAGTTGGGGGGGGGGGGGGGGGTTGTTGAGCTATGCAGATTATCTCAGGCTCACAAACTTAAATTGGAAGCAAACTAAAACTAGCTACGGGCTAAGGGTGGGCTGGAGCCGGCCTGAGAGCCCCAGGAACCCCTGGCTGGGCACAATTTCGACTCTAGTGAATGCCCAGCCTGGCAGAGGAGGATAAGGGCGGGGAGGAAGGCCAGAGGAGGGATGCTGGAGTTATGGGACGAGGTGGAGGGGAAAGGTGGACCGACAGATCTTGTGACCCAGAAGATGGGGAGGGGGTCCTCTGTTGCCCCTGACTCTTCGAGCAATCCACTCGCCCGGGCTGGGAAGCAGGCCGGGGAGGAGGAGGAGGAGGAAAGAGCAGCCGGCTCTCCCGGGGACCCCGGAGTCCCCGTCCCCCGCAGCAGGTGGGAGCAAGGCCGGCCGGGCCCGGTGATTGACAGGCGGCGGGGGCAGGGCTGGGAGGAGGAGGAGGAGGAGGAGTAGGGGGAGGAGGAGGAGGAGGGTGGTGGCAAGGACCGGCTCCGGCACTGACAGCAGACTGGGGGCGGCCAGTGGCAGCAGTCCCCGGCCTGGGGGCGTCCCCTTGTGCTGCTCTCTCTCTCTCTGACTGGCGTCTCTGTCTCGGCCCCCAGACAAAGGCGGCGGACCTCGCCGGGTGCAGGGACCCCCATTCCGAGCCAGCAGGAGCTGCCCCGCGGTGAGCGTCTCCATCCCCCTCCCCTTCCTTCGCCGCTGCTCGCGTCCGGGGACTTGGGGAGCGATGTCCCCTCGGAGAGGGCCGGGGGGCGGCGGGGAGAAGGGACCCCCCCAGACCGGCCCCGAGCCTGGCCGTCCCCTGCCCGACCAGCCCTGCTGTCCTTCGGCCGGGCCTGTCCGGGCTCCGGCTGGCTGGCGCGGCTCCCGGGATGGGGCTAGCGCTCGCCCTCGGTGGGCTAGCTGGCTTGCGTTTGCAGGGACCAGCCGGGCTCAGGGGGAGGAAAGATCGGCCCACAGAGAGGACCAAGGAGGGCTGCAAGGAAGCTCTCCGGGATGCCCAGGGACCGACCGGGCTGGCAGCGCGGACTTCTCACTCCCTACCCAAGGAGTGACGCCTGCGCCTCCTTTTCTTTCTTTCTTTCTTTCTTTCTTTCTTTCTTTCTTTCTTTCTTTCTTTCTTTCTTTCTTTCTTTCTTTCTTTCTCTCTCTCTCTCTCTCTCTCTCTCTCTCTCTCTCTCTCTCCTTCCTTGCCTTCCCTCTTTCTCTCCCTCCTTCCCTCCCTCCTCCCTTTCCTTTCCTCTTTCTCTCCCTCCTCTTTCTTTCTTTCTCCCTCTGCCTCCGTCACTCTTTTTTCTCTCCCTCCCTCTCCTTCCTTTCCTTCCCTTTCTCTCTCTCCCTCCCTCCTTTCCCTCTTTTTCTCTCCCTCCCTCCTTCATTTCCCTCTTTTTCTCTCTCTCCTTTTTCTTCCATTTTTTCTCTCCCTCGCTCCTTTCTTTCTCTCTTTTCTCTCTCTCTCCCTCCCTCCTTCCTTCCTTTCCTTTCCTCTCTTTTCTCTCTCTCTCTCTCTCTCTCTCTCTCTCTCCCTCCCTCCTTCCTTTCCTTCCCTCCTTTTTCTCTCCCTCCTTCCCTCCCTCCTTCCTTTCCTTCCCTCTTTTTTCTTTCCCTCCTTCCTTTCCTTCCTTCCCTTTCTCTCTCTCCCTCTTTCTTTCTCCCCCTCCTTCCCATCCTCCTTCCTTTCCTTCCCTCCCTCCCCTTCCTTTCCTTCCCTCCCTCTCCTTCCTTTCCTTCCCTCCCTCTCCCTCCTTCCCTTCCCTCCCTCCCACCCTCCTTCCTTTCCTTCCTTCCCTCTTTCTCTCTCCCTCCTTCCTTCCCTCCTTCCCTCCCTCCCACCCTCCTTCCTTTCCTTCCTTCCCTCTTTCTCTCTCCCTCCTTCCCTCCCTCCTTCCCTCCCTCCTTCCCTCCCTCCTTCCTTCCCTCTCTCTCCCTCCCTCCCTCCTTCCCTCCCTCCTTCCTTCCTTCTCTTCCTCCTTCCCTCCCGCCTTCCTTTCCTTCCTTCCCCCTGCTTCCTTTTCTTCCCTCTCTCTCCCCCTTGTCACTTTTTTTCTCTCCTTCTCCTTCCTTTCCTTCCATTTCTCTCTCTCTCCCTCCCTCGTTCTTTTCCTTCCCTTTGTCTCTCCCTCCCTCCTTCATTTCCCTCTTTCTCCCCCTCCTTCCCTTTCTTCCATTTTCTCTCCCTCCCTCCCTCCTTCCTTTCTTTCCCTCTTTTTCTCTCTCTCCCTCCTTCCTTTCCTTCCCTCTTTTTCTCTCCCTCCCTCCTTCCTTTCCTTCCCTCTTTTTCTCTCCCTCCCTCCTTCCTTTCCTTCCCTCTTTTTCTCTCCCTCCCTCCTTCCTTTCCTTCCCTCTTTTTCTCTCCCTCCCTCCTTCCTTTCCCTACCTCTTTTTCTCTCCCTCCCTCCTTCCTTTTCCTCCCTCTTTTTCTCTCCCTCCCTCCTTCCTTTCCCTCCTTCTTTTTCTCTCCCTCCCTCCCTCCTTTCCTTCCTTCTTTTTTCTCTCTTCCTTCCTTCCTCCTTCCTTCCTTTCTTTCCCTCTTTTCTCTCTCTTTCCCTCCTTCCTTCCTTTCTTTCCCTCTTTTTTTCTCTCTCTCCCTCCTTCCTTCCTTTCTTTCCCTCTTTTTTCTCTCTCTCCCTCCTTCCTTCCTTTCTTTCCCTCTTTTTTCTCTCCCTCCTTCCTTCCTTTCCTTTCCTCTTTTTTCCCTCCCTCCCTCCTTCCTTCCTTACCTTCCCTCTTTTTTCTCTCTCCCTCCCTGCTTCCTTTCCTTCCCTATTTTTCTCTCTCTCCCTCCCTCCTTCCTTTCCTTCCTTTTTTCTCTCTCTCCCTCCCTCCTTCCTTTCCTTCCCTCCTTTTTCTCTCCCTTCTTCCCTCCCTCCTTCCTTTCCTTCCCTCTTTTTTCTTTCCCTCCTTCCTTTCCTTCCTTCCCTTTCTCTCTCTCCCTCTATCTTTCTCCCCCTCCTTCCCATCCTCCTTCCTTTCCTTCCCTCCTTCTCTCCCTTCTTCCCTCCTTTCCTTCCCTCCTTTCCTTCCCTCCTTCCCACCCTCCTTCCTTTCCTTCCTTCCCTCTTTCTCTCTCCCTCCTTCCCTCTTTCTCTCTCCCTCCTTCCCTCTTTCTCTCTCCCTCCTTCCCTCTTTCTCTCTCCCTCCTTCCCTCTTTCTCTCTCCCTCCTTCCCTCCTTCTTTCCCTCCTTCCCTCCTTCCCTCCCTCTTTCCCTCCTTCCCTCCTTCCCTCCCTCTTTCCCTCCTTCCCTCCCTCTTTCCCTCCTTCCCTCCTTCTTTCCCTCCTTCCCTCCTTCTCTCCCTCCTTCCCTCCCTCCTTCCTTTCCTTCCTTCCCCCTGCTTCCTTTCCTTCCCTCTCTCCCTCCTTCCCTTCCCTTTTTTCTCACTCTCCCTCCCTGCTTCCTTTCCTTCCCTTTTTTCTCTCCCTCCCTCCTTCCTTTCCTTCTCTTTTTTCTCTCTCTCCCTCCCTCCTTCCTTCCCTCTGTATTCTCTCTCTCCCTCCCTACTTCCTTTCATTCCCTCCTTTTTCTCTCCCTCCTTCCCTCCCTCCTTCCTTTTCTTCCCTCTTTTTTCTCTCCCTCCTTCCTTTCCTTCCTTCCCTTTCCCTCTCTCTCTCTCTCCCTCTCTCTCTCCCCTTCTCTCCCCCTCCTTCCCATCCTCCTTCCTTTCCTTCCCTCCTTCTCACCCTCCTTCCTTTCCTTCCCTCCCTCTTTCTCTCTCCCTCCTTCCCTTCTTCCCTCCCTCCTTCTTTCCCTCCTTCTCCCCCTCCTTCCCTCCTGTCTTCCTTTCCTTCCTTCCCCCTGCTTCCTTTCCTTCCCTCTCTCTCCCTCCTTCCCTCCCTCTTTCCTTTCCTTCCCTCCTTTCCTCCCTCCTTTCTTTCCTTCCCTCCTTTCCTCCCTCCTTCCTTTCCTTCCCTCCTTTCCTCCCTCCTTCCTTTCCTTCCCTCCTTTCCTCCCTCCTTCCTTTCCTTCCCTCCTTTCCTCCCTCCTTCCTTTCCTTCCCTCCTTCCCTCCCTTCTTCCTTTCCTTCCCTCCCTTCTTCCTTTCCTTCCCTCCCTTCTTCCTTTCCTTCCCTCCCTCCTTCCTTTCCTTCCCTCCTTCCTTTCCTTCCATCCTTCCTTTCCTTCCCTCCTTCTTTCCTTCCCTCCTTCCCTCCCTCCTTCCTTCCTTCCCTCCCTCCTTCCTTTCCTTCCCTCCCTCCTTCCTTTCCTTCCCTCCTTCCTTCCTTTCCTTCCCTCCTTCCTTCCTTTCCTTCCCTCCCTCCTTCCTTTCCTTCCCTCCTTCCTTCCTTTCCTTCCCTCCTTCCTTCCCTCCTTCCTCCTTTTCTTCCCTCTTTCCTTCCCTCTTTCTCTATCTCCCTCCCTTCTTCCTTTTCTTCCTTCCCTCCCTCCCTCCTTTCCTTCCCTCATTCTCTCTCTCCTTCTCTCCCTCTTTCCTCCCTTCCTCTCTCTCTCTCCCCTTTTCTCCCTCCTTTCCTTCCTTCTTTCTCTCTCACTTTCCTTCTCTCCCTCCTTTCCTTCTCTCTTTCTCTCTCTCTTTCTCTCCCTCCTTTCCTTCTCTCTTTCTCTCTCTCTTTCTCTCCCTCCTTTCTTTCCCTTTCTCTCTCTCCTTCTCTCCCTCCTTTCCTTCCCCCCTCTCTCCTTTCCTTCCCCCTCTCCCTTTCTTTTCTTTATTTTCTCTTTCCCACTTTGCCTCTTTTCCCTCTTTTCCCTCCTTTCCCTCCTTTCCCTCCTTTCTTTCCTTTCTTTTTCTGTCTCTTTCCCTCCATCACCTGTAACCCCTGCCCAGCAGAGGTGTTTCTGCCTTTCCTCTCCTGAGTTTTCCCCTGACGCCCTTCTCTCGGGAGCGCGGGGAAAAGCATTTCTGCTGTAATGTCTCCACCGCCGATTTGGTTAGGCGAGAGGGAGCTAGGGAGGGCTGTGTGTGTATTCGTGGTCTTCGTTCCCAGATCAGATAGCCCGCGACTTTGATTCTCGTGGCTAGGGAATGTGGAGACAGAAGCTTAGATGGGTTAATATTTGGTTCTGTGGCATCTTGTATAAGGTCGTCGTTCCCTCCCCGACACCCACGGGTTTGTCCAGGGAAGCAGCTCCTGAACAGTGCATTGTCCTTTCTTTTAACTCTGTCGGAACAGAGAGGTCCCTGCTGGGTCCCCGGAGGATGGTCACAGTAAATCCCCAAAAGGCCCCCAAAGTGACAGCAACCTTTCCTTGACGGAAGGGGCCCAAGAAAAGGCTTTAATTCAATTATTCTTTTGTCAGGGAGGTTTTCAGGGTGCACACAACTAAAGGTGTTTCTGGCTCCTCTCCCCCTTGTCTCCTCAAATCCGGTAAACTCTATCCTGCTTCTCACCAGGTGACCACTTTCATTTACATGTGCTTGGAAGCAATTTGTCAATGTAACCTCCGTTGTCTTTTGTTTGTGTCTTGGGGTGTTTTTTTAAAAGGATCTTTTCCCTTCCCCTGGGGCTGCTATTGAGGGAGACAGAGATGGAGCTGGGTCTCAGATTTAGTATCTTTTTGTGTAAGAGGGTAGGGGACTGTAATACTCACAGCTGGCAATGGGTATTCCGGTGGCTCCTTTTTTGCCTCTCTGCCTTATGTGTAAGGCCTGTTTAAGAGTAGTCCTTGCCAAGTTTCCGGACTGTTCATTGTACGGCGTGGGAAAAGCTGATAATCAGTTATTCCGCATCCCCAGAAGAAGAGAAATTGGACTCCAGTTATAGCATGGGGAATTTAGGTGATAGGGGGAAATTTTCCTGCAGGGGAGGAAGCGTGGCTAGACCCTAGATGAATGGAGGGAGGTTGCAGAGTGTCCTCTGTCACCTTTTAGAAGAGAGAGCTCTCTCTGTGATGGACAGGGATGGTCCTGTCTGAAGCCAGAAGCGTGGGCTAAATGGCCTCAAAGAAGGTCTAGGTGACTGTGTAAATCAATCAGTGGTATTTACTGAATGCTTACTGGGTGCAGAACACTGTACTGAGCACTTGATCTCAGTGTACAGCACGGCAGAATTGGTAGACACATTCTCTGCTTACAAGAAGCTTCCAGTCAAAAAGAAGCAGCATGGCTCAGTGGAAAGAGCACGGGCTTTGGAGTCAGAGGTCGTGGGTTCAGATCCTGGCTCTGCCACTTGTCAGCTGGGTGACTTTGGGCAAGTCTCTTCACATCTCTGGGCCTCAGTTACCTCATCTGCAAAATGGGGATTAAGACTGTGAGCCCCCCATGGGACAACCTGACCACCTTGTAACTTCCCCAGCACTTAGAACAGTGTTTTGCACATAGAAAACACTTATTATTATTATTATTATTGAAAAGGAGAGGCAGACAATATAAATCCATCATGGATATGTACATAAGTGCTGTGGGGCTGAGGTTGGGGTGAATAGCAAGTGGTAAAAAGGGTACAGATCCAAGTGCCTGGCTGATGGGTGGGGGAGAAGAGGGCTTAATTGTGCCTCTTGGAGATGTGATTCGAATAAGGTTTTGAGTGTGGGGAGTGTGGTGGTCTGGCATATATGGAGGGGGAGGGAGACTTCAAATTTGAAAGTGCTATTGTCAGGGAGATCCTATCCATATATAAGGGAGTGGCTTAACAACCTATCAGTGGCTAACAATCCATCTGTGAGATATAAAGATCATCCCTTATCATACTACGGTTTGCCATTTGCTGAACCTGTCATTTTTTGATAATCCATCTCAGTACCATAATCTGCTTGAAGTGAGCAATCCCTTCCTGACTGCTAGGCACAAAGATAGTCGGTCTGCTGTCTCTGTCCCCCAACAACCCACTGGTAAGCTGCATTATTTGAGACAACAGCTCATTAGGTTGCCCATCCATCTCTGTATCAAAAAATCCTCACCTTTGACTTTAAAACACTCTATCACCTTGCCCTCTCCTACCTCACCTCACTTTTCTCCTTCTACAACCCAGCCTGCACACTTTGCTCTTCTAGTATTCATTCATTCAATCGTATTTGAGTGCTTACTGTGTGCAGATCACTGTACTAAGCGCTTGGGAAGTACAACTTGGCATCATATAGAGATGGTCCCTATCCAACAGTGGGCTCACAGTCTAGGAGGGGGAGACAGACAACAAAACATATTAACAAAATAAAATAAATAGAATAGTAAATATGTACAAGTAAAATAGACTAATGAATCTGTACAAACATATATACAGGTGCTGTGGGGAGGGGAAGGAGGTAGGGTTGGGTGATGGGGAGTGGGAGGAGGGGGAGAGGAAGGAGGGGGCTCAGTCTGGGAAGGCCTCCTGGAGGAGGTGAGCTCTAAGTAGGGCCTTGAAGGGAGGAAGAGAGCTAGCTTGGCAGATGTACGGAGGGAGGGCATTCCAGGCCAGGGGGAGGACGTGGGCCAAGGGTCAACGGAGGGACAGGTGAGAACGAGGCACAGTGAGGAGGTTAGCAGCAGAGGGTGCAGGCTGGGTTGTAGAAGGAAAGAAGGGAGGTGAGGTAGGAGGGGGCGAGGTGATGGACAGCCTTGAAGCCCAGGGTGAGGAGTTTTTTCCTGATGCGTAGGTTGATTGGTAGCAGTAGCAGCAGCGGGAAGTATAGAGTGAAGTGAGAGACAGGAGGATGGGAGATCAGAGAGGAGGCTGATGCAGTAATCCAGTTGGGATAGGATGAGAGATTGAACCAGCAGGGTAGTGGTTTCGATGGAGAGGAAAGGGCGGATCTTGCCGATGTTGCAGAGGTGAGACCGGCAGGTTCTGGTGACAGACTGGATGTGAGGGGTGAATGAGAGAGCGGAGTCGAGGATGACACTAAGGTTGCAGGCTTGTGAGATGGGAAGGATGGTAGTGCCATCAACAGTGATGGGAAAGTCAGGAAGAGGGCAGAGTTTGGGAGGGAAGACAAGGAGTTCAGTCTTGGACATATTGAGTTTTAGGTGGCAGGCAGACATCCAGATGGAGATGTCTTGAAGGCAGGAGGAGACACAAGCTTGAAGGGAGGGAGAGAGAGCAGGGGCAGAGATGTAGATTTGGGTGTCATCAGCGTAGAGATGATAATTGAAGCCGTGGGAGCGAATGAGTTCACCAAGGGAATGAGTGTAGATAGAGAACAGAAGGAAACCAAGAACTGACCCTTGAGGAATCCTTCTCACTCTGCCTCAGTCTCACCTGTCTTGCTGCCAACCCCTAGCATACCTCCTGTCTCTGGCCTGGAATGCCCTCCCTCTTCAAATCTGACAGACAATTACTCTCCCCCACGTTCAAAGCCTTATTGAAGGCGCATCTCCAAGAGGCATTCCCAGACTGACCCACTTTTCCTCATCTCCCACCCTCCTTCTGCATTGCTCTGACTTGTTCCCTTTGCTCTTCCCCCCTCACCCCAAGCCCTACAGCACTTATGTACATATCTGTAATTTTATTTATTTGTATTAATGTCTGTCTCTTCTCCCCACCCCAACCCCAGCCACAGACTGTAATTCACTGTGAGTAGGGAATGTCACTGTTTATTGTTGTACTGTCCCAAGGACTTAGTACTGTGTTCTGCACAAAGCAGGTGCTCAATAAATATGAATGAGTGAATTAGGTCTTTAAAATATTTGCCCTTTATACTTGCATATACCTAATTTCAATTCATCATGCACACAGCCCTTGTGTACATATCTGTTATTTATATTATTGTGTGTCTCCCCCCTCTATACTGTAAGCTCACTGTGGATAGGAATTGTCTGTTTATTTTTGTACTCTTCCCAGCACTTAGTTCTGTGCTCTGCAAACAGTAAGTACCCAATAAATAAGGCTGACTGACAACTGCTTAGATAACCTGCTGCTGTCCTTTCTTCTCACATATCCTGTTCTGTTGAAGCCATCTTGCAAACAGCATTCATTCATTCAATCGTATTTATTGAGTGCATACTGTGTGCAGAGCACTGTATTAAGTGCTTGGGTAGTACAAGTTGGCAACATATAGAGATGGTCCCTACCCAACAACGGGCTCACAGTCTAGAAGGGGGAGACAGACAACAAAAAAAAACATGTGGACAGGTGTCAAGTCATCAGAATAAATAGAAATAAAGCTAGATGCACATCATTAACAAAATAAATAGAATAGTAAATATGTGCAAGTAAAATAAATAGAGTAATAAATCTGTACAAGCATGTATACAGGTGCCATGGGGAGGGGAAGGAGGTAGGGCGGGGGGGATGGGGAGGAGGAGAGGAAAAAGGGGGCTCACCTCACTACTGATGAGCTGTGTTTCAGAGCCTCAGTGGTGGTGACCTTGTCTTGTCATTTTAGTCTGAGGATAGCTTGTAAGAGATGCTGATAAAACTGTTTGAAAAGCTGCAAGTGCAGTCTAGGGCAGGGCCAGGTCTTACAGCCCTGTCTTGGACACTGCCACAACTCCATAGCTCTTCAGCTTTGTGTCATTCTCCTAAACACACAGCCCCAGACAAGTACCGAATTACACAATTTTATTAGTAGAGCCGAATGTGGGGCTTTCTCTGAGAGGCTCCTATTTCATTTGAGTGTACTTAAAGTAGGCCAGAGAATCCTCATATTATCTAAGCCCTTGGCAGAAGTTAGTGCTTAAGGGGACTGGGAGACAGAGTCTCCAACTGTTGTAATATCCTAATGGAAAAAAAAAAATTTTTGGAATAGCAAGAATACTTAAAATCTACCTGCAGCTGGGGAATTCTGAGCTCCACTCACCTGAGAATCAACAGTAGTCATAGGGCACTGAGTGCAGGATTCTGTGCCTGAAGACCCCCCCAAAAAATAATGAGCCATGTCCCCTGCCGGTAAGGAGATTGCAATCTGAAAGATGATGCCAGCTTTACCCTTTCCTAGTTCTGTCTCTAGATGATTAAAGTCAGAGAGGGGGATAGAAATCTCATTCCCATCATCCTCAGTCCCCTTAAGCTAAGCATCTGTCGAGCAATGTTTCATTTGCTTTATGCATTAGTGATGTTATCACTGTTAACACAGGCAATAGCTAGGAATGGGTGCAGTCTAGAACTTCCCTAGGCAAGAAGCCACCTGCTACTCTTTTGTCTTCTAGGCACCCTTTTCTTCACTATTCCTCATCACCACTCAATGCCTGAATAAGGAGGGAGGCTCACTGAGCCTAGCAACTTGATGAGAAACAGCTAGACCTGGATGGGTTTGGGATTAACTCTGTGGTTCTCAGCTGAACATCCTCTGGAGCTCTGCACTCTGCTTAAGACACATGTTTCTTCAGCAACCACAGGCTCACCTGGCTGTCCTTCAGTGATCCTTCCCTCTTTTCCAGTCTCCCTATACTCTGACTCTTCCATTCTTTGGTGATTTTTTTCTTTCTTTTTTTCCCTCCTCCCAGAAAACTTAGAAAGGAAAAGTATTTTGTAACATGTGGCTTGGGTGAGGTTGCTTTTGTTAAGTTCTGGTTTCCCTGCCACTCCTTCTTCCCTCCTCTGTTTGGAAATAAGAAATGTCAACTCAAGGCTCCAGCCTTGCTGTACTTGCTCAAGTTAGGTCCATGTGGGGAGCAGTGAGAGTTAAGCAGGCATTCAGGGGTCCAGTGCTTAGAACAGGGCCAAGCACATTGTAAGTGCTTAACAAATACCATTTAAAAAAAACTGCTCACTGAGAAGCAGCATGGCTCAGTGGAAAGAGCACGGGCTTTGGAGTCAAAGGTCATGGGTTCAAATCCTGGCTCTGCCAATTGTCAGCTGTGTGACTTCGAGCAAGTCAATTAACTTCTCTGGACCTCAGTTACCTCATCTGTAAAATGGGGATTAAGACCGTGAGCTCCCCGTGGGACAACCTGATCACCGTGTAACCTCCCCAGCCAATTAGAACAGTGCTTTGTACATAGTAAGCACTTAATAAATGCTATTATTATTATTATTATTGCTATTATTATCACTGGGTTCCCTTGAGGAAGTCTAACTTTCTGGAGAAATTTTCAAATGAATGGAGGCTTTTGGGTGACAGGCATTTGTTTGACTTTTTGTGATTATCTAAATGACTTTTCACCTCCTGCATATTTCTGTGTTCCCATAAATGTCACAGTGGAGACTGGCAGAATGGCCCTCAACAAGTTATGTAGCCCAGCCTCACCCTGCCTCCAGGAATGTGAGCACCTTCACCAGCCAGGAGAATATCTGTTAATTCAGTTGTATTCTCTCAAGTGACTAGCACAGTGCTCTGTACAGAGTAAGTGCAGTGTGGTCTACTGGATAGAGCATGGGCCAGAAAGTCACAAGGATCTGGGTTCTAATCCCAGCTTCACCGCTTGTCTGCTGTGTGACCTTGGGCAAGTCCACTTAACTTCTCTGGGCTTCAGTTAACTCATCTGTAAAATGGGGATTAAAATTGTGAGCCCTATGCAGGCTTATTCTGGTCAGGGAATGTGTCTGCTAGGTTGTTGTATTTTAAACTCCCGAGCACTTTGTACAGTGTTCTGTAGAAAGTAAGTGCTCAATAAATATGATTGACTGGGATTGTGTCCAATCTGATTAGCTTGTATCTATCCCATTGCTTAGAACAGTGTCTGGCACGTAGTAAGTGCTTAACAAATACCATTAATTGAAATACTTCTGTCTTTCATCTTTATGACCTCAAACACAAAAAGTTGAGGGAATATTCATTTGTGTGGCATATTCTCTTCTCTCCCTTTTCCTTCAACTCCCCGGAAGTGTATCCAGAGCAGTTTGAAATGACTCTAGTGATGCCTCCAGCTTTTCTCTCTAGGAACAAGTCTATCTTTGGCTAGACCACTTAGAATTTATTTCTCAGCACTTAGTTGATGGGGAATGCAGGAGCAAATCACTAACCCAGAATGAGAGAGTTCTGTTTTGGATGTATCTGGAGGCAGGGGCTGGACTAAATCACTTGGGCAATACATTTTTTATGAACTGGAACAGCAATGACTGTCTCACTGGAAATCATTAAAGGACTGTATGGTACAAGGAATACTAAACTGGAGGGTGGGAGGAGGGCTACCGTTGGTCCCTCCCTAAATTTGAAAAATCACCCGTGATAGTTGTTCCCACTTTCAGCATATAAGTCCCCTAGTGGGTCCTGGGTGGCTCAAGGCACCTCTACACTTCTGGAGTCAGGGCTCAGAGTTTGTGCACTGGGAGTTGATAGCTTCCAATACACATGCTTTATAATAATTGTGGCATTAAATGCTTACTATGTGCCAGGCACGGTACTAAATGCTGGGGCGGATGCAAGCAAATTGGGTTGGACACAGTCCCTATTCCATTCATTCAATCATATTGAGTGCTTACTGTATGCAGAGCACTGTACTAAGCGCTTGGGAGAGTACAGTGTAACAACAGACAGGCACATTCCTGCCCACAACAAACTCATAGTCTAGAGGGAGAGACAAATTGCTTAAGGAGGAGCCCCCACATTGGGGCTTATAATCTCAATTCCCATTTTAAAGATGAGCTAACTGAGACCAAGAGAAGTGAAGTGACTTGCCCAAGGTCACACAGCAGACAAGTGGTGGAACTGGGATTAAAACCCATGATCTTCTGATTTCCTGGCCCGTGCTGTATCCACTATGCCATGCTGCTTCTATCTCTGGGTCTATGAATTGTAGAAGTAGCTGGGTCTTTAAACCATCCCCACCCACTTGCATGTTGGCTGACAGCTAGGAGAGGGAAAGGAGAGTACATGAAGATTTCTCCCCAGGCCTTGGGGCATTTTTTTTGTCACTGTCAAAGCAATGAGGTCTAGTGGAAAGAACATGATCTTGGGAGTCAGGGTATTCGGGTTCTAATGCAGAGAAGCAGTGTGGCTCAGTGGAAAGAGCACGGGCTTTGGAGTCAGTGGTCATGGGTTCAAATGCTGGCTCTGCCAATTGTCAGATGTGTGACTTTGGGCAAGTCACTTAACTTCTCTGTGCCTCAGTTACCTCATCTGTAAAATGGGAATTGATTGTGAGCCCCCACCATGGGACCACCTTATCACCTTGTAACCTCCCCAGCGCTTAGAATAGTGCTTTGCACATAGTAAGCACTTAATAAATGCCATTATTATTATTATTAATCCTGGCTCTGTCACAGCATGGCATAGTGGATAGAGCCCAGGCCTGGCAGTCAAAACGTCATGACTTCTTATCCTGGCTCTCACACTGGTCTGCTGTGTGACCTTGGACAATTCACTTCTCTTCTCTGTGCCTGTTACCTCATCTGAAAATTGAGGATTTGAGACTGTGAGCCCCACGTGGGACAGGTACTGCACCCAACTCGATTTGCTTGTATCCACCCCAGTGCCTGGCACGTAGTAAGTGCTTAACAAATACCAGAATTATTATTATTTGCCTGCTGGGTGATCTTGGGTGAGTCACTTAACTTCTCTGTGCCTCCGTTTACTCATTTGTAAAATGAGGACAAGTATCGGTTCTCCCTCACTCTTAGACTATGAGTCCCATGTGAGACAGGGTCTGTGCCCAACCTATCTTGAATCCACCCTAGTATTCCGTAAAGTGGTTAGCCCACAGTAAGTGCTTAACAAGTATCACAATTATTGTTTATTATCATTAGTGAGAGATCACAAGATCACCTGACATGGGTGAGGAGTGAACTACCTTCCAGTGAGTTAAACGTACGGTGCTTGGTTCATTGGCTCAAGCCCAGTAATGCTTATAGAACAATAATTGAACACCAGGGAGAAGTTGGTGCCCAAACTGAAAGTTTTTAAAGTGTGTACACTGTACTGTGCTCACACTTTTCCTTTTATTCCCTCACTCCCCTGCTTCAAACCCCTCTAGTCCTTAAACTTTTTCAGATCTCTTGAGGGTAACCAGTTATCATATTCCTCCTCCAGCTCGGTTGCTTAGCCAAGTTTCTCATATGATATTTCTTTGAAGTAAAAATCCCTGCAGCCCTTCATCTCTGTGTTGACTATTCTCTCTCTTTCTGTCTCCATCTGAAAATTGTGAAAGTCTTTCTTATGCCGAGCTGCCCAGAGGCAATATCAGGACTCGAATGATCTCTTCCCAGTGACAAAGTAAGAGACCTTTGCTGACTTGCTGGATGATCCTCCTCTATTTAGCAACTTTGGAAAGTTTACCTGAAATGCTACGTATTCCTCATTTTTAGAACTTCGAGAAGAATCAGGAAGGAAAGCCCAGATATTCACTCAACAGTCAGTCGTGTTTATTGAACATTTACTGTGTGCAGAGCACTGTACTAAGCACTTGGGAAGTACAATTCAGCAACAAATAGAGACAATCCCTGCCCACAGCAGGCTCACAGTCTGGAAGATAGAGCTAAGCTCACGTGGTCATGGGTGCATCGGTTCTTTGAAGAGACAGGTAGGGGACTACTGCAGCGGTCATTGTTGGACTGCTCTGTTGAGAGGTGAACAAGGCCAAAATTTTTCTCAGGTTAGATGAGAAGTTCACCTTGTGCATTTCTTCAGGAGGAATAAAGTGTAAGTTCTGACTCCTCAGAACGTAGGGAGATTGGCAGCCAGCCGTATTCACTGAGCACCTACTGTAGGCACGGCACTATACGTAAGAAAGAGAAACAAAGAGCTTCCAAGATAATGGTCAGGAGTGGGGGGAGATGAGATGAGCATAAATGAACAAATGTAATATCCAAGGCTAGAGATATGAGACAGATTCAGAAAAAGCCCCAAAGATGGAAATGCACAAAGGAATGCATTTTCAGAGACATAGATAAGTGCCATGAACTTCCTGGAGTAAACTAACTTGATGAGAACCTGTCTGCTAAATCCATTGTATTGTACTCTTCCAAGCTTTAGTACAGTGTTTTGCACCTAGTAACCACTCAATAAATGCCACTGATTGATATGATTGATGAGTCCAGAACTGACAATGGGAGGGATTTCCCAAGAGGAAAGTGACTTAATTTTGCTTCCAGTGGGTTGTTTCAGATAATGTTGCTTTGGATTAATAAAATGAGGATACACTTAGGGATGATAAATAATAAAAATATGATTACTATTGCTTAGCAGTATACTGACACAGTCCTTAATCAGTCAAATTTATTGAATGCTCGCTGTGTGCAGAGCCTTGTACTAAGCGCTTGGGAAAGTCAAATAGAACAGAGTTGGTGGACACGTGCCCTGCACACAACAAGGTCACATTTCCCCTATCTGTCCTTCTGTCTGTGTAAACTATGTGCTTGTATGGGTGTCCTTTAAGTACTTTGATAATCACTGCAGCCCCACAATACCTTTTTACATATCCTTGTGCTCTACTATATCCTACCCACAATCTATTTTAATGCCTTTCTTCTCCCTTTAGACTGTAAACTCCTTGTGGGCTCTATTACCTTTTACTTTCCCCAAGCTCTTTGTACAGTGCTCTGCACACCGTAAGTGCTTAATAAATACCATTGATTGATTAATATAAGTCCCTTGGCCATGAAAATGGTGTTAAATATAGTTTTCTATAGGAAATAATGTGAAGAGAAAGATCTCTGAGCACAGGAAAAATCGCATATCATTCAACAGAATAAGTAGTTGCCCAGTTGATACCTAAATTTAATGTTCCGAGAATTCTCTTTGAACCATTCTAAAGAGTGAATGAGTCCCATTATTTTTGATCAAGGTTCAGTGCATCATATTCAGTTCATGCATTTGAGGTCTATTCAGCAAACGTGTCTTTCTGATGGAGAAATTGGGATGAGAAATAAATCCTCTAGTATAAGTATTTTGAAGGTGAAAGATGCTGTGTGAGAGCTAATGCAGCTGAACCTGAAACTTTTGAAAGGTGAGCTCTTTGATTTTCTTTTTTGAATTCTGTAGCCTCTTTGGAAGCTCCTCAAGAACATAGGGAAGTACTAGAGTTTCTTTGCCTCCATTAGCAAAAATAAGGGGACATAGGTCAGGAAAGTTTTGTTCAAGGTTGTCCTCAGATGGAGAAGTCAGAAATAAGTATTCTGGGCATCTGCTTCCAGATTTTGGGTATTGAGACATGATCTCTCTTGTAGGATGAAGAATGGGGCAGAATAGCTTCTGGTCTACAGTATTGTGATGTTTCTCTCTGTCATTTTCATGATCTGTATTTGTGTGTCATCCAGCAGATGTGTGGGTCATTAAAATCCTCTCTGACCACAGTAGCGGGCACACTTGAATTCTATAAGAGTTGGCCCTGAGTTTTTCATTGCCTCTGAGTCCTGAGAACCAGGAGCAGCTGTCTCCTGGTTCATGGTTTTAATTTTTAACTGCTTCTCCCAAGCACACTTTCCCCAGCATGGTCTAGTGGAAAGAGCATGGGCCTGAAAGTCAAAGGACCTGGGTTCGAATTCCCTCTAGGCTGTAAGCCCTTGTAGGCAGTGAACATGTCTATTGGTCTTATATTGTACTCTCCCTTGCACTTAGTGCAGTGCTCTGCACACAGTAAGCACTCAATAAATATGATTGATCCTTCTTGACTTTTCCACTTGCCTGCTGTGACATTAGCCAAATCACTTCTCTGTGCCTCAGTTTCCTCTAAAATAGGGATTCAATACCTGCCCCACTCCTACTTTAGACTATGACCCCATGTGAGGCAGACAGTGTCTAGTGATTATTTTGGCAGGATTAAGTGTTTAGCATACCACTATTACTATTAAAGTGATGATGAATTCAGCTGTTTGTGTCTTTCTTTCCTTCTAGAAGCTTCTGGTGCTTCACCCTGGTCCCCAGGAGTAACCAGATTGCTGTGAAACAATCCCCTTGCCAAGAGAGATGGCCACTCTGTGGGAAATGTCTTTCTGCATGTTCAAGCCATGTCACTTTAAGGACTGCTTCTTCCTTCTTCTTTGAAAGCCAATTAAAATTCTGCTTGAATCAGAACTGCAGGGTTGAATGGGACGTGTGAAAATAACGAGAACATAGAGCCTTGATCTGATTGTCAGTTCTGTCACTTCATGACTGGCTGGATCCTTCAGACTCTGGTTTTCACATTTCCAGTGGTCAGCTTGGATTTTGGAATCCCAGTGTCTGTCTTCACCACATCTCCCCACGTTATCACACTCCTTGCCTTTCTGATGTTCCCCAAGACTGGCTATCCTTCTTCACCCTGTTTCCGGGGGTGTGGGTGAGCAGGGATTTCTCTGGACTCCGCAGGCCCATGTTTTCTGCCTTCTTCGTCCTGGCTGTGACGGTGAGGTGAAGAGTGGAGCGAACGCAGCTGACTCAGGGAGGCTGATGCAGGTCGGCAGCAGTACCCGCAACTGCTTGACTTCCCTCTTTTTCTAGTCTCTTCACCTTCCCTCCCATCTCCCATTTTTACCCATCGCTCAGTGCTGAAAAGAAACGAATATAACCAGAGCACCTGGGGGGATGACAGGACCTATCCCAAAGGGCTTTTGAGGTGATCCGGGAGGGTGCCAGCAGTGAGAGAGCAGGCTTCCAGGAAGGAAGAGGTGGGTGACCAGCCTAATAATAATCATGATGCTTCTTATTAAGCACTTAATGTGTGCCAAACACTGTGCTGAGAGCTGGGTTAGATATAAGATGACTAGATCGGATACAGTCTCTGTCTTACCTGCTTGTCTTGGGCTACTGAGTCATTTCTGACCCATAGCAACAGCACGGACACCTATCTCCCAGAACGCTCCGCTCTCCATCTGCAATCATTCTGGTAGTGGATCCATAGAGTTTTCTTGGTAAAAATATGGAAGTGGTTTACCATTGCCTCCTTCCGCTCGGTAAACTTGAGTCTCTGCCCTTCACTCTCTCCCATTCCCCTGCTACAGCATGGGTGAGTTTTGACTTGTAGCAGATTGCCTTCCACTTGCTAACCACTGACCAAGCTAGGAATGGAATGGGTATGCCTCTGCTTGACTCTCCCTCCCATAGCTGAGACTGGTAGAGTACTGGAAACCCTCCAGGTGTGACCCTGAGTGGGGCTAACCTACCTAGGGGCTACAAATCTAAGAGGGAGGGTGAACAGATAGCTATTTCATCCCCATTTGTGTGGATAAGAAAATTGATGCACAGAGAAGTTAAGTGAATGACTGGCCCAAGGTCACAGAACAGGCCTAGATCCTAGATAGCCCTAGGCTCTATGTTTGATTTATTTATTCAATTGTAGTCACTGAGCACTTACTGTGTGCCAACACTGTACTGATTGCTTTGGAGACTACAATAAAACAACAGACAAATTCCCTGACCACAATGAGCTCACAGTCTGAGGCCATACTGAGCCACTGGTGTGCAGCTTGGGCCTTAAGACAGACCTGTTAACTAAAGACAGTGGAGACAAAGATGACCTGCTCTCTCCCTGCCACCCCAGCACTTTTTCTTATACTGGAGCAGTGTTCAGGCAGGTTCTTTCTAACTTACAGCACCATCTGTGGCTCAGGTTCCTCTTTTCTAGAGGTGAATCCAATGGGAGCTAAAGAGTGGGAGCCCTAGTTCTGGAGACAGGAGTTTGGGCTCTGGGAAAATGATCAATTAATCAGTCACTGGTATTTGAGTGCTTACTGTGAGCAAAGCACTTGTTCCCTGCCAATAAGGAGTTTACAGTTTAGATGGAGACACACGTGAATATAAAGAAATTACAGATATGTACATAAGTACTGTGGGGCTGAGGCTGGAGGGAATAGCAATTCATCGCATAGTGGTCCCACAGGAATCCAATAAAGATGGATTTCCAATAATAATAATGCTGGTATTTGTTAAATGTTTATTGCGTGCCAAGCACTGTACTAAATTCTGGGGTAGGTAGATACAAGGTAAGAGGTCCCACATGAATCTTACAGTCTAGGTAGGAGGGAGAACAGGTATTGAACCCCCATTTTACAGATGGAATTAAGGAACAGAGAAGTGAAACGACTTGACCAAGATCACACAGAAGGTAAGTAGTGGAGCAGGGATTAGAACCCAGGTCATCTGACTCCAAGATCTGGCTCTTTCCACTAGACCACGTTGCTTCTCTAGTTTAGGTCTTCCGTGACCCTTCCCTGCCAAAGCTCCAACTGGTCCACTCCCCCTGTTCCCCTTCTCCTCTCTGACTGTCCCCAATATTTGAGGAGCTTGTTGGCTGGCTTCAACCCATTCAGTCCTCACACTTGAAGGCTGCAGCACTAGGGTTCCTAGCCATTCCTGATTCCGACCTGGTGATTCCAACAAGCATTCAGTGACCACCCCGACCCCTACATTGGCTGTCATCCTTCAATCTGCTAGAGATGGGCAAAATTTCACCTGGAAGGAGGTGGTAGGGGAGCAGATTGGCCTCAGTGCTGATCTGAGTTGGAGATCTGTGTTAGCAATATGTCTGATTACAGTGATGTGACCTTGTCCTGCAGTGCTGTCATTGTTTTCTAGCTGACCCATTGAGGCCTATAGAGAAGGTGGAGTCCTGGATTGCCTGCCTCCATTACCACTTAAACATTTTGTAACGAAATGGTGGGTGTGTGGGCAGGTGTTGTAATAGGGGAATGCTAAGTGCCTGGGAGTCGGGGATTTGGGTTCTAATCCCAGCTCCACAACTTGCCTGCTGTGTGACCTTAGGCAAGTTACTTAACTTTTCTTTGCCTCAGTTTACTTAGCTGTAAATGGAGATTAAGTACCTGATCTCCTTTCCTCTTAGACTGTGAGACCTAAGTGGGACAGGGATTGTGTCAAACCTGATTATCTTGTACCTACCCCAGTGCTAGCACAGTGTCTGGGACATACTTAAATATTTAAATACTTCAAGAATTGTTAATGGGTTTGACAAGGAGCAAAGTTGCAGGCCAGTAGCCCTCCATTTGGGGTCAGGGAATGTGTCTACCAACTCCATTGTATTGTGCTCTCCTAAGTGCCTAATACAGTGCTCTGCATGCAGTAAGCACTCAAATAGCACTGATGTTGGTTCTGTGGGAGTTAGCAGTATAAAATTCTCTGGAGCTGGGGATCTTTCTGAGCCACAAACTGATGGATGGTGACAACCACCCCCCCTACCCCAACCTGCCCCAACTTGTTTCCACCTGCCTCTCAGATTCAAGCTTTGCTTTATGGGCAAAAGGCAGAAGGAGGGACACAGGAATGGGGCGTGACTGTACTTCAGAGCTAAATCTGTGTTTAAAATTTGCAGAAACAGAACAAGAGGCAATGCAATGGGACTCTGAAATCCCTTGGATTGGGATGGATGGACTGTCCCAATCCATCAGTAGTATCGAGTAATTACTGTGTGCAGAACATTGAAGTGCTTGGGAGAGCACAAAAGACACAATCCCCACCTACAAGAAGTTTATGATTTAGAGCATTTTGGAGTTGAGCAACTGAATTTGGAATTTTTCAGGCATTGGGGCATTGTCTATTGAATGATGACACCCTAAATACTGAGTGGATATTTCAGAAAAGTCTTGGGAGGGATTTTCTTCTGGGTTAAAAGGAACTTTCTTTTATTAGGTTCTTTGTTTTAAAAGTGTGAGTGGTTGGTCTGACCAGACCTGTTGGGTCTTGACTTACAAACTACAGCTTTAGCCCCTACAGGAATAACTTCCTCTTCTCTACTACGCAGTGGGGAAAATTGCCCATTGTCATTCTCCTGAGGACCTTCCTTAGCTCCTCCATTCAGTGAGGTGACCTGGACTGCACTACTTGGAAAGTCACATGACGAGCAGTTCAGAAACAGGCACCTACCTGCATCTTTTTACTTTCCCGTCCTTGAGATAGTCTTGCATTCCTTGGAAAGCCAGGAGCCCTGTGCTTAGCTAAATTTGGGTTGGGCAAGGTGGGCATGTCTTCCCTATTTGCCAAGTGATAGTGCCCCACTCATCTGCTGATCTAGGAAAGATATATCAGCACATATGAAAGGGTGCCCCTTTTTTGTTCAAATCCTAGTGAGGAAGAGAGATGAGAACTTAAGAAGGGTCAGATATGTAGGGAAAGAAGGGAAAAGGGTATAGAAAAATGGAGAGAAATTCATTCATTTAATCAGTTATTGAGCACTTACTGTGTGCAGAGCACTGTACTAAGTGCTTGGGAAAGTACAATATAGCAGTAAACAGATACATTCCCTTCCCACAATGAGATTACAGTCAAGAGGGAAATAGAATCCAAATCTGGAAACTTTCAACCTTGGATATTGTCACCCATCGTCTGGGGATGGGTTTGTTCAGCAATCGGCTTGGAGAGGGAGAGGGGATGGAAAGCCTGAGTTTTACATAAAATTTATTCCGTGAGGTGAATTGAATTATTTAATTGTTCAGGCGCAATGGATTGAACTTCCCTTTTGGGAGGAATGTAATCAATTAGCAATATTAGAACTTCCCTATTGGGAGGAATGCAATCATATGTTAATCGTGCATGGGTGAGGTGGCTAGCTCTCACCCATGTGCACTTCCCACTCGGGATGAATCCACTTACTTTCCCACATGGGAGGAATTCATTACATTACCCTCGCACGTGGTGGGCAGCTAGCTCTCACCATGTGCTCTCCCTACATGGGAGGAATCTGCTTATGTTCTCCATCTGCAGTGGGGCACCTAGCTCCCACCCACGAATGTTCAGCGAGACACTCACCCGTCGCGCGGCCCTTTCCTCAGTGTGTTGGCTCTCATTGCAGAGCGGGCATCTGGCCTTCTGGGCAAAGAAAGACATGAGGACCGCTGCTGCAGCTGCTTCTCCTGCTGCTGCATGTCTTGGTGTTCTGGCCCCAGAAGGTGAGAGGCGACAGGTATTTATCACCTATGCTCCTATGCCATTCCAGCTCCTGGCCTCAGTTTATCCAATCTCTGCCCTCCCCCTTCCTCCATACCTAATTTAATTGGGATGGGGGTGAGGCACACCTTCTGTATTCCCGGCTTGGGCTGTCAATCTAGCAGTTTTGGTTGTGGGGGCAATATCCCACCCTCGCTTCCAAGTTCCGCCTGCTGGCTCAGGTGGTCACAAGATAGCATTTGACTTTGAGATGGTTGGTACCCCAGAGTCACCTTGGGACAAATCAATCAATCAATCGTATTTATTGAGTGCTTACTGTGTGCAGAGCACTGTACTAAGAGCTTGGGAAGTACAAGTTGGCAACATATAGAGACGGTCCCTACCCAACAGTGGGCTCACAGTCTAGAAGGGGGAGACAGAGAACAAAACCAAACATATTAACAAAATAAAATAAATAGAATAGATATGAACAAGTAAAATAAATAGAGTAATAAATATGTACAAACATATATACAGGTGCTGTGGGGAAGGGAAGGAGGTAAGACGGTGTTGATGGAGAGGGGGACGAGGGGGAGAGGAAGGAGGGGTCTCAGTCTGGGAAGGCCTCCTGGAGGAGGTGAGCTCTGGTCCAGGTCCAGATATACACACCGGGGAATTTCTCTAGTTCAAAATGTACACAATCTATTTCTAAGGTTGTCTGTGGCTTCTTGCCCCAAAAGTATCTGGAAGGATGAACCCCGCTTTCTTCCCCAGTTCCATTCTCATTACACAAGGGGGTTGTGGGGACTTCTGAATCCTACTCCCTCCAACTTAGACAGTGATCCCTGTGTGAAACAGAGACTGTTTGAACTGATTCTCTTGTACCTACCTTAGAACAATGCTTGGCACATAGTATTTAGTATCATTATTATTATGATTAATAAAAGAGGCTCAACAAAGCAGCCTACCTGGAGACAACTCAAAGGCCTTCTAATGGAGGCCAGAATTGCCTACCACGGGAGGAGAAAAAAGAGGTGAGCAGGTGGAAACTTTGGCTGACCATTACAGTAAGAAAGGCTATCCAAGGCAAGCTACAGTCATTTATACAGTGGGAAGTTCACCTAAGCAAGGGCAAGAAACAGTCCATCGAGAAATAAAATGGGTACAAAAGAAGTTTGAAGAGGGTCCAGTGGAGTTGGCATTGCAATCTACCAAAGGTTATTCCAATGTACCAGAAGCAGGAAGCCAGCTAGGATATCATGGAGGCCTTTTGATCTAGATGGGAAGGAAAAAGTCAGGAGGCTCACTGAATTCCAAAGAAATGTCTTGGCATAGGTTCCAGCCAGCAGGAGCTGGGGTTTGGCAAAGGTTAAATGTGTGTAGGTTTAGATATGTGAGGTTTGTGGAGTGAAAAGGGTAAATGGGTAGGTTTGAGTATTAGCCAGCAAGGCACACAGGAAATAATCAGAAGAGGTGACATCCCTTTGTTCATGAAAACTTCCTTGCACATATGGTAAAATCTGACAATTAATCACTGCTAATGCAGTAATTAATATGAGCACAGCTGTTTGGACATTGAATAGCCAATTAAGTCTTTTGTATTTCATTCTTTTCTTGGTTCTCCTCAATCTTCACCACCTTTCCAAGAATTACAGATACAGGATGTCTGTACTTAAAACTCTTTTGTGTTCTTTCTTGGATTTCCTAGAGGTCAACTCCGGCTGGGTTTGGGGTTTTGCTCAAACTCTGTTGGACCAGGACAATCTTTCACTTAGAGAATCATTCAGGGAAGAAGTTAAAATAGTGTACTGCATAGAGGAGGTAGTTGAAACCCCTATGAATAGAGCAGTCATTATTGTTATCCTTCCTCCACTTCATCTGAGTGATGGTCTCAGCCCAGTAAATCACCTCCCACTAGCTGGGCCGGTATGAATAGATGAGTTCACCGTGAAGACGGGTAGAAAGTGCGAAGAATAGAGCCTCTCTTCTCAAATGAAAGATGAGGAGGGGAAGTTCCATCAGAGAGGAGATTTATGTGGGGAAAAAGTGGAACTTTGGGTTTTGTAGGGAACATGATTGGCCATAGAATGGTGGGGTAGGTTAGAGCCTGGGCCATGTGTTTGACAGAATGTTTACCTTCCATCTGGAGAAGCAACATGGCTCAGTAGAAAGAGCACGGGCTTGGGAGTCATGGGTTCAAATCCTGGCTCTGCTGCTTGTCAGCTGTGTGACTTTGGGCAAGTCACTTCACTTCTCTGGGCCTCAGTTACCTCATCAGTAAAATGGTGATTAAGACTGTGAGCCCCACGAGGGACAACTGATCACCTTGTACCCTCCCCAGCACTTAGAACAGCACTTTGCACATAGAAGTGCTTAATAAATGCTATTGTTATTATTATCATTATTATTATTTGGGGAAGGACAGGTTTTCCGGTTCAGGGTATTGACCTCACTAGGGAGGGTGAGTTACCGAGACATTGTCAGGACTAAAGGGACCACAGAGAAAGGACTGGCAGCATGAGGGGAGGAAAAGAAAATCCTCAGAGGGAAGAATGGAGTGAGTGTGGCCCAGTGGATAGAGCATGGGCCTCGTAGTTAGAAGGACCTGGGTTCTAATCTTGATTCCGCTACTTGTCTGTTGTGTGACCTTGGGCAAGTTACTTTAGTTCTCTGTGACTCAGTTCCCTCATCTGTAAAATGGGGACTAAGACTGTGAACGCTCTGTGGGAGAGGGATTCTGTCCAACCTGATTATTTTGTACCTACCCCAGTGCTTAGAAAAGTATCTGGAACATTGTAACTGATCAAGAAATAGCACAATTATTATTAGTATTAGTATTACATGGGATTTCAAGCACCTCATTCACTGACTTACACCCTCATTTCATAGGCTAGTTCCAGATTCTGAAACTGTCCCCGGCAGTGTGTCTTCATTCATGCACCCAAGCTCATTCCCACCACATGTCTCCCCTAGAGCCATTGGTACTCCCAGCTGGGGTTCCTGGAAACTCGCAGAATTCCTCTCTCCTCTCCATCCATTCTGAGGCTTCAGGCTGGCTTAGAGTGTGCCTGCCTCCAGATTCAGATTGTAAACTCCTTGAGGGCAGGGATCGTATGCTTTTGTTTTTGTGGTGCTCTCCCAAGTGACTGGTAAAATTATATGCACTCAAAAACACCTCTGATTTAGGAGCAAAAGGGAATGGGGAAATCCGGCTGTAGCCTTTTTTTGTTTTTTTTTTCCTCCTCAAGGCAGCAAACTGGCTTGTTGGTTGCCTTTCTGGTCACCAGGTTGTAGTTTGCGAGAACACGAATAGAGGAACTGAATAAACAGAGCCAGTCTTAGAGGAGGGTAAAATGGGTGGGCATCTGGGGCACCCAAATTTTAGGGACCTCTCTGATCCCCAATTCCTTCTTGTGAACAACAGAGCCCCTTGCCTGTCTGTTGTGCCTTTGATGTCACTGATTGGTGGCCATGGGCCAACTGGCATTTTCTGAACCAGAATGGGGATTGTAATTTAAAAGTGTTAGGAGTCAGACAACCACCAAGCCAGCCTCCTGATTCAGATGGATGGAGGTGGCTGGTCAGACTTCGTCTATCCTATTTGGAATAATAATAATAATAATAATAATTGTGTTATTTGTTAAGTGCTTACTATGTGCCAAGCACTCTGGGGTAGATGCAAGGTAATCGGTATATACACAGTCCTTGTCCCTCAGGGGGCTCACATTCTTGATCCCCATTTTACAGATGAGGTAACTGAGGCACAGAGAAGTTACTGACTTGCCCAAGGTCACGCAGCAGACATGTGGCAGGGCAGGAATTAGAACCCACGACCTCTGACTCTCAGGCCTGAGCTCTTTCCATTAGGTCATGCTCGGCCAGTCCCACCTTGAACTCATGGCTCCAATCTGACGGCCCCTCGGGCAGACTCACCACAGCCCCCTGGACTCACCTAGTGATGCTTTCCTCTTTGATTAGCCCAGAATTCTTAAGAAAAACGCGTGGTGGTGACCCTGAGGGCAATATTTGGACTGGTTTCTACACTGCAACTCTTACCCTTGTCTGGAGAATACTAGAGATGCTGCGAAGGTAGAATTAACAGAATTTCGTAACAGGTTGAATGAGAGGTTCTGGGCGGGTTGAGGATTTTGTTACAACTTGAAACTCCAAGAGAGGCTTTTAGATCTAAGAGAATTTTTGAAAGTACAGGAAACAATTGTGGTGGTTTCTCAATTTCTGTGCATTCTTCTACCTCCAACATGGATTACTAATGTAACATTCGTACTTCTGTGTAGGTTTAACCTTGACACGTTAACACTATGTCCTTGTCTGTGTATAGTTCCGTTTTGTACAACACTTTGGAGGTGGAAGAGAAGAGGTTGGCAAAGGTTAAGGTGTGTTGGGCTGAAAAGAGAAAGGGCGCTTGAAGGATTTAGTTAAAGAAGTGAGACTTGGTGTGGAGATTTCAGAATTAAAGGGAAGTCATTGAACCAACAGGTCAGGGAAATGGTTGACTGTAGCAAACTTGATACATTTAGAAAGAGAGCTGAGTGGATGACAATGAAGCCAAAGGCTGTCTCTTTGAAGTTAAACACAATATTTACCAAACAACAAAGCCCCCTTCTTTTCTGTTGCCCATCTAATAGTTGACAGTTCTTTACTGAAAGGCACTACAAGATGGTTGATCAGGTTTCCAGCATAATTTATACCCATTAAAACATTTTTACTGCGCTTTAATCATTTAATAATAATAATAATAATGGCATCTATTAAGTGTTTACAATGAGCAAAGCACTGTTCTAAGCACTGGGGAGGTTACAAGGTGATCAGGTTGTCCCACGAGGGGCTAACAGTCTTAATCCCCATTTACAGATGAGGTAACTGAGAAGTTAAGTGACTTGCCCAAAGTCACACAGCTGACAATTGGCGGAGCCGGGATTTGAACCCATGACCTCTGACTCCAAAGCCCATGCTCTTTTCCACTGAGTTACGCTGCTTCTCGTGGCTCATTTGTCACAACTAACTGACACAGTCAATCAAGTTTCAGTTTACCAGAGAAGTGAAGGTACAGAGCATTTCGAATGATTGGTCATGAGTCTTCCAGGAACTCAGCCACTCCCCCTCCAATTAGAATTTGTGATCCCTGGACTTCATAGTCCCTCTTGGATTGTCGTCTCTGGCTTTTAAATCAATGGAGAGCACAAGTGGAAATAACTGCTGTTATCACGGTGAAAAATAAATGCACCATGAGGATATTTCAGAATTGAATTGGGAAAACCATACTGTACACTCTCAATTACCTAAGTGCAGTTTGTAGTGTGGACAGCTGTGTGTCCTACCCCTGGTGTGACTCAAACCCACTGCCCCAGCAGCTAGTCTGGAATCTCTTGGCTTGGGCAGAGCCACTTGGACAACAGATGCGGTGTTGATGAGATGTTAGGCTGGGTAATAGATAATATACTGAATATGACTGTGAACTTGTTATGGGCAGGGAATGTGTCTTTCAATTCTGCTCTTTTGTACTCTCCCAAGCACTTAGTGCAGTGCTCTGCACATAGTAACTACTCAAATACTTTTGATAGTGCTGCTCCACTTCAGTAAGTCAATCCATTCAGTGGTATTTCTTGAGAGTGCCTTTTTGCAGAGCAGTCTACTAAGCACTTGGGCAGGGGATGTCTGTTTACTGTTGTATTATACTCTCCCAAGCACTTAGTATAGTGTTCTGTACACAGTAAGTGCTCAATAAATACAATTGAATATGCAGACGTGATCTCTAGCCTGAAGGAGTTTGCAGTCTAGAGAGGAAGACTGACATTAAAATAAATTACACTTAGGAGATACACAGAGTACAAGGGTGTAAATGCTATTGGAGGTGGGGTGAGCATCAAAATGCTTAAGGGATACAGACCCAAGAGGATGGGCAACGCAGACGAGGCATCTGGCCTAGGTACCATCTGAATTAGTCGACTTGGCTAGCCTTTCATGCTGGCACTAATCTCTCTGTTGGGAGGCTTTGGCTTCACTGATTCTGGAAGTGGAGTACTTCTGCCTTTCACATAATAATAACAATAATAATGATGATGGCATTTGTTAAGCACTCACTAGGTGCAAAGCACTGTTCTAAGCCCTGGGGTAATACAAGGGGATCAGGTTGCCCCACGTGGAGCTCACAATCTTAATCCCCATTTTACAGATGAGGTAACTGCAGCTCAGAGAAGTTAAGTGAGTTGCCCAAGGTCACACAGCAGACAGGTGGAGGAGCTGGGATTAGAACCCATGACCTTTGACTCCCAAGCCCGGGCTCTTTCCACTGAGCCATGCTAACATGATACAGGCAGGGGGGGCGAGGTCTCCTGTGTGCATGCTTGCCCACTTGCCTGCGCAGTAGCTCATTGTGGGCAGGAAATGTGTTTGTTATTATGCTATATTTTACTCTCCCAAGCACTTAAAGTCCTCTGCGCACAGAAATTGCTCAATAAATGCAACTGACTGTAAATGAGACTAGCTGCTGTCATGCATCATTCATTCTTTCATTCATTCATCTATTGAGCACTTACTGTATGCACCACACTGTACTAAGAGCTTGGGAAAGTACGATATAAATACAAGCAGACACATTCCCAGCCCACAGTGAGCTTACAGTCTAGAAGGGGAGACAGAAAATTAATATAAATAAATCACAGATATGTACATAAATGCTGTGGGGCTGGGAGGGGGGAATTAATAAAGGAAGCAAGTCAGGGTGATGCAGAAGGGAATGGGAAAAGAGGAATGGAGGGCTTAGAGAAAGCCTCTTGGAGGAGATGTGCTTTCAATAAGGCTTTGAAGCTGGGATAGTAAATGTCTGTCAGATTTGAGGAAGGAGGGCATTCCAGGCCAGAGGCAAAATGTGGGCAAGGGGTCAGATATGACCTTTCTCCCCGCTTGTGCTGGACTGAATGCAAGTTGTCTGCTACATTGTTATACTCGCCTGAGTGCTTAATACAGTGCTCTGCACACAGTAAGCACTCAAATATGATTGACTGACTGACACGCTGGGCAAGAAACGAGATCTCTCTGTTTCCCATCCTGGTCTCCTGGGCCAAGTTGATAACACAACTGGGCTGTTGGCTGTTCCTGTTAGGTAAGAAGTGAATTCACTTGGAAATACAAATGCAGTTTTAAACTGGAGCAAACAGGAGAGCAATAAGAAGAGCAGGTCATGTATTTTTACATGATATGTAGGAGAGTAACGAGGTTCAACGTGGGTTGGCTTATTGAAACATGAGTCTGAGTAGCCTAGGAGGCAAGTTTAGCCAGAATTGAGGGCAACAAGAATAGCTACCTGGAGGATTTTTATGTCTTCAACTATTCTGTCCACTTGGCATTTGGACCCCTCTAGAGGCAGGTTGGTCTGTTAACCTTTTGGGCCTGGGGAAATGGGGGTGTTGGAAAGGCCAATTTTTGTTCTTGATCCAGACAGGGATACTCATAGACCAAGAAATGCCTCTCCAAGGCTCTGGAGGACCCCATTTTTGTTAGAATTCCAAAAAACTTGCTAACAAGAAATGTTTATTCTGTAGGTGGCTAGATGGTGAGAAGGAGCATGATGTAGTAGGAGCATGACGTAGTTGATAGAGCGCGGGCCTGAAAGTCAGAAGGTCATGGGTTCTAATTTCGGCTCTGCCACTTGTTTACCGTGTGACCTTAGGCAAGTCACTTCACTTCTCTGGGCCTCAGTTACTTCATCTGTAAAATGGGGATTGAGACTGTAAGCCCACTGTTGGGTAGGGACTGTCTCTATATGTTGCCAATTTGTACTTCCCAAGTGCTTAGTACAGTGCTCTGCACACAGTAAGCGCTCAATAAATACGATTGATGATGATGATGTTGTGGGACAGGGTCTATACCCAACCCAATTTGCTTGTATCTACCCCAGTACATAGTATAGTACCTGGCTCATAGTTGGTGCTTGGCAAATACCATTATTATTATTATTATTATTATTATTATTATTATTATTAATTTTAAGCAGATTATCCAACCCTGCGTAACTTTCAGTTCAATATGTGGTTTTACATCTAAACAGATTTCCTTTTCTCCCAGCTTGTACTGGACTGAATGCAAGGTGTCTGCTACATTGTTATATTCTCCCAAGTGCTTAATACAGTGCTCTGCACACAATAAGCACTCAAATATGATTGACTGACACGCTGGGCAAGAAAGGAGGTCTCTCTGTTTCCCATCCTGGTCTCCTGGGCCTGGGCCAAGTTGATAACACAACTGGGATGTTGGCTGTTCCTGTTAGGTAAGAAGTGAGTTCACTTGGAAATACAAATGCAGTTTTAAACTGGAGCAAACAGGAGAGCAAAAAGAAGGGCAGGTCATGTATTTTTACATGATATGGTGTGCAATAGGTAGTGGAAAAGACTCAGTAAGAGATGGTTCATAAGCAATTTTCATGTTAGGGCACTAAGAAACAAATAGTGCCCTACGGGGTAGGACCGATAGTCTTTTCAACCCAGGATTTGGTCTCCAATTGTGACATGAAGTATGGAGGAATTGGTGGGGTTGTCTGCATCCCCCAAATACTTTGGTACTCACCCCCACCAATATGTACGTTGCTTTATATTTCATTTTTAGACTGTGAGCCCACTGTTGCGTAGGGACTGTCTCTATATGTTGCCAACTTGTACTTCCCAAGCACTTAGTACAGTGCTCTGCACACAGTAAGCGCTCAATAAATACGATTGACGATGATGATTGCTGCATCCATTCTATAACTCTCATTTTAGTATCTGCTTCCCTTCTACCAGATCGTAAGCTCCTTAAAGTCAGGGAGCATGACTACTAATTGTATTGCTCTCTCCGTTCAACAATAGTCACTCAAGAAATACAGATGATTGGCTAGAGATGTATTTTCTTAAAACTAGGTTTTTCCCCTCTAACTCACTGCCGACTTAGCATCCATCCATCAATCGATCTAAGCTTTTTTTGAGGTGACTAATGTTTTCTACCTACACAACTTCCTGAGGTAGTGAATGCCATATACTTTCTGCATTCTGAGTGAAGTAATTTTTTTCCACCTTAAACTTGATACTTTGAAACTGGAGTGAATGCTGGTGGGTGGGTGGGTGGGTGGGTGGGGGTTAAATGAGCAACCATTATGTGTTTATCTGCCCTGTCTACAACCTTCATGATTTTTGTAGACTTCAATAAATTTTCCACCAAGCCCCTTCTCAGTCTTTGTTTTTCAAGACTGGGGCATCTTAATCTTCTCATGTCATTTGTATTTGGAAGGCGCTCTGCTTTCCTGACTCTTTTGGTTCTTCCCATCAGTCAATCAATCATTTATTGAGTGCTTACTATGTGCAAAGCCCTATACTAAGCACTTGAGCAAGTATAATAGATTTAGTAGACATTTTACCTGTCCACAAGGAGCGTACAGTCTTCTCTCATCTCTGATATGACCTTCTTTGGATGTGGCCTTCTGGACTCCACACAGTGGTCATTCTATGCTTTCTGTGGTGTTTTCGGTCCCTTTCCTGATAATGTCCCAGTTCTAAAATTATTGAACCTGAAGATTCAGCAGAGATGCTAGTGGGCATGTTTACTACTGTGTACTTCTGGTATTAGTTGGGTATGTGTTCAGGCATGTGTGTTATGACTGCTAATAGATGGGAAACTGAATGCAAATGTTTTAAGGAGTAGATGTGCAGAACCTGGAAGAAATAATAAATTAGAAAGTGAAAAGCTTAGAACCTCCTGGGGAAGTACTCTATGAAGTCAAGATGTTGTTGCTTTAAAGTCCTTGCAATTAAGTCCTTGTTGTTTTTGATGTACTTTAAGCTATTACTGAACCCTTTCACACTCTCTTACGGAGTACAGGAATCCACTCTCATTTTTCACTGCCCACAAACATGCCACTTTTTCTCCAAACTGTAAAGAAGTCAGCTATGGGGACTGCTATTGTGTGTGGTGGTGCGATGTTTTGCGATGGTAGCCATCAGGGCCTAGATATTGGTCATGTTGTTCCAATTATTTGCGAGCACAGAAAAGTTGCCAAATGAACATGTAATTGGTTGACCTTGGTGACTATGCTCAGTGACTTTAGATATTTGTGGTAAAGACCTATGTAATAGCCAAGTACAGACAAAGAACAAGCTATAAGCAGTTTGGCATAGCCTCACTATGGATTTAAAAGAAGAAAATCAGTGATTCCTTTAACAAAGGGAGGGAAGAATTTGCTACACTGGCAAGAACTCATTTTTAAGGATTAATAAACTGCTGAGGCCATTCACCCTCCTGGGAAGACAAGAATGTTGTCTTTGCTGCCTTTCTAATGACTTCAAGGTACCATCTCTTCAATAGTAAACACATGTCTACTGGTCAAAAAAAGAACACTCAAACTAATTAGCCAGCATCTCCTCTTAGGAAGTGAAGTGGACAGTGTGCAATTACAAAAAAAGAAAGCTCTTAAATGTCACTTGTAGCTCTCATTTCTCTGTGCAATAATAATAACAATGGTATTAAGCACTTACTATGTGCCACGCACCATACTAAGCGCTGGGGTGGATACAAGTAAATTGGGCTGGACACAGTCCCTTATCACCATTTTAGAGATGAGGTAACTGGGGCCCGGAGAAGTGAAATGACTTTCCCAAGGTCACACAACAAGCAAGTGGGTTAGAACCCTTGACCTCTGTCTCCAAGGCCTATGCTCTATCCACTACACCATGCTGCTTCTTTGTGTAGCTCACTGAAGCAACATTTAAGGGATTTTTGCAACAAAAGAGCGAGCACGCTAAAAACTCAAAAGCATTCCAAAGAGCCCATCAGGTAGAAAAGTTGGTTCATTTAGCTGTTTTTTAAAGACCCAGTTTTTTAGCTTGAGAAATACCTAACTGGAAGTCTCCATTTGGAATCAAATCTCATGTGTCGTGGTTTCTGACTTAATCCTCACACTTGAACGGAGGAATGGAAAATCCACTCTCTGATTTCATTGTGTTGTCCCTGTGCTTAGTTCAGTGCTTGGTGCATGGTATGCTCTTAAGTATCAGAAATGCTATTATTTTATTATTGCTTTATTCCACCCACTGACACCCATTCCCTTCATCTGCACCCTCAGGAAGTGGGCTGAGTGGGCTGCCGCTTATGGGGATTTAGTGCCCTCGTTTAGGTCTTGCTTGGTTTGTTTGTCCCCTAGACTGTAAGCTCCTTGTGGGCAGGGAACATGTCTCTTAACTTCTCACTTGTTTGAGAAATTTTGATTTTAGAAAGTATATAGCTCAGATGTAAAATCCACCATATAGAGAGTGTTTTTTTTTCTTCTAATTCTAAGTCCTGTATCTGAAAATTTGTGATGAAGTTCTGACAATTGGATTTGGACCAGAAGACTTCAAGCTGCAAAGCAGCATGACCCAGTGGATAGAGCATGCGCCTGGGAGTCAGAGGACCTGAGTTCTAATCCTGGATCCACTTTATGTCTGCTGCAGGACCTTAGTCAAGTCACTTAACTTCTTTCTCTGTGCCTCAGTTGCCTCATCTGTAAAATGGGGATTAAGAATGTGATCCCTATTTGAGTCCCACATAGCATGCACTGTGCCCAACCTGATTATCCTGTATCTACCCCAGCGCTTAGTACAGTGCTTGGCACATAGTTTAAGAATCACTTAAACAAAACTCCCCCGCCCCCAAAATCCCATGTGATCCAGCAGCCTGTATTACAGAGGGGATCACAAAATTGTCATAATACTTTAAGAGCCTTTCCTCTACCCAAGACCTTAATAATGGCCCTTTATGACATGATGCGCAATAAAGTCTGTGACATCACAATGGAGGCCAGTGCATAATGTCACAAAGGACCTTCATTGAGCTCTGAAATAAAAAAAAGCATAAATTCAGAAGCCCAGCTGGGGTTCCTGAGAGGCTGTTGGTACTATATATTAGTAATGGTTTGTGAGTATATTGCAGCCTGTGTAGGCTTTTGGCCTTTGTTTAGCTTTTCCCACTCTGTCCCTTTGAATTAAACTAAACTTCTTTGTCTAAATTCTGACTGCTTAGGACCTGTCTCGAGTAGGGGTCTGCACCTAGAGAGGCATGTGACATCACATGCCTTATAGCACTTTTGTCCATATCCATAATTTATTTTAATCTGTTGTATTTTTTGAGGATTTACCGTGTACAGAGCACTGTACTATACTTGGAAGAATACACTATCTCACAGTTAGTGAACACATTTCCTGCTTACAGTGAACTAGTGATTGCCTTCCCCTATAGACTGTGAGCTCCTTATGGGCAGGGAATGTGACTACCAGCTCGGTTATACTGTACTGTCCCCAGCACTTAGTGCAGTGCTCTGTCCATAGTAAGTGCTCCATAAAGTCCATTGATTGACTTAGACCAGGACTGCAGGGTAATGCTTTGATTCCCTACACACCAATTTGCAGACGTCCATCTGGATCTACCCAAACTGGAGTGTTTTTTGAAGGGAGGAGGACCCCTGATTCCCATACTTGCATGCTTGCCCCCTATAAACCTGGGAGCCAGTTCTAAGCAAGGGCCTCAGAGGCAGCAGCCATGGTGAATGGAGGGTAGCTAATATTGAAAACAAAAATACTGAGTGTAATGGTGTCTCATGTCTTATCTGTATTGGAGGAAGTCCAGGCCAGGTAAAAACTGTACTGTATGGTGCAAAACTGAATGACTGCCCCAATCCCTACAACCAAGTCTAGAGCTGACTAGATGTAAACTCACTGAAGGCAGTGAACTCTTTTGTATTGTACTACCCCAAGTGCTTTGTACAGTGCTCTGCACACAGGAAGTACCCAATCAAAACCAATGATTGGTTACACAATCCCTCAACAACCTTTCCTGACAAACCTCTCTTCTCCCCCGGCTCCACTATTCTCCCTCTGTACTGCATTCTTTATGCACTTAAGTCTATTCCCCCTGACACTTTTTTTAATGGTATTCAAGGGTTTACTACATGACAGGCTTATCAGGTTGGACACAGTTCAGGTCCCACATTGGGCTCAGTCTTAATCCTCATTTTACAGATGAGGAAACTGAGGCACGGAGAAGTGAAATGATTTGCCCAGGATCACAAAGCAGACAAGTGACAGAACTGGGATTAGAACCCAAGTTCTCCTGACTCTTAGGCCCATGCCGTAGCCACTAGACCATACTGCTTTTCTACTTGCCCCATCCCCTCAGCACTTATACTCTGCTTTCCCCATCTTAAATTTTTTTAATGTCTGTCTCCCCCACTAGATTGTAAGCTCTTTGAGGGCAGATATGGTGCCCAACGATTCTAATATACTCTTCCAAGTGCTTAGCAAAGTGCTTTGTATACAATAATAATTATGGTATTTAAGTGCTTACTCTATGGCAAGAACTATTCTAAGTGCCGGGTAGATACAAGGTAATCAGGTTGGACACAGTCCCTGTCCCATATTCACTCATTCATTCAACTGTATTTATTGAGCACTTACTGTGTGCAGAGCACTGTACTAAGCACTTGGGAGAGTACAATACAATAATAAACAAACACTTTCCCTGTCTACAATGAGCTCAATAAATATTAATGATTGATAGTCTCAAGCCCTACTGAGCTCACCTCCTCCAGAAGGCCTTCCCCTCCTTCCTTTCCCCCTCCTCCCCCTCCACATCCCCCCACCATACCTCCTTCCCCTCCCCGCAGCACCTGTATATAAGTATATATGTTTGTATGTATTTATTACTCTTTTTATTTTATTTGTAGATATTTATTCTATTTATTTTATTTTGTTAATGTGTTTTGTTTTGTTCTCTGTCTCCCCTTTCTAGACTGTGAGCCCACTGTTGGGTAGGGACTGTCTCTATATGTTGCCAACTTGTACTTCCCAAGTGCTTAGTACAGTGCTCTGCACACAGTAAGCGCTCAATAAATACGATTGATTGAATGAATGAATGAATGAGCTTACAGTCTCACAGTCTTAGTTCCCATTTTACAGATGAGGTAACTGAGACACTGATTAGAAAAAGCACGGGCTTTGGAGTCAGAGGTCAGGGGTTCAAGTCCCTGCTCCGCCAACTGCCAGCTGGGTGACTTTGGGCAAGTCACTTAACTTCTCTGTGCCTCAGTTACCTCATCTGTAAAATGGGGATTAAGACTGTGAGTCCCCCATGGGACAACCTGATCACCTTGTAACCTCCCCAGCACTTAGAACAGCGCTTTGCACTTAGTAAGCGCTTAATAAATGCCATCATTATTAAGTCTATATGTATATATGTTTGTTATATGTATATATGTTTGTACATATTTATTACTCTATTTTACTTGTACATATCTATTCTATTTATTTTATTTTGTTAGTATATTTGGTTTTGTTCTCTGTCTCCCCCTTTTAGACTGTGAGCCCACTGTTGGGTAGGGACTGTCTCTATATGTTGCCAAATTGTACTTCCCAAGCGCTTAGTACAGTGCTCTGCACACAGTAAGCGCTCAATAAATACGATTGATGATGATGATGAAGTCACTTGGTCACACAGCACACAAGTGACAGAGCCAGGATTAGAATCTACATCCTCCGACTCCCAAGTCCATGTTTTCGCCACTGAGCCATACTGCTTCTCTATAAACTGTTCAGTAAATGCCACAGGTTGATTAAGACACCATGTGCTTTTTCTCAAATCCCATGCCTTGTAACCTTGATGCATCAACTCCTATTAAGTGTGTGTGTGTGTGTGTGTGTGTGTGTGTGTGTATGCGCACACACGTTTGAGGGTGGGGAATCCAGCCTGGGTGACCCATGTGGACTCTTAGTGGCTCTCTGCCTGAAAGAGGACAGCGTCTTGAGGGGAATTAACTCCTTCTGCCTAAAACGCCAGAAAAAACGTTACCCCACAGCTCTAAAACTCCTCCATTTGGGGCTTCGATTCTTTAAACTTTCTGCAGCCTATACGCCAGAGACATTGGCAGGCTGATTGTTGTCAAGCTGGTAGTCTGAGGAATAAACATAAAGCCTTCATTCTACCCTAAACATCTCTAAAAGTGAAGCCTAAACTGCCTGGTGATGGCAGCCATTCCTCTGACGTTTGGCAGCACCTTTGCAGAGTGGCTCTTCAAATGTCTTCCTTGATGGAAAAAGGCAACTGCACATTTGACCTGGTAAGGAGGGATTTGCTCTCCTCCTCCTTTTCCTAATGCTCTGCCCTGTTAGGTCTTTGAGGCTGTGGCAGGGGTGGGAACATCCTTTCTGCTTATTTTCAGGCTCAATTTTTCCTTGCTTTTTTTTTTTTTTTTTATTAAATCCGACCTCAACTTGAGCTCATTTAAATTGTTGTCATATGAGTAAATCCTTTTGGCTTTTACATATTTTATGGCTTGGAATGACTTTAACAGTACACAACAATATTACCTCACCCTCTTCCCTGACTCTGAAGCCCACAACCTTTGTGGTATTCACCTCTCCTCACTGACTTTCAGTTCTTGAATTCAGTTGACTGCCAAATTTACCAGTTCTTTCTCCACATTTTCTGTACTCTGTATCCTTTTCCCCCAAGTAGCCACCACTCTGGCTCAACTTCTCATAGTTGTAGAAATAGCATTCAAGTACTTACTGCATGCCGAGTATTTTACTAAGCCTTGGGGAAGAATACACATTAAGGAATTAGACATAATCCCTGTCCCTGGGGGAGCTCACAAAGCTAAAATAAAAAAGGGGGATTGGCAACAGACTCATAAGCACTTTGTGTCCCTTATTGTATTATACTTAATTTCATCCTCCTCATTGCCTTTAGCCTCTCTCCACCTCCATAATAATAATTATTTACAATCATAGTAATAAATGTGACATCTGTCAAGTGCTTACAATGTGCCGGGCACTGTACTAAGCGCTGGGGTAGATAACAAGATAATTGAGTTGGGCACAGTCCCTGTCCCACATAGGGCTCCCGGTCTTAATCCCCATTTTACAGATGAGGTAACTGAGGCACCGAGAAGTAAGTGATGGGCCTGAGGTTACTCAGCAAATGTAGCGGAGCTAGGATTAGAACCCAGGTCCTTCCGACTCCTAGCCAGGACTCTATCCACTAGGCCATACTGCTTCTCCATCTAATACTACCTGCTGCTGCCCGAATCCTCTTCCGAGAGTATTTTTTTCACTCCTCAAAAAAACCAATGCCTATCTATTTCCCTCTTCATCAGGCAAAAACTTCTCCGATTTGGATCCAAAGCTTTTTATATTAGATCTACTCAGGTTACATATTTTAGTTTGCTTCACCAGTTCCCAAAAGTTAACCTCATTTTTGAGTCCCCAGCCTCTTACCCTTCATTTACACCACTCACGCAGCCTAGAGCTCCTTTCCCTGCCAAATACCATGCTATAGTTCTCCCCATGTTCAAAGACCTTCTAAATTATTACTACTCCTAATGGTAGTAGTAGTAGTAAGAGTAATATTATTAAGCACTTAAGCACTTACTGGGAAAGAATACATGGGTGGGAATTAGACTTGGTCTCTGACCTTAAGGGGGCTCACAATCTAAAAAATACGGCAGGAGAGGGAAATGTTTGCAGAGACATAAGGAGAGAGGGAACAAAATACTAAGACAACATTGTAAATGTGGACAATACATGAGCAGCATGGTCTAGAGGATAAACTTTGGGTCTGAGAGTCAGAGGATCGAGATTCTAATCCTGCCTCCACCATTTGCCTGATGTGGACCTTGGGCCAGTCATTTAACTTTTCTGTGCCTCAGTTGCCTTCTCTGTGAAATTGGGGTTCAATACCTTGTCTACTTCAACTGTCTGTCCCATTTGGGTCAGGGGCTGTGTCTAACCTGACTATGTTGTATCTACCCCAGTGCTTAGTATGGTGCTTGGCATACATTAAGCATTTAACAAAGATCATCATCATCATTATTATTATTATTACAATTGTCTTGTGGCCAGAGGAGCAAAATTTCAGTCCCCTTACAGTTCAGCATTCACAGTCGCAACTGCCACCACAATGACCATTAGAGAAGCAGGAGCCATCACCTCTCTGAGGCTTTGTGGAGCCGGGAACAGGCTGTGGCTGCTTTTCTCTGTCCCACTGGGGTGGTTGAAGAAGAGGTCAGGATGGAGGTTCCCCAGTGATGGAGAGGAGAGCCAGCGCGGGAACCTGAAGGGGCAGAGCGATTGATGGTGAAGTAGGGGAAGAAGCTGAGGGGCCTGATCATCATGGTGGGAAGCTCAGATTTCTGGTGGAGGGAAAAGTCTGGAGAGCCCTCTGCAGCAGCTTAGATCCTCACAGCCTGCAGTACCAGGGGCAAATGAGTTGAAGCAGTGTGACCTAGTGGATAGAGCGTGGGCGTGGAAGTCAGAAGGAACTAGCTTCTAATCTTGGCTCTGCCACTTGTCTGCTGTATGACCTTGGGCAAGTCACTTAACTTTTCTGTGCTTCAATTACCTCATCTGTACAATGGGGATTAAGACCTTGAGCCCCCCGTAGGACAAGGACTGTGTCCAGTCTGATTAACTTTTATCTACCTAGGCACTTAGTATAGGGTCTATCACATAGTAAGTACTTAAACAAATACCAATTTTTTTTTTAAAAGAAAAATGTCGGGAACAGGGACTCTTGGAGCTGTATTGGGTGGGGAGCAACTGGTGGAGAGAGAAGGCCAAGAAACTTTCCCAACACCCAATGGTATCAAGCCAACAGTCACTTCTATCCACCCTGAGCACTTATGCTTAAGGGCTGAGAATGAATATAAATATGCATACGTATGATTGTTACTGTAAGATATTCTGCTCTTTCATCCAGACTGTTGTGCTACCATCTGCTATAAGTTGGTTCTTCCTCTTGTTCCAGCCATTTATAAATAATTTGTCTACCCCATTTGATCATAAGCCCCTTGAGGACAAGACTATATCTTTTCCTTCTGGTGTAGCCCATGAAGTGTTTAGTACAGTGCTCTGCCCACATGTAGTGTTCAATAAATACCATTGATTGTGTGTTCCATCATGGCAGGCTGGCATTCTGTTGCTGATGAAGGCAGGTACCAGAGGATGTCCTCTAGATTGTAAGCTCGTTGTGGGTAGGGGATATGACTGTTTACTGTTATCTTGTACTCTCCCAAATGCCTAGTACAGTGCTCTGCACACAGTAAGGGCTCAATAAATACGATCGAATGGATGTCTGGAAGAACAGAGGGATGGGGATAACTGCAGGTTTACAGATAATAACTGGTATTTGTTAAGCGCTTATGTGACAAGCATTGTTCTAAGCACTGGGGTAAGTACAAGGTAATCAGGTTGGACACAGTCCCTGTCCCACATGGGGCTCACACTCTTAATATCCATTTTACAGATGAGGTAACAGACACAGAGAAGTGAAGTGACTTGCCCAAGGTCACCCAACATACACGTCCTCCGACTCCCAAGCCTGTGCTTTTTCCACTAGGCCAGGCTGCTTCCTGTAAACAGATCCTGCAGATTGCCAACTGCTGGGAATGATTTTTACAAATATTAGAAATATTACAGAGTTTGAAATTTTTTACATTTGACCTATCAAAAGCAGGGGTTCTCAAGGGTCAGTGGGAGGTGGTGGCTGTCCCGGGGTGGTAGGATATTGGGGGAGGAGCAGCTGTCTGGACTCAAGACAATTCCAAATGTCACTGTCATTCTTGGCGTTGGGAGGCAGCAGTGACAAAGCGGCTGCAATGCTCGGCATACAGTAAATGCTTAATAAATATGACTGACAATGAATGAATGAATGATTCCCTGGGATTCCTCCTGCTGCTACCTCCTTGGTGTGATGCTGATGGTGTCTGTGAGCATCCCACTGCTTTCACTGTCACAACCAATTTTAGGTGATTTTTTTTTTCTATGTGTCCATGAGTTTGCAGTCAGTTGGAGAACCAGCTGGGTGCACCTTTGCTGTGAACATCAGCTGCATTTATCCAGCCCCTACTGTGCAGAGCATTGTTCTAGACATTTAGAAACAAAAGTAAATATGCATGTTCCCTACCCTTGAGGCTCTTACCGTCAAATAGGGGAGGTCGTATATTTAAGGAATCAGGACTCTTGTATCTTTTAAGAATATTATTATGGTATTTGTAAGCACTTTCTATGTATCATTTGTTCTAAGGGCTGGGGTAGACACAAATAAATCTGGTTGGACACAGCCCCTGTCCCACATGGGATTCATGGTCTAAGCAATCAATCATATTGATTGAGCATTTACTGTGTGCAGAGCACTGTAATAAGTGCTTGGTAGAGAACAGTATGGCAGAGTTGGTAGATGTGTTCCCCATTCACAGCAAGCTTACACTCTAGAGGGGGAGAGTCTCAGCAGGAGGGAGAGTAGGTATTCAATCCCCAACTTACAGTTGAAAACTAAAGCACAGAGCGGTTAAGTGATTTGCCCAAGGTCACACAGCAGGTAAGGGGCAGAACCGGCATCAGAACTCGGATCCTCTGACACTTGGACCTTGCTCATTCCACTAGGTCAGGCTGCTTCTCAATCATGGAAATAGTAAGCCCCAGGAGAGCAGGAATTTATGGGTTTTGCTTCTGTTGTACTCTCCCAAGCATTTACTACAGCACTTTGCACTGAATAGACACTCAGTGATTGTCCCTATTTGTTGCCAAATTGTACTTTCCAAGCACTTAGTACAGTGCTCTGCACACAGTAAGTGCTCAATAAATATGATTGAATGAATGATGGAAAGTGTTCTTTTGTTTGAAATGGTCAAGCGAAACCTCATAGGAGAAAATTCTTGACTGAATTTATAACCACAATCCCTAGTGAATACAAGGTGATTTTATCTCTCAGCATTTTATGAACATTAGCTAATTAATCCTAATTAGGGATTCAAGGGGAAATCTCATTAATTCTCTCTTCAGTGATCCATAAACTGAAATAATACTCACACCAAAATTAACCTCCCCCAATATATCTCAACTCTAATAGCTGAAAGCAACAGTGTATACTTAATCAATGAAAACTATGAATTTATCTCCCTTTTTCCTAAAGAGTTTATCTTCAGGGTTTCAGGATGTGCTTCTTTTTATAAATAACCAGTATCACATTTTCTGCTTTTCTCTGAAGAATAACTCTAAATCATTCAAGTAAACTCTGTCTGTGAAAATGCCAGTCTTGACTTTTCTTATGACATAATCCTTTCTATTTACAGAAGGCCTGTTTCCAAGAGAAGCAAAAATACTGCAACTATGAAATTGATTTTCACTTTAAATGATAAGTAAAATTGACCTCTGGGAAATTGCAGATGACAAGTGTTCTAAAACCATAAAAGTCAACCATTATGTTCTCCTTCTATCCTGTATGTAGCCCCACGTGAGAAGCAGCATGGCTTAGTGGAAAGAGCCCAGGCTTGGGAGTAAGAAGTCATGGGTTCTAATCCTGGTTCTACCACTTGTCTGCTGTGTGACCTTGGGAAGTCATTTCACTTCTCTGTGTCTTAGTTACCTCATCTGTAAAATGAGGATTAAGACTGAACCCCATGTGGAACAATCTGATTATCTTGTATCTACCCCAATGCTTAGAATGGTGCTTGCCACATAGTAAGCGCTCAACAAATGCTATTATTATTATTATTGTTATTATGACTGAACTTACCTGCTCTTCAGACTAAGTGAATGGGGATCATTACTAACAATTTATCCTCACCCACATTAGGTAAAACTTGCCTTCCTGCTTGTTTCCAAAGACATAAATATGTTAGGTCCCTGTGCAATTACTGCTAAAGAGCAGTTTTTTCTCATTTTTATAATCTTCACAATGATGAAACAGGAATCTATTACTTACCCTTCATGGTTGTTCTCAGGTATAATTCTGAAGTCCAACATTAAAGGTATTTTTTATCTGGACACTATTGTTTTAAGAACAGTCTACATTCCAATGAAAAGGACAATTCAGAGAAGCCACATGATACAGGTTTTATACCTGTGACATCAGCCTTAAAATACTGGTCATCCTTCTGCCCTCTAAACTGGCAGGAGAGGAGAAGAGGTGCCTGGCTGAGAGGTTGTCAGGGTGGGTAAGCAGTGAGGCCAGAGCAAAATGAGAGGAGCAAGGACAATCCCATTTACTTGTATCCAAAAGTTGTATCCGTTGCTTGCCTGTAGCTCTTAGTACATCGCATGGTACAGAGTAAGCTCTTCAGAAATACTACAATTATTATTATTAATAAGAGGAAGATCTGGGATGGAGGATGAGAGAGTGGGAAGATGATTCTAGACCCAACAGAGATGTATGGTGGCTTATGTTCTCAGTTAGCCTACCAATAACAAAGGCAACCAGAAAACTTGAAGTGATTTATTTCCCTTGGCTTGTGTGAGTTTAGACCTCTGATCCTCAGTCAGGGATACCATCTGCAAAACTCCCAACCCTTCATGTGAACGTTTCCAGTACATGAGTTCTCGGGATGAGATGTCCACACACTGTTTCTCCTCTTACTGTTGTTTTTTCTTATTGGTGTGGTATTTCTTAAGCACTTAATATGTGCCAGACACTGTTATAAGTGCTGGTGCAGACACAAGATAATCAGTTTGGACACAGTCCCTGTCCCAAATAGGGCTCACAGTGTGTTTCCCCATTTTGCAGATAAGGTAAGTGAGGCATAGAGAAGCGACTTGCCCAAGGGTTCACAGCAGACAAGCGGCAGAGCTGGGATTTAAACTCATCTCTTCTGATTCCCAGGCCCATGCTCTTTCCACTAGACCACATTGCTTCAGCCTAACCCTGAGGAAAATGCTGTCTGTAGCCATTATCATCAGTTGTCTTACTGTGTGCAGAGCACTGTACTAAGCACTAAGTACTAAGTACAGAACAAATTTTGCTGAATTGTACTTTCCAAGCACTTAGTACAGTGCTCTGCACACAATAAGTGCTCAATAAATGCAATTGAATGGTTGAATGAATGAACAGAGTTGATAGACACTTTCCCCGCCCACAGCAAGCTAATGATGCTGGGAAATGAGAATGCAGGAATGGTGGTTTCCAAATTGTCAGCCAGTGAAGGTGATGATCTTAAACCAAAGTCAGTATTTCCTTCTTTCCATTATCTGGGGAATTTGCTCCGTCTTCTTGCATCTCTTTGTAGAGAGTAATGTTCATTGGATCAGCTTATATTTACAGAAGATGGCTTCACCTGCAAAAGTTATTGGGTGCCTCCTTTACACTTTGGTCTACATGGTGAGAGGGAACTTCCAAGGGAATATTTCACTGCAGAGGAATGGGAAAAACATTTTACAAATGGCACAAAATAGGCTTCACTTAGGAAAATGTGGGGTCAGCTGATTCCAGTGGAAAGTGTTGTGTGTTCTGACTGAGCAAATCCATCACTGCATATTCTATGAAATAACAAGTGACTAGGGACAGAATTAAGCTACTTTTAAGGGAACTGGTCTCATGCTATGCTTGCCTTACCTGTAGAACCTGGGTGTCCCTTCTATTTAATGAAGGCAGGGACCACAAGAAGACATCTCAAAATAACTCAAATGAGGATTTTTCTGGTGCTATTAGGGCCATGAGGCATCACAGATTCAGTTCCAATATACAGAACCTCAGAAATCAAAGATGATGCTTAGAGAAGCTAAACATGAGGACCAGTGGGGCCAAAGGGACAATGTGCAACTTTCCCTCCCCATCTCTGTGGGCCAGGCAAACCCTGGTCCCAATATGATACACAGAATAAAGACAGGCCAAGAAAAGCAGTGTTGCCTAATGGCTAGAGCCCCAGCCTAGGAGTCAGAAGGACCTGGGTTCTAATTCTAGCCCTGCCACTTGTCTGCTTTGGGTCCTTGGGCAACTCACTTTACTGAACCTTAATTACCTCATCAGTAAAATGAGGATTAAGATTGTGAGCCCCCGGTGGTATGTGGACTGTGTCCAACCTAATTAGTTTTATCTACTCCAGTGCTTAGTATGTGCCACTTAGTCTGGCACATAGTAAGTGCTTAACAAAATCAAAATGCAACCCAAACACCAGACAAAATGCCAACCTATTGGTAGGAAGCAAGGAAGATGATCTCAGGCACTTTCTGGAACCAAAACAATGGAATCAAGAATCTGGTCCCCATTTTACTGCCATGCATACATGTGTGTACACACACACACGCACACACGCACACACACACACACAATCAAATCATAATAGCATGATAATGTAAAAAATTGTGATTTTTGTGTAGTGTGTACTGTGTGTCCTGCACTGTGCTAAGGACGATGATAGATGCAATAGTTTCTGGAGTCCAGAGACTGAGACAAGTCCTTTGGGTAGATCAACATTGAAATTGGTCAGTCTAGTGGTATTGACTGAGAACTCACTGTGTGCAGTGCACTGAACTAAACAATGATACAGGGCAGAGTGCTTGTCACGTGGCCCAGTGGACATTTAGTTGATCCCAGCTCTGGGATTACCAAATATGTCTTTATTGAAGGGCTTTTCTTGGCCAGCTGGACTGAGGCTGTCTACAAAGAGCCGGGAGACTCGCCTCCTTCCTCTTCTCTTTTCATCACTCCTGAAATTCAGGCCAGGCAGAGCGACCAGGGCTGCTTTCTTCAGGAAATTCTGTTGGAGGAAGCTGGTGGTTGATGTGACCTCATATAACTCTCTCCCTCTCTGTGTGAATGTGGCGGGAAGGAGCCCAAGCTTATTTCCTGAATAAATTTTCTTGTCTCCGGTGCCAGCATTCGCCTGGTGGTCCCAGTTCTTCTGTCTCTTTTTTCCCTGGCAGGTTGTGAACTTCTCCTGTCTATGGGCCCTGAGCCTTCCCTTTTGTTTCCCTGCCCATTCAGCATCCGATGTCTAAACAACTCTTTGAGCCAAAGCTGTCTTCCTCACCCCTGGGCGGTGAGAGGCTTTCAAATTGGATTGCTAACCATGAATCCTGATGAGAAAGAGAAGATAACAATTAATAAATATGGTACTTGTTAAACAATGGTATTAAGCACTTACTATGAGCCACACACTGTACTAAGCGCTGGGGTGGCTACAGCCATATCAAGTTGGACAAAGTCCCTGTCCTACACGGGGCTTACGGTCTCAATACCCATTTTACAAATGCGGGAACTGAAGCACAGAGAAGTGAAGTGACTTGCCCAAGGTCACAGAGCAAAGAAGTGGCAAAGGTGGAATTAGAACCCATGACCTTCTGATTCCCAGGCCTATGCTCTATCCACTAAACCACGACAAGGACTGTACTAAGCACTGGGATAGATACAAGATAATCAGGTCCCACATGGGGCTCACAGTCTAAGTAGGCAGGAGAACGGGTTTTGAATTCCCATTTTGCAGGTGGGGAAATTGAGGCATAGAGAAGTGACCGGCCCACGAACACAGCAGGTACGTGGAAGAGCTGGGATTAGAACTCGGCTATCGACTCTCAGGCCCACACTCTTTCCACTAGACCATGCTACTTCCCATAGTGTGGTCAGGGTTCACAGAATGGGGATGAATGGCAATGAACCACACTACATAAGCACAGTTGTGAGAGTCCAGCACTAGGGACAGGCTAAGGAAGGTGGAAGAGGGCTGGCAGTAGTCTTTTATTCACTTCCACATCAGCACAATAATAATAACAGTAATTGTGAGATTCAACTACTTACTGTGTACCAAGACTGAGGTAAATACAAGATAATCAGGTCTAACACAATCGCAATCCCACTTGGGGCTTACAGTCTAAGTAGGAGGAAAGTGTGTACGCAAGTGCTATGAAGGTTATAAGTGCTTAGGTGGTGCAGAAGGGCTAAAGCAGTAGTTAGAAAGTAGGGATATTAGAGATAGACCAGGGAAGGCCTTCTAGAGGAGATGTGATTTCAGAAGGGCTATGTAGTTGGGGTGAGCTGTGTTGGATGTGAAAGGGAGGGGAGTTCTGAGGGAAAAAAAAGGGCCACAGTGGGAGAGATAAGCGTTTAGAACAGTGCATGGCACATAGTAAGTGCTTAACAAATACCATTATTATTATTATTATTATTACTGAATGAATTATGGGGAACAAGGCATTGTCACAAGATTATCTTGAGAAGAATGAAATGTTTGAGCTTGGCTGTAGTGGGAGTAAAAAGTGGGTAAGTAAGAGGGAGATAGCTGATGGAGTGACATAGCCAATGGTTTGTAGTTTCTGCTTATTGCAGAAAGGAACGGGCAACCCTTGGAAGCTTTTAAGGAATGGTCAGACAATGCGCTGAACGGTGTTTTGGAAAAATGATCCGTGAAGCAGAATGAAGTATGGACCTGAAAGGGGAGAGCCTGGAAGGAGGGAGATCAGGAAGAGGTTCCTGCAGTAGTGTAAAATGAAAAGCAAAGAGAACCCAGAATTAGGCCTTGAAGACACTAATGGTAAAGGGGTTGGAAGCAAAGGAAGAGTGGGGAAAAAGAGAGAGAGAAGGGCCAGACAAAGAGGTAAGACCAAAACCAGGAAAGAACTATCTAGAAAAATTAAAGTTGGTGTTTTCAGGATGGGTGGTCCAAGGTTATGTAAACACTTTCCTTTGTTTTTTTTCCTTTGGAAACTTCATGTTGACTGCCATTGCCTCTGAGCTACAGACATTGGCTTAGTGGATCAGAAGCAGCCCCTCTCCTGTCACCCATGCGTGAAAAGCTTCCCCTTGGGAAGAGCAACCTTCTGAGCACTGGATGCTCCAAATGGCAGCTGACACAGCAGAGTTAGATCAGTTATGTCTCCCAGGCAACCACTCATCAAATGGCCTCCCAACTTCATGCCTTTCTCATTGGTGTTTTTCTTCTTCTGAAAAAAATAGATTGTTTTGAAAAACTTAGGTAACAATGATTGCCTGGCAGATCATTGTTAATATAGCTCTGTCTTCTCTGCCATCTCGTTCTCTCCTTCTATACCCCCAGCCCGCACACTTTGCTCCTCTGTGGCTAACCTTCTCATTGTGCCTTGATCTCACCTGTCTTGCCGCCTACCTCTGGCCCATGTCCTACCTCTGGCCTGGAATGCTCTCCCTCCTCAAATCGGCCGAACGATTACTCTCTTCCCCTTCAGAGCCTTACTGAAGGCACATCTCCTCCGAGAGGCCTTCCCAGACTAAGCCTCACTTTTCCTCATCTCTCACTTCCTTCTACGTCACCCTTACTTGCTCCCTTTGCTCTTCCTCCCCTCTCTCCACCCCAAAGCACTTATATATATATATGTCTGTAATTTTATTCCTTTATATTGGTGCCTGTTCATTTGTACTGATGTCTTTCTCTTCACCCCCTCTCACTCCCCCGCCTCCCAAGACTGTGAGCTCATTGTGTGTGGGGATTGTCTCTCTTTATTGCCGAATTGTACTTTCCCAAATGTTCAGTTCAGTGCTCTGCACACAGTAAGTGCTCAATAAATACGATTGAATGAATGAATGAGTAGAAGCCAGTGAGATCATGTGACCATGTGGGGCATCAAAGAGCAGAGATATATTAATTAGAATTCAGGGTCACCAGAGACCCAATCACAGCTGATCCATATAAGGTCCACTCAATTATTTTCTACCATTAGAGTTTGTCTTTTCAGGGAAGAGGGCAATGGTAACTGTTTAACTCACGTGTCCCTCCCTTTCCAATTCTAATACTCACATCTCTAGTTAGGAATAAGCAAGCTCTCCAGAGCCTGTGGAGGCACATTGTAGGCACTTCTCCAAGAGGTCTTCCCTGACTAAGCCCTCCTTTACTCTTCTCCCACGATTTTCTGTGTCACCCTGACTGACTCCCTTTATTCATCCCTCCATCTGAGCCCCGTAGCACTTACATACATATCTGTAATTTATATTAATATCCGTCTCCCTTATCCATCTTACTGAGCAGTAAGTGCTGAATAATTGCAATTAACCTGACTGACTAGCCTTAGTCCAAGATTGTGTTAGTAAGTTGAAGAATGGGTAGGATTAACCAGAATTGTACTCCTGTGGTATGGAGAGATCTGGGTTTCCAATCTGCCCGGAAAGAACTGGGTATATCATCTCTGGCAAACATCGGAGTTGTATGTAGTCCCGGGGAACACTTGCATTGGTGAAATCATTTAATAAAATAGTATCTTGTCTCTGAGGCCGGAGGAAGGGTTTGGCGTTATCCCATCAGAATTTATTATGGTCTCTGGAGGCTCCTGCCCACATCACAAAGACCTTAAATCACCTCATAACATGGTGTACGGTTTCCACTATCAAAGGGCCCAGAGGAAGAATGCAGACAAGAATTGGATATATCAAGGCATTTTACCTGTACCTAACTTCAGAGAAGAGGTGATTCTGGTTTATTCTCCCTCAACTCTCTAAGCTTTACCATCTTTCTGAAAACTGATATGAAATAGCTGGACTTCCTTCATCTAATGAGGCTTATTGTATTGGATGAAAGGGTAAAAGAGAAGCTAATGGCCTTCCACTTTGCATTTTCAGTTTCTGTGAGATGGTGGAATTACTGATGAGAAATTTTAGTTGACTCTTGAGACTTTTATGTTGCAACTTACACGTGATGTATTTAATTGTGGTATTCATTCATTCAATTATATTTATTGAGCACTTACTGTGTGCAGAGCACTGTAGTAAGCACTCGGGATGTACAAGTCGGCAACATATAGAGATGGTCCCTACCTAACAACAGGCTCACAGTCTAGAAGGGGGAGACAGAAAACAAAACAAAACATGTAGACAGGTGTCAAAACCATCAGAATAAATAGAATTTTAGCTATATGCACATCATTAACAAAATAAATAGAATAGTAAATATGTACAAGTAGAGTAATAAATCTGTATAAATATATACAAGTGCTGTGGGGAGGGGAAGGAGGTAGGGCAGGGGGGATGGGAAGGAGGGGAAAAAGGAGGCTCAGTTTGGGAAGGCCTCCTGGAAGAGGTGAGCTCTCAGTAGGGCTTTGACGGGAGGAAGAGAGCTAGCTTGGCAGATGTATGGAGGGAAGGCATTCCAGGCCAGGGGGAGGATGTGGGCCGGGGGTCGATGGCAGGACAGGCGAGAACGAGGCACAGTGAGGAGGTTAGCGGCGGCAGAGGAGCGGAGGGTGCGGGCTGGCCTGGAGAAGGAGAGAAGGGAGGTGAGGTAGGAGGGGGTGAGGTGATGGAGAGCCTTAATTGTGATATTTAGTTACTTGCTAAATGCCAAACACTGTGCTAGGGGCTGGACTAGATATCAGATAATCAGGTTGGACACAGTCCTGTTTCTGATTGGGTTCACAGTTTGAGAAGAGGTATTTAATCCCCATTTTACAGAGGAGGAAACAAAGGCACCGCAAAGTAAAGATTCTTGCTCAAGGTCACACAGCAGGAAAACAATGGCATCAAGATTTGTATCTCAAATCTCCTGATTCCCATTACTGTGGTCTTTCCACTAGATGGTAGACAGTAAGTTCCTTGTGTCCTTGTTGTCCTTGCCAACTTGCACTTCCCAAGCGCTTAGTACAGTGCTCTGCACACAGTAAGCGCTCAATAAATATGATTGATTGTGGGCAAGGATGGTATCTACTAACTCTGTTGTAGTGTACTTTCCCAAGCACTCAGTACTGTGTTCTGCACACACTGCACACACTAAGCACTCAAATACCATTGATTGATTGGGCTAGCCTGCTTCTGAATTTTAATTTAATTTACACACACAACAGCTCACTGGTCAGTTTGCAGTAATGAGCAATTACCTAAGCTTCTTTCTCCAAATCCATTCCTAATAAAGAATGTGTAAACTGCTCTGCTAATTTCTTTATTACCTTGAGCTTCCTTCCTATCCCTTAGACCTTTATTAGCCACAATAAAGCAATGGATCTGACTCCTCATGAGTGGAGAAGTTTGTCCCATTTCTTTCTAAATGAATAGCCTAGATAAATAGTATCAAGATTGTTTATAACCATTATCACATCCCATGTGAGATTAATTCCAATTTATGAAGCATTTTCCACAGTTGCTGTTCTAATGTGTTATTTTTCTTCATGAGAAACAGTCATTGCATTAAATCAAGTAGAACATGATATTTTTAAATGGTGTGTTTGGCATGAAATGAAATCAAGCATTTAAAGTAGTATTATGAAACAAGGACAAATGGACAAATTCCATATTATTAACTTATGTGCCAAAAATGTCTCTCTAGGGATTAAAATGCCTTTGAATATTGAGAGCCTTTTACATCAAAGCCCTTCACAGGCTCTTACTTATTGCACTCATGGTCCTTCCATAAGGAGGGGGAGAAGCATTTTTATCCCAATAAGTGGATGGGAACATTTGGTGTATAGAGTCTGAAATCTGGAACTGGAGAGGAACTCAAGAAATCATCTGCCTTCCAGGCAAATAGAAGACAGGCTTTTTCTGAAACCACTCCTTCTCAATCAGTTTGGTATGGGTATAAAGGTGATGATACAGCCTGATGGGCATTGATAAACATCTGTGACAGATGGTTGCCTGGCCTTGGTCCAACCCTCAATCCCTTTCACTGTCAGGAGAAATTTCCGGACACTGCATCCAGCAACAGTGGTGGGATCAGACTGAAATCACAGTCCCGTCAGCTCGGAATCATCCTTGAAAATACGGAGAGCATGGGATTTCCAAAACCTCATTTTACTCAAGAGTATGGATCCCTTTTAGTGGTTTTCCTTTTTCCAGGAACTGCCTGCAAGGAGCAGAAAGGATGACTTCTAAACCATATCTCTCTACCCTTTCCTAGTCTGTCCTTCTGGCCTTGCTTCTAGTGAGCAGTGAAATATGGCTTGAGAAGCAATGTGGTGTGGTGGCTAGAGCATGAGCATGGGAGTCTGAAGGATCTGGATTCTAATCCCAGCTCTACCACTTCCCGGCTATGTGACCTTGGGCAAGGCACTTCACTTCTCTGTGCCTCAGTTACCTCATCTATAACATGGGGATTAAGGCTGTGAGCTCCATTTGGAACAGGGACTGTCCAACCTGATTAGCTTGTATCTACCCCGGTGTTTAGTACGATACCTGGTACATAGTAAGCACTTAGCAAATATCATAAAAAATGGCCCAAAGGTAGGAAAAGAAGGAAGCAGCAAGAGAAGAAATGAGAGGACTGGAAAATCCACAAACTGGATATCAGTCAGTGGTGTTTAGGGAACGCTTACGGTGTGCAGAGCACTACACTAAGTGCTTAGGAGAGTACAGTGCAATAGAGTTGATAGCCATGTTCCCTGCCCACAGTGAGTTTACAGTATAGATGGGGAGACAGAAATTTAAATACATAAGTGATAATCAGCTGCGAGTTGGTTCGGGGAGGCGGGTGCCCTTTAGGTGCTGTTGTGAGCCAGAATTTGACAGTGAGATAAGCCTTTACCAAAAGAAACCCTAAATGGGCCTTGGAGTTGTCCCATCAACAAATGAATAGAGGAGGCAACTTCTTTATTTGGGTTGGCGATCCTGGGCACACACCAGGTGTTTGAGGCCCGATGATCTTGTGCTGAATATTTATTTGTTCAAATGATTATTTGGTTTTCCTCAGGAATCTGGGGTCTTTAGCCAAGTCCTTCTCTTCTTGCATTGTTTGTCAGTGGGGAAGTAACCCTGCCTCCCCGTTTTGTACTCCGAGATCTGCAGAGTCATCGCCTCTGACTTTCAGATTGCTGACCCTCAGCTGAGAGGCGATGTGCTGCTGATAATCTTTGGAAATTTCCATGTATTTTCCATTCCTTTCCCAGGCCCATCAGAAATGCTATCTATTCCTTTCCATATCATATCAGCCCATCTGTCCCTGCAAACAACCCTCAGTTACCTATCAGGATGGCTATTCAAGCTCTTCAGACAATCCAAAAATTTTATAGCAGCCTTTAATATCACCCTCCCCATCAGAACAAAGCCAAACTGCTCATAAGTCACAAAGAGTCCGAACTGAAATCTACCTCTCTTCTCTAGCTCTCTCATTTCAGCGGCAGAATAGTCCCACTTAGGGCCCTGAGCAGAATAGAATCAGTCACTCATCAATCAGCGGTATTTTGAGCATTTACTATGGGCAGAGCACTGTACTAACTGCTTGGGAGGGTTCCACGCTACAGAATTCGACAAGTTCCCTGCCCATAATGTGCTTACAGTCTAGAGGGGGAGAGAGACATTCGTATGAAGAAGTAATTTATAATTTAAAGATATGTACATAAGGGCTGTGGGGCTAGGGGTGGGGTGAGTTTCAAATATCCAAAGGTCACAGATCCAAGCGCATAGAAGACGAAGAGAGAGCGAACCAGGGAAAAGAGGGCTTAGCCGGGGAAGACCTCTTGGAGGAGATGTGACCTTAATGGTTTGAAGGTGGAGCAAAGCTTAGTAGAACTGGTGCTTGTTCAGACAAGCTCGAATACCTTCAGACTTACCTAGGCTGAATTCTCAAGGTTTAGCAGGTCCCAGAAGCACTCAAATACCAGTTGGCCTGAAAGTCAGAAGACCTTGGATCTAATCCCAGCTCTGCCACTTGTTTGCTATGTGACCCTGGGCAAGTCACTTACCTTCTCTGTGCCTCAATTTCCTTATCTGTACAGTGGGGATTCAATTCCTGTTCTCCCTCCTACTTAGACTGGGAGCCCCATGTGGGGCAGGGACCGTGTCCAACCCGATTAACTTGTATCTACCCCAGTGGTTAGAACAATGCTCAACATATAGTAAGTGCTTAAGTACCATAATTATTAATATTATTAAGCCTCAAGGACCCTGGGTTACTACTTCCCTTCCCACCCTGACTTTTCCCCCTGTTAACTCTCAGGGAAAGGTGCTAGTAAGAACTAGAATGACAAATGGCAAGCAGCAGTAGGTAGGAAGGAGAGGTAAAATCCATGAACTAGGCTATCATCTCATGAAAATGGAAAGTGGGTTGGATATTCAGAGTAAAGCCAGAGGAGGGGTAAGACGATAGAAAACTCATTATTCTGTCTCTGGTGTAGGTACAAGTTAATCAGGTTGGACACAGTCTTTGTCCCACATGGGACTCGTAACCTCATTCCCCATTTTGCAGATGAGGTAACTGAGGCCCAGAGAAGTTGAATGACTTGCTCAAGGTCACACAGCTGAAAAGCGGAGGAACTGTGATTAGAGACCAGGTCCTTCTGATTCCCAGGCCCATGCTAGGGTTCGCTCCTTCTCCGAATGAAAATTGGGTGATCTGGCCATTTTAAAATGCATCTTCAGAATTTTTTCCCCTTGGGGATTTCCCTTCTGTCCGCTCTGTAAAGGCAAGAATTTGCTTGGGTAGCTGGCACCTCAACCCGTGATTGATTTTGGCTTCTCTCTTGCGTGAATGTTAGCATTCTTCTCACTCCCAAGTAGAACTCTTACCTCTAAAGCAGGTTTTGGTTGGTATGAAGTTTTTAATTGACCGTGAAGACCAGTCTCCCAAATTAATTAAAGTTGTCTTAACGTTATAAAGGACAAAGGTGGCTCTGATGTCAAAAGTTCAGTTAGCTATTTGGGCCATTAGCAAATAGAAAAAGGAGGTATTGTACTGACGAAAACACTTGCAAACAAAACCTAAAAATAAAAGGCTAAAATAAAACTGTATTTTTGTAATTAAAAGCCATTTTTTTCCTGGATTTAGAGAGAGTAAACATGGTCATGGTCCCACGGGGTGTGTGTGTGTGTGGGGGGGGGGGGGTATATATATGTGTGTGTCTGTGTGTATATATGTATATCTACACACACGTGTGTGCGTAACCCTGAATTCACTTATCTGACTGCCATTCATGTGGAATTGTCAAGAACAGAAGCTAGGGCCAGTTTTAATCAGTATCTTTATAGGCGACTGAGTGATTTAATAAAAGGCTTTAGTTATTTGGAGGGATTTTATGGTTGTTTTCTAAGTTTTATCCATTGTCCTCCAGTCCTCTGAAGACCCAGTGAGTGGAAATGGGCCAAAATTCAAGTAGGAAAGATTTTTGATTGGTCAGAAGGAAGAATTAAGTCTTCAGAGTAATAAAATGTAGGTTATGTAAATTCAGTCCCTCCAAGGAATAAGTAGACACCAGCTTGTCCTCAGATGCAGGACCTTAGGCCTGTTCATCTCTAGAGATCCACTTATCTTGTGGATCAAATTTCTTCATACTAACTGGATTTCTTGCAAAATGAGCCTCACAAAATAATGCCATGATCTCCTCTCTCTCACCATTGAACCCTTGCTCAAACCCTCCCCACTGCCTGATGCTCCCTCTACTCATATTCAACAGACCACCACTGTTTCCATCTTCAAAGCCCAACTAAGATTATATTTCCTCAAGGAAGCCTTCCCTGACTAACCTTTCATCTCCCCACTGTTTTCTCCTCCCCTTTTGCGTCACCTATGCACTTGGCATTCATACCAACTAAGCACTTTGCTACTCCTCCCACCCTTATGTCCACAGCACTTATTTACATGTCCTTATACTCTGCTGCTTCCTTATCAGTAATTTATTTTATCTGCATCCCCTTCCAACTTTGAGTGTAAACTCCTTGTGAACAGGGATCTGTCTGTGAACTCTTTTGTACTGTACTCTCCCAAGGGCTTAATATTGCTCAGCACATAGTAAACACTCAAATACCATTGATTACTAATTTTCATACACTAGCCCTAACAATTTAATGATTTTTTTTAAATTTTGTCTTGTTTCTGCTTGTTGCTTTCTCCTTGTCACTTGGTCAGTGTCGTATTTATTGAGCATTTACTGTGCCATAATTTTTGTTGGGTTTCAGAAAGAGTAACTTGAAAACACAAAGGCACTTTCAGAAACTGGAAAGTCAACACTAAGTTTGTCACAAGACATGACCAAGAAAGAGCACAAGTTTTCTCAGTTGGGCAGCAGCAGAGTCAAATTCCAAGTCCTGGGAGAACGGGAAGGGAAAAGCTTATGGAAATGAAGCTTACTGACATCTTGGCAGGGATCTGCTTCTTTCCAAGTCACTGAACTTGAACAGGGAATAACTAAATCTCAAGCCGGACTGCAAATTCAGGAGATAGAGGTGAAGCCATTTTATTTCTCAGCTGACCAAGGGAAAGAAGGACTGTGATTCAGGCTTCAGAGTGGATTTTTTGTTTGTTTTGTCCTGATAGTCTGGTTGGGTCAAAGACAAGAATCAACACAGAACAGTGACCCTCCAGATTCAACCACAAGAACCAAGACAAGGTTTAGAGGTCATTGTTTCCCAAATTCAGTCAAGCTAAGGAGGAAAAGGTTATGTGTGGGAGGGCATGTGGGATTTTTCCTCTCAGATCCCACCACCCTGCAGTTGCTTCCCTCTCCTCCCTCTGCCCGTACTTCATGAAATTAATCAATCAATGGTATTTATTGAGCACTTACTGTGTGTAGAGCACTGTACTAAGCACTTGGGAGAGACGATAGAAGAGAGCTGGTAGACGTGTTCCCTGCCCATAATGGGCTTGCCGTGCTGCTTGGCCTTCTCCCACTGCTTGCAAAAAGTGCTAGGAGAATCATCGTTCTACTGGTGGTGACTGGGTTTTGTTCACAACCCAAATAATCCAGATCATTGCCAGCTCTTTCCTTCACATTGTGCCTGGGTAAATCCAGGCTGTAAGGATGGAAACCCCAACCTAGCAGAAGTGTGTTGGCTGGGTTGAGGGGAGGCAAGGAGAGAGGAAGCCATGTGGTCCAGTGGATAGCACTTGGGCCTGGGAGGAGGCCAGAGGGACCTGGGTTCTAATCCCAGCTCTGCCACTTGTCTGCTTGTGACCTTCGGCAAGTCACTTCACTTCTCTGTGCCTCAGTTACCTCATCTGGAAAATGGGATTAAGTCTGTGAGCCCCAGGTAGGACGGATATGGACTGTGTCCATCCTGATTACTTTGTATATAATAATGATGGTATTTGTTAAGTGCTTACTATGTGCCAAGCACTGTTCTAAGCGTTGGAGTAGTTACAAGGCAATCAGGTTGTCCCACATGGGCTCACAGTCTTCATCTCCATTTTACAGATGAGGTAACGGAGGCCCAGAGAAGTTAAGTGGTTTGTTCAAGGTCACACAGCAGACAAGAGGCGGAGCCGGGATTAGAACCCATGATCTCTGACTTTCAAGCCCATGCTCTTTCCACTAAGTCAATGCTGCTTCTCTTGTATCAATCCCAATGCTTAGAATCGTGCCTGGCATGTAGTGAGCTCCTAACAAATACCATCAAAAAAGAGAAGAAATCTTTTCACTCTTCATATTCTCTCTTTATTCTTCTCATGCTCACCATGAAGTTAGTTAGTGGGACTGGGGAGTCATACAGCATTACTCCTCCCCTTCATCCAACTCAAAAGAGCCATGTGTGGTAATGCAGAACCTGGAGTGTGTCCACATTGATGCCATTGGAGGGCCCGGGACTTGATTTTCCCCAAACGTTTCATTTCCTCTTATGACCAAAGCACCGTCCATCACAAGAATGGCTTTAAGAAGGTTGGTGGAGGGTCACATCTATGATGATCCCTTTGGTGTGTCCCTTTAAAACAATTTCAAAAATAATTTTCTCCCTCCACCTCCTCTCATCCTTGTGTCAAGCCTCCTTCCATGTTGGGAAAGTGACTTGGTCCAGTTGCTACCCCATAGGCGGTTGTGCTGAAAAGATTTGCTACCTTAAGTTAATCTGCTGTCCCAGACCCAGGAGCCATTTATCACTGGAGTCTTTTCTGTGTTCACCATGAGGTGAAATCAACACCTTAGTTATCAAAGACTCCCCTATTCGTCTGTGAGATGAATGGGCTTTTTCATTGTGACTCTAAAGGTACAGAGACAGGTGACAGAATTATGATCTCAAGTTTTGCATTTCTGCTTTTGCCCCTCACACCTGAGCCCCTTATTTAATCTAGCATCCATATGACTCCTTCCTGGGTTTAACCTTGCATCTAGTCTAGACCAGCCTAAAACATGGAGGCCCTAAGGCAGAGAAGAATGACAAGGAAAGCACTCATACGATGATCTCTGTTAGGAGGTGGAAGGGTCACTCGGCCAATCTATCGGGAGCCCCTTCGGAGATACATTTGGAACGAGCCTGGAAGCAGAGTAAAATGATGAATGCTGGGAAATGAGCTAAGTTGGATCTCATGCCTGGATCACTTTTCTAAAAAAAAAAATAATAATTCAGTCCACATCTCCCCACGCCTCAAAAACCCCAGTGGTTGCCCATCTACCTCTGCATCACAAAGAAACTCCTCACCACTGGTTTTAAGGCACTCAATCAGTTCTCCCCCTCCTACCTTACCTTGCTGATTTCCAACCACAACCCAGCGAGCACGTTTCGCTCCCCAAACACCAACCTACTCAATGTACCTCGATCTCGTCTATTCTGCTGCCAAGCCCTTGCCCACGTCCTGCCTCTGGCCTGAAAATTCCTCCCCTTTCATACCCGTCAGACCACCATTCTCCCCATCTTCAAAGCCTTATGAAAATCTAATCTCTTCCTATAGGCCTTCCCCAACTAAGCCCTCATTTCCCCTACTCCCTCTCCCTTTTATGAAGCCTATGCACTTGGATCTGTTCCCTTTAAGCAGTCACCCCATCCTCAGCCCCAAGCTCTTATATTTCCTCTATCTTTAATGCATTTTAATACCTGTTTCCCCTTCTAGACTTAACTCATTATGGGAAGAGATCATGTTTACCAACTCCATTGTGTTGTACTCTCCCAGACTCTTAGCTTAGAACTGCGCTCTCCATACAGTAAGTGCTCAGAAATTACCATTGATTGATTAACTGTATTTTGCCTCTTCAGCAAGCAGCCTAGCCACCTTCCCAACCATGCTGCTTCATAGGCTGTGTTGTAAGGGGTTGTCTTTCTCTAGACTGTAAGCCATTTTTGGGAAGGGAACCTATATACCAACTCTGTTGTTCTCTCCCAAGGGCTTAGTAAGTGCTCAATAGAGAAGCAGCATGGCCAGTGGAGAGACCACTGGCCTGGGATTTGGAGGAGTCAGAGGACCTGGGTTCTAATGCTGGCTCTGCCAACTGCTTGCTGTGTGACCTTAGGCAAGTCACTAAACCTCTGTCTACCTCAATTCCTCAACCCTCAAATGGGGATTAAATAACTGTTCATTCAATCATATTTATTAAGCGCTTACTGTATGCAGAGCACCTGTTCTCCCTCCTACTTAAACTATGAGCCCCCGTGGGATAGGGACTATGTTCTACCTAATTAACTTGTATCTACCCCAGCTCTTAAAACAGTGCTTGACATATAGGAGTCATAACATTTTTAAAAAGGCCCTCAATCAGCTGTCTCCCTTCTATTTCCACTCTCTTCTCTCACTGCACCCCAGCTCATTCTCTTTATGCTGCTGAAGCTAACCTATTCACTGTGCCTCATTCTCATCTCATGGCTGAACTCTTTTTGATGTCCTCCCCACTACTCAGAACTCCTTCCCCCATCAAATTTCACAGAGCACAGTTCTTCCCATTTTCAAAGCCCTTCTGAAATAACATCACCTTCAGGAGAGCTACCCCGATTAATTTCTACTCTCCCTTATATACCCACTGTTGTCTAATCAGCACGTCTATGCCACCTAAGCAATTAAGTACTTACAACTTCCCATAGCATTTTTGTACTAATCTCACATATCTTCTTACTTAATTACTAACTCATTAACATTTGCTTCTTCCTCCTATTTGTAATTTATTTTGAATATATTTATTTATTTTAGATGGTTAGCTCATTGAGAGTGAAAACCATGTCTTCTACCCCCACTGCATTCTCTCTAACAAGCTCGCCTCTAGACTCTAAGCTTGTGTGGGCAGGGAACATGTCCATTATATTATTACATTTTTCTCTCTCAAGTGCTAAGTAGAGTGTTCTGCACAAAGTAAGTGCTCAATGAATCATTGACTGATGGACAAGCACTTAGCATAGTGTTCTTCACGCAGTAGACACTCAGTAAATCCTATTAGCTGATTTCTCTGTCCTTTCTGTTTTGGATTGCTCAATATTAGCTCACCTTATGGCAATGTTTGGGGCCCTCTTGTCATCTATTCTCACACAGTAAGCACTCAATAAATACCTTTGATTAATTAGTTGATTTCCACATTCCACTCAGCATAGCTATGTCACAGTGAGCATAGTTGAGATGGTAGGGAATTGGCCTATTTCCACAGCTTTATTATTTGTCATCCCCTTTGACAATCTGTCGAAGGTGAACCAAACGAAGTGTTGGTAGAACTGCATTTACAATTGGATGTAGCCTTTATTAAGCACTTACTGTATGCAGAGCACTGTGCTAAGCACTCAGGAGAGTACAGTATAACAATATAAGTGGCACATTCCCTGCCCACAATGGGCTTACAACCATAGAGAAAGAAGGTTGGACAGTGCTGTAGCTTTGCAGTCCTTCGTTTTGGTTTGTGGCCTGATGCCACACTGCCGATAGTAGCAAAACTCCTTGAATGAACAAATGTCCCAAGGCAGCAGCCGAAGTGTGTATTAATTATGGAGTTGTTTGAGTGTGAAGATTTCTAGTAGGCACACTGTTTCCAAACACACCATGCAATGGTTTTCAGGGATGGCTGAGAGTATGCAGCAGGGAGGAGGAAGTTTGCAGATCTTGTTTTCTAGTTTTCACTGATTCCCTTGCAAACCTACAGCTGGTTCTGTTGGCTGCTCATTTGCCATACTGGCTCTGGAATATTTAGTAACCTCTGGTGAACTGGGACCTGGTTGTACTATCTGCTTACGTTCCAATGTGCATGAATCCTCCACATACAATGATTGTGACTCTCATTCAACTAGTGGACATGCTCCAGTTGCTGGCTTATTATTTCTATTTTGTTATTTTAGTCAAAATTTTTCTACCCTAAGGATCAGAGTTGAGCACTGCATAGTCCTGTGTTGGGCAGCAAAATAGAGAAACAGACTAGAGCAACCCCAAATAAGTGCCTTATTTGTATCCTCCCAATCTCGATCCATTTCTTACACTTTCCCCCTGCAAAAACTAAATATTTTTCATGTGTCAAACACTGTTCTAATCACTTGGGTAGGTACAAGTTAATTAGGTTAGACCTAGTCCCTGTCCCTCAAGAGTTCACAGGCCAAGTAGGAGGGAGAACAGGTAAGCACTTAACAAATACCATAAAAAAATGGTGAGGGCAAAGGAGAGCAAGTCAGTCATCTAATAGCATCACTGCACCTTGCTGGGTATCTTTTTTCTAATCAGTGAGGTTTGTTAAGGGAGACATGCATTGGGTCTTGTGATTCCTTTATTCAACTTGGCTGCTCAGATAAGGGTGGCATAAGGAGGTTCTGAGGAAATATTTTGGTTTATAGCTTCAGTAAATCTCGAGCTAAAGGTCCAGGGGCTCAAAGCCACAGTGAAATAAACCATCAGGTAATGAGTGTGACATGCTCCCTTAATTCCCCAAGCAGTAGCAAGAGCTCCCAGAAGGATGGAGTTGGCTGGGTCAGAATCAGATTGAACAAACAACAATATGATTATGTTTTTCACATTTCGGCTCCAGAGCCAGAACCGAAATTGGCATACTAATTTGGAGTGGAAAGTTTTTGAACAAAAGAGGCACTACTTGCACAGACTTGTCTGCAGCCCCTAAGTTTGGCAAATAGGGAAGCACAACAGTATATGGGGGACAAAGAATTCACACTGAGAAATCCACCAGACAAGAGAAAGTGAGGCAGACTCTGATCAAGAAGGAATTCATCTTGAGCTGGAGAGACAGAATATGAGGATTCAGTTTTGCATTCCTCACCTATTTTGCAAGGGGGGGGACTTTGAAATGGCAGCTTGGAAAATTGGCAAACCCAACCATCCTGGATTACCTGACTTCCAAATCTTAAGACTGAAATTCAGCAATTCAAGATGAGACTTGCAGCTCTTTCATTACTCTGGGTTTAAAGGGGATGAGTTGGAGAATTCTTGGTAAATACATCAGGAAATATCCTAAGAGCTTCTCTCTTGACAAATGCAATTTTCAGATCAGTCAATCAGTGGTACTTACTGAGAGCTTACGATGTGTAGAGCACTCTTCTAAGCACCAGGGAGAGTACAATACAACAGAATTAGCAGACATTGAGCTTATGGTCTAGCGGACTCAGTGCATCTGGAGTACTAAGTGTCCTCGTCCAGTTGAGAGAGTGAGTGAAAACTTGTGAGTCTGGATGTTATATTGTATTTGAGAGGAGGAGTATCAAGAATCAGTTGAAAGGGAGCTGGATCTTTCATTTGGCTCCTGAGCACTTCCATTCTTCTAGGATTTTCCCAGGGGTTTGACCAGATTGTTCATTGACCATTGATGAGACTGAGGCATTTAGCAAAGGTTAAGTGCCTGGACCAGATTTCTCCGTGGGTCAGGAGAAAGAGTTCCCATCTGTTCCAGTGGGCCCTGCCACTGGCTTCCTTCCCATGGGTAGGAGGAGACTGCCCACTGTGCTGAAATTAGTCCTTAGTCACTGGACAGCGTGGCCTACCTGCAGATATTTCATTGTCCAGGACTATAGTTATAGCCAGGAGCAACAGTTTGGAGCCCAAGGGTGCCTTTCTAGCTTGCCCAAAGACTGATTTCTTTTAGGCCTGGTCCATTGTGGCACCCCCGTTCTCTAGAATGTAAGCTCATTGTGGGCAGGGAACGTGCTTACCAACTCCGTTACATTGTACTCTCCCAAGCACTCAGTACAGTGCAGTGTACACCGTAACTGCTCACTAAATACAGTGTTAATTTGCATGGCTGATTTCATTCCACAGCGAGAGCAGTCTGCTGATTTATTTTTTTCCTATGGTATTTGTTAAGCACTTCCTATGTGCCAGGCACTGTTCTAAGCACTGTGGTAAATGCAAGCTAATCAGGTTGGACCCAATCCATGTCCCACAAAGGGCTCACATATTAACCCCCATTTTACAGATGAAGGAACTGAGGCACCAATAGGTGACTTGCCCAAGGTCATACAGCAGGCAAGTGAAAAAGCAGCATGATCTAAAGGAGTGTTTCCTAGTGGGTAGAGCATGGGCCTGGGAGCCAGAATAATCTGGGTCCTAATCCCGGCTCCAACCCCTGTCTGCTGTGTGACCTTGGCCAAGTCACTTCACTTCTCTGGGCCTTATTTAGCTCATCTGTAAAATGGGATTTAAGACTGTGAGCCCCATGTAGGACAGGGTCTGTGTCCAAACTGATTACCTCGTATCTGCCCCAGTGCTTAGAATAGTGCCTGGCACATAATTGTTGTCTGTCTCCCCCTTCTAGACTGTGAGCCCATTGTTGGGTAGGGACCGTCTTTATACGTTGCCGATTTGTACTTCCCAAGTGCTTAGTACAGTGCTCTGCACACAGTAAGTGCTCAATAAATATGATTGAATGAATGAATAATAAGTGCTTAAGAAATACTGTTTTAAAAAAATGGCAGTCAGCATTAGAACCCAGGTCCTTCTAACTTCCAAGCCCGTGCTCTAGCCACTGTTCATTCATTCATTCATTCAATCATATTTATTGAGCGCTTACTGTGTGCAGAGCACTGTACTAAGTGCTTGGGAAGTACAAGTTGGTAACATATAGAGATGGTCCCTACCCAACAACAACAGGCTCACAGTCCAGAAGGGACTAGGCCATGCCGCTTCTCTAATTATCACTATGTCTTTTTCCATTGTTCAGGGACTATCCCATTGGCAAAAGCCGTGTGGCCCAATGCTCTTGACATTCAACTGGCTTTGTGTCATACAACTCTCCTCTATTCAGAAGTTTGAGCCCAATGTGTCTGTCTCCTTGGGAATCTCAGGAAGCCAATCAGCATTTTGGACCCTCAGCCCATCGCAGGGATAATGATGGTCCGAATGGGGTCAGGGCTGATCATTTGGGGGCTCATATCATAATCCCCCTCCAATACTCCTCTCTTTCATCCCCTTCTCTGAGGAAAATAGGGGAGAGGAGGTCGGGGAAGGCTGTTCAGTTGAGGAATGATTTATGAACCCCCTCCCCCGCCAACCAGTCTCCAGACCCAAAGTGACCATGTTGGATTTAAATCAGCCTTGAAAACACTATCTTTCCATATAGCCTTCCCAAAATGGATGAGGAATCATCTTTCCTGGTGACTTTTAATGCTAGGGTGGACAAGGAAACAAATTATCCTGCAGGGTATTCCTGCTCAGAAGCAGGGGGATGACTTGGAATGGGCTTGAGCCATTGAGGCCCTTGAAATCATTTACATCTCTATGATTCATGAACCCCCCCGCAGCCTAGGGCTTGGGTGTCTGAGCTAGTTTCAGGGGGGTTTATAGTGTCCCCTAAGATTTGTATGTATTTTTTTATTGTATTTAGTTAGCATTAAACAATAACAATGGTACTTTTTAAGCACTTACTATGTGCCAAGCACTGGGGTAGATACAAGGTAATGAGGTTGTCCCACGTGGGGCTCACAATCTTAATCCCCATTTTACAGATGAGTTAACTGAGACCCAGAGAAGTTAAGGGGCTTGTCCAAGGCCACACAGCAGACAAGTGGTGGAGGCGGCATTGGAACCCATGTCCTCTGACTCTCAAGCCCGTGCTCTTGCCACTAAGCCATGCTGCTGTACTAATCATTGGGATAGAAACAAACTAATCAGGTTGGACACAGACCTTGTCCCACATGGGGCTCTCATTCTTCATCCTCATTTTACAAATGAGGTAACTGAGGCACAAAGAAGTTAAGTGACTCGCTGAGGGCCACACAGTAGGCAAGTGGCAGAGCCAGAATTAGAACCCAGGTCCTTCTGATTCCCACGCCTGTGCTCTATCTAGTAGGTAATGCTATTTCTCTGTTGGTCAGGGCCTTGGGTTCTTGGAGGACCGGAGCGAGAATTTCTGTCTCTGAGAAGATGTCGTGTTTGTCAGGTGTGTGCTTGATTCTTTAATGCCAATATTGACATGAGCAATTTTGAAATGAAGTCTAACACACAAAACCACTTTGCTCACCTCTTGAACCTATTAGTGTTCACTTCTACAGTGATGGTGTGGGTTGTGCCCACATCAGCTGCACTGAAGCATGATGAAATGGAAACTGCAGTCAGAAAGTCTGCAAGTACCTGGATTATCAGTCTTATAATGAAGAGTTCTTAACAGGTTCACTGCTGCAAACAGATCACTTGTATTTATTGAAAAGTAACACAAGGTGAGACACTTATTGGAATGACATATTCAGAGGAAATTGCCTTTGTTTTCAGAGGTCTCCTCAGTTCCTTGGCAGGGTTGGCTTTTCATTTCTCCCGGATGGTAATCTCATTTTTTTTTTGTTCAGGCCTTATAAAAATGAGTGCCCATTTCCCTAGAGGGAAGAAGAAAGTACAGTTTTGTAAAATTTTAGCAGCTCCTTAAAAAAAGGACATGTTATTAACCCTCAATGTTGTCGTTAGAGTCCTGTTTGGGGGTCAGGTGTCTCATTTTGAAAGTGTCTCATTTGAGCGTTCTTTCAAAGAATGGGTGACTGTCACCAACTAGGTTTGGTAGCAAACAGGGCCATACCAAGACCATGCGCCTATGTAAGAACCTTCCCAGATGTTAGTGAAGAGTGTGTGAAAAAGAAAAGAGGAAGAAAATTATAGAAAAAATCACCAGAAATAAGGCCAGTAAATTGATCATTTGTTGGTTACAGTTCCCATTTAACATTGAAATATGAATATTTTCTGGGCAAACAAGAAGCCAGTCTAAAAATCCAATGTGCCTTCGAGGAGATTGACAGTTTGCCAGAAACAGCATCAAGTGTTATATGAAGTTGGAAAGTCTACAAGGCCATGGTAGAGTCCAAACTTCTATAATGGTTTTGGTACCTGGACCTTCCACAGATAGCATAATATAAGCTTCTCAAGCTGTTTCACCCTCTAGACTCTTAGCTTGTAAGCTCATTCTGCTGTCAGGATCATTTTTTTTTTACAAAAACATTCAGTTCATGTTTCCCCACTCCTCAAGAACCTCCAGTAGTTGCCCATCCACCTCCGCATCTAACAGAAACTCCTAACCGTTGGCTTTAAAGCACTCAATCACCTTGCCCCATTCTACCTCACCTCGCTGCTCTCCTACTGCCACCCAGCCCACACACTTTGCTCCTCAAATGCCAACCTATTCCATCTTGTCTATCACGCTTTTGACTTCTCGCCCACGTCCTGTCTCTGGCCTGGAACACCCGACCTCTTCATATCCAACGGACAGTTACTCCCTCCGCCCTTCAAAGCTTTACTGAAGGCACATCTCCTCAAAAGGCCTTCCCTGACTGAGCCTTCATTTCCTCTTTTCCCACTCCCTTATGTGTCGCCTTCGCACTTGGATTCGCCCCCTTTATTCACCCCTTCTTCAGCCCCACAACACATATATGTATATCAGTAATTTATTCATTTATATTAATGTCTATCTCCCGCTCTAGACTGTAAATTCGTCAGAGGCAGAGAGGATGTCTACAAACTCTGTTGTATTGGACTCTCTCAAGCACTTAGTACAGTGCTCTGTACACAATAAGTGCTTAATAAATACCATCAAAGATGATGGTATTTGTAAAGCAAATTTCAAATGATGAGGTGTAACACCCATCTGTTTGGAGATGAGTGCAGCAGTTAGACCAGTCTGGAAGTCTGCAGTTAGGATATAGGGGTTGTTCTCTGTAGGCAAGACTCTTCAGAGAAAATCATGACACCAAGATATAAACTTCCAAGCAGCAGCAAAGTGGGAACTAGTGCGGCCTAATGATTAAAGCGTGAACCTGGGAGTTAGAACCTGGGTTCTAATTCTGGCTCTATCACTTGTCTGCAGTGTGACCTTGGACAAATTACTTAACTTCTCAGTGCCTCAGTTGCCTTGTCTGTTAAGTGAGGAATAAGACTGTGAGCTCTGTGTGGAACATGGATTGTGTCCAATCTAATTACCTTGTTTCTACTCCAGAGCTTCGTACAGTGTCTGGCACATAGTAAGTGCTTTACAAATACCACAAAAAAAAGTAGCAAAGACGACGTGGAAGTGTTGGTTGAGTCTATGCCCACATCCTTTGAACCACTCCCAACAGCATGGATAAAACTAGATAACAGATCTGCTTCGTCTTTTCTCTGTTGACATAGTATTTTGATCTCCCATTAGAGGCAGTTGAGAGCATCTCAGTTTCCATTCATAAATGAAGGTCTTAAGACATGGCCTGTCATGACAGTGATTGAGAGCCATTGAGTCTTCAAGCACAGGTTGATACTATTTACGGACACACAAGTCAAGGGAATTTTTAATTAAATGCTATGTCACTTGGCTAATTAAATGATAAAAAGCAGGTCATTTATCAGATAACGTACCAGAGCTGAAGTATTATATCATTAGGGTTTCTGAGTGATAGATTTTTGGGGGTGATTGTTCAATTGCTCATTTCCAAATTTCAATTCATTTATTCAGTGCTGGCTGCAAATTTGGTTTTAAAATACATTTGTGGGTGTGCACTTTCACTGTGAGTGTTCTTTTTTAAAACTTTGTTTAAGATGTTTAAGTCAATATGTACATCTCTAAGAGAAACTTCAGAGAAAGGATTCAGGCAGAAGCTCTTTCTGCTCCCTTTGGTATATATGTTCAGATCCTAATACTTTGTTGTCTTTCAATCTTAATTCAGTATATTTTCCTTTCTGGACCTATTCATTAAAGGAGAAGGAAACAAGTCATTCAATCCAAGTTTCTTAGAGTAGCCCTTTGATTTAAGCCCTGCATATCAGTACAAAGTAGTGCTAGAGCCCCTACACTCCACAGAACCCCTGTTTGGATGCGGTTTCTGGGATTTGTCACACTAGAATAATCTGGTACTTTCCTGAAAGATGAAAATAGGCCATTTAAGGAAACGAGAAAAAAGCACAGTCAGAAATCCAATTAAGCTATTCTTTAGCTTCTGTTTTACCCTAAACCACCAACTTCACTTTATTCCTTTTCTCCTCTTCCCCAGCTTCTCTTACCTCACCGCCCTGGGGTCTACTAGCATACCCTGTCCCATGTATAGCTCCCTTCTCACTCTTTTTTTTATGGTATGTGCAAAGCATTTACTAAGTGCTAGGCACTGTACTAAGCGCCATGGGTAGATATAAGCTAATCAGGTTGGACACAGTCCATGTCCCACATGGGGCTTACAGTCTTAATCCCCATTTCACAAATGAGGTAAATGAGGCACAGAAAAGTGAATTGCCCATGGTTACATAACAGAGAAGTGGTAGAGTCAGGATTAAAACCCAGGTCCTTCTGACTCCCAAACCTGTGCTCTATCCACTGGGTCATGCTGCTTATTAACTCCTTTAAGTAATCCCTGTATTTACCCTTTCTTCTCGCCCCTCTGCATCAATTATGAACAAGACTGTACACCCTTAAATTAATTCATTCAATTGTATTTATTGAGCACTTGCTGTGGGCAAAGCGCTGTACTAAGCACTTGGAAGAGTACAATACAACAAGCAGACATATTCCCTGCCCACAATGAGGTCACAGTCTTAAACTCTTTGATACTCAACCCAGCCCCACAATACTTAAATAAATTTTCTTATATTCTCATATTTCTCAGTTTGTCAGCTATGTGCTAGACTGTTGAACTACAGTATTGACACAAGCAAATTTGTAACAAAGTCTAACACACAAAGGCACAATGGAGAGAGTAGTATTAGAGAAGCCCAGAGATTTCCTCATGAGATATTTCTGGTAAGATGGGGGAGTTGAAGAGGGGGCTGGAAGAGGAAAGGGTTGTAGAATAAAAGGAGGGATTTTATGGATACCATGCCTAATGGTTTCAATTTTACAAATGAAGTATGTGGTCAGGTCATTAGGGGCAAAAGATGGGAGGGGAGGTGGGGGATTTGAGGGCATGAAACTTATAAAACAACTGGTGAGGGAAATGGACACAGGACTACAACTATTGCTATTACTACAATTAGAGCCTTGAGGAAGAACTTCAGGGATTGCTGGCTAAATGTCTCTCTTCTGACTCTGAAATAATCCATTTCTAGTTAGGGTTCTGTCTTCTAGGAGATTCTTCAGAATAATAATAATAATTGTGGTATTTGTTAAGTGTTTACTACGCGCCAGGCACTGTACTAAGCACTGAGGGGCGGGGGGTAGGGGGTGGGGCGTACAGGTAAATCAGGTTGGACACAATCCCTACCCCACATGAGGCTCACAGTCTTAATCCCTGAGGTACCTGAAGCACAGAGAAGTTAAGTTACTTGTCCAAGGCCACCCAGATCCAGGCAGTTGTCTGTCATTGTTAACTCCAGAATCCTGTGCAAACAAAAGGTGACCATGAGGATTGTCTCTTGTTATCAATCAATGGTATTTGTGTGACTTTGGGCCAGTCACTTCACTTCTCTGGGCCTCAGTTACCTCATCTGTAAAATGGGGATTAAGACTGTGAGCCCCAAGTGGAACAACCTGATCACCTTGCATCCCCCACGGTGCTTAGAACAGTGCTTCACACATAGTAAGTGCTTAACAAATGCCATCATCATCATTATTATTATTATTACTCTCTGCAGAACACTATACTATGAGCTTGGGAAGCAGCGTGGTGTGAAGCCCCATATCCCTCCTACCATTCCTTTCCAAACTCCTTGAACGAGTTGTCTACACTCGCTGCCTAGAATTCCTCAACAACAACTCTCTCCTCGACCCCCTCCAGTCTGGCTTCTGTCCCCTACATTCCACGGAAACTGCCCTCTCAAAGGTCACCAATGACCTCCTGCTTGCCAAATCCAACGGCTCATACTCTGTCCTAATCCTCCTCGACCTCTCAGCTGCCTTTGACACTGTGGACCACCCCCTTCTTCTCAACACGCTATCTGACCTTGGCTTCACAGACTCCGTCCTCTCCTGGTTCTCCTCTTACCTCTCCGGTCGTTCTTTCTCAGTCTCTTTTGCAGGCTCCTCCTCCCCCTCCCATCCCCTTACTGTGGGGGTTCCCCAAGGTTCAGTGCTTGGTCCCCTTCTGTTCTCGATCTACACGCACTCCCTTGGCGACCTCATTCGCTCCCACGGCTTCAACTATCATCTCTACGCTGATGACACCCAGATCTACATCTCTGCCCCTGCTCTCTCCCCCTCTCCCCAAGCTCGCATCTCCTCCTGCCTTCAGGACATCTCCATTTGGATGTCTGCCTGCCACCTAAAGCTCAATATGTCGAAGACTGAACTCCCTTGTCTTCCCTCCCAAACCTTGTCCTCTCCCTGACTTTCCCATCTCTGTTGACAGCACTACCATCCTTCCCGTCTCACAAGCCCGCAACCTTGGTGTCATCCTCGACTCCGCTCTCTCATTCACCCCTCACATCCAAGCCGTCATCAAAACCTGCCAGTCTCAGCTCCGCAACATTGCCAAGATCTGCCCTTTCCTCTCCATCCCAACCACTACCCTGCTCATTCAAGCTCTCATCCTATCCCGTCTGGACTACTGCATCAGCCTTCTCTCTGATCTCCCATCCTCGTGTCTCTCTCCACTTCAATCCATACTTCATGCTGCTGCCCGGATTATCTTTGTCCAGAAATGCTCAGGGCATATCACTCCCCTCCTCAAAAATCTCCAGTGGCTACCAATCAATCTGCGCATCAGGCAGAAACTCCTCACCCTGGGCTTCAAGGCTGTCCATCACCTCGCCCCCTCCTACCTCACCTTCCTTCTCTCCTTCTCCAGCCCAGCCCGCACCCTCCGCTCCTCCACTCCTGATCTCCTCACCGTACCTCGCTCTCGCCTGTCCCGCCATCGACCCCCGGCCCAGGTCATCCCCCGGGCCTGGAATGCCCTCCCTCTGCCCATCCGCCAAGCTAGCTCTCTTCCTCCCTTCAAGGCCCTGCTGAGAGCTCACCTCCTCCAGGAGGCCTTCCCAGACTGAGCCCCTTCCTTCCTCTCCCCCTTGTCCCCCTCTCCATCCCCCCATCTTACCTCCTTCCCTTCCCCACAGCACCTGTATATATGTATATATGTTTGTACATATTTATTACTCTATTTTATTTGTACATATCTATTCTATTTATTTTATTCTGTTAGTACGTTTGTTTTGTTCTCTGTCTTCCCCTTTTAGACTGTGAGCCCACTGTTGGGTAGGGACTGTCTCTATATGTTGCCAATTTGTACTTCCCAAGCGCTTAGTACAGTGCTGTGCACATAGTAAGCGCTCAATAAATACGATTGATGATGATGATGATGAAGTAACTTCACTTCTCTATGCATCAGTTACCTCATCTGTAAAATGGGAATTAAGATTGTGAGCCCTACATGGGACAACCTGATCACCTTGTATCCTACCCAGTGCTTAGAACAGTGCTTTGCACATAGTAACCACTTAACAAATACCAAAATCATTATTATTATTATTATTATTATTATTATTATTATTATTATTATTATTATTATTATTGGGAGCGTACAGTGCAACAGAGTTGATAGTCTGTTAGGTCAGAGAGACTGGGAGAGCATTTGAAGGTTAACTTCTTCAGAATCAGAAATTCGAATAGTAGCAGCACTTTAGTTGCCACAACAACTCCTCCCACTGCAGGGAGAGGGAAAAGTTTGAGAGGGGGAGAAGGAAGGGGAAATGACAATCCTTCTTTCCCTAGCAGAGAGGGAAGCTGACAGCTGGTGACAACTGGGGATTTGAAATCAGAAGAAAGTCTGCTGGATTCAAACAGCTGAGGGTCATGGATCTGCTGAAGTGAAGACTGAAAAAAGGGCCTTTGTTATTGGCACTGTGGGTAAACCCTAAACTGGGCTGTTCAGATGGCAAAGCAGCCGATTGTGATGCAAGAGAGAAGAAGAGAGAGGTGACAAAGGAGAAAGGGAGATGGAGTGGGAGTGACAGCTAGGCAGATGAAGAGAGCAAAAAGCCTCTGGTGTGTAGGAAGTCAGATGAGCAATTAAAGATGTGGGAGCTGAGGTGGGGAAAAACTTTTATGTGACATTCAAAATGACTTAGGTAATTAGTAGAGAACCATAAACTTTAAAAGTTGACAGGTACCATTTCATTGCAACCGCTACCTTGCTGGTTCAATCTCTCATCCTATCCCGACTGGATTACTGCATCAGCCTCCTCTCTGATCTCCTATCCTCCTGTCTCTCCCCACTTCAGTCAATATTTCACTCTGCTGCCCGGATTGTCTTTGTCCAGAAATGCTCTGGGCATGTTACTCCCCTCCTCAAAAATCTCCAGTGGCTGCCAGTCAACCTACGCATCAAGCAAAAACTCCTCACTCTCGACTTCACCTCACCCCTTCCTACCTCACCTCCCTTCTCTCCTTCTACAGCCCAGCCCGCACCCTCCACTCCTCTGCCACTAACCTCCTCACTGTGCCTCGTACTCTCCTGTCCCACCGTCGACCCTCAGCCCACGTCCTCCCCCTGACCTGGAATGCCCTCCCTCCACACATCCGCCAAGCTAGCTCTCTTCTTCCCTTCAAAGCCCTACTGAGAGCTCACCTCCTCCAGGAGGCCTTCCCAGACTGAGCCCCCCTTTTTCCTCTCCTCCTCCCTATCCCCCCATCCTACCTCCTTCCCCTCCCCACAGTACCTGTATATATGTTTGTACAGATTTATTGCTCTATTTATTTTACTTGTACATATTTACTGTTCTATTTATTTTCTTAATGATGTGCATCTAGCTTAATCGCTATTTATTCTAATGACTTGACACCTGTCCACATGTTTTGTTTTGTTGTCTGTCCCTCCCTTCTAGACTGTGAGCCCATTGTTGGGTAGGGACCATCTCTATATGTTGCCAACTTGTACTTCCCAAGCTCTTAGTACAGTGCTCTGCACACAGTAAGTGCTCAATAAATATGACTGACTGAATGAATGAATGAATTGCACCAGTAGAGAGAGAGCAATTCTTAGGAATCTAAGAAGTCTGAATTTCCTACTAAGCAGCCAATAGAAACACTGGGTATTAGCTATCTACAGTGGTATTAATAATAATTATGGTATTTGTTAAGTGCTTACTATGTGCCAGGCACTGTACTGAGTGCTGGGGTGGATACAAGCAAATCAGGTTGGACACAGTCCCTGTCCCATGTGGGGCTCCCAGTCTCAACCTCCGTTTTACAGATGAGGTAACTGAGGCCCAGAGAAGTGAAGTGACTTGCCTAAGGTCACACAGCAGACAAGTGGCAGAGCTGGAATTACAACCCATGACCTTCTGGCTCCCTGACTGGTGCTCTGTACACTATGCCATGCTGCTTCAGTGGTTTTTATTGGCTATCCCTGACTGCTGTTCTCTTGTTATATCAAGTTTACAAAATAAGAAACTGATGCCCAGGAAGATCACCTGACTTTTTTCCAAGGTCACAGAGGAATTATAACTGTGGCATCTGTTAAGCGCTTTGTATGTTCCCCATATAAAACACTGGGATAGGTACAGTAATCAGTTCGGGTACAGTTCCTTGTCCCAACCGGGGCTCACAGTCTAAAGGGGAGGGAGAACAAGTATTTAGTAGTAATTATGATATTTAAGTAGTTTCTGTGTGTCTCACACTGTACTAAGCACCGGAGTAGACAGAAATTAATCGTATCATATACAGTGTTTGTCTCACATCGGGTTCGCAGCCCCAGAGTACCTAGCGGCTCCAGTTTCCAGGACAAAGGCATAACAGTGACCCTCTTGCTCCCCTGTTCCCTCCTCCCTGCTCCTTTTCCTCCCTTTCCCCAACCCATTGCCACCCCTGGGATGCTCAGGGGGGTGTCCTAAGGGAGAGGTTATCAACAAGAGCCAGGAGGAGGAGGAGAAGGCCTTGAGTCCAAGTGGAGAGAGAGGGTGGTCCACCTTTACAGCTCTCTTGTGACCTAAGCTACAGACCAGGGTATGGGGATAGAAAAGAGGAGGGCAGAAGAGAGGGATAAGGTCCCTTTCTCAGGGCTCTCATCCACTGCCTGACAGGTGAAGGTTGGAAAGGAATTGGGGTACCTGGCCTCTGACCCAACCTGTGACATCACATTATGTTGTGTGACTTGGGTAATTGTGTGACCTTGAAGGTGTGAAGGCTGTATTTATTTTCAAGTTCACCCCTGAGGAGTTATGGTCTTTCCATCACCAGCTAATGTTTTTCAATTAGGAAGCCTTGCATCCAATTTCAAAAAATCAGTCAACCAATCAATCATATTTATTGAGAACTTACTGTAAGCAGAGCACTGTACTAAATGCTTGGGAGAATACAGTGTAGCAGAGTTGGTAGACGTGTTCCCTGCCCCCATTTAGTTTATAGTCTCTAGGGTCAATTCACTGGATAAACTTTAATAATAATAATAACAATGATGGTATTTCTGAAGTGCTTATTATGTGCCGAGCACTGTTCTAAGTGCTGGGGTAGATACAAGGTAAGTAGGTTGTCCCATAAGGGGCTTACAGTCTAAATCCCCCTTTTATAGATGAAGTAACTGAGGCACAGAGAAGTTAAGTGGCTTGCCCAAGGTCACACAGCAGATAAGTGGCAGAAGTGGGGTTAGAACCCAGGTTCTCTGGGTCCCAAGCCCGTGCTGTTTCCACAAAGCCACACTTCTTAAGTGAATAAACTCAGATGACTGAAGAAGATTACAGAGAAGCAGCATGGCATAGTGGATAGAGCACAGGCCTAAGAGTCAGAAGGTCATGGGTTCTAATCTCAGCTCTGCCACTTGTCTGCTGTGTGACCTTGGGCAAGTTACTTCACATCTCTGGGCCTCAGTTACTTCATCTGTAAAATGGGGATTGAAACTCAGCCCGATTTGGGACAAGGGATATGCTCGTATCCACCCCAGTGCTTAATACAGTGCCTGGCACATAGTAAGGGCTTAATAAATACCATTATTATTACTATCTACCCCAGCACTTAGCACAGTGCCTGGCAAATAGTAAGCACATAACAAATAGCATATAAAAAAGAAGACCCTAATGGAGAGAGGAGTATCAAGATGTGCTGAGATGCTCAGGAGTTGGCCTATAACAAAGTACTTCATGAGGAAAAGAAGGCTGCGGTTTATCCTAAGTTGGCATATTTTTCACTAAAGCCACTGCCAATCAGAGGAATAAGCTTCTGCTTCTGAAGCCTCCTACAAAGGCTCCTAATCATATTAAAGCTCCTTATTTAGTTAATGTTGTAATGTCATGCTTTTAATTACTTTAACAAAGAGTAAGCAATAGTCCAGTAATGTTAAAGTTACAGTATATAGAATAGAAATAAATTTCATTAATTTTTCAGGGGTTCTGGTACAGGTACTGATTTATCACGTGTACATTTATGAGTAAGCATACTCCACTATACAGCCATTCATGATACAAGCCCCTTTCCAGGGAACGTAAACCCACTACACTGTGGGGAATGCCAGGATATCAAGCTTAGCTAGACAGTTTAAGTGGTGCTGGCAGATTTTGGAAATGTTTGTTGATTTGGGTGATTATACCTGGATGTAGAGTAGCTTTGGAAACATCAGAGACTGCAGGCTAATGGGAGAAAGAAGTGATATGACAGCAGTGGTGGGGCCTTTTTCAATGGAAAGAGCTTTCTGATTATAATGTCTGTTGTTATGTTTCTCCGCAAGAACCAAGCCAAGAGAAGAGTGCCTGGGGGCATAACATTTACCTAAGCTTGGTAAAACAGCCCAGAATTAGCATTTTCGGCTTATGATGGCACAGTTGTGAAAGCTGAGAAGGAAGGAAGGACAGAAGAGTTGTTGGCATACTGAGCCAAAGCAAGCTGGATTTGCTTTAAAGCAAATGTATTTCCACCGTTATTGAATGCACTGTCAATCAATCAATCATATTTACTGAGCACTTACTGTATACAGAGCACTGTACTAAGCGCTTGGGAGAGTACAATAAAGCAGAATTGATGGATACGTTCCCTGACTTCAACAAATTTACAGCCTAGTGACATTGACCCATCACTGTCATAAATATGATGTGTGTGTGTGTGCACTGATAATACTCTTAGCACTGAATGGACTGGAGTTAGAATGAAGTGAAAATGCAGAACAATACTTTGACCTAGAAAGGTCACTATAAGGGAGAAAAGAACAGCTCTGGGAGGCAGAGAGTATTTTCACCCCCTTCTGCGGAGGAACAGAGTTGTCTTGTTCTTAATGTGTAATCTGGGAGATTATAAACTCCTCTGCTAGGAGGAAACATCTACAAATATGTTTGTACATATTTATTACTCTATTTATTTTGCTTGTACATATCTATTCTATTTATTTTATTTTGTTAGTATGTTTGGTTTTGTTCTCTGTCTCCCCCTTTTAGACTGTGAGCCCACTGTTGGGTAGGGACTGTCTCTATATGTTGCCAATTTGTACTTCCCAAGCGCTTAGTACAGTGCTCTGCACACAGTAAGCGCTCAATAAATACGATTGATGATGATGATGATGCTAGACTGCACTTGGTTGTTTCCCCTACCTGTAATTTATTTTAATATCTGTCACACTCTCCTATCCCCTCCCTCTCCATTTCCTCTCCCTCTCCTCTCCTCTCCTCAGGCCAGAGATTGTGCCTACCAACACTATTGTACTCTTCCAAGCATTTAGTACTGTGTTTTTGAATAAAGTTAGCACTCAAATACTATTCATTGATTGTCCAAGATGTTGATAGTGGTTTTGATTGACTTCCATGCCTACTTTCATGCCAATTGTTTCAGACATTTAACTTCCTTCTCAAACTCCTGTTCCCTTCCCCTGGCCCCTCCGCCTCCCCCCATCTCTTGCCCCAGTGATCTGGCCACATACTTTGAGAAAATTGAAACCAACAGGCATGATCTCCCTAATATCTTCAATGCTTCTTTCCAGTCCCTCCCTCCTCCTGCCTGCTCTTCGACAATCCCATCTTTCCCAGCAGTATTTCAAGAAGTGATCTTCAGCCTCCTATCAGAAACTGAACCCCTTCCACCTGAACCTCCATCCTCACCCCTTTGCACCTTATCAAAACACTTGCCCCTCCCATCTTCCTTCCCTGAGGATTATCCTCAATTGTTCTATCTCCAATGGATTCTTCCCTACTGCTTTCAAATATTCCCATGTCTCCCTGTCCTAAAAAGAATACTCCCTTGGCCTCATGGCTCCCTCCAGTTATTGCCCCATCTCCCTCCTCCCATTCCTCCTCAAACCCTTGGCATAATGGTCTATACCTGCTTCCTCCATTTCTGTACCCTAATTCTCTTCTTGGCCCCTCTCCCCACTTCAGTCAATGAAAACTGCTTTCTCTAAGGACATCAGTAAGAATCTTCTTGCTTGCCAAATGAGAAGCAGCATGACCTAATGGAGAGAGCACAAGCTTGGGAGTCAGAAGGACTCCCTGCTCCTCCACTTGACTGCTGTGTGACCTTGAGAAAGTCACTTCACTTCTCTGGGCCTTAGTTACCTCATATATAAAATGGGGATTATTAATACTGTGAGCCCCTTTGTGGGACATGGATTGTATCCACCCTGATTAGCTTGTATCTACACCAGCCCTCAATACAATATGTGACACATAGTAAGCCCTTCACAAATATCATTAAAAAACCCCTCAAAAACAAAACCCCATAAATCCAAATACCTCTATCTTAATCCTCCTTGACTTCATGGCTGCCTTCAAACTGTGGGCCACCCCATTCCCCTTGAAACATTATCCAACCTTGGCTTCATTGACACTACCCTCTCCTGGTTCTTCTCCTATTTTGTTTGTTGTTCGCTATTCAGTCTCCTCCTCTGCTTTTCACTCTCTATCTGTAGGAGTCCCTCAGAGGCTTAGTTCTGGGTTCCCTTCAATTCTCCATCTACACCCACTCCCTTGGAGAATTCATTTGCTCCCTTGACTTCAACTACTTAATTCCCTAATATACCTCTCCAGCCCCACAACACATTGTACATATCTGTAATTTTATTTATATTAATGCCTGTCTCCTCCTCTAAACTGTAAGCTTGGCGTGGGCAGGGAATATGTCTCATATTGTTATATTGTACTCTCCAAAGTGCTTAGCACAGTGCTCTGCATACAATAAGAGCTCAATAAAATACGATTGACTAATAGAGCGTCAGTAAATCAGTGGTATTTATGGAGCACTTACTGTGTGCAGAGCACCGTAATGCATGCTTTGAGAGAGGACAATAGAGTGACTACACATGACTCCTGCCCTCAAGAAGCTATTTAAGGAAAACCATGGGTATGGGGGGACATTCCTTTCAAAAACTCTCAGTGAACAATGATTCTTTTGGGGGCAAGACCCCGAAGACTTATCTTTATTAGGTGTACAGGATGAAGAGTAAGAAATCGCAGTACATCCCAGGGGTCATCAGAAGGAGCAAATCACAGTGAGAGGAAACTTGGGGAAATACACCAAGAAGAAAAGTCAGACAAAGAACAAATGAGGTGGAAATGGTTTCAAGGAGGAGCCCTCAGTGCATGACAAGGCTTTCTGGCCTCAATTAAGTCATAATAGAGAGCTCTTGTGGGAAGAAAAAAATGAGTGCACCATAGCTTTGAGAAGGGACTGGGGAAATTGTGAAGATTTCACCGATACTGTCGCTACTCTCCTACTACAACTCAGCCCACACACTTCATTCCTCTAAAGCTAACTTTCTCACTGTGCCTTGATTTCGTCTATCTCGCCACCGACCCCTCGCCCACATCCTGTCTCTGGACTGGAACACCCTCCCTTCTCAAATCTGAAAGACAGTTACTCTCTTGTACTTCAAAGCCTTATTGAAAACACATCTCCTCCAAGAGGCCTTCCCTGACTAAGCCCCCCTTTCCTCTTCTCCCACTCCCTTCCTTGTCTCCCTGACTTGCTCCCTTTCTTCTTCCCCTCTCCCGGCCCCACAGCACTTATGTATTTATCTGTAATTTATATATTTATATTAATATCTGTCTCCTGCCCTCTAGACCGTAAGCTTGCTTGGGCAGGGAATGTGTCTGTTTATTGCTGTATTGTACTCTCCCAAGTGCTTACAGTGCTCTGCACACAGTAAGTGCTCAATAAACAGTAAGTGCTCAATAAATATGATGGAATGAATGAATTCCATGTGGGACAGGGACTGTGTCCAACCTGATTATCTCGTATCTACCCTAGTATTTAGAACGGTGCTTAGCACATAGTAACCACTCAAAAAATACCATTAAAAAAAAGGAGGGAGAGAATGCCTCAGAGAGCAGAAAGTATGTCCTGCAAAGTTTAAAGGGAAAAGCCACTGTTGAGGAAGAGAGAACCACAGTTCCCTTTCTATCACTTCAGTGAAACCAGAGCAGGGCCATTCACTGTGCTGAGTGGATTGGCTGGAAACCTGCAACTCACTTGTTGTACTAGAAGAAAGGCCTGCCAGAGTTAGGTCATGGGGAGAGGAATTGCATGCTAATGGCAGTACAAATGTTTTCAGGGAGCAGCCTAAATAATTTTTAAATTGTGAGTATGTTTGTCACTTGAGTTGCAAATTTCAATCCAGAAGCTTAGCAGCTAAACTATACAATTGATGCCATTGGAAACACTGGTTTTACACAATCTGAAGAGTCATAATGGGACGTGGTCTTGGATGGGAGAATCAATCAATTAATCAATTGTATTTATTGAGGACTTCCTGTGTGCAGGGCACTGTACTAAGCAGTACAGTGGGAGAATACAACACAACAATATAACAGACACATTATCCTGCCCACAGGGAGCTTACAGTCTAGAGGGGAGACAGACATTATTATAAATAAATTACAGATATGCATATAAGTGCTGTGGGGCTGGGAGGGGGGATGAATCAAAGGAGAAAGGGATATGCACAAGGGAGTGAAAGAAAGGGAAAAGAGGACTTAGGCCACAATAAGGTTTTGAAGGAGGTAGAGAGTAATTGTCGGATATGGAGATAAAGGGTATTCCAGGCCAGAAGCAGGATTTGAGCAAGAATTCGGTACTGAGATAGACGAGATTGATGTGTAGTGAGTAGATTGTCACTAGAGGAGCTAAATGTGCGGGCTGGCTTTTAGTAGGAGAGAAGTATTTTGCCATCTGATGAATCGTCCATTGAAATGCAGTCATAAGAAGCTTACAGCCAACATCTGGTTCAGTCTTCCAAAGTTAAAAAAGGACAAATTTGGAAATGCCCTCTCTGGGAGGAGACTGAGAGAAAAAGGTTTTTTTGCATGTTCTCCCCACAAAAAGCATTCCCCTGTTCTGCTGGGTTGCTGCTTGGTTGACACCCCCAAAGTTTTATAGTGACTCAGGCTGGTGATCTTGAAGCCAGAGTGGTTTGCTTCTATCCCTCAGGTTTTAGCGTTCGGTCCAGGACACGATTTAAAAAGACAATTGGGCTGGGGCCTGCCAGCCGCTTTGGGTCCCTCTTTTATGATCAAAAGAACCTTTTGGAGTCTGATGGATGGATGAGAATTCAGAGTGGTTTGGTATTTAGGATCCTTAATTTTGTGCTATTCTGTTGTTTATATTGTTGCTAGGCAGAAAGACAGAAACAAGTGGAGCCCAGCAGAAGACCTGACCCTTTTGGCATCGGGCAGGAAACCATTCCTCAGCTCCCCTCGAGCCTGGACCCAGGCCATATTAAACTTCAGCCCATGGCAAGAGGAAGAGCATCGATGCCATTTGATCTTTCCGTCTGATTCCCCCTCTTAGTGAAGGTTCAGAAAATATTAGTATTTTCTCTAGACTGTAAGCTCATTATGAGCAGGAGATGTGTCTGCTAATTCTGTTGCATTTTACTCTCCCAAGTGCTTAGTATAATGCTCTGCATATATTAAGCGCTGGATAATTTATTGTTTTTTTACAGGGGATGATTATTGGGTTTGTGTTTCATCCAGGACTTTCTCTTTGACACCTCTCTCCTGATGGCCACCTTTTCACCATTTCACTCCTTCTTAGCTCCTCCTCTTCTCCCAGTACATTCTTAACTGTTTGTCTGAGGACTTTAGCTATGTTATTCCTGTCCTCCACTGCCAAGGATAATTGAGACTTGACTTTGTTTGTGCAAGTGGAACTTGATTTTGAGATTTCGGCCATAGGAAACTAGATGATGTGAGTTCCATGTATATTAATACTTGTGAGAGGCAGTGAATTTTTTCCATGTAGCAAAGAGCTGTGATCCAATTGAATCGCCCAGTCCAGTATTGGCTTGTTTACTGGCAGCTGTTTTTGCTAAGATAGTGTTGAACTGTGCTGCCCAAATAGTTTAATTCATTTATTCATTCAATCGTATTTATTGAGTGCTTACTGTGTGCAGAGCACTGTACTAAGAGCTTGACTCTCCCTCCTTAAGTCGAAACTGGTAGAGTACTGGAAACCCTCCAGGGGCGACCCTTAGAGGGGAGCTTGTAACTACCCCAGTGCTTAGTACAGGGCATTGCACATAGTAAGTGATTAACAGATACCATTTAAAAAAAAAACTCTGCCAAAGAAGGTGCCAAGTGATTAATGAAGTGAGATGTGCTCTGATGGGTCAACACGTGTCATTAAAAAAAAAAAAAGAGGATATGCTTTAGATAGCCTGTGAGGTGTCAGCTGCTGGGAAGATTCTATTTGTATGTGTCATGATGTGTATGTATAGGGGGACTGTTATTGTTATTCCAGGGTTAACTTCATTATAGATTTGACAGGTGTGTGAGTCAAAAAGCACATAGACTGCTATAGGAGGCTCAGCTTAGACTTAATAAAAACAGATTAAAGGAAAAGAAAGTTTCTAAATTTAAAGTATAGCTGTGTAGTTCCTCTGCTGTTTTCTTCTCCCCCTGTCCCCTTCTCGCCAACTGGATTTGGATTTTTTCTGAATAAATGCTGGGTACAACTGTCAGCAGTATGTTGAATGAAATTCACATGCCTGGAGTTCATTCATTGTCTTGGCTAACAAATGAATGACAAGCCAACACCTTTTTTGGTTTAGAACTTCCAGAGTGCCTGATTCTGCATAGGCTTGGATGAAAATAGAAATGTCCCACCTCAGTTCAGCTCAATTCAATTACTTCTTAAGTATCCTTAGTGTCCTTGTCTTCTCCTTAGATGCCAGGACCAAAAACCTTCTTTTTTGTGTTTTTTGTTAAGTGTTTACTCTATGTCAACCACTCTTCTAAACACTGGGGTAGATATAAGCTTATCAGGTTGGAGAAAGTCGCTCTTCCACATAGGTCTCACAGTATTAATCCCCATTTTACGAATGAGGTCACTGAGGCACAGAGAAGTTAACTGACTTGCCCCAGGCTTAAACAGTAGGCAAGTGGTAGAACCAGCCTTAGAACCCAGGTCCTCCAACTCCCGGGCACTTGCAGATGCTGATATCACTGAGCATGTGGTGAGAGTAGTGAAGCCATGACAAACGACCATCCAGAAATTAAGCCTGTTGAAGAGCACTGCTATTCAATTATGAAGAAAATTCCGATATGGAATGGCAACAGCTGCTATCTCATGGTTCACATGTGGGTTTTTTCCCCTTACTCAGTAATTGCTTAATTATTCAATGATGGAAGAGTAGCCACTTGGCAATTAACTTGTCCTTTCCAAGCACAGGTTTTAACGGACATTTAGTTTATATGGTGTGAGGAGAGAGTTAGCAGGGAGAGGAATTTCAGGCTTAGCTTGTGGTTTGGGGCTTAAGTAGTGTGGCCCAGTGGAAAGAGCATGGGCTTTGGAATCAGAGGTCATGAGTTCAAATCCCGGCTCCACCAACTGTCAGCTGTGTGACTTTGGGTAAGTCACTTAACTTCTCTGTGCCTCAGTTCCCTCATCTGGAAAATGGGGATTAAGACTGTGAGCCCCCCATGGGACAACCTGATCACCTTGTAACCTCCCCAGCACTTAGAACAGTGCTCTGCACATAATAAGTGCTTAATAAATGCCATTATTATTATTATTGACACCATTATCAGTGTTATCAGGGATTATTTGAAGGTGGATTTGTGGGTGGGGAGCACTGAGAACTACACATTTTTGTTTGCATTTCTTAATTAACTATTATTAATTGTGACATTTAAGCCTTTACTGGGTGCCAAGCACTGGGGTAGATACAATCAATAAATCAGTAGTATTCATTGAGTGCTTACTGTGTGTGGAACATTGCACTAAGCACTTGAAAGAGTATACTATAACAGAGTTGGCTATGTTCCCTGACCACAGCAAGCTTACAATTTAGAGGGGGGAGTCAGTCAGTCAATTGTATTTATTGAGTACTTACTGTGTTCTGAGTACTGTACTAAGCACTTGGGAGAGTGCAACATAAAAATAAACAGACACATTCCCTGCCCACAACGAGCTTACAATCTAGATAAATCAATAAATCTGTAAATTGCAGATATGTACATAAGTGTTGTGGGGTTGGGAATGAATAAAGGCAGCAAGTCAGGGTGATGCCAAAGGGAGTGGGAGGAGAGAAAAGGAGGGCTTAGTCAGGGAAGGCCTCTTGGAGGAGATGTTCCTTCAATAAGGCTTTGAAGGGGGGAGAGTCAAACTATAGTTGGAGTCAAACTATGACTCCATAGTTTGATAACAGGAAGGGCACAATAGTAAGCACTTTATCATTATTATTGTCGTCATTGTTATTATCATCATTATTATTATTATATGATAGCCCAAACTCTCAGGGGAGTTACTTTACCTCTGCCCACAAGGTCCAGAAACTATGACCTGCATTCTCAGCTGCTGGCTCTGGGCCCCATCCTTTCCCATGCTGTCGGAGGCAGCCCGGCTACAGGATGGAAACCCCGGTGGGGGATCAGGAGGGAGAGCAGGGTGACCCAATGCCATCCTAGTTAAATGTAGAGCTTTATCCAACTGCAACACCACTGGCAGACTGTTTAAAGGGACGGTTTCCATTCACCTGCCATCTCCTTTAATAAAGACAAGTGACAGCCCAGCCTCACAAAGACATCACACTTCTAGTAGCACCATCTACTTTGCAGAAGCCCCAGCTCTTAGGAAACCCACAATCTAAACCTAAAAGCTGGTGCCCAGAAATCTGACCCTGGGCTGCTTGTGTCATTCCCTGGGTGAGCCAAATTCATCATGTGGGGAACTTGAGTTCCAAGGCACTTTCTCCTTCCCCCTACTTTTGTCTGACGATGAAACTGACACCTTATCAGAGAGCCTGAGGAATCCTTCATGTGCTACTTTGGCATTACTGTGAGGCTTGCGAGTCTTTCTTCTCCCTGGCTGGATATGTTATTTTCCAAATAACGGCTAAGACTGGAAGCGGTCGGCCCTTGCCCTTCTCCTTTCCTAGGGGCTTGGATTTCCACTGGACTACCACAGAGCTCTGTGCTTGGCATTGATGTGGGATCAGGGCTGCAGGGAGTCCCTGCGGGATGGTCCAGGCCCGCACCACTGGCATCAAAGACTGCTGAGGGGTTAGGAGGTGAGGAGTGGGGGTACAGTGTACAGCAAAGGAAGAAAAACCAACCCTCTTATGAATGGCTGTTGGCTGATGGGGCCTGGAGGAGCTAGAGTGGCCTTTTTCCTCCTGCAGTGAGGATTTTCTGGAAAAGAGAAGTGGGAAGAATGTGGCTATAGAAAAGATTTTGAATTAAGCACAGCTCTTCGGTCATGGCATGAAACAGCATCGCTACTTGATACAAAGCCACTGTCTAAAAAAAAATCAATATTGGTGTTTAAGCAAGGGCACCAGGCCTTGGGCCTGAAACCTTGTCTTAGGGAAAGCTGCTTAACGGAACTCGGGAGAATTCCAACTGGCTTTTGTTGGGTGGGATCATTGGCACCATTGTGGCTTTGTCTTTGGTGGGTGAGGAGCAAGAGGGAAAGGAGGAGAAGCAGTGTGGTCCAGTGGAAAGAGCCCAGCTCTGGGTGTCAGGAGGCCACGAGTTCTAATCCTGGCTCAGCTGTTTGTCTCTTGGGTGACTCTGGGCAAGTCATTTCAGTTCTCTCCGTCTCAGTTACCTCATCTGTAAAGTGGGGAGTAAGACTGTGAGCCCCAAGTGGGATGGGGACTGTGTCCAATCCAATTTGCTTGTATCCAACCCAGTGTTTTGCACAGTGCCTGGCACATAATGCTTAACAAATACTACAATTATTATTATCCCTTCTAGACTATAAGCTCATTGTGGGATGGGCATGTGCCTGTTTATTGTTGCATTGTACTCTTCCAAGTGCTCTGCTCACAGTAATCTCTCACAATAAATATGACTGACTGCCTGACCGAGACAAAAAGTATTGGCTTTCCTGGGAACTGGATCAGATACCCTGGTTTGACCCCACAGGCCCAAATGAAAGGTGTAGCCATTTTTTGCCCAGAAGTCATGCTGCTTTGAGCTCTGCCCGAAGATGCGCTGAATATCCTCACTTCCTATGAGCCAGAATCTAAATGAGACTTAATTTTCATAATTGTTACAGAGCACAAAGGTGGATTCCATCAGTGTTCACTTTATAACTCTACAGAATATTGGAAGTTAACATCGAAAAACCAACAGATGGGCAGATTGAGGATTTATGTAGAGAAATAAGGAATTGACTAGTGTGAGAGAGCCTTTGTACTGGATAAGATAGCACAAGGAAAATGTTCAGAAGGCTTACTTTTTCTGTAATCTCATACCTATAATATGCATAATAATATTGATGAAATTTATTGAGTACTTAATATATGCTAAACTCTGGGGTAGGTATAAGGTTGTAGGATCAAAGTCCCTGTCCCACGTGGGGATCATAATCTATTTTGTCCCCATTTCATAGATGAGGAAACTGAGGTCCAAAGAGGTACGGCATAAATAACACATACCCTAAATTTATTTCACAAATATTTAAGTTGACTTTAAATTTCAATGCCAGTTAATTATTATCATTAGTAGTAGTAGTAGTATTACTATTAGTATTGCATTTGTTAAGCTCTTACTATGTGCCAGGTACTGTACTATGCGCTGGGGTGGATACAAGCAAATTGGGTTGGACACACAATTTTAGGAGACACTGTGGCCAAGGGGAGGCCAAGCACCTTCCCGGCAGTGGTTTCTCTCCCCTCTGTCAGTGCCCAGTGCTCTTCAAAATTCCTTCTCAAAACCTACTTCTTCCAAGGGCCCCCTCCAGGACCATCTATGTGCAGAGGCTTCTCTTCAAGGATCAGAGAAGAAGGTGGGCCGGACGAGGAAGGAAAGTTCAACTCAGGAAACCAATCTGTCACCCGTGACATCTGTCCGCTGCCTCTCCTGGTGTTTACTGTTTTTTAGATTGTGAAGGCACCAGCTTGGAGCCGGCTTCCTCGATGCTGTAAGGCAGCCAAGCTCTGCAGCACAAGAAATAATAACTACCAGAGGGCATAAATTGAACACAGGATGTTTAACAAACAAGGAGCAATCCTGTACCAGAGAGGAGGCATGTCGGTTCAGCCTAAATGAGTCAGTGTTGGTACATTCGTTCGTGTGCGTTTTCCCTCGTTCGACATTATTTACTGGTGTAGGACAAGCTGCCCGTCCCTGAAAAACGTGAGCATCACAACGCTCGCTAAGCCATCGGAAATTCTTTCCTCTTGGTTGCTAAGTAGAAAATGTCTTTCTTGCCATGTGCTGTAGTGCAATTTTCTTATAATTTGGAAAGTGTGTTTATACCACCTAAGTGGAAAGCTAGAGACCTAAGTGTAATTAAATCTCAGGATGTAGCAAACCACCTCTTAAAATATTCAAAGGTATTTACTGAAAAAAAAAAAACATCCAAAGAAAGACTAACGGAAGAAACAGAATTGTGATCCCTTTGTTTTCCCCCTTCAACAGTTCCTTTTTTCCCCGTTGGTGTGCTGCCGCTGATGTGTGTATGTTTGGAGAGCGTAACTGATGAATTTCTGAAAGGTCACAGCTGATATGGTTGTGGGCGTGTTAACCTTCAGGGAGCGCAGATTTACATCAAGCCCATTTGACGGTCTGATCAAATCAATCTTCTCTTGCTTCTAGGAGGAGAGCTGAGAGAGAACAGGGGCGAGTCGGGCCTTAGAGGGCAACAAATTCAACTGGCAAGAAGCATCTCAATCGGGATCGGAGAACACTTGCGTTGGCTGATAGAAAGCCATGCGAGGGTGAAGGTATTGGAGCCTGGAAATTTTCCCCGTGGGGCTCCTCCACTGACGGGAAGTGAGTTTTGGTCCGAAAGACCCCTCGCTCTAGAGGTGACACGGATCTGACTGGACATGTAATCTGGACAGGGTAGAGAGCGGTGCCCTAATCACCAACAGCTCTCTTGGTGACCCTTCTCCATAAGTCCAATTAGCCTTGGATCTCCAAGTTTACAACCTGGGACCTGAAAGGACGAGGCGCTGCTCTTGCTTTCAAAACTGATGTTCTCCACAGACGATGGGGTGCAGCGCCCAGGGTGAGACCCATCGTGGTACCAGAAGGAGGATGGCTTCAGCCCCTGCTGACCCACTCCACCGCCCCTGCTGATGGGTGGCATCCCTGGCCTGCGACAATCCAAGGGGAGACTCAGGGAGCGGCGGAGGCCTGCAGCGAGGCTGAGCTTTTAATAGACTAAAGAATAATAAACGTTTTGTGTTTGGATAAGAAGGCATTATTTTTCTTCCCAGTCTCTTCTCCTCAAAGGATTCCAAGCCGATCCGTGTTCTCGAGCTGTGGGTGTGGCTGTATTCGGGGGGCTGAGGGGAGGGAGTGGAGGGCGGAGATTGGCCCCCAGTGACAAGGCCGGGGCTCCATCCTCTCCCGCAGACAGGGGTCTGGCCGATCGATGACTCCGCCGCCCCGGGGATCCGGAACAGATCCCTGATCCCGGCTCCCGGGGATGAGCCATTGGAGGGCGGGAGCTAGAACCTGAATCACCTTCACCGAGCGGGACCCCAGTGCCTGACGCGAATGATGGCGGAGAAGGGGGACTGCATCGCCAGCATGTACGGCTACGACCTGGGCTGCCGCTTCGTCGACTTCCAGCCCTTGGGCTTCGGGGTCAACGGGCTGGTCCTCTCGGCCGTGGACAGCCAGAGCTGCCGGAAGGTGGCCGTGAAGAAGATCGCTGTGAGTGACGCCCGGAGCATGAAGCACGCGCTGCGGGAAGTCAAGATCATTCGCCGTCTGGACCACGACAACATCGTCAAGGTATACGAGGTGTTGGGGCCCAAGGGGGTGGACCTGCAGGGACAGCTGTTTAAGTTCAACGTGGTGTACGTGGTCCAGGAGTACATGGAGACGGATCTGGCCCGGCTGCTGGAGCAGGGCACTCTGACTGAGGACCATGCAAAGCTCTTCATGTACCAGCTTCTCCGCGGGCTGAAGTACATTCACTCAGCCAACGTCCTGCACAGGGACCTGAAGCCGGCCAATATTTTCATCAGCACCGAGGACCTCGTCCTGAAGATCGGGGACTTTGGCTTGGCCAGGATCGTCGATCAGCACTACTCCCACAAGGTAGGTTGGAGGGTTCAATCGATCAGTTGGTGGGATTTATTGAGCGCTTAGTGCGCTGTGCTAAGAGCTTGGGAGAGCACGATATAATAGAGTTCCCTACCCACAACATGTTTGGGCTGTGATGGTGTGTTTCCCTGGCCTCTGCCCTTCCACAGTCGGACACCCATAGTCCCGAGGGACAGAGAGGATGGGGGAGCCGAGAGCCATAGAATATTCCCAAGCCTCCATCCTCTCTACCAGTTGATGATCTGAATCGGGTCTCACCAGAATAATGACCAGAACACTCATATGACGTTGCTTCATCCAGTCACGTTTGCTAAGCCGAACTAGACCCTGTTGCCGATTTGGTTCCGCCGAGTGGCTTATCATTATAGCTTCAACTTGCTCTCCCTCTCAGCCTTGGGCCAGGCTGGCTCACTGGTTGGAGGCTCGGTTCTTTGTGTTTCCCTTGGAGGTGATATAGGGGAAACCACATGGATACAAAGTGAGCACCTGAAGAGAAGCCAAAGGCCAGGATAATCCATCACTAACTGGGTAAACAGCTCTGAATTATCCAGAGCAAGCTAGACCCACTGCCTTACAACTGAGTGGGGAAGGGAAGACTGCTTCAGGTTCCATACTTTGAAGGGCCTGCTCTGGGTTAAGAACTGGGTGGGCAGCTCTAGTTAAGTAGAAGAAGGGCTAGAAGCTGGAGGGAAAGAGGGAGTTGAAATTGGGAAGGCTCTGTGGTGTCAGGCGGATGCCTCCTACTCACTTCCGTGTCAGAGTTCACTCCCTCTGCCCTTCTCAAACCCCTCCAAACCAGCTCTGCCCAAGCGTTCAATAAATACCATGGATTGACTGATTGGCTGGTTGCATGTTCAGGAGCAGGCTTATCTAGTGGTAAGAGGAGGGTGAGGTGGAGAGTGCGTGCTGGCTGCAGGGGGGCCATATAACAGATATTTCTGGACAGGAGTAATAGCGGGACAGTGGGTCCAGGGCGACAGCTCCTTCCATCATTGGTTGAAGAATTTTTCAAGAGATGTTGTCTCCTGGCTTTTTTCCTCCCTACATGCCCCACCCTGTGGGCCAAGGGACCTTTAAGAGATTTTCACCTTGAAATCTAGAAGGGCATTCTTAGCTTTACTGCTTTCATTGGGTTTCCTTTGCCACCAGCTTCTCCTCTGCCTCCAGCTTCTCCTCCACCACCGCTTGTCTGTGGTTACCTTGCAAAGAACAGTAGCCCCTTCTGTGAGCAGGAATATTGGGAAAACAGTAAACTTCTGTTGCCATCCTGGGCCCTTTGCAGCTCTCAACCCTCTCATGTTGTCAGGAGCAGCAGTTCGGCATCGCAGCTTCAGATATCTAAAAATCAAAACCAGCCCGAGTGCAGCAGACAGTCGGGTGGTCTGGTCTCTTGGCTTTCTGTTCCCAGAATACATTAAATGTCTGGGCACTTTGCAGCTTGTTTCTGAATTAGGCAGCTGCGTTTCTTTCACTCTGTTCCAGTATTTCCCTGTAAGAAAGAAAGGGGAGGGAGACTATTTTCCGAGATGTAAAGAGTTTTGCTGGAGTTCATTCTAGGTTTTAGTGAAGAAGAGAGCTGCCGTCGATAAGAAAAGGGGTTCGGCAACTTGTACGGTTGCTGTTCTTGAAGCTCTCCTGCTCTTTGGCAGACCCCAACCTGAGACTTTTTCCGTGCGGACAACATGAATTTACCACCTTCTTGGGCATCCAGGCACCAGAATCCGAGAGCCAGATCCGAGAGCGTGCCTCAGTGGAAAGAGCATGAGTGGGTTTTGTTGCCTCTATTTTACAGAGAGATAACCAAGGCCTAGGGAACCTGAGGGTGGCAGAGTCTGATCTGAATCCAGTGCCCTCGAGGTTTGGTAGAGGGCACAGTTTACATAGCCCCACGGCTACCCTTGAGTGCTTGTGCCCCTGACTCTAAGAGTTAGAGTGAAACCCACAGGGTTGGCATCTTGGCAGTGATTAATTGATTGATGCCCTGGACTAGGAAGAAAGTCATGGGATCTACCTCAGTGTCCAGTACCATTCCCCAAGCAGGCCCTTTCCCTGAAGGATTTAGCAATCAATCAATCATATTTATTGAGCACTTACTATGTGGAGAGCACTGTCCTAGGTGTTTGGGAGAGTACAATGTAGCAGAGTTGGTAGACACGTTTCCTGCCCACAGCAAGCTTCGCGTCTAGAGGCCAGAGGCAGAATCCAAAGCAGGGCCTAGCCTTTCAGCCTGCAGAAGCAGCAGGAATACAGCATGGCCTAACTGGATAGAGCACTGGCCTAAGAGTCAGAAGGACCTGGGTTCTAGTCGTAGTTCTGCCTCTTGTGGATAGAGCACAGGCCTGGGATTCGGAAGGTCATGGGTTCTAATCCCGGCTCTGCCACCTGTCTGCTGTTACTTCTCTGTGCTTCAGTTACCTCATCTGTAAAATAGGGACTAAGGCTGTGATTCCCATGAAGGAAATGGATTGTGTCCAACCTGATTATTTTGTTCCTACTCCCGCATTTAGAACAGTGCATGGAACGTAGTAAGCGCTTAACACCAGTGTTTGGCACATAGTAAGTGCTTAACAAATACTGTCATTATAATACCATAAAAAAAAGGCATGGCAACCCAGTGAAGGGCAAGTTTTCCTCATCCAGACAAGGAATGAGGGCAGTTGTTGGCCCTTTCAGTTGCAGCCACAGAAATAACATCTTAATATCAATCACCCAATATATGCCTGCATGCAAAGACCTCGGTTTACCAGCTGCCTCCCCTTGCCCTGGCCTAAAGAGAGCACAGCTGCTATTCTGCTAGCCCCTGCTCATTAGGGCTTCCTGATCTGCAATCCCATTAAGACTCTATGTCCACCCATTAGCCGGCCTGACTCACTATTTATTTCCTCTCTATTGTGTCTCAGAAGGGGTGTTTGAAGAATAGAAGCATGTTCAGTTTTGAATTGATCTTGTTTGGAAATGTATAATTTTTTTTATAAGGGAGTTTTAAGAGAAGCAGCATGCCTAATGGATAGAGCATGGGCTTGAGAGTCAGAAGGACCTGGGTTATAGTCCCCAGCTCTTCCCCTTGGCTGCTGAGTGACCTCTGACAAGTCACTCCATTTCTCTGTGCTTCAGGTACTTCATCTGTAAAATGAGGACTAAGACTGTGAGGCCCACATGGGCCGGGGACTGTGTCCAACTGGATAAGTTTGTATCTACCCCAGCACTTAGTTCAGTGCCTGGCACATTGTAAGCGCTTAACAAATGTCATTTAAAAAAGTAGATTCGCTGGGCTCTGGATAATCCCCCGGGAAATCAGAATCCAGCACTGGGGACCGGAGAGTCATGCTGAGTGTTTGGTTAATGGTGTCCGACTGGAAAGTTACTCACTTGATGCCGTGGAAGGGAAACTATGGACAGTCCCAATCCAGGGCCACAGAGGCAGGATGGCAGCCCCCTTGTCTTCACTGGGAGCCTGGGACTGGTGCCCAGACAGAAGCAAAATTTACCTGAAAACTTTTTTGTGGCTCAAGCCATGTCCAAGCCATTGGCTTCATTCCCAGCTAACCAGGCTGGAGAGAAGCTACTTCTCTGGTTTAATAGCTGGGAACCGTTACTCAAGATGGTTTTCTGGACTCAGTGACTAAGCAGCAATGCCTGATGTTCTCCTGTTCTGAATATGGCTTTTGTCATTAACATTTGCCGGGCAACCCCGACACAAGGGCCATGGTCCCAGATTGTAAGCTTCACCCTCTAGACTGTAAACTTGTTGTGGGCAGGGAACATGTCTACTATAATGGTTTGGGGGGGTTTTTACTTGTATTTAAGTGCTTACTTTGTGCCAGGCACTGTTCTAAGCACTGAGGTAGACACATGCTGATCAGGTTGGACACAGTCCCAGTCCCAGGTAGGGTTCCCAGTCTTAATCCCCACTTTACAGGTGAGGTAGCCGAGGTGTAGAGAAGTAAAGTGACTTGACCAAGGTCACACAGCAGATGAGTGGTGGATCCGGGATTAGAATCCAGGTCCTTTCTGAGACTTAGGTCTGGTGTGTGCCCCAGTTAGGAGACCTGAGATAATGGACAATAATAATAATAATAATAATAGTAAGTAACAATATAATGATGGCATTTGTTGAGTGCCTACAATCACTGTTTTGAGCACTGGGGTAGATAAAAATTAATCAGATTGACAGTATTCCCTGTCCCACAGAGAGGTCATAGTTTAAAGGGGAGGGAGACCCCACTTTACAGATGAGGAAACTGAGATCCAGCGAAGATGTGACTTGCCCAGGAACACAGAGCAGACAAAGGACAGAGTCAGGATTTGAATCCAGGTCCTCTGAACCCCAGGAGACCTGTGGCTTTTCCACTGTGCCACGTTATTCTGTCTTTCTTGGCCAAAGAAGCTGTCATCCTCGGTTTCTGAAACGGAGGCTACCAGGGATGATCTGGTGTCTGTTTCCATGTCCTCTTGGTCTGGGCAAGTAGCACTCATGGATCCTGTCTATTCCCTAGAGCAGAATCACACTGACTTTTAAAGGACATTTGGCATCTGATGAAGACATTTCCGGGATATGACTTCAGTTAAATGAATTCAGCAAAATCAATCAACCAATATTTTAATTATGTTAATTTGGTGGTGAATGATGTGTGTGTGTATGATTCCATTATTATACCAATGTAACACACAATAAACAAAAGATGACTTTAAATCTGTCTATTTTGTTGTATTCTCCCAAGTGCTTAGTACAGTGCTCTGCACTCAGTAAGTGCTCAATAAATATGATTGATTGCACCCCATCTGACTGGTCTGAAAAAATGAAAATGAAGTCAGGCTCCCTTGATAATCTTGCTCCAGCCATGCTGTGAAAGAATTCTAGGGCCAGAGGATTATTGAAAGGATATCTAGATAATAATAATAATAATAACAGCATTTATTAAGTGCTTATGGTGTGCAAAGCACTGTTCTAAGCACTGGGGAGGTTACAAGGTGATCAGGTTGTCCCACAGGGGGCTCACAGTCTTAATCCCCATTTTACAGATGAGGTAACTGAGGCACAGAGAAGTGAAGTGACTTGCCCAAAGTCACACAGCTGACAAGTGGCGGAGCCTGGATTTGAACCTATGACCTCCTACTCCAAAGCCTGGGCTCTTTCCACTGAGCTACACTGCCTGTCTATTGTCTCCCAGTCTTGTCTTGTCTTATGCCATCGAGTTATTTCCAACCCATAGTGACACCACGGACACATCTCTTCCAGAAGGCCACTTTCTCCAACCGTGATCATTGTGGTAGTGTAGCCATAGAGTTTTCTTGGTAAAAGTATGGAAGTGGTTTACCATTGCCTCCTTTGGCACAGTAAACTTGAGTCTCCACCCTCGACTCTCTCCCTTGCTGCTGCTGCCCAACATGGGTGAGTTTTGACTTGTAACAGATTGCCTTCCACTCGCTAGCCACTGTCCAAGCTAGGAATGGAATGGGTATGCCTCTGCCTGATTCTCTCTCTCATGGCCTAGACTGGTAGCCCTGGAAACCCTCCAGGTGCAACCCTGACAGGGACTGTCTCCCAGTAGCCCTGCATTATTCCAAAAAAGATAACTTGTATTTGGTGTCTTAAAGATATTTCAATCTGGAGAGTCCACAAACCTCCCTTTAAAGCCATGTCCCAGTGATTCCCTACATGTAGCCTTTTCTCAATCCCTTTCTCCAATTTAAATCCTACTTATCATCCTGAGACATCTTCATCTGATTGGCAGGGAGATGTGAGCCTTGTGTCTTGATAAGAGGATATTAGAAACTTTCCAAGGTGCCCTCACTGTCACCATCGTCACCATCATCAAGTATCAGCCTACAGTAAACATTTAAATTCCTCTGCTGGACACAGACTATCTTGAAGACCCCAAACTGAAAAGCACAGACTATCAGGAAAACCCAAACTGAAATAATCCAAATATATCCATGATTCATTTATTTATATTAACGCCTGTCTCCCCCTCTAGACTGTAAATTTGTTGTGGTCAGGAAATGTGTCTGTTATATTTTGTGTTGTACTCTTCCAAGTGCTTGGTACAGTGCTCTACACACAGTAAGCGCTCAGTAAATATGATTGATTGATTGATTGGCAATAGGAAGGAAAACCAGGTTATCATTTAGTTTACTTGGTCAGGACTCTCTGATATTGTTGCGAGTATGTGAGCAAATTGATTTTCAAGGAAGAATAATAGTATTCACCATCTATTTTCCTGGGTGGATGTATGCAATATTTTCCCATCTTCCAAATAATGAAGTGAAGGCAACAGGAAGCTGGATAGCTTGTTCCATCACATGACACCTTGCTAGAGGATCCTGGATAGAAGATGAGCCATCAGTGTGAAGATGCATACAGGGAACCCAATCCCTACTAGGACAAGAATCTGGGTAGGCTCATGGTTGGGAGGCCAGAGATAAATAAAACAGACTGGGAAGGTATTTTGTTTTTCTTCCTGGAATTCCAAGAGTGGCTTATCAAGCAGAGTCAAAGCAATACATTTTAAAAGAATAGAAGCACTCCTTTTTGCTGGGGGAAAAATAGCCTGGAAGATGATAATTCAGGTCAAACATTGTTGGTCTTTAATCAAAGCTGTCCTACTTTGCCTGAAATGTTTCCCGTTTCTTACTCTCCTACCTGAAGTATGGAGATAAACCCCTGTACTTTCGACCTGGGCACCAGTAAGGTTAAGAACCAGTGAGAGGCACGTCAGACTTTCAATTCAGAATATGAGAGGGGATGGCTTTTGATACATGTGATGGTGAGGTATTAGTGTTGATTTTGGTGTTAAAATGTTTGTTGGGGGAAGGGGGAAATATTGTGCCTCATGGAACTGGAAAGCTAAAAAAGCTAAAAAGCAATTCTGTGAATGGGAGGGATGAGCAGACAAGTCCTGAACAGCGAAACAAGGGAAAGGCCCAGAGTTTTCTACAGCAGGGAATCTGCTTCCTTCACAGGACAACCTTTACAGAAATCTCCTTTACAGAAGATGTCAGCCACTTACCTGGTGACATTATCTAGAGCACAGCCAATTTCAGGGGAGGATTTTGGCAAGGAGGGAGTGGGCCAAGAAAGTGCAAGATAATCTCAGAGCCATTAGGAGGGAAAAGTCCATATTAGACTCTGTCAAGCAGTTGTACTTACTGAGCGCTTCCTGTGTGTAAAGCAGTGTACCACACACTTGGGAGAGTATAATATAACAGAGACGGTAGAACGTTTCCTGCCCACAAAGAACTTACAGTCTAGAGAGGAGGCAGATATTTCTCCAGGAAAGCTCAAGGTCAGATGGGTGAAGTACACACAACATATGCTGTCTCCCTGAGGCCGGTCAGTCGATGGCATTTATTGATTACTGTCACTACACTCAGGCCAGCATGACTTGATTAAATCTAAACGTTGTACAGTGATGCAGCTGGCGTATCGCAGCGTGTTGCCCGAGCCATCTAGATGGCAGAATATTGAGCTGAGTTTAGCAGCGTGGAGAAGCAGCGTGGCTCAGTGGAAAGATCATGGGCTTTGGAGTCAGAGGTCATGGGTTCAAATCCTGACTCCACCAATTGTCAGCTGTGTGACTTTCAGCAAGTCACTTAACTTCTCTGTGCCTCAGTTACCTCATCTGTAAAATGGGGATTAAGACTGCGAGCCCCCTGTGGGACAACCTGATTACCTTGTAACCTGCCCAGCACTTAGAACAGTGCTTTGCACATAGTAAGCACTTAATAAATGCCATTATTATTATTATTATTATTATTATTATTATTATTATTATTATTATTATTAGCCACTGGCAACGAGGAATCCCCAGCCACCTCTCCCAGTGTGGCCAGTTGAACGGGTGTCTCTGTGAAATACTGTTTAAAGGGCAGTTTGTAAGTTTTTCTGCACTTCTAGACAACAACATCAGGAGTGATTCGACATGCATCAGAAGCCTGGCCCATACTTTCTGAAATCATTTATCCAAGGTGCTCAAGAGATGTCCATATTCAGGCAGGAAAACAGCTGACTAAGATAACACATGCTATGTTTTTGCTTCAACCACACTAAATTCAGAGTGGCAGACTTCTGGCATCAACAGGCTCCCCGCTGGGTCCTAATCCTGTATCCCTTCCTCCTCTCCATGATTTCATGCTTCATCTATGCTGCCTGTCATGTACCTGTCAAGGCCTGTTTTGTCTTCCATTTTTTTAATAGTTTTTGTTAAGCGTTTACTATGTACCAGGCATGGTACTAAGTCCTGGGCTAGATACAAACTAATCCCATCTAGTCCCACGTGGGGCTCACAGTTTTAATGACTATTTTACAAAGAAGGTAACCGAGGCCCAGAAAATTAAATGACTTGTCCAAGGTCACACAGCGGGCAAATGGAGGAGTCAGGATTAGAACCCAGGTCCTTCTGACTCCCAGGACTGTGCTCTATCCACCAGGCCACATTGCTTTTCAGTTCTGACGCTGGAGTTGGCCCTGTGTTTCTCTGGGCAGAGCTGTAGGGGAAAGAGGTCCCTCCTTCACTAATCCCTTTAAGCTGCTTCAACCCCTTTCTGAGGTTTCCAGGGAGACCAGTCCAGTTCTGGTTTCTCTAAGGAGCCCTGGGGCTCCCTTAGGGCCCTAAAGGAACCACATGTCTTACCAGAAAACTTATTTCATTGTCTTGTACCCAGTGGCTGCAGAAGTGCTGCCAAAACAACACTTTCTCGGGAGCATATTTAGAAAAGCGGCCCTTCTCTCTAAAACAGTGTCTCTGTGTTCAGCCGTCCTGGAAGAAGCATTCCTCATTTCTGAAATTCAGTGTCAGAAATGCATTGGAGAATCGTAGCTGAGAACCAGTAGGACACTGGTGGTTTGAAACTTGCTGAACGAACCAAGATGAATTACCTGCCTGATTTCCACAGGGCCGGAAGCGACCTCAAAGAGTCTTCTGGCTTCCACCCACCTCAAAGCTGATATGTGTCCTCTACAAATGAGCAAAAACAAATAAGCCCAGCGGAGGCACACTGAAATCCTTAATCTCACGAGACTTGGCAATATGGAAAATAAATCAAGAAGCTCATCCCTCTCAACTAGGGCCTGCTTATTCCCTTCCGAAAGGACCCCAGGGAAGGGGAGGGAGTGGATGAGGGAAATCAGTGAATGGTGTTTATCAATTAGTGGTATTCTGCGCTTACTATGTGCAGAGCACTATACTCTGTGCTTGGGAGAGTACAACAGAGTTAGGCATGTTCCCTGCCCACAAAGAGCTTACTGTCTAGTGGGGCAACTGCCCCAGCCCTGGACCAAGGAGGGTCCTGAACAGTCCTCTGGTTCTGCTTCTGGCTCTGCCCTGACTTCAACTCTGGAGATTTCTCCATTCTGGGTCTTGGTTCTTCCAGTGGTGGAAGCCAAAACAGAACTGCTTGCCCAGAATGACTGGTCTGAGTGTCACTATTTATTGAGTGCTACGACATGTGAAGCACCATTCTCGGTGCTTGGGGAGCCTACTAAGGAAGTAAAAGGTGTGAACCCTAGCCTCAGGAAGTTTACCACCTTATGGAGCCAAAAGCCCCGAATAAGCATCTGCTCTTTCTGCCCCTATCCAGTTTCTCTTGGCATTGCACTCTGCCGGCTCCAAACTATTTCCCCCAGTCCATGGACTCTCTTGTTAATGGTATTTATTGAGTGCTTACTGAGTTCAGAGCACTGTACTAAGTGCTTAGGAGAATACAATACACATTATCCCTGCCCAAAAGGAGCCAACTGTCAAAAGAGGGGTAGGCAGACATGAAAATAAATTACTGACAGGGGAAATGGCAGGGTATAGGGATATTGGCTGTCTTGTGCACCTTCCTTTTCCCCTCGCCTCTCTCTCCTTAGGGGAACCTTGTGTTGGCTAATGAGATTCTTGCCTATCTAAAGTCACTTTCACTGCCCACCTCCCAACCTCACTGTAAGGATGAAAGCTTACTCCGTTACCTCGACACCATAAACCGATAAGATTTTTTCTGAAACAAGAGAGCAGGTGGTGAGCAGAAGCGAGACTGGAAATGAAGTCCACCAAGCAGCTTATCTCTGAAACTGCTGTCATTTGTCCTCCGTCACTGACTAATGATTAGAGTTTGGCCTCCTCAGTGTCCTGCCCTGTGGTCAGCTCCCAGTCAGGGCTACTCATTTATTCATGGCAAAAAGCAGTAACATAGAGCCCTCTTGTATTTCTGTAACACTTGGTGTTTAGGATTATTGCTAATAGTTTTCCCTCAGATCCCCTCCAGGAAGTAACTTGATATTTGCAATGATTGAGTTTATGGGTTGCGCCAAGACACACGGGCAGAGCCAGATCTGAGAACCAGATCTCCAGGGTCCTGTGCCTTTGCTTAGGCCTCCGGGTCTGCATTTTTTTAAATGGTATTTGTTAGCATTTACTAAGTGCCTGGTACTGTACTAAGCACTGGGGTTAATATAAGCTAATCAGGTTGAACTCAGTCCCTGTCCCACAAAGGGCTCACATTCTTAATCCCTATTTTACAGATGAGGTAACTGAGACACAGAGAAGTGATTTGCCCGAGGTCACACAGCAGACATGTGGCGGAGCCAGGATTAGAACCCAGGTCCTTCAGACTCCCAGCCCTGTGCTCTATCCACTAAGCCATGCTGCCTCTCACATGTTCCCCACCTACTGTTTCTGCTGCTCTCTCTGAACCCCCAGGCCCTGATTTAACTGGTTGTCTGGTTCTACTATAAGGTTGCTTCCACTAACCATGTTCCCTCCCCTACTCATATTTCCATTATGCAGTCTACCGAGGCAGGTCGAAGTCAAAGCGCTAATCACCCCAGCACCAGAGAGGAAATTATTCCCAACCAGTTTGGGTAACGTAGTTCAGTGCTGGAGTTAAAACTTTCTCTCTAGATAATGAATTCCCTGTACGCGAGCTAAGGCCACCTCCGTCTCCTGGTATGGATGAGTCTTGTTTCTTTCGCCCTCAAAGGGGCAGAGGCAGAAAAAGTTGGGGAGTGGGAATAATGCCAGTATTACAGCCTAATGAAAATTTGGCATCCAGTTGAGAAGTGAAAATAATTTTTAGGACTAATTTGCCCATTTGGGAATTCAGCTACATTGGGGAAAATTATTGTTCACTGCCCCACTTAACACCAAACTCCGCTATGAATTTTGACGAGTTAGGAAATTGTGGAAAAGATGCCACCTTTCCTGATGGGCCTTCCCAGTGCTGTGACGTGGAACCATGTCAGAAGTTGACAAGCGCCACCCTGATGGCTGGAGACGTTCTTGAAGAAGCCACAGTTGATGCTGTTCCCAAAGCCAAACGGTGGGGAAAAAGGAAACAAATGGGAGAGCTGGATTTTGCTGATTGTCAGGCCAGGATCAGAAAGGAAAGCATTTTATTTTCAGTCTTCAAACGGGGAATTTCTAAAAGTGGGAAAGGGTACTATCCACTTCAAACTTAGATCCACATACAGTACCCTGTGAACAAACAAAGCCCGGAGAGAGCCCGGGCTTTGGAGTCAGAGGTCATGGGTTCAAATCCCAGCTCCGCCAATTGTCAGCTGTGTGACCTTGGGTAAGTCACTTAACTTCTCTGGGCCTCAGTTCCCTCATCTGTAAAACGGGGATGAAGACTGTGAGCCCCCTGTGGGACAACCTGATCACCTTGTAACCTCCCCAGCGCTTAGAACAGTGCTTTGCACATAGTAAGCACTTAATAAATGCCATCATCATCATCAAATAAAATTCCTTCTTAGGACTCTTAACACCTGGTATTTTTATGGTACTTGTGAAGTATAGTGTATAAAACCTGATCCTGGAAATTAAAAGGACCAGGTTCTAATCCCAGATCTGCCATTTTGCTGTGTGTGAACTTGGGCAAATCACTTCACTTCCCTGGGCCTCAGTTACCGCATCTGTAAAATGGGGATTGAGACTGTGAGCCCCCATGTGCCCAACCTGATTTGCTTGTATCATCTCAGCACTGAATGCAGTGCCTCACACATAGTAAATGCTTAACAAATACCAGAGAAGCAGCGTGGCTCAGTGGAAAGAGCCCGCGCTTTGGAGTCAGAGGTCATGGGTTCGAATCCTGGCTCTGCCACATGTCTGCTGTGTGACCTTGGGTAAGTCACTTAACTTCTCTGAGCCTCAGTTACCTCATCTGTAAAATGGGGATTAAGACTGTGAGCCCCACGTGGGACAACCTGATCACTTTGTACCCTCCCAGCGCTTAGAACAGTGCTTTGCACATAGTAAGCGCTTAACAAATGCCAACATTATTATTATTATTATTATAACTACTATTTAAATCCCACTCTCTTCTACTTACACTGTGAGCCCTCATATGGGACAAGGCAATGTGTCCAACCCAGTTATCTTGTATCTACCCCAGCTCTTGATACAGTCAGTGCTTGGTAAATAATAAGCAATTAACAAATACCATAATTATTACTTTTAGTAATAATAAAGTAAGGATGTTTTCTCACCAGAGGTGAAATACACTTGGAAACTAATTGATCTTCCTAACACATGCCCTTACCTGAAATAAACTGTACTTTTGAAGGGCAGACCAGATCTTGTACTGCTTGAATAAAATTATGAGGCCGTGTGGCTAATAAGGTTTCAATAAAATATAATATGAAGAAATTAATTACCTGCGACTAATAAGTTGTCATTTTGCTTCCCAACTTCCACTGGGACCTCTGGAGCGTTGTGATAACTCAAATTAACCCAATAACTTTTGGGTACTAGCTTTTAGGCTAGATCTGCAAACCAGGCAAAGAAAACATCTGTGGGTTTTTGTGTTGTTTTTGTTTGGATTAGTGTAAAGTTGCTTGCACTAGTCATAATGACTGCTATTTGTCAGTATCAATACTGTGCTTTGTTTTTTGTTTGGGTTAGTGTAAAGTGGTGTACACTAGTCATAATGACTGCTAATATTTGTCAATATCAATACTGCATTTTGTTTTTTGTATGGGTTACTGTTAAGTTGTATACACTAGTCATAATGACTGCTGATATTTGTCAATATCAGTACTCCATTAGCTGCCAGATTACATTGCACTTTGGCAGAAATTCCCTGGGTCAGGTTTACTCTCTTTTCAACCCATATATTAAGAGGTGTAGGAACTTTCCAACTCCCCAGGGCCATCAATTAGCTGTATCAGTTCTCCAGCCTGGTTCTCTCATTTAGTGACTGGGAACCAGCTCCAGACAGTGGTGTCCCTTGTTTCATTGGGACTTTGGAAGAAGTGGTTTTCTGGAGCCTATTCTGTTCTCCCTGCATGTCTTCAAAATGAGGAAGGTGGGTCCAATAGAAGTAAAAAGGTTGCCCAGTGGTTGATTTGCTCTCATCTGCCAGGGATCTATCCCCTGAGAACAGTTGTATGCTATTTCAGCAAGTCATCATGCTCCTGTTGAAAGGTGGTGAAATTTTCATAGCCATGTTGGAAGGCTGGTTCTGGCAATCAAATAAAGCTCCCATCATCAGAGACTGCGTCTTGGTCCTTCAAAGCAAGAAGATGCTTATTGCAGCAGACATCTGGAGTTTAGGTCAGGGATGAGTCTCCATAGTACTACCCAAGAGCTGAATACAATGGGCTTCATAGATGGGAGGACTATGTCTTGTTGTGAGATTCCAATTTTCATTAAGTGAATGACCTGGATTTTATTTTGAATATAAGGACCATTGAACTTGGGCTCATTCAAAACTTGTATTGAACTACAAATGAAGAGAAAACTGGGGATTTGGTGCCAAGAAATGACCTCTTCGGTCAAGAGAAAATCGGCTGTGGCTATAAGTAATGCAACAGTGTTATATTGGTCACACTTCGTAAAGATTAGGTTCATAAGTAAAGTTCTAATCAGACAGGACCTCCTTTTTTTCTTCTTGATTTCCAATAGACTATGATTGCTATTTGTGAAAGTAAACTGGCTTAAAAACTGTCCAGTTTTACCACAATCAGCTGGTCTTCTTCCCAGCCAATGGTAATACAGCATCAGGGGTTTTTATGTTCAGTAAGCTCACTTGCAGCACATTCCCCCTCTCCTCCCCAGCTCTGGTGACTCATATGGGGTATTTAAGTTTGCCCGAGTTTACCTACAGTATCTTGGAACAATTGGATGGGGGTGAAAGTAGGGTGTCCCTTGTAGTATTGCTCTCATTTCAAGCCAATTTTAGCCTCAGACAGATGGTAACAAAAATCGCAGCCCTAGGACATCACCCTGTCAAGCACTGTACTGACATGCATGATGTCTGCCTATTGTCCGATGTGTGGCTTTGGGCAAGTCACTTCACTTCTTTGTGCTTCAATTACCTCACCTGTGAAATGGAGATTTAGACTGTGAGCCTCACATGGGATGGGGACTGTGTCCAACCCAATTTGCTTGCCTCTACCTTAGCACTTAGTGCCTGGCACATAGTAAGTGCTTAACAAATATCATAATTATTATTATTATTAGGTCACAGGTGCTTTGGAGTCTGGTTTTATCAAGTGCTTTTGCTGACCACCTACCTGGGAATAAATGTGCAATTACAAGGGAGGTAAGCCTAGGAGAGCAGATTAGTTGTATTAGAGTTCTTTCATCTGGAAAGGAAAAGTCTGAAGGTATACTGAATAACCATCTTCAGGTATACAAAGGATTTCTCTGAGGATGATGCTGACCTGCATTCTCTAAATTCATTAAATAACGGGAAATGTTTTAGATTGTAGCCAGAAGGGATTTAGTTACACACAAGGAAGAATTTTTTGACAATCAGGGTGACTCATCTTGGACCAAACTACACTGGGAAGTTGTGGGGCTTTGTCCCTGGAGATCTTCTTCAAAGAACCATTCCAGGAGGGTTTAGATACCTACCTGGGGATAGGGAATAAGCCATGAGAAACAGTAAAGCCTGGAAATCAGAAGGACAAGAGTTCTAATCCCAGATCTGTCACTTGTTTGCTGTGTGTGACCTTGAGCAAGTCACTTCACTTCTCTGTGCTTCAGTTAACTCACCTGCTAAATGGGACTTAAGGCTGTGAGCCCCATGTAGGACATGGACTGTGTCCAACCTAATTAGCTTGTATCTACTCCAGCGCTTAGTACAGCTCCTGGAACACAGTAAAGGGATTAACAAATACCATTTTTTTAAAAAAAAGGAAAAAAAATTACTTAGGGTTTCTTCTACTGCCACTGACCAACCTCACAAGTTCCAGGCATGGAGGCATGCATAACATTACTAGCAGTACCCTGAGCACACAGCTTCAGTTACCTCATCTGTAAAATGGGGATTAAAACTGTGAGCCCCATGTGAGACAGGGACTGTGTTTAACCTGATAAACTTGTATCTACCCCAGCGCTTAGTACAGTGCCTGGAACATAGTAAGTACTTAACAAATACCATTAAAAAAAGTATCACTTTGCTGAAGTAAGTCAGAGTTCAGCCAAACCCAGAACATTTCTCTGTTAGGGATCCCCAGACACATCCCCATCCCGCTCTGAAGTCACCACACTACTCTCTTAAATCCATATGAACTCCAATGCCCCTTCAGAGCCGAGGAACTAGTCAGCAGGAGCCCCAGCATGAAGACGCTGGTGTTTAAAATGTTAAAGCCTGACATTGACATAAAAGCATCCTGTTCTCTTTCAATTTCAACTAGGGGACGGGCCCACCAAAATTTGAAGTGCCTAGGAAAAAGCCAGCTGAATAGGAAAAGCAGCGTGGTTCAGTGGAAAGGGCATGGTCTCTGGAGTCAGAGGTCATGGGTTCAAATCCCGGCTCTGCCAATTGTCAGCCGTGTGACTTTGGGCAAGTCACTTAACTTCTCTGTGCCTCAGTTCCCTCATCTGTAAAATGAGGATTAAGACTGTGAGCCCCCTTTAGGACAACCTGATCACCTTGTAACCTCCCCAGCGCTAAAAACAGTGCTTTGCGCATAGTAAGTGCTTAATAAATGCCTCAAGTGGCCTGGTCTGGGGCTCTTCCATGGAAAAAAATCACACCCCAAGATATGTCTCTGAGATTGGATCATGACCAGTTTGAGTGTGGCGTATATTTCTGAAAATACATATCAAGGAGGAAATGAGATATTTTGGCTTGGTTGCAGAGTGAGCCCTGGAGGAGGCTTAGAAATCAATCAGTCAGTGGTATTTACTGAGCACATACTGTGTGCAGAGCACCCTTCTAAGCGTTTGGGATAGTCCAATACAACAGAGTTAGTAGACATGTTCCCTGCCCACAGCAAACTTACAGTCTAGAGGGGGAGACACATATTAATATAAACAAATTCATTCATCCAATCGTATTTATTGAGTGCTTACTGTGTGCAGAGCTCCGTACTAAGCACTTAACAAATGTTACAAATATGTACATAAGCGCTGAGGGGTTGAAGTTGGGTGAATATCAAATGCCCAAAGAATACAGATGTAAGTGCATCTGTGACACCGAAATGGGAGGGAGTTGGGGAGAAGAAACTTCCATCCACAGCGCTAAGGAGAACCTGCTGGCAGATTGTGTTAGCATGCAGACTCTGATAGGGCTTTATATGCTTTCCCTTTTTAAAAGCATTGCCAATCTGCCTTAGACCAGGGAAGGGGAATTATTTTGGGAACCCAGAAGGTAGACCCAAGTAGCAAAGTAAAATGTTCATCATCTTCATCATTATCATTCCTCTTTGGAAAGACACTGATTTGCTCTTTTGCCTACCTCATACAGCCTGGTATCAGGGTACTCACAAAAGGAGAGCAGAATAAATAAGACTTCAGATCCAAAAGCTAATAAATTTCCAGGATAAAATTCCCTGGACCCCAGAGAGGCTTAGTGGGTATCTAAAAGGCAGAGAGGCATTTCCCCTCTGGAACTCAACAAAGAAATATTGAAACAGCCTGAAATGCCTAAATAACACATCCCCTAAGTTTCATTTGCTTGATGGTATGTGTGCACAGAGAAGATGTACTCAAATAGTAGTAATAGCAATAATGTTATTTATTAAGTGCTTACTGTGTGCAGAGCACTGCACTAAATGCTACAAGAGAATGTGCATGATCTCTGTCCCTTGTGGGGCTCACAATCTAAGTTTTAGTGGGGAGAAGAGATTGGAGCCAGATATATCAAGTGATGTAACACTAAAACACAGCACAAACAAATAGACTAAATAGGGTCAAAATCTGGACAGTGATGGAGGAGTTTGAGACCATGCAGGAGCAAGCCGGGAACAGGGACTCGCAGTGGTGGAAGGGAAGGCCATGGTTACCATGGTGCTTTTTCAGCGGCAAAGGAGGGGTCGAAGAGCATGCGGGAACAGCGTTTATCCCCATTCTGGCGTGGGTACAGACTAACGACTCTTATATGTGAAACATTTGAAAAGCTGAGGGAGTGAAGGAAAAATCTTCGTCTTCAAGTTGACTTGGTTTTAGGAACTGAGGAAAGCCAGCCTGCTTATGATTTGATGTGACAAAGCAGGAACAGTTAGCATCTTTGACCATGAAGTGGGAGCATATTAGGGCAAATTCAAATTGGACAGGTGAAAAGGCCGAAACTTTTGATCCTTAAGAGATTCAAAATGATCAGCTGAAAGCGATCCCTTATTGAGCCTGATCCTTTCCTAGGAAGCTGTGTTCATTCTTTCTGTGTACCATGGAGCCAATTAGCAAATTTGGAAATCTCCTCCAACACTGGGGCCATCTTCCAAAAGGAGCTTGCTTTACTCCCAGGGCACATCTGCTGCTCTGGGAGAATCTCCAGGGATTGAAATCCCAACTTGGATTTTCCAAATCTCTTCTTTTCACCCCTCTCTCTTCCCCACCTTCTAATAATCCTCCTAACATTATTACTACTATTATTATTATTGTATTTAAGTGCTACTCTCAGCCCTATTCCGAGTGCTGGGGTAGATACAAGTTAATCAGGTCAGACACAGTCCCTGGCCCACATATGGCTCACAACCTGAGTAATAATAATAATAATAATAATAATGGCATTTATTAAGCACTTACTATGTTCAAAGCACTGTTCTAAGCTCTGGGGAGGTTACAAGGTGATCAGGTTGTCCCATGGGAGGGCTCACAGTCTTATTCCCCATTTTACAGATGAGGTAACTGAGGTACAGAGAAGTTAAGTGACTTTTCCAAAGTCACACAGCTGACAATTGGTGGAGCCGGGATTTGAACCCATGAACTCTTACTCCAAAGTTCATGCTCTTTCCACCAAGTCATGCTGCTTCTCGAGTAGAAGGGAGAGCCTGTTGTTGGGTAGGGACCATCTCTATATGTTGCCGATTTGTACTTCCCAAGCGCTTAGTCCAGTGCTCTGCACACAGTGAATGTTCAATAAATATGATCGAATGAATGAACAGGTATTGAATCCTCTTTTTACAGATGAGGAAGCTGAGGCACCAAGGAGCCCCAAGGTCACACAGCAGACAACTGGCCAGGATTAGAATCCAGGTCCTCTGATTCCCAGGCCTGTGCTCTTTCCACTAGACCTGCTACTTCTCCTATATTGATTCTGTTGGAATTCCAATCTGCGTGGACCTTGGGTTTGACTCAGAAATTTCAAGGTCTCAATATATATTTAACCCATTAGTAAGTCAGTCAATCATTTACTGAGCGCTTACCGTGTGCAGACCATTGTACTAAGTGCTTGGGAGGGTACAATACAACAGACAACATTCACTTGGATTATTTGCTGATTTCATTTAACCAGGCTCTCTCTGGCTCCCGTTAACAAGGACAATTGGGAGTTAGCCTTAGTATGGGCTGGATGAACATAGGAATGGAAGCCTTTCTCTTTATGGAGATGGCACAGAATTCTCATGGATCCCTGAGCGACCTACCCAATGCCTGTGCAAGGGAATGCCCTGCAACTGACACCAATCCCCAAGGATCTCTGAAATTTCTGGAACAGAATTCATCCCTGCTACCATGTTACCTTTTATCCAACAGCAGTGGAGTCTCAAGGGGCTTCATGGAAGCAGCATGGCATAAGGGGATAGAGCATGGGCCTGGGATGCAGAAAGTCATGGGTTCTAACCCTAGCTCCGCCACTTGTCTCCTGTGTGGCCTTGAGCAAGTCACTTCAGTTCTCTGGGCCTCAGTTACCTCATCTGTAAAATGGAGATTAAGACTGGGACCCCTATGTGGGCAGGGACTATGTCCAACCCAATTTGCTTGTATGCACCCCAGTGTTTAGTACGGTGCCTAGCATATAGTAAGTGCTTAACAAAAACCATAATTTTTATTATTATTATTATTAGCTGAAATCATGCCAACATTAGAAAGTGACAAGAATAGAGGCAGGGGATCATCAGCTTCTGAGAAAGTGTCACAAGGACCTCCGGATGACCAGGACACTAGAAGCTACCAGGGGCATCTTCCCTTAGGACTAAGCCAACACTGGCCTGGCCTGGCCTGGCCTGGGAGGTGAGAAAAGTGGCCGAGGCAACATTCATGTGGATGCTACCAGAAGATGTTCAATTTTGCAAGATTAACCAGGCTATAAGAACTGTGGCTAGAGGATGGTGAGGTCCTTCAACGCATGAGATGTTGTCTTTTATGTCTCTTGAACTCTCCCAAGTGCTTAGTGCAGGTACTATGAACAGTAGTAGCACAGTAAATACTAAACCACTCATGATGAGACTCATCTTAATGCCTAGAAAACAGTCTTATTATCAGGGACACTTCCCTTAAAAAAAGATTTTTGCTATTAGATCAATCAGTGGTATTTATTGGGTGCTAACTATGTGCAGAGCACTGTGCAAAGTGCTTGGGAAAGTACAAAACAACAGAATTGGTAGATATGTTCCCTGTCCACAAGGAGCTTATATTCTAGAGGGGGAATTGCAGTCTAGAGTTGATTCTGATATTTTAGGAAGTCCTTCAAAATAGCCTGCATGGTGTTGAGTTTAATTCGAGTGACAGAAAGGCCTTTAATAGGATTCCAATTCTCAGTTCCAACAAAGCGAGTGACAGAATGACAGCTCCTATGTTTTAGGACAAATCATCCCCTTCAATCTCCAGTGGCAAAAATGCACTTTGGATGCTCCTACGTGGCTCACCATGTTGCTAAGCATTTCACTGACAGTGACTACATATCACTAGAGTGGATAGCAGTCATGTAACATGGGTGAGCTAAACTGCTTAGTGGAAAGAGCACAAGCCTGGAAGTCAGAAGACCTGGGTTCCAATCCTAGCTCCACCGGTTGCCTGCTGTGCGACCTTGGGCAAGTCACTTAACTTCTTTGCACCTCAGTTTTCTCATCTGTAAAATGGGGATTCAATACCATTCTCCTTGCTACTTAAACTGTATGCCCCATATGAGAGAAATTGTGTCCAACCAGATTAACCAGCACTTAGAATAGTGCTTGAAATGTAGTAAGCACTTAACAAACATCATAATGATAATAATAATAATATTAACAAGACAGTAGGTCTGTGAGGCAGGATTTCCTCACCCCATTTGTTCTAGCGAGGACAACCACCAGAAACAGCTGTTTCAATGGAGCTTTAGTAGCTGCTTTCTGGTATGTTAGATGCTGCCCATCCTCGGAGAGCCTGCTGATTTGTAGTGGATTAGTCAGCCCCAATCAGGGAAACTGGGATGGAATGAGAAGCAGTGTGGTCTAGTGGATAGAGCACGGGCAAGAGAGTCAGAAAGGCCTGGGTTCTAATCTTGGATCTGTCAGTTGTGTGATGTGTGAAATTGGGCAACTCACTTCAATTCTCTGTGCTTCAGTAACCTAATTTGTAAAATGGGGATCAAGACTGTGAGCCCCATGTGGGACATGGAGTGTGCCCAACCTGATTAGCTGTATTTACCCCAGTGCTTAGAACGGTGTCTGGAACAGAGTGAATGCTTAACAAATGCCATAATAAAAAAAAAAAAACCACCTAGGGCAAGGATTCATTCATTCAGTTGCATTTATTGAGTGCTTACTGTGTGCAGAGCACTGTACTAAGCACTTGGGAAGTACAAGTTGACAACATATAGAGACGGTCCCTACCCAACATTGGGCTCACAGTCTAGAAGGGGGAGACAGAGAACAAAACAAAACATATTAACAAAATAAATAGAATAAACATGTACAAATAAAATAAAAACACATATATACAGGTGCTGTGGGGAGGGGAGGAGGCCCTAAGAAAGCTTTGACTCCTATGGCTTCATTGTGACTACCCAAACCCCATAGGGTATTCTAGGTAACTCTATTCTAAGCTCTGAAGCTCTTCTGCAATACTCCAGTGATAGAACCGGGATGTAATATGAGGGCAATTGCCATGGTCACATGGGCAAGGAAAAATAGAATGCTAGAGACGAAACAGACCGTGAAATTGGGACTCGTCTATTGCCCAGACATCAGTCTTTCCCAAGGAGATTTAGCTCCTGTACCTCTTGTGGTCAGAGATGTTCAGACATAAGCAGACTTTCTTCTCATCTCTGATTTTGGTGAGAAGAAAAGTACTTTAGCAGAGTCAGAAGAATCGTAGAGATGGGAAAAAGGTAAGATTGGCCATTAGGAAATCACTTATCCGGGAAGAATCTGTAGTTCCAAGTAGGATCAGGATAGCTTTGCAGCTGGCCATCAGAAAACCAATAACTACTGTATAGTGTGACTATTATCTTAATTACAGCCCAAAAAAGCAGGCATAATAAGAGCCCTTTTTAGCAGTGCATCTTGTTTACAGGAATCAGAGCAAGAACCCATTCACTTAGAGTAATTGCATCTATGTACATGACAGCAAAGGCAGCCCACGCCAGTGCTGGCTGTGGGAGTGAATCATACTGAGTTCTGATTCCAGACAGGAGGAGCGTAGAGGGAGCGGCTGCAGGGTGTGAAAGTGGAGAAGTTGGGCTTCCATTTGGTTTGAGCTCTAGCATAACGTCAGGTAGAAATGAGGACAAGGGAGCGTGGCTTCAGAGACTTCCCTTGAAGAAACAAGCGATCACGTGGAAGGGCTTTGCTCTGGCCAAAAGCTGACTTTGGGGAACATGAGTTTCATGCGGCATCACTGCTCGTCGAGAGGTGAAATCCAGGTCCAGTGGTCTGGGTAGTTGAAAAAACGTTATCCACCTTTGCTCTGGCTCAGACCAACGTTGGTTCAGAGCAGGAGGTGTCCTCTATGGGGATTACTGACGCCAAAGATTTTGTCCACAGTTTTTGCCACCTGAGTGGGTCACTTGTCATTCCTGAGGGGCTCAATCAGCCTGCTAATATTGGCTTCCTGATGCAGTAGTAGCATGAGAAGCAGCATGGCCTAATGGAGAGAGCACAGACCTGGGAATCGAAGGACCTGATTTCTTGTCCCGGCTCTGCCACTTGTCATTTTGTTCTGTTTTTTCTTGTCTTTTTTTGCTTTGTTTTTTTCTTTAACAGTATTTGTTAAGCATTTACAATATGCTAGGCACTTTACTTCTAAGAGCTGGGGTGTCCCACATGAGGTTCTCAGTCTTAATCTCCATTTTACAGATGAGGTAACTGAGGTGCAGAGAAGTTAAGTGACTTGCCTAAATTCACATAGCAGACAATTGGAAGAGCCAGGATTAGAACACCCGTTCTTAGTCCCAAATCCGTGCACTATCCATTAGGCACACTGCTTCTTTGTTGTGTGAACTTGGGCAAGTCACTTCTCTGAGTGTCTGCTTCTTCACCTGCAAAATGGGGATTAAATCCTATTTCCTCCTACTTAGACTCTGATCCCCAAGAGGAATTATAATAATAATGATAATGGTATTTGTTAAGTGCTTATTATGTCCCAAGCACTGTTCTAAGCACTGGGGTAGATACAAGGTTATCAGGTTGTCCCACGTGGAGCTCACAGTCTTAATCCCCATTTTATTTTACATAAGAGGGAACAGAGGCCGAGAGAAGTAAAGTGACGTGCCCAAGGTCACACAACAGACAAGTGGCGGAGCTGGGATTAGAATCCATGACCTCTGACTCCCAATCCCGGGCTCCTTCCACTGAGCCACACCGTTTCATTTATGATAGTACTTGCTATGTGCCAACCACTGTACAAAGCAGCGTGGCTCAGTGGAAAGAGCCCGGGTTTGGGAGCCAGAGGTCAAGGGTTCGAATCCCGGCTCCACCACTTGTCAGCTTTGTGACCTTGGGTAAGTCACTTAACTTCACTGAGCCTCAGTTCCCCCATCTGTAAAATGGGGATTAAGACTGTGAGCCCCACGTGGGACAACCTGATCACCTTGTATCCCCCCCAGCGCTTAGAACAGTGCTTCGCACATAGTAAGCACTTAACAAATGCCATCATTATTATTATTATTATTACAGATACAAAATAAACAGGTGGAACAGGGACTGTTTCCAACCAGATTATCTTGTATCTACCCCTTAGTACAGTACTTGGCACACAGTCAGGATTTAGCATGTACCCTAATTATTATCATTATTATTTCTGGCTCGGGATTTGCTGCCATCCGTCTGGGTGATGATCCTGTTGAAACAGGCTCTGACTTTCTAGCAAATGTTGCTGGGTGAGCTGAGTAAACAGAAGCCTGTGTCCTCTCATTAACAGAGGCTGGCTCTGGAGTGGAGGCTGGAGATTCTTGAAGGCCTGATTTCTGGGGCTCGCTCCAAGCCAGGTCCTGGCATATGATAAAGTTCTGTGCCCCATTCCTTTCCAGCCCAAGTCAAAGGCAGCGGGGGAGAATCCAGAGCCTGGTTTGGTTTCCATTTTTCTTTGGATCAGGTAATAAACATACTAATAATAATAGTTGTAACTAGTCCGGTCAGTCAATTGCATTTATTGAATACTGTGTGCAGAGAACTTTATAAACCACTTGGGAGAGTACAGTACAACAACAAACAGACACATTCCTCGCCCACATCCAGGACCATCCTGAATTAGAGTGATGAGGCTTTGCACATAAATGCTTACTAGTCTAGTCGGTGTCTAACCACCACTGGGAATTGTAGAGAGCCTTTCAAACAGACTGTTGAATCAATCAATCAATCAATCGTATTTATTGAGCACTTACTATGTGCATAGCACTGTACTAAGCGCTTAGGAAGTACAAGTTGGCAACATATAGAGACAGTCCCAAGATTACTGTGGGTGCACGTATTCCCAAGAGGTTTCAATGGCAGCCCGAGAAGGTCTTTTGTCCTGTGAGGCCCTGCCCTGTGAGGCTCTGTGACTTGTGAGGTTCTAAATGCTTTGAGGCCCTGTCCTGTGAGACCCTGTCCTATGAGGCCTTATCCCAAGAAGGACCTCAGCATTTGGCCATGCTGGGTTGAGGGATGGCCCAGGCCCAACCAAAACTCAACCCACCCTGCCATAGCCACGAACCATTTGATGACAAGAGGTCTTACCATTCCATGACATTCCATTAGCCTCTCTAGGAGGCTCCTTCCCTCAGAAGGAAAAACGGTGTTTTCTAGAGGACAGAGTATGGGTCCGGAAGTTAGAAGGAATAGGGTCTATTCCTGGCTCTGCCACCTGTCTGTTTTATGACCCTGAGCAAATCACTTCATTTCTCTGTGCCTTAGTTACCACATCCATAAAATGGGGATTAAGACTGGGAGCCCCATTTGAGACATGGACTGTGTCCAACCTGATTAACTTGTATCTCCCCCAGAGCTTATAAAAGTTCCTGGCATATAGTAAGGGCTCAACGAATGCCATTTAAAAAAAAAAAATTGTTGAGGGCCTTTTGGGTGGGAGGCTGATTTTTTTGCACTCTAGTCATATCTTGCCTTGACTACTGCATCAGCCTCCTCACTGACCTCCCTGCCTCCTATTTCTCTGCACTCCTGCTGCCTGGATCATTTTTTTTTTTTAATTCCTTGACCACCCCTCAAAAACCTCCAATGGTTGTCCATCCATCACTGCATCAAACAGATCCTCTTTACCTTGACTTTGTCACTCAATCAGCTCTTCACTTCCCCATGTTACAGTGCTGATCTCTTATTACAAGCCAGCCTGTACACTTTGCTTTTCTAACATTTTGATCTTATTTATCCCACTGCCGGCAACCCCTTGCCTACATCCTCCCTCTGTCCTGCAACTCCCCATCCCTTAATATCCAACAGACTATCACACCACCAAAACCCTTCTAAAATTTCATCTCCTCCTAAGCCCTCATTTCCCCTTTATGCCCTCCCTTTTGCACTGCCTAAGGGCTTAGTACAGTGCTCTTCACACAGTAAGCTCTCAATAAATACGACTGAATGAATTTGGATCTGTTCTCCTTAAGCATTTGATATTCACTCCCACACTCAGGCCCGCAGCACTTATAGACATATCCAGTCTCTCCCATTTCCCCATCTTATATCTATTTTAATGTCCATATCCCCATCTAGACTATAAGCTCCTTGTGGGCAGGGATCATGCCTATTGACTATTGTATTCTCCCAAGTGCAAAGTACAGTGTTCTCCATATGGTAAGTACTTCATAAATTTATTGATATGGAAAATGCAGAGGCATTTTCTAGACCCACAGTCTGGAGGGCAGCTTAGCAGCCTCCAATCTCCCCTCCTGCTTCCCAGCCATGTGGTTCCTTTGACTGCTGCTCTGGAGCTAGAGTTGTACTCCAGATACTTTTTTTAGAAGAATATTTGTTTTTGTTTTTTAGTATTTTCTGGGGGATGGGGTGTTATGATATTTGTTATTTGCTTATTATGTGCCAGGCACTGTACTAAGCACTGGAGTAGAGTCTAGCTAATCAGGTTGGACATAGTTCATTTCCTGCATGGGGCTCACAGTCTTAATCCCCATTTTACAGATGAGGGAACAGAGGAACAGAGAAGTCAAGTGACTTGCCCATGGTCACACTGCACATAAGTGTCAGGGCCGGAATTAGAACCCTGGTCCCTTTGACTCCCAGGGCTGTGCTCTTTCCACTAGGCCAGGGATAGTTCTTTCTCTATGAAATATTGTTTGTTCCTTCCCCTCATGGTTCTCACAAGCTGTTTCCATTCCGTGGATATTCTCACCACCTGATCTGCCCCTTTTTAAGGCCTTGGAGGCTTCTGGTCCTCCCTTTGTCCTGTGATTTCAGATGCCTGCCAATTTTCAAGAAGACTGCCAACCGCATCCTAGCGACGGGCATGCTGAGCAGAACAGATATAATAAGGGGTGCTGTGTTTCCCTTTAAGACTGTGAGATACTGAAAACATTCCAGGTATATTTTAACCCATTTTTTTTCAGAGAAGAGGCAGGAATCCAGGGAGACTAGAGGATCACAGAGCTAAATCTTTAAACTGTTTTTAATGAGAATTACCCATCCATACCCCTGAACAAAGCTGGCTCATTTAGTAGGTACTTACTGACTTCCTACACAGTTCAAGCACCAGCCATATTTCCTGTCCACAGGGAGCTTATGCTCATAAGCCAACTGGCTACCCAGAAACTTCTGGTTGTGCCACCAGCCCCTTCTGGGTTCAATAATAATTGTGGAATTTGTTAAGTGCTTACTATTCGCCAGGAATTGTACTAGGAGCTGGGGTAGTTGCAAGCTAATCAGGTGAAACACAGTCCCTGTCCCATATAAGGTTCACAGCCTTAATACCATTTTACAAATTAGGGAACTGAGGCACAGAGAAGTTAAGCAACTTGCCCAAGGTCACACAGCAGGCAAGTGGTGGAGCTAGGATTAGAACCCAAGTCCTTTCGACTCCCAGGCCTGTGCTCTATCCCCTAGGCCATGCTGCTACAATGCTTGAAGTTGATTATTGATAATAAAAGTAATAGTGGTTTGCATTTGCACACTTTCAACTCATTCCACTAGGTGAATTATCCAGGCCTCTTTCTTCCCCTCCTACCATCTGCCTTCTGGTGATCTCACTACTCATTAGCAGGATATGGGACAGAGATAAAAGGGAAGCATTAATCTTTTTCTGTAGTTCTAGATTTATTGGTCCTTGAGGGCAGGGACTATATCTTCTATCAATCAATCAATTATATTTATTGAGCACCAAGTGCAAGCAGAACACTATATTAAGTATTTGTCAGAGTGTACCAGAAACAATAGACACAGTCCCTGCACTCAAGAAGCTTACATTCTAACAGGGGAGACAGGCCAACTAAATTCTTTAGAAATAGGTGGTGAAGGAAGGATGCAGATACCACAGGCAAGTAGCATGAGTATGTCATCCTTCCTGTCTCACAAGCCCGCAACCTTCTCCATCCCTTCTCCCCTCCTTAACTTCCATCTTCAACCGCTCACTCTCCACTGGTTCGTTCCCCTCTGCCTTCAAACATGCCCATGTCTCTCCCATCCTAAAAAAAAACCCTCTCTTGACCCCACCTCACCTTCTAGTTATCGCCCCATATCCCTCCTACCATTCCTTTCCAAACTCCTTGAACGAGTTGTCTACACGCGCCACCTCGAATTCCTCAACACCAACTCTCTCCTCAACCCCCTCCAGTCTGGCTTCCATCCCCTACATTCCACGGAAACTGCCCTCTCAAAGGTCACCAATGACCTCCTGCTTGCCAAATCCAACGGCTCATACTCTGTCCTAATCCTCCTCTACCTCTCAGCTGCCTTCGCCACTGTGGACCACCCCCTTCTTCTCAACACGCTATCTGACCTTGGCTTCACAGACTCCGTCCTCTCCTGGTTCTCCTCTTATCTCTCCGGTCGTTCATTCTCAGTCTCTTTTGCAGGCTCCTCCTCCCCCTCCCACCCCTTCCTGTGGGGGTTCCCCAAGGTTCAGTACTTGGTCCTCTTCTGTTCTCGATCTACACACACTCCCTTGGTGACCTTATTCGCTCCCACGGCTTCAACTATCATCTCTACGCTGATGACACCCAGATCTACATCTCTGCCCCTGCTCTCTCCCCCTCTCTCCAGGCTCGCATCTCCTCCTGCCTTCAGGACATCTCCATCTGGATGTCTGCCCGCCACCTAAAGCTCAACATGTCGAAGACTGAACTCCTTGTCTTCCCTCCCAAACCTTGCCCTCTCCCTGACTTTCCCATCACTGTTGACGGCACTCCCATCCTTCCCGTCTCACAAGCCCACAACCTTGGTGTCATCCTCGATTCCGCGCTCTCATTCACCCCTCACATCCAAGCCATCACCAAAACCTGCCGGTCTCAGCTCCGCAACATTGCCAAGATCTGCCCTTTCCTCTCCATCCATACCGCTACCCTGCTTGTTCAAGCTCTCATCCTATCCCGTCTGTACTACTGCATCAGCCTTCTCTCTGATCTCCCATCCTCGTGTCTCTCCCCACTTCAATCCATACTTCATGCTGCTGCCCGGATTGTCTTTGTCCAGAAACGCTCTGGGCATATTACTGCCCTCCTCAAAAATCTCCAGTGGCTACCAATCAATCTGCGCATCAGGCAGAAACTCCTCACCCTGGGCTTCAAGGCTGTCCATCACCTCGCCCCCTCCTACCTCACCTCTCTTCTCTCCTTCTACAGCCCAGCCTGCACCCTCCGCTCCTCTGCCGCTAATCTCCTCACTGTGCCTCGTTCTCGCCTGTCCCGCCATCTACCCCGGCCCACATCATCCCCCGGGCCTGGAATGCCCTCCCTCTGCCCATCCACCAAGCTAGCTCTCTTCCTTCCTTCAAGGCCCTACTGAGAGCTCACCTCCTCCAGGAGGCTTTCCCAGACTGGGCCCCTTCCTTCCTCTCCTCCTCTCCCCCTCTCCGTCCTCCCATCTTACCTCCTTCCCTTCCCCACAGCACCTGTATATATGTATATATGTTTGTACATATTTATTACTCTATTTATTTATTTATTTTACTTGTACATATCTATTCTATTTACTTTATTTTTTTAGTATGTTTGGTTTTGTTCTCTGTCTCCCCCTTCTAGACTGTGAGCCCACTGTTGGGTAGGGACTGTCTCTATATGTTGCCAACTTGTACTTCCCAAGTGCTTAGTACAGTGCTCTGCACACAGCAAGCACTCAATAAATACGATTGATTGATTGATTGATTGCCGACTTGTACTTCCCAAACGCTTAGCACAGTGCTCTGCACACAGTAAGCACTCAATGCGATTGATTGATTTATTGATTGTTAGAGTGAGGGGAATGATGATATTCACATGAGAGATGAGCAAGATCCCCCATCCCCATCCCCCCGCCTTACCTCCTTCCCCTCCCCACAGCACCTGTATATATGTATATATGTCTGTACGTATTTATTACTCTATTTTATCTGTACATATTTATTCTATTTATTTTATTTTGTTAATATGTTTTGTTGTCTGTCTCCCCCTTCTAGACTGTGAGCCCACTGTTGGGTAGGGACCGTCTCTTGTACTTCCCAAGTGCTTAGTACAGTGCTCTGCACACAGTAAGCGCTCAATAAATACGATTGAATGAATGAATGAATGAATATTTTCTCCCCACACTGAAGCAGTACGAGAAAATTTCTGTTCATCTGCCTCCCTTAGACCTCTCAGTCACTTCTCTAGCATTTGTCATGCCTGTTGTAGTCTAGAAATGGTTATACTTGGGCTAGAGCTTGACAACCTCCTTCAGGTTCACACCTGGAGAGTGTCCAGTACTCTACCAGTCTCAGCTATGGGAGGGAGAGTCAAGTAGAGGACTACCCATTCCATTCCTAGCTTGGGCAGTGGCTAGCAAGGGGAAGGCAATCTGCTTTAAGTCAAAACTCACCTGTGCTGGGCAGCAGTGGCATGGGAGAGAGTCGAGGTTAGAGACTCAAGTTTACTGCGCAGAAGAAGACAATGGTAAACTACTTTCGTATTTTTACCAAGAAAACTCTATTGGATACACTACCAGAATGATTGCAGATGGAGGTGGGGTGTTCTGGGAGAGATGTGTCCATGAAGTCGCTATGGGTCAGAGTCAACTCGACAGCATAAGACAAGACAAGAGCTGGACAGAGATAAACACAGGATTCAGCTCATTCAAATGGCTTCATGGGCAACAGTTGTAAGTGACTAGCAATTCAAATATAAATGTATTCGTTAAGCACTTACTGTGTGTCAAGCACTGTAATAAGCACTGAGGTACTTACAGGATAATCAGGTCTCCCATGAGGGTCATAGTCTAGGAGGGCGAACAGGTTCTGAATCCCCATTTTGCAGATGAGAGTACTGAGGCTCAGAGAATTGGAGTGACTTGCCCAAGGTCACACACCAGGTTTAGAACCAAGGTCCTCTGATTCCCAGGTTCATGCTCTTTCCACTAGGTCCTCTGTAAAGTAAAATAAGTTTCCTAAACAGATGACTAACAAAAATAAGTCATCTCCCCAGACGTCATATGGGGAAGGTAGTGGTTCAGCAGACCTAGCTTTGAGCCCTACTACTTACCTAATGGGTGACCTTGGGCAAATAACTTCACCTCTCTGTGTCCATTTCCCCATTGTAGAATGGGAATGATAATAATGTCCTCCCCACCTCTCAGGTATTTTGGAAGGACAAATGAGATTATTCATGTCTAGGAAAATTAAAATGTGGATGAGATTCAAAGTAGTGTAGTCGCATTTGAAGAACAGGATTCAGTCATTACTCAATCAAAGAAAATAACTGATGGGAATAACCCGTTCTTCCATTTCAGAGGGAGAAAGGAGAGGAAGGGTAATAATAATGAGGATGGCATTTATTAAGTGCTTACTATGTGCAAAGCACTGTTCTAAACGCTGGGGAGGTTACAAGGAGATCAGGTTGTCCCACGGGGGGCTCACGGTCTTCACCCCCATTTTATAGATGGGGGAACTGAGGCACAGAGAAGTTAAGTGACTTGCCCAAAGTCACACAGCTGACAATTGGCAGAGTCAGGATTCAAACCCATGACCCCTAACTCCAAAGCCTGTGCTCTTTCCACTGAGTCATGCTGCTTCTCTAGTAAGATATGGGGAGAAATTGAAGGAGGAAGGGACAGGACAGAGAAGGGGAGAGGAAAAAGAGAGAATAAGAGGGGAGACTGAGGGGAAGGGAGAGAGGAGGAAGAAGGGAAAGTAGAGAGAAAAAGAATATAAAGATGAATCGCACAGTTACAGGACTGATAGTGTGTGAAATCCTTGAAAGCAGAAACTAGAATGAAATTGAGCTTTCCACCTGCTTTATTGGAGCCTCAGTCTTTTGGGAGCAGTTGGGTTGGTTTGAAGGGGAGGGTTTATTCCATGCCATGTTGAGAATCAGGTCTCAGGAGGTGTGGGTCTCACATCTCAAGGTGATTAAACCAACACGGTTAAAAGAGAAATGGAGCCCCAAATTCAGGATCTGAAAAATGTCCTAAAGCCTTGGAGATTACAGCTGAGACCTTGCCTTTTCAAAGTTTCATGTGACTATGAGAATGACTGCAGATTCCTTCTTTTTAAAACCAAGCCTTTTGGGGTGAACTGCAGGTGGCTCATTGAGTTATTTTTGAAGTAAGTCTATTATACTGAAACTGTGTGAAGCCAGCTTGAACTCTTTTGAGAGCTTTTCATAAGCTGTTATTCATTTGTGTTTGGAGTGCTATGCAGTGAGGGGTAGTGTGTTATTATCAATTGGATGGTTGAGCAATAATAAAACCAAGTGGGGTCCTCTATTTCAGGGTACTCTTTGTTTAAGAATCATATAAGGACATGGGAGTTTTGAATGTTCATTGTACCTTTCTGCTTAGCTCCGAGTGCTGTTTGGTTTGCCATCATCTCATTAAAACTTGTAATCTTCTGAATTTGGTGACTGGTATTGTGATGATGCTTATGATGATGGGGATGATGATTCCCATTTGACAGATGGGGAAACTGGGGGTCAGGATGTGTTTTCTGATGTGTCACAGCAGCATCCAGTAGTAGTTAGTACAGTGCTCTGCACACAGTAAGCGCTCAATAAATACAATTGATTGATTAGTTGACAGCAGGGTGTCATCCCCTCACTGGAATTCCACCTGATTGGCCACATTTGAGAGACCCTCCAATTAGGAGCTCACCATGTAGCTGATCCAGAAAGCCCAAAGTGGCTGTTGAGCAGCTTTCTCGGGTGGAACTGAACAGGATCCCTGCTGATGTTTCCTGTACCACAGTTGTGGCTTTGGGCTGCAAGTAGAATGTGGCTAGCCAGAGCTGGAGAGGGCATTTTTGTATTTCTAGAGCTCAGAGCCTGCCACAAATCTAGGGAGGTCAGTGGCTGGTGGGTGAGGTGAAGGTGGGGGCAGGAACAAGAGGATGTGGAACAGAAAACACACACACACACACACTTTCCAGTTCCTTTCTCACATCTGCATGCGTGTAAACACACACATACCCCTTCCAGTTCCTATCTCACCAATGCTTGTGTACACACACACACATACAGAGCTCCCAGTTCCGATCCCACACATGCATGCACACACACAAACACACAGCTTCTAGTTCCTCTCTAGAGAAGCAGCATGGCATAGTGGACAGAGCCCAGGCCTCGGAGTCAGGAGGTCATGGGTTCTAATTCCGGTTCCGCCACCGGTCTGATGCGTGACTTTGGAGAAGTCACTTCACTTTGTGCCTCAGTTACCTCATCTGTAAACTGGGAATTGAGACTGTGAGCCCCTCATGGCACAGGGAGACTGTGAACCCGACATGGGACAGGGACTATGTCCAAGCCATTTTGCTTGCATCCACCCCAGTGCTTGGTACAGTGCCTGCCACATAGTAAGCACTTAAATACCATAATTATTATTATTATCTTGCTCACACACATATAGAGAACATAATTCTGCATGATTGGCCCATCTGTTGCCCAGGTAAGCCTTTTTTATTCCTTTATCATTCTTTCCCATCCCCAACACCCTTTATTCCTTTATTCCTTTATCATTCTTTCCCATCCCCCAGGTTGCCCCCAACACCCCTTTCCTTCACCCTCCAGCGGCATCTTTCAAATTCCATCCTGATTCTGCTCCAGCCCTGGAGCCAAGAACCCGATTCTGCCCCGAGGGGCTTTTTTGTTCTCTAGGGGTACAGACGGGCCTGGACCAGACAGAGGTGGTCTCCACCCCGGACTCTCCTCCCCTCCATGATCCCTGGTCCATCACAGCTTTAGGGATTTCAGGCTTGAGGGGAGGGGGCAGTAATGAACCTGCTGGACTCAGAAGGCACATGGTCAGTCAAAGAGACAAGGTATTTTATTAAAGGGTGGAGAGGGCAGTAGGGCAGGTTTGAGTTATGGGAATTAAGGAGACAAAGGTGTAAAAGGGGATGTGGGGGTGAGGTGAGAGGGAGCCAACAGGATTGCATGGCAGGATTTGGAGCTGGAAGTCAGGAAACCTGATACTACCCTGCTGTGTGACCTCCAAAAAGTCTTAACCTCTCTGAGCCTGTTTCCTCCCTTGTAAAATGGGGATAATAATCACTGTCTTTGAAAAAATAAAAACACTATACAAACACAAACCTTCTTCTATATGATTTTTGTAGATTGACCTTCTTCAGAGCCTCATCTGGTACTCAGGCCTCAACCCAAATGCTAGCTGATGGAATCGTCTTTCAACCAAACCCTATTAAGTTTAACTCACCCTGTCTTGTTCCTTCAGTGGATCAATCCATCAGTGGTATTTACTAAGCATTTGAGAGAGTACAGTTGAGTGGGTATACATGATCCCTGCCCACAAGGAGCTTACAAATCTAGTGAAACTGAGGGCAAATGCGGAAATGCCTTTAAACCTCATGTCCTCTCTTGGTGAGCTTGGACTGGGGAAATGTTGGGAGACTGTGGCTCAGAGTTATTTACCTGTGCGTGTGTGTGATTTTTATGTGTCTTTCAGGGTTATCTGTCAGAAGGGTTGGTAACGAAATGGTATCGATCTCCTCGCCTGCTCCTCTCACCCAACAACTACACCAAAGCCATCGATATGTGGGCGGCAGGGTGCATCCTGGCAGAAATGCTCACGGGGAGAATGCTGTTTGCTGGTGCGTTTCTAACTTTGCTTTGCTCCTTTTCTTAAATTGTCTTTTCTCACGTAGCGTGACCCCAAAAATAAGTGCAGGGCAATGTTCCCAGAGCCTAATGAAATCAGGCAGCGGCTGTGAAAGAAGTGTTCTCTACGCCACCTCTCATTTCGATTCCCCTTGGGTTTGGTTTTCATGGGTATCTGAGATAGGAGGGAAATATGCAAGGTTTTCTGAATGTGTTTGTTGCAAGGAGAGGGCTTTGTTCTTTTGAGGGGCAGCAGCAGGAAGTTGGATGGGGCAGAGGTGGGTGGGGGTGAGAGTTGGAAAATGAGGGCAGAGCTAATTTGTCATTACTATGTTAAATACCATTTTTGTGGCTTAATGATTTCTGAAAACTTCAAGTAGGCTAGCTTATTGCTCCTTCAAGTGGAGGGGTGGAGCAATTTTTTCAAAAATCCCAGAGAACTGTTTATAGCAATGTCCATTCATGTAACTTTCCATAGCTGATAAGTGAATCAATCAATGGTATTTCTTGAACACTTACTAGGTGAGAGATCTGAATGGAGCAGTTGGGAGAGGACAGTAGAATCAGAACACATTCCTGGTCCTCAAAGAGCTTACCATCTGGTAGGGGAAACAGATATTAAAATAAATTACAGATGGGAAGGAGTAATTATGTAAAATATGAAACATCAGTATATATATTGAGTGCTTACTGTGTGCTAATAATTATGGTATTTGTTAAGTGCTTACTATGTGTGAAGCACTGTTCTAAGCGCTGTGGGGGGGATACAAGGTGATTAGGTTGTCCCACGTGGGGCTCACAGTCTTAATTCCCATTTTACAGATGAGGTAACTGAGGCACAGAGCCGTTAAGTGGCTTGCCCAAGGTCACACAGCTGACAAGTGGTGAAGCGGGTATTCAAACCCATGACCTCTGACTCCCAAGCCCGTGATCTTTCCACTGAGCCACGAGTGTGTTAAGCACTGTATACCCGCAAGGCACTCACAGTCTAGTAGGAGAAACGCTCATTAAAATAAATTACTGATAGGGGAGTGTGGGGAAGGAGAGCATAAGGATATAGAAATAAATAAAATGGAAAAGAATGAGAAAAATAGAGCTGCTAAAATGAAGACGAAAACATATGAAATCATCATTTGGCAGTAAGGCAAGATGAAATCCAAAACCTTAAAATGTAGTATCACAGACACTTAACCGAGCAATAAAGCAACACGTTACAAATTCCAGAAACACAAAAAATCACTGTCACATATTTTTGAGGTAAAATCTCATGACATTGGGATCATGTTGGATGACTGGCCAGGCCTCCCAGTTCTTGTTCAGACTAAGGGAGTACGGCCACTGCTTTCTCCTTGAACATCTCTCTCTCTGTTCTTTCTCTATGCTTCTCCCCCTCTGTGCTCCATTTCTCTCTTGCTTTCTATCTCTAGCTTTCTATTTCCCCCTTTCATTCTCCTTCTCCCCCTCTCCCTTTCTCTCTCTATCCTTCCCCCTCTCCCTCTCCTTTTCTATCTCCCTTTCTCTCTCTCCTCATTATCTCTCTCCTCTATATATCCTTCTCTCTCTTCTTTTCTCTCCCTTTCTCTCCTCTCTCTCCTTCTTTCTCTCTCTCCCTCTCCCCCTCTTTCCTGCCCCTCTTTGTCTCCCTCCAACCCTCCTTAAAAGCTTTTGGGAATATATCTCCTGAATAGGACAACCAGTTCCTACTCTTATATGCTAAACATTGCCTAGGTCATCCATGATTAGACCAAGATTTTCATTGTACTGATATACTGGACCAGTATTTTATATTAATAGTCCACTATTGCTACATTCCCAAAAGAACTTTGGCCATAAAAATTAGTATGTTTTGCTTTGAGTTATGGTTTTCTTCCTCTGTCTCAGAGACTCTATTTGTTCTTCCTCTGTCTCAGAGACTCTATTTGTTCTTCACATAAAACAAAACATTCTCATTACCTCTGTATTCTGGGGCCTTCTTGCTCCTTCTATCTTAGATCGTGTCTTTTTTATCTTGGTGAAATGTTCTATATCCTTGCGTCAACAGCGACTTTGTTTTCCTCTCCAGTCCACGGCTCTTCCTGGGGTTTCTCGGGTTTGCGGGGGCTTAACTTTGATTATGCCAACGCTCCTTGCCTAGGTTTAGACAAGTAGAGATCATAATGTGATGCATTTGGTAGGAACGCGCGCACACGCACACACACACACACACACACACACATATATACATATATATACATATACATATATACATATACATATATATATGTATATATATATTCTCCCCCCAGCCTATAAGAGATCATGAGTCTGGTTGGGTCTAGCCCTGAGACTCTGGATCCAGCAAGGAGCATTCTCAAGTCACTGCAGCCCGAGAAGAGGGGCCCTCCCATCCGAAGCGGCTGGGCCAGGGAACTCACTCGGCATCTTGGTGCTGCCTGTAGGGCCAGACTGCCCTTTCCAGAGCCAATGGGACTGGAACCAAACACCTTCCACTCCCAAACTAGGCCTGAGCCCCTACCTAGCTGGGATAATACTGGGAAGCATCCAGAGTTGACGAAACCAGAGTCCATTTACCCGACTGTGGGAGTGGCCAGTTCACTAACCCCCTGGAGCTAGGCCCCTCACCTTGGTTACTTTGCCTGGCCAGTGTCTCTTACCACCAGACCAAACTTCCTGACTAGGGTGGCCAGGCATCTGGTTCTAAGCACTTAGCACAGTGCTCTGCACACAGAAAGCACCCAATAAATTCCATTGATTGATTTAAACTGGGCATTGTGGTTTTCAGGAGCTGTGTCCTCGGGATGTCCATGGCCCCAGATAACTCTGTAGACAGGATTTTAATTTTCAGTGCCCAGCTTCTCTCCTCCATGGCCTCTGCCACCACGTTTTGTGCCTCAGATGTGGTGCCTGTGCCTGTGGAGGGGAATGCAGTGGTTCTGGAGAAAGTTGTGGAATCTGGACCTCCCCAGTAAATCTATCAGAGGCATTTACTGAGCACATACTATTTGCAGAGCACTGTACTAAGAGTTTAGGAGAGTACAATACAACAAAATTAGCAGGAGAAACACTCTAGGCTCCTGAATATTCAGCACACTTACTCAAAATGGCTTGTATTGATGGTATCAAGTTATGCCGAATGCAGGTGACATCACAGACATTTCAATGTCCGGTAGTCTCGAGGACCATAGATGACCACCTTATTCCGGGCTCATCCACCCATCATCCTCCAAAGTGGTATTTGGTAAGTGCTTACTATGTGCCAGGCACTGTACTAAGCACTGGGTAGATACAAGCAAATCAGGTTGGACACAGTCATTGTCCCCCATGGGGTTTACTGTCTCAATCCCCATTTTACAGATGAGGTAACTGAGACCCAGGAAAGTGAAATGACAGCAGAAAAGTCACAGAGTCAGGATTAGAACCCATGACCTTCTGACTTCCAGGACCATATTCTATCCACTGTGACCGTGCCCCCTCCCCTCATTTCTCTGGCAGGGGTCGGGGGAGATGTTGGAGCAATCATTCAAGCCACCAGGGCCATTTAAATAAGTATTGCCTGGTTATTGCTGCTCTCCCTTAAGGGCTGTCATCTAAGGTCTTCTCCCTGTTTTTCTTGCTTCTCATTCTCCAGTGTCTCGTTTTGTTGAATCATGACCCCCTCTCACTGTGCACTCTGAGAAAATTAACCCAAGTTAAGGCCCAAATTTAGCCTGCTCCCAACCCCTGCCCCCCGCCAACCCGCTCCCTCAGCTGTAACGCAGACTGCAGATTTACACTGACCTCAGCTTTATTCCCCAGAATCTGAGAGGAACTCAAGACAGTTCTTCAGCGACAGCTTCCATACACACGCACCTGCCATTTCAGCCACCCGTCGGGATGAACTAAACCAGGGTAGAGTCACTGCAGCCCTGGGGTTGCTTTCCCCTGGTTGCTTCCGGATAGCACCAGTGCAATAAAAAATTTAAAAATGAAATTGTGGGGGTGGGAAATCTCATTTAGAACTAAGTGCCTGGGGGATATTCTGCAGAAATGCTGTCTGCTGCAGTGAGCGTTAGTGTTCCCATAGCAAGTGGAAGGACTGAGATTGCCCCACTCCCGATGGCTCCCTGCCGTCCTCATATCCGAGGGCAGGGTCTCATCTTTGACTTGGTCTCCGTCCCACAGAGGATTTCTAAGCTAACAAAATAAATTGACTGGAGAAACCCTGATTGAGAGCAGCACGAAAATAACATTAATCACTGGGAGAAGCAAGTTCACACAATAGTAATGGATTATAAGACTTGTTCATATTTATTACTCTATTTTACTTGTACATATCTATTCTATTTATTTTATTTTGTTAGTATGTTTAGTTTTGTTCTCTATCTCCCCCTTTTAGACTGTGAGCCCACTGTTGGGTAGGGACTGTGGGTAGGAACTTGTACTTCCCAAGCACGTAGTACAGTGCTCTGCACACAGTAAGCACTCATTAAATACGATTGATTGATTGATTGATTGATTCAGTGCTTACTATGTGTCAAGCAGTGTTCTAGGTGCTGGGGTGGATACAAAATATTCAGGGTGGACACAGTCCCTGTCTTACTTGGGGATTATGGTCTAAGTAGGAAGGAATAGGATTTAATCCCCATTTTGCCAATGAGGAAATCAAGGTATAGAGAAGTGACTTGCCTAAGGTCACCCAGCAGACAACTGGACCAGTCAGAATTAGAACCCAGGTCGTCTTTCCACCAGGCAATGCTGCTTCCCACAGCCACTCAGAATGGGCTACCACAAGCCTCCAGCTAGACCCTATTCCTGGGGGAATCACTGGTGTTTGCTGACTGGATGATGACATCTGTGCCCCACTTCAGCACGTATGTCGCTCTGCCATCGGGCCTCTGCTGATCATAGCTCATTTGGAGATGCCACTTCACCTCTCCTCCCCCATTCCACCACCCTCACCTGGAGTTTGAGGAAATTTTCTGGTTCTTTTCTTTTTAAAAAAGGACAAATGCATTGCTGCGGGTAAAGAGAATTGTGCTAGGTTAAAGGTGGTTTAGAGGCTGCAGTCATCCAGCCCTAACCCTCACAAGCCTGGTCTGTGGTCAGCTGTGTGCCCCATGCCCTGCCTGTAAGAACTTCTCCTAACACACTGGAAATGTGTGTGTGTTTGTTTGTTTTGTGGTATTTGTTAAACAGATACTATGTGACAAACACTGTTGTAATTGGTGTAGGTACGAGTTAATTAGATCAATCCCAGTCCCACATGGGGCTCCCAGTCTAAGTGGGAGGGAGAAGAGATCCCCATTTTAGAGTTGAGGAAACTGAAGCACAGAGAAGTTAAGTGACTTGCCCAAGGTCACACAGCAAGCAATTAGAGCAAGCAAGCTCTAATCAGAGCAGGGATTAGAACCCAGGTCCTCTGATTCTCAGGCCCTTGCACTTTCAACATGGCCACACTGTTGCCTGTTATGTGACCTCGGTCAAGTTGCTTAACTTCTCTGTACCTTCAACTTCTCATCTTTAAAAGAGGGAATCAATTGATGTTCTCCCACTGTGAGGCCAATGTAATAATGATAATAATAATTGTATTAAGTGCTTACTGTGTGCCAAGCAGTATACTAAGTGTTGGGGCACATCAATCAGTCAGTGGTACTTATTGAGCACTTGCTGTGTGAACGGCATTGTACTAAGCGCTTTGGCAAATATAGTACAAAGGAGTTGGTAGACTTGTTCCCTGCCCATAGTGAGCTTACAGTATAGAAAGGGAGACAGATGTAAATAGAAATAAATTATGGATAAATACATTACTGCTGTGAGGCTGAGGGTAGGGTGATATTAAATGCCCAAAAGGTTCAGATCCATATGCATAGATGAGGCAGAAGGCAGAGAGAATTGGGGAAAAGAGAACTTATTTGGGGAAGGTCTTTTTTTCCCAGGTATTTGTTAAGTGCTTATTATGTGCTGTACTAAGCACTTGGGGTAGGTACAAATAATCAGATTGGACAAAGTCCCTGTCCCTCGTGAAGCTCAGTGTCTTAATACTCATTTTACAGATGAGGTAACTGAGACACAGAGAAGTTAAGTGACTTGCTCAAAGTCACACAGCAGACAAGTAGCAGAGCTGGGAATAGAACCTAGGTCCTTCTGACTACAAGTCCTCTTTCCACTAGGCCACACTGCTTCTTTTGAAGGAGATGTGACCTTAATAAGGCTCTGAAGGTGATAGATAAGGCTTTGGGGAGTGAGATTATTTGAGGATTGTGCCAAAGGTATGAACTTGTGAGACAGGGAGGATAGTCATGCTGTCTGCAGTGATTGGATAGACAGGGTGGGAAACCGGACTTGGTTGGGAAGTGAGGAGTTTTGCTTTGGATATGTTAAGTTGGACCTGTTGGAAGGACATCCAAGTACAGATGTCTTGAAGGGAGAGGAAAATACAGAAATTCAGAGGAGGAGAGAGTTCAGGATTGGAGATGTAGCTTTGGGAATCATCCACACAGAGATGGTAGTTGAAGCCATGGGACCAAATGAGTTCTCCAAGAGAGTGGGTTTAGAGGGTAAAAAGAAGGGGACCCAGAACTGAGCCTTGTTAGAGAATCCTGTGAAAGAGACCGAGAAGGAGTGACCAGAGAAATAGGAGGAGAACAAGGAAGGTGCCCCACAGTGTCCAAGGCAGTTGTACTGACAGAGGATGAGGACAGAGTAGAGGCTGTTAGATTTGGCAAGAAGATCATTGGTGACCTTTGAGAGGGCAGTTTCGGGGGAGTGAAGGGGGTGGAAGCAAAATTGGAGGGGGTCAAGGACAGAGTTGGAGGTGAGGAGTGGAGGCATCATGTGTAGACAACTAACTCAAAGAGTTTTGAGAGGAATAGTAACAGGGTCTTGGGGTAATAACTGGAGGGAGCCGTGAAGTCAAGGGAGGGGTTTTTTTTTTAGGATGAAGGATACATGGACAGTGGTAAAGAAGCTATTGGAAAGTGAACAGTTAGAGATGGTAATCAGGGAGGGAAGAAGGAAAGGTTGGGGTTAGGTGGAGGGGGCAGTTTCTGAGAGGAGGTGGGACATCTCCTTTGGAGATACTGCTGGGAAAGAGATGGAAAATCAAATGGCCAGGAAGGAGGAACTGGAGAGGAGCAGAGGAGATTTTAGGGAGATCAAGCCTGATGATTTCAATTTTCTCAATAAAGTAGAGAGTCAGGAGACGGGGGTTTAAGGAGCGAGTTAAATGTCTGAAACAACTGATGAGGGCAATGGGCGTGGGAGTCAATAATGATGGAGAAATGATGTCTGGCGGCAGGGAGGACAGAGTTAGAGCAGGTGAGAATGAAGGTGAAATGGACACGTTCAAATTGATGTCTGGATTTCCACCAGCAGTGCTCCACAGCTCAAGCACAGGAGCAGAAGAAGTGGTTTATGGAAGTGATCCAGGGTTGTGGGTTAGTGGTACAGGATCACTGAAGGAACAGGGGAAAGAGGGAGTTGAGTTCAGAGGAAGGGGAATCTTGAATCCATCAATTTGTGCTCCAAGAGAAAGTGGTTTGAGTATGGAAACCAAATGGGGCATGATGACTTTAAGGAGCTGGAGGAGGTCAAAAGATCAGTTCTCTATGGAGGAACAGGATAGATTTTTGGGGAGGGAGTGTGTAGAAGAGAAAGCCAGTTGAGGAGGTTGTGGTTGGATAGAGGGAATTCAGAGTTGTTGAGGGCAGAGACTGTATAGTGACTAGAGATGATGAAGTAGAGTGTGTATCAGAGTAAGTGAAGTGGGGTGCAGCAGGAGGTCAGTGGAGTTGAGAAGTAAGAAGAGTTGGAAACGTCCTTATGGATATTGAAGTGCTCAAGTTTCAGTGTAGGATTGGAGAAAGAAAAGAAATATTAGGAATCAAAATGATTCAGAAAATTGGAGGGGCCTGAGACATGGTAAATGCCTGTGACTAATAACCGGAGTAGGTGGTAGAGGCAAAGGAAGGGAAACAGAGGGATTGGGGAGGTGGGATGGTGTGAAAGCATCATTAGAGAGCAAGAAGGTAGCCCACTCTCCCTCCTTTCCCAGTGAAGCTTGGGGAGTCGAAGAAAATGAGGCCCCCTCTAGAGAGAGCAGCAGGGGAGAGAGTGTCATCTGGGGAGAGTCAGGCTTCAGTGATGGCAAGGAGGTGCAGTGACTGAGTCAGAAACAGGTCAAGGATGAAGGAAAACTTTCCCATGATGGAATGGAGGCTGAGGCTGTTGGGGAGGGAATGGGTGTGGGAAGGGGTTGGATTGGAATGATCTGAAAGGGCAGCATGAGGGGAAGGGGATAAAAGGGGCAGTGCTGGGAAAGAAGGACAAGTATGGGTGAAGGGAGGGGATGCCACAGTCAATCATCCAATCATATTTATTGAGTGCTTACAATGTGCAAAGCACCGTACTAAGCACTTGGGAGAGTACAATACAACAAATTAGCAGATATGTTCCCTACCCATCACAAGTTTATAGTCTAGAGGGGAAGACATATTATTGATGCCTGTCAGCCTGTTTTGTTGTCTATCTCCTCTCTCCTAGACTGTGAGCCTGCTGTTGGGTAGGGATTGTCTCTATCTGTTGCCAAATTGTACTTTCCAAGTGCTTAGTACAGTGCTGTGCACCTAGTAAGTGCTCAATAAATACAGTTGAATGAATGAATGACATAAAGGGGAGGGGTTGGAAGGAGGGAAATGAAGGGTGGTGCTGTCTTTCTCCTCCTCTATGTATTTCTCCCTCTCCCTCTGTATCCTTCTCCCTGTTCCTCCTTTTCCCTCTCCCTCTCTCTCCCTCTCACTCCTTCTCTCTCACTCTCTTTCCTTCTCCCTCCCATTTCCTTTCCCTCCATCTCCCACTACCTCTTTTGCCCTATCTGTCTCTTTCTCTCTCCCTCCTCTCCCACTCTCCCTCCTCCCCCCGCCCCCCTCTCTCTCTCTCTCTCTCTCTCTCTCTCTCTCTCTATATATATATATATATATATATATATCTTTCTGTATATTGCACTGATGTCAATTTAATGGATGGCTAATACAGTAATTAGCTCAGTGGTCTGTGTAGGATGTTTACATTTGTGTGCAAGTGGGAGCCGAGATTATCTGCTGCGGAGAATTGTAGCTCTAAGGCTTGCTTTCTTTCTGAGATTACAGAATCATATCCCTGACATATCTATGGGGACTGAGTCGTGAGATTGGTAGGAGGGAAAATGCACCAGAGGTTGGACTGTAACCGCAGCAGAGGAGTCAGGGGAGTTTGGAAACAGAAGCATCAGCAGCGAGACTGGAATCAGACCTGGCTTAATGTTTGGGCCGTGCCATTTGTGGCTCGTTTTTGATTCGGTGCCCTGTAGCAGTGATTCCCTCTCCTTCATTCGCTTTCCTCCCACGGTTCATCTTTTCCAATCTGATGGAGGATCCCTGAGCCACGGCCTGGGTATCCCTTCGCTCACAGCAGGGGCACTGCCCACACTCTTCCACGGGCAAGGGCAACCCGCCTCCTGAAGAAAGAATTGACCAAATAAGCTCCATCTTAATTCTGGTCTTTCTTAAATGTGTACTAGTTGTCGCTGAGTTTAACAGATAATTCGTGAGACAAACCAATCACAATAATAATATTAATCATCATCCTCATGGTATTTGCTAGGCACTTACTATGTTCCAGACACCATTCTAAGCACTGGGGTGGAAACAAGCAAATCGAGTTGGACACAGTCCCTGCTCCTTGTGGCTCACAGTCTGAATCCCTATTTTACAGGTGAGGTAACTGAGGCCCAGAGAAGTGAAGTGACTTGCCCAGGGTCACACAGCAAACAAGTAGCAGAGCCAGGATTAGAACCCATGACTTTCTGACTCCCATGCCCCTGCTCTATCCACTACGCCATGATCAATTCCAGCCACCCTAATGACCAAGGTCCCAGGTGTGGGCTTGATTATAACTAGGCCAGGTCTAGGAGAAGTCGATCTCTAGGAGAACACAACAGGAAGCCAGGGGCACCAGACCCTTTGATTCGATGCCCTGTAGCAGCGATTCCTTCTCCTTCATTTGCTTTCCTCCCACGGTTCATCTTTTCCAATCTGATGGAGGATCAGATTGCCCAGGATGTGCAATGTGCCCTCTCCCAGCGGGAGATGCCAAGTCAAACTCCACTCCTGCCTGACATGGCGGGAGTGAGACCCCGCTTCCCCACATTTCCAAGATGAGACCAGGAGGACAGTCTCTCCTTCCATCTGTCATGGGGTGGTTACCTGGATTGGAGCAGTACGTGGTGACCATCCCCTCCAAGGGTGATCAATCAATCCATCCATCCATGGTATTTATCCAATGCTTACTGTGTGCTGAGCATTATACTAAGCACTCAGAAAAGTACAATACAACAGATGTGTTCCCTTCCCACAAGGAGTTTACAGTCTTCAGGGAGAGAACAAACAAATATGTAATTTATACATTTGCTGTTGTCTTTTTGATTGCTCAGTTCAAACTTGTTGTCATCATGGTTTAGAACACATTCACATTGTTACAGATGTCTCTCTTTCCCCGTTTAGATGGTGGAACCCTTCTGAGCCAGGGACTGTCTTAATTGACTTTCTTGTATTAACACAGTGCTTGGCATGCAGTAAGCACCTAATAAATTGTGGTAACGGCAGACCCTGGGAAGGAAGAGTTGTATTAAAGATTGAAAGCACAACCCATAGCCCAGCTACTCCAGGCTATTGATCCTAGCTGTTGCAAGGTACAATGACTCCGTTGGTTGTGGGAACAGTTGGGAAAATTATGGTGGGTTAATAGAATTTTTGAGCCTGTCAGTACAGCAGCTCAGAATGTAGGGATTTATTGAGCATCCAAGAGGCACAAGGCATAGTTGTATAATTGAACACCCACCAGACAGAAGATAGGATTTATCAGCCTATGGAGAAATTGAAAATAGCCACAGCAAATCACAACAGGGTCTGGAGTTCCTGAGCCTGGATGTCGAAGGTTAATAAGCTTTTAAAATCCTTCAGTTAATAATTTTAAAAAGTAGCAGCCACAGACAAGAATATTAAACTCATTGTAAGCAGGGAATGTGTCTACCAACTGGGTCATATTATACTCTCTCAAGCATTTAGTTCAGTGTTCTGCACATAGTAAGTGCCCTATAGATACAATTGATTGATTGACTGACTGAATGGGAAGACGAGGCATGTAAAGTGTGACATAGCCTGTGCTGAGAACCAGTTCGTATTTTTGTGGTGTCTGCTCCGTTGGCCCGGGGAGAAGCATGCAGCCTTGTGTAGGGTTTGTTTTGTCAGCCAGGACTGTTACAGGTATCTTTTCCTGCCAAATAAACAGGAAGGTGAGGTTGGAATCTTTCAAGCTTGGAGTTTGACACAGCGTCCATTGGGCACAGCCCTCTGTGGCCAGTTGGTGTTTAGGAACCAAATATTCCAAGTCAAGTTCCCAAAGCTGTGCCTGCCCCAGAATTCCTGGCAGCAAGCCACCAAGGAAAGTGTCCTGTTTTCCATCATGTAGGGTGGCTGACTGGGTCAGAGAGGGCGAGGGTGGGTCAGGACCTCTGAAACTTTGATGAGTGGCCCAGTCTTCTTAGCAGGGAGCCTATCTGAAGCTCTTCAGGCTCACAGGCCTCCCCTCTGGTGAACAGATTAAAGGTGGCCTGAAAATCCTCAGAGATCTGGGTCTTTGGAATTAAGGCATTCTGGCTTTCATTTTCTCCAGAGTCATAGAAGGCACAGAGAGAATTGTGAGAAGCAGCATGGTCTAGTGGAAAGAGCGTGTGTCGGACTCTGGAGATCTGTGTTCTAGTATTAAGGTGCAAACCGAGTCTAATCCAAACATTCCAAAGGAATAAAGGAGATGTGCAATCTGGCTAGACTCCAAACAGGAGCTCTTCCCAAGTACTTGGAAGAGGGTTTTTTTTTCCTTTTTTATGGTATTCGTTAACAGCTTACTATATGCCAGAAACTGTAATAAGCGCTGGGTTAGATACAGGGTAATCAGGTCAGATGCAATCCCTGCCCCACATGGGGCTCACAGTCTTAATCTCCATTTTACAGATGAGGGAACTGAGGCACAAAGAAGTGAAGTGACTTGCTCAAAGGTCACTCAACAGATAAGTACCGGAGCCGGTATTAGAACCCTGGTCCTCTAGCTCCCAGGTCGGTGCTTTTTCCTCTAGACCACACTGCTTCTCTTCTCAGCAGGGCCCTGCCCCTTCTCCCCTTCCCTGTTCTGTCGGTCAGTGCTAGCCTCCAAGTGACCCTCCTTGATCTTTACCTTGCTAAAGAGAAGAGTTATAAACTCTGTGAAACTCTGATAAGCATAAACTCTCATAATGATTTCATCAGCTCTACGATGGAGAAAAAAATACATGAGGAGATATAAGGTCACTCAGCAGACAAGTGGCAGAGTTAGGATTAGAACCCAGGACCTTCCGTCTCCCAGGCCACTATGCTATTAAGTGTGGCTCACTGAAGCAGAACCCCTCAATAATAATAATGATAATAACAATAGTACTTGTTAAATACTTACTATGTGCTGTTCTAAGCACTGGGGTAGATACAAATGAATCAGTTTGGACATAGTTTCCATTCCACCTGGGGCTCACAGGCTAAGTAGGTGGGAGTAGGATTTAATCCCCAATTTACAGGTGTAATTGAAACACAGAGAAGTTGTGACTTTCCCAGGGTCACACAGTGAACACATGGCAGATTAGAACCCAGGTCCTCCAACTCCCAGGCACTCTGCTCTCTGTCCTGATTTCATTGTCTCTCACCCACTTTTGCTCACAGCCACTGTCTGGGTAGTTATCTCCTTGTCTTGAAGTCCCCTAGTATACTGCAGTACTGGTTGGGGCTCAAGAAATAGAAAAGGTTTGGCTCTGGCTGGTGGCTGCAGAACATGGTTCAGCCTTGTAGGTTATTACTTTCATAACTCTGAACATGCATCCAGAGGGGAAGGCTTTTTTTTTAAAAAAAAATGAAAGGTATCTTTTAGGCCCCTAGTGAAAAAAAATGTATCTGCCTTCAGCCTTTAATATATTTTTCTCTAAGGATCTAGCAATCTAAACAAAGTAGAGAAGGCAAATTCAGGCTGTAGAAGATAAAGCAGTCTAAACAATTCAGGTTAGAGCAGGGTTGTTTTTTGAGTGTTTTCAAATGGAATTTGGTAAGTACTTATTATGTGCCAGGCACTATACAAGTGCTGGGTTAGACATTAGATAATATGGTTGAACATAATCCGTGTCACGTGTACAGCTCACGCTCTTAATCCCCATTTTACAGATGAGGTAACTGAAGCCCAGAGAAGTTAAGTAACTTGCCCAAGGTCACAAAGCAGACAAGTGGTGAAGCTTGGATTATTCATTCATTCATTCATTCATTCAATCGTATTTATTGAGCACTTACTGTGTGCAGAGCACTACTAAGCACTTGGGAAGTACAAGTTGGCAACATATAGAGACGGTCCCTACCCAACAACGGGCTCGCAGTCTAGAAGGGGGAAACAGACAACAAAACAAAATGTGGACAGGTGTCTAGTCATCAGAATAAATAGAAATAAAGCTATATGCACATCATTAACAAAATAAATAGAATAGTAAATATGTACAAGTAAAATAAATAGAGTAATAGATCTGTACAAACATATATACAAATGCTGTGGGGAGGGGAAGGAGGAGGGTGGGGGGGGTTGGGGAGGAGGAGAGGAAAAAGGGGGCTCAGTCTGGGAAGCCCTCCTGGAGGAGGTGAGCTCTCAGTAGGGCTTTGAAGGGAGGAAGAGAGCTAGCTTGGCGGATGTGTGGAGGGACGGTATTCCAGGCCAGGGGGAGACATGGGCCGGGGTTCAACGATGGGACAGGCGAGAACATAGTACAGGATAAGAACTCAGGTCCTCTATCTCCCAGGTCTGTTCTCTTTCCACTAGGCTAAGATGCTTCTATTATTTGGGAACTCTAACTGGGAAGTACATTTTCCTAATAACTCTCTCTGTTCTCCACTTTATTTTGCCTGGAAGATAAAAATAGTCATGGTATGTAAGTGCTTTGCTTTACCACAAGCTATAGACTAGATACAAGATAGATTGGACACCGTTTCTGTCCTACATGGGGGTTACAGTCCAAGAGGGAGGGAGAGCAGTTATTTAATCCCCATTCTACAGATGAGGAAACTGAGACACAAAGAAGTGAAGTGACTTGCCCAAAGTCACACAGCAGGGAAGTGTGGGAGTTGGGGGGCTGATTCTTGACTCTGCAGGTCAGAGATCTGGTTGGCATCAAGGTGGGGAGTGCAACCTAGCAGGAGACAATGCTGGGTAGAGGATGCTTGGAAGATTTTCTCCTGGGACAATGGACATTTGGCCTATTGAAATGTCCGAGGAGATGCTGAGAGGGTATTGTGATCCAGCTGACCTCAGAGTGAGGAGTCTGAGGGTTTTTTTCCCTCTTCTTCTGAGACTTGAGGCCTGTGAATACCTGAGCTATTTGACTGTAGGGTGCTTAGGCATCCCTGGAGGGAGTCTGATTAAATGTACGCTAGTGAAGGAATGTGCTGGGCAGCAGCAGCATGGGATGGAATCAAGGACAAAGACTCAAGGTTACTGTGTGGAAAGAGGAAATGGTAAATCACTTCCATATTTTTACCAAGAAAACTCTATGGATACACTACCAGAATGATTGCAGATGGAGTTGGGGCATTCTGGGAGAGATGTGTCCATGGCGTCGCTATGAGTCGAAGACGACTCAGTGGCATAAAACAAGACAAGTGAAGTAATGTGTCATGCATGGTCTTATCCCATAGCTGCAATCTATCTAATAATTCTATCTTATTATACTCTCCCAAGCACTTAGTATGGTGCTCTGCACCCAGCAAATGCTCAGTAAATATGATTGATCGCTTGAACCAAAATCTTTCGATCCCAGATGCATACATGAATATGTGGCCACTTTTTCCCAGTTTCAACTGAATCTGAGTTTGTGCCAGATGTTTGGATTGTGAACCTTTCAAGCTGGGACCCTGACTGAATCTAGGGGTTTCTGTTAAGCCCCTAGCCCTTGATAAAGGTTTGTTTGTTTTACTGTGTCTATTCATCCCAATCCCACCTAATCATGCTAAAATGACGATAGGACTCCTAAGTGCTGGGGTTTCTCAGGTCAGGTAGACTCTTTCTCTGTCCAGGCAAAGAGTGCTTGGTTCCACTGGCTGATAGCTTGACTCCCAAGGACTTCGGCCAAGCCAGGTTCTCTGGCAGCCCCAAGGTTTAGAGTTGAGGTTCCTGCTGATGGGTGAGGCCTGGTTAGCCCCCACTCTGAGTAACAGCACGAGAGGATGGCAGAGTAAACTTTCTGGACATAAGTTTGTTTGTTCATTCATTTGTATTTACTGAGCGCTTACTGTGTGCAGAGCACTGAACTACACACTTGGGATAGTACAATATAACAATAAGCAGACACTTTTCCCACACACAACAAGCTTACAGTCTAGTCCAACAGCCTGCCCCTGGAATTTACAGTCCAGCCCAAGACACCATCCCCTCAGCCAAAGATCCCCCTCCTGAGACACCGCACGCAGCAGCACACGCAAGACAAATGCTGCCTCCTCTCTGGGCCGCAGACCTGACGCCAACAATAATAATAATAATTATGGTACTTGTTAAGTGCTTAGTATGTGCCAAGCACTGTTCTAAGTGCTGGGGTAGATTCAAGTTAGGTTGGACACAGTCCCTGTCCCACATACGGCTCACGTTCTTAATCCCCATTTTACCGATGAGGTAACTGAGGCCCGGAGAAGTGGAGTGACTTGCCCAAGGTCACATAGCAGACATGTGGAAGAGTCAGAATTAGAACCCATGACCTTATGACTCCCAGTCCCGTGTTCTATCCACTAAACCACACTGTTTCTCCACGCGAGCAACCCGCAGAGGCTCGACAGGGTAAGCTGTCAGGGTGAGCATGTCTTCCGGGTGGGTCTCTCCTGTGCCCCTTTTTCCAATGCCCGAGGGAAAAACGAGTTTTTATCTCATAAAGGAATAAATGTCGAAGGGGCAGGATAAGGGCCCCAGGAGCCAGGGAACTTCCAGGAGACTCTAGTTTTCTGAATATCTCTATTTATTTATTTATTGCTCTATTACTCTATTTATTTATTTATTTATTTATTTATTTTACTTGTACATATCTATTCTATTTATTTTATTTTGTTAGTATGTTTGGTTTTGTTCTCTGTCCCCCCCTTTTAGACAGTGAGCCCACTGCTGGGTAGGGACTGTCTCTATATGTTGCCAACTTGTACTTCCCAAGCGCTTAGTACAGTGCTCTGCACACGGTAAGCGCTCAATAAATACGATTGATGATGATGATGATGATGATGAATATCTGCATCCAGAAAGTTTTCCCGAGCCTGCAGGTGTTGGGGGCCCTATTTTGGGTGGTAAAGGGCAGTTGGAGGGACTCCGGGTGCCCCACCACCTAGGATACTGCTCCTCACTGGGCATGTTCTAGTTCTAGTTGCTCAGGAAGATTGGTTTTTCATCATCCATGGCTTTTACTGCGGCCCTACTGTTCTAGTCACTTGGGAAACGAAAGTAATAGCAACATCAAGCAGCATGGCCTAGTGAAAACAGCATGGGCCTAAGAGTCAGAGGGCCTGGGATTACCAGCTCCACCATCTGTCTGCTGTGTGACCTTGAGCAAGTCACTTAACTTCTCCGTGCCTCAGATACTTCGTCTGTAAAACTGGGATTAAGATTGTGAGCCTTCTGTGGGACAGGAACTGTGTTCAACCTGATTTTTTTGTATCTACCCCAGCGCTTAGTATAGTGCGTACCACATAGTAAACTCTTAACAAATATTATAAAAATGAATAAAAACTTTTAATTGACTATGGCTATTACTATTACTACAATCTTAAAAAAAATAAAGAAATTAAAGACATGATCCCTGCCTTTCTAGGCATTTATGTTGCAATGGAGAGACTTGTAGAAACCAGAACAGCATGGCTCAGTGGAAAGAGCCTGGGCTTTGGAGTCAGAGGTCAGGGGTTCAAATCCCAGCTCCGCCAATTGTCAGCTGTGTGACTTTGGGCAGGTCACTTAACTTCTCTGGGCCTCAGTTCCCTCATCTGTAAAATGGGGATTAAGACTGTGAGCCCCCTGTGGGACAACCTGATCACCTTGTAACCTCACCAGCGCTTAGAACAGTGATTTGCACATAGTAAGCGCTTAATAAATGCCATCAAAAAAAAAAAAAGCCAATCAGACACAGGAGGGAAACAGAATGTCTTGGATCATAACATCGAGGAAATTGAGGGTGATCTGGAGATTTAATGCTAGAGCAGAGGTGGTAAGCACTGAGGTAGCTGAAGGCAGAATTATTCTCTTGCTGAGTTTGATGTAATAAGAGAAGCAGCATGGCTTAGTGGTTAGAGCATGAGCTGGGGAATCAGCAGGACCTGGGTTCTAGTCCTGGCTCTGCCGCTTGTCTGCTGTGTGACCTTGGGCTAATCACTTAACTTCTCTGTGCCTCAGTGACCTCATCTGTAAAATGGAGATTGTCTGTGAGCCTTATATGGGACAGGAACTGTGTCCAACCTGAAAACCTTGCAACTACCCCAGCTCTTAGAACAGTGCCTGTCACATAGTATGCACTTAACAAATGTCATCTAAAAAAAAATTAATGGAGAAGGAGACCTTGGTCAAGTCACTTTGCCTTTCAGGGCCTGGGCTTCTGCGTCTATAAAATGGGAATTAAAGGGCAGAACAACATAAATGACTTTTGGGGTTTGATGAGTCGCCTCCACTGGTAGCACGAAGGTGAAGTTTGCCTTTCTTGACTGCTGTTCTCGCGGTTATGGATCCCTAGCTTTTCCTTTAAAGTGAAGCAGACTGCAACTTAATAAAGCCTGCCTACATCACTTCCCCCGGCTACAGTCTGCCCATCTGAATCGGCAACGTCATAGAAATAATAAACACAAAGCAGACTCTGTTGAGCTGTGCCCACCATGAGGGTATCTAGGTTGCCCTGGGGTCCTTTCCTTCACTGATCTCAATCTGCCTCCTCTCCCTTGCCCAGCCCTAAGTCCTCTCATTCTGGCCCTGGGAGAAGTGAGGAAACATTCAAGAATGGCTGGAGACCAGGTGACACAGTTGGGGAATGGCTCCTACAGTTCTGCTTCTACAGCTGTTGAAGCATTTTAAAGCAATAAAAAGTCAACGAGTGCCCAGATGCCGAAACAGCCCTGGAGTGTACATACCCGTGAAGCCATTGGCGAACTGGGAAATGGTCAGCAAAGATCACTTCTCGTGGTTACTGAGCACCGACGCTTCACTTAACCTGTCAACTGCATATATACCTGTATATATGTATATATGTTTGTACATATTTATTACTCTATTTATCTTACTTGTACATATCTATTCTATTTATTTTATTTTGTTAGTATGTTTGGTTTTGTTCTCTGTCTCCCCCTTCTAGACTGTGAGCCTGCTGTTGGGTAGGGACTGTCTCTATGTGTTGCCAACTTGTACTTCCCAAGGGCTTAGTACAGTGCTCTGCACACAGTAAGCTCTCAATAAATACGATTGATTGATTGATTGATTCTGATCTAACTCCACGAAGTCCAGCCTGGTCCCTAGCTGCCCTGGGGCTGTCCTAGCTGGAAGGTCCAGGGGAGCTGGCTCAGTCCCAGAACTGTCCCAGAACCCCGGGTTCTGAGACCCCGGAGACCTGATTTGGTCTGAAACTCTGGCAGTCGCCAGGGTGTCACAGATTAGCCTTTTGTGGCCCAGATCTCTAGCCTGCACTTCTGAAAGTCAGATGAACGTGCTTGGTTTTGGTTTTTTTGGCACATGCAGCATGAAGAAATGAAGCACAGTTGAGTTGGTGGCTTCGCCTGCCCTGATGCCAGCTGGAATCAGCTCTTGCTATCTTGAGGCTATCTTCTAGGGGACAGTGAATGTTGGAAAACAGCTCCCTCGGAGGACTTGGTAGCCTGGGCCTTTCTCAGGGCTGCATCACTTCCAGGAAGCTAAGACCATGTCTTTGCCTTTCCTTGTCTCTCCCGGCCTCATTGAAATAACCAAGCATTTGGGGGCTATGTTTCCTTAGGAGGTCATGAGTTGGAACAGATGCAACTCATCCTGGAGACAATCCCTGTGATCCGGGAGGAGGACAAAGATGAACTCCTCAAAGTGATGCCTTCCTTCATCAACTGCACCTGGGAAGTGAAGAAACCACTGCGGAAGCTGCTTCCTCAAGTGAACAGCGAAGGTACTGTCAATGGGTCCTGATTCCAGGGAGAATCTACCTTCCCAGATGGACACCTTTGCTCACTGTTGCCCTGGGCCTAGGTGAACAGGGCCTCTCCCTCTAGACTGTAAGCTTGTTATGGGTAGGAAATGTGTCTGCTAATTTGGTCGCATTGTAAATAATAATAATAATAATGGTGGTATTTGTTAAGTGCTTAACTATGTGCCAGACCCTGTACTGAGCGCTGGGGTTGATACAAGCAAATCAGGTTGGACACAGTCTCTGTCCCATGTGTGTTCACAGTCTCAATCCTCATTTTACAGGTGAGGTAACTGAGGCCCAGAGAAGTGAAGTGACTTGCCTAAGGTCACACAGCAGACAAGTGGACAGGCCAGAATTAGAACCCATGACCTCCTGACTCCCGGGCTCATGCTCTTATCCACTATGCCATGCTGCTTTGCATGTATTCATGGACTCTCCCAAGCACTTAGTACAGTGCTCTGCACACAAGTGCTCAGTAGATACCATTGATTGACTGACTGATTGATTTTCTGGTCTAATCCACTGGGTCCCTGTCCATTTCATGTTGGTGGTGTTGGAGGCCTCAATCCCTGAGGACCCACCTCTGGTCAAGGACAGGAGGCTTGGGTGCCAGCTGCTGCAACGGAAAGGCTGGGGGGAAGAGTTGAGAGCCAGGGGCAGCACAGTCAATTTGGCTGGTTGTTTGGAGGCCTAGGTTCTAGTCTCCCACTCCTGACTCATTTAAGCTCCCTGATCGTCAGGGTCCTCTTCAGTAAAATGAGACTCATTCCTTCATCCATTCAATTGTATTTATTGAGTGCTTAATGAGTGCAGAGCACTGTACTAAACGCTTGGAAAGTACAATTTGGCAACATACAGAGACAGTCCCTACCCAACAACAAGCTCACTGTCTAGAAGATACAATGGTTCCTCCTGTCCAGCATTCTGTCCAGTGACAGTGGGCTGCTTAGAGGGGCAGTAAGATGGTTGTCCATCTTGTAATCCACCTAAAAATCCACACCTTTTCTTTCTAAATCCGTCATTTAAAAAAAAACAAAAACTAGCTTTTGCTGAGCCCCATTTATTCTGAGGGAAATGCTGGATGGAACCACCTTCTAGATGGTTTGATTAATCCAACATTCCTTTGGCCAGGATGAATGGCATCAGACTTTGCCCTGCTTGAGGGTGGATCACTGTCTTATGGGACCTAGCATGTGAGTTCAGGGTCTTCTGTCTTCTTGCCAGGGAAGGGGAGGTGACTTCATGATGTACCCTGAGGATCCACCTCAGCCTACAGTATGTTCATTTATTACTGCCTGAGTTGGCTTGAGTTTGACAGTTGATGTGGCCAGAAAATCCAGGAACCTGGAGGTCCTTCAATCAGATCTCCAATTCTGCCCACAGGCCCAGCCCTGACCTTTCCCAAGGTTGCTATTTTGAACCTAGACCTCAGAGGGATGTTTGATTTTTTCCCCCACTACCCTGGGCACTGTTTAGACCACAGAGACAAATGCAGCCTTTCTTGAATCAGTGGGAGAATTGGGGCTATATCCAAAGAGCATCTTGGTTCCCAAGCACTGCTTCTCCCTCTGTGCCCGCTGTTTGACCCAGAGAAAATTCTCAAACCTCAGTTTTTCCACCTCTAAGTGAAATAGTGGAATCCATGGCAGCTATCAGAGGGGTCTGAGAAGTTGTTGGGCCCCTGGCCAATCCTGAGGTATTAGGGAACTGATGTCACTGCTCCCTTGGGAAGGCCATGGAGTAGAGGGCAGTCTCAGTGTATGGAAGGAGGCAATACTTGGGCGGATTCCTATTGCTCTTTGGCTCCAGGAGCTCAAATGAAAATTCTTCTCCTAGTTGGACTTGAGAATATTCCCGCCAAGCCCTTCACTGCCTTGGCATCCAGGAAGCCAGCTCTGAAAAGGCCAAAGGACATTTCCTGCCACCTAACCTCACCCTGCTCTGCTGAAAACTTGGGATTGCAGCCCTGCTGACCTTCTTAGAGCAGGGATCTGCAGTTGATGTTTTAGCTTTTTGGGGAAAGGAGACCATTCCTCTGACTCAAGCTGTCACTGCAATGAGTCTCTCCTTTCAACACCTGAAACTTTTGTTGTGCTGCAACACTGCAGCAGCCTCAGTGGATGCCAGAAGGCTGCATGTGGAAGTCAGCACAAGCAACAAAAGAATCTTAACAATGAAGAAGGGTTCAAGCCTCTTTCCTCCCCACCCCCACAGTCCAACTTTCTCCTCAGAAAGTACACAGAAGTTGGAATGCACTTGGGTATGTGTCTTCTTTTCCCCAAGGATGAGACTATGATCTGCCTAATGATTTAAATGGAGTCAGAAATCTGGTCACCAGGATCTCAGCTCCCACTGGATCTTATTGCCATGGGCCCCATTCTGCCTGGGATTACCCAGGCTCTGTTACTTCCAGGACTTCTCTAGGCACACAGGTAAAGAAATAATTTGACCCAAGGGGCAATCAATCAATCAGTGGTATTTACTGAGTACTTAATATGATCAGAGCACTGTACTAAGCACTTGGGAGAGTATGGTACAACAGAATTACCAGATGGATTTCCCACCCGTAATGAGCTGACGGTCTGAGGGGGAGACAGATGCTAATATAAATAATTTATTACATATAATTTAAAGATACGTGCTGTGTAATGCTTTTCAATGGTGGTGGGAATGGGAGAGAGTTTCAGAAAAATGGAGGAACCAGGCCCCAGACTCTCTTGGCCCAACTGGAAGTCGCTGAGCACAACAAAGTACTAGTTCATTCAGTCATTCATTCAATCGCATTTATTGAGTGCTTACTGTGTGCAGAGCACTGTACTAAGCGCTTGGGAAGTACAAGTTTGCAACATATAGAGAAGGTCCCTACCCAACAATGGGCTCACAGTCAAGAAGGGTGTTCACAGTCACAGTCTGGTTGAGAAGTAGCATTGCTTAATGGTTAGAGCACGGGCCTGGGACTCAGAAGGACCTGGGTTCCAATCCCGGCTCTGTCCCTTGCCTGCTCTAGGACCTTGGGTAAGTCATTTCACTCCTCTTTGCCTCAGTTCCCTCATCTGTAAAATGGGGCTTAAGACTGTGAGTGCCAGGTGGGATATGAACCGTGTCCAACCAGATTATCTTGTATCTACCCCAGCTTTTAAAACAGTGCCTGGCACAGAGTAAGCGCTTAACAAATACCATAAAGAGTAGAGGTGATAGTAGTAGGAGAATTTATTGAGTCCCTTCTTGGTGCAGTGCATTAAAGCAGGCACTTGGGAAGTACAGACTAAAAAAGTGACACAAAGAGCAACAAACATAAAATATTTACAACAAGAGTAGGTGAAATAAATATGTGGAGCACGAGCTGTGTCTTGGTCCCTGTGGGCTGTGTTGCTGGGGTTGCGGGTAGCGAGACTGTCAATTAGCTCTCGTTACTGTTCCCAGGGGGGGCATTTGGTCTTCCTGGAGCTTGGAATCGGGGAAATGAATGATTTCTGGGTCTTTGCTTCTCCCTCCCCATGTAGCTATTGATTTCCTGGAGAAGATCCTCACCTTTAACCCCATGGACCGCTTAACAGCCGAGCTGGGGCTGCAGCACCCTTATATGAGCTCTTACGCCTGCCCCGAGGACGAGCCCATCTCCCAGCACCCATTCCGCATCGAGGACGAGATTGACGATATCCTGCTGATGGCGGCCAATCAGAGCCAGCTGTCCAACTGGGACAGGTGCGCTATTGAAGGCTTCTGATACGGTTTGGTTTAATTATTTTCCCTCAAATTTTCAGGGAACATACAGGTAGCTTGTTCTAATACCTAGGAAAAGGGAGTGGCCACCAAGGGCTTGATTGGCATCCTTCCCTTCCCCGAGGCACCTGTATATATGTATATATGTTTGTACATATTTATTACTCTATTCATTTTACTTGTACTTATCTATTGTATTTGTTTTATTTTGTTAATATGTTTGGTTTTGTTCTCTGTCTCCCCCTTCTAGACTGTGAGCCCACTGTTGGGTAGGGGCTGTCTCTATATGTTGCCAACTTGTACTTCCCAAGCGCTTAGTACAGTGCTCTGCACACAGTAAGCGTTCAATGCATATGATTGATTGATTGATTGATTTATGTCAGCATCACATTCCATGTCAAGGGTTTGAAGACTACTAGTCACATCAACAATATTATGGGTATGCTTGCTGGGAAGTTTGCAAGGAGCCTGGTACTCAGGAGACCTGAAACCTAGTCTCTAATGAGCCGGTGACGTGCTTCGTGATCTGGGGCGGACCACTTAACCTCTCAGTGTTTTGATTTCCCCAACAATAGGGTCTGTCCCTCTTTTAAGGATGCTCTGAGGAGATATGAAAGCAGCATGACCTAGTAGAAAGATCCCTAGCCTGGCAGTTGGAGGACCTAGGTTCGAAGCCCATCTCAGCCCCTTGTTTGTTGAATGACCTTGGGCAAGTCACTTCACTTCTCCTGTCCCCAGTTTCCTCAAGTGTAAATGGGAATTCATTGCCTAGTCTCCTTCCTGGTTGGACTGGGAGTCCCATGTTCCACAGGGCCTGTGTCCAACCTGATTGATTTGTTTCTATCGCAACACTCAGAAGAGTGCTTGACACATAGTAAGTGCTTAACAAATGTCATAATAATAATGAAAGGGCTTGGAGGTCTTCTGCAGCCAGGTGCTCTAGATCCCCATGTTGGCATTAGTGCTTCTCCTCCTCCACGAGTCTCCCTTAGTTCTAAAATTATTGGAGAATGGTTGTGCCATGGGTGTGTTTAATGGATCGGTGGTGCAGCAAACCAGAAGAGAGATTCAAAGTCTCAAGTTTGGCCTTATTAACCTTACATGTGACAGCTCCTGTTACAGAATCTAGGGGAGGGTCAGACAGGTGCTCACTGTGTCCCCAGGCTCTGACCTAGTGGAGTCTGGGCCATGTCAGCCACAGGGGATGGGATTCCTCTGGAGCTGTGATTTTGCTCCCAGCCCAGTCCAGTTGGAAATTGGAGAGAGGGAGATGGGTTGTATAGAGCAACAGAGTTAATTAAAGCCTCTTGACAAAAGATTTACTCTCCTAAAATTGCCTCTCCTTGTGAGCTGGAGGCTGATGGGCTGGGTCCCATCTTATTGCCCCCACACTGAGCTCAGTGAGAACAATCTTTTAGACTGTGAGCCCACTGTCTTTTAGACTGTGAGCCCACTGTTGGGTAGGGACTGTCTCTATATGTTGCCAATTTGTACTTCCCAAGCGCTTAGTACAGTGCTCTGCACATAGCGCTCAATAAATACGATTGATGAACAGTGAGGCAGGGATCATGGCTGAGGCTCAGGGGGGAAGCAGAGGGAGTGGCCCACACAGAGAAGAACACAGAGCTCACTAGAGATGAGAAGGGTGGGTGGGGCAGGGTTGTTTGGCAGGTAAGCTCATTGTGGGCAGGGAATATGTCTGCTATATTGTTGTGCTGTACCCTATGAAGCACTTAGTACAGTGCTGTGCACACAGTAAGTAAAAAAGGGCTTCCTGCTGGGTCAGATAGGTGTCTCTGCCCCTCCTTGGCACCAGAATGACCAGGGCACCTGGAAAGTCTGGGGAGCCAAGGTCAGCAACACCACATGGCCTATTGGACAAAGCCCGGGCCTGGGATGCAAAGAACCTGGTCTGCCGTTTGACCTTAGGCAAGTCACTTCACTTCTCTGTGCCTCAGTCTCCTCAACTGGGCAATGGGGATTAAAAACCTGTTCTCCCTCATCCTTAAACTGTGAGCCCCATGTGGGACAGGGACTCGGTCTAACCTGTTTAACTTGTATCTACCCCAGTGCTTAGAACAGTGCTTGATATATAATAAGCACTTAAATGCTGGTAAAAAAAAAAGGCAATGGATCCTGAGCCTTTAACATTTTGTGTGGCTCAAATGAGAGTTTTATTTCCCCGGCGCACTGGCCAGGGATGGTTCCACAGGGAGAACAGGTACCTCCCCTGTCCTCAGGAGGTCACATTCTCATGAGAGACACCAGACAGGTACTATGCATACCCTTCCCTTTCTTGGGATGGAAGGGAAATAAAAGATCTATAGCTACCCAAAAGGCCGAGAAGCCACAGGGTTCCTTAATAATAGTAGCACTGATGAAGCACTTACTATGTGCCAAGCTCTTGGCTTAGTGCTAGGAGTAGATATAAGACAATCAGGTAGGGCTCCCCATGTGAGGAATCGGCCCACATTTTGACCCTGTCTGCCTTCCTCTGTCTCTCCTCAGGTATCACATTAGTCTGTCTTCAGACCTGGAATGGAGACACGATCGATACCAGGCCACCAGCGAGGTGCAGCGGGATCCCCGCGCGGGCTCCGAATCCATCGCAGAAGAGGCCCAGGTGGATCCACGGAAGTATTCCCAGAGCAGTTCGGAACGATTCCTGGACCAGTCCCACTCGTCCATGGACCGGGCATTTGAAGCGGACTATGGGAGGTCCTGCGACTACAAGGTCGGCTCGCCCTCCTACCTGGACAAGCTGCTGTGGAGGGACAACAAGCCCCATCACTACTCTGAGCCCAAGCTCATCTTAGACTTGTCCCACTGGAAAAAGGCATCCATCGCCCCTGCCGCCGAGCTGGCCTTGGAGGAAGAGCCATCCAATCTCTTCCTGGAGATCGCCCAGTGGGTGAAAAGCACCCAGGCAGGGCTGGAGTGCCCCGCACCTCTCCCCGAGATCCAGGAACAGAGTCTGCCCACCTCCCCCAACCACCATCGGGCTCCCAAGGAGGCGAACCACGCCACTGACCCTCAGTTCGACTTGGACGTCTTCATCTCCCGGGCCCTTAAACTCTGCTCCAAACCCGAGGACCTGCCCGACAACAAGCTGGGCGAGATCAATGGGGCCTGCATCGGAGAGCGCCCCAACGACATTGTGCAGACCGAAGCCTATCAGAAGGAGAGGTGGTGAGGGGGTCCGGCGTGGCCCCTGGCCCCATCTGGCCCAGCATTCACAGCTCTGCTTCTTGACAAAGGGCTGGGAGCAAGCAATGGTGGGCTGCGGAATGGCTCACCGGCCCCCTGTTGAGCCATCTTCTCCTGGTCAAGTGGGAGGTACCCCTCGATGCCTTTTGCTGAAAGGCAGGCACCAAGTCTCGGGCCCTCTTCCGATGCCTTAGGGTTAGCAAAACCCTTCAAGGGATCCCAGTTTCTCAAATTGCCTTAACAACTCAGCCTTTAACCTCTATCACCTGCCCTGAACACGGGTCTCCGGGAGGGAGACTATTGTCCAAAAACCCCAGCGTGCGAAGTCGGCAGATGTTGGGCCCTCATTCCTTTTTTCAGACCGTCTTCTCCTCATGGGAGAGAAGGTGGCCCACTGAAAGGAGCGAGTTCTACCTCGTTTGCCAGGTTCAAAGAAAGGGAGCCCAGAGATTTACCTTTAGTAGATAAATTCTCCCCCAGCTCACCTAAGACAAAGCAAGGCCAGAGAGCCTTTTCCCAGACATATCATAGCTTAGCCAGATCTGTGGAAGTTTCATCTGGTTTAATCAGAAATTGGAATCTAAGCCAAAGTGTTTCAGCAGATCAGCTTGCCATTCTAACCTAGCTCCTTGCCTGTCACTTTGGGTCTTTCTCTAATATCCCCATGTTCCAGAGGCCCAAACCAATGGACAACCCAGGGGGTGAATCGCTGTGTGGCATCACTGGTCTGCTGCTCCTCCACCCAAGGTAGATGCTCACTGGCTCAGCTGGTTGGAAGAAGCCCATGAAAGTGAACAGAGCAGGCCCAGAGGCAAGCAGGATACAAGAGGTTAGCTAAGGGGAGTTGAGCGGGGTAATGCCCTTTCCTGGGCACATGAGCTTACTTGGGGTCTTTCCACTGGGATCTTGGTGGTTGGGTGAGGGGAGGTAGCAGAGGGCCGGTCCACAAAGGGAGACCCACTGCAGTGGTAGACGGGGTTTGCACGTTTGTTTTGGGAGGAAGGTTACTGCCTTCCATGGGCTTTGGGACCTCAGGCTCCCTATTTCAGTCAGTCAAGCATAAGTATTAATTGAGCATCTACCATGTTCAGCGCACTGTACTAAGCACTTGGTAGAATACTATAGAGGTAGAAGACCCAATCCCAGCAAGCACAAATAGGAAACAGTCCCTTCTCCTTCGGCATTCTTTGCTGGCAGAGATCTCTGTAGAGAAACCTATCTCCTTTGCAAACTGATAAATCCCATGAGCCAGTCCTGGATCTCTTTTTACTCACACTTCTGAGGCACCTTAAGTAATTACCCTGCTAAGTATAGTTTGTATACTGAAACAGACCAGAGACTTATATTTAACAAAAATACTCAACCTGACCAAGTTTTTTTTAAAGAATGGAAACTCTGTAAATATGAAGATGTTTTTAGAAACCGAGCAGTAACCAAGTTATGATGCCATTTTCTTCTCTGGCTCCTGTTGCAGGAGAAGAAGAGCTGCACTCCTAGACTCCAGGATCCTTGCCTCAAACATATCTCTGGGCACTTGTTGTTACTCCCCCTCTACGAGGTCACGGGTAGACTGTACCAGATGAACTGCAGGAACATGATGTTCCCAGCTCCTCTGCTCCCTCTGTTTTCAGCAGCAACTAGGTTCGGGTTTCCACAGGGAAACTTGTCTCGGCACCGCGTCAGAGGGCTGACCGTGCTCCCTCTGCGCTCATTCTTGTTGGCTTCAGCAGGCATTCATCTCTCCTGAGTGGTGATCCTGAGCCAGATTTGGGCACCTGTAGTTGGGGCATAGGGATCCTGTCACAAAATACCCTCAGGGTCCAAGGGGGAAGGCCCATTTGGCAGCCGGAATTTGGTCCTGCAGCTCCCCGATCAGCCCCTCACTGGGCCGGATCCCATCGGCACCGGCTGCAGAGCTGCCCCAGAAGGGGGTTGGAGCCAAGGACAGGGTGAGGTTGGCATAGACCCCCAAACCAGGCAGCAAAGAGAAGCAGTGTGGTGGAAAGAGCCTGAACATCAGAGGACCTGTGTTCTAATCTCAGCTCCACCACTCCTCAGCCGTGTGACCTTGGGAAAGTCACTTAACTTCTCTGTCCCTCTTTCCTCATCTGTAGAATGGGAAATTAAGGTTCAGCTCTATGCGGGACATGGACTGTGACCAAACTGATAATTTTGTATCTACCCCAGCGCTTTGTGCTTGGCACATATTAAGCACCTAACAAAAAGAGGGTCTCTTAGTTGAAGTCAGGCTACTTGTGACCTGTTGGCAGAGAGTGAGGTGATGGGAGAGGTCCTGGCTCTCAGGAAGATGAGCTGGGAAGGAGCCAGGAGTTCTGGTTTCCCAGTGAGGGTTCAGTGATGTGGCCAACTCTTGGTCCTCTGAGGCCTGGGGAGAAGGAGTTGCATAGACATAGTAGATCCACAGGTCGTTTCCAAGCCTCATTTTATCCCAAATTTTCACCCACATACCTCACCAAAAGTGAACAAGTAGTCTTATTCTTTGAGATGTTTCTCCATTCTCGCCCATTCTGGGATGAAGTAGGGTCAGGAGGCTGGGAATGGGAGGGAGGAGGAGAAACGGAGAGCCTGATTAATCTACACTGTATGCTCGTTGTGGACAGGGAATGTATCTGTCAACTCTGTTATATTGTACACTGCACACAAAGCAGTGATTGACTGACTTCTCAATAAACCATCCCAGAATCAAATTGAGAGTGGACTGAAATATCTTTCCATGTCCACGAGAGCAAAACCATCAAATTAAACTTAATGAAAACGTTCCACTTCAGCAAGGAAAGAGAGCATTGCTAACAGTCTCATTTTCACCCTGCTACTAGAGATTTTCCATTCCAGATGAAAAGAACCAAGCCCAAAGGATCAGGTCTAGAGTGGCTTCCCGGCTACAGGGGGCCAAGGAGGGGTGTCTTTGCATTCCACAAACTGGCCGCTCCCCTGTCCTGGGCTCTGGAGCTTCTCCTCGGGAAGCTGGGCTTGCCAGTGGCAGGAAGAATCTAAGATCCAAGGTGTGTTATCCAATATACCTACCAACCCTGTTGTATTGTACTCTCCCAAGCACCATACATTGCTCTGCACAGACTAAGCACTCAATAAATACCATTGATTAATTGACTGATTGACAATCCCCTTCTGTTTTCAGACTTTAGTGAGAGAATGGCTTCTCCAGCTCCTCTGGGACTTGGAAATGAAAATGCAGGTCAATGTCACATCTTCCTAGTGACCTTTGACAACTTGTTTTGTTTTTTTTCTTTCTAGGAGAATATGTCTTCTACAGAACTTAAGCAAAGGCCTGGTGAGAGTGACAGAATAAGGCTCTCCTGGACCATCACTCAGTCAATAGTATTTATTGAGTTCCAGTGGGCAGGGATCATCTCTTCCAATTCTCTCGTCTTTTACTTCCGCAAGTGCTTGGTCCAAGGTTCTGTACATGGTATTCCCTCAATAAATGCCGTTGACTGACCGAACAAACAGGGCCAGGGATGGGAGGTGAGGAAAGGATGGAGTACAGGGCTAAGCACTTCGTATAGGAAAGGTGGCCATAACAGGGCAGCAGCTCAGATAGTCCTGAGCCCCAGGGCTGTGCTTCTTCCCAGGGGGAGGCCCAGTTCATGTATTGGAGAGACTCATCATCATCATCTTCAATGGTATTTGAGTGCTTACTATGTGCAGAGCAGTGTACAACAGAGTTGGCAAACATATTCCCTGCCCGCAATGAGCTTGTAATCTGAAGAATTATAACCTGGCAACTGATTTTCCTTGAAGCACTTCCTTGAAAAAAAATGTAATACATTTTTAGCCCAATAGCCAATCATCAGCAATTAAGCTAACAATAAAGCAACAAGGCATCCAAACTTTAAACAGCGCCCATGAAGAGCTAGCCACTCAATCCTCAAACTCTCTCCCTTTACTACCTTTAACCCCAAACCCTTTCGGCCGTTGATTTTGCTAATGGTTAAACAAGTTCACTTTCAGGTCTTGTGGAGGCCTGTCTAAGGCATCAGCTTCAGAGATCCTGAGTGGAGGTTAGAGAGTAGCCTCTGAGCCACATTAGGCCTAAAAGTCTATGTGGGCACCAGGATGGACCTGAGGACAAGGAACAAAGGTCTTGCTTTTGTTGCACTGTATGAAGCACTTGGGAGAGTACTTCTTCCTCAGGTGCTCAATAAAGACCATTGGTGGATTGAATGAAGTGTCAATATATGTTCCACTGGTTTTATTCTAGTTCTGTAGAACTGTGGCTCCGGGATTTTGCGGATGATCCGTGACTTAACTAACATCTGACATCACTTTGATCTCATCAAACATTTAGCTCAAGGATGTCCCCTTTGTGCTAGACTTAGGAGTTTGACGGGAATATTTCTTTCCTGCCCATTGTTCATTTCAGGTCTACATCACTCGGTGTGAGACTCACCCTGGCGCTTCAATGGGGCCTGTGAGTCTGAGTGAGGGATAAAATACACCAGATGGACCAAAGCCCACTTTTTCTGACCCTTCAGTAACATCTCAGTCTGCCCTAAAGCTCTTGGCACCTGGAAGCAATGATTCTACCATTGGTAACATTCCAGAGGGATACTACCTCTCTCCTTGTTTTCCTCTACAGTGACTCCACAGCAGAACAAAACTGAATATGCTAGGTCTAATTTCAATTCTAGAGTTGTGTGAGGAGTTTAATCCATCCTGTTTTAACACCGAGTGGCAGTAAAGATTTCCTATACAAACTGCTACAGCCTTCAGTATAGCTATGAATTATCTGGTACAATATGTGTTCATTTTCTTTAAGTATCTACTATTAAAGAAAATAAAAGGAATGCAATGCTGAAATGCAGCTAACACCCCGGATCCTTTTTCTTGTTAAATCATTGCCTGATTACCAGAATAGAGCCTGTCTACAGATTAGTAAGCAAGCTGTTAATCTTGTGACAACAGCTATTACCAACAGGGTTATTGTGCTGTGGACGTGATGGATTACCTTAGAAAGGCCATTTCAGACTAACGCAGAATGATATTCTATCACGAACATCTGAGCACCATCACTTCTTGTAAGGTGCACTATGCAATGTGCCGATATGTGCATTGCATAAGTCCCATTTATCTCCTTACAAGACTTTAAACACGGATGCCTGAGGGTTTGGAGGGGAAAGAGGTAGACCGGGGTGGGAGGGGAAGGAGGGGGAAGAGAGAGAGAGAGTGAGAAAGTGTGTGTGTGTCACCCAAGGATGAAAAGAAGGTAGAGTATAAGATGAAATAGTATGAAATATTCACACCCTGTGGGTCTCCCACTCCTCATTTCCCCTTCCTCTCCCTGCACCCAATCTCCCCTTTCTTCTACACTCCTTTCTTCCCTTCTGTCCTCTCCTCCTCCTTTTCTTCTTCCCTCCATGACTGGCATTCTGCCCTACACCCTCCCTCTCCAACTCAAATCTTTGAAGGCCCTGGTCTGCCCCATGAACCATCTCCAATGGGGATCGGCTTCTGGGTTGGCCTGGGCTCATTTTCGATCTGGCTGCGAGATCCTCAGGGCTGGACTCAGTACCAAGCTGGGCGTACACTTGGAGCTTGTCAACCTAACCGTGACTCTTTGGGGCAGGAGGGTGGGACTACATTTATGATGATTTTGCCAGAACGGCTGCTGATAGCCCCTTCCACCAGCTGGTAAGCCCTCAAGAGAGGCTGGTGAATGGGGACTGTGACCCCAGTCGGAGCCTCCATGCTGCTTCTGGGCTGGACCTAGGGAGGAGGGAGGAGGTGGAAGAAGGCTTCTCCCTTCCCACAGTTTCAGGGGCCAGGATGATCGGAGAAGCAACAGGCCCTACAGGCCTAGAAGTCAGAAGGACCTGGGTTCCAATCGCGCATCTGTGTTCATTCTCTGCAGCTTAGTATAATGGATAGAGCACGAGCCTGGGGGTCAGAAGGTCCTGAGTTCTAATCCCACCTCCGCCATTTGTCCGCTGTGTGACTCTGGGCAAGTCACTTCTCTGTGCCTCAGTTACCGCATCTGCAAAATGGGGATTAAGACTGTGAGCCCCATCTGGGACAAGAACTGTATCCAATCTGATTACCTTGTATCTACCCCAGCACTTAGAACAGTGCCTGGCGCATAGTAAGCACTTAACAGATAAAATGGAAAACAAAACAAACAAGCAGTGCCTGCCCATAGTAAGCAATTAATGCCATAAAAACAAAAAAGTAAAACAAAAAGACAGAGGGCCTTCAAGTGGTGCAGGGCAGGGAAATTAGGGGCCAAAGAAGCAAATTTAACATCAGAGAAGGGAAAGCTTCGAGAGTTAACAACCACCCTCTCTACACACACTAAGAGCTTAACACATACTACTACTACTAGGAAAGCTCTCCCTCCTCTAATTTGTCAATTACTCTCCCCTCCTTCAAGGACTAATGGAAAATACATCTCCTCCAACAGGCTTCCGCTGTCTAAGCCCTCCTTTCCTCTTCCCCTCTCTTCTGCTTCACCTTGATTTGCTTCCTTTATTCATCCCCCCTCCCAGCCCCACAGTACTTATGTACTTATCTGTAATTTATTTGTTTATATTAATGTCTGTCTCCCCCCTCTAGACTGTAAGCTCATTGTGGGCAGGGAAGGTGTCTGTTTACTGGTATATTGTACTCTCCCAAGCACTTAGTACAGTGCTCTGCACACAGTAAAGTGCTCAATAAGTTCAAATGAATGAATGAACTACTATTACAATTACTCCTCATGGGACAGAGCCAGTCTCCCATTGATGCCCAGTCTCCTGGGGAGATGGGTTTACCAATGTTAAGGCCCAAGACAGGAGAAAATCATCAGTGGCCTGCAGGATCTAAAAGTCAGGCAGAGATTAAAGCTCCAGGTGCATTCTGCAGTTTCAAGTTCCCTCCAAGTCCCCATTGTAAAATTAAACTACATGGTTAAATAAAAGGCACATTAGTTGGGATTTTTCCCTTGAGGAATCCTGGCCCAACCTCCTTCACAGACTTGATATATATCTTGAAGGGAAACAATGGATCTACCTCCAAGATCGAACAACTGGAATGTTATATGAGCCCGTTGTTGGGTAAGGACCGTCTCTATATGTTGCTGACTTGTACTTCCCAAGCGCTTAGTAAGTGCTCAATAAATATGATTGAATGAATGAAAACTCCTGGTAGATTCCTTGAATCAGCAGTTCTCTTGTAATCAAATACATTTAATGAGGTCTATTATAATGAAAATTGTGGCTTTTAAAAAAAATCAATCAGTAGTGTTTATTGAGTGTTCACTGTGGTCCACGTTCTATCCAGTGCTTAGAACAGTGCTTCACACATAGTAAGCGCTTAACAAATGCCATCATCATCATACAAGGTTCTTGGGAGAGTACAATTCAATAGAGTTGGTAGACATGATCCCTGCCAAGGAGAAGCTGAGGGAGGTACAGTCTTCAAATAAATTACAGCTACGGAAAATGGATAGATACAAAAATGCTTGGGGAATGGGGTGAATATAATAATGATGGTACTTGTTAAGAACCTACTATGTGCCAAGCACTGTTCTAAGTGCTGGGATAGATAAAAGTTAATCAGGTTGGATACAGTCCCTGTCAAAGATGGGACTCACGCTCAATCTTCATTTTACAGATGAGGTAACTGAGGTCCAGAGAAATTTAGTGACTTGCCCACGGTCACACAGCAGACATTGTTCAATCATTCAAACGTATTTATTGAGCGTCTACTAAATGCACAGCACAGACATGTGGTAGAGCTGGGTTTAGAAGCCAGGAATAGCAAGTGCTCAGGGGGTAAAGATCAAAATGCACAAGTAAATAGAGGAAATGAGAACTTAGGCAAAGAAAGCTTTTGGAAGTATGATTTTGATATAGGGCTTTTAAATAATAATACTTATGGTATTTGTTAAGCACTTACTATGCACTGCTTGAAGTGCTGGGGTAGATACAAGGTAATCAGGTTGTCCCAAACGGGGCTGACAGTTTTAATCCCCATTTTCCAGATGAGGTAACTGAGGCACAGAGAAGTTAAGCGACTTGCCCAAAGTCACACAGCAGACAAGCGGCAGAGCCGGGAACCCATGACCTCCGACTCCCAAGCCTGTGCTCTTGCCACTAAGCCACTCTACTGGTACCTTTTTGAAGATAACTAGAATTTAGAGTGAGAATTTCTAGCCCCTGCTTTTTGGAATTCTTAATGCATGAGGCTTAGCTCTCATCCATGAGGAATACCACATCAACTTCTGAGTTGAGAACTGTTCCTAAAGACTTCCTTCACTGCTCCCATGGTGGGCTCTCAGCAGTGAGAGATTTTCTAGCCACAATAAAGTGCTCTCCATGCCCTTAGCCAGGTCTGGAACTGCTGTAGCAGCAGTTAAGGGCCCAGGAGAAAAAACAAAATCAAGCAGGCACACCGTTCACTCTACTGGAGCACAAAATCTCCCTCCTGAAATGGAGGGGATTCTGTTGGGGACATGATTCTTTTTGGGACCTCCTAAGCAATGCCATGGGTAGCTGAGTAGGCTCTCAAAATCTAAGATGTGGTTTGGCCTGCTTTCTTTTCAGGGGAGCCCAAGTCTGGAGGTAGTTCACATGTCACAAGGCGGGGGTTCCTCCGAAGAGCCTGCAGCTAAGAGCAGTTTCCACCCAATGCCTCATTTGCTGCATATAATTGTAACCAGAGCCCGGGGCTCCCACATTTGCCGAAGGAACCAGCGCTCCAAATTATGAGGTAATTGATCTTGTCTCTTCTGGCGCCACACTGGGCCGGCTCTGTGTTTCTGTGCCCTGTGGCTTAGTCTTATGATTTACTTATTAGGCTTAACTGTGAGACCGGCCTTCCTGCGGGGAAAAAACTGAGGCCGGAATCTCAATTTGGACAGAAGCTCAGTCCAGGATGATGGCTGATTTAGCTGGGTGAGTCCCCGGAGCAAGCTGCAGTCAGGAATGGTTCAGTTGATGTCCTGAAAGTCTGGGGCCTGGGCTGGTCAAGCAGTTAGTTGTAGCATTCTGCCTGATAATAATAATAATAGTAATGGCATTTGTTAAGTGCTTACTATGTGAGAAGCACTGTTCTAAACGCTGGGGGGATACAAGGTGATCAGGTTGTCCCACGTGGGGCTCCCAGTCTTCATCCCCATTTTACAGATGAGGCAACTGAGGCACAGAAAAGTGGCTTGCCCAAGGTCACACAGCAGACAAGTGGCGGAGTGGGATTCGAACCCTTGACCTTTGACTCCCAAGTCCGTGCTCTTTCCACTGAGCCATGAGTGTGCTAAGCGCTGTATACTAGGTGCTTGAGAAAGAATTATACAATAGAGATGATAGATATGTTCCCTGCCCACAAGGCACTCCAGCTCCCTCAGATTCCCCTTCCCCAAACCCAAGCACCCTGACCCCCCCCTCAAAATACTCTGGACCGTAAACTCATTGTGGGTAGGGAATGGGTCTGTTTATTGTAATCTTGTACTCTCCCAGTGTTTTATCACTCATATAGTTTTCATAATGATGAAACGGGATTCTATTGCTTGCCCTTCATGGTTGTTTCCAAATAGAATTTCTGAAGTCCAACAGGAGAGGTATTTCTTCTTTAGACACCATTGTTTTCAGAACGCTTTACATGCCAATTAGAAGGACCATTCAGGGAAACCGTTGTGGATATAGCTTCCATATCTGCTGCACCAGCCATAAAATACCGCTCATCTTTATGTCCTCTAACCCTGCCAGGGAGAAGAGGTGCCATATCTGCTGCACCAGCCATAAAATACCGCTCATCTTTATGTCCTCTAACCCTGCCAGGGAGAAGAGGTGCCATATCTGCTGCACCAGCCATAAAATACCGCTCATCTTTATGTCCTCTAACCCTGCCAGGGAGAAGAGGTGCCTGGCTAAGAGACTGAGCCAGGGCGGATAGGCGGTGAGGCCAGATACCAGGCTGAGCAACAGGAGGGGAGCAAGCACAAGGAAAGGGGCAAGGACAATTCCATTTGCTTGTACAAGCGCTTAGTACAGTGCCTGGCACATAGTAAGCATTTAAATACTACTACTAGTACTACTCCTCCAAAGGCTGAGTACAGTGCTTAACACCCAGTAAATGCTCAGTAAATACAATTGAATGAATGAATGACCGCACAGTGCTCGCCCTATCTATTCCTCTGGCACTTACCCCAGCACTTAGCACAAGGTTTAGGCATGTAGTACGCACTTACTGCTAGTATCGTTATTATTATAATCGTCATCATCGTTGTTGAGGAAGGAAGAAGAAAGATTCAGCGTGCCGTTGCAACCTTTTGTACCCATATTGTCCTGACAGATGGGGTTGATCGCAAGGTCGGGAGGCGGAGGAGGGCATCTTTGGCCTCTCTTTATGGCACAAGGTCACTGGGGAGTGCCCCGGGCCCTCTGCTCTGCCCTTCCATTGGCCCACGGTTCCCCCTTTTAGACTGTGAGCCCACTGCTGGGTAGGGACTGTATATGTTGCCAATTTGTACTTCCCAAGCGCTTAGTACAGTGCTCTGCCCATAGTAAGCGCTCAATAAATACGATTAATGATGATGATGAGTGCAAAGGCCTTGAGGGCACAGTGAGGACCGCCCCGTCAACGACTCTGGGATTATGCCTGGCAACCACAAGCTGAAAATTGTCATCTGAGCATGGAGTAAATTCATTCAATCATATTTACTGAGTGCTGTGTGCCGAGCACTGTACTAAGCACATGGGCGAGTACAATATAACAATAAACAGGGAGATTCCCTGCCCACACCGAGCTTCCAGTGAGCTCTCCATCATTTTCATAACCTGTTGTCTGATTTCAGCTTTGAGACTACGGCACACTGGCTAAAGTCCATCTGTTCTTATCTTCCACTCTGTATTTTTCTGTCTGTCTCCCCAGTTAGAGTGTAAACTGCTTGTGGGCAGGAAAAATATCCCTTCTTTATTCTGTATTATCCACATGCCTAATACAGTGTAATGCATAAGAAGGCACTCAAATGCTGCTACTACCAACTGCAGAGAGTCAGGGTTTCAACACTATTGTATCTTCCTGAGTAACTTAATACAGTACTCTGCACACAATAAATGCTCAGTAAATAATAATAATAATAATAATAATAATGGCATTTATTAAGCACTTACTATGTGCAAAAAACTGTTCTAAGCGCTGGGGAGGTTACAAGGCAATCAGGTTGTCCCACGGGGGCTCACAGTCTTAATCCCCATTTTACAGATGAGGTAACTGAGGCACAGAGAAGTGAAGTGACTTGCCCAAAGTCACCCAGCTGACAATTGGTGGAGCAGGGATTTGAACCCATGACTCCAAAGCTGGTGCTCTTTCCAATGAGCCACGCTGCTTGTCTAAATACTATCAAATGATTCAATTATGTATCCCTGACTCAGGTCACCTTTCTGGGGCATGTCATTGAGAAGCAGTGTGACCTAGCAGATAGAGCATGTGCTTGGGAGTCAAAAGGACCTGGGTTCTAATCCTGCCCCATGTCTGCTGTGTGACCTTGGCAAGTCACTTCACTTCTTTGTGCCTCAGTCATCTCATCTGTAAAAGGGGGATTAAGACTGAGCTCATTGTGGGACAGGGACTGTGTCCAACCTAATTAGGTTGTATCTCGTGGCTCAGTGGAAAGAGCACGGGCTTTGGAGTCAGAGGTCATGGGTTCGAATTCTGACTCTGCTACATGTCTGCTGTGTGACCTTGGGCAAGTCACTTAACTTCTCTGAGCCTCAGTTACCTCATCTGTAAAATGGGGATTGACTGTGAGCCCCATGTGGGTCAACCCGATCACGTTGTAACCCCCCCAGCGCTTAGAACAGTGCTTTGCACATAGTAAGCGCTTAACAAATGCCATTATTATTATTATTATTATTATTATTATTATTATTGTTATTATCTACCCTAGCACTTAGTACAGTGCCTGGCACAGAGTAGGTGCTGAAATATCACTAAAAAGAAATACCACCATGCACAAGCTGTCTGGCAGCTGTGCCCCTTTCTCCCCCCAGCACCACCCTCCCACTCTTGTTTAAGAACCTCAGTTTCCACCTATGCTTGCTTCTTCACTCTCTGTCTCTCTCCTGTCTCTCATCTTTCTCCATCTTTCTCTTGTCTCTCATCTCTCTCTGTCTCTCTTGTCTCTGCTTCTAGGCAGTGGAGTTTTCAACTGCTCTGGGACGTGCTACCTCACAGGGTCATCACCCTTTGCTCCAGAAGGGGAGGAAAACCCACCACTGTCAACAGGAAGCTAAATACTTTCCTCAATCTTTCTTTCATTTCCTTGACACTCTATTGAAATTCCCCGACAGATGGGTAAAATGTGTTTGATCATAAGTGGGGTTTCACATATAGGTTTAGCCACTGATGGTCCTGGGCTTCCAAGCACACCCTCGGGACTCTCTCTGGGGTCTGCGATCTGGTGCCGGAGCTCCGATTTCTCATCTACAGTAGTTGACCTATGCAGTAATACCAATTAAATCAATCAATCAATCAATCATATGACTGGGATCATCAATCAATCAATCACAGGACTGGGAGTAAGCGGGCATAGATTCTAACTCCAACTCTGTCACCTGCCTACTGTGTGATCTTAGGCAAGGTCACAACTTCTCTGGACCTCAGTTTCCTCACCTGTAAAATGGGGACTCAAAAAGTGCTCTCCCTTCCCCTTCGACAGTGAACACTGTGTGAATCAGGGACTGTACCTGACCTGATTATCTTGCATCTACCCCAGCATTTAACACAGCTCTCGCCCCATAATATGTGCTTAAATACCAAAATCATCGTTATTCTTATTGTTATTATTCAAGTGCTTTGATTCAATTTGTGAATCATCCAGACCCTTCATGTTTTGAGATATCTTTGATAGTTGTTTCACCGGGCTGCCCCAGCTGTTGGGGAATGGGGGAGGTGAAATTCTTCAGTCAACCTGGTTCTTGGATGGGAGCTTGAAGGTAAATGTTGGGAGAAAAGGAGGTTGAAACTTATTTGAGAATGCGGGATTATCCGTTCTATCTGTATACAGTCATGATTTGAGCTGCAGAGTCATTCAGAAACCAGATATACCCTGCTCTTGGGAGATTCCACTGAATATATGTAGAGTATGTGTGAAGACACACACTCACTCTCTCTCTCTCTCACACACACACACACACACACACACACACCATCACTTATTCAGATCTCAATCAATCAATCAATCAATCAATCGTATTTATCGAGTGCTTACTGTGTGCAGAGCACTGTACTATGCGCTTGGGAAGTACAAGTTGGCAACATATATCTCATACAGGGCACTGTGCTAGAATGCCAGGTGCAGCAGGCTGAAACAATCAAGTGCCCCATTTTAGGTTCTGGTAATCTTTCTACTTACTTCATTACCTCTTCTTTTGCAAAATCTCTAATTCCAGTTTTCGCCACTATAACAATAAACCAGTTCAAATGTGAGCCTTGTCTGTAGTTTCAGCATGCACAGTGCAAAACGAACACAGCTGGAAAGGCCCAGATTGCAGTTTTCTGCAAGTGCTAGGTGAGGAGAAACGGGAGCCAGCCTGGATTGGGAAAAAGCATCTGCCTTTACCCTCTCTGCTGGTGATAACCCCTCAGTTATCTGTGCCAATTTTGCAGATATTGGGTGAATGATATCAAAACTAAATCTGGCCTTTAACACCCACTCTGCTACAAATTCAAGCGCTCGATAAATACGATTGAATGAGTGAACATATCTAGACTGTAAGCTTGTTATGGGCAGGGAAAGTGTCTGTTTATTGTTATACTGTACTCTCTCTTAGAACAGTGCTCTGCACACAATGAGCACTCAATACAATTGACTGACAAAAAATATTCCAAGAAAAAGGAAAATTTTCCTTAGGCTTCCATCCTGACATTACATACAAAATGTCACACATGCCACTCTGAGTCTGTGAGTGAAAATCAAATGAAACCAAAGTCCTACTGGGATATAGTGCCTGCTACTAAGATACCACTTACCAAGGAGACACTAGACAGACAGCATGTCAGATCTTGATTACTGAAAACTTTGTGCATCAGAGAGTAGAAGAAAGATGGGCACATGCACTGTTGCTACATTTTATCCTACCTAGGGGCACAATCCTGAGATCCTTGTCACTCCTTGATGACAGGGATCTTGCTTACCAATTCTAGTGTGTTGTATTTTTTCAAGAATTTAGTACCATGCTTTGCACATAGTAAGTACTCAATAAATACCATTGATTGAATGATTGCTGTCTCCCCCAGATGGTAGTGACTGTGCAAGGGGCAACACTGCCAATGCTGCCATCCCTAGAAGCAACGAGACCTAATGAGCTTGTTGAACCCACTGAACTGTGGGCATGGGAGTCAGAAGGAACTGGGTTCTAATCAGCCCAGACAGCTCTGGCTAAACAAAGCCAAGGTGGCAGATGGAAGGGGTGAGTTTAAAAGCAGCTGAAAACACCCAATCCTCAATCCCCCAGCAGAAGACAATGTGCCCTGTAGCCTGGTGGGGCAATCCTCGCTGTTGGAGGCTCAGATTCTGGGGTCCTCACAACCCGGAGGGGGCTTTTGGGGACCCGTGGTCCCCATTTCTCTCCAGGGCTTCACCCCTCTGCTTTACACTGCACTGCTAGTGAGCTAGACAGCAGGAGTGATGGCCCGAGGGAAGGATGGAATGCAGTAGATTGAAGTCACACACAGTGCTGTGGAAAACTGCTGGACAAGAGGAGGCTAAATGTATATCTCCCCTATTGATGTCCTGGGCCCTTCTTCCTACATTCGTCAGAAGGCAGGTACTCAAGACACCAAGACACCACTTCAATCTACTACATTCTGACAACCCCACATTCTCAGGGCAGTTTCCAGGGCTATACAGGGAGAGACTCCCCCTCCCCACTTCCTCGCCTTTGATTGTACACTGTAAAGTCTTCGCTATTAGTTTGTGGGCTCTTTTAGGCCAGGGGGTCTGTCCTTTTTCAGCACCAATCAATCAATCAATCGTATTCATTGAGCGCTTACTGTGTGCAGAGCACTGTACTAAGTGCTTGGGAAGTACAAGTTAGCAACATATAGAGACAGTCCCTACCCAACAGCGGGCTCACAGTCTAGAAGGGGGAGACAGAGAACAAAACCAAACATACTAACAAAGTAAAATAAATAGAATAGATATGTACAAGTAAAATAAATAAATAAATAAATAAATAGAGTAATACATATGTACAAACATATATACATATACACAGGTGCTGTGAGGAAGGGTAGGAGGTAAGATGAGGGGGATGGAGAGGGGGACGAGGGGGAGAGGAAGGAAGGGGCTCAGTCTGGGAAGGCCTCCTGGAGGAGGTGAGCTCTCAGTAGGGCCTCAGTAGTAGCACCAGGGACAAAGGGAGTTATAAACAGGTCAGTGACTGGTAAGTGATGAGCTGACTGGCTTTGTTGACTGGGACACCCCAAAGGGCTGGAAATGTGAGAATAAGGGGCGGTGTGGATGTAATTACTGGGAACACTGGAAGTGCAGGAGGGTTGGAACATAATAATAATTAGGGTATTTGTTAAGCCCTTACTATGTGCTAGGCACTGTACTAAGAACTGGGGTGGATACAAACAGATCAGATTGGATACAGTCCCTTTCATACATGGGGCTCACAGTCTCAATCCCCATTTTACAGATGAAGTAACTGAGGCCCAGAGAAGTGAAGTGACTTCCCCAAGGTCACACAGGAGACAAATGGCAAAGTCAGGATTAAAACCCCATGACTTTCTGACTCGTGGCCGTGTTCTATCCACTATGCCATGTTGCTTCCCATTCTCAGTGCGCTGTATATACTTGGCAATGGAGAGAGGGAAGGAATTAAGGAACAACTTTCCAGAGCCAGTTTGAACAACATCATCATCATCAATCGTATTTATTGAGCGCTTACTGTGTGCAGAGCACTGCACTAAGCGCTTGGGAAATACAAGTTGGCAACATATAGAGATGGTCCCTACCCAATAGTGGGCTCACAGTCTAAAAGGGTGAGATGGGTTCAGTATCTGAAGATCTTAGAAACGACTACTCACCTCTCCCCTCCAGAGATGGCTACCCCTCTCCCACACCTTCCCAGGTGACAAATTGGTCCCTCAAAGTCTAGGGAGTTTCCGTCTGGCACCCTGGAAGCCTGGAACAAAGAAATTGGATAAAACATCTGGTAATAAGATTACCTAGCTATTGCTTGGGGGGAAACAGAACTGACATCTGGAATCTTGATAGAGGCTGAGGGGGAGGGTAATCAATGGACGTAATCTGGCTTCATAGAGTTAAAAGAAATGAATAAAGCTGGGCCTCCTGCTGACCACCTGCTCCACACTCAGCCAGCCTCAGGACTGACCACCCATCCAGGGGCCTGTGTCTGGCATGGAGCCCTAGCAGGGAAAGCCCTCAAACCCCCTCGTTTCCTTGCCCTGCAGCAGAGACACTTGAAAACCTGTTTCTGGGGAGTTCCCAGGGGCACTAGATCCAATCCTTGGCTTATTTGGGAGCAAGGATCAAAGTTTTTGGAGATGTTGACTGTAGAACTTTGATGTCTTTTTACAATCCCCAATCTTGGGACATCTCTGGTTTCCACTGGGACCAGTTATTGGGGAAAGAAACTGACCACTCCGTAGGCATCAGTGGCAGACAACAGCAAGGCTGCTGCTATGGTTTTTATCCCTCAGAGGGCAAGGAAAGTACAAGCCGAGTTCAGTTGGTCCATTGGGCCAGGTGGCTTTTATGCCTGGGAGAGAGGAGCCAAGGGAAAGTGGACGAGCCTTCCTGCAGTCTGCCCCTTTCTATGGCATCTAGGGCCCCTATCTATGAAAATATCCCTCTTTCCTCCTTCAAATTCAACTGTCTCTTCCTCCAGTCCATCTCTGGTCTCAGTGAGAGAGCACAATAATAATAATAATAATAATGGTATTTGTTAAGTGCTTACTATGTGCCAAGCACTGTTCTAAGTGCTGGGGTAGATACAAAATAATCAGGTTATCCCACGTGGGGATCACAATCTTAATCCCCATTTTACAGCTGAGGTAACTGAGGTACAGAGAAGCTAAGTGACTTGACCAAAATCACAGAGCTGACAGGTGGCAGAGCCAGGATTAGAACCCATGACCTTCTGACTCCCAAACCTGTGCTCTTTCCACTAAGCCACGTGCATCTCCTAAAGTACATGGCTTTATGATAAGGAGGATCTAGTTGGGCAAAACACAGCAGTCTTTGCAAAGGTGGAATCCTTGGCACCAACCAACCTCAAATCCATTACAAACGCCAGTATTTAATCAGCAGCTTTCTGCAAGAACTGGGCCCTGATGTCTAAGTACCAAAGCAGTGTGGCCTAGTGGATACAGCATGGACCTGGGAATCGGAATGACCTGGACCCAGTTCTGCCACATGTCTCCTGTGTGACCTTGGTCAAGTCACTTAACTTCTCTGTGCCTGTTACCTCATTTGTAAAATGGGAATTAAGACTGTGGGCCCTATGCAGGATAGGGACTATGTCCCACCTGATTAACTTGTTTCTACCCCAGCATTTTTTTAAAATGGCATTTATTAAGCTCTTACTATGTGCAAAGCACTGTTCTAAGCGCTAGGGAGGTTACAAGGTGATCAGGTTGTCCCACAGCGGGGCTCACAGTCTTAATCCCCATTTTACAGATGAGGGAACTGAGGCACAGAGAAGTGAAGTGACTTGCCCAAAGTCACACAGCTGACAATTGGCAGAGTGGGGATTCGAACCCATGACCTCTGACTCCAAAGCCCGTGCTCTTTCCGCTGAGCCACACTGCTTCTCACTTAGTATAGTGCCTTGCACATAGTAACACTTAACAAATAAAATGAAAAATAAAGCAAACAAACAAAAGCAAACACTGGGCAAACATTCCATAATGTCCCACCCTAACAGTTCAACAAGTTGTTGTGTCTTGTCAACCATTACTCAACTCAGGCCTTTCCTCCTCCCAATGCCACCATACTTTAAAGGAATAATAATATATTTTAAAAACTCATTCATTCATATTTATTGAGCACTTCCTGTGTGCAGAGCACTGTACTAATGCTTGGGAGAGTACAATTCAGCAGTACATAGTCACATTCCCTGCCCACAGTGAGCACACAGTCTAGAGTGGGAGAAGACAGATATCAATACAAATAAATAAAATAACATGAATGTACATATGTGCTGTGGGGCTGGGAGGGGGGGAAAGAGCAGGGAGCAAGTCAGGGAAATGCAGAAGAGAGTGGGAGATGAGGAAAAGTGGGGCTTAGTCTGGGAAGGCCTCTTGGAGGAGATGTGCCTTCAATAAGGCTTTGAAGTGGGGGAGAGTAATTGTTGGGTAGGGACTGTCTCTATATGTTGCCAACTTGTACTTCCCAAGTGCTTAGTACAGTGCTCTGCACACAGTAAGTGCTCAATAAATATGATTGATTGATTGATTGATTGATTGATTAATTGTCTGGTGGAGTTGAGGAGGGAGGGCATTCCAGGTCAGAGGCAGGATTTGGGCTAGGGGTCGGAGGTGGTGAGACAGACGAGGTAGAGGCATGGTGAGAAGGTTAGCACTAGAGGAACAAAGTGTGCAGGCTGGGTTATAGAAGGAGAGAAGTGAGGTGAAGTAGAAGGGGGCAGGGTGGAGGAGTTTTTGTTCGATGTGGAGGTGGATAGGCAACCAACCACTGGAGTTTTTTGAGGAGCAAAGTGACATGTTCTGAACATTTTGGTAGAAAAATGATCCGGGCAGCAGAGTGAAGTATTCATTCATTCAATCGTATTTACTGAGGGCTTACTGTGTGCAGAGCACTGTACTAAAAGCTTGGGAAGTACAAGTTGGCAATATATAGAGACGGTCCCTACCCAACAGTGGGCTCACAGTCTAGAAGGGGGAGAAGTATGGACTGAAGTGGGGAAGAGACAGGAGGCTGGGAGGTCAGCAAGGAGGCTGATGCAGTAATCCATGCCGGATAGGGTGAGTGATTCTATTAATGCGGTAGCAATTTGGATGCAGAGGAAAGGGCAGATTTTATATATGTTGTGACGATGGAATAGCCATGAGTTAGTGATGGTCACCCACTAGCTCCGAGACAGAGAGAGAAAGAGAGAGAGAGAGAGAGAAAGGAGAGAGGTTCTTCTGCTCCAGGATTCCTCTTAGTTCATGCGGCTTATCCAGCAGCACGTGTTCACATTGAGTAATTTTATAGTCAATCTGGTTTTGTGCTTTTAAGCTTTGGTAAGTTATTTAGCCTAGTGAATTGAATTCCCCTGCTTAGTCTCATTATTTACTTGCAAAGCAGCTTTCCCAGAAATCAAACTCCTTTGGGAAGTGAGAGAAAAATGCACTGGGCACAACGCAAATGTAGTCAACAAACCAACCAAAAAATCCCCTAAAAATAACCTGGTTAAGGAAGTAGCAAAATAAACCTTTAATAATCCTGAGAAATAGCCTCAGGTAGGAAAAAAGGTCTCCACCCAATATCAGCTATCTCAGCTAAGTGTGTCTTTACCGCATTACTTATGCACAGTAGTTGAGCAATACATTAGCCCATAAATACACTGATATATGGATAGGGAAAACAGAGCAGAAGTCCAGTAAATCAGACAAAAACCAGAACTTGCAAGAACAGACCAAGTTAGTGGATAAGTAGATGCTGAAGGGTAACCCAGAGGCATTCCCTGACTAAACCCTCCTTCCCTCTTCTCCCACTCCCTTCTGCATCACCCTGACCTGCTCCCTCTATTCATCTCCCTTTCCAGCCCCACAGCACTTATGTACAGATACATAATTTATTTATATTAATGTCTGTCACCCCCTCTAGATTGTCAGCTCGTCGTGGGCAGGGAATCTGACTGTTTATGGTTATATTGTACTCTCCCAAGCGCTTAGTACAGTGCTCTGTACACAGTAAACACTCAATAAACGCAACTGAATGAAGTAAATAGCTTTATTCAACAGCAATAGCCTTTAGCTGGAAGCAAGAATGATGGGAAAGGACAATGGAAACAGGAACAGAGGGGTTTTTGCAAGTTGAAATGATGTAATTTACACTGTTCTGGCTTCTGAGTGAGAAAGCTTACTGAAGTTAGACTCCAACTGGCCAACCCTCTTTATGTGACCTGATGACTTGGGCGCACCAAATGATATCATCCCATTCTCCTGCCCATTCAGAAAAGGGGAGAGATTGTCTGTGTAGCCCTGACTTGCTCCCTTTGCTCTCCCCCCACCCCATCCCAGCCCCACAGCATTTATGTACATATCTGTAATTTTATTTATTTGTACGGATGTCTGTCTCCCCCACTCTAGATTGAAAGCTGCTTGTGGGCGGGGAATGTTACTGTTTATTGTTGTAATTTCCCAAGTGCTTAGTACAGTGCTCTGCACACAGTAAATGCTCAATAAATATATTCAAATGAATGAAAGAATGAATTCTCTGGGGCCCACTGGCTCCAGTCATGGACAATAGTACCCAGCCACCCGCTGGGCCCTGGAAAGATGCAGTAAATTCAGGTGCCAGTACGATGACTTAGAAAATTGATCCGGGCAGGAGAGTGGAGTATGGACTGGAGAGGGGAGAGGCTGGAGGCGGGGAGATCAGCGAGGAGGCTAACATGGGAATTGAGAATGTGATAGGACATGGGTTTGGGTAAACGTGGTCGTGGTTTGGAAGGAGAGGGAAAGACAGAATCTGAAAACGGAAAGAAAAAAGCTGCCAGGATTTGATGAAAATACGTGGGTTGAATGACAGAGTGGGATCAAGGGTAATTCCAAGGTTGTGGGCTTGTGAGACAGGGAGAATTTTGTGTCTGTGTACTCTATAAGGTCATAAGCTTCTCAAGGGCAGGAATTGTGATTTTTACATCTATTGTACATCCCCAAAATGTAAACTCCTTGTGTTGCAGGGAACATGCCTACTAAAATTATTACTGTTATTATTTATTCTTTACCACCCAATTGCCTAGGACTGTGCTCTGCACCAATAATAATGATCTATGGAGATCTGTGGAGATCTATGAATTAGCTAAGCACTGTACTAAGCACTGGGGTAGATAAAACATAGTCCAGTTCCACTTGGAGCCCACAGTAAGTAGGAGGGAGAACAGGTATTGAATGTCCATTTTGCAGATGAGGGAACTGAAGCCCAGAGCAGTTAAATGACTTGCTCAACGTCACACAGCAGGTATGTGGTAGAGCTGGGATCAGAGTTCAGATCCTCTCACTACCAGGCCCACACTCTTTCCAGTAGGCCATGCTGCTTCTAAGTGGGAGCTCAATAAATATTACCACTACTTAGCACTTTGCACACTGTAAGCACACTCCATAAATACTATTGATGGAGTATGGGGTATAATAAGGAGGAGATTCTTCAGCCCAAATTTCCCTCCCTAAACTAACTAGTAGAGAGAAAAACAAGCAGGAGAAATGACAGGGCAAAAAGTAATCTCTCAAGGAGAGCCTCATGGGATTCAAGTTCAAGAGTCAATGCAGGGCCTGGACCACTATCGTCTGGTGTTGCCCCCTAATAGCATTGACAGCCCTGGGTCCCTGGGCCCATTCTGGGCTGGGACTCAAAGCCAGTGCCAGGGGGGTGGTTGTGAAACTGGCAGAAGACGAGATGGTTCTGCCACATACGGAGAATACCATTTTTCCCCTTTCGTCCTCTCCCTAGGTCCCTGCTACATTGTAAGATGCCTGAAGACAGGGATCCTATCTGCCAAGTCTACTGTACTCACCCAAGCACTTAGTATAGTGTTCTGCATACAGTAAGTGCTTGATAAATATAAATTGATGGGCATCAACTGACTTCCTTTGGAAGCCAAGGCAATATTCGAATGCACCGAGAAGTGAATTCATCGCAGGTGAATCGGTGGTTTTACTTCTAGAGATTGCGGAGATCATCATCATCATCATCATCATCAATCGTATTTATTGAGCGCTTACTATGTGCAGAGCACTGTACTAAGATCAGGTTTTCTCATTTTTATGACAAATTTCACTGATGGTTGAAGAGGATTTAACATGTCCACAAAACCGTTGCTTTAGAAATCTTCCACACAGTGGAGACCCAACTTGGAGAAGTAAATTTGCAACAGATCAAATGGAATAACGTGGATACAGTTTGGAAAGTTTAACCTTTGAAAGACTTATCTGGGGATACCAAGCACCTTTGAACAGTGCTCGACATACTCCAGGTCCTCAATAAATATTGTTGATGGTGAAGTGGCCTTTTCTAAGCAAGTAGTTAAAAAAAAAAGTGTTCATTTCATTTATTTGACCTGTGCATTTCCTTGGAGAGAAAGAACGCAAATAAATGATAATGGGCTGGTTGATTCCTTTATTTAGTGCAAGGCCACTAGAAGAATGGTAGAGCAAAAAGAAGGAAGAAGGAAGGTTATTCAAGAACCCATTACAATCAATCAATCAGATTAGAAATGACAAGGAGCACTTACACATAGCTGGGGCTAGCAACCTACTAACTTTTTCAATTAATCAATGCTATTTATCAAATGCTTACTGTGTGCAGAGCACTGTACTAAGAGCTTGGAAAAGTGTACTGCAACAGAGTTGGTAGACAGATTCCCTGTCCACAATGAGTTTACAGTCTAGAGGGGGAGGCAGATATTAATAGAAATAAATTCTGAACTTTATAGTGATGAGTTTACAGTCTCGAGGGGGAGGCAGATATTAATAGAAATAAATTCTGAACTTTATAGTTATGAACATAAGTGTTGTGGGGCTGAGGATAAAGACTACTGATCTTTACCTTATTCTTCCCTGCTTTTCTCTAGCATCCTACAAGGAAAAACCCTGCCTGTCTCCACAACCACTAAACAAACAGAATCCATGGACAAAAGGAGAGTGGGAATTCTCTCAGGATTTGTTTTTTTTTTTTTTAATAAAAAATGTCATTTGTTAAGTGCTCACCATGTCCCAGACACTGTACTAAGCACTGGGGATAAGAACAAATCAGGTTGGACACAGTCCGTGTCCCACATGGGGTTCACAGTCTAAATTCCTATATTACAGATGAGGTTACTGAGGCACAGAGAAGTGAAGTGATTTGCCCAAGGTCACACAGCACATAAGTTGGGATTAGGACCCAGATCCTTCTGATTCCCAGGTCCGTGCTCTATCCACTAGTCTGTGCTGCTGCTTCTTGGGCTAATCACTTCACTTCTCCGGGCCTCAGTTACCTCATTTGTAAAATGGGGATTAAGACTGTGAACCCCATGTGGACTAACCCTTGGCCTGCTGACGAAAAGCTAAACAGAATCAGGGATGGAGATCGGCCGGAAAAGGCAAGAAGCACTGCTTGATCTTCACCCCAAAACATACCTTTATGTTTTCCACGCAAGAGTCTCTATCAAGTGTCAAGAAGCACAATTAGCCAAAAGCAGAGAGGAGACATGAAACCATGGAAATTTATAAAGGCGGTGGCAGGTAGACAAGGAGATTGCGATTGTGGGCCGCTAAGGGGGACAGTATGTCTTCATTAAATCTTGTTAGAGCTGGATCTGCGTATTCATTAGATAATATTAAAAGGCCAGTTTCTGTAAGAATCATTACTTGGCTGGTGTCCCCTGGTCTCAGGGATCAATCAATCAATGGTATTTGAGTGCTTACTGTGTACAGAGCACCGTACTAAGCGCATGGGAGAGTACACTAGAACAGAGTTGGTAGACACATTCCCTGCCCACAAAGAGCTTACAGTTCATAGAAATATAATCTGGATGACAGACAGGAATTTACTGATGATGAAAATTGAACACACTCCTCATCTCCTGGTTTACAGTCTACTTACATCATTATGTATAGCCACCCTCAATCAGCTAACAAATCCATCGATCTTCTCATCACTCCTATCCATGTATCTCTTTATAGATTATTCACTCAACCACCTGTGTTTGTTATTGACTTTCAAATTTTTACCTATTGCACAACCGCTGGTTAATGTCTGCTAATTGTCTGCTGTGTGACCTTGGACAAGTCACTTTTACTTCACTTCTCTGTGCCTCGTTTCCCTCATATGCAAATTGGGGATTAAGACTGTGAGCCCTGTATGGAACATGGAGCTCAACATGTCCAAAACTGAATTCCTCCTATTAATTGAATCTATTGAGCACTTACCGTGTGCAGAGCACTGGATTAAGTGCTTGGGAGAAAACACTATAACACAGTTAGTAGACACGTTCCCTGCCCACAATGAGTTTACATTCTAGAACAACTCTAGACTGTAGACTCCTCCTCTTTCCTCCCAGACGCTCTCATCCCCTAACTTTCCCATCATAGTTGACAACCCCACCATTCTCCCCAACTCTCAATCCCAAAACTTTGGACAGACGTGGGAGCATTGATAGGCAGGTACTGTTTAGACAGTGGGCATTTGGGAGGAATTAAGAAAATAAGTGGAAGAATAGCAGGTTGAAGAGAGCTGATAAAATGGGGCCAGACTGGGGAGAGCAGTTTAATAACCGAAATCTCCCTCTGTGATTTTAGGGAGTAATAAAAATAATAATGACATTTATTAAGCACTTACTATGTGCAAAGCACTGTTCTAAGCACCCTGGAGATTACAAGGTGATCAGGTTGTCCCACAGGGGGCTCACAGTTTTAATCTCCATTTTACAGATGAGGGAACTGAAGCACAGAGAAGTTAAGTGACTTGCCCAAAGTCACACACCTGACAATTGGTGGAGCTGGGACTTGAACCCATGACCTCTGACTCCAAAGCCCGTGCCGTTCCACTGAGCCACGCTCCTTTTCATAATAAATAATAATAAGTATCTCATAAGTAATAAATTGACAGTTTTGATTTTAAGTTTTGAACGCATTTTAATCACTTTCTAGGCTTATTTGAAAAACAGGTCATAAGCAGAGGACAGACTGTACTGCTTATGCTAAAGCTAAAGTTTTGTCACCTTTAGAACATCTTTCTGTTCTCTTCCCATGGTGACTAACAGCAGTCTGTCATCTTTCCCAGTGTGTCTGTTGCACCAAGGCTTCTGAACATCCCAACAGCACCAGACCTCTGTTCTACTGAACATTGTCATAGCATCAACAGAGCAATGTGATTCAATGGACCGTCTCTGCCTGTCTCAAAAGGCTAGAGAGGAAAAGGGATAGTAACAGGGCGTGGAGTTCTTTATCGATCATAAATAATAATAATAATAATGACATTTATTAAGCACTTACTATGTGCAAAGCACTGTTCTAAGCGCTGGGGAGGTTACAAGGTGATCAGGTTGTCCCACAGGGGGCTCACAGTCTTAATCCCCATTTGACAGATGAGGTCACTGAGGCCCAGAGAAGTTAAGTGACTTGCTCAAAGTCACACAGCTGACAATTGGCAGAGTGGGATTCGAAAGAGACCTGGCAGTGAGACACTTTTTTAAAAATAATATTTGTTAAGCACTTACTATGTGTCAAGCACCGTTCTAAGTACTGGGGCAGACACAAGCTAATCAGGTTGGACACAGTCTTACCTCCTATGGTACTTGGACCGTGTCTAACCTGCTTATCTTGTACCGGGCCTTGAAACAATGCTTGGCACATAGTAAGCACTTAACAAGTGCCATAATAATAGCACATATTTACAGATGAGGTACCCTAGGTACAGGGAAGTTAAATGACTTGCCCATGGTCATACAGCAGACAAGTGGTGGAGCCAGGATTAGAACCCAGGTCCTTCTGACCTATGCTCTAGCCGCTAAGCCACACTGCTTCTGCCGACAGGTGGTCGTTTCCCCTGAGATGTCCCTCAGGGAGATCCTGGGATAACTCAGCCTAAGGGACAACCAGGAAATCATCATCATCATCATCATCAGTTGTATTTATTGAGCACTTACTGTGTGCAGAGCACTGTACTAAGCGTTTGGGAAGTACAAGTTGGCAACATATAGAGACAGTCCCTGCCCAACAGTGGGCTCACAGTCTAAAAGGGGGAGTCTAAAAGGGATATGATCCTAGGCACCTTCAGGGCAACCCTATGATTGTTGACCCCATTAGAACCCCTAAGGGAGGCCCCAGGGGTGCCTGCTTGGTGAAAGCCAACCAAGTGGAGCCTTGGGAACCTTGGCATTTAGCATTCAACCCAGTGGCATTCACCTCATGGAGCCCTGAGGGCACTGAATCTGGGCACCTGATGGACAAAACCCAAACCCCTTGTTGGAAGGCCACGGCTTAATGGAAAGAGCACGGCCTGAGAGTCAAAAGGACCTGAGTTCTAACCCCGGCTCTGCCACTTGTCTGTTGAGTGACTTTGGGCAAGTTGTTTAACTTCTCTGTGCCTCAGTTCCCTTATCTGTAAAATGGAGATTAAGACTGTAAGCCCCGAAGGGGACATGGACTGTGCCCACCTTGATTAGCTTGTATCTAACTCAGAGCTTAGTACAGTGCCTGGCACAGATTAAATACTTAAATATATAAAAGAAAGGATGAAGTCAAGTCACCCCAGGAATCTACTCATATCACTGCTCGCTGCCCCATGCGGGATAGTATGATAGGTTCCCCCTTTTAGACTGTGAGCCCACTGTTGGGTAGGGACTGTCTCTATACGTTGCCAATTTGTACTTCCCAAGCGCTTAGTACAGTGCTCTGCACACAGTAAGAGCTCAATAAATACAATTGATGATGATGATGATAGGTTATCTGGAGTGCCAGGCAGGAATCCCTGTCCTACATGGGGCTCACAATCCAAGCAATAGGAAGAACTGGTAACCCATCCCCATTCTTCAGATAAGAAAACAGACATGGAATGTATAAGTGACTTGCCCAAGGTGACATCAGGCCAGGTCTCTTGACTCCCATTAGACACACACTCCCCCCACCCCACCTCCACTTCCCTGCCTATAGCAGCATTTTTTCCCTCCCTGTTTTTCTTAACCTCATAAAGACTGGTGAAGAAAAAGGGTGATGGTGTTTTTCAACCATCCTACCTTTATTTTCAGTGATTTTCCCATTCATTCATCTCACTGAGATACCAAGGATTTAAAAACCACCCTTAAGCATCTGAAATCCTGGACTTTCCAGACGAATAAACCAATTGCCACATTCCCCTGCTCCCCAGCACTGCTTTGTAAACTCTTAGGTTGCTTTGTTAAACTTTCACCACCAGGCCCATTGCCTTTTTCCAGGAGGCACAGCAGTCCCCACCTTTAAAGTCCTCTTGAAATCCCACGTCTTTCAGGAGACATTTCGCGATTCATTTTTCCTCTCCTCAGATCATATCCTCCCAACGACCACCATGCCACTTATGTGATAACAGCCACCCAAAGCATTCTAGGACATATTTTCCCACCAAATCCAACAGCCTCCACTCCGTCCTAATCCTCCTCAACCGCCCCCGACCCATCCCCTAGCCCACATCTTGCCTCTGGCCTGAATGACCTCTCTTCTCAAATCTGACAGACAATTACTCTCCCCCCAGTTCAAAGCCTTACTAAAGGCACATCTCCTCCAAGATGTCTTCCCTAACTAAGCACCCCATTGATCTTCTCCCACTACCTTCTACATCACCCTGTCTTGCTCCATCTGGTCTTCCCCCATAATAATAATAATAATGTTGGTATTTGTTAAGCGCTTACTATGTGCAAAGCACTGTTCTAAGCGCTGGGGTAGATACAAGTTGATCAGGTTGTCCCACGTGAGGCTCACAGTCTTAATTCCCATTTTACAGATAGGGTACCTGAGGCACAGACAAGTTAAGTGACTTGCCCAAAGTCACACAGCTGACAATTGGCAGAGCCGGGGTTTGAACCCATGACCTCTGACTCCAAAGCCCGTGCTCTTTCCACTGAACCACGCTGCTTCTCTATCCCCATCCCCTCCCACAGCACTTATGTACATAACTGTAATTTATTTATTTATATTAATGTCTGTCTCCTCCTCCTCCAGACTGTAAGCTCACTGTGGGCAGGGAATGTCTGTTTATTGTAGTACAACGTGGCTCAGTGGAAAGAGCACGGGCTTTGGAGTCAGAGGTCATGGGTTCAAATCCCAGCTCTGCCAACTGTCAGCTGTGTGACTTTGGGCAAGTCACTTCACTTCTCTGTGCCTCAGTTACCTCATCTGTAAAATGGGGATGAAGACTGTGAGCCCCCCGTGAGACAACCTGATCACCTTGTAACCTCCCCAGTGCTTAGAACAGTGCTTTGCACATAGTAAGCACTTAACAAATGCCATTATTATTATTATTATTTAGTACTGTATTCTGCACACAATAAGCACTCAAATATAATTGAATGAATGAATGAATATACTGGGAAACATCATGGCCTAGTAAAAAAATTACAGGCTTAATTGTCAGAGGGCAAGTGTTCTAATCCTGGCTCTGCCACTTGTCTGCTGTATAACCTTAGACAAGTCATTTAACTTCTCTCTGCATCTATAAAATGGAGATTAAGACTGTGAGCCCCAAGTGGGACATATACTCTGTCCAACCCGATTAGCTTGTATCTATCCTAGTATAGTGCCAGGTACATAGTAAATGCTTAACAAATTAAAAAAGAAAAAGATTAAATTCTCCTCCCACCAATTTAAACTGTAGGGACTGTGTCTGACCTGATTATCTACCCCACATTTAGTACAGTGCTTGGCATATTATAAACACTTCAAATACCGCAATTCTTATTATTACTCGACTATTTTAGTACTTCATTCAGCTATTCACATTCCTTTTGTTTTCCTCCTATCTGTAAATTATTTTGTGTCTTTTCCTCTCAAATTTGTAGTAGTTGTGTTTGTTAAGCATTTACTATGTGCCAAGTTCTGGGGGTGATCCAATACAAATTAGTATGGTTCCTGTTCCACATGGGGTTCACAGTCTAAAAGAAGAGTAAACTCCGTGAAGCTGACAATTTTGTATTTTACCTCTATTGTACCCTCTTGAGCTCTGCACAGAGTAAGTGTTCAATGGATACTACTGATTGATTCTTCCAAAGGCGAATCTGGCAGCAAAGACAGGTTAAACCAAATATTGCTTGTATGCTGTGTCTGGTTTTGTCCACACTGACTAAATACATTTTTCTACTCTCCTTCTCTCAGACTCTGGAGACCTGTTCAGTGAAATATATAAAAAGAATAAGTGAATCACCCACACGCCACAGCACAACTTTGGGCCTCCAAAAGCGAGGATTTTATATATATATATAGATAGATAGATATACATATAGATATAGATATATACATATAGATATATAGTTATCTATATATACATGTGTATATATATGTGTGTGTGTGTGTGTTTATCTGGAGGTATTAGCAATATACTCTTAGTTGCATTTTTTGTGTTTTGCTATTTGGTTAAATTTTCTGGATTGGTATTTATGTAGGTCCCCCCAGGGTACAATCAAATAAGTGAGTATTGTCAGCTTAGGTGCAAATTAGCCAATTTTGAGACACACAGTGAACTATCTACGCAGCAATGTGAGGCTTATAAAGGAAGTTACTGGCTGTGAAGGACTTTTTCTATAGGCAGAATCTTATAAGTGGCCATTATGCCTCCTAGTTCCAAAGAGGAAACATGCATTGTCACAGGAAAATTCATTAAGTGGACAGGCTTTCAAGTCCTGGAACTTGACTTAACTGGAACTTAACTAGAGAGGAATCATAAATGAGGGAAGGACAAAGCCAAAAAGACTCTAGCAATAATATCAGCTCGGAGAGAGAGGTTTTTCCCACCTGTTGAATAGTTGAGGATAGAAAAATTACTTGGTTATTTTTCCATAGTTCCAGGCCATTCTTAAGTCATTAACTTTTATGGAGCAAAATTTCTTTAAAGGATGGTCAAAAGGAACGGAGGTGTTGCTGCCCTCTCCCGGTCATCGGGGAGAATTATCTTCTTCTTTTCAAAATTAGGATCCATCTCTAGGATCCAAAGGCCCTTTAGGAGGTCAAACAGTTCATCAACTGTATTTATCGAGCACTTACGGTGTGAAAAACACTATTCTAAACAGTTGGAAGAGTACACTATAAAAGAGTTGGAAGACATGTTCTCTGCTCGTCAGGAGAGATAAACAATAAATTATGGACATGTACCTAAGTGCTGTGGAGCAGAGGGTTTGGTGAATAAAAGGTACAAAGTTAAGTGCAAGGGACTAGGGAAAATTAGGGCTTAGTCGGGGAGGGCCTCTGATCTGGAACACCCTCCCTCTTCATGTCTGACAGACGATTACTCTCCCCCCTTCAAATCTTTATTGATGGCACTTCTTTTAGACTGTGAGCCCACTGTTGGGTAGGGACTGCCCTATATGTTGCCAACTTGTACTTCCCAAGCGCTTAGTACAGTGCTCTGCACACAATAAGTGCTCAATAAATACGATTGATTGATTGATTGATCTCCTCCAAGAGGCCTTCTCTGATTAAGCCCTTGTTGGGTAGGGACTGTCTCTATGTGTTGCCAATTTGTACTTCCCAAGCGCTTAGTACAGTGCTCTGCACATAGTAAGCGCTCAATAAATACGATTGATGATGATTAAGCCCTCATTTCCTCTTCTCCCACTCCCTTCAGTGTCATCCTGATTTGCTCCCTTTATTCACCCCCTCCCTCAGCACTTGTGTACTTAGCCATAATTTATTTATATTAATATCCAGCTCCCCTGCTAGACTCTAAGCTCATTATGGGCAGGGAATGTGTCTACCAACTGCTATAGTGTACTCTCCCAAGGATTTAGTACAGTGCTCTGTGCACAGTAAATGCTGAATAAATACGATTGATTGATTGATAAGGCTTTGAAGGTGGGGAAAGTGATAGTCTGTTGGATATATGTGGAAAGCCCACAGTGAGCTTGTTGTTTGTCTTCTGCAAACAAGAGAATGGTGAAGACTCTGATGAGCTCTACTTGAAGGCAGGTGATTGCTGGCCTGTGAGGGTGGAGCATGGAGGGAGGCGTCTCCTTCTCTCCCTGTTCTACCCAGTAATGGGTCTGGACCAATCAATGACCACCGCATCACGCCACAGCTGCCATGCTTAAAGCAGATAAAAGGTGGTCATTTTGAATCCTGTGGAAGTGGGCAGAGAAGATGTATCTGAAGCACCATTGAGGCATGGAGAGAGGCATTCAGGGGCAAAGCACGCAGAGGAGAAGGAAAGAGCAGCACTTGGAAGCAGAAAGAAGCAGCAGAATCAGCTCCCCTTGACCAGCAGACTGGTATTGGACCCTCGGTGGAGTGAGTGAGAGTGTATATGTGTCACTCCCTTGCATGTTGGTAAAACTAAGTAAAAAAAACTTTCCACAGTAGCGTTGGTGGTGTTTGACTCCACTACATGTCACTGAGTCTCCCCTGGTCCAGGAAGATCCTGGTTGGTATGAGACAGGGGCTCGTGAAAACATAAAGGTGGAGGGAATGCCAGGCCAGAGGCGGGACATGGATGAGATAGATAAGATAGAGGTACAGTGAGTATGTTGGCATTAAAAGATTAAACTTATAGTGCTGGGTTTTAGTAGGAAATCAATGCAGCTGGGGTAGAAGAGGGGAGGTGATTAAGTGTTTTAAAACGACTGGTAAGGAGTTTCCTTGCAGAGATGCAGTCTGGACCATGAAATTCATAACCCTTTCCCCTTCTCAGAGGTTAATTATTGTTGACTTTTCACTACTATCTAGGACAAAGGAGCATATGGGCCCACAGTGGGGAGGGAATGCTAGGAAACTCTCCACCTGTACAGGTATTTAAGGAATTATTCACCTGAAGGCAGTCACTGGGAGAGGGGTTGGAGAATCAAGGTGGGGCACATGACTACCTCAGGGCCATTGATTTAGTTTGATTTTTTTAAAGAAAAAAAGAAGCTGTAGCCCTTCCCATCTCACCCTATAAAACCATTTGACCAAGTGCTTAATCAGAGATCTACCTCCCACACAAGAAATGGAAAGAGCATGGTCCTGGAGATCAGAGGACCTGGGTTCTAATCCCAGCCTCAGTTTCCTCATCCTCAAATGGGGATTCAATACGTGTTCTCCCTCCTAGACTATGAGACCCAGAAGAAACAGGGACTGTGCCCACCATGATTATCAAGTATCTACTCCTACACTTACTACAGTGATTAGCCACTGTAAAGACAACATTTCTGTGACAATGTGGGAAGACTTAAGCCTTGTTACTAGCTATCTCTCTTCGACCTCAATGGCGATAGAGGAGACATACAAGAAATCCAGGCAAGGCAGGAGAAGGGATGGGTTCCATCTACCCAAGGCCTTGTAAATCTCTACAAGCTAAAGGACACAGGGTTAACCTAATATCAAGCTTTCAAGGAATGTGTCTTTGGCCCTGACAATCATGGGCAGACTGGAAGGTATTTAGCAGCTGGGCAATGTAAACTCATGTTCTTTCAGTGCCATTTTGCAGGGAGACTGATTGGGAAAATTCCACCTTTATCCATTCCATTACCACAGTTTGGACAGTCAGGAGCCAAACTTAGGTTGTCACTGAGAGCAAGGTTGTCCTTGGGTGTTTGCAATACTAATAAGGAACAACACCTCCAGCAGTTATAGCTACTGCACCCAGTTGTGGACAAGGCAAAGGTCACCAGGGGAAGGAGTGGGACCAGAGTCCCCCCACTTCAACTTTCTTTCTCTCCATTTCCTCTGCCCCTTCCTTACCTCTCCTCCCACTGTACCTCATCTGCAGAAGCCCTCTCAGCTTTCCTGGCACTCTCCAGGCAAAGGAGTTGAAATGAGTGAAGCATACATTCCCTTTTCCCTGCAGTGTTCTTGTAACAAACTGTGGTATATCAAATACCACGCACTGTACTAAGCACTGGGGTAGATTCAGGATAATTAGATCACACAGTCCCTGTCCCACGTGGGGTTTTCAATTTAAGACAGAGGGAAAACAGGGATGTATTCCTCATTTTACAGATGAGAAAACTAAGGCACAGAAGCTAATTGATTTGCCCAAAGTCACACAGCAGGCAGGTAGTGGATCCGGGTTTAGAGAACCAGGCAACAGACTCAGCATAATTCAGTCACTCGCACCAGGAAAGCCAGAAGAATTCCTGGGACTTAAGTATTTTCACTTGGATGGGGAGGGATAAAATACTTTCCTCTAGGTCAATACCAGAAATCTGTACACAAGGGACCCGAGATCACTGCTTACTGGATTTTCTGGCTGGGACTCCCTATTTATTCTTATCCAATAATAATTATGGTATTAAGTGCTTACTATGTGCCAAGCATTTTTTTGAAGCCCTAGGTACGTACAAGTTAATCAAACAACCCCAGGGTGGTTTTACATTCTTTTAATGTCATGTCTTCCAGCTGGGCCTCACTCTTGACTCTCCCTCCTCCATCCCCTTCCCCATGCTCAACAGGCAGACCATACCTTTACTTGGCAGCAGTGTGGCCAAGCGGAAAGAGCCTGGGCCTGGGACTCAGAGGACCTGGGTTCTAATCCCCGGCTCTGCCGCGTCTTCTGTGTGACCTCGGGCAAGTCACTTAGAGGCCCAGAGAAGTTGTTTCCTCATCTACAAAATGGGGATTCGATACCTTTCTCCCTCCTACTTGGTTGTGAGCCCATTATGGGCAGAGACTGTGTCCGACCTGACTAATGTGCATCTACCTCAGCAGTTAGAACAGTGTTTGACAAAAGGTAAGTGCTTAATATGATAATGAGACAACAGGGTTTAGGGGGGAAACTGCCAACAACAAAAAAACAATCTGTAAATTCTAGGGGGTGATGGTCATTGAGTGAAGAACTACAGCCTTTGTTCCAGCTAAACTCAGCTGCCTCAGCGTGGGCAAGAACATGTCATTCCATGCTGTTATATTGTACTCTTCCAAGTGCCTAATACAGTGCTCTGCACAAAGTGCTCAATAAATACCAATGACTGATTGACAAGGTGTTTTTCCTTGAACCCAGTGGCTAACAGCTAGGGACTTTTAAAAATGACTTCATTCTTCTAGAACCCCACTACCAACACCAATCAATTGCATTTATTCAGAGCTTACTGTGTGCAGAGCACTTTGTAGAGTACAATCTAAGAGTTGGTAGACACATTCCCTCCCCACACACACAAAAGCATCTTGAGGAACAATGAAATTAGGATCTAATCCTCCCACTATGCCAGTTGGAAATGCGGCAAATAATCATGGAGCATGGGGATAAATGCAGTGCCAGAGAGATTAGAATGATGTAAATGAGTCAGTGAGACCCAGGCTGAAGAACTGAGGCAGTCAGCTGGTCTGCTCTCCTGAGCAAAGCACCATATAAGTTCAAATAATTGTTTGACTGTTCCTGGCCCAAACCCTGAAATCCCCAGTGAGATTCTGAGGGTTGGCATTCTTCCAGCCAGACTAGGAATGGAGTGGAAAGAGTCGCATAACGGACCTGCCCATACTAGGTCTCTGAGGGACATTATAAACGAACACGTCCTCCCTACTTGATTCCGTAGCCAAAACCTCTCTCAGAGCACTAAAGAGCACTTATTGCCTTCTTTGAAATATCAGTAGCACTTATGAGCACCTGTTATGTGCAATGCACCATACTAAATGCTTGAAAGAGTACACTTGATAAGCAACATGGCCTAATGGCTAGCGCAGGCCTGGGAGACAGAAGGACCTGGGTTTTAATCCTGGCTTCACTACTTGTCTGCTGTGTGACTTTGGGCAAGTCACTTCACAAAGAAGTGAATTCTTTGTGATTCAGTTACCCCATTTGTAAAATGCGGATTAAGATTGTGGGGCCTGGACTTTGTCCAACCTGAATACTTTGTATCCACCCCAGAGCTTAGAACAGTGCCTGGTACGTAATAAGTGCTGAATGGATACCATAAAACACAAAATTGAGATTGTAGGAATGATCCCTGCCCTCAAGGAGTTTACAATCTAGCAAGGGAGACCGACATTCATATTTTAAGAAAGGTTAGAGAAAATCTTTTCCTAACTCCTCTTCCTTTTCTCCCACTTTGTCCCTGCTTTCTAGTAGTCAAAGAGGATGGGCCTTCTGGTCTCAGCTTCAGGATGTAAGCAGAGCATATTGGTCACCTTGCCAGCTTGCCACTCTTAGTCTCCTGTCTCAGCGTACCCAGAATTTCTTATTCCATCCCAGCCTCAAATGACAGTGTATAGGGGTGGGATTTTCAGACTTGGGCAGTATGAGTGAAGTCAGCCCGCTAAGCGTTAAGCTCCCTCCTCTAGACTGTAAGATCCTTGAAGGCGGAGACCATGTCTACCAGCTCTAGTGTACCTCCCAAGATAGTCATTGCTCAATAAATACTATTAAGTGGTAGTGATATTACAGGTTAACAACAGGCAAAACATGCCATTTCTAACTGATTTTAGATAAAGGCACCCAGTGATGCTTATAGAGTGAAACAATGACATTACACTTTACCTACCTCACATTTCCAATCCCTGTTAATATGCAGGGAACATTTGCCTAACTCATAAGGTAGGGCAGAATGGAAATTCATGTCTGCACCTGAGCTCTGAAATAAATTTTCCAGAAAAAACAGATGTTCTTATAGAAAAAGAAACAGTGCTCTTTCCAAATGGATTCAAGTAAAGAGCTCTTCCAGTTTAGTCCAAGTGGGATTTTTCTCAATCTCCATGGTGATTTCGGTGTTGTAGAAGTTAACTGCTTAGAAAAGCCTTTAGAATAGAATTAAAAGTAGAAATTAAAGCCCAGTTCCCCAAGCAGGCTTGTTGTTGATGATGATTATTAAACACGTTTGGCAAAATTTGCCAAATGTTTCACTAAGTTCTTGCCCAAAGAAGGGAGTTTCACTAATGTTGCCCTTGAGGGGTGGGGGAATAATAGTAACAATAATATTAAGCACTTACCATGTACCAAGCACTGTACTAGGTACTGGGGTAGATTCAAGGTAATTGGGTCAATGATTAGATCAGGTCACTAAGCTCTTATTATTATTATCATGATTATTATTATTATTATTATTATATATAGTATTATTTATAATATAATAATATTATTATAATATAATATTAGTATAATAATAATAATAATGGCATTTGTTAAGCACTTACTATGTGCAAAGCACCATTCTAGGAGATAGGGAGGATACAAGGTGATCAGGTTGTCCCACGTGGGGCTCACATTCTTAATCCCCATTTTACAGTTGAGGTAACTGAGGCACAGAAGTTGTGACATGCCCAAAGTCACACAGCTAACAATTGATGGAGCTGGGATTTGAACCCATGACCTCTGACTCACAAGCCCATGCTCTTTCCATTGAGCCACGCTGCTTCTCTGGAGTGCACTTTCCCAAGCATTTAGTACAATGCTCTGCACACAGTAAGCACTCAAATTCTATTGAATGAATGAAGAAAAAGTGTTGCCTAGTGGATAGAGCACAAACCTGGGAGTCAGAAGGACCTGGGCTCTACTCCTGACTCTGCCAATTGCTTGCTGTGGGACCTTGGACAAGTCGCTTAACTCCCCTATACCTCAGTTTCCTCAAAATGGGATACCTGTTCTCCCTCCTACTTGGAATGAGAGCCCCAGGCAGGATAGGGACTGGGTCTGATCTAATTAACATGTACCTACCACAGTGCTTGGAACAGTGTTTGAGCATCGGAAGCACTCAAATACCATAAAAAAACAGGTCCCAGAAGAGTCTCACAGTAAGTAGGAAAAAGAACATGAATTTAATCCCCACTTTGTAGATGAAGGAACTGAGGCTTAAGAGTTAAGTGACTTGCCTTCCTCCCTTCAAGGCCCTACTGAGAGCTCACCTCCTCCAGGAGGCCTTCCCAAACTGAGCCCCTTCCTTCCTCTCCCCCTCGTCCCCCTCTCCATCCCCCCCATCCTACCTCCTTCCCTTCCCCACGGCACCTGTATATATGTATATATGTTTGTACATATTTGTTACTCTATTTTACCTGTACATATCTATTCTATTTTATTTTGTTAATATGTTTGGTTTTGTTCTCTGCCTCCCCCTTTTAGACTGTGAGCCCACTGTTGGGTAGGGACTGTCTCTATACGTTGCCAACTTATACTTTCCAAGCGCTTAGTACAGTGCTCTGCACACAGTAAGCGCTCAATAAATACAATTGATGATGATGATGATGGTTGCCTGCATTTAACAGGCAGGTGGCAGAGCAGGGATTAGAACCCGGGTCCTCTGATTCCTAAGCCCTGGCTCTTTCCCCTACTTTTCTGGATCTGCTCTGTGTGCAAGGCCTTCGGTGATGGTGGATCTATGAGAAGATGGGATAATAAAAACCTTTGCATCCTGCCACCCTGCTCTGAGGAGCAGGCTGGCACCCCCCACCCCCCCCCCGATCCTCTTTAATGGAAAATCTGGGCCCAGATTGTCCCTTTCTAAGCTCACCCCATCCTATCTGGGTCACCTTAAAGGTTGTGGGGAAGGAAAGGCATAAGCAGAATCCAGGAAGGGAAGGACTGTGAGCCCATTGTTGGGTAGGGCCCGTCTCTATATGTTGCCGACTTGTACTTCACAAGCGCTTAGTACAGTGCTCTGCACACAGTAAGCACTCAAATATGATTGAATGACTATTCAAACTATCACTAAATCCTGTCAGACCAACCCGCACAGCATCACTAAAATCCACCCTTTCCTCACCAAACTGTTACCACATTATGTGGCTCAGTGGAAAGATCCCGGGCTTTGGAGTCAGAGGTCATGGGTTCAAATTCCGGCTCTGCCACTTGTCAGCTGTGTGACTTTGGGCAAGTCACTTCACTTCTCTGTGCCTGTTACCTCATTTGTAAAATGGAGATTAAAACTGTGAGCCCCCAGGGGGACAACCTAATCACCTTGGAACCTCCCCAGTGTTTAGAACAGTGCTGTGTACATAGTAAGTGCTTAATAAATGCCATTATTATTATTAATCTAAACACTTATCCTATCCTGCCTTGATTACTATATCAGCCTCCTTGCTGACCTCCCTGCCTCCTGTTTGTCCTCACTCCAGCCCATACTTCACTCTAAAAAAAAGTTCATTCCATTGTTCCCCACTCCTCCAGTGGTTGCCCATCCACCTCTGCATCAAACTCCTTATCAGCAGCTTTAAAGCACTCAATCACCTCGCCCCCTGCTACCTCACCTCACTGTGCCCCTACTACAACCCAGCAAGTCCACTTCATTCCTCTAATGCCAACCTACTCACTGTAACTCGATTTCATCTATCTCACCACCTACCTCTAGCCTGGAACATCCTCCCTCTTCAAGCCAGCTCTTAGTACAGTGCTCTGCACACAGTAAGCGCTCAATAAATACAATTGAATGAATGACTGTCCAACAGACAATTACTCTCCCCTCCTTCAAAGCCTTATTGAAGGCACATTTCCTCCAAAATATCTTCCTTTACAAAGCCCTCATTTCATCCTTTTTCCAAACTCCCTTCTATGTCACCCTGATTTGCTCCCTTTATTCACCCCTTCCTCACCCCATAACACTTATATACATATCCATAATTTATATTAGTACCTGTCTCCTCCTCTAGACTGTGAGTTTTTTGTGGGCAGGGAATGTCCACCAACTCTGTTATACTTTCCCAAGCACTTAGTAAAGTGCTTGCTCTGAACACAATAAGTTCTCAATAAATGATTGATTTGGCGTCTCCTCTTCTCAAGCTATACTAACTCCCTCGAGGAGCACTCCTGATCCTACCTCTATGAAGAGAACTCCCAAATCAACCTCTTTAATTGAGCTCTCCTCATCTGCAATCTCCTGCCTCTAGGATGTTTTTATATGGCTGCCTCCCAGGTACCTAAAGCTCAACATGGCCAAACCAAACTCCTAATTTCTCTCCAAAAATCCCCTCCTCTTCTTAACTCTCCCATGACAGTTGACATCACCATCACTCTCCCTGTCTCTCAAGCTCACAGCCTTGGCACTGTCCTTGACTCCTCCCTCTCATTAATTCAAGCGCTTAGTACAGTGCTCTGGACACAGTAAGTGCTCAATAAATACAAATGAATGAATGAATTAAGCCCTTACATTCAGCCTGTCACTGCATCCTGTCAATTCTTGCTCCACGATGTTTCCAGACTCTGCCTTCTGCTTGCCATCCATAATGCCACCATACTGGTCCACGCACTGGTCATAGTCTTACTTTCCTGCATCGTCCTCCTAACCAACTTTCTGCCTCCAGCCATGCTCCTCTCCAGTCCACATTTTCCTCTGGTGCCCAGATCATTTTTCTAAAACACCATCTCCCCACTCCTCTAATTTCCAATCATTACTCATTTTTGTGTTGTGAGAATAAATAAGTAATTATCAGAAGGTTTGAAAGGAGTGATGCCTTCTAAACAGTGATTGAAGAAGTTGGTCATCACCATGAATGGTATTTGAGTGCAGAGCACTATTCTAAACACTTGGGAGAGCATAATACAAGAGTTGATACATGCTATATGTAAGGTAGAAGCTTAAGGCAGAGAGATCAGTAAAGAAGCTATAATAGTAATCCATCCAGAAGCTGAGATGCCAGGGTGGATCCATGAAATATATTATTTGTAATCTATTAGAGTCTGTTTCCCGCAACTAGCCTGTAAGCTCCCTGAGGGCAGGGATCTTGCCTACTAATTCTATTGTGCACTCCCAAACCTTAGTGCAGGATTTTTCATACAGTCAACACTTAATAAATACAATTGATTGAAACATATATTCAATAACTACATTCAATGATTCCACTATTTGTACATATTACCAAGACTGTTTCCTCCATTAAAGCGTAAGCAACTTGTCCTGAGCTTTTGTCGAACTTTCCCAAATCACTCTCTCCCTGAGCACCCAGTTGGTGCTCAATAAATACCACTACTACTATAATTATTACTACACACTCCATATGATTATTATAACATTTGCTAAGCACTATGTGTCTAGCAGTGTTCTAAGCGCTGGGGTGGATACAAGATAATGTTGGACATAGTCTCAGTCTCACAATCTAAGTAGGAGGGAGAACAGGTGTTGAATCCCCATTTTACAAATGGGGAAACTGAAGAACAGAGAAGTGAAGTGACTTGCCCAAGATCACTCAGCAAGCAAGTGGTGGAGGTGGAATTAAAACCCAGTTCCTCTGACTCTCAAGCCCTTGCTCTTTCCATTAGTCCATGCTGTTTAAAGAAAAAAAAATAGATTTGGAGGCTGACTAAATGTGAGAGGTCAAAGGCAAGTTGGAGTTAAGGTTGACAGCAAAGTTGTGAGCTCCTGGATGAGAGGATACTAATGGTGTTTTTGGTGAAGGGAAAGTTAGGAAGAAGAGAGATTTAGGAGGGAAGATGAGGGGGACTCCATTTCTAACATCAAGTTAAAGAAGCTGGCAGATCATCCAGGTAAAACGTGCCACAGACAGGAGGAGATATCAAGTTGTAAAACAGATGAGAAGACAGGGATGAAGTTCTGGATTTTGAAGTCAATCAATCAATCGTATTTATTGAGCGCTTACTGTGTGCAGAGCACTGTATTAAGCGCTTGGGAAGTACAAGTCGGCACAGAATGTAACTAATACAATGTGAGCAAATGAGTTTCCCAAAAGAAGAGAGGAACCACAACCATAGACTTAGTAAAGAGTCTTGAAAGCCATTTACTGTTAAATGATAGTAATACTATGTTAGGTACTTTTTATGTGCCAAGCACTGGGGTAGATAAAAAGTAATCCTATCAGATACAGCCCTTGTGTCCAACATGGGGCTCACAGTCTAAAGAGAGAGATGGGAAGAGACCAGATACTTAATCTTCATTTTACAGGTGAGGAAACTGAGGCATGGAGAAGCTAAGTGGCCCACCCAAGATCACACAGCAGGTGAAGAACAGAACCAAAATTAGAAGCTGGGTCTCCTGGCTTCCAGTCCTGTGCTCTTTCCACTGGGCCACATAAACGGGAGGGAGGATGAAAGAACCGGAAAAGGAAACTAATGAAGATGAATCAAAGTTAGGGGATGAGTTTTGTGTTGGCAAAAAAAAAAAAAAAAAAAAAAAAAGCTGGCAAGATAGTTTAGGAGGAAGGGATCAACAATATCAAAGGTAGTTGAGAGGAGGAGGGAGAAGAAGATTAGGAGTAGAGCCCATTAGATGGATGACAGTCATCGCATATAAAAGGACTTAGCTTTTGGGTGGAGAAAAGATTAAAAAAAAATGGTACTTGTTAAGTGCTTACTATGTGCCAAGCACTCTACTAAATTCTGAGGTAGTTACAATTTAATCAGATTGGGTACAGTTTCTGTCCCATATTGGCTTCACACTCTTAATCCCCACTTTTTTTTTTTTTACAAGTAAGATAACTGAGACCAAAGAATTTGTGACTTGCCCAAGGTCACACAGCAGACAAGGGGCAGAGCTGGGATTAGAACCCATGACCTTCTGATTCCCAGGCCCATATCCACTACACCATGCTGCTCCTCCAAAATAAATGAAGTGTAGCCCTTATGGGTGAGCAACTTCCCTGCCTAGAGAGGTCTGGTCTTTCCCCTTTATCTACACTGAATCTAGCCTGACCCTGTATTGCATTGCTTAATATAAACTAAAACCACTTAATCCATGGGCCCAGCCACAAGCAAAATCAGATAGGATTAGAACGCTGATCTATGGCATTTTACTATCTTAGTTACAGGTCTCATCAGTGAAAATACTTTCCTGTTGGCCAGGAGCTTCAGGCGCACTAGCTAGTTAAGATTTGTTAGCTATTGCCCAAGATTATTTGGAAATACATCCAATTTGTCCACTCGAGTAATGACAATGGATAGGATAAAAACTGCAGGGAATAATAATAGTTACTTCTCAGAGTAAAAAAAAATATAATGTCAGGATTACTAATGAATTAATTCGAGGATTGTTACTTTAGGTGAAACAGTCCATTTAAACAATCCTAGAATTGACAATACAAAGTCATTATTTCAGCAGACTAAATATCCAGGAGACATCCTAATAAAGAAAGGTGAGGGAACAATTTGCGGTTTTATATTCAGAAGTCATTTCTAAGCTTGCATTTAGAACCTACAATATGCTGGAGTTGTAAAGAGCTCAGACGTGATTTACCATAAGAATACATTCCACTTTATAAGAATCATGTCGTTATATTTATCTGGTTCCTGAGGTCCTTCTGAAACCCATTCATTCATCCTAATTCAGGATCAAAAGGTTCAAAGAGTTTCATCCAGACCACAGTATTATTTGAGTAAACTCAGGAGTTAAGCTGAGCCATTTTACTGATAACTCAATGGCTAAAGATGTAACAAAGGATTTGTAGTGTAGGCAAAATACCCAACAAGACATCTCCACTGAATTCCAAATTCCATAATTTCCTACTCACTTAAACCCTTCCATTCAAATATCCACTCAAGAGTTTTAACATAAATACTGATTCCACTCAATAGTTTTAACATAAACACTGACCTTCATATGTCAAAACAGCCATAATGTTTATTTATAAAACAAGCTATTCACTCTGTGGCTCAATCCCATTACAAGAAGTCTGGCAGTTTAGATAACTAGAAGCCAAAATATTTACCTTGCAGGTAAATAAAATTAGAGGTATTAACCTTACTGATTCTTACCTTTCAAAAGGTTATCAAGGGGCTTCTGATTATGCAAACAAAATGTGTGAGTCTGAAATTACTCTGTGATTACAAGTGCTACTGGCAAGGAAGAGCTGAAAATGCCTTCAAGAGAGTTCAAAAGAGCAAAGCCCTTCTCCTTGTGTGTTAATGAATTACTGTGAGCAGGAATAATAATCCATAAGTCATTTGAGTTGATGGTTTTTAGCTGAAATATATTCTGGTCAACACAGCAAGAGCCAGCCATACTAAAATCTCCAAATCAAAGAATTCAATAGCACTTCCAACCATCTGCTAGTGGATAACACAAGCAAACTGCCTAGGTTTTTCAAATAGCATCTCTCCTCCCCATTAACAATGCCCCAAAGATTCAGTTTTTCCTCTAAAGCCACCTGCAACTTGCTGATATTGCTCACCTGGCTGTCTGCCCCTGCTCTCTCTCCCTCCAGGCTTGTACCTCCTCCTGCCTTCAGGAAATCTCCATCTGGATGTCCACCCACCATCTAAAACTCAATACGTCCAAGACTGAACTCCTTATCTTCCCTCCCAAACCCTGCCCTCTCCCTGACTTTCCCATCACTGTTGATGGCACTACCATCCTTCCCATGTCACAAGACCACAAATTTGGTGTCATCTTTGACTCTGCTCTCTCATTCACCCCTCCCATCCAATCCGTCACCAAAATCTGCCAGTCTCACCTCCACAACATCACCAAGATCCGCCCTTTCCTCTCCATCCAAACCACTACCTTGCTGCTTCAATCTCTTATCCTATCCCAATTGGATTACTGCATCACCCTCCTCTCCGATCTCCCATCCTCCTGTCTCTCCCCACTTCAGTCTATACTTCACTCTGCTACCTGGATTATCTTTGTGCAGAAATACTCTGGGCATGTTACTCCCCTCCTCAGAAATCTGCAGTGGCTGCCTGTCAACCTACAAATCAAGCAAAAACTCTTCACTCTCGGCTTCAAAGCTCTTCATCACCTTGCTCCCTCCTACCTCACCTCCCTTCTCTCCTTCTCCAGCCCAGCCCACACTCTCCACTCCTTCTGCCGCTAACCTCCTCACTGTACCTCGTTCTCACCTGTCCCACCGTCGACCCCCGGCCCACATCCTTCCCCTGGCCTAGAATGCCCTCCCTCCACACATCTGCCAAGCTAGCTCTCTTCCTTCAAAGCCCTACTGAGAGCTCACTTCCTCCAGGAGGCCTTCTCGGACTGAGCCCCCTTTTTCCTCTCCTCTTCCCCATCCCCCCAGCCCTACCTCCTTCCCCTCCCCACAGTCCTTGTATATATATTTGTACAGATTTATTACTCTGTTTTACTTGTACATATTTACTATTCTATTTATTTTAATAATAATGATGATGGCATTTATTAAGCGCTTACTATGTGCAAAGCACTGTTCTAAGTGCTGGGGATACAAAGGGATCAGGTTGTCCCACGGGGGGCTTACAGTCTTAATCCCCATTTTACAGATGAGGTGACTGAGGCCCAGTGAAGTGACTTGCCCAAATTCACACAGCTGACAATTGGCGGAGCCGGTATTTGAACCCGTGACCTCTGACTCCAAAGTCCGTGCTCTTTCCACTGAGTCACGCTGCTACTCTGTTCTGACAATTTTGACACCTGTCTTCATGTTTTGTTTTGTTGTTTGTCTCCCCCTTCTAGACTGTGACCCCGTTGTTTTGGTAGGGATTGTCTCTTCCTGTTGTCGACTTGTACTTCCCAAGCACTTAGTACAGTGTTCTGCACACAGTAAGTGCTCAATAAATACAATTGAATGAATGAGTGATCTCTTCTATTATTATTGTTATATTTCTTAAGTGCTTACCATGTGCCAAGCACTGTTCTAAGCACTGTAAATAATAGAAGTTAATCAGGCTGGATATGGTGTCAGTCCCACATGGGGCTCACAGAGAAAGTAAATGGAAGAACAGGTATTAAATCCCGATTTTACAGATGAGGAAACTGAAGCACAGAGAAGTGAAGTGACTTGTCCAATCTCACACAGCAAGCAATTGGCAGAACCAGTATTCAAACCCAAGTGCTCTGACTCCCGGGCCCATGCTAGAGAAGCAGCGTGGCTCAGTGGAAAGAGCCCGGGCTTTGGAGTCAGAGGTCATGGGTTCAAATCCCGGCTCCACCATGTGTCTGCTGTGTGACCTTGGGCAAGTCACTTAACTTCTCTGAGCCTCAGGTACCTCATCTGTAAAATGGGGATTAAGACTGTGAGCTCCACGTGGGACAACTTGATCACCTTGTATCCCCCCCAGCGCTTAGAACGGTGCTCTGCACATAGTAAGTGCTTAACAAATGCCGTCATTATTATTATTATTATTATTATTATATGCTTGCTCTTTCCATTAGGCCCTAGCCCATAATCCTTCACCCTCTGTCTAGCTGAGTGTATTGCTGCTACTACTACTACCACCTTTTCCACCTGTCTTCCCCGAACCATGTGAGAGTCAGCAATGGGACCAATAAATCTTTCTCTTTGGCAATGCAAGACTGTTTAACACTTAGACAAACAATTACTGTTCTACCTTTTCAGACTTTTCCTGACTTCTCCAAACCACCTTTGTGTTTTCCTAACCGCAGTTTAAGTCACTGAGATCACAGAGAAAAAATTAGAGATTGCCACTCCTAAAACTCTTCTCGGCACTGCAAGAATAATTAAGATTCCATGCTGGCAAAACACAGTACCTGTCTATGAATTTTTCATAAACTTGCTCAAGGATGGATTCCTTTTAATGAATTGGATATGTGACTACCTTTTCTATAACTTTTCTTGGCAATGTATTCTCTGTCTCTCTCTGTCTCTCTGTCTCTGTCTCTCTCTCTCTCTCTCTCTCTCTCTTTCTCTCTCTCTCTCTCTTTTCCTTCCTTCCTTCCTTCCTTCCTTCCTTCCTTCCTTCCCTTCCTCTGCCCCGACCACTCCATGCCCCCCACCAGCTGAAATGAGATAGAGACCTTATAGGGGATAGGTGGGAAAATCTGGGATGAATCTGCTTATCTGCCCAGAAAGAAACTTCTTCTCTACTTGAATAGCAAGGAAAGACACAAGGCTCAGTAACTTCAAAAAAATATGGGTAAAGCAGCCCTCAGAAATGGTGAAGGAAGAATTAGGTAGATGGATGGGAAAACGACAGAGAGTGTAAAGAAGAGAAGAAGCCACATGGCCTAATGGATAGAGCATGGCCCGGGAAGTCAGAAAGATCTGAGTTCTAATTCCAGCTCTGCTACTTTTGTGCTGTGTGACCTTTGGCAAGTCACTTAACTTCTCTGTACCTCAATTATCTCATCTGTAAAATTCATTCATTCAATTGTATTTATTGAGTGCTTACCATGTGCAGAGCACTGTACTAAGCACTTGGGAAGTACAAGTCGGCAACATATAGAGACGGTCCCTACCCAACAACGGGCTCACAGTCTAGAGGGTGGAGACAGACAACAAGGCAAAACATGTAGACAGGTGTTAAAACCGTGAGAATATATAGAATTATAGCTATATGCACATCATTAACAAAATAGAGTAGTAAATATGTACAAGGAAAATGAATAGAGTAATAAATCTGTACAAATATATACAATTGCTGTGGGGAGGGGAAGGAGGTAGGGTGGGGGGATGGGGAGGAGGAGAGGAAAAAGGGGGCTCAGTCTGGGAAGGCCTCCTGGAGGAGTTGAGTCTCAGTAGGGCTTTGAAGGGAGGAAGAGAGCTAGCTTGGTGGATGTGTGGAGGGAGGGCATTCCAGGCCAGGGGAAGAACGTGGACCAGGGGTCAATGGTGGGACAGGAGAGAATGAGGCCCAATGAGGAGGTTAGCAGCAGAGGAGCGGAGGGTGTGGGCTGTGCTGTAGAAGGAGAGAAGAGAGGTGAGGTAGGAGGGGGCGAGGTGATGGACAGCCTTGAAGCCGAGAGTAAGGAGTTTTTGCTTGATTCGTAGGTTGACAGGCAACCACTGGAGATTTTTGAGGAGGGGAGTGACATGCCCAAAGCATTTCTGTACACAGATAATCCGGACAGCAGAGTAAAGTATAGACTGAAGTGGGGAGAGACAGGAGAATGGGAGATCAGAGAGGAGGTTGATGCAGTGTAATCCAGTCAGGATAGGGTGAGAGATTGAGCCAGCAAGGTAGTGGTTCAAATGGAGAGGAAAGGGCGGAATTTGATGATGTTATAATAAAAATAATGATGATATTTGTTAAGCGCTTACTATGTGCCAAGCACTGTTCTAAGCGCTGGGGGTGATACAAAATAATTAGGTTGTCCCCCCCATGGGGCTCACAGTTTTAATCCCCATTTTACGGATGAGGTAAGTGAGGCCCAGAGAAGTTAAGTGACTTGCCCAAGGTCGCACAGATGACAAGTGGTGGAGCTGGGATTAGAACCCATGACCTCTGACTCCAAAGCCTGGGTTCTTTCCACTGACCTACTCTGCTTCTCAAGACTGTGAGCCCCATTTGGTACACAGATTGTGTCTAATCTAAATAGCTTGTATCTACCCCAATACATACTACAGTACCTCAACCCCATAGTCCTTAAGTACATATCTTTACATTATGTATCATAAATTATTCATTCCTTCCTTTCTTTCCTTCCTTTCTTTCCTTCTTTTCCTTCCTTCCTTCCTTTCCTTCCTTCCTTTCCTTCCTTTCTTTCTGTTTACCTGTTTCAATCTGTTTACCTAGTCAGTAAACTTGTTATGGGCAGGGAACATGTCTGCTAACTCTCTTGTATTGTAATCTCCCAAGCATTTAGTACAGTGTTCTGCTCATAGTACGTGCTCAATAAATGCCACTGATGGATTGATTGATTGATAGTAAACTGTTCACGAATACCATTAAAAAAGAATTAAAAACAAATAAGAAAGGTCTTTAATCAGAACAAAATTTATTTGAAATCTAAATTCACAAAATGCATAGGAACACAGATTGATGATACTTGTGAAAGTTATGGAACTATGAAAGCGAAATGTAGGCAAGTCCTTTTATGTAGCAATGTTTCAAAGATGTCATTTATGCCACCTGGGAAAAGGTGGGGAGCAGATACTTTCAAATCATTTTAAAATATGATTGAATGTGAAAAAGAGGTGTTGGGACAAATCATGAAGGTGTATTGTTTAGCTCAGAAAGAGAAGCAAGCCTCTTTTTAGGGCAGGGGAAAATGGAATTTAGACAAATAATAGAAGAGAGGAAATTTAGGAAATTATTCATTTATGGGACAGTTTTGAGATTTGATGATTAAAGACTAGATAATTGGCTGAAAGGGCAAAGTGTTAATATTGGTTGTACCAGAAGATGGGAAAGGAATTAGTGAGTGGTGAGTTTTTACAAAGCTGTATGCCACCCCAGAAAACTGTTAAAATATTTTGGAGGATAAAATAAGCCACATAGAAGTGCTAGTCAGTTCCTGGTTACTGAGGGAAAAATGAAACAATGGATATAAACCAAGGGAGGCAGAGTTAAGACCAGCTAAGTCCTATTGGGACCCAGCTGTATAGGGGAGAGGTAATTGAGCCTGGAGACTGCGACACCCCTAGTTCAAAATAGTGGCAATGAAGGCTAAGTGAAAGCAATCTTAAAGATCTGACATGGATAATGAAAAGTGGACTCAGTAAAGGCAAATAGATTACTACAGAATGCTATTAAAAGCTATTTTTTCTCACTCTGAGGGATGTGGGCATAAAGAACGGGAAATCAGCTGAATACAATAAAGAGAATCCAAGCTGGGCTCTCCAGGGTGAGTTCATGCTTTCCATGCTGCAGAGGCTTCAGAGGATTTTATTTGCATAGAAGAACTGCAAGAGTTCTGGGTGATAGTGACTCTGAGAGGAAACACAAATTCAGATATGAGCAAGAGATTCAATAAAAAGCTCTTTTCACATTTTAATACTAAACATCATTCTGCTGAACTTCTCCAGTGGAACCTAGATAATCTCCCCCAAACCGGTAGCTTTCTTCGTTTGAGACTTCTGGATTTACTTTATCTAAAGCTCCAGTGAGCATTTTGATAAATATTGAGCATAACTACTTGCATCCACTAGTGCAGACCTCCAGGGACAGACTCTCAAAACTCCTGGGTGGTGGAGACTGTCTCATTTGAGTTAAAAATGAAATCTGTGATGCAGAAATGATTGAAGGAGCTACATATTCCCTTTAGAAAATGACAGTAAGGAAGTAAAAATAAGATGACATTAGGATTCTGTGGCATTCTTTCAAATGAGCTGATTCTGTTGAACTTCATTTGATGAGATCAGTTAGACAGCATTTTAAGAAATTGGAAATGAAAAGCACTGCCAATCTAGTCCACTTTCTCTCAGAAACAAAGTGTGACCTCTACCAATCCTTGCGTCAAACACTTACCCTGAATTATGAACAAGCTTTTCATCCAACCATCCACCTATGAATAGCTCGTCTTGAAGGCCTACCCTTCCCCTTCCAAAAAGAGACATTTTTTATCACTGAGGTCAGGGCTCACTCACCAGTTGTCGGTAGAGTTTAGGGTTCCTTTGTTCTTCCTGGATCTGAATTGAGTATTCGAGGGATCTCTTTCTTGGCCTCAGAAATGGGGAACAGGCATGAAAAGTAGCTCTGCATGCCTGGGGAAGAAGAACACTATCACTGCTTTCTGAATCTTAGAGGTGGAAGGGATGGGGGAGAGCCCCTCAAGGTCAACTTTTAAGAGTTGATGGTCTTGAAGCAGTGTGGCTTAGTGGATGGAGCATGGGCCTGGGAGCTAGGAAGACCTAGGTTCTAATCCCTGCTCCCCCACGTGTCTGCTGTGTGACCTTGGGCAAGCTACATTGCTTCTCTTGGCCTCAGTTACCTCATCTGTATAATGGAGATTAAAACTGTGAGCCCAATGTGGGACAGGGACTGTATCCCACCTGATTACCTTGTATCTACCCCAGCACTTAGTGCAGTGCCTGGCACATCGTAAGTGCTTAACAAATACCATTATTATAATAATAATAACCAATCCAGTCTCCTGTCTCTAGACAAAACCCTTATGAAGGATCCATGCTCAGGGGTTGATTTGAGCAGATGAGTATTCCTCTATTTCCGAGGAACACGGTTGGGTGACGAAATGATGATCACAAAAGCTAGGATTAGATAGAGGAGTAACAAATATCAAGTATTCAGCTAGCAGGTCAATGGCTGAACAGGCCCCTTTCCAATTAACACACCCCATCAAAGTCTGCTTCACCATCATTACCAGCTGCTGTTCAGTGGCATGGGAATGGAGAAAATGGGAAAATTACATGAATTTATTCTGAAAGATTCTGCTTCAATGGGGGAAGAGTTATCAAATCAAATTAGCTCAAGGGTCATAGCCCAAGAAGAGGTCTGGGGAGATTGCCTGATTATAATTCTCTGATGGGGTGCGCAAGGTGGTCTTACCATGGCCACATTGGAATTTATGTCCCGGGAGTGGACCAGGAATGAGGCCTGAGTTCGTTTAACTTGAGTGGTGAAAAATTTCTTCCACTTCCACCCAGCAAATGAAGCCAGTTGTCCGAACAAGATAAACGCCGAGTACCTCAGGTTGTCATTTTCCTGCAACCAAGGAGCACAAAACAGTTAATTAGGCAAATGGCCCTTTGACTCATTCATCCATTCAATCATACTTATTGAGCACTTACTGTGTGCAAAGTACTGTACTAAGTGCTTGGGAGAGTACATACATCAACAGACACATTCCCTGCCCACAACGAGCTCACAGTCCAGAAGGAGAGACATTCATTATTATTATACATACATTAAATAAATAAATGACAGATATGTACATATGCTGTGGGGATGAGAGAGAGGATGAATGAAGGGAGAAAACCAGAGTGACTCAAAAGGGAGTAGGAGAAGAGGAGAGGAGGGAAGGCTTCTTGGAGGAGATGAGCCTTCAATTAGGCTTTGAAGTGGGGAAGAACAATTATCCATCTGATATGAGGAGGGAGGATGTCCAGGCCAGAGGTAGGAAGTCAAGAGGTCAGTGGTGAAGTAGATGAGATCAAGATACAGTGAGAAAATTAGTGATAGTGGAACCAACTGTACGGGCTAGATTGTAGTAGGACAGTAGCGAGGTGGGTAGGAGCAGGCAAGTTGATTAAGTGCTTTAAAGCCAATGGTGAGGAGTTCTACAGTGAGCTACCTAAAAACCATCCCCTATACTGAGCAACATTACAGGCCGTCAACTCTTCCTGACAAACTCACTGAGCAGGTGCTGAATCCTCAGGGAGGTTCTGAAAAGATGGCAGAGCAAGAAGCAGCGTGGCCTAATGGATAGGCCGTAGGCCTGGGAATCGGAAGGATCGGGGTTCTAATCCTGTTTCCACCACTTGTCTGCTATGTGAGCTTGAACAACTCACTTCACTTCTCTGTGCCTCATTTTCCTCAACTGTAAAATGGGGATTAAGGCTGCGAGCCCCGTGAGGGACAGGGACTCTGTCCAAACTGACACACTGTATATACCCCAGTGCTTAGTGTAATGCCTGGCACAAAGTAAGCCTGGCACAAAGTAAGCATTTAACAAATACCATAAAAAGTGGCAAAATGGGAAGAGCACAGAACAAGGAGTAAGAACACCATGATTCTAGTCCCATATCCTCCACTTGCCTTATCTGTGACCTTGGATAAGTCACTTAACCTCCCTGGGCTTCAGTTTATTCATCTGTAAAATGGAGAAAAAATAAGAACTCTCTCTACCTCTTAGACACTGAGCCCCAAGTGGGAGAAGGGACTTTGATCTGATTATTTTAGCACAGTGCCTAATAAATATTATTATTATTGTCATTATTATTATTATTACTGAACAGAAGAGGAGGTTTGTACCGTCAGTAGTGAAATTACAGAATATTGAGGGTATTGCTTGTTCTTTTGTGCCTGAGTTTTCGAACAAGGTTTGCAACCTTGAGGGACAGTGATGAATATTAAGATGTTATGGTGACAAGTTAGTGGTGTTCTAATAGAAAGAATCTTTGCCAGCTGATATAGCTTAAAATTTTCCGGAGAAGACAAAAAAAAAAAGATTAGACAGAATGAATTCCAGGGCAAGGAGATAAAAATCTTATTTTCCAATCGCAAATGCACTCAAAGCAGCACAGCAGACAGGGCCTACGTCCTTTTCATTGACCTGACCTTTGACTAGAGCCACCTTAGCTGAAGAGCAGAATTTTCTCGGTTGGTTTACGTGATCTCACTTACATCATCGAGCAACGTCCTGGTTTGGAGGGTGATGTCTATGAAGAAGGAGCCCAAACCTGTCCCCTTGATCTTGCCCAGGAGAACACTAAGAGCCTTTACGCTTTCATATATGACTTCAGGACTCACAGGATCATAGAGCCCATGAACCAGGGGATCCAGTAATACCTTCTTATACTTCTTGACCTGTTCAAAAACAAAGGCATTTAAGGCATTAGGGGCCAATCAATAATAGCAATAATGATGATGGTAACTGTTAAGCATCTACTATGTGTCAAGTATTGTTCTAAGCACTGGGGTAGATACAAGCTAATCGAGTTGGACACAGTCCCTGTCCCACATGGGGCTCACGGTCTTAATCCCCATTTTACAGATGAGGGAACTGAGGCCCATAGAAGTGAAGTGATTTGCCCAAAGTCACACAGCAAGCACATGGTGGAGACGGGTCCCTCTGACTCTCAGGCCCGTGCTCCAACCACTAGGCCACACTGCTGGGAGACTACAAAGATGAATTGTCCCACCTTCCAAATACCTACCCCACTTTTGTCTCCTAATCAGTGTGAATTTTCAGAATCTGATCTCTTTGAAAATGTTTCATGTCTGCCCAAAGAACCAATTTAACAACAACGAAAAATAATGTAATTCAGATTCCTATTCACACTAAGTCCTGGTTTAGCCCTTTAATTATTCTCAGTGAATAAAATAGCCATATATTCCTGTTTTCTTCATTTGAACATGAAACCTCTGGCAGGAATGCACTCTTTCTGTTCTCAAGTGTGGTTGAACAGAACGATTCAGTTTCCTCATATAAATCCTGTCCTTTGGCTTGCTATTGGAAAAGTGTCTGACACCGTTTTCAGTTCTGCCATTTTGCCTCTTGAGGTGTCCAAAGCCCTAGCTTTGTAACTGTGGTATTTGTTGAGTGTTTGTTATGTGCCAAGCACTGCAGTAGATACAAAATAATCAGGTCCCACATGGGGCTCAAAAGTGAGAGGAAGAATGGGTATTGAATTCCCAGATGAGGTAACTGAGTCACAGATAAGTTAAGTGACTGACCCAGATTGAGCCCCCTTTTTCCTCTCCCCCTCCTCATCCCCCCCACCCTACCTCCTTCCCCTCCCCACAGCACCTGTATATATGTTTGTACAGATTTATTACTCTGTTCATTTTACTTGTACATATTTACTATTGTATTTATTTTGTTAATGATGTGCATCTAGCTTTACTTCTATTTATTCTGATGACTTGACACCTGTCCACATGTTTTGTTTCGTTGTCTGTCTCCCCATTCTAGACTGTGAGCCCGTTGTTGGGTAGGGACCGTCTCTATATGTTGCCAACTTGTACTTCCCAAGCACTTAGTTCAGTACTCTGCACACAATAAGCGCTCAATAAATACGACTGAATAAATGAACGAATGAAAGTGACTTGTTCAAGGTCACACAGCAGACAAGGAGCAAAGCCAGGAATAGAGCCCAGATCCTCTGACTCCTCTATCCACTAGGCCACACCGCTTTTCGGTCAGTCAATTGTATTTATTGAGTGCTTACTGTGTGCAGAGCACTGTACTAAGTGCTTGGGGACAATATAACAATAAACAGATACATTCCATGTCTACTATGAGCTTATAGTCCAGAGGGGGAGGCCGATATGCCGGGCTGGGCTGTCCACTAGAGCTTAGCATGGGCTAGCAATCTAAATCCTGGCTGGATTCCATCCACCTGAATTATTTCCAACTAGGCTCCTGCCAGGGCTTGCTGGACGCCGCCTGTAATCACTGTAGCACAATAGTACTGAAACAAGAGGAGCAGAAACCTGCCCATCCAGCCAGAAGCGAGTTGTTGGCTGCTCTAATTTAATGCCAAATATTTCTAATTCAGCCCCACGACAGTCACCTGCCTGAAACAGAGGCCAGAGGCATCACACTGAGATTCACTTTTGTACCAACAGCCCCTGCCTTGAGGGTTCCGGATGCTAATAGTAATAATAACTGCGGTATTTGTTAATCCCTCACTAAGTGCCAAGTGCGGTATTAAGCACTGGAGTAGATACAAAGTAACCGGGTTAGACAAAGACTCTGTTCCACAAAGGGGTCACAGTCTTAATCTCCATTTTACGGATGAGGTAACTGAGGCACAGATAAGTTAAGTGACTTGCCCAAGGTCACACAGCAGACAGGTGGCAGAGCTGGGATTAGAACTCAGGTTTTCTGATTTCCAGGCCCGTGATCTATCCACTAGGCCATACTGCTTCTTCAGGAAGACATGAGCCAGTGACTGGCTCTACTGTCTATTGTAGTTGCCAGTAGTCTCCCATCTCTCACACTGGCTACTTAGCTTATGGTTGCCCCACTTCAGCTAACTAAACTATTACTCTTTGTTATTATTCGCTTTCTTTTCATGGTATCTGTTAGGCACTTTCATTCATTCATTCAATCGTATTTATTGAGCACTTACTGTGTGCAGAGCACTGTACTAAGAGCTTGGGAAGTACAATCAATCAATCAGTCATATTTATTGAGCACTTACTGTGTGCAGAGCACTGTAGTAAGCGCTTTTAGACTGTGAGCCCACTGTTGGGTAGGGACTGTCTCTATATGTTGCCAACTTGTACTTCCCAAGCACTTAGTACAGTGCTCTGCACACAGTAAGCACTCAGTAAATATGATTGATTGATTGATTGGGAAGTACAAGTTGGCAACATATAGAGACAGTCCCTACCCAACAGCGGGCTCACAGTCTAGAAGGGGGAGACAGACAACAAAACAAAACATATTAACAAAATTAAATAGAAGGCAAGATGGCATACAAGATGGCAACATATAGAGGGTTCAAATCCCAGCTCCGCCCATTGTCAGCTGTGTGACTTTGGGCAAGTCACTTCACTTCTCTGGGCCTCAGTTACCTCATCTGTAAAATGGGGATGAAGACTGTGAGCCCCATGGGGGACAACCTGATCACCTTGTATCCTCCCCAGCGCTTAGAACAGTGCTTTGCACATAGTAAGCGCTTAACAAATACCAAAATTATTATTATTATTATTATTACTAAGTGCCAGGCAGTGTTCTAAGTGCAAGGGTAGATACAAGTTAATCTGGTTGGGCACAGTTCCTGTCCCACATGGGGCTCACAGTTTTAATCCGCATTTTGCAGATGAGGGAAATGAGGCACAAAGAAGTTCAGTGAATAGCCCAAGGTCGCAGAGCTGGGATTAGACCCCAGGTCCTTCTGATTTCCAGGCCTGTGTTCCACACACTTAGCCACAACTCTTCTGACAACACCCTGTCCACAGATGTTGTGTTGCATCAAGCAACATTTCAATGCTGGTGGATTGAACAGCCTCCCTAATTGACAGAGCACAGGCTTGGGAGTCAGAAAGACCTGTCTTCTAATCCCAGCTCCACCGCTTGGCTGCCACGTGACCGTGGGCAAGTCACTTAACTTCTCTGCTCCTCAGTCACCTCATCTACAGAATGAGGGTTAAGACTGAGAGTCCATATGGGACATGGACGGTGTGCAGTTTGATTAGCTTGCGTGTACCCCGGCGCACAGTACAGAGCCTACCACAAAGTAAGCGTTTAAATAAACTCCATTTTAGAAAAAAAGACTTCACTTTAGCACTGCTATAGCACATGGCCATAGGTGGTACTAATGAAACTGTTCAGAGTCATCTGACATGTCTATTGGGCATGTAGTTGTAAAGGAAATATGAAGGCCCACCCTGAAGACTTTCTGTTTGAGTGAAGTGCATGCCACGTTTGCTCCACACTCTGCCAGTCTTTCACACTATATGACTTGCATCCTCTATTTTACTTGTACATATTTATTCTATTTATTTTATTTTGTTAATATGTTTTGTTTTGTTGTCTGTCTCCCCCTTCTAGACAGTGAGCCCGCTGTTGGGTAGGGACCATCTCTATACGTTGCCAAATTGTACTTCCCAAGCACTTAGTACAGCGCTCTGCACACAGTAAGTGCTCAATAAATACGATTGAATGAATCTTTGAACCCAAGCCCTCCAGGAAGCTCTATCTGACTATCAATCAATCAATCAATCAATTGTATTTATTGAGTGCTTACTCTTGGCAGAGCACTATACTAAGTACTTGGGAGAATACAACAGAATTAGCAGACACGTTCCCTGCCCATAATGAGCTCACAGCCTAGAAGGGGGGTCTAAAGTATAGTCTAGACTGGGTTAAAGGAAGTCTTGGACTCATACAAGAATTCCCTCCTAGTCTCATTCAATTCATTCCATCGTATTTATTGAGCGCTTACTGTGTGCAGAGCACTGTACTAACTGCTTGGGAAGTACAAGTTGGCAACATATAGAGACGGTCCCTACCCAACAGCGGGCTCACAGTCTAGAAGGGGGAGACAGACAACAAAACAAAACATATTAACAAAATAAAATAAATAGAATAAATATGTACAAGTAAAATAAATAAATAGAGTAATAAATAAACATATCCCCATTTGAGACAGGCATTGTGTCCAACTTGATTTCTTTGTATCTACTCCAGCTTTTTGTGCAGTACTTGGCACATAGTAAGCGCTTAACAAATACCAGAAGGGGAAAAAAAAAAAAAAACCTTTTACCTCTGTCTCCCACCTGGTTCACATCCTTGCCTACCTGGAATTCCTTCCAGCTTCAAATCTGCCAGATCGCAAATCTCCCCATCTTCAAAGCCCTTCTGAAACCCTACCTCCTCCAGGAACTCTTCTCTGATTTGTTTCTCTTCTACCACGGTTCCCCATTTTGCCCCACGTATTTCACTTCTGTACATATTTAATCAGAGACTCTATTATTTGGGCATTTCTTCCTCCTATTTGTCATCTAGAGTAGCCCCACACTGAGATAAATTAGCCAGGCAAGAAGCAGGGAGGTTCCTCTCCCCCTCGTCCCCCTCTCCATCCCCCCCATCTTACCTCCTTCCCTTCCCCACAGCACCTGTATATATGTATATATGTTTGTACCTATTTATTACTCTATTTATTTATTTATTTTACTTGTACATATCTATTCTATTTATTTTATTTTGTTAGTATGTTTGGTTTTGTTCTCTATCTCCCCCTTTTAGACTGTGAGCCCACTGTTGGGTAGGGACTGTCTCTATATGTTGCCAATTTGTAGTTCCCAAGCGCTTAGTACAGTGCTCTGCACACAGTAAGCGCTCAATAACTATGATTGATGATGATGATGATGATGATTTACCGAGTGCTTACTTGTGCAGAGCACTGTGCCAAGCGTCTGGGAGGGTGCAATATGATGGGACTGTACTGTAGTGGTGGAGACTATTCATTCAATAGTATTTACTGAGAACTTACTGTGTGCCAAGCGCTGAATTAAGTGCTTGGGAGAATATAATACTACAATAAAGAGATACATTCCCCACCCACAACAAGCTCAGAGTCACTTTCTCAGAGAGTAGTTTGGATCTGAGCCATGTCCGGAGGGGGTGTTCAGGGGTGTTCCTGAGTGAGGTTGTCCTGGGAGTTTGTTTAGTCTACGATGACCCCACCCTATCAGACTTGGATCCATAATTTTCCCTCTAGATTGTAAGCTCATTGTGGACAGGGACCGTGTCTACCATCTCTGTTATTGAGTACTCTCCCAGTGCTCTGCAATAATGATAATAACATAGCATAGCATGGCACTTTTAATGTGTCAAGCACTGTTCTAAGCACTGGGGTAGATACAAGCTAATCAGGTTAGAGACAGTCCCTGTCCCACATGGGGCTCACAGTCTTTATCCCCATTTTACAGTTGAGGTATTCAATCATTCAGTTGTATTTATTAAGCATTCCCTGTGTGCCGAGCACTGTACTAAGCACTTGGGAGAGTGCAATAAAACAATAAACAGCTCCCACAGAAGGCTTATAGTCTAGAGAAGGGGAGACAGACATCAACATAAATAAGTAAATTACAGACTTGCCCAAGGTCATACAGAAGACAAGCGGAGGAGCCAGGATTAGAACCCAGGTCCTTCTGACTCCCAAGCTTATGCTCCATCCACTAGGCTATGCCACTTCTCAAAAATCATAGATGGAGATGTCAGGGATTGAACCCGGGGCCTCATACATGAGAAGCAGGTGCTCTACCACTGAGTTACATCCACAGCTCTTGACAATGGCGTACATAGTACAGAGAAGCAGCATGGCTCAGTGGAAAGAGTCAGAGGTCATGGGTTCAAATCCTGACTCCACCACTTGTCAGCTGTGTGACTTTGGGCAAGTCACTTAACTTCTCTGTGCCTCAGTTCCCTCATCTGTAAAATGGGGATGAAGACTGTGAGCCCCCCGTGGGACAACCTAATCACCTTGTAACCTCCCCAGCGCTTAGAACAGTGCTTTGCACATGGTAAGCACTTAATAAATGCCATTATTATTATTATCATTATTAAAGTACTCAATAAATACCACTGATTGATTTGATTGAGCTTGAAGATGCAAAGCCTGTTCTGGGGCTCTCTAGAAGTCCAGATCTCCTTCTCATCTTTCTTCTGGGCTTTGAGCTAAACCCCTGGATTTACCTGGGAGTAAACCAATACTCAAGCAGGCAGAGGGTGCCTTCACCCTAATCCCCCATTCAATTTTTTTAATGGTATTTGTTAAGCACTTAGTATATGCCCAGCACTGTTCTAAGTGCTGGGGTCAATGCAAGCTAATTAGCCTGGATACAGTCCCTGTCCCACACGGGGCTCGCAGTTTAAGCAGGAGGGAACGCAGGTAATGAATCCCCATTTTGCAGTTGAGGAAACTGAGGGACAGAGACGTGAAGTGACTGGCCCAAGGTCACACAGTAGTAGGCAAGTGGCAGAGCAGGGATTAGAAACCAGGCCCTCTGGCTCCCGGGCACCTGCTTTATCCGTTAGTCCGTGCTGCTTTTCAGTTTCAGTACTGGCTTCCAGATAGACTGTGTTTAGCCCCCCACCTCCCAACCCCAATCGCCTTGCATATATTTACCTGGCTTATTCATTCAATCGTATTTATTGGGTGCTTACTGTGTGTAGCTCACTGTACTAAGTGCTTATCTATCTATCATATTACCTATTGTTTGTCTGTTGGGTTTGCCAACTACCTTACTGGACTTCGAGGTCCTTATTTTACCTTGTCTGGGGCTTCGCGGGCCATATTCCCTAAGCCTCGAATAGCCATGTGACGCTTTGTAATGTTGCTGTCTCGGGCCTTTTCCGCCAAAAGGAAAAACGCGTTCTTCAGAGGCTCCTGGTCTTTGAACATCAGGTTCCACGTCACCTGCAACTGACATACCTGTTAGCTCTTAGTGAGAATGCATCCCTCAGTAGTTACTATGTTGCAGTTAAAGCGTAGAATATTTCATAAGGAAGATGATGTGTGCTAGACTTCAAGCTAGGTGATGATGTGCTAGACTTTAAGCTCGCTGTGGGCAGGGAACGTGTCTATCAGCTCTGTTCTACTGGACTCCCCCAAGCACTTAGTACAGTGCTCTGCACACAGTAAGCACTCAATAAATACGATTGATTGACTGATGTTCCCTTTGATGGAATGAAATTCACCAGACACGCAGAGCTTCCTTGAGATGCTTTTACAGTTTTTTTTTTTAATGGCATTTATTAAGCGCTTACTATGTGCAAAGCACTGTTCGAAGCACGGGGGAGGTTACAAGGCGATCAGGTTGTCCCACGGTGGGGGGCTCACCGTCTTAATCCCCATTTTACAGATGAGGTAACTGAGGCACAGAGAAGTGAGGTGACTTGCCCAAAGTCACACAGCTGACAAGTAGCGGAGCCGGGATTTGAACCCATGACCTCTGACTCCAAAGCCCGGGCTCTTTCCCCTGAGCCACGCTGCTTCTCTGTTCCTCACAGTGAACAGAGTGTGCTAAAGTGATTTGGTAACATGGCCAGACCTGGAAATTCCAATAGACTGGGGCAGAGCTTGACAGACTCAGGAAGACATGAGGTTGTAAAGCTCACTGCAGGCAAGGAATGTGTTTATTGTTATAGTGTACTCTCCCAAGCGCTTAGTACAGTGCTCTGCACACAGTAAGCGCTCAATAAATACAATGGAATGAATGAGGTTCCATACTATGGATACGAATTGCTGAGCTCAACAAAATGGTGGGCAAGATAGGTGAATGGGGAGGGCTCTTCCTCTTGCCCACATTCCCAAAAGCTGTGCTTCAAGGCTGGAAAACGACATTATGAGCAAGAAGGAGCATGAAACAATGGCAAGGGAAAGAATGAATGGATGAACACCTCTTTAGATTCCCGGAGAATCTAACCTTGGAAAAGAATGCTATCCCAGTTTTCTTCGGCTTCTCCACCTGGCAACTGGGAATGGGGCTGTCTGGGATTTTGCTTCGTGATTGCTCTTCTTTACTAGAAAAGAAAAATCTCCACATGAAACGTGGGATATGTGTTTTAGAAATAATGAGAAGGGGGAAGCAGTGGGGATATGTAAACACACCTGGGAGCTTTGGAGTTCAGGTGTAGTGCTCCTGGGACTATTCACAAACTACCAGCATGGCTCCAAACCCTGTTCCCCTGAAGGTGTTGAAAGCCAGGTGAAGGCTGAGAATTATCTAAATCCCCTGTCACCAGAACCAGTTTGCTTTAAAAGGATCATGGCTTCAGTTTTTCCCCAAAATACCAGCATGGCTCTAAAACTGTTGCCCAACATTTAAAAACATTGGGAGGTTGTGACGATTTGGAAAAAGGAGCTCCTTGTTGAGAGTAGTGAGAAACAGGAAGATTATTAATCAATGACATGTTTTGAGCACCTACCGTGTACAGAGCACTGTACTAAGTGCTTAGAAGAGACAATACAATAGGGCTTGTAGACACATTCCCTGCCAACAAGGAGTTTACAGTCAAGAGCGGAATTATTCATCTCCAACAGTAAAGTACTATTAATATATTGTTGGTTTTTCTGAATTTACCCTGTCATTCTTTCCCTGTGTGTCTGTTCTTTCCACCACCTCTTCAATCTACAGTATTTCCTGGCACAGTGGAAAGAGCAAGAGCTTGGGAGTCAGAGGTCAAGGGTTCTAATCCCGGCTCTGCCGCTTGTCAGCTGTGTGACTTTGGACAGGTCATTTCACTTCTCTGTGCCTCAGTGACCTCATCTGTAAAATGGGGATTAGGACTGTGATCCCCACGTGGGACAACCTGATCACCTTTTAACCACTCCAGCACTCAGAACAATGCTTCACACATAGTAAGCGCTTAACAATCAGCGCTTAGAACAGTGCTTTGCACATAGTAAGCGCTTAATAAATGCCATTAAGAAAAATGTCATCATTATTATTATTACTGAGAACCCCGTGTGTTCACAGTGCTGAATTAAAAACTTGGTACAAACAGTTGTCAGAAACATGGTTCCTTTCTTCAAGGAACTTATGGCCGAAGAGGGAAGACACAAGTCATTCACAAGTAATTAGAGAAAAAAGAAACAGCATTACAGATTCTGATAGCAGAAATATGGAAATAATAATAATAATGATGATAGCATTTATTAAGCGCTTACTATGTGCAAAGCACTGTTCTAAGCGCTGGGGAGGTTAAGGTGATCAGGTTGTCCCAAGGGGGAGCTCACAGTCTTCACCCCCATTTTACAGATGAGGTAACTGAGGCCAAGAGAAGTTAAGTGACTTGTCCAAAGTCACACAGCTGATAAGTGGTGGAGCCGGGATTTGAACCCATGACCTCTGGCTTCAAAGCCCGGGCTCTTTCCACTGAGCCATGCTGCATGGAAAGGTAAAAAGATACATAAATGAAGTAAATTCATGTAAGCTGAGACTATGCATTATCATCATCAATGTATTTTTTGAGCACTTACTGCAGGTAGAGCAGTGTACTAAGTGCTTGGAAGAGTACAAAAGTTAGAAGACGTGCCCTTCCTGCAACGAGTGCTACTGGTAGGTAATAATTATGGCATTTGTTAAGTGCTTACTATGTCGCAGGCAATGTACCAACCGCTGGGGTGGATGTAAGCAAATTGCACAGCAGACAAATAGCAGAGCTGGAATTCGAACTCATGACCGGCTCTGCCACTTGTCGGCTGTGTGACTTTGGGCAAGTCACTTCACTTCTCTGAGCCTCAGTTCCCTCATCTCTAAAATGGGGATGAAGACTGTGAGCCCCACGTGAGACAACCTCATCACCTTGTATCCCCCCCAGCGCTTAGAACAGTGCTTCACACATAGTAAGCACTTAAAGAAATGCTATCATTATTATTATTATTCTGATTCCCAGGCCCATTTTGATGTGTACATACCTTTAATTCTATTTATTTATATTGATGCCTGTTTGCTTGTTTTGATGTCTGTCTCCCCCTTCTAAACTGTAAGCCCAATGTGGGCAGGGATTGTCTCTCTTTATTGCTGAATTGTACTTTCCAAGCACTTAGTACAGTGCTCTGCACACAGTAAGTACCCAATAAATAGGAGTGAATGAATGAATGAATTATGCCATACTGCTTAGAATGAACAGATGCTAAGGGCATCTGTTGGGTGAATGTGATGGATGTGGGAAGATGGAGCTTAATCAGGAAATGCCACTTGTAGGAGGTGGGTTTTCAGGAGATTTTTGAAGTTGGGAAAAGCTATGGCAAGGAATGTGACTGTTAAATTGTTATATGGTACTCCCAAGTACTTAGTGCGTGGCTCTGCGCGCAGTAGGAGCTCAATAAATATGACTGAGTGACTGTGGTATGGCAGACTTAAAGGGGCTGGTATTCCAGGTAGAAGGAAGGATGTGAGCAAGACTTTGTGCGTGGGAGAGATGAGTCAAGGCACTCCAAGTTGGTTAGCTTGGAAGGACCCAAGAGTGCAAGCTGCGGGGTAGTGGAAGAAGACACTGGATATGTTAAAGAGAGAGAGAGTTGATCAAGAGCCTTAAAGCAATGGCCAGGACTTTCTGCAAAGTGCAGAAAGAAATGGGTGACCGTCGGAGGTTTTAAAGGAGTGGAGAGAAGTACTGAATAGCATTCTCGAAAATTGATTGTCTAGCAGAGTGTAGTATGGATTGGGTAGTGGAGATTTGGGAGCCCCTTGTAACTGAATCGGGGTCCTTGAATTTCTTTATTCCGGTGTTTAGTAAAGTGCTTCGCACATTACGAGCGCCTATTAGTGACTATTACTTCCCCTACTTTAGCCCCCAAAATGTTTGAACTTATAGAGCATCCAAATCAGTTTGCCTTTAAAATTGAATTGCCTTTTAGGTTACTAGGAGTGATTAGGTCTTCTCTCCCTCTCTCATGGACACCAGATAATTCAAACCCTCCATACTTGGTCAACAGGTCTGTTCCATTAGAGTGCATCTGGGGAGATCCTGAGAGATTCCACTTGTTTTCCTCCTCAGGAAGCTGCCCAGCTTCACCATCCATCACGGCATGGGCAGGAAAGCACCTCAGCCCTTCCACAGGAAAGCTAAAGTAAAACACATGAGGTTACACCCCTTTAGTGGGTTGGTGCAGACTTTTCAGAACCAACAAATAATCTCTTGGGAAACAAAGAACCTTACCTATTCAACCAGAATCTCCTCTTAAGAGCATCAACAGTTGGAAGTAAATGACAATTTCCTTCATGATAGCTACCCATCAAAAGGGCTTCCTGAGAAGAAACTTGCCTTTGTTTGAGTCCCCTAAAAACATAACCTTTCCCTGTAGAATCTTTCTTTGGGGAGGAAAATGTAAATTCAGAGCTGTCACATACCTGCCAAAAGGCTTGTTTAAGAAGAAAACAATGATTTTCTCAAAGGAGTGGTCTTCCAAGAGAAGGGCAGCATGCTTCATTATAACAGAGCTGAGTTGCCTTTGTTCACTGACCAGGAGGAAAAGGTCAATTCTGCCATAAGCGCCTCTGAGCTGGAAAGAGAAATAAACACGTTACCATTTTTACATCCTTCATCTCCTTTCACGGCAAAGATGTAAGCCAATATAACTCATGTCTTGTAAACCAGTACAGCTTCAGCTTTCTCTGATATCCAGGTCAAGTTTTCAAACTGATGCTTCTAAGTGGCAGCAGCGGAAGCTAAAGCAAAATGCTGATTAAAATGGCTTGAGCTGTACTTCTATGGGAATTAGGGGAAGCAGCGTGGCTCAGTGGAAAGAGCCCGGGGTTGGGAGTCTGAGGTCATGGGTCCTAATCCCAGCTCCACTGCTTGTCAGCTGTGTGACTTTGGGCAAGTCACTTAACTTCTCTGTGCCTCAGTTAACTCATCTGTAAAATGAGGTAAAATGAGACTCTGAGCCCCACGTGGGACAATCTAATGACCTTGTATCCTCCCCAGCGCTTAGAACAGTGCTTTGCACGTAGTAAATGCTTAACAAATGCCATCATCGTTATTATTATTAATTCAGGGACAATTGTTGTTCATTAATTCATTCATTCAATCGTATTTATTGAGCGCTTACTGTGTGCAAAGCACTGTACTAAGCGCTTGGGAAGTACAAGTCGGTCCCTACCCAACAACGGGCTCACAGTCTAGAAGGGGGAGACAGACAACAAAACAAAACGTTTATACAGGTGACAAAACATGTAGACAGGTGACAAAGCATGTAGACAGGTGAGGAAGACAAGACACAAGGCCTCTGTCTTATCTCTAAACACAGGTGCTTTCAGACCATATATAACCTAAGCTATCACGAAAACTAAATCATGGCAGATCCCCAGCATGAACTGCCACTTTCTGAACAGGAATCTCTGGGAGAAAAAACCCAAATCCAACACCAGATTAGCAACTATACCACACTACTTCGTACGCCAACCCAAGAACCTTCTGCTTCTTAAGTGGTTAGTTCTGCACACCTGTTGTGTGTACAGCACTCTAAAGGAAGTCCACAGACTTATGAAATAATTGGTTCCTGAAAACTCTTTTAAGTCAAAATGTTGTTTATCTCCTAGGCTCAATCTTATAGCTGGGGACTGGTTCCCGACTTGGAAATATGTTCCCTAATTTTTCCAAAATGATCAGAAATGATCATAAGAGGCAGCATGGCCTAGTTGATAGCACTGGCATTGTGCCTCAGTGTCATCTATCTTACCACCGTGCCTCTAGCCTGGAATGCACTCCCTCTTCATATCCAAAAGATAGTTACTCTCCCCACCTACGAAGATTTATTGAGGACACAGCTTCCCTGACTAAGCCCTCTTTTCCTTTTCTTCCACTCCATTCTGCATTGTCCTGACTTGATCCCTTTATTCATCCCCGCCCCTTAGCATGTATGTACATATCTGTAATTTATTTACTTATTTTAAAGTCTGTCTCCACCTCTAGACTGTAAGCTCTCTGTGGGCAGGGAATGTGTCATTGAAATGTACTTTCCCAAGCGCTTACTATAGTACTCTACACACATTAAGTGCTCAATAAATACCACTGATTGATTAACTGACTGATAGAGCATGGGCCTGGGTGCCAGAAGGAAATGGGTTCTAATCCCGGCTCCTCCAGTTGTCAGCTATGTGACCTTGGGCATGTCACCAAACTTCTCTGTGCTTCAGTTACTTTATATGTAAAATGGGGTTTAAGGCCATGAGCTCCATCTTAGACACAGACTGTGTCCAACCTGATTAGGTTGTTTCTACTACGGTATGCACATAGTAAGCACTTAAAAAATAACCATAAAAATTGTGTCTTCAGTCACTTGTGGATAATTAGTCTGGCTACATTAAAGTATTTAAATTAAATCAGAGAGATTGCGTGGTAGGGCAGCTGATTTTTACTTCATCAGACCTGGTTGCTCTAGCCCCATTTTCCAGCCTCACTCTCTTCACCGTAACTTTTCTTTCTCATTCCTTACCCCTCTGTGACTTTTAAAATTATTCCCCCTCAAATTCCATGAGTCCCTCCCACCACTTGGACCCCTAAAACTAGTGCCATAGTGGAGGCTAGTATTGTAAAGAATTGAAACCAATGTATTATAAAACTGAAATAGGGAGCAAATTCAGAAACGTTGAAAGTGCTATTTACCTTAGCTCAAAATAGCTCAAGGTGGATTTCCTCTACTAAGTACTTCAGAGATTAGAGATAAAAGATTCAATCTCTGTCCTCAAATTCACAAATTTGCAGTCTCGTGGAAAAGCTCCTCCTTGGCTAGGAGAGATGGGGGTGGCTTTGGCAGGTACTGAAGCACCAGGACAGGGGAAGTGGGAAGGAGAGCAGAATTGCAATTGCGCTATAGAATCGACTTGACTTCATCTGACAAAAAGCCTCTGAGAGGTTTTCACAGATGACCTCTTGTTCATAAGGGAGAACATGAGCAGTTAAAAAAGCCCTGAATCACTCCACAATAAGCACAGTTCATAATAGAAGTCTGAAAAGAGCTCTTTTCTAGAGCCTCGGTAATTTATCTGGGGGTTTCTAGAGCAGTTTTATGTCAATATCTTGTGTTCCCCATTAGACAAATTTCTAACTCCTATAGGGTCTGGTATTAAACAGCCAGCAGCACACTCTACCTCCATCTCTGAACTTGCTTCCTTGTAAATTGCGGTGGTGATTCTGCTGGAGAACTGGTTCAGTGTGCCTCTGGGGAAATACCACAGCTCCCAATTTTGACGGTCAAATGAAATGACTCTACTGAATTTCGCCAGTCCTTCATTTCAGACACAAAAAGAAGAATCATTAGGAAAGACACCACTGATAAGGCATGGCTCAAAGGCTTCTAGATAAACAGCTGTACAGGATGACCATTTGCTTCAAGTATTGTGTCGAATGGGCACAGGAAGCAGGCTTAACCTTGAAATCTGGTATAGTGAAGATGCTTCTCTTCATCCCTTTTACTGTGATTCTCATTTCTATAGCTGATTTTTTAACTCTTTTGAAGGAACCGTGTTCCAAATTACTGAAACTGTCTTCCAAAGGATGACTCTGAAATTCAAGCTGAACCCACAAGATGGCAGGGCAGCCACTCTGTTGTTCTGAGGACTTGGAAAATCAGTGGTCCCCCAAATGTGAATTTCCTTTTCATATCCTTATTGGAGGTGCATTTTTCTCAGGGAGAGCAGACTATTTGCTGGTGAATAAAGAAAGAATTGTTGGTGATTGGGAGTACTACAAATTAAACTTTAATTACAAAACACAACCAAACCCCCCCTCAAACTTGATTTTCCTCTTCCCTTGCTTTCTATTTCCCCTGTATCCACCCCGAAAGATATCAGACCTTACTGCCCTAAGATTCTGTAGAATTTAAAATCAGGCAATGCAAATAATTTGAGAGGCAGCATGGACTAGCGACTAGAGTCCGGTCCTGGAAGTCAGAAGGACCTGGGTTCAAATTCCCAGTTCTATCACTTGTTTGCTGTGTAACCTTGGGAAAGTCACATCACTTCTCTGTGCCTCTGTTACCTCAGCTGTAAAGTGGGGATTAAGACTGTGAGCCCCATGTGGGATGGGGACTGGGTCCAATCCACTTAGCTAGTATTCACCCCAGTGCTTAGTCCAGTGCCTAGCATAAAATAGGCACTTGACAAATGCAACAATTATTAGTAGTAGTATATAGAAAATGCCCTTTGTCTGAAAGTCAGAACTTCATCTAGAAATAAGAATCATTATTTGGTTCTCATTTAATGGTTGAGAAACTTGAGGTTCAGAGAAGTTTCAGTGTGGTCTAATAAGAAGCAGCGTGACATAGTGGACACAGAATGGGCTTGGGAGTCAGAAGGACCAATCCCGGCTCAGCCACTTATCTGCTGTGTGACCTTGGGTATGTCACTTAACTTCTCTGTGCATCAGTTACCTCATCTGTCAAATGGGGATTAAGACTATGAGCCCCATGTGTGACGGGGACAGTGTCCAACCTGACAAACTTGTATCTACCCCAACTCTAAGTACAGTGCCTGGCACATATTAAGTACTTAACAAATACCACAATTAATGTTACTATTACTATTTCAGAATTTGTTTTGATGTTGCACTGAAAGTCTGAGGTAAAGTTAAGATCAGCACCCAGAATTACTTCTGAGTATCCTAGAACAACATTCCAGAGACAGTGGACTTTCAATATCTGGCAATAATAGTATTTACTGAGCACTTATTCTGTGCAGAACATGTACTAAGAAACTGAGTGAATACAATAGATTTAATAGACATGATCCCTGAACTTAAGAATCCTAGACTTAACAGACGTGATCCTTGAACTTAAGAATCCTACAATTTAGTGTCAGAGACAGATCCTAAAATAAATTACAGGCAGGGGAAGCAACTGAATATAAAGGTATGTATGAAGTACTGTGGGGAGAAGGGCTGGCTGAGTACCTGTGCTTAGGGGTCAGAACTTTGTCATACTGGGTGGACTCTCCTGAGCACTAAGTATGGTGCTCTGCACAGAGTAAGTGCTCAATAAATACTGAATAGTTAATGCAGTAGGTATGGAATAGACTGGAAAGATGAGAGAATAGTCAAGTAAAACTTCCTGGAAGAGATGTGATTTTAGTAGTGTTTTGAAAATGGGGTCAGTGGTAGTCTGTCAGATGTGAAGAGGGAGGGAATCCAGACAGATGGGAGGACATGAGAAAGAGGTCAATCTTAAGAGAGATGAGAGAATTAGCGTAACAAAATGTGCAGGCTAGGTTGTAGGGGGAGAAGTGCAAATGTATTAATAGGGTAATTGTTAGGCATTTGAAGTCGATACAAGATGACTCAATCAGACACAGTCTCTGTCCCACATGGGGCTCACAGTCTAAGTGTGAGTGCGCGCTTTAGTGCCAGTGGTCAGGGATTTAGAGTTGAAAATATATTGAAACTATTACCATGGCTGACCTCTGCTGTGAACATTCTCATTTTTGACATTGTAGTTACTGAAAGCCACTTAGACTGCAATGAAGTCATCAACAGCTCCATGAGGTCTCAGGCACAACACAAGCACAAAAACCATCAGTAATAGGACTTGGGCTCCCCAGAACATTTAAGATGTTCCCCCTGTGGCTTTAAGCTCTTTTTAAACCCCAATCATCATCCACCTCACATACCCACAGACTCAATCTCAGGCCATTCAGCTGTGAATTCAAAGCTAAAAACAAGGTTTACCTGAATTTCATCGATAAACTCACTACATCCTAGTAACCCCAACCTAGCAGGTGAAGCTTTAAAATAAAACACCAAAAATATTTTCAACATCGTCACGTTGATTAATATTTATTGATCAACCAAAGTTCCCTGGTTGCTGTGCAACATGCAGAACATGGAAGGACAGCTATTGATTTAGAAAAACAGTAATCAGTTGTACTTCATTGAGAAAATTCATTTCTACCATAGACTTAGTACTGGGAAATTCGGTCCTTAAGGAACAATAATAATGTTGATGGTGGAATTGCAACCCCTTTGTGCTATGTGGATTGGCAGGAGGATAAAATACTAATTTATCTTCAGAACTGCCTCGGTTGCTTATGATAGACTGGCTCCTATAATTACCTTTAAAGGCCTTTTTTACTTCCAACTATAGGCAACTTCCAACTATATAGCTCCTCTTATTCTCTTCAAAACATCACTAAAATTTGCTTCTTCCTCTCTACTATAGACACAAACATCACTATTCCCCTTTTCCTCCTTTGTTTCTACAACTTCTCCCTCTCCCCACCACCATGGCTCGTATTAGCTCCCATTTTCCGGAAGAACGTGGATTCATGTGACCCTAAAGTGTTTCCCCCGGGGGGGCCTTGAATTCCAACTTGTTCCAGCGCCTTCATGTTGTCCCAGTTCAGTATGATGTCTGGTGCAAAATCTGAGCCTTGGAATTAGGTAGCAAAAGCTGTGATAGAGGGAGACTCTATGCTGAAAATTTAAAAACAGACATATAAGCCTGCAGAAATCTCTCAAAGCTGAATTGCTGGGGGACGGAACAGAAAAGTGGACATCTGGCCACGTTAGTTCCCTCTGCCTTCACCCCAAGCTGTGACTCCCTGCGCCATTATAACAGCCTTTAAGTTATCTGCTAGGCCCTTGGACTCATTGGCAGTCGTAAGCAATAGTATTTATTGTGTCCATTGGGTACCATGGACTGTATTAAGCACTTGGGGAAGTACCACAGAAGCATAAGACACGTTCTCTGCCCAGCAATAGAGAGACAATCCCTGCCTACACTGGGCTTCCAGTCTAGAAAAAAAGGTGTTTCTACTCCTTTCCTCTTTTCTAGCCCCACAGTTGGAAGACAGCTCATTGGAGGTGGAGGAAGGAGAAGGGATGGGTGGAGATGGGGGAAAGAGCTGGTATTCAGCCTTCCAGCTCCTAAGCAGAAAATAAGCCCTGATATATACTTAAGTTTCTTAGAAGAAAGATGAGCTGCTGAAAAGATAAGACATGCATTCAGTTTGTGTGAAAAACTTACCTTTAGAAAGGCAATGAAACCAAGGCAACACATCCACTTGAAGTTCCGTTTCAAACATATTCCCGTATTCATTTGGTCACCTAAAATGGTCCTGCTACAGAGACCCTCGTATTTTGTAACACCAGAGTGTTAATAACAAAGCGTGATCAGAAGCAACTAAAAGAATCACTCGGCCGCATGGCGTAAAGATAATCTGCATTTACAGTTCCTGTTCCTCCTCCAGGAGGCCTTCCCAGACTGAGCCCCCTTTTTCCTCTCCTCCTCCCCTCCTACCTCCTTCCCCTCCCCACAGCACCTGTATATATGTTTGTACAGATTTATTACTCTATTTTATTTACTTGTACATACTTACTATCCTATTTATTTTGTGAATAATGTGCATCTAGCTTTATTTTTATTTATTCTCATGACTTGATACCTGTCCACATGTTCTGTTTTGTTGTCTGTCTCCCCCTTCTAGACTGTGAGCCCGTTGTTGGGTAGCAACCGTCTCTATATGTTGCCAACTTGTACTTCCCAAGCGCTTAGTACAGTGCTCTGCACGCAGTAAGCGCTCAATAAATACGATTGAATGAATGAATGAATGTTCCTCCCAAACTATAAAACAAAATACTGGAAAAAATAAATTTATTTTCTTATTAATTCATACGGGTTTCAGCCTGAGTTTTATACCTCTGAATTTAGGGAATATAGCGTTCAGCTGCAAATAAACAAATTTAGACTCAGAAAAAAAAGGTGCATAATTTGTAAACACATACATTTAACCAAAATTATATAAACAGAACTTCATTTACTTATGTCTGAGGTTTGACTATGTTTGCTGACTGAAGGATTTGCTGTGGCTACCCAGTATTCAATTAGGCAGTGTGGCTTAATGGAAAGAATATGGTTCTGAGAGTCAGAGGACCGGGGTTCTAATTCTGGTTCTACTATTCATTTATTCAATCATATTTATTGAGTGCTTACTGTGTACAAAACACTGTACTAAGCGCTTGGGAGAGTATACTACAACAACGGATACATTCCCTGTCCACAGCAAGCTCACGCTTGCCTGCTAAGTGGCCTTGGATAAGTCATTTAATGTTAGTTGTGGGGCCTTAGTTTTCTCATCTGCAAAAGGGGGATTCTTTACCTGTTCTCCTTCCTTCTTAGACTGTGAACTATGTGTGGGACAGGAATTGTACTATATCTACTCTAGAGCTTAGAACATTAGTAGGCACATAATAAACACTTAACAAATACCACAGGTATTAATTATTATTGCAGGGGGAAAATATATATTGCACAGTTATGGAAATTGAAGGAGACATCATGGTGAAGCTTATTTACAGGTGTGGGTCCCTAGAGATCTAAGAAGCCATTGTTAATGGTCAGTCTTTCTTAAGGATATATAACGCTCAGAAGGGGATGGACAATCTCAACCCACCAGGTACACACAAATATTGACCCTTATTGTGTTCTTTTTGTGGTTTGGAGTTTGGAGAGTCTAGCACTGTTTTCATTTTGGGCTCATCTCATTAGGCTGAAAAAATTGTTTAAAAACGACATTTGAAAGAAAATTTATTCCAATATAAATGCAGAGGATGTGTGAAAGCTGAGACAGCTAGACTCGTAATTAGAGGAAGTGGTGGATTGGCTACAGAGGATTACATTGATTAGCACAATAATTCTGTTGAATTCACTTATTAACAGATAACCTTCAATTGCAAGTTAGTGGATGGTTAACCGCAATTTAGAAATAGGAATCCCAAAATATGAGTTCATTGTGGGCAGGGAGCATGTATGCTAACTCTGTTAAATTGTATTCTCCCAAGTGCTTAGTACAATGCTCTGCACATAGTAAGTGCTCAATAAGAACCATTGTTTGACTGATTCTAAAAACAACTATTGTAAATATAAGTGGGACCAAATAGTCTGTGGCTTGTTAACCAGGAAAAAACTGTAGAATTTATGGATACTGTTGTTTCCCAAAATGGAAATTCTCCATGAAATAGCAAACATAGAAAAGATTAGTAGATTTGGGGGTCCGTATAGGAGCTGAAACAAACATGGAGATTGAAAAGTGGCAAAATAAATTTTTTTGTCTATCGGCAACTATGATCATGCCAAATAACCTCTTTCAGCATCTTAAAGAACTGCAGATTCATCATTTACTGACCTGAGTTAAAAAGACAATTTTTCTGCATACCTGCTACATAAACAGAAGATTTAGAGCTCAACAATAGATAAGGACAATGTTCTGGGATAATGGCCCAAGATCACACAAATCAATCAATCAATGGTACTTAATGAGTGCTTACTATGTGCAGAGCACTGAACTAAGCACTTGGGAGATTACAACTCAACAGAGTTAGACACATCCCTTGCCCACAACGAGCTTACACAGTAGGTAAAAAGTAGATTAATATTTTAAAAAAACAAAGGTAAGGTTCTACTCTCTTCTACAATGATCAGGAAAGCCTCATAGAACAGTGATTGTATTAAAAACAACTAAAACTATCAGGGCTCAGGAAATGATTTATCTTACCAGTGCTTGATTTCTTCTCGACACTAGGAATTTGTTTTTCCATTCTTTTCACTCCACAGGTCTATATCAGATTGCAGTCATATTTGATTTTCACGTATGTTAATTCCACAAAAAGATAAAAAACAATTTAGTCAATTATCATACTTTCATACCGAAACAGAAACAAGTAATTATTAATTTTAATTGAGATCATCATCCCTTAGGATGCATATCTTACTCATAAATTGGAACGGTAATGCAATTACTAACTGGAAAGTAAATGGTCTCAAAATAAGCTTAATAAAAACTTAGTAACTGAATTGATGTAATCTATAGGAAAGTTAGTGCTACTAATAGTAAAACAATTAATATTAATATTTTTGTCTATTTAATTAATATTAAACCTAACCTCAAAATTCTCTGCCTCTTCCTGTCTTCCGTACATTCCTGAACACGTAACTGAATTGATGTAATCTATAGGAAAGTTAATGCTACTAATAGTAAAACAATTAATATGAATATTTTTATATATTTAATTAATATTAAACCTAACATCAAAATTCTCTGCCTCTTCCTGTCTTCCGCACATTCCTGAACACTTACCTTAGGCTCAGTAATTCTTTCCACACTGATTTCTGCCTGGCTGCTAGCCTTAACGCAGGATGGATACGAGTCACAAGATTTCTGTCCCTTAAGCCATGTGAGGCAGATAGCGAGATTGTGTCCTTGAAGATGAAACATGGGGCTGATTAATGTTTATTCATCCACTTGGGCAGTGAGAAAAACACATAGAAAAACTATGCATGTTGTTCTTACTGATTTATAGACATCTCAGTATTACAGAAACGTGAAGAATTGTTGTTCTCATTGCTGCAGGAGGCCGGTGTCCTCTTTTTGAAGCCAGTTTGGACAGCAATCAGAAATCAGGTTGCTAGAAAATAATCACAGGGAGGGAAATGGACGTAGACAGGTCATCTGGTCTAATCTAACCCCCTACCTCCATGCAAGCGAAGAGCCAACCTAAAGCAAGTGGTTGTCTGCCCTTACCTTAAAGCTTTTCAGTGGGGAGGCCTTCTTGGGAGCTCATTCTTATGTTTTTTTTCACTATATCAAGAAGCTCTTTCTTCTATCCAATCAAAATCACCCCTGTGTCCGTTTATTGTTATATTGTACTCCCCCAAGCGCTTAGTTCGGTGCTCCGCACACAGTAAGAGCTCAATAATTTTGACTACTTTAATATTAAGCCTGTTTTCTCTTGCTTGATCCTCAGTAAACATGGAGAACAACTGTTTAGCATTCTCATTCGTTCATTCATTCCATCGTATTTACTGATTTGCAGCCCGTTGTTGGGTAGGGACCGTCTCTATATGCTGCTGCCTTGTACTTCCTGCTGGTCAGTGGTCAGGACCACTTTCTCTCCTGAATTCAATCTGAAAAGAGACAAATATTCAGTATGACTGGTGATGTATGGAGAACTAAGAGTTAAAATAACCTGAAGACGAGTGGAAATACTAGATGAAATACTTAGAAACCAAGCACTCAATCAGCATTCTTCCTACTTATCCACTCTCTTCTCCCACTACACCACAACTTGAACCCTTTATTCCACTCCAGTTAATGACCTGCTCACTGAGCCTCATTCTGTGTTTGCATTGTTGGTATTTTTGAACTGTTTTAATAATTATAATAATGGTATTTGTTAAGCACTTATTATATGCTTAATAATGGAGAAGCAGCGTGGCTCAGTGGAAAGAGTCCGGGCTTTGGAGTCAGAGGTCATGAGTTCAAATCCCTGCTCCCCGACTTGTCAGTTGTGACTTTGGGCAACTCACTTAACTTCTCTGCACCTCAGTTACCTCATCTGTAAAATGGGGATTAAGACCGTGAGCCCTCCGTGAGACAACCTGATCACCTTGTAGCCTCCCCAGCACTTAGAACAGGGCTTTGCACATAGTGAGTGCTTAATAAATGCTATTATTATTATTATTATTATTATTATTATTGTTATTATTATTATATGCCAGGCACTGTTCTAAGTGCTGGAGTACATACAAGATAATAGGGTTGGACACAATCCCTGTCCCACAAAGAGCCCAGAGTCTTAATACCCATTTTACAGTTGTGGGTACTGAGGCACAGAGAAGTGAAGTGACTTGCCCAAGGACACACAGCAGACAAGTGGCAGAGCCAGGATTAGAACTCATGACCTTCTGATTCCCAGGCCTGTACTCTATCCACTACACCATGCTACTTAGTGCTTAGTACAGTGCTCTGCCCATAGTAAGCGCTCAATAAATACAATTGAATGAATGAATGCTACTTCTCTGCTTCTCAACTTGCTTAAATTATACGGAGTTCTATTCATTTTTCAAAGTTCATTCATTCATTCATTCAATCGTATTTATTGAGCGCTTACTGTGTGCAGAGCACCGTACTAAGCACTTGGGAAGTACACGTTGGCAACATATAGAACCGGTCCCTACCCAACAGCGGGCTCACAGTCTAGAAGGGGGAGACAGACAACAAAACAAAACATATTAACAAAATAAAATAAATGGAATAAATATGTACAAATAAAATAAATAAATAGAGTAATAAATACATGCAACATATATACATATATACAGGTGCTGTGGGGAGGGGAAGGAGGTAAGGCGGGGGGGATGGAGGGGAGGGAGGGGGAAGTATTAGCCACCCTGCTAGATAGCAACTCTGCCCATTTAGTATCAACAGCAGTTTTATCCGTTGGACAGTGAACCACCAGTGTGGCCCAGTGGTTAGAGCACGAACCTGTGAGTCAGGAGGACTGGGTTCTAATCCCTGCTCTGCCACTTGTCTGCTGTGTGACCTTGGGGAACTCACTTCACTTCTCTGTGCCTCAGTTACCTCATCTGCAAAATGGGGATTAAGACGGTGAGCCCCACATGGGACATGGACTGTAACCAACCTGATTGTCTTGTACCTTCCCCAGCATTTAGTGCAGGGCCTGGAAAATAGTAAGTGCTGAAAAAGTACCCTAAAAATAATTTTTAAAAACCCCACTGGGCCACTGAACCAAGGTCACACAGGTATGTGGAACCTTATCTGTACTTTTATTATTTTATTATTTATTATTATTATTATTATTATTTTATATTCCAAAGGTTCATGAGAATGCAATCAATAAAACAATCAGTGGTATTTATTGAGCACTTACTATGCGCAGAGCACTTTCCTAAGCACTTGAGAGAGTATAGAATTAGCAGTCACATTCCTCTGCTCATAATGAGCTTGTAGTCTAGAGGGGGAGACAGGCATTAATATGAATAAATAATTTATAATAAATAATTTAAATATATACACATAAGTGCTCTGGGGTTGGGGGTAGAGTAAATATCAAATGCAATGACTGGATAGGTCTCAAGCCAGCAAAAAAAGTATAATTTTTTTCTTTTATAGTTGTAGCTTGAGAGATTACCTTTATTATCACTTTTAACTTCATTAATTTGCATTCACAAAACAGTGCCACTGACTCTGTAAAAAAAAATGTTTCCTTCTGATGGGACTAAGTTTCCCCGAGAATAGCGACAATCATAATAATACCTTGTGGGGTATTTTTATAGCACTTTGATTTTACTCAAGCACTTTCACATCAGTTACCTCATTTTATCCTCTCTTTTTTATCCTTCATCTGTAGGAAAAGGTAGGTAGTATCAACCCCATTTTACAGATGGGGAAGCTGTGAGCCCACCTTTTAGACTGTGAGCCCACTGTTGGGTAGGGACTGTCTCTATATGTTGCCAATTTGTACTTCCCAAGCGCTTAGTACAGTGCTCTGCACATAGTAAGCACTCAATAAATACGATTGGTGATGATGATGATGATTTATCTAAGTCACACAGCAGGCCAAGGGCAGAGTCATGACTAGAACTCAGGCCTCCTGACCTCCAGTCCCATGCTTTCTCCACTAGACTATGATACCTCAAGAAACTCTTGATAGGACAGGTTTTTTTAATGGTATTTCGTATTTGATATTTGGTATCGTATTTATTTTACGTCACCATTTAATAATAATAATAATGATGATGGCATTTGTTAAGCGCTTACTATGTGCAAAGCACTGTTCTAAGCGCTGGGGGGATACAATGAGATCAAGTTGTCCCACGTGGGGCTCACACTCTTAATCCTCATTTTACAGATGAGGCAACTGAGGCTCAGAGAAGTTAAGTGTCTTGCCCAAGGTCACACAGCAGACATGTGGCAGAGCTGGGATTCGAACCCCTGACCTCTGACTCCAAAGCCCGGGCTCTTTCCACTGAGCCATGCTGCTTCACAATAATAATGACATTTATTAAGTGCTTACTATGTGCAAAGCGCTGTTCTAAGCGCTGGGGGGGATACAAGATGATCAGGTTGTCCCACGTGGGACTCACAGTCTTAATCCCCATTTTACAGATGAGGGAACTGAGGCCCAGAGAAGTTAAGTGGCTTGCCCAAAGTCACACAGCTGACAAGTGGCAGAGCCGGGATTTGAACCCATGACCTCTGACTCCAAAGCCCGGGCTCTTTCCACTGAGCCACGCATTTCTTTGCCCTATTACTCCAGCTCCCAAACCTTTCACCTTATCTCTACATTCGGTCCACAGGTGAATGTTCCTCTGACTTCTCATTCATTCATTTGATCGTATTTACTGAGCGCTTACTGTGTGCAGGGCACTGTATTAAGCGCTTGAGAAGTACAAGTTGGCAACATATAGAGACGGTCCCGACCCAACAGCGGGCTCACAGTCTAGAAGGGGGAGACAGAGAACAAAACAAAACATATTAACAAAATGAAATAAATAGAATAAATATGTACAAGTAAAATAAATAAATAAATAGAGGAATAAATATGCACAAACATATATACATATATACAGGTGCTGTGGGGAGGAGGGGCAGAGGAAGGAGGAGGCTCAGTCTGGGAATTAACTTGTATCTACCCCAGAACGTACAGCAGTGTTTGGTACATAGTAAGGGCTTAACAAGTACAATTATTATTGTACTATTACTACTCTCCTCCATGATAAACCTACTCTGCCTCTTCTCCCAAAGAATCACAGCTCATCACTTTCCTGCCATTTGTTTGCATCTAGCAAAGTGGTAAAACCTGTAGTGCATGAGATTATTATCAGAAGAACCCAGGGAACATGTAGAAAGCCCCTGTTCCTGCACTTTCTGGGAATGCCAAAAGTTTTCAAACTATTTACTTGGACCAAAGAATGCTATTTGCTCTGGCTCTTTCTGCCAGTAGAAAGAAGACGATTCTGAAGACACTATCTTTGAAATGCAAACTAGTTTGAATGAAAGCAAAGTTGAACCTGTTTCCATTCTCCCTGTAAAAAATGCCCTTTCCCAAAGTGGTGTTTATTCGGATTATTCATTCACTGACCCTATAGATCTGCAAAATGCCTAGCAGAGAAAATCACTTTATTTGGAGAAGGGAAGTTATTTTTGGTTTAACACGGGAAGCACTGGGTAAATACCATGGATTGATTGATTAACATGATTCACCATACAAATTAGAGTCATTTTTCATAGTTCCTTGATTTAGGAAAATCTGATCAAACATTTACGTAAAAATTGGACACTTTAAAAATTATCTGCACAATAGGGATGTGAGAACATTCTCACAGCGGAGAATCTCAGCCAAGAGTAGAACAAATAGTCTTTTCTATTTTGTGTTTTAAAGGGAATGTCTGTTCCCATTTAATCTATATTCGGGAACACAAGGCTAAGTGTTTGTTACAAGTTGTAATAATTATTTTCTTCTATGCTTAGAAAATTTGAGAATGTTTTTAAAAGTATTTTCAACGCAAAGTCTTTGCAGAACAATGCTAAGCACCATTTACTGCCTCCCAATAACCTCACTGAGTTTCTGTTTACTTATCACATCTACATTTTTTCTCCTTTCTGCACACCTGGAATTGAAATTTCCAAAGTAACTGGTCTCGTTGATTCGGTGTCTAATGTAGAAAATATTATATGACTATGTATTTAATAAGAGACCATCTCAGTTATTTTTTCATAATTCAAGTTTATTTTCTACAAAAATGCAAGACCTTTCCTAAACACTGCTCCAAGAGACTTCTTGTTGAAACTTCAGTCTCACCAAAGTTATTCCCTTATCTTACCTTCCAGTTGCTGCTTGAATCACTCACTGGTATTTATTGAGCAAAGAGCCCTAAACTAAGCAGTTGAATCAAACTGAAACTGTTCATCTAAATGCACTAAATTCATCTAAATGCACTGCAGCAACTGAGTCCTTACCCTACTGCCCCTCTACTAAGCACGTGAGGCAGTAGAGGAAAAAAAAAATCAGTCAGTCATATTTATTGAGTTCTTAATGTTGCAAAGCACTGCACCAAGCACTTAGGAGAGTACAGTAGAACAGAGTTGGTATACATGTTCCTGACCACAAGCAGCTTACAGTCAAATCAAAGTGCAAGAGTGATGCCGAAGGGAGAGGGAGTAGGGGAAATGAGGGTTTAGTCAGGGAAGGGCCTCTTGGAGATGTGATTTCAATAAGGCTTTGAAGGTTGGGAGAGTGATGGTCTGCTGGATATGAAGGGGAGGAAATTCCAGACCAGAGGCAGGATGTTTGCAGGGATCACCGGTGAGATCGATGAGATTGCGGTAAAGCACTCAATAAATGTGACTGATTGATTATTAAGATTTGTTTCATGTGTCAAGCACCATGGTGAGCACTGAGATAGACTCATTATAATCAGATAAGGCACAGGGAGTTTAGGTGTTTTGCCCAAGGGATAATAATACTAATAATGGTATTTGTTAAGCGCTTACTATGTGCAAAGCACTGTTCTAAGCGCTGGGGTAGATACAAGGTTATCAGGTTGTCCCACGTGGGGCTCACAGTCTTAGTCCCCATTTTACAGATGAGGTAATTGAGGCACAGAGAGGTTAAGTGACTTGCCCAAAGTCATACAGCTGACAACCGGCAGAGCCGGGATTCGGACCCATGACCTCTGACTCCAAAGCCCGGGCTCTTTCCACTAAGCCACGCTGCTTCTCTAGATACAAGACAATCAGGTTGGACACAGTCCATGTCTTACGTGGGGCTCACATTCATAAGTCCCATTTTACAGATGAGGTAGCTGAGGCACAGAGAAGTGAGGTGACTTGCCCGAGGTCACAGAGGCACCAAGTGGGGTTGGGATTAGAACCCAAGTCCTCTAATTCTCAGGCCCACGTTCTTTCCACTAGGCCATGCTGCTTCTCCCTAGGCTACACGGCTTCTCACTAGGCCAAGCTGCTTCTCACTATGCCTCGCTGCTTCTCAAGTCAGTCTTCTAGCACCCAGTCTCATCAATCAATCAATCAATCAATCATATTTATTGAGCACTTACTGTGTGCAGAGCACTGTACTAAGCGCTTGGGAAGTACAAGTTGGCAACATATAGAGACGGTCCCTACCATGCTCTTCTCATTAGGCTGCTATCAAAAAGCTTATGATCTAGTAGGAGAGACAGGCAGGCACGAATCATTTATGAAGAGTAGGTAGAGGAGAATGAAAAGCACTACAAATGCCGGAAGGAGAAATATGGCAGGATAAATGAATAAACATGTGTATGTGCTAAGTGTGGGTGTATACACACGGCTGCTAAGGTTAGATGTTGGATTGATACAACCTGAAAGCTTAATTACAAAAATTCTCCCGGAGAGGGTGAGCTTTCAGGAGGATTTTGAAAATGGGAATGATCTCGTAGATTTGAAGAGGGAGGGAGTTCCATGCAGGAAGAAGGGTATAAGCAAGGCATTGAAGGCAGGAAAATCAACGATGAGGCATAATATCTAGGTTAGCTTGGGAAGAGCAAAGAGCGTGACCCGGGATATGATAATAGTAAAATTAATAATAGTACTTGTTAAACACTTACTCTGTGCCAAGCACTGTTCAAAGCACTGAGATAGATACAAGTTAATCAGGTTGGACACAGTCCCTGTCCCTCGTGGGGTTGGCACCCTTAATCCTCATTTTACAGTTGAGGTAACTGAGACCTAGAGAAGTAAGGTGACTTGTCCAAGATCACACAGCAGACATGTGCTAGAGCAGGGATTAGAACTCAGATCCTTCAGACTCCCAGTCCCGGGCTCTATCCTCTAAACCATGCTGCAAGTGAAGTAAGAGGATGAAGGAGAGGGATAGATTAGTAAAGTCTTTTAGACTGTGAGCCCACTGTTGGGTAGGGACTGTCTCTATATGTTGCCAACTTGTACTTCCCAAGCGCTTGGTACAGTGCTCTGCACACAGTAAGCGCTCAATAAATACGACTGATTGATTGATTGATTGATTAAAGAGAAGACCCTCCAGTGACTGATGGGTTTCGTATCCACCTTCGGTACTTGGAGCTTCAGTCTGGGGTTGTGCACCTCTCAGAGTCACCTCTGGAGAGTTTCCCGTACTCTACCAGTCTCGACTACAGGAGGGAGAGTCAAGCAGGGGCCTACTCATTCCATTCCTAGCTTGGGCAGTGGCTAGCGAGTGGAAGGCAATCTGCTATAAGGCAAAATTCCCCTGTGCTGGGCAGCAGCGGCACAGGAGAGAGTCGAGAGGGGAGACTCAAATTAACTGTGAGGAAGGAGGCGATGGTACCGTATACCAAGAAAACTCTATGGATGCACTACCAGAACGATTGCAGATGGAGGTGGGGCGTTCTGGGAGAGAGGTGTCTATGGTGTCGCTATGGGATGGACCAAACTCAACAGCATAAGATAAGAACAACTGGGGTTGTGTTGCCTCCACCATAGTGGGGTTCCACATGACTTTTAATACAGCCCTGGAACCACTCTCTGGTCTTTTGCGGCTGTTCTCCCCCTTCTAGACTGTGAGCCTGCTGTTGGGTAGGGACCGTCTCTATATGTTACCAACTTGTACTTCCCAAGTGCTTAGTACAGTGCTCTGCACACAGTAAGCGCTCAATAAGTACAATTGAATGAATGAATGAATGTGGCGGTGCGGCTGTTGCAGTTCTTCTGCTAATCTTATTGCAAAGCCCTACCGAGAGCTCACCTTCTCCAGGAGGCCTTCCCGGACTGAGCCTGCTTGTTCTTCTCCTCCTCCCCATCCCCCCGCCCTACCTCCTTCCCCTCCCCACAGCACTTGTATATATTTGTACAGATTTATTACTCTATTTATTTTACTTGTACATGTTTACTAGTCTATTTACTTTGTTAATGATGGGCATATAGCTATAATTATATTTGTTCTGACGATTTTGACACCCGTCTACATGTTTTGTTTTGTTGTCTGTCTCTCCCTAGGAGACTGTGAGCCCGTTGTTGGGTAGGGACCGTCTCTATATGTTGCCAACTTGTACTTCCCAAGCGTTTGGTACAGTGCTCTGCTCACGGTAAGCACTCAAATGATATGATTGAATGAATGAATGAATTCAGTCAATCGTATTGAGTGTTTACTGTGTGCAGAGCACTGTACTAAGTGCTTGGAAAGTACAATTCAGCAATAAAGAGGGACAATCCCTGCCCACACCGGGCTTACAGTCTACAAGGGGGGAGACAGACATCAAAACAAGTAAACAGGGATCAATGTAAATAAATAGAATTATAGATCTATACACATCAAGACAAGTAAATAGGCGTTAATATAAATAAACAGAATTATGGATATGTACATATATATACAAGTGCCGTGGGGCGGGGAGGGGGTAGAGCAAAAGGAGTGAGTCAGGGTGACACTGAGGGGAGGGAGAGCTGAGGAAAAGAGGGGCTTAGTCCGGGAAGGCCTCTTCAGGAGGTGAACCTTCAGTAGGGCTTTGAAGAGGGGAAGTGTATCAGACTGCCCTATCGTCTCTTTTCACCCAGGCCTCTGGACGGGGGAATCAGATGAGAGATCCACACCCGCAACTATAGTTAGCCTGCAGTCGTATCGTCAGTCTTTGGAGAGAACTGTGTGGGCTCAAAACATCCAAAAGGTCCTATGCAAAGTTGTCAAGTGAATTGCAAAGAAGAGGAGAAACTACGCATCCCCAGAAACATAGCGGCTGGCTCATCATCGTAGTAAGTGGTAGTCCTGGGCAGAGCCAACTCCTCCCTGCATTTTCTTGGTGGAGGCAGAGAAAGATTTCTTCTCCCTGTTTCACTGCTGGTGGTGGCCGAGGGATGAGCTTCTTCATCTCAGCTCTGCAGAGCTGGCTCCATGTGGGTAAACCCATATCCCTTCCTTAAGCCGATGAAAGTGTATGCTAGGGAAGTTGGGGGTTGATGATCTCTCTGGGAGTTTTTTGGTGTAGCTCTTCGTTTGTGACTTTAAATCTCTATTGGGATGAACTTTCTTGCATTCTTTTCAATAGCATCTCCAATTTAAATAGCACCAGCACAGTGTAGTGAATAGAGCATGGGCCTGGGAATTAGAAAGGACTTGGTGTCATCCTCGACTCCGCTCTCTCATTCACCCCTCACATCCAAGCCGTCACCAAAACCTGCCGGTCTCAGCTCCGCAACATTGCCAAGATCCGCCCTTTCCTCTCCATCCATACTGCTACCCTGCTCATTCATGCTCTCATCTTATCCCGTCTGGACTACTGCATCGGCCTTCTCTCTGATCTCCCATCCTCGTGTCTCTCTCCACTTCAATCCATACTTCATGCTGCTGCCCGGATTATCTTTGTCCAGAAACGCTCTGGGCATATTACTCCCCTTCTCAAAAACCTCCAGTGGCTACCAATCAATCTGCGCATCAGGCAGAAACTCCTCACCCTGGGCTTCAAGGCTGTCCATCACCTCGCCCCCTCCTACCTCACCTCCCTTCTCTCCTTCTCCAGCCCAGCCCGCACCCTCCGCTCCTCCGCCGCTAATCTCCTCACCGTACCTCGTTCTCGCCTGTCCCACCATCGACCTCCGGCCCACGTCATCCCCCGGGCCTGGAATGCCCTCCCTCTGCCCATCCGCCAAGCTAGCTCTCTTCCTCCCTTCAAGGCCCTGCTGAGAGCTCACCTCCTCCAGGAGGCCTTCCCAGACTGAGCCCCTTCCTTCCTCTCCCCCTCGTCCCCCCTCCATCTCCCCATCTTACCTCCTTCCCTTCCCCACAGCACCTGTATATACGTATATATGGTTGTACATATTTATTACTCTATTTATTTATTTATTTATTTATTTTACTTGTACATATCTATCCTATTTATTTTATTTTGTTGGTATGTTTGGTTTTGTTCTCTGTCTCCCCCTTTTAGACTGTGAGCCCACTGTTGGGTAGGGACTGTCTCTATGTGTTGCCAATTTGTACTTCCCAAGCTCTTAGTACAGTGCTCTGCACATAGTAAGTGCTCAATTAATACGATTGATGATGATGATGATGATGAGTTCTAATCCCAGCTCCACCACCTGTCTGCTTTGTGACCTTAGGCAAGTCACTTCTCTTCTCTGGGCCTCGGTTACCTCATCTGTTAAATGGGGATTGAGACTGTGAGCCCCACGTGGGGCAACCTGATCACCTTGTATCTCCCCCAGTGCTTAGAACAGTGCTTGGCACACAGTAAGCACTTAACAAAATTCCAACCTGCATCCAACCTGATAAACTTGTATCTACCCTTGTGCTTAATACAGTGTCTGGCATGTAGTAAGTGCTTAACAAGTACCACAATTATTGTTATCACTATTGTTGTTGTTATTATTATTATCATTGGTTCCAGACAAGGAGAATGAGCTTTATACTTCTTCAAAGTACTCAGGCAGAGTTTCCTTTCAGATCTGGCCAGATTTCATATCTCTTTTGTACCTTTCGAGTGCCCAGTCTGGAGACGTACCTAATTCTAGTATTTTTAGATGCTCCTTACCTATCAAGTAGTAGCCCAGGAGATTAGAGGGCAGAATCAACAAAAGCAGGAATTTCAGGGAAAAAGGGAAGCCTCAGAATGGGGTGGGCAGTGTTCCTCTAAAATTGGTACAATGACACACCCTCTTCCCCTACAACCTTTCAGGAAATAGCAATGGCATAAGAGTGTCCCCCCCAAAAAATCAACTCCCACTCTATTTGCATTTACACAATTGCACTGTTTTGTAACTTCTATAGTTCTTATGTTTCTGCTACATATGTGTGTTTGTATATTTGGTCAGTGCTTAGTACAGTGCTACCATAATTATTACTATTATCATCATTATGGTCTCTACTGTTAGGATTTCCCATCTGGCCCCGATGTATTAGCCTGTGGCCTACTGTTCATCTACCTGAATCTGGACAAATTGTTACGAGACCAAAACCTGTCCCAACTATAATTTGTCCCAGTGTGACAGTAAAAGGAGGGCAGAAGAGTAGTCCAATCCATGAGTCCAAATCAAGCTTGGAGTGGCCAGATAAGGACAAGGGGCCCCCCTGCCCAGAGAGACACTCCAGGAAAGAGGAATTAAAATGGATATTTAAAATGGATACTCAAAATGATCACACCGAGTAAATCAGAGATGCTTGTAACAGGTTCCCCTGAAACAAAGCCACTCCCAGTCAGATTGTTTCTCGGTGTTCCAGGTAGAAGGGCATTGGTATCAATCAATTGTATTTATTGAGCCCTTACTGTGTGCCAAGCACTGTATTAAGTGCTTGGTAGAGTGCAATATGACAGAGTTGGTAAACACGTTCCCTGCCCACAACAAGGACTGGTAATACAATTATGCAATTTGTCTCCTTACCTCCCAGGAGGAGTCATGAGCTGACAGTGGAATTGCAATTACAAAATCCTTGTGATTATATGGCAACATTCAGACTATGCAAGGGGGAACCCGCATTTAATGACACAGCTAGGAGTCAGTTCCCAAATGCACTTGCATGCCACTGGGGTAATAATAATTATGATATTTAAGTGCTTACTATTTGCCAGGCACTGTACTAAGGAATGTGGGTGAGGCCCTCATTTATCATCACAGATTACCCAGTTTACTGAACTAATTACCTTATTATTCCTGCTGCCCTTAATTTGGGTCTCTCCCTACATAGCTCAGTACATTCCAGGCCTTCTCCAGCCATGCTGTCTTCCTTACTTAAGATGTTGGCATTTTCATCAGTATATTTAATTACTTATTCAGCTATTTCAACAGGTTGTAGTTGCACTGCTTCCTGTTGTATCCTTGTTCTTCCTGCTGCTCATACTATTTGTGAATAATTTTGTCTGCCTGTACTCCTCATGAGGTCGTGGGCTCCTTAAGGGCAGACTATGAACCCTTTACTACTTCTTTGCGTCCCTTTGCTTCTTAAGTGCTGTGCTCTGCCAAGCACTTATTAGGCACCCAATAAATATCAGTGATTGACTGACTGATCCCCCATTGGTCACACAATTTTATTCTCATCCGTTAGGGCTCCACTATCTGATCTCTGATCAATGTTCTGACAGTTAAGGGGTTGATTTGGAGTCTGTTCTGCCCTTTGTGTGGTGAGGGAAGAGGTCATAGAAGGAGTTTGAGATCTGTGGAATCCTTTACTGAGTCATTCTTTCCTGCTGTATCTCTAGATTCAGCTCCTCTCTAACAGCAGCAGCTTTAGTTGTACTAAAAGTAATGGAGCGGCAACACACCGTACTGAGCTCTTAGTCCTTATGGTATTTGTTAAGTGCTGACTTTTGTTGTCTGTCTCCCCTTTCTAGACTGTGAGCCCGTTGTTGGGTAGGGACGGTCTCTCTATGTGGCCGACTTGTACTTCCCAAGCGCTTAGTAAAGTGCTCTGCATACAGTAAGCCCTCAATAAATACGATTGAATGAATGTCAGGCGCTATACTAAGCTCTGGGGTAGACACAAGCTAATGAGGTTGGACACAGTCCAAGACCCACATGGGCCTCTCAGTTTTAATTCCCATTTTACAGACAAGGGAACTGAGTCCCAGAGAAGTTAAGTGAGTTGCCCAGGTTCACCCAGCAGACAAATGGCAGAGCCAGGATTAGAACCCAAGCCCTTCTGACTCCCAGGCACAACCCCTATCCATTATTCATTCATTCATTCATTCATTCAATCAATCATATTTATTAAGCGCTTACTGCATGGGCCACACTGCTTCTCTTTGCTCAGCACACCACTCTATTGGGTAAGCATTATGCTTACATTTACCCCTACTGGAGAGGTTGCGGGAGAAAGGCCTTCATTACTCACTGTTATCTCCACTTCCAGAGCAGTGGGTTCCAGTGTTTTATCTCTGCAATGCCTTGTCTATTCTCGGTTCCAACTTCACAGGGGTCACCTTCCATTTGTCAGCGAACTCGTGTTTTCTTGCCATGCCCAGGTTTTGAAAACTCTGTCTCCTGCTTGGAGCTTCTGGCTACATATTTTAGTGTCATAGCATCACAGCTTGTGTTTATCAGAGTCTTTTTAGGCTCTCCTAGATGTCGAGGGGAGTATCTCTGCAAATCGATGGAGTGGTTGTTATACCTCATTCACCACCCTAATGCTGAAATACATTCATAGATAGGCATGGCTCCTACCCAGAGATCAGTGAGGGCAGAGGAAATCCAGAGGCATTATTTTTTCATGTATTAATTCACTCAATTGAGTGCTTACTGTGTGCAGAGCATTGTACTAAGCTCTTGGGAGAGAACGATGCAACAATAAACAGTCACATTCCCTCTACATATTGAGTTTACAGTCTAGATGGGGAGTTTACATTCTAGAGGGGGATTATAGATTGGTACCAGGAAGAGCTCCTTCCCTGCGTACAGGGGCTCCACATTCAGCGGTGACTATTTCAAGCATTCTGGTAGACGACCTCCTTAAGGCTGGTATACCGTGCTCCTAGACATCTCCATCCCCGTTCCTCTCTGCCATCTATCACCTCAGTGCGTTCTTAAAGCGAGGTCCTAAATCGAAGTGTATCCACAGAGCAAGTTATAACCTCAGAAGTATTTTCCCCAAGATTTTAGTGAGAAGGAAGAAGCCTCTGGTAGCTATGAAAAGGAAAGCCTGGTTGTAACTTTGTGAAATAGGCCAGGACCACAAAAAGAAGAGATTCCCATCCCAAGCTTCCTTCTGGACCCAAGCCAGCCTTATGGTTGTACATATTTATTATGGTTGTACATATTTATTACTCTATTTATTTATTTATTTATTTATTTATTTTACTTGTACATTTCTATCCTATTTATTTTATTTTGTTGGTATGTTTGGTTCTGTTCTCTGTCTCTCCCTTTTAGACTGTGAGCCCACTGTTGGGTAGGGACTGTCTCTATGTGTTGCCAATTTGTACTTCCCAAGCGCTTAGTACAGTGCTCTGCACATAGTAAGCGCTCAATAAATACGATTGATTGATTGATTGATTGATTGACCTCCCTCCCAGCTTTTCTGACTCCTTCCACTCCCCAGAAACCCAAGGCTGACAGTAACTGTGGGTTTGACGTCAGCGGCTTGAGCAGTCGAGGCGGAGGGTGGGATTAGGAGAGTGTGTGAGCGCTGAGTTGGAATTCCTTTCTGCCTCTTAAATCTCCACCCTGCGTCTTGGAAATATGATGAACAGCACAGTGTGCTCATGGAGGCGGCTCTTCCTGCTCGCCTCCCTCGTTCTTCTTGAAGCTTCTAGCCCAGGAGGGCCATGGCTTGCCCTTTCTTCATGGCCCTCGATGACTCCTAATATTGTTCTTTGTGTACTGCAGGGGCTCACTTGGTTTTACTGACTCCCGACTGGGAATGTATTTGATTTTCTCTCTGGAAAAATATAACCCTTCACTTAAAAAAATGCACTTGTCTTGAAGCATTCACATTAGTGTCACGATCATTAGGGCAATTTCTTCCCCAGCTGCTGTTTAAAGCTAAACAGTTTAAAATTAAACTTTTACAATGAACTAAAATGGAGCAACAAGAAGAGATTTTAAAAAAACACAACAGTATAGCACAACCTTAAGTAATGCAGAATTTCTATGGACTGCTTGGGAACCCACAGCTGTTCTTTTTCAGGCCTGGGCTGACAAGAATCTTTGCAGAATAATTTTTCAAACAAAGTCAGGTTTGGAAGATAGCAGCTTCAATTCACATGACAGTGTTTAGGATCCGATACTGGTCTTTCTCAGCCTCACCTGAAAAGCTACTTCAGCCCATAACACCAATCAGTCAAATTTATTGAGTGTTAACTGTGTGCAGAGCACTGTATTAAGACCTTGGGAGAGTACAATATAACAGCGTTAGAAAACATGTTCCTAGCCCACAATGAGCTTACAGCCTAGAGGACTCATCCAGTTTATTCAGAACCCCTTGTAGAAACTGTAACCCAGGGACTGTCTCTATCTGTTGCTGAATTGTACTTTCCAATTTATTGAGCACTCTGCACACAGTAAGCACTCAATAAATATGATTGAATGAATGAATAATAATAATAATGATGGTATTTGTTAAGCGCTTATGATTTGCGAAGCACTGTTCTAAGTGCTGGGGAGATACAAGGTGATCAGGTTGTCCCCCGTGGGGCTCACAGTCTTAATCCCCATTTTACAGAGGCACAGAGAAGTGAAGTGGCTTCCCCAAGGTCACACAGCTGACCAGTAGCAGAGCCGGGATTCGAACCCATGACTTCTGACTCCCAAGCCCACGCTCTTTCCACTGAGCCACGCTGCTTCTCTATGAACCATGCACACAAGGCACTTTGGCTGAGACTCCATTCTCAAGACTACAACAAGTGGAGTGTGACCCTGCATATCAATCAATCAATCATATTTATTGAGCGCTTACTGTGTGCAGAGCACTGTACTAAGCTCTTGGGAAGTACAAGTCGGCAACACATAGAGACAGTCCCTACCCAACAGCGGGCTCACAGTCTAGAATGGTTCCATTATGCTTGAAATCTCCCAACAGGTCACATCTGTACAGCATTGCATAGACTAGGTTTCATGGAGTCTTTGAAATAGAGAAGCAGCATGGTCTAGTGGATAGAGCATGGGCCGGGGAATCGAAAGGACCCGGGTTCTAATCCCGGCTCTGCCACTTGTCTGCTGGGTGGCCTTTGACAAGTCACTTCACTTCTCTGTGCCTCAGTCACTTCATCTGTAAAATGGGGAATAAGACTGAACCCCCTTTGAGACTGGGACGGTGTCCAGTCCGATTTGCTTGTATTCATCCCAGCACTTAGAACAGTGTCTGACACACAGTAAATGCTTAACAAATACCAAACAAAACTAAAGCAGCCTTGTGATGAGAATCATATAGATGTTGGTGAACCGATTGTCTTTCAGTAGCACACGGTTAGTGAGGATTAACCTGATGTTATTTAATCAAAGGATTCAGCAGGGGGAAAGTAGTTTCTTCATTTTCAGTGAAAAAATTATTATTATTATTATTATTGCTTTAATGGTGGCATTTAAGTACACATATGCCACCCAGTGTACTAAGTGCTGGGGTAGACTCTAGTTAATCAGTTCCCACATGGAGCTTACAGTCTAAGTAGGAGGGAGAACAGGTCTTGAATCTCCATTTTGCAGATGAGGGAACTGAGGCACAGAGAAGCTAAATGACTTGCCCAAGGTCACACAGAGGGTAAGTGGCAGATCCAGGATTAGAGAAGAAACCACACATCTATTTGCAGGCATCTACTGTAGGTAGAGACTGCTATAATCTGTGAGACGGTTCCTCCGGACTAAGAATAATGTTGACTTTCTAGTCTCTGAAAATACCTCATGGAAAAAGTACTGGCCTTTTAACCTCTTGATTTCTTGGAGCTGTATATAAGCATCATTTGGAGGCAAGGTAGTTTGGAAGTTTTCCAAACGAAGTCAGGAACTAAACAGTATTCTCCTTTGATCAATAGCTACTATAGCTATCAAGCAGGCCTTTAAAAAAATGCTCTCTGGGCTGTTTACCTTAGTTTCAGACCCACTGATTGCTTTATGTTCTTGTGGGACTGCTCATTATACCGTGTTCCCAGCTTCTCGGTGTGTTTAATGTCTGTGGAAATGCGAAATGTTGAAATTATACAGAGATCGCCGCGGTAATGTGATTAAACATCTGGTCTTTTGTGGGCATGTTGTTCTGATAGAGCTGGAGAAGGTTCCTTATGAGGAAATGTTATAAAGGTTAGTACTCTTTAGTCTGGAAAGACAGAGGCTGCCATCCAAGCTATGCTTCAGACTGGCACAACGTGAGTGCCCACTGTGGTCTCAACCAAAGCCAATTGGCCGGCTCCAGGTTGGAGTGAAGGGATCTGGCACTGACCCTGCCTGAGGTATAATAATAGTAATAGCAATAATAATGATAATAATAATATTTGTTAAGCACTTACTATTTGCTTACTTACCGTTCTAAGTGCTTGGACATGGGCCCAAAGCTCCTCTTACCCAAGCCCTGAGCACTCAGCGCTAATCCTGACTGGCTCCTACCTTGGGCAGTGGTGGCAGCAGTAATTTGTGGTCAGCAGTAGTGGATTTTACTTGTGTTTCTGTGTGCCTGCATACCTCTAGGTCTCTGAGTATTTCACCCTTTCTCTGACCCCCTACTCTTTCAGACTTACTGTCACCTTCTGTCCTCCTTGTCCTCTCTTTGCCCAGCACTTAGCACAGTGCCCAGAGCTTAGCACAGTGCCTGGCACACAGTAAGCACTTAAACAAAAACCATAAAATAAATAAATTTGTCCTTCATTGCCCTCTCTGTAATTCATTCTTTCAATCTCTCTCTCTCCCCCTCTGTCTTTTTTCTCTTTCCAACTCTGTGTTGCTTTATTTTTTACCTCCCTCTCTTTCTGCATATCTTTGGCTCTCTAGCTTTCTATCTTTCCTGCCTTCTCAGCCCCACACCATTTTTCACTTTGAACTCCCCCAAATCCAGTCACCTTACACATGATTGAAATCTACAAAATCATAAAGAGTGTGTGCACAGGACAAACAGTATTGTTGGTCATCAAATCTTAAAATACCAGGACCAAAGGGCATCCAGTGAAGCTTGAAGGTGGTAGGTTCAAAACAAACTAAAGGAAGCCCTTCCTTCTTGTAAAAAAGGGATTTGGATATTCATATCCAAGAGGCCCATAATACATTACAAGAAAGAAAGTGCAGGATAAACTTACGGATAGTCGGGGATATTAGATGATATGTCCCAAGGGATGTACTATAGGAGGCCAGGTGATAGGAGGACTTATCCTTCGATCAAGGAGGACAACCATCGAACAGTTCCACCAACCATCCGGAAGCAACCGTGAGGGACAGATATTAGGCTGGATGCCCATTTGTGTGAGCCAATATTTCTTATGAAAGGTGATGAAAACTATTCAAGTAAAGTTCTGGCTGCTTCCAACAGAACCACCTCTGGTTTTAACTTCATAATTATTAGTGCATCTAGAAGTTGAAAATTTGGATAATGGGCATCTCTCGAAAGCGATGCAGGAAAGGAAGTGTCAGGAGATTAAGATTCCCTTCTTATTTACAACTCCATTCCAGCCTTGAGGTTGTGCTTGAGGCTGACTCCTAGAAAATCTACCTTTTCAAGAAGGAGCACAAGGAACTTCCTTCATCTCACCTTGGCAGGAAGGGAGATGCATGAAGTCCATAAAAGGAAAAATTTCGGTGAACCAGTAAAATTTATTTGGATTATTTGGATATCTGGAAAGACAACTTTTCACTTGAAGGGCCAAAGATATGCCACATAAAAACTTACTGGCAAAGCAAGGGAAGAAAAAAAGAATTATAAAAAACTGCAGGGACAGCAGCAAGAGGACCCTTTGTTCAAACCCCAAGCCCAAACAGGAAATGATGGGGAGGGGGACTTCTTCTGCCCTACTTGATGAAGACAAAGATACATTGTACATTACAAGTACTGCTGAGAACTTACAAGGGATAGATGTGTGGGTGGAATGTTTAGGAAAAACCACTCCTTTCTGTCTCTTTTTCTCATTCCTCTCTTTTCTTCTAAACACTCTAATTCTCTCTCACACACTCTATCTTGACCCTCTTTTCCAATAGAACCAAGTAGCTCAATGACTCACTAGTTTTATCCATCTCTGTCTGAATCCCAGACCTCCTTGCCTGACTTGAGTGAGGTAGTATGGCCAAGTGTCGGCTGAGGAATCGGGTGTCTTTGCAGGCTTTCCATGATTTATTTTATTTGTACTTATTTATTCTATTTATTTTATTTTATTAATATGTTTTGTTTTTGTTCTCTGTCTCCCCCTTCTAGACTGTGAGCCCACTGTTGGGTAGGGACCGTCTCTATATGTTGCCAACTTGTACTTCCCAAGCGCTTAGTACAGTGCTCTGCACACAGTAAGCGCTCAATAAATACGATTGAATGAATGAATGAATGATAATAATTCCCATTTTACTTTCCTACAGTTCCATGTTTTCCTCTTGGAGGTGAGGGAATGAACAGATGGAGGCAAGGAGTGTGGAAACCCCTTGAGAAGGGAGAGATAGGTCTCAGTGGTTGTTGAGGGGCAGCGAGGTGACTAGTTAGAGTGCAGACAACTTTGACTGTCTCTCCACTACCTGCAATAATGTGGTCCACTCTCTTCTCCTGGAAATACTATCTAACCTTGGTTTTTTCTGTGGCAGTTCCCTTCTGGTTCTCCTCTTACTCCTCTTGATGTTCAATCCATCAGACAATCAATGGTATCTATTAGTGCTTACTGCATGCAGAGCACTCTACTAAATGCTTGGGTGGGTACAATATAACAGAGTTTATAGATACGATACCCACCTACAACTCAGTTTCCTTCACCAGCTATTCCTCTGCCAACCACTCACTAGTTGAGAGCATCCCTCAAAGCTCTGTTCTGGGTTCCTTTTTCTTCTCAATTTTCTTTCACTCCCTTGAAGAGTTTGTCTTCTCCCGTGCCTTCAATCCCCACCACTGTGGGGTTGCCTCCAAAATCCATCTCTCTAATCCTAATTTCTTGTCTCTGAAAAGTTTCATTTCTTCTTGCCTCCAGGGCATCACTACTCAGATGTCCCACTGGACCTCAATCTCCAACTACCATCTGAGCATTTTTGTGCTCCCTAAGCACTTAATTCACAACCTCCTATAGTCCATACATATCTTTATTCTCTATTGTTTCCTCCTATCTGTAAATTATTTTAATGCTGGTCTCCCCCTGTGAGATTATAAACTCCTTAAGGGAAGGGATCAAGTTTATAATTCGATTGTATTCTACTGAGAAGCAGCTGTGCCTTAGTGCCTAGAGCAGGTGCCTGGGAATCAGAAAGACTTAGCTTCTAATCTTGGCTCTGCCACATTTCTGCTGTGTGATCTGGGTCAAATCACTTAATATCTCTGTGCCTCAGTTACCCCGCCTTTAAAGTAGAGATAATACTGTGAGCTGCATGTGGGACAGGGAATGTGTCCCACCCGATTAACTTGTATCTACTCCAGCACTTAGAACACTGCTTGGCACATTGGAAGCACTTTACAAGTACCATTATAATTATCATTGTTATTATTATTATTGTACTCTCCCAAGCGCTTAGTATAGCGATCTGCACACAAAAGTGCTCAGTAAATGCTATTAAGAGATTCTGATTAATTTCTGATGCCAAATTCAGAGGCAGGGATAAAACTATGAGGCCCAGAGAGATCCTTTGTACAGTGTCGCTTGAAGTTATCCTGTTACTATGTGGTGTACACATTGCAGCAAGGTATAAAAGCCAGGAGGGCAATTACAGGGACTGTGACATGAGAACATCTTCCCATATGTAATTCCAGTTGCAAACTCCAACAGCCAAGATGTCTGATTGCCAGTCAACCAGTTTGAGCCTGGGCCAATTAGAGAGAGGAATGTGGTGGGGACTAATGCATCTGAGAAACCAAACAAGAAGGAGTGTTTTATGATATTTATTCAGTTCTTATTATGTGGCAGGCATTGTACTGAGCACTGGGTAGGTACAAGCCAATCAGCTTGGACACAGTTCATGTTTCACATGGGGCTCGCAGTCTTAATCCCCATTTTACAGGAGAGGGAACTGAGGCCTAGAGAAGTTAAGTGACTTTCCTACGTCACACAGCAGATAAGTGGCAGAGCAAGATTAGAACTCAGGTCCTTCCAACTTCCACGCCTGTGCTCTATCCACTAGACCACACCACAGCTCTGATTCCAGTGATCATCATCATCAATCATATTTATTGAGCACTTACTATGTGCAGAGCAATGTACTAAGCGCTTGGGAAGTACAAATTGGCAACATATAGAGACAGTCCCTACCCAACAGTGGGCTCACAGTCTAAAAGGGATGACTGATGACCCTTGAAGACAGAGGGACTCTTGCACCCTCCAAAATTTTTGATAAATTGGTCTGATTCTTCTCTTTATGGTCATGACTCAATTAAAAGACTTTTTCATAAATGTCCAGGTAAACTTATGGGGGTAATTCCATCCCAAGTACTTGGAAGTATGAAATATCAGGATATTAATTCATTTAGTTGTATTTATTGAGCACATACTGTTTGCAAACCTCTTTGCTAAGCACTTGAGCACTGTACTAAGAGCTTTTCAGAAGGCTACAGGGGCTCCCAGCTGTTGCTTGCATCAAGTTAAAACTCCTGACCCCTTCCTCAGCCTCACAGCACTTAGGTACCTAGCCATAATTTATTTATTTATATGAGTGTCTGGGAAAGGAACGTGTCTACTGACTCTGTTATACTCTACTCTCCTGAGCACTTAGTACAGTAAACACACAGTAAACACTTAATAAGTGCCATTGATGATGATGTGGAGATGATACCCCATACACACAGGAACAGGAGAAGCTGATGCATGCATATGAACATTAGGAACGTAGGAACTGACCTGTCCCAGCTAGTAGCTGAAAGCAGTAATTTCATCCATATATTACAAAATAGGGATAAAATCACTGGTTTAGACTACTCACTCATTGTTTCTATTATCCCTGTTTTCTCTTATGCTCTTTTGCTTTCTGTCATTTCAAACATTCCTGAATGCCTATTGCTTTTCACCTCTTGCCTTCTCCGATTATGAGTCCCTATTTGGTACAGGGGCCATGATTAATGCACTTTTCCTCAGGCCTTAGTACAGTGCTCTGTAGGTGCTCAATACATAGTACCGAATGAGTGAATGAATGAATGATTGCACCTCATCTTCAAATTTTCAAACCTATACTAGGCAGGTAATCTGGATAATGTATGCGAGAAAATGAAATTTTCAATTTACAGGATAATTGCAAACTCTCGGCTTTATTTCGGTGATGTGACTCCCAGTACGAATAATAGCTTTAACCTAAATGTGCCCAGAGCCAGAGAGATATCCTGAATCCCAGTGCACAATGAATCTGGCCTATATCCAATTTGGAGTCCCTGAACAGTCAGGTCATTTGGATGACTGCACAGCAGGTAGAGGGTAATTCTCAATGGCATTGTAGTTAATAAGTGCTTTTAAGTGTTTTGTTTTTGTATACTAGAGAAAGCCCAAGAAAGACCTCTTGACACAGTAACGTCTTATATGACGCTGTGAGCTCTTGAGGTTAAAAAACAGGTACTTTCCTGTGTACTTATAAATATTAGCTCAGGGCTAGTGGGACCGATGTCAGAGCTGATGGACAAAAGTTTCTTTAAAACAATTCAGAGAAACAAAAAAAACAGCAAGGACTTTTTGTGGGAGTGTGAAGCTGGGGCCTGTGATTCAAAAATTTTCAATTTGACTCTAGCATTGAGTCCCTGGGTGGCTCTAAATGAGTCATAGAGAGCTATAATTAAGTGTTACCTTGGGTTAAATGAGGATGATGAAATCTGTTCTGGACTCTTGTACACAGAAGTTACAGGGATTAATAAAATTCATTCATTCAATCATATTTATTGAGCGCTTACCGTGTGCAGAGCACTGTACTAAGCACTTGGGAAGTACAAGCTGGCAACATATAGAGACGGTCCCTACCCAACAACAGGCTACAGTCTTTGGAAGGAAGGTGTAAATAAATATAAAGTACTACAAAGTTAGCAGTAGGGCTAATGAATTGAAGATTAAGAGGATGGGGACTCTGCCATTATGACAGTAGAATATAGTTCTTCACACTTGGTGAGTTTTTAGAAATACTAAACCACAAACCAGAGGTCAATTCTCATTTCACCTTAGGTTAGAAGCATGTCCCAGGATAGTCACCCTTTGAAATGGGTAAATCTGAGTTTATTATATCATTTACCCCAAAATGTCTTTTTCCTGCTCCGTGATGGTCTGATGTTCTATAATGAAGTGAAATGAGAAAATTGATACATGGTTAATGCATACATTTGTTTAATTTTATTTACCAGTTGAAATAGAGAGTTCTGTTGAGAAAAGCTTTAGGCTGGTAGCTTTAAAATTGGGGATTTCAACATGTGGAAGGGCTTTTTTGGATGGGGGAGAGAGTAGTGAAAGGAGTCAAGAGAGAGGAGGTAACAAATATGAGAAAGATCATCCGGTTTGGGCTAGAGATCAACTTTAAAACTGTAAGCTCTTCATAGGCAGGGAATGTGACCGATGCTTCTGTTGTATTGTACTCTCCCAAGCGCTTAGTACAGTGCCCTCACTTAGTGAGCACTCAATAAATATCACTGATTGATTAGCTGATTCAAAAGAGCAAAGGGATTCAGAATAAAAACAGATTATTTAGGTGCTATTTTCCCATCTCCAAATACTTCTTTGCCCCTATGTCTGACCTGGATCTTCTCCATTTCAATCCCTCAGCTGAAGTCTCTATCTCCTTGCTTCTTCCAAGACAGTCCTAGCCCAGAATCCTAAGTTGGAAGTTAAAATTTATACATTAGAGCAATTTTTGATTACAGAGTTTGCAATAGCGTTATGTTTTTGTGAATGCAATTAAGTGGACTGTTGTGAGTGCAAGGACTGAATCTCGATTATTTGGGTGCAGGTGTGTATGTACATCTTTTGGGTACTACCGACGGCGAGGTTTTTTTGTGTCAGTGTGCGTGAGTGTGGTTGATGAGAGCAAAGAGTGGCCACATCATTGTGTGGCCAAATTATGTGCATGCGAAAGTTGACCCCACTGCACTGTTGCTTTTGATACCCAGAGTGCCTAGTGCTGTTTTCATTTCTTCCTATTTGTGTTATGAAAATCCTGTATTGGACCAGATCGATCCTTCTGTTAAGGATCCTCAACAGAAGGAACGCAGAAACCAGAGAAAGAGTGTGGCCTAGTGGAGGGAGAACAGGCTTGGGAGTCAGAAGGATCTGGGTTCTATTCTCAGCTCTGCCACTTCTCCGGCGTGACCTTGGGTAAGACACTTAACTTCTCTATGCCTCAGTTCCCTCATCTGTAAAATGGGGATTAAGACTGTGAGCCCCGGGTGGGACACGGACTGTGTCCAACTTGATCAGCTTGTATCTATCCCGGTGCTTAGTACAGTGCCTGTCACACAGTAAGCCCTTAATAAATGCCATAAAAAGTGTACCTAGGAGTCGGTCTGTTCCCTTCTAAAATCTATACCTCATTTGGTGCAAACCTGAAATGCCTATTTTATCCTCAGATCAATTTCCCAACTTTGGTTTCATGAACACTTATTTCAGAGATGATTTTTCCATTTGCAGAACCTACTGACCAATCAATCTCTTTTATTGAGCGCCTACTATGTGCGGACGACTAAACTGGGCCTTTAGAAGAGTACAATATGATGATGATGATGATGGTATTTGTTAAGCGCTTACTATGTGCCAAGCACTGTTCTAAGCACTGGGAAGTATACAAGGTAATCAGGTTGTCACAAGTGGGGCTCATAGTCTTAATCCCCATTTTACAGATGAGGGAACTGAGGCCCAGAGCAGTTAAGTGACTTGCCCAAAGTCACACAGCTGACAAGTGGCAGAGCCAGAATTAGAATCCATGTCCTCTGATTCCCAAAGCCTGTGCTCTTTCCATTGAGCCATGCTGCTTCTCTATAAAAGAGTTGGTAGACACGTTCCCCGCCCACAACAAGCTTATTTGCTTAGCACATATAAAATCACTGAATGCCACGATACTTTCTTTCCAGTGTAGCATAACAAAGATGAGGTGACCTTAGTCATCATTTTTACTGCTGACAGCAGAGGCCCAAGTCATCTAAATTTGGGGACACTCAGGCAAGCCTGGGAATTCAGTTAATCATTTCTCAAATAATCATAAAATTTCAGGTTTACTTTCTGTCCAAAGATCAAGCTATGCTGGGATGAATCTTTATCATTACTATGTCAAAGTATGTTAGTTATGAGAATGATGATTTGTACCTACTTAGCACTGTGCATGTGTCAAATCTTTTATATACCTACAATAAGTCAAGCAGGTTGCTCTGTAATCTTATCTCCACTTAACAGGTGAGGAAGTTGGAGGGCAAGCAATTGAAAATCCCCTAACAAATAGGGATAGCAGCCCAGGATTCCAGCAGGAAATGGCTCAGCGATAGGTTTACCTTTAATTTCTGAGTCACCATGCCTTGGAGCTGAGCGCTGAATTACAAAGCTCACTGTGTCCTGCTAAATACATTTTGGGAGAAGCAACATGACCTAGTGGGTAGAGCATGGACCTAGCAAGGCAGAAGGGCCTGGGTTCTAATCCCAGCTCTGCCACTTGTCTGCTTTGTGGCCTTGAATAAGTCACTTCACTTCTCTGGGCCTCAGTTACTCCTCATCCGTAAAATGGGGATTAAGACTATGAGCTCCGTGTGGGACAGGGACTGTGTCCAACCTGATCTTATATCCACCCTAGTGCTCAGGACAGTGCCTGGCACATAGTAAGCACCTGACAAATTTCATCATCATCATTATTCTGAACACTGAGCTTTACCCACAGGCTTTCGCAAATGGAGCAGGATGTGAAACCATTTAAAATTACGCTGAGCTCCCGGAACCTCAGAACCCGATAATTACAAGGAAAAAGTTTTTATTCTTGTCTTACACTAACTCTTCCCTCAAGGCCATCTCACGCAACTTATAATGCTTTCCGGAAAGGTCATAAAGATAAGGGAAGGAACTATGGATTCATTTCTATTGACATAGAAACTTTCTTCTGAGGGGCTCAATTTCTGATACCTACTGAGTTATTTCACTCTCTCCTTCAGTTTTTCAATGGAGGCTACTGGTTAGTATTACAACTGGTTAGTAGTATTGATCTTGATTCTTCCTCTGCCAAGAGGGATGTGTGCACAGACTTCTGGGAGGGAGGGGAAGAATACAGGAGGTTGTTAAAGCTAATTTGTGGACAAGTCAGGGCCAGGAAATTGTAGCACTAAGAGGCATCACCTTTCCCCCATCCCCTCCCTCCCCTACTCAAGCATTAAGGCACCAGAAACATGCTTGAAGATGCCACCAGCCGTGACAAGGTAGCAGCTAGTTTAGAAGCAGGTAGGTAGAAGATAATCTTGTTGGAAACAGAGCCTACTCCACCTGTTTATCTTGAATTTATCCCTTAGTTCAGTGGCTGGCACATAGCAAGTAATTAACAAGTATCCTAGTTCCTCATGGGGCTCAGAGTCTAAGCAGGAGGGAGTTGGATTTAATCCCCATTTTACAGGTGAGGAAACTGAAGCACAAAGTGACGTGCCCAGATTCACACAGCGGAGAAGCAGTGTGGCCTGGGCGTCAGAAGGAGCTGAGTTCTAATCCCAGCTCTGCCACTTGTCTGCTGTATATCCTTGGGCAAGTCACTTCACTTCTCTGTTACTTCATCTGTAAAATGGGGATTAGTTCAGTGAGCCCCATGACAGACATGGACTGTGTCCAACCTGATTATCTTGTACCTACCCCAGTGCTTTGCACAGTGTCTGGCACATGGTAAGTGCTTAACAAATGCCATAAAAGAAAAGAAAGTAACTATAGTAACTTTTACTATAACTTTATAAAAGTATAAAAGTTATAAAAGTAACTTTATAGTAACTTTTAGACTGTGAGCCCACTGTTGGGTCGGGACTGTCTCTATATGTTGCCAACTTGTACTTCCCAAGCGCCTAGTACAGTGCTCTGCACACAGTAAGCGCTCAATAAATACGATTGATGATGATGATGATATAGTTGGTCAGTGGCCCCAAGGGAAAGGAAGGCGGGGAGATAACATTCATTACTAATATTTGCTTAGTTCCCACTATATGCAGGAGTGCTCTACTAGGTACCTGGAATTAGATGAAGAAGATGTAAATTGAAGACAGTCTCTGTCTCCAAGAGACTTACAATCTGGTTGGTGGCTGGGAGAGGAACGAAGGAAAATACCAAAACAATAAGTAGACATCAAAGAGAGCTAAAATGTAAGCACTTCTTTCTCTTACCTGTAAATTATTTCATGCCTTTCTCCCCCATTAGATAGTAAGTTCCTTGAGGGCAGAAATCATGTCTTCTACCCCCACTGTTCTTTCCCAAGCACTTAGTACAGTACTCTTCATAGAGTAGGTACTCTGTAAATACTATTAATGTTTCTGTCCTCTCTCGCTTTCTCGCTCCAACCCTTCAGGTAACTTGCTAGGGATGGGAACAGCTCTCTTTCACCTGTCTCCTGATTCAGTGGACAGCAAGGATTTGGTGCTGAGATGAATGACATTCCCAGAAGTGTGGGGTTGTGGGTGGGGGGCGGAGGGGGGGGGCTGTAGATGGGGAGGCTAAGGCCTTGAACCACTATGTAACCCTTCCTCAGGACATGATTGAAGTTTACAAGGTCATGAAAGTCGAGGACAGGGTGAACCTGGAATTGCTATTCACCATATCCCACAACATCATATGCAGGGCACCCATTGAAGCTTGACGGTGCTCTGCACATAGTAAGCGCTCAATAAATACGATTGATGATGATGATGATGACGGTGATAGGCTCAAAACAAACAAAAGGAAAATCTTCCTCATACAGTGGACAGAAATCACATTGAATTATTATTCAATCAATAGTATTAAGTGCTTATTGTGTGCAGAGTACAGTTCCGAGCATTTAGGAGCATACAGTACAGTACAACAGAGTTGCTAGATATATTCCTTACAGACAATGAGCTTACCGACTATAGGGGGAGAGAGACGTTAATATAAATAAATTACTGATAACAATAGTAATAATGGTATTTGTTAAGAGCCTACTATGTGCCAGGCACTGTACTAAGCGCCGGGGTAGATACAAGTAAATTGGGTTAGACACAGTCCTTGTCCCACGCTCACAATCTCAATCTCCATTTTACAGATGAGGGAACTGGGGCACAGAGAAGTAAAGTGATTTGCCCAAGGTCACGCCCTCTTGTACTCTCTCAAGTGCTCAGTGTGGGCAGGGAATGTATCTGTTATTGTGCTCTCCCAATGTGTGTGTGTGTGCCCCGCGCACAGTAAGTGCTCAATAAATACAATTGACTGACCGCTCCGCATGCAGTAAGTGCTCAGTAAATACTATTGATTGATTGATTTGAATGGGGAATAAAGGAGGGGTGGAGGGAGGTGGCTCTCCCTTCTGAGGCAAGGATACATCGCAGTGCCTCTGGAAGACTTAGGTTGGAAAGGTAGACTCATTATCCTTGCTTGAGGCCGTGTGTAGGAGCACATGAGAAGGGGATTCTAGTATTCCTAATAATGGGGAAAGCTGAGCAACCTGCAGTAAGTGCTCAAAAATGCCCATAGTCTTGGAAACCAAATCCCTAGCTAGAAATGATAACTAGAGAGACAAGGTTTTTTTTTTTAATAGAACTGCACTATCCTTGCACCCCCATGCAGCTGTTGAAAGCTTTCTACTTCCACTTACTAATGATATAAAGGAATCTCACCACTCCTCTCCCCCAGTCCCACCACTGGGCTTCAGTCCAAAATGCAACTGTTCTAGTTTAAAAGGGACGTTGTTTACAAAACATGAGAGGCACACTGTGAGAAGCAACGTGGCCTAGTGGAGTCAGAGGACCTGGGTTCCAACCCCGGCTCAGTCACTTACCTACGGTGTGATATTGGATAAGTCACTTAGCTTCTGTGTCTCAGTTCCTTCATCTGCAAAATGGGGATTTAATACTTGTTCTCCCTCCTCCTTAGACTGTGAGCCCCTTGGGGGACTTAATTATCTTGTACCTATCCCAGAGTTTGGGACGGTGCTTGGCACATAGTATATGCTTAACAAATACCATCATTATTATATTACCTTCATTAGTGGTATTATTATTATTACTATTAATGACTGAATGAGAAACACAAGAGAGGTCGGCTGTGAGATCCCCTGCACCAAATGAAGGTGATGCCTGCCCCACCCATCGTCAAGTTTCTGTGGTTTTCATTCTGCAAAGGTCACTCCTGAGGAGTGTCATAGGAATACGGTGGAGTCAGCACACCAAAGATCAAAGTCCCGGAATTTTACCCAATTTTACCAGTAGACAGCACACAGATGGCTGCTAGGCTTCCAAATCCCTTCACTTCTTTTTATAAGTAAGCCAGTGGGTCAAAAATGCACAAGAGAAATAAATGAAAATAAACTGTCCTTGGATTTGACTGTGAATCTAACCTATTATAAGCGAATAAAGCAGGAGAGGAAATAAATGCTGGCCCAGGTTAAAAAAGTCTAAAAAAAAAAATGAAATAAGGTCCCAGCCTACAGGATATCAGGTCGTGTGTCTATTTCATTCGGTTTGGTTGTTAGGTACTGGAGAAATTTACAAGTGTATTTGCTACAGTTAGCTGTATTCTCTTAATCTAGTAATAGTAATAATAATAATAGCATTTATTAAGCGCTTACTGTGTGCAAAGCACCGTTCTAAGCACTGGGGAGGTGACAAGGAGATCAGGTTGTCCCGCGGGGGGCTCACAGTCTTCATCCCCATTTTACAGATGAGGGAACTGAGGCCCAGAGAAGTGAAGTGACTTGCCCAAAGTCACACAGAGCCGGAATTTGAACCCCTGACCTTGGACTCCAAAGCCCATGCTCTTTCCACTGAGCAATGCTGCCTCTCTGCAGGGAACACTGAAAAAATAGAGGCAGAGAGGAAGATACTGGAAAATCTGGGTTAGCGAGTACAAATACAGACTAAATACAAGTTTTGCAGGCCAGATGTCATTTGTAACAACTGAAAATACAATTAGCAAGTGTGACAGTTTAACAAAGGATGATTTGCTTATACCATAGAACGAGTTGTACATTGATCTTTTCAGCCCCACCCATCCAACAAGTATAATTCACTGACAGTTGTGCTATCTGTAAATCTAAAGAACAACTATGTAAAAATTGTATCTCGAGGCCTTTTTGAAATTTCAGCAGTGGTAATCTATTAGATCCACACATTTTCAGAATATAAGGAAGATATTTTATTTATTTTTTCGAAAGAGCAGCTAGAATGGATTTCCCTTCTCAAAGCCCACTGTTGGGTAGGGACTGTCTCTATATGTTGCCAACTTGTACTTCCCAAGCGCTTAGTACAGTGCTCTGCACACACTAAGCACTCAATAAATATGATTGATTGATTGCTAATAAATATGATGGGGGTGAGGGGTGTTCTTGTTAGAACAGTAAAATCTTCTAGTAGAGACTCAAAAATACAAGAGTGAAAATGCCCCAAATTTAGCAAAGGTTTTTAGAAACTATATTTTCTTCATGTAATTATAATAGAGGTAGAGACATGTCAAAATTAATCTCAATAACAGAGAACGCAGTATGACTAATATAAAATCTTCTCTTAAATCTAAGGCCTTGGGGCACCGAAAGTTGACGCCTTCAAACTGAATGCCAGACTTGTCCCAAGGGTAAATTAAATCTGGATTTGTGTCAAATGTTGCTCTCAGTACCAGGATTTTGAAAGCACGCTCTCATGTAGTTGCCCCCAAAATAGCCTGCATCAGTTACTGGCAATAGTATTTATTAAACACCTACCGCGTGCAAAGCGCTCTAGTAAGCACTGGGGAAAAGGACCCGGATGAAAATTAAACACCATCACTGGGCCTCAGTATGGACTGGTATTTCAGCAACTGAAAGAGGCAGCCTGTTCATTGAAAAGGTATTCGTGTGACCTTGAAATTGAACATCTGTCTCGGAAAGTCCCTTTACGTTTGAACTGACTTCTCTCTGATGCAACTTGAACTAGCAAAGAGTTTAACAGTCAAACGGGGAAAAGCATCAAAATTCAAGAGTGCCGATCCTACATTTCCCCTCCCTGGTCCCTGACCCCGGGAATCCTGGAATCTTTGGGGTTTACGGCCAATCCAGCAGGCCAAGGCTTTGTGGGATGACACTCACTGGGACTTTTCTGGACTTATAATGGATCGGCCCAAAGCCCTGAAACCCTGGACCAATATCAGGGCTCCTTGGGCTGATCCAAAACGTCAGTTCTAATCAGGCCTTGCCCAGGAGATCCGTTTTCCAGCCTACAGAGGGTCCATTCTGGGCTTAGAGCCTGGACACCCTCCCGATATTGGACAATTTCAGGGCCTTCCCGAGTTGAGAAGCAGTGTGACTTAGTGGATAGAGCACAAGCCTTGGAGATGGAAGGTCTTGAGTTCTAATCCTGGCTCTACCACATGTCTGCTGTGTGATTTTAGGCAAGTTATTTAATTTCTCTGTGCCTCAGTTCTCTCATCTGTTAAATGGGGATTAAGAGTATGAACCCCGTGTGGTAAGCGCTTAGTACAGTGCTAAGTGCTTAGTACAGTGCTAAGCGCTAGAACAGTGCTTTGCACATAGTAAGTGCTTAATAAATGCCATTATTATTATTAGTACAGTGCTAAGCGCTTAGTACAGTGCTCTGCACACAGTAAGTGCTCAATAAACATGATTGAATGAATGTGGGACAGGGACTGTGTCCAACCTGATTAACTTGTGTGTACCGCAGTGCTTAGAACAGTGCTTGGCACACAGTAAGTTCTTAATAAATACCATTATTGTTATTATCAAATTGCCATCAGCCTTTATGATACCCCACCCTGGACCTACTACAAGTGACCTTCAAAGCAGTTCCCCCAATGCAACAATGTTCCAGTTTTATCCTCAAATGACAACGTATGACGACAAAAAAAAAAAAAAATGAGGTTATTAACTAGACCCAAAGCATTGCTCATCCCATCAGAGCTTTGCAGGTTGTGTGATGTTTAAAGAGCACTGTCAACAGCAAGACATCCAAACAGTGACTCTATGGTCTCTAATGGTGAGCTAAAATAGGCCAACTATAAATTGTGGGTAGCAAAAATGCTTCAAAGACAGAATGAAGCAAAACCTCGGGCAACATGGGAGAGTAATGGACACCTGGGAGACAGAAGCAGAATGCAAACTAACCTGGCAAAAGCGATTAGAAATTGGGTGATTGTCTCAGAACGGAGGCTATGGGCGTCACTAAGAGCGTGAAACAAAAACAGCATTGGGCAGTGCGGGTAACAAATGCAACATTACAGTATGGGTCAATATCTTCAAGCATACCACAGGAAAGGGATTGTTGGCCCCACATTGGTTCTACAAGTTGCTCTCTCTCTCACATACATGTGCACACACACTCACAAACACACCCCAATAAAAATAACAATAATGATGGTATTTGCTAAGCGCTTACTAAGTGCCAAGCACTGTTCTAAGCCCTGGGTTAGACACAAGGTAATCAGGTTGTCCCACGCGAGGCTCACAGTCTTACTCTCCATTTTACTGATGAAGCAACTGAGGCAAAGGGAAGTTAAGTGACTTGCCCAAGTTCACACAGCTGACAAGTGGTGGAGCCAGGATTAGAACTCACAACTTCTGACTCCCAAGCCCATGCTCTTCCCACTAAGCCATGCTACACTGTCAGTGTCATCTCAAACCCAACAAACAGCTCTACATATACCATATATAGGTAAAAAATTTGAATGACCAAAACTAACTGTGGTTTGGCTGTCTCTCTGTGTCTGTTGCCCCCTCCTTCCTCTCCCCCTCCTCATCCCCCCGCCTTACCTCCTTCCCCTCCCCACAGCACCTGTATATATGTATATATGTTTGTACATATTTATTACTCTATTTATTTTACTTGTACCTATTTATTCTATTTATTTTATTTTGTTAATATGCTTCGTTTTGTTGTCTGTCTCCCCCTTCTAGACTGTGAGCCCGCTTTTGGGTAGAGACCGTCTCTATATGTTGCCAACTTGTACTTCCCAAGCGCTTAGTACAGTGCTCTGCACACAGTAAGCACTCAATAAATATGATTGAATGAATGAATGAATACGAATGAATGAATGAATATCAACTGCGTTGTATTGTACTCTCCCAAGCACTGTACTAAGTACTCTGCACACAGTACATGCTCAATAAACACCACTTATGATGACGATGACTCCCATGCCCATTGTCCATTCATTCATTCATTCAATCGTATGCCAGCTGTTTCAGACTTTTAACTCCCTCCTCAAATCGCATCTTACCACCTCCTCCAACTTATGCCCCTTTTGACCTGATTATCTCCTTCTCTGATAAAATTGAAACCATCAGGCATGTTCTCCCTAAAATCTGCCCTGTATCTCTCCACTCCCATCTTCCTCCTGCCCTCTCTTCAACTCTCCCATCTTTCTCAGCAGTACCTCAAGAAGAGATCTCCAACCTCATCTCACAATCTACCCCTCCACCTATGCCTCCAACCCCAACCCTTTTGCACCTTATTAAAACTCTACCCTCCCTGACTGCCACCTTCACTCACTTAACCTTCCCATTGCTTTTAAACATGCTAATCTATCCCATATCCTTAAAAAACCCTCTCCTTGGACACCATGGCTCCCTTCAGTTATCACCCCATCTCTCTTCTACCATTCCTCTCCAAACTCTTTGAGTGAGTCGTCTACACCTGCTGGCTTCACTTCTCCTCCAGTTCTCTCCTTGTCCCCCCTCCAATCTGGCATCCACCCCCTTTACTCCATAGAAACTGCCCTCTTTGTGATCACCAGTGACCTTCTTGCCAAATTCAATGTCCTATTCTCTACCCTAATCCTCCTCGAAATCCCAGCTGCCTTTGACACTGTGGACCACCGTCTTTTCCTTGAAACAGTATCAAACCTTGGCTTAACTGACACTGTCCTCTCCTGAGACTCCTCCCATACCTCTAGCTGCTCCTTCTCTTTTGCTGTCTCCTCTTCTGCCTCCCAACCCCCTAACTCACGGCTCAGTTCCGATTCCCTTTCTATTCTCCAACTATGCCCATTTCCTTGGAAAACTCACTCTATCCCATGGTTTCAACTGCCGCCTCGGTGCAGATGATTCCAAAATCTACCTCTCCAGCCCGAATACCGCTCCTTCTCTGAAGTCCCACATTTCATCCTGTCTTCAGGACATCTCTACTTGGATGTGCCAGCAGCAGCTCAAATTTACCAGAGCCAAAACAAAATTCCTCACCTTCCCATCCAAACTCTGTCCTCCCTGCCACTTTCCCATCAGTGTCGATAACACCGCTCCCCTCTTTTTCTCACATGCCCACAAGCTAGGCATTATCCTTGACTCATCCCTTTCATTCAACCGCATAGCCTGTCATCAAATGCTGTTATTTCCACTTTCACAACATCACTGAAATCTGGCCCTCTTTCAGCAACCTTGACTGTAAGCTCCTGGTTGACGGAGAACAGGTCTATCCATTCTGTTGCACTGTACTCTCTCAAGCATTTAGCACAGTCTCCTGCACACTGCAAATGCTCAACAAATACAATTGATTGACTGATCCATCCGAACTACTGCCATGCTGATACAAGCAATGATCCTATCCTGCTTTGATTACTGCTTCAGCCTCCTCACTGACCTGCCTGCCTCTTAGCTCTCCCATCTCCAGCCCACACTTTACTCTGCTGCCTGGATCATTTTCCTAAAAAAAAAAAAAAATTAAGTTCATAATAATAATAATGATGGCATTAGATGGCATAGAGAAGCTGACCTGCCTGCCTCTTAGCTCTCCCATCTCCAGCCCACACTTTACTCTGCTGCCTGGATCATTTTCCTAAAAAAAAATAAAATTAAGTTCATAATAATAACAATGATGGCATTAGATGGCATAGAGAAGCAGCATGGCTCAGTGGCAAGAGCACAGGCTTGGGAGTCAGAGGTCATGGGTTCAAATCCCAGCTCCACCGCTTGTCAGCTGTGTGACTTTGGGCAAGTCACTTAACTTCTCTGTGCTTCAGTTACCTCATCTGTAAAATGAGGATTAAGATTGTGAGCCCCACATGGGACAACCTGATCACCTTGTATCCTCTCCAGCGCTTAGAACAGTGCTTTGCACATAGTAAGCGCTTAACAGATACCAAAATTATTATTATTATTATTCATTAAGCGCTTACTACGTGCAAAGCACTGTTCTAAGCGCTGGGGAGGTTACACGTTGATCAGGTTGTGATGATGATGATGATGGCATTTGTTAAGCGCTTACTATGTGCAGAGCACTGTTCTAAGCACTGGGCACTGTTCTAGTCCCACGGGAGGCTCACAGCCTTAATCACCAATTTACAGATGAGGTAACTGAGTCACAGAGAAGTTAAGTGACTTGCCCAAAGTCACACAGCTGACAACTGGCAGAGCCGGGATTTGAAGCCCTGACCTCTGACTCCAAAGCCCGTGCTCTTTCCACTGAGCCACGTTGCTTCCATGTCTCCTCATTACTCAAAAACCTCCAGTGGCTGTCCATCCACCTCTACATCAAACAAATTTCTCACCATCACCTTGAGAGCACTCAATCAATTAGCCCCTCCTACCTTTCCTCACTGATCTCCCACTACAACTCAACCCACCCACTTTGCTTCTCTACATATACCTGGAATTCATTTGTCTTGCTGCCCCTTGCCCAAGTCATCCTATAGACTGGAACTCACTCCCCCATCATATCTTCTAGACTGTGAGCCCACTGTTGGGTAGGGACCGTCTCTATATGTTGCCAACTTGTACTTCCCAAGTGCTTAGTACAGTGCTCTGCACACAGTAAGCGCTCAATAAATATGATTGATTGATTGATTGATTGATCTGGTGGACCTCCTTTCTCCACATCTTCGAAGCCCTACTCAAATCATACCTCCTCCAGGAGGCCGTCCCTGACTAGGCCCTCATTTTCCCCCATTCGCCCTCCCTTCTATATTGCCTTTGTCCTTGGATCGGTACCCCTTAGGAATCTGATATTCATCACATCTCGGTTCCACAGCACTTAAATAATAGTAATAATGATGATATTTGTTAAGTGCTTACCATGTGTGCCAAACACTGTTCTAAGTTCCGAGGAGATCCAAGGTAATCAAGTGGTCCCACCTGGGGTTCACAGTCTTAATCCCCATTTTACAGATGAGGTAACCGAGGCACAGAGAAGTTAAGCGACTTACCCAAAGTCACACAGCTGATAAGTGGTGGAGCTGGAATTAGACCCCATGACCTCTGACTCCCAAACCCGTGTTCTTTCCAGTAAGCCTCACTGCTTCAGTCAATCAATAAATGGTATTTACTGAGCACTTACTATGTGCGGAGCACCGTACTAAGCACTTGGGATGGTACAATGCAACGGAATTGTTAAATACAGTTCCTTCTCATAACAAGCTTGCCAACTAGAAGGAGAGACAGATATTAATATAAATAAATATATTACAGATACACAACTAAGTGCTGTGGAGCTGAGGTTGGGGTGAATATTAAGAGCTTAAAGGACACAGGTCCAAGTGCATAGATGACACAGGAAAGGGAGGATGTTAGGGAAAAGAGGGCTTAATCAGGCCACTAATTTCCTCACCGTACCTCGTTCTCGCCTGTCCCGCCATCGACCCCCGGCCCACGTCCTCCCCCGGGCCTGGAATGCCCTCCCTCTGCCCATCCGCCAAGCTAGCTCTCTTCCTCCCTTCAAGGCCCTGCTGAGAGCTCACCTCCTCCAGGAGGCCTTCCCAGACTGAGCCCCTTCCTTCCTCTCCCCGTCGTCCCCCTCTCCATCCCCCCCATCTTACCTCCTTCCCTTCCCCACAGCACCTGGATATATGTATATATGTTTGTACATATTTATTACTCTATTTATTTATTTATTTATTTTACTTGTACATATCTATTCTATTTATTTTATTTTGTTAGTATGTTTGGTTTTGTTCTCTGTCTCCCCCTTTTAGACTGTGAGCCCACTGTTGGGTAGGGACTGTCTCTATATGTTGCCAGTTTGTACTTCCCAAGCGCTTAGTACAGTGCTCTGCACATAGTAAGCGCTCAATAAATACGATTGATGATGATGATGGAAGGACTCTTGAAGGTGATGAGACCTTAATAAGGCTTTGAAGGTGGGTAGAGTGGAGGTTCTGCACGTATGGAGGGGAAGGGAGTTCTGAGCCTGAAGGAGGGTGTGGGAAAGGGGTCGGTGGCAAGATAGAGGAGTTTGAGTCACAGTGAACACTTTGGTGCCAGAGGTGCAAAGTGGTGGTGGGAGTAGGGGAGGAAGGGGCACTGGGGGGATCTTGGCCTCTCCTCCCCTGCAACACACACTCTGTGACCCATCAAGCCCTATACCCCTATATAATATACTGTCACATTGTTATAGTGTACCTTTCCCAGCGCTTAGTACAGTGCTGTACACAGAAATCGCTCAATAAACATGATTGATACGCCCATTCCTCCATCGGTAATTTATTTTAACGTCTACCTCCCTATCTAGACTCTGAGGTCTTTGTCGGGAGGGAACATGTCTATCAACGCTAACTGTATTCTTCTCTCCCAACCAAGCACCTAATACAGTGCTCAGAACCCCATAAACAATAAATAATAATAATAATAATAGCATTTATTAAGCGCTTACTATGTGCAAAGCACTGTTCGAAGAGCTGGGGAGGCTACAAGGTGATCAGGTTGTCCCACGGGGGGCTCACAGTCTGAATCCTCATTTTACAGATGAGGTAACTGAGGCACCGAGAAGTTGTGACTTGCCCAAAGTCACACAGCTGGCAATTGGTGGAGCTGGGATTTGAACCCATGACCTCTGACTCCAAAGCCCGTGCTCTTTCCACTGAGCCATGCTGCTTCTTAAATAATAGTAATAATAATAACAATAATAATAATAATGGCATTTATTAAGCGCTTACTATGTGCAAAGGACTGTACTAAGCACTGGGGAGGTTACAAGGTGATCAGGTTGTCCCATGGCGGGGCTCACCGTCTTAATCCCCATTTTACAGATGCGGTAACTGAGGCCCAGAGAAGTGAAGTGCCTTGCCCAAAGTCACACAGCTGACAATTGGTGGAGCCGGGATTTGAACCCATGACCTCTGACTCCAGAGCCCGAGCTCTTTCCACGGAGCCACGCTGCTTCTCCACTCATACCACTAAATACCACTCACTGATTGATTGATCCTGAAACCGATACTTTAGCCAGGTTCTACTGCTGAAACAAACGGCACCTGCAAGTCTCAAGCAGAGAAAATGGGAGAGGGGGATGAGGGGCCAGAGTTCCTCTACTTCTAATGTATATATGTTTGTACATATTTATTACTCTATTTATTTATTTATTTACTTTACTTGTACGGATCTATTCTATTGATTTTATTTGGTTAGTATGTTTGGTTTTGTTCTCTGTCTCCCCCTTCTAGACTGTGAGCCCACTGTTGTCTCTATATGTTGCCAATTTGTACTTCCCAAGCGCTTAGTACAGTGCTCTGCACATAGTAAGCGCTCAATAAATACGATTGATGATGATGATGATGAGTTTCAGGGATAGGAGCTAAAAACAGGGCACCACTCCCACCAGACACCAAAATAGCTTTCCCATATTCTCCCAAATTTCAGGCCCAGTTCTGATCCATGAGTCTGCAAGGCGATAAAGTAACAGAAAAGAGACTGAGAAGCTTAGGGCTCGGAGCACTGCAAACCCTCTCTCTGTGCCCTTTCTAGGGAACTAATATTACCTGAGACAACTCTTATCTCTTAGGTCACTCTCTAAAGCAGAAAGAAATCAGCTTTACCCAACATATTTCACTGTAAACTCTGCTGCACAGCGACCTACTTTTAAAAAGACATCTCACCTTGTCACCGTAATGTAATATTTTTTATTTTGGTATTTTTTAGATCTGGACAGCCGCTCAAAAGTAGTCATTCTTCAGCTCTTACAAAATGATAACTTGAATGAGAATTTCTACTACTAAAAAGAGTTAAACTGTGTGGTACTTGGGCCAAGTGAATCCATCAATAGACAGGAAAATTTTAGGATTCTGTTTAGAATCTTTTGCAAAATTAAGTTGAGGGTCTCTAATTAGAAGTGGGTAAGCACGTCTAGAAGCAGGGAACGTGTCTGCTAATTCTGTTGAATTGTACACTTCCAAGAGCTTAGTACAGAGCTTTGCACATAGTAAGGACTCAACAAATACAATTGATCCATTGATTAGGGGTGAAGCATTTTATAGAACCGAATAAACATTTTTTTTCAGAGAGCATGAGGAAAAAGGATTGGGAAATACACCCTTAGGAGACAGAAATTGATGTTTAAAAAACGTTAAAAGCCCATTTTAAAATGACCCTTACATCCAACATAATCTCTGTACCTAATTGCCATTCATGACATCCACTCAAGAGAGACCCAAAGTAAGGAACTGTTATATAGTTTGACTATGATGGAAGATTATTACTTATCTTCCTTTTGCCCCACTAGACCCTAAGATTGTCATGGGCAGGGAATGTGATTACCAACTCTTGCATTGTAATCTCCCAAGCGCTTAGTACAGGGATCTGCACACAGTAAGCACTCAACAAATACTATAAATGTGCCAAAATACACAAATGTGAGTTCAGACATTTGGAAAAAGAAAAAAAGGTAGATGAAAGGAAAATGTAATGAGAAAGAGATTCTTGCAGTTACATTTTCTACATATTAGTCATTGCATAGGAGAGTAAGGCTGTGCTTGTCCGGCAGTGTTGAATAAAGGCCTGGTGACACCTGATACTTAAAGATATATAACAAACTTAGATTTAAGAAGCAACCACATAGAAAACCAAAGCCTTTCTGGAAAAATTTCCAAGCTCATTACCCAACTCTGTGATTAAGGTAGGGAAGGCAATTAGCCTGATGAACAGCTTTTCCCCACCAAGGAAACCTTTCCTCCCCAACGGGGTTTAAGGGAAAAAGGAAAGGTGAAAGGGGAGTGAAGGGAAGAGAGGAGGAACAAAGGTGCTCTGAGGAAAAAATCGGGAATTGAGGGACAGCGGCCAGGAGGAAGAGCTGGAGAGTTATGAGTTTAGGAGCTTTTTGGAAGAGGACTTCCTCCAGCCTCACTCATCCACCCCTCACCCCTCCCAATAAAGCCACGACTTCTCTCTATATGCCTTCATCTGGGATTTCCCTATAGGCTAACCCTTATTCCTCCTACCACAAAGGATTTTTTTTGCCTCTGTTAATGAGGTGTTCGTACTGTCACTTGTGATTTTTGACATTTTACTCATTCAACTTGTCCCAGCTTGACAATTCCTGTCATGTGAGGTTATTTTAGGCCATTCTTTGTTTCATAGCTGTTCTTTTATGTTAGTAGTTGCCATGGCAGCCCTGCCTATCATTTCACTATAGCATGCTCATTTACTTGCCTTCCTCTGGATAGCCAAAGATCTCAACTAGCCCCAGAGTCTTGCTTTCCTCATCTTCTTTTATAATCACCTCTTGCCTATTCTTTTGTACTGCTCTTTTTTTATGGTATTTGTTAAGGGCCTGCTATGTGTCAAGCTTTGACCTAAGAGCTAGGGCAGATGCAAGTTAATCAGATCGGATACAGTTCCTGTCCCACGTGGGGCTCCCTTTAAGCAGGCGTAAGGGTAGGTGTTGAATCCCCATTTGATAGTTAAGGAAACTGAGGCACAGAGAAGTTAAATGACTTGTCCAAGGACACCAACCAGGCACATGGTGGAGCTGGAATTAGAACCAAGATCCTCTGACTCTCGGGCCTGTGCTCTTTCCACTGAGCTCTGCTGCTCTTCTATCACTGACATCCTTTTCCCCTTCTCAACTTCTCTCGCTTCATGTTTATTTTACGGCATTTATTTTTAAAACCATGCCCTTGGGTTAGAAAACCTCGGGGTACAGTCACCAGTGAACAACAGCAGTGATAAAATATCTTCAGGTCTGAAGATATAACAAAGCAAATGGCTCCCTACCAATTCTAGGGGTCATTCATTCATTCAATCGTATTTACTCATCATCATCATCATCAATCGTATTTATTGAGCGCTTACTGTGTGCAGAGCACTGTACTAAGCTCTTGGGAAGTACAAATTGGCAACATATAGAGACAGTCCCTACCCAACAGTGGGCTCACAGTCTAAAAGTGGGAGACAAAACCAAACATACTAACAAAATAAAATAAATAGGATATGTACAAGTAAAATAAATAAATAAACAAACAAATAAATAAATTATTATTACCATTCATTCATTCATTTGTATTTATTGAGCGCTTACTGTGTGCAGAGCACTGTACTAAGCGCTTGGGAAGTACAAGATGGCAACATATAGAGATGGTCCCTTCCCAACAACGGACTCACAGTCAAGAAGGGGGAGAGTCAGTTCTGGCCTAGGCACAGGAGTGTTTATCTGAACTCAAACTCTTAGAGATAAAAATAAACTGCTTCATAGGAGCCAGGTCATAGATCATTATTTATATGACTATCTGTCTCCCCATCTAGATCTAGCTCTCTGTGGGCAGGGAACGTGTCTTCCAACTCTGTTATATCAATCATTCGTACTTTTTGAGCACTTACTGTGTACAGAGCACTGTACTAAGGGCTTGGGAGAGTACAATATAGCAATATAACAGAAACATTCCCTGCCCACAACAAACTCGTAGTCTAGAGTCTACAGTACATTGCATTCTTCCAAGCACTTAGCACAGTGCTCTGCACACAGTAAATGCTCAAAAAATGCAATCCATTAATTAATTGATCATAAGAAAGGGGATCTGTAAACCACATTATTATTTTCAACCCGATTCTTACCCCCATTTAGCTACTGTAATCCCAACAATTATTCCTCCTACCGCTCTGCTAACATCTATCAGCTCTCGTACACATCACCGTAATATTCATGAACGTCTCAGAATAATAGGTGGCCTGGGGCCCGTTAAGGGCTGGGAGTCTACACGGGGCGGACGTAAAAAAGAAGAAATCAGATTTCCACTTTGAGAAGGCAAAAATCTATCCTATTTATTTATTTTATTTTGTTAGTATGTTTGGTTTTGTTCTCCGTCTCCCGCTTTTAGACTGTGAACCCACCGTTGGGTAGGGACTGTCTCTATATGTTGCCAATTTGTACTTCCCAAGCGCTTAGTACAGTGCTCTGCACATAGTAAGCGCTCAATAAATACGACTGATGATGATGATGATGAGTACTCTCGAATACTGCCGCGTTTTTCCCCAGCTTGATCAGGAGGAAGCAGAACTGGAGGTTGCTTTAGGGATGGTGACGCAGAAGTAGCACCCTGACAAATTGCCTTCTGCCACTTTGTATTTATTTGCACAGACAGAATATGGAGGTTGAAACTGGGCCAGGAAAAATCCTGTGTTTCTAGGTCACTAGGTAGGAGCTTTGGGGGCAGAATTTTTGAAAGGGAGTCTTTCGACGACTGTGAAATCCTGTATGATAATCATAACAGCGGGTTGGAAATGACACTTAAGTGGGACTCAGCTGTTTGCTCCTTCCTGTCTCCGATTTCAGGAAATTGCATTTACCCTTCACGCATTCAGACAAATATCTGCCAGGAGAGTTTATTTCCTCGTTAGGGGAGCGTATCCCTCCCTAGAGGCACCATGGCTTAGTGTTGTAGGCTCCTAGAGCACACGTCTGGGAGTCAGAGGACCTGGGTTCTAATCCCAGCCCTGCCAGTTGCTTATCGTGTGGCCTTGGGCGAGTCACTTAATTTCTCTGTGCCTCAGTTCTCCTGTTCTCCCTCCTCTTTGGTGTGAGCCCCGTGTGGGACAGGGACTGTGTCCAACCTAATTAACTTGTATTTTCCCCAGCGAATAGATCAAGCATTTGACACTCAGTAAGCACTGAACAAATACTGTTAAAAAAGAAAAACCCAAGGCAAGCATGTGCCAGATAATAGTGGGCACCAGGCAGACCTTAATTTCTGGGCAACCCAAATTCTGCCCCCTCCCCATTTTTCCCTCTTCCCTTTTGTTTATTCCATCATCTGGAGAAACAGCATGGCCTAATGGTTAGAGCATGGGCCCGAGCGTCAGAGAGACCTGGGTTCTAATCCCCACTCTGCCACATATCTGCTGTGTGACCTTGGGCAAGTCACTTAATGTCTCTGTGGCCCAGTTACCTCGTCTAGACCGTGATCTCACTGTGGGCGGGAATCATCAATCATCAATCGTATTTATTGAGCGCTTACTATGTGCAGAGCACTGTACTAAGCGCTTGAGCACTGTACTAAGCGCTTGAGCACTGTCAGGAATGTCAGTTTGTTGTTATATTGTACTCTCCCAAGTGCTTAGTACAGTGCTTTGCACATGGTACCTGCTCAAGCAAATATGATTGAATGAACGAAACTGTAAAATGGAGATTAAGACTGTGAGACGCGTGGGGGACAAGGAGTGTGTCTAATCTGATTATAGTCTATCACAGAGCTAAATACGGTGCCCGGAACATAGTAAGCGCTTAACAAATGCAATTGCCGCTTCTCTAGGCTGGGCTAGGGAGGGTTGAGCATGGAGGGGTGCCCGGGAAGCAGGGCCGACTGCCGATTCAAAGAAACTGAGGCCCAGAGTCTACAACGCTCTGCAGGTGAAGTCCCTGGCCGAATATATCTGCATGTGATGATAATAATAATAATAATAATAATAATGGCATTTGTTAAGCGCTTACTATGTGCAAAGCACTGCTCTAAGCGCTGGGGGGGGGGATGCAAGGTGATCAGGTTGTCCCACGTAGGGCTCACAGTCCTCATCCCCATTTTACAGATGAGGTAACTGAGGCGCAGAGAAGTTAAGTGACTTGCCCAAGGTCACACAGCAGACACGTGGCGGAGCTGGGATTCGAACCCATGACCTCTGACTCCGAAGCCGGTGCTCTTTCCACTGAGCCACGCTGTACATAAATAATGTGTGCGTATATATAATTCTATTTATCTGTTTTGATGGTATTAATGCCTGTCTACTTGTTTTGTTCTGTTTTGCTGTCTGTCTCCCCTTTCTAGACTGTGAGCCCGTTGTTGCGTAGGGATTGTCTCTCTTTATTGCTGAATTGTACTTTCCAAGTGCTTAGTACAGTGCTCTGCACACAGTAAATGCTCAATAAATACGGCTGAATGAATAAAATACCATAAAAAGGGACGCTTTCCTGGCCCTCCCTTTCCCAAATCTCCATCTTCGAGCAGGATCCTCCACCTCTCAGCTGTCCTCCCGCCCGGTACTTGGAGAAGCAGCGTGGCTCAGTGGAAAGAGCGCAGGCTTGGGAGTCAGAGGTCATGGGTTCTAATCCCGACTCTGTCACTTGCCAGCTGTGTGACTTTGGGCATGTGACTTAACTTCTCTGAGCCTCAGTTACCTCATCTGTAAAATGGGGATTAAGACTGTGAGCCCAACGTGGGACAGCCTGATTACCTTGGATTCCACCCCCCCCCACCCCAGTGCTTAGAACAGTGCTTGGCACATAGTAACCACTTAACAAATACCATTACTATTATTATTACTTCCTTTTTCCATTTTTCCTTCACCCACCCCAGCCCTCTCGGGCTTCCTTCGAGCTGTGGGCAGGATCTGGGGAGAAAGAGCGTGGCTCAGTGGAAAGACCCCAAGCTTGGGAGTCAGAGATTACGGGTTTGAATCCCGACTCTGCCACTTGTCAGCTGTGTGACTTTGGGCAAGTGACTTAACTTCTCTGGGCCTCAGTTACCTCATCTGTAAAATGGGGATTAAGACTGTGAGCCCCACGTGGGACAACCTTGATTCCCATGTATCTCCTCCAGAGCTTAGAACAGTGCTTGGCACATTCATTCATTCAATTGTATTTATTGAGCACTTACTGTGTGCAGAGCACTGTCCTAAGCGCTTGGGAAGTACAAGTCGGCAACATAGAGAGACGGTCCCTACTCCACAACGGGCTCACAGTCCAGGAGGCCTTCCCAGACTGAGCCCCCTCCTTCCCCTCCTCCTCCCCATCCCCCCCGCCCTACCTCCTTCCCCTCCCCACAGCATTCATTCATTCAATCGTATTTATTGAGAGCTTACTGTGTACAGAGCACTGTACTAAGCGCTTGGGAAGTACAAGTTGGCAACATATAGAGACGGTCCCTACCCAACAGTGGGATCACAGTCTAGAAGGGGGAGACAGAGAACAAAACCAAACATATTAACAAAATAAAATAAATTGAATAGATATGTACAAGTAAAATAAATAGAGTAATAAACATGTACAAACATATATACATATATACAGGTGCTGTGGGGAAGGGAAGGAGGTAAGGCGGCGGGGATGGAGAGGGGATTGGGGGAGAGGAAGGAGGGGGATCAGTCTGGGAAGGTCTCCTGGAGGAGGTGAGCTCTCAGTAGGGCCTTGAAGGGAGGAAGAGAGCTAGCTTGGCGGATGGGCAGAGGGAAGCCATTCCAGGCCCGGGGGATGATGTGGGCCGGGGGTCGATGGCGGGACAGGCGAGAACGAGGTACGGTGAGGAGATCAGCGGTGGAGGAGTGGAGGGTGCGGGCTGGGCTGGAGAAGGAGAGAAGGGAGGGGAGGTAGGAGGGGGCGACGGGATGGACAGCCTTGAAGCCCAGGGTGAGGAGTTTCTGCCTGATGCGCAGATTGATTGGTAGCCACTGGAGATTTTTGAGGAGGGGAGTAACATGCCCAGAGTGTTTCTGGACAAAGACAACCCGGGCAGCGGCGTGAAGTATGGATTGAAGTGGGGAGAGACACGAGGATGGGCGATCAGAGAAGAGGCTGATACAGTAATCCAGACGGGATAGGATGAGAGCTTGAATGAGCCAGGTAGCAGTTTGGATGGGGAGGAAAGGGCGGATCTTGTCAATGTTGCGGAGGTAAGACCAGCAGGTTTTGGTGACAGATTGGATGTGAGGGGTGAACAAGAGAGCGGAGTCAAGGATGACACCAAGGTTGCGGGCTTGTGAGACGGGAAGGATGGTAGTGCCGTCAACAGTGATGGGGAAGTCAGGGAGAGGGCAGGGTTTGGGAGGGAAGACAAGGAGTTCAGTCTTGGACATGTTGAGCTTTAGGTGGCGGGCAGACATCCAGATGGAGATGTCCTGAAGGCAGGAGGAGATGCGAGCCTGGAGGGAGGGGGACAGAGCAGGGGCAGAGATGTAGATTTGGGTGTCATCAGTGTAGAGATGATAGTTGAAGCCGTGGGAGCGAATGAGGTCACCAAGGGAGTGCGTGTAGATCGAAAACAGAAGGGGACCAAGAACTGACCCTTGAGGACCAGCACCTGTTTATGTACAGATTTATTACTCTATTTTACTTGTACGTATTTACTATTCTATTTTGTTTATGATGCGCATCTAGCTTTACTTCTATTTATTCTGATGACTTGACACCTGTCCACATGTTTTGTTTTGTTGTCTGTCTCCCCCTTCTAGACTGGGAGCCCGTCGTCGATAGGAACCGTCCCTATAAGTTGCCAACTTGTTATCAGCTGGGTGATTCAGAGTTCATTCATTCAATCGTATTTATTGAGCGCTTACTGTACTAAGCTCTTGGGCAGTACAAGTCGGAAACATATTACAATTCATTGGAGAAGCGTTGTGACTCAGTGGAAAGAGCCCGGGTTTTGGAGTCAGAGGTCATGGGTTCAAATCCTGTCAGCTGTGTGACTTTGGGCAAGTCACGCCACTTCTCTGGGCCTCAGTTCCCTCATCTGGAAAATGGGGGTGAAGACTGTGAGCCCCCTGTGGGACAACCTGATCACCCTGTAACCTCTCCGGCGCTTAGAACAGTGCTTGGAACATAGTAAGCGCTTAAAAAGTGCCATCATTATGTGGGAAGGATGCGGTGCCCACTTCCCCTCAGCCCTTCGCGCGCGCGCGCCCCGCCCTGCTCCTTCCCATCGTGCGCGCGCTGGCCCTCCGCGCACGCGCCCTCCTGCCCAACCCCGTAACTTCTCAAAGAGGGGGGCCGCCGAGGAAAAGGGGCGGGGCCTGGAAGAGCCGCGCCGTAGGGATTGGCGGATGGGTGCGGCCCCGCCCCCGAGGGGGAGGAGTCCCGCCTTCCCATTGGTTGGCGGGGGCGTCAGTCAACCGCCTCCTGGGCCGGGTGGGGCTCGTGCCCGGGCCGCCGCGGGAAAGGGGCGGGGCCTGGCGAAGCCGCGCCTTAGGGATTGGAGGATCGGTGAGGCCCCGCCCCCGAATGGGGTGAGTCCCGCCTTTCCATTGGTCGGCGGGGGGCGTCAGTCAACCCCCGCCGGCTCGGGCCCGCCTACTAGGCCGGGAGGGGCTCGTACCGCGGAAAAGGGGCGGGGCCCGGCGAAGCCGCGCCATAGGGATTGGTGAGGCCCCGCCCCCGAATGGGAGGAATCCCGCCTTCCCATTGGTCTGCGCGGCCGTCAGTGAACCGCCGCCGGCTCGGGCCCGCCTCCTAGCTCGGGAGGGGCGCGTGCCGCGGAAAAGGGGCGGGGCCCGGCGAAGCCGCGCCGTAGGGATTGGCGGATCAGTGAGGCCCCGCCCCGGAATGGGGGGGTCCCGCCTTCGTATTGGTCGGCGGGGACGTCAGTCAACCGTCACCGGCGCGGGCCCGCCTCCTGGGCCGGGTGGGGCTCGTGCCCGGGCCGCCAAGGAAAGGGGGCGGGTCCTAGAGCAGCCGCGCCGTAGGGATTGGAGAATTGGTGAGGCCCCGCCCCCAAATGGGAGGGGTCCCGCCTTCCCATTGGTCGGCGGGGGCGTCAGTCAACCGCCGCCGGCTCGGGCCCGCCTCCTGGTCGGGAGGGGCGCGTGCCGCGGGAAAGGGGCGGGGCCGGGAGAAGCCGCGCCGTAGGGATTGGAGGATCGGTGAGGCCCCGCCCCCGAATGGGAGGAGTCCCGCCTTCCTATTGGTCGGCGGGGACGTCAGTCAACCGCCGCCGGCTCGGGCACGCGCCGCGGAAAAGGGGCGGGGCCGGGAGAAGCCGCGCGGTAGGGATTGGCGGATCGGTGAGGCCCCGCCCCCGAATGGGAGGAGTCCCGCCTTCATATTGGTCGGCAGGGACGTCAGTCAACCCCCGCCGGCTCGGGCCCGCCTCCTAGACCGGGAGGGGTGCGTGCCGCGGAGAAGGGGCGGGGCCGGGAGAAGCCAGGCCGTAGGGATTGGAGGATCGGTGAGGCCCCGCCCCCGAATGGGAGGGGTCCCGCCTTCCCATTGGTCGGCGGGGGCGTCAGTCAACCGCCGCCGGCTCGGGCCCGCGCCGCGGAAAGGGGGCGGGGCCTAGAGAAGCCGCGCGGTAGGGATTGGCGGATCGGTGAGGCCCCGCCCCTCGAAGGGGCGGAACCCCGCCTTCCCATTGGCCGGCGGGGACGTCAGTCAACCGCCGCCGTCCCGGGCCGGGTGGGGCTGGCGCCCGGGCCGCCGCCTCAGGCAGTGGGAGCTGCAGCCGGCGGCGCCGACGGACGGACCGGGGCCGACCATCATCCGGGAGCCGCCCGGTAAGCCTCCTCGTCCTATGTATTGAGCGCCTACCGAGGGCAGAGCACTGGGCTGAGCGCTGGGCAGCCGGCACGGCCGCGGGGGGGACGAAGCCCCCGCCGCCTCCCCATCCCATCCTTCTCCACCGTTGTCGGGCGGCCATTCAGTCAGCCCTATTTACTGAGCGCCTATTGTGTGCGCACCCCTCTACGCTACTCTGCATTCAGTCAGTCAGTCGTATTTATTGAGCGCCTCCTGCGTGCGCAGCACTGTGCGCGACTCCGCATGCATCCAGTCAGTCGTATTTATTGAGCGCCTCCTGTGTGCAGAGCTCCCCCTTCATTCTTTCATTCAGGCCTATTTATTGAGCGCCCACCGTGTGCTCTGCCTTCATCCTCTCGTTCGTTCAGTCGTATGTGTTGAGCGCTTACTGTGTGCAGACCTCTGTACGGTACCCAGTATTCATTCATTCATTCATTTAGCTCGTCGTATTTATTGAGCACCTGCTGTGTGCAGAGCACTGTACACTGCTCTGCGTGCATGCTTTCATTTAGGCGTATTTATTGAGCGCCTACTGTGTGCAGAGCACTGTACAGTGCTCAGCATCCATTCATTCATTCGGTCAGTCGTATTTGTTGAGCGCTTACTGTGTGCAGACCTCTGTACGGTACCCAGTATTCACTCATTCATTCATTTAGTTCGTCATATTTATTGAGCGCCTACTGTGCGCAGAGCACTGTACACTGCTCTGCATGCATGCTTTCATTTAGGCGTATTTATTGAGCGCCTACTGTGTGCAGAGCACTGTACAGTGCTCAGCATCCATTCATTCATTCGGTCAGTCGTATTTGTTGAGCGCTTACAGTGTGCACATCACTTTTTTTTTTACTCATTTATTTATTTATTTATTTTATGTGTACATATCTATTCTATTTATTTTATTTTGTGAGTATGTTTGGTTTTGTTTTCCATCTCCCCCTTTTAGACTGTGAGCCCACTGTTGGGTAGGGACCGTCTCTAGATGTTGCCAACTTGTACTTCCCAAGCGCTTAGTACAGTGCTCTGCACACAGTAAGCGCTCAATAAATACGATTGATGATGATGATGATGTACGATACTCTATTTCAGTCAGTCGTATTTATTGAGCGCCTACTGTGTGCAGAGCACTTGCATTCATTCTTTCATTCAGTCATATTTATTGAGCGCCTACTGTGTGCAAAGCACTGTGCTCTATTCATTCATTCATTCATTCGGTGAGTCGTATTTGTTGAGCGCTCACTGTGTGCACATCACTGTACGGTATTGTATTTCAGTCAGTCGTATTTATTGAGCGCCTACTGTGTGCGGAGCACTGTGCTCTGCATTCGTTCATTCATTCGGTCAGTCGTATTTGTTGAGCGCTTACTGCGTGCACATCACTGTACGGTGCTCTATTTCAGTCAGTCGTACTTATTGAGCGCCTATTTGTGCAGAACACTGTACAGTGCTCTGCATTCATTCTTTCATTCAGTCGTATTTATTGAGCGCCTACTGGGTGCAGAGCACTGTACAGTGCTCTGCATTCATTCAGTCGTTCAGTCGTATTTGTTGAGCGCTTACTGTGTGCGCACCACCGTATGGTACTCTGTATTCATTCAGTCAGTCGTATTTATTGAGTGCCTACTGTGTGCAGAGCACTGTGCTCTGCATGCATTCTTTAATTCAGTCGTATTTGTTGAGCACTTACTGTGTGCGCATCGCTGTACGGTACTCTATTTCAGTCAGTCGTATTTATTGAGCGCCTACTGTGTGCAGAGCACTATACAGTGCTCTGCGTTCATGCTTTCAGTCAGTCGTATTTATTGAGCGCCTACTGGGTGCAGAGCACTGTACAGTGCTCTGCATTCATTCATTCAGTCGGTCAGTCGCATTTGTTGAGCGCTTAGTGTGTGCACACCACTGTACGGTACTCTATTTCAGTCAGTCGTACTTACTGAGCGCCTACTGTTCTTTCATTCAGTGGTATTGAGCGCTTACTGTGTGCAGAGCATTGTACAGTACTATTCATTCATTCATTCATTCGGTCGGTCGTATTTGTTGAGCGCCTACTGTGTGCAGAGCACTATACAGTGCTCTGCATTCATTCTTTCATTCAGTCGTATTTATTGAGCGCCTACTGGGTGCAGAGCACTGTACAGTGCTCAGCATTCATTCATTCATTCGGTCAGTCGTATTTGTTGAGCGCTTACTGTGCACATCACTGTACGGTAGTCTATTTCAGTCAGTCGTATTTATTGAGCGCCTACTGTGTGCAGAGCGCTGTACAGTGCTCTGCATTCATTCATTCGGTCAGTCGTATTTGAGCGCTTACGGTGTGCACATCACTGTACGGTGCTGTATTTCAGTCAGTCGTACTTATTGAGCGCCTACTGTGTGCAGAGCATTATACAGTGCTCTGCATTCATTCTTTCATTCAGTCGTATTTATTGAGCGCCTACTGGGTGCAGAGCACTGTATAGTGCTCTGCATTCATTCATTCAGTCGGTCAGTCGTATTTGTTGAGCGCTTACTGTGTGCACACCACTGTACGGTACTCTATTTCAGTCAGTCGTATTTATTGAGCGCCTACTGTGTGCAGAGCACTGTACAGTGCTCTGCATCCATTCTTTCATTCAGTCGTATTTATTGAGTGCCTACTGTGTGCAGAGCACTGTACAGTGCTCTGCATTCATTCATTCGTTCATTCGTATTTGTTGAGCGCTTACTGTGTGCGCACTGCCGTATGGTACCCTGTATTCATTCATTCAGTTAGTCGTATTTATTGAGCGCCTACTGTGTGCGGAGCACTGTGCTCTACATGCATTCTTTAATTCAGTCGTATTTGTTGAGCGCTTACTGTGTGCACACCGCTGTATGGTATTCTATTTCAGTCAGTCGTATTTATTGAGCGCCTACTGTGTGCAGAGCACTGTACAGTGCTCCGCGTTCATGCTTTCATTCAGTCGTATTGAGCGCTTACTGTGTGCAGACCACTGTACAGGGCTCTGCATTCATTCATTCGTTCGTTCAGTCGTATTTGTTGAGCGCTTACTGTGTGCACACCACTGTACGGTACTCTATTTCAGTCGTATTTATTGAGCGCCTACTGTGTGCAGAGCGCTGTACAGTGCTCTGCATTCATTCATTCATTCGGTCAGTCGTATTTGTTGAGCACTTACTATATGGTACTAAGCATTCATTCAGTCAGCCGTATTTATTGAGCGCCTACAGTGTGCAGAGCGCTGTACCGTGCTCCACATTCATTCTTTTATTCAAGTCGCATTTATTGAGTGCTTACTGTGTGCAGAGTACAGTGCTCTGCATTCATTCATTCGTTCAGTCGTATTTGCTGAGCGCATACTGTGTGCAGACCACTGTACGGTACTCAGTATTCATTCATTCAGTCAGTCGTATTTATTGAGTGCCTACTGTGTGCAGAAGTGGTCTGCATTCATTCACTCGTTCAGTCGTATTTGTTGAGCGCTTACTGTGTATGCACCACTGTACGGTATTCTGTTTCAGTCAGTCATATGTACTGAGCGCCTACTGTGTGCAGAGCACTGTACTAAGCGCTTGGGAAGTCCAAGTCGGCAATATATAGAGACGGTCCCTACCCCACAACGGGCTTCTCGTCGAGAAGGGGGAGACAGACAACAAAACAAAACATATAGACAGGTGTCAAAGTCGTCAGAAAAAATAGAATTAGAGCTATGTGTTCATCATTAACAAAATAAATAGAATAGTAAATATGTACAAGTAAAATAGAGCAATAAATCTGTACAAATATATACAAGTGTTGTGGGGAGGGGAAGGAGGTAGGGTGGGGGGGGTGGGGAGGAGGAGAGGAAAAAGGGGGCTCAGTCTGGGAAGGCCTCCTGGAGGAGGTGATTGTCCTCTTTATTGCTCAATTGTACTTCCCAGGCGCTCATTATATAATAATATGGCATTGGTTAAGCGCTTACTATGTGTTCTAAGCGTTGGGGGGAATGCAAGGTAATCGGGTTGTCCCACGTGGGGCTCACAGTCTTCATCCCCATTTTACAGACCAGGTCACCGAGGCTCAGGGAAGTCAAGTGACTCGCCCAAGGTCACAGCAGACATGTGGCGGGGCCGGAATTCGAACCCATGGCCTCGGACTTCCAAGCCCGGGCTCTTGCCACTGAGCCACGCTGCTTCTCAGTACAGTGCTCTGCACGCAGTAAGCGCTCAGTAAATAGGACTGAATGAATGAATCCTCCTCCCGCTTCCCTTCCGCAGAGCGGCAGAAAACACTATGGCCTGATTATCATCATCAGTCGTATTTATTGAGCGCTTACTGGGTGCAGAGCACTGTACTAAGCGCTTGGGAAGTACAATTTGGCAAGATATAGAGACAGTCCCTACCCAACAGTGGGCTCAGATTATGCTACTTGTTCAGCGTTTACTAATGGCCCCTTGTTGGGTAGGGACCATCTCTATATGTTGCCAATTTGTACTTCCCAAGCGCTTAGTACAGTGCTCGGCACCCAGTAAGCGCTCAATAAATACGATGGAATGAATGAATGAACAATAATAATAATACCACACCATAAAAATACCATAATTATTATTAATGGTGGTGGGATCTGTTAAGCGCTTGCTAGGTGCCAGGCACTGTACTAAGCGCCGGGGTGGATCCGAGCAAATCGGGTTGGACCCAGCCCCTGTCCCGCGTGGGGCTCACAGTCTCCATCCCCATTTTGCAGATGAGAGAACTGAGGCCCAGAGAGGTGAAGTGACTTGCCCGAGGTCACACAGCCATGTAGTGGTGTTGGAATTAGAACCCGTGACCCTGTGACTCCCAGGACCGGTCTCTGTCCACTAAGCCATGCTGCTCGTCTTGGGTGTCAGAAGGACCTGGGTTCTAATCGTGACTCCGCCACTTGTCTGCTGTGTGACCTTGGGCAAGTCATTTCACTTGCCTTCATTCAGTCGTATTTATTGAGCGCTTACCGTGTGCAGATTGAGCCCACAGTTGGGTAGGGACCGTCTCTATATGTTGCCAATTTGGACTTCCCAAGCGCTTAGTACAGTGCTCTGCACACAGTAAGCGCTCAATAAATACGATTGATGATGATGATAATGCTGTATTAAGCGCTTGATAATAATGATATCATTTGTTAAGCGCTCACTATGCGCCAAGCACTGATCTAAGCGCTGGGAGAGGGGGGATACAAGGCGATCAGGTTGTCCCACATGGGGCCCACAGTCTTAATCCCCGTTTTACAGATGAGGAAACTGAGGCACAGAGAAGTGAAGTGACTTGCCCAAAGTCACACAGCTGGCAAGCGGCAGAGGTGGGATTAGAACCCACGACCTCCGGCTCCCAAACCCGGGCTCTTTCCGCCGAGCCACGCTTCTTCATCATCAATCGTATTTATTGAGTGCTTACTATGTGCAGAGCACTGTACTAAGCGCTTAGCACTGTTCTTCACTCCTCCGTGCCTCATCTGCGAAATGGGAATTGAGTGGGAGCCCCATGTGGGACAGGGGTTGCGTCCAACCCAGTGATCTTGTATCCACCCCAGCGTTTAGACCAGTGCCTGGCACATAGTAAGCACTTGAAAAATACCATTGTTATTGTTCATTCATTCAGTCGTATTTATTGAGCGCTGACTGTGTGCAGAGCACTGTACTAAGCGCTTGGGAAGTCCAAGTTGGCAACATATAGAGACGGTCCCCACCCAACAATGGGCTCACAGTCTGTTTTTATCATCATCATCATCATCAATCGTATTTATTGAGCGCTTACTATGTGCAGAGCACTGTACTAAGCGCTTGGGAAGTCCAAGTTGGCAACATATAGAGACGGTCCCTACCCAACAGTGGGCTCACAGTCTGTTTTTATCATCATCATCATCATCAATCGTATTTATTGAGCACTTACTGTGTGCAGAGCACTGTACTAAGCGCTTGGGAAGTCCAAGTTGGCAACATATAGAGACGGTCCCTACCCAACAGTGGGCTCACAGTCTGTTTTTATCATCATCATCATCATCAATCGTATTTATTGAGCGCTTACTGTGTGCAGAGCACTGTACTAAGCGCTTGGGAAGTCCAAGTTGGCAACATAGAGAGACGGTCCCTACCCAACAGTGGGCTCACAGTCTGTTTTTATCATCATCATCATCATCCTCAATCGTATTTATTGAGCGCTTACTATGTGCAGAGCACTGTACTAAGCGCTTGGGAAGTCCAAGTTGGCAGCATATAGAGACGGTCCCTACCCAACAGTGGGCTCACAGTCTGTTTTTATCATCATCATCATCATCAATCGTATTTATTGAGCGCTTACTGTGTGCAGAGCACTGTACTAAGCGCTTGGGAAGTCCAAGTTGGCAACATATAGAGACGGTCCCTACCCAACAGTGGGCTAACGGTCTGTTTTTATCATCATCATCATCATCAATCGTATTTATTGAGCGCTTACTATGTGCAGGGCACTGTACTAAGCGCTTGGGAAGTCCAAGTTGGCAACATATAGAGACGGTCCCCACCCAACAGTGGGCTAACAGTCTGTTTTTATCATCATCATCATCCTCAATCGTATTTATTGAGCACTTACTGTGTGCAGAGCACTGTACTAAGCGCTTGGGAAGTCCAAGTTGGCAGCATATAGAGACGGTCCCTACCCAACAGTGGGCTCACAGTCTGTTTTTATCATCATCATCATCAATCATATTTATTGAGCGCTTACTGTGTGCAGAGCACTGTACTAAGCGCTTGGGAAGTCCAAGTTGGCAGCATATAGAGACGGTCCCCACCCAACAGTGGGCTCACAGTCTGTTTTTATTATTAGATGACACTCCTGGGGGCGGCGGGGAGTGGGGGGGCTGCAGCTTGCTTCCTTGGGGGGTAAGCGTCAACGTCCCACTTGCATCCAGCGTTCATTTTTTATGATTGATCATATTTATTGAGCGCTTACTGTGTGCAAAGCATTAGTCTCTGTGCCTCAGTGATCTCACCTGCAAAATGGGGATGAAGCCTGTGAGCCCCACGTGGGACCACCTCATCACCTTGTATCTCCTCCAGCGCTTAGAACAGTGCTTGTCACCTTGTAAGCGCTTAACAAACGCTATTATTATTATTATAAGTACGATTGAATGACTGTTATTATTATTCCCAAGCGCTTAGTACAGTGCTCTGCACACAGTAAGCGCTCAATAAATACGATTGATTGATTGATTGATTATACCAAGCTCTTGGGCTCTTAGCCCACTGTTGGGTAGGGACTGTCTCTATGTGTTGCCAATTTGTACTTCCCAAGCGCTTAGTACAGTGCTCTGCACATAGTAAGCGCTCAATAAATACGATTGATTGATTGATTGATTGATTGGGAGAGTACAATATAACATCAGACACATTCCCTGCACCACAACGAGCTCACAGTTTCTTCTTGGCAGCCCCCTCCCGGGGCCACCCCTCTTTTCCGGCTTACGTTTTGTTCCGAGCAGGCAACGAGCCCCCCAATTCTGTCGTAACACGCACATAGTAAGTGCTCAATAAGTAGCAATCGATCGATTGCTGGATCGATTGAACCCCGTTCTAGGTTTCAGGAGCAAGCCCAGGGTGGATTTATTATGGGGGGGCATCCCTTCCTTCCTCCCCACCCGCAGCCCAGCGGAGAGGCCCGGTGAAGCTAGATCTGGATCAATCAATCAATCAATCAATCGTATCTATTGAGCGCTTACTGTGTGCGGAGCACTGTACTAAGCGCTGGGGAAGCACAAGTTGTGAGTGCGGACTTGGACAAGTTGTGAGTGCGGACTCGAGAAGCAGCGTGGCTCAGTGGAAAGAGCACGGGCTTTGGAGTCAGAGGTCAGGGGTTCGAATCCCGGCTCCGCCAAATGTCTGCTGTGTGACCTTGGGCAAGTCACTTGACTTCTCTGAGCCTCAGTTACCTCATCTGTAAAATGGGGATTGACGGTGAGCCCCACGTGGGACAACTTAATCACCTTGTATCCTCCCCAGCGCTTAGAACAGTGCTTTGCACATAGTAAGCGCTTAACAAATGCCATCATTATTATTATTATTATTATTCTTATTGGATGAGTTCGCTCATTCCTAGGCGGGTTGCGTCGCCGGGAGGATTTCTCCACTTTGAGGGCGACCTTTCTGGACGCCCACCTCGTGCGTGTATAAGTTTGCGTCTAGTAAAGTGGATAAATTAGGAGAGTTCTCTTTAATTGGGGTGGCAACCATCCATTAGTTTTCCCACGTCGCCTGTTTGGGTACTGTTTCGTTGCCTTGATTATTTTTTTTTTTTTCAAAGGATGACCTTCATTCTTGGTATAAAAGGAATTTAAAACGTTTTCACCCTTAGGCCAAACCAAGTAAACAAGTGTTGCATCAAAACAGGAAACCAAAACTGAAATTCTTCCTTCTTGGAGTTTTGGAGACACAAAGGATGGTTTTGAAAGTTGTGGCTTTAGAGCAAGTGACTATTTTCTATTCTCCCCAGGAGATGGAAAGCTCCTTGAGGACGGGGTTGTGTACTCTTTCAAGCACTTGATAATAATAATAATAATAATAATAATAATAATAGCATTTATTAAGCGCTTACTATGTGCAGAGCACTGTTCTAAGCGCTGGGGAGGCTACAAGGTGATCAGGCTGTCCCACGGGGGGGGCTTACACTCTTAATCCCCATTTTATAGGTGAGGTAACGGAGGCACAGAGAGGTGAAGTGACTTGCCCAAAGTCACACAGCTGGCAATTGGCGGAACCCGGGATTTGAACTCATGCCCTCTGACTCCAAAGTCCGTGCTCTTTCCACTGAGCCACGCTGCTTCTTCTAATAATAATGATGGTATTTGTTAAGCGCTTACTGTGTGCTGGGCACTCTGCTAAGCTCGGGGGTGGCTTCAAGCAAATTGGGTTGGACATAGTCCCTGCCCCACAGAGGGCTCACAGTCTTAATCCCCATTTTACAGATGAGGCTAACTGAGGCACAGATAAGTCAAGTGATTTGCCCAAGGCCACACAGCATACAAGTGGCAGAGGTGGGATTGAGCCCCTTCCTTCCTCTCCCCCTCGTCCCCCTCTCCATCCCCCCCCACCTTACCTCCTTCCCTTCCCCACAGCACCTGTATATATGTATATACGTTTGTACATATTTATTACTCTATTTATTTATTTATTTTAATTGTACATATCTATTCTATTTATTTTATTTTGTTAGTATGTTTGGTTTTGTTCTCTGTCTCCCCCTTCTAGACTGTGAGCCCACTGTTGGGTAGGGACTGTCTCTATATGTTGCCAACTTGTACTTCCCAAGCGCTTAGTACAGTGCTCTGCACACAGTAATTGCTCAATAAATACGATTGATTGACCTTTTGACCCCCAAGCCCGGGCTCTAGCCACTAGCCAAAGTGTTCATTGATTCATTGATGGTTCTTTAAATAGCTACAGAAAGAATATTGCCATTTGCTTTCTTTTTATTCGTTATTTTACTAGTTTTGAGTAGTTCTGCATTCTCCTTGTCATTCCGTTTACTTAGGATTGTAAACATGAGGGAGGAGAAAGAAGGACTGAAATATACTTAAAAAGTGCTTGCTGTGCGCCTGACACAGTATTGCGCTCCGGGATAATAATAATAATAATGATGGCATTTGTTAAGCGCTTACTATGTGCAAAGCACTGTTCTAAGCGCTGGGGATGTTACAAGGCGATCAGGTGGTCCCACGGGGGGCTCACAGTCTCAATCCCCATTTTACAGATGAGGTAACTGAGGCACAGGGAGAGATACAAGATGATCGGGTTGGATGATCAAAGCCCTACGGAGAGCTCACCTCCTCCAGGAGGCCTTCCCAGACTGAGCCCCCTCTTTTTTCCTCTCCTCCTCCCTCCCTGCCCATCGCCCCCTTCCTCCTTCTGCCCTCCCCCCCCAGCACTTGTGTATATCTTTACATACTTAGTACTCTATTTATATTATTAATGATGTGTATATAGCCATAATTCTATTTATTCTCATGGTATATTGACCCCTGTCTTCTTGTTTCGTGTTGTTGTCCATCTCCCCCTCCTAGACCATGAGCCCATTGTTGGGTAGGGACCGTCTCTATACGTTACCGATTTGTACCTGCCAAGCGCTCTGCACACAGTAAGCGCTCAATAAATACGGTCGAATGAATGAATGACATAGTCCCCATCTCACAAAGGGCTCGCAGTCACAATCTCTTTGGATGGTGCTTCCTTCAAAGATTACGAGTGCTAGAAATCAGTAAATAGGAGCAGTGAGTGTCGATTGTGTGCAGAGCACAGCCCTACTGAGCTCACCTCCTCCAGGAGGCCTTCCCAGACTGAGCCCCTTCCTTCCTCTCCCCCTCGTCCCCCTCTTCATCCCCCCATCTTACCTCCTTCCCTTCCCCACAGCCCCTGTATATACCTATATATGTTTGTACTTATTTATTACTCTATTTATTTTACTTGTACATATCTATTCTATTTATTTTATTTTGTTAGTATGTTTGGTTTTGTTCTCTGTCTCCCCCTTCTAGACTGTGAGCCCACTGTTGTCTCTATATGTTGCCAATTTGTACTTCCCAAGCGCTTAGTACAGTGCCCTGCACATAGTAAGCGCTCAATAAATACGATTGATGATGATTACTTGGGAGAGGAGTGAACACTGTTTTTTTTTTTTTTATTCTCTCTGTCTTCCCTCCCTCCCTCCCAGATCTTTACTCCCAGAATGACCTTTGTCATGTTCAGTGTCAATCAATCAATCAATCGTATTTATTGAGCGCTTACTATGTGCAGAGCACTGTACTAAGCGCTTCGGTGTTCCCCAGCAGAGCCCCTTTTGACTCAGGGAGGCTTCCTGCTGGGTGAATAGTCCCCGAGCACCGCTTCAGCACCCTGCATTGAGCTCCTGTTCATCTTGGGTCCCCATAGATTGGGTCCCCACAGTGCTCTGCACATAGTAAGCGCTCAATAAATACGATTCTCTCCACAATCTGGCAGCCTCACCAGGGAGTGGCTGGATCTTTAGCTCCCCAAGGAGCAGTGTGGACTAATGGAAAGGTCAGCGTGGCCCGGGAACTGAATGCTAACCCTATCTCCGCCAGTTGCCTGCTGTGTGACCTTGGATAAGTAATCTAACTTCTCTCTGCCTCTGTTTCCTCAAATCTAAAATGGGGATTCAGTGCCTGTTCTCCCACCTACTTGTCTGTTGTGTGATCTTGGGCAAGTCGCTTCTCTGTGCCTCAGTTACCTCATCTGTAAAATGAGGGTTAAGGACTGTGAGCCCCATGTGGGACGGGGACTGTGTCCAACCTGATTCTATTCTATTCTATTTATTTTATTTTGTTAGTATGTTTGGTTTTGTTCTCTGTCTCCCCCTTTTAGACTGTGAGCCCACTGTTGAGTAGGGACTGTCTCTGTATGTTGCCAATTTGTACTTCCCAAGCGCTTAGTACAGTGCTCTGCACACAGTAAGCGCTCAATAAATACGATTGATGATGATGATGATTACTTTGTATCTACCCCGGTGCTTAGTACAGTGCCTATTTTATTTTATTTTACTTGTACATATTTCCTATTCTATTTATTTTGTTAATGATGTGCATTTAGCTTTAATTCTGTTTGTTCTGATGACTTGTGCTTAGTACAGTGCCTATTTTATTTTATTTTACTTGTACATATTTCCTATTCTATTTATTTTGTTAATGATGTGCATTTAGCTTTAATTCTGTTTGTTCTGATGACTTGTGCTTAGTACAGTGCCTATTTTATTTTATTTTATTTTACTTGTACATATTTCCTATTCTATTTATTTTGTTAATGATGTGCATTTAGCTTTAATTCTATTTGTTCTGATGACTTGTGCTTAGTACAGTGCCTATTTTATTTTATTTTATTTTACTTGTACATATTTACTGTTCTATTTATTTTGATAGTGATGTGCATTTAGCTTTAATTCTATTTGTTCTGATGACTTGACACCTGAGCCCACTGTTGGGTAGGGACTGTCTCTATATGTTGCCAACTTGTGCTTCCCAAGCGCTTAGTACAGTGCTCTGCACACAGTAAGCGCTCAATAAATACGATTGATGATGTCCGCATGTTTTGTTTTGTTGTCTGTCTCCCCCTTCTAGACTGTGAGCCCGTTGTTGGGTCGGGACTGTCTCTCTATGTTGCCGACTTGTACTTCCCAAGCGCTTAGTCCAGTGCTCTGCACACAGTAAGCGCTCAATAAATAGAAGTGAATGAATGGTAATAATAATAATGATGGCATTCATTAAGCGCTTACTATGTGCAAAGCACTGTTCTAAGCGCTGGGGAGGTGACAAGGTGATCAGGTTGTCCCACGGGGGGCTCACAGTCTTCATCCCCATTTTACAGATGAGGTCACTGAGGCACAGAGAAGTCAAGTGACTTGCCCAAAGTCACACAGCTGACAGTCGGCAGAGCCGGGATGCGAACCCATGAACTCTGACTCCAAAGCCCGTGCTCTTTCCACTGAGCCACGCTGCTTCCCCAAGGGGTACATAGTAAGCACTTTACAAATGCTATAAAAAAAAACAAAAAACTGTGAGCCCCGTGTAGAATAGGAACTGTGTCTGACTTGAAACTATCCCACTGCTTAGAACAATGCTTGACATAGTAAGTGCTGAACAAATACCATAATAATGACAATGATGATGGTACTCCACACCCACCTGATCCTGCTTCTCAGGACACCAGGTTTTCTTCCTCGTCTTGACCTGGGGCATTCTTAGTTTCCCAGGTGTTGACAATAGCTGGATTGGGCACATTGTGTTGGAGCTAAACTTGGCTTAAGGTGAATTTAGTCAAAGGACAGTCTGCTTCCCCTCTTCACCTCCCCCTGCCCCCCAAACAGACACTCATACACTCTCACTCAACATGCGCAGCCTCCATGGGGGTAGTTCACATCATCACATCAAAATATTTATTTTATTTTGTTCGTATGTTTGGTTTTTTTTTTCTCTGTCTCCCCCTTTTAGACTGTGAGCCCAATGTTGGGTAGGGACTGTCTCTATATGTTGCCAATTTGTACTTCCCAAGCGCTTAGTACAGTGCTCTGCACATAGTAAGCGCTCAATAAATATGATTGATTGATCTTTGACCAGGGCATCTCTACTATTAAGCCCTTTCTCATAAATATCTGTGTCCGTTTCAACTGGAACAATGAAAAGATCAGTTTTAATAAATGGAAAGTGTGAATAGGATTCCCTTGCCCCAGGTTTGAACACAGGTCTTTTGACTTTTAGTAAGACTGTCTTTCCTCAGAACCAGGCTAGAGCTTATACAAAGAATTATGTGATAATTATATGATATTGATAATTGTGGTATTTTTAAGTGCTAAAAGTGCCTAGGTGGATATATCATGGCCTAGTGGCAAGAGCACGGGCTTGAGAGTCAGAGGACATGCGTTTAAATCCCAGCTCCACCACTTGTCCGCTGTGTGATCTTGGGCAAGTCACTTCACTTCTCTGCACCTCTTTTAACCCATCTGTAAAATGGGGATTAAAAGTGTGGGCCCCATTTGGGACGGGACTGTGGCCAAACTGATTACCTTGTATCTACCCCTGCACTTAGAACAGTGCTCTATCCGCTAGGCCACACTGCTTCACTCCCTAGTCATCCTCAGGCCTTTCTTGAAACCATACTTTGTTCAGCATCTCCCGTAAACTATTCATCCCCAAAGTGTGTTTTAACTTTAATTCCCAGTTCTTAGTTTTGAAAACATTGCATATGCTTTCCTTCTACTGTATAGTAAAACCTTCGATTCTGGCTCTCCCAGTTCTGAAACCCAGACACTCCAGAAGTTTTCCAGTTGGTAATATTCTGAAAAAAAAAGTTGTTTCTGAATCTCTCCCTTTTTACATGCAAACTTGGATGTGTTTCCTCCGTCTTGCATGCTAAACCATCTCTTAGTTCGCTCTATACATCACCAACTATACCACATCTTTCTGCCTCCCGCTCCCATTTTTGTCGAGACTGTGAAATGTTTCTTTCATCTCCTTTATCCTTTCGACTGGACCAGGCCCTGGTGCTGGTTTAAAGTTTCTTTCTGTGATTTCCTTTCGTTTAGTTCCAAATCATTTCTTGAATGTATCCTATCCCATTTCTTGGTGTTTGGAGTGACTTCTGTGCCACTGCCATCAAAACTCCACTCTCATTTCACTTCTTCCTTTTTTTGGCAAAGCAGAGTCTTCCCGTAATTCATCCATCTGAGGGAAGTGACCTTTAAAGTTTCACCCCCACCTCAACTTCTCTGGCTGCCTTTCACACATTAAAATGCATGAAAACATGAAAACAAATCTGGGTTACCATCCCCATGCCCTCATGCTTCATGTCCAAATAAATTATCTCTCATTCTGTAGTACAGAAAGTCCTCAATTTTAATATTTTTCAAATTACCACAAGATGGAACTTCATGTTCTTAAATTTATACCCTGTTTCAGTTTCACAACACATTGTTCTTAACTTTACACTGTTAGCTCTGGGGACACCGCTGACTGACTGAAAGTTGGCTACCCTATCACTGAATCTCTCTGAATCTATACGAGTTGATTAATGTAGCTAAATTATTCTTCTAGAATTGACTGAG